>NC_063227.1:10477500-11677500 GCF_020740725.1 Corvus hawaiiensis | reverse complement strand
CGGCTGCAGGGGGCGCTCCGGAGCGAGCTCGGGGAGCACGCGGCACTGGTGCCCTGGGATCCCGGGAAGGGATGGGACAAAGGCTTCACAAACCGCTGGGCAGCCGATCCCGGACTCTCAGGAACAGCAGGCTGGAATGGCAGGGACGAACGCAAATCCCGGGTGGCAGACGAGATGTATCCAGATGGGAAAAACCCACGGAGGCCCAGGCAGGCAGGGCGAGCAGGGCTACAGCGTAGCGAAAGCTCGAAGCAGCAGCGGGGCAGGGCAGCCACAGCTCGGTCTCCAGCAGGGCAGGGAAAGCGGCTTTTGGGGTCCCGGCGTTGCTTCCAGCAGGAAGAAAGAACGGCCAAAAAAGAAAGAAGCAGCAGCTCCTTTCTCTGCAGCTTCTCTCTCCGGACGCTCAGAACGAACTGCCCCCACACCCAGGTGTAGACAAAAGAGTAGCCAGGCCCGCCCCACCCCCCTTTTTGTCTTTCTTAAGTACAGCTATTTGTCCCCTAGCAACATGCATATGGGAGAAAATTCCTTTAACAGGAAAACCTAAGACTAAACTAAAACCCCCACAGCTGGCTGTGGTGCTCCCAGGGGACTTGGTTTCAGTGATGACCTCTTTTCCGTCTCCCTACCCCTCAACACAGTGTCCTTTATCATGACGTGCATGGTCTCTTACTCTACTCAGGTTAAGGGAAAAGGCAGTTTATCCATCCAGCTTTTGATGAACCCAGTGAAGAGTATCTGCTGTGTCAGTATATTGATAAAACACCGTGATAGAAAAACAAACTTTTCTGTAATAGCTTGTGGGGTTTTTTTAAATCAAAAGCAAAACAAAACACTTGAAATACATCAATTTCCCATTAGAACTGAAAATGTACTGACATCCTACGATATTTACATTTCACTGTTCCACTGACATTTCAGGAGTTTAAAATGAAAAATTAGCTTTCAAAAAGCAGGATCTTGATTAACAAAACTTGTTGAAATTGTAATGGAAAGATCAGAACATCTTCATTAGTCTTCATTAAAGAAAATAAATGTTATTTATATTCCCTTAATATACAATCATATACTACAACTATTAATATTGCAGGGATGTTTCTTTTGTCCCAGCATTTAATGTGTAAAGCTGCAAACCTCCTTGCATGAAAAGCAACTTACGATCACTAGAATGACATGCAGTTCATCTTTTTAAAGTTCATTAATTTTCTGTAAATACAGCAGAGTCCCTTTGCTTTGTTTGCAGTAATGGAGAGCTCAGAGCAGTTTACGCTATTACTACTTATCATTCATCTAGGTGATAATTTTTAAAAGGTTTTAAATTAAAATGGTAATGATGGTTAGGAGAAAGATACAGCCTTACAGAATGCTTCATGCATGACAGATTATCCCACCAAAAAAAAAATATTTCTCATTTAGGGAACCTGCCAGAGATACTGGCACCTCAAGCAATTGCATTTTAAGGTATTTTTCAAGCACCCACCTTGTTTTAGGCATCTTGCCCCTATCCATTTTAGAGCATAACTGAACCATCCTCCTGACTGCGTCCCCCCCCAGGGGCTCAGACTCATCCAGCTGGTCCCAGCACACCTGACAGCATGACGGGGGGGGCTTCACCCTGGTGCCTGGGCTGTGACGAGTGACCCACCACGGCTTGGGGAGCTAGGCAACTCCCACAAGCACGGTGACACCACAGCCCTCGGCCTCTCTCAGGGCAGGACTCAGGGCAGAAGGAGTCAGCACAAGGTAGAAATCCTGGCACACTTGGTACCACACTTGCAGCCTCTTTTATAGAAGCCTTCCTCACGAAAAATGCCTGTGATGAGAACATTGCAATGAAGATATTGTGGGAAAAAGGCTCTCTTTTTTCCTTGGCTGCCACCCTTCTGCAGTCCCCATAGACACCTCCGAACCCTCTGTTTAAAAAGGCACCCTTCACACTGCACGTCCTGATGCCCATGGGAGCTCCTTAATCTCACACAGTTCTAGTGGCAGTGACCAGCTGGGACAATGGCTGTGGGATTGCTGCTCTCAGAGTTCCTCAACTCAAGCTGTTTTTTTAAAAAGAAGCTTCTATGTTTCTGGTAATAATCATTCGTTTGTGTTGCCATCCATGTGCCAAACATATCAGCCAGGAATTTTTGAAAATGAAAGTTTACTTAAAATAAAAGAAGTAGAGAAGAAATTAGTTCCCAGCACACATCCAGGCAGATGAGCCTGTTCTGCTACTACAGGAGCAAAGCCATGGATCCAAATAAACTGATCTAGATTAGAAGTACATTTTGTTTGTTTTTTGTTTGGAGCTCTTTGATATCAGGCTGTATCAGTGTGATGTGTTAACTCTTCAACCAGTATCTCCCTCTACTCCTGCAAGAACTTTGGTTGCCTGCCAGAGGGATTTGGGATGAGTAGGAAAATGTAACTAGCACTGGGAAAAGATTTAATTTCTTCTCAATAATCTGGTTAGAGATTTTGAGTCAAGAAGGATGAGGAAAAGCAAAACCAACCCAGAAAACTTCCCCATATTTGACTGTGGAGGGAGCCCAAAAGCCTGGCTAACATAGACATAGAATTGGTGGGCCTAAAAAACTAAAACATAAAGCAGCCAATCTTCCCATTCCCCCCTTCACCAGTCGCTCCAAGCCCTCCCAAAGTATATGCATCATAAACCCAGCTGCATGTGTCAGCACAACTTTTTTACTGAAATCAAACCAGGTTTCTCCAGCTGAGATGCAGAAGTGAAGACTTCAACCCTTCCAACATGTCCAGCCCCGCAGCTTCATCACTGGAGGCCACAGCGCAGCACTGTAGCATGCTGATGGCAACCATGCAGAAGAAAGTATGGCCAAACTCTATGGCATTTAACTTGACTCAATGTTTCACTCCATATACTTTACAAATTCATTTTTCCTAGCTTTCCTACCCATTAACTAGGGCATCTTGTTCTTATAGGACCCCATATTACTCATTTAAATTTCCTTCAGCACCTGCTATCTCATTACCATACTTGTATTCTTATTATTTCAGAGTAGCTTGGCAATTATTTAACAACACATAAAAAAACTCCAGCAGACACCCCAAACATATCTCATTTAACAAACTATCTTTTCCTTGTTTCTTTTTTCCTTTTCGCCGTGGTAATACTTGCAAGATGGCTGCAATATCCTCTGGGCAATAGGCTTGCTTTGCCTAAACCTTTCAGGCCTGTATGTTGCAAAATTTAACAAACATTTTTAAAAATAACAACGTACTGGGTAGCATGTCTCCCATCACCTGTAGGTCCTGGAAGAAGCTCTTGTGATCCTGAAACAGCTAACACCAAACACAATGCAGGTTCCAAATCATGACCTGGATACTGAGGATGCTTCCATGCATTATGGAGTCAGTCAGGCACTATGATAAACTACAGACCTAAAATAAATCTAATACATAGTCATTATGAAAACTGATATTCTGTGATCTGGGCAGAGACAGGTGATTTGGTCACCATTCCCCATATTTTCAGAAAACCGAGGCTGTCTTCAGACTAAAAGCAATTCAGAGTTTATTATCCATCATCTCTAAATCCAGCTCCTTTCATTCCGCGTTTCAGCAGATTAAATAGTGTGTTTCTGTAGAAAAATGCAGAAGATATGTCTCAGCAGTAAGATAGTGGGAAAAACTAAAAATTGTTTGGTATAAGTTTCAAAGAGAATTCTTCATAAAGCACTCAGGAGAGGGTTTTGCTCTCATTAGATTAGGGCATATGGCATATCTAGTGATTAAGGTTTTAAAATCTACAGTTAAATCTTGCTCATAGTGAAGTTCTTGAGACTTTTGCAGTTAATGGGAGAATTGGGCCTGTCATAATCTACTTAAGTAGAATTCATCCTGCGTCATGATCAGCTCTCCAGCAAACAAGCCCTCAGGCATTGTGTGCCTGCGGAGCCCAGAAATCCCTGGAAGGCACAGGGTCCCTACTCGTGCTGGCACAAACAGAGGCAGTGGCAATGGGCAGAGAATGGGCCAAATCCTGGAGGTGAGCAGAGGGAGATCCCCTTACCGCCCTGCAGCCCCAGAGTGCACAGCACCGTGTTTGCTTTTTACAGCAGGCATTTGTAATTCTGGTTTTGTGTGCATCTTAAAATTTCATGCGAACTCCTCCATCCCTGGGGCTTCCCTCCCTCTCAGCCGCATCCTGCTCTTTCACTTCACCAGAAACTAATAAGTTCCTGAAAATGCGGAATTCTAATGGGAGTCCTGATTCAGCCTGAACTTTGCTGTACCAGCACAGAGCTCATTGAAAGGCTAAAAGACTTTACAGTCTCAAAGTCCTTGTGCCGAATGGTTTTCTCAAGGGAACAACCTGGCAAGATATCTGACAACATATATCCAGAGAAGCTTTCAGTTTGCCTGTGCTGTGCATGCCAATGAGGTCTGGAAAAAAAATCCAGGCAGCAAAGTAGTGTATTATTTATGCATCATCACATTTGTCTCTAAAATAAAACAACCCTAAATTTCTAAAAGCAAGTATCAATTATGCCTCCATTCTGCCTCACAGAGCAGGGGGAAGCTTGAGGGAAGAAGGGAAAATTTCAGTAATAAGTGCTCTTTTCTTCCTATCAATGTAAATAAAAACCTGTGCCATAGGACCAAAGTTTATGCTAGCAAGTACACTTAGGTGTTTCACAGAAATCAATCTGCAGGGAAAATTGTCTAAGATAATAAAAACTCAGCAGCTCCCCAACTCAAGGCCAGGCCTTGCAACATGTTTGAGGTGAGGGGTGACAGGTCAACTATTTTAATTTTTTGGAATGCACCTCATGGAATGATGTCTTCTGAGTCCTGCATGTCACACTGATGACAGCTTGGGTCGATCAAATTCAAGGACAGGAGAAGTTGCAGGAGGAGCTGTGAATTGAATTGGCTGTAAGCTGCAGGAATACGTGTTTAGAGAAAAGTTCTGCAGCAGTGTGAGCAGGGAGGGAACAACTCCTTCAGAAGCCAAATGACTTGGCAGGTAATTTTCAATCACTTCTGGTTCCTTACTTCTGTTGCAGCACCCAGGCCTGGCAGCCTGGATATAAATGTCATCCCTGACTGTATCCTGAGGACCTTCATGCCCTGCAGCGATATAGAGCAGAGAACTATGGTTTCACTGCAAAACTGAGCAAGATAATACCTTGTGGCACTGGAAAACAAGTCAGTGAATGAAACTAGAGGTTGTCCATGAAGATGGTTATTTGTGTGGTGCTCCTGGAACACAGACAGGGGTCTGGTCAGATCGAGTAAAGAAGTCAGCCAGCTTTAATTTTAATATGCAGAAATATCCAAGGTTTTCTCTAATTTTCACCTAAAGTTCTTGGGCTCCGGTGACTCTGTAGCTCAATCAACTGTAAATGTCTTTATATTCTTTTAACTGCCTTTTAACCTTCCTCCCTGAATCAAAAATCACAACCAAGTCAAACCTCCATTGTGCAGGAAGGTTGGCCAATTCCTTATGATTATGAATAACCCTGAGATCACTCTGAGCTGCAGCCACCATATGGTGTTCATGACTATACTTCATGATGCTCTTTCTGCCAGAAAGAGTCATGAGAATCCTGAAATTCCATCCCCCAAGACCAAACATCCCTGAAATTCTACAGACCCCTCTAACCATTTTTATTACCACTTGTGAGGTACATCAGAGTTCCTGAGCAGGTTCTCTATGGCACAAAGCTCAGGGTGCTGTTCCCTGTGGTCTGATGTAATGAAGCCTTAAGCTGCTCTGTGTTACTGCAAAGGGCTGGAAAAAAGCAGAGCAGTGTGAAACAGAGCTGAAGAGACTAAAACGTCTCTGATCTAGAAGTGATGGTGTCTCTAGAGACCCAGCTCAGAAGACAGAAGACTGCTGCAGATTTTGCTTGGTCATTCAACACTGTAAATCTCAGAAGGTTTCTGATCACACACATGCTTTTGAGGTTTTTAGTTATGGCATGACAGAAGGGAAGGCTGATGCTATTTCTGACTGTGCAAGAAGTCCTATGATTACCCTCTCCCACAAGGACTGTCTCATTACTATTCTGTTCAGAAACAAGCTATATTTGGGGGTGAGCTAAGGAAAATGATCAAAACTCTTCAAAATTGAAACTTTTTTTTTTGCCCCAGTTATGGATGAAGATTGACAATGGCTTTTGTTTTATTGATTGAAAATGGAGTAATGGATGAAACATTGGAAAGGACATGAGATTTCAGCAGAGGTGATCAGGTATGATTGATTCATATCACTGAGATTTAGATGGCTAGAGGAAAATCCACACAACGGATAGGGAAGAATTTTCAGATCTCAGGGAATGTCAAGGCCACAAATGCACTACTCTTTGTTGAATATGAAAAAGACATTGGTTGTAAGAACCCTTTGGATCCCAGCATTGTTAGCTGAACTAGTCTTACTGATTTTAGATTTCCTCTCACAGTATCTGTCTTTCATGTCATCATCATCCTTTTCACTGTAACTTAAGAAAATCAAGATGCAGGAAATTCACAACTTATTGCCCTGCCACTCACTGGTCTTTTTAACATCTCCCAGATATATTTATTTATTCAGAAAGAAAAAGAAATTTTTGATAGTCGATAAAATGTAGAAAACCCAGTCCCTGTTGTCAGACAGTCTTGGTCCTTACACTAGATTTGTACTATGACTGAGCAGTTTCTGGCGATCTTAAAAACAATCAGATAAAAATCCCAACCAGATCCAGATCCTGACCAGGTTCAGCTTTTAAATCTGAATGTCTCACAGGCTTATGATGTTACATTTTTTATGTGAGTGCTTTTCACTTTTGACAGTGTGTATATAAATATATACAAACATATACATCCAGAGACCAAAGTTTCTTTCTGTATTCCTTTCCCCAAAACCATGAGACTCTCACACCCGGGCCAGCAAAATCCACTCTGCAGTTGTATGAAGGCTCAGCAGACTTGAGCAAAACCCACTGCCTGTGTGTTTGCTGTGGCATGGCTGTGTCACATCTGCCTTTTATTTTTGATAAAGTTTTGCAGCCAGCCAAATTTTAGGATCAATTTGATTTTTCTGCTAGTATGCTATTTGGGCAGTCCTTCTCCCCTCCCTGTGCAACCTGGAGCTGTGTGCCACTTAGCAATTTTGGAGAGAAAAAAAAGTGGTTCATAATATTTCTCTAGGGCTGGATTCACAACTTAGTTTCACAGTTCATCAGCAGTTCTTAACAGCAATTTATAATTAAAATTTAGTAATCATAGAGAATTTACAATGCAGTGCAGTTCTAGGACAGGTAAACTTGCCTGGTCTTGCTCCAGCTATTAGGCTGAAATTTGAGATTATGTTTAAACTAAATGATTATATCTGCAGGCGTCATTTCTAGTTATGACCTTTGAGGTTTCCTTTGCTGAGACATGTGGGATTGGGACTGCCCACGGCAAGCTGCCAGCTGATCCTTCCATGCTGATTTCTCCAGCAATTCAGTGCCACCAGCACTGAGAATCTCAAAACTTTTCCCTGCCAAGAAGACTGCAATAGCAGAACCCCTTGGCCACAGGTGTCTTCCCACTACTTTTTGTCCTCCTTCCACAGCTGCCCCCCTCAGATAGTTTCTAGTTTTCCTACTGCTCACTTTTACTACAGCCCTCAATGCCAATGAAAAATTGTTGACAAGTGTGATAAAAGATAAAAGTCCAGGAAATGCCTTAGAATACGCTAATATCCTTAGCTTCTAATAATAAAATTAAAACTTAAGACAGTATCGTCCTTTAGAGTATATTTAGGCTGGTATGTATTTCTTCTCCAGCTACCTTGGCTAAGATGCAAGGCAGGTGATGTAAAATTAAGGTGAAAAGGAAAAGTGGAGTTGTTTTTCTGCTGCTAGCATACTGGCAACAATTGCAACCCTATGAGGGAGCTTTCCCCTTCCCACATTTCTGGAGAAATGACCATGATATCGAGCTCTACCACTCCCAGGGGCTGCAGGAGACTTTGAAGGCAGCACCCACTCAAGGTCCAAGGGTGTTGCACCCACTGCCTCAGGGACACCCGTTTTGCTGCCCATGTGTTTGCAACACTTTTAAGCCTCCCCCAGAGCTCAGCGTCTTTCACTCCAATAACTATTTGCACTACCTACCAGATCTGAGTACTTAAAGGAATCAGAGATTTATATTAGGAGACTTTAAATATATAATTAATTTTGTGTAAACACTTGCCTTTATTACAAGAAGAAGAAGGGAGAGAAAAACCTTTCTTTTTTTGACTTGGCAGGAGACAAGAAGCTAAATTAGTGAATAATATGAAATTAAAATCTCAAAGATATTACAAATATGAAAGCTGTGGACACCAAACTGAAACAGCCGTTTAATCAAGAGACAGTACAGAAATCCAACAATTGGCGTCTTTCCATGATCCTGTAGGGGTGCTCAGAGGAGGCATCCCAATTCAGTGTCACCAGCCTCAGCTGTTTGCAAAACAAAATGCCTTGCTTTTATATCACTTTTGATGTGAAGCAGCTTTAATTACTCAAGAACTGAAGTAGAGATGAGAAAGTAATTGGATATTAATTGCTCTAATAATGCTAGAAAGCTTCACTGTGACTTAAATACTTAAACGTTAAGAATGTTTGTTAAAATGCCCCTCACACAGCTTCTTTATATTTTGTGCCTCTCTTCCCTCACCCCATAAACAGTCACACCAGTGCATGTGAGGTTTATTCCCAAATGCTTGAAATTTTTTGACCTTTAGGAGTGATACCTGCAAATTAGAGCTTTTTACCATAAGCAATTTGAAGATTGAGGGATACTCTTGTAATGTACCAATAGCAGTCTTCTCAGCTTGAGATAGTTGCTTACACCAAACATCCACAGACTGGGCAGTCACAGCCCTTTGGAGACAGATGACGGCAGTGAGAGGCTGCAAGGGTGATGTTGTTACAGGGTGGGGAAATGACATTGTCCAACAGGCAGCTCCCACTGCCTGACAGGTAGCATGGCTCTGATTGTCCCCACCATGCGGAAGTGAATGTTGGGTATGACGTAAAATTTTCACACTTAAATCCCCAAGATCTTGGAATGGGCGGGCAAGGCATTAAAAAAGTACTTGTTTTCTCCTCGCTAAAAAGTAGGTGAGGACAAATGCCATCAGCCAGACACATCCACGGGAAGCAACCTTGCCAAGCAACTTTGGTGAGGAAGCTTCCAGTCCTGATCTAGGCAGAGATTAACTGCACCTTGGAAATTATTGTGAAAGTCACGGCTTGATACCTGTGCGTCACCTTTGAATAGCTGAGTTGAATGTTTCTCCTTCTGCATGAGGAAGTTTTCTGGTTTTGTTGCCATCTCTCTCACAGCAGCAGCTTTAATTCCTGACACCGTCTTCCTACCAGAAACCCAAGTGCACTCCCCTGCACATTGTTCTTTCTGGGTCTTCAACACCTGGCAGGATCGAGTCAGACAGGATGAGCTCAGGAAAGGAAAAGATGCTAGTGGACTATATAGTGAGGCTGTTGAGTTCGTGTGTAAACCACGGGCTGGAGCTGACCCCAGGTGTGAGCTGAGCAATAAAGAAACCCTGACAGTTTATCACCTTTTAAAGTATATGAATTGATGTCAAAACAATTGCTTTCAGTGACCAATTTCCGCAGTTTTTAGCCTCATACAAAGAGAATGACACACATAAATACACAGGCAAGACTAGAATGAGCAGGAGAAAATTTATCAAAAGGATTTTTAATAAACAATGTAATGTGTGGGTGAAAGTGACTGTCACTCTCTCTCCCTCTTCCTATTTCTCGTTTCAATGGTTATGCTGCTCAACACGAGATCAGTAGTGAGGGAGGTTATACAGCATTTCCATAAGCAGTCCAAAAAGAGGTCCTGATGCTAAAAAATGTTATTATGTGGGGGGAACAATTAGTAATCCTAAATAAAAATCAGACTGGAAGCAAATTTTCCCATTTCCTGACTAAGATAAAAGGCAGAAGATGTTAAATTTGGTGATAAGGAACCAAAAAAGGAGTTTGCCTTCTGCTAGCAGTCACTGTAACCCATGGGTGAGCTTCCCTCTTCCCACATATCTGGAGAAATGCCCACCACATGGAGATGTCCTGTACCCAGGATGCCAGGAGCATTCTCTGGCATGGCTGCTTCAGAAGTAAGCAGCACAAAATTAATTGCTAATTTAAATCAAAGTGAAAATAAGCCAACTATTGACTACATCTCAGCAGACCCCCGCTTTGCTGCAGGTTGGATAGACTCCGTTTCCCCAGGACAAAAAAAGGCAAGAAATGTGGACCCCTCAGGTGCCTGAGAGGTTTTCAGCTGTTACACCTTGGAGCAAATTTGAAGTGGGTCAGATGAAGCTTATTGAGAAAAGCTTTTATTAAGTTAAAGGTAAGAGTAAATATTTTAAACTCTTCAGCCTCATGTAATGGGAATACCACCATAGTTAGGGCTGAATTGCAATTGTCATACAAAAACAGGAAGAAATTACTGTAGTTCACATTTCCATGAATGAACATCATCTAATGAATTAGCATAGGTTGCTGTGAGAAAATCTCCAGTTTTGGAGGAAGCCAAATTTTGTGCACAAGGCTGTAAAAATAAAATATTTTCCATTTTGCAGAAATACTCTCAAATGTTCTTTCCTTAAAAGATTCCCTATCTTTTTTTTATATTACTGGGGAGTCCTTCCCAGGGGAACCCTCTGATTTCAGTAGCAATATGGAAATTTTTTCCAGCCTCCTAAATTTTCTGAGCAGGGGAAACACTGAGGAAGATATTTTTTGGCATGTGAACAGGAACATGTAGCTATCCTGAGGAAAGGGGCTGGTGTGGGTCAAGGCCAGGAGAAAAAAGGGCAGCAGCCATGCAGGGAGAGCTGAAGCCCACCATGAGCAGAGGGGCAGAGAGACCCCCACATCCTGAAATGCCACACTTCTCAGGAAGCCTGGTGCCCCACAAGGCAGTGATGATTTACGCATAAAGCATACCATAACTGATTTAGCATTGGCTGTAGCTCCAAATGCCTCAGTAAGGACCCAGCCAGCACAACCGCTTGGCAGCCTTGGATTCTGTGAGCTGCTCCAGGCTGTGAGGAGTCATAGCTGTTCCCCTCCCTCCTGGCCTGCTGCAGCTTCTTGCTCTGCTCCTTGCAGGATAATTCTGGGACAATACGATACATCAGACCTGATAACACATCAATACTCAATAGATCAGGAGGAAATCAAGTTGATTAGAAGGATGGAGCACTTCTCTTATGAAGAAAGGCTGTGAGAATTCGGATTTTCCAGCCTGGAAATGAGATGTCTTAGAGATTACCTAATTGTGTCTTACCTGAGGAGAGATAGAGAGGATCTACTTACAAGAGCCTGGAGTGATAGGACAAGGGAGAATGGCTTCAAACTCACAGTAGGTTCACATTAATTATTAGGAAGTAATTCTTTATTGTGAGGGATGTGAGCCCATGGCACAGGTTGCTCCAAGAAGCTGTGGCCGCCCCATCCATGGAAGTGTTAAAGGCCAGGTTGGATGTGGCTCTGAAAAGCTTAGTCTAGTGGAAAATTTCCCTGCCCATCGCAGGGGATTGGAATGGGATAATCTTTACCCAAAGATCGTCTATTCAGTCCCTTCCAACCCAAACCAACCCAAACCTTTCTATGATTTTATGATTCTCTGAAATATGGGAGGTGTTGCCAATGGCCACATGGCATTGAAACCCCAACATGTGCCTGTCCTCCTGCATCAAACTTACCGCACACATAATAAATGCCTCTGCCATTGATTAAAAAGGTTTGGGCAAAAGCAAGTTTTTATCCCTCTGCATGTGTCTTAGACCCTGTGGTTGGCCAGATAAAGATAAAACCAACTCGTGTGCTCTGAAAGTAATTTTTTCTCTGAAGTTCTTTCATAATACCCTTACGTGAACAATTACCTGCAGTAATTGCAGTATTTTCCCAGTCACTTCAAAAAAGGATGCTGGTGTAATCCAGCACAGCTGCAAAACTGGACTCAGTTTCACAACCCCCAAGTTTTTTCACAAAGTATTTGTGCTTCCTACTTCTTCAAATACAAGTAAAATAAATACCTTATTGTTACCATTAATATTCAACACGTATATTGTTTAAGCCATCTATTATGAACAAAGTGCCAACATATTTTAAAATAATGAAACAAGCACAGTCTCTAACAGTGAGGCCATTGCCCTGCTCTTGCTCACTGCAGTAGAAGGGTAAAATTATATTTGTAACAAGGGGCATCAGTCAATTTGAAGATCAGCTCTATTAAACAGGAAATAGTGAATATATCAGCTCTATGACACCCCGATAAGTATGCTGCAGAAACAGTTTTGTAGGGTCAGTAGTAAAAAAAATTAGAATCTCATTGCTGCCTTCATAGAAAGCTCCAGAAGTAATATGCATTTGCAAGGAAATTTAACTGAGACTGTGAAAATTTAATCCAAGAGAATTTTCTGTTCTTCCATGGTAGTTTGGGATTTATTTTGTTTTCAGCTAAAGAAAATGTTTATTCAGAGGGGAAAATAGGGTGATACCAATGCCACTGTGCAAACAATAATTTTCAGAAGCGCAAAACATTTTGAGCAGAAAACATGGCAATTTGATTTACAAATGAAGAGACATGGAAGTGTGACAGCAAGAGAATAGGAACAAGCCCTAAGGGGGTGTCATGATCCGCCAATACAAGCAAGGGTTGTTGATGGTTCATTTATAGATCTCAGAGTGCAAAAGGACACAAGGGATTTCAGTTTTAATCAAAACAGTGCACCTTTATTAAGTGCCCACAACACAGTAATGCAATAGAGGAGAAAGAGAGATAAAGAAAACAAAGTAAAAGGGTAGAGAGGAAGAAAAGGGGGGTAATAGCTACCAACGGATGAGACGAAGTCCTCGTGGCCTTCTGCCAATAGATTCATCTTCTTTCCATGGGGAGATATTGTCTTGGTTAATTTAGAAAGTCCCTTTATAGTCCTTTTCAAAAGCAAGGGGCAACTGGCCAAGAGGTGGGGGAAATCTACAGCCATTGTTATGAGGCCTGTTGCTTTGGGAAACAGGTACAGGACAGGTGTACAGGACAGGTCATTCCTTTCCATTTCAGCACAGTCCTTCCCACCTGGGCAGCAAGAATGGCACAGTCCACCGTGACCTGCACTAATTTCCTCAGGAATGCGTACCAGTTCCCAGCAGGCACACTTGCAGGCAACACTTGGCAGACATCCCACCTCAGCCAGGCTGGGATTCCTGTGTTCAGTCTCTGTCCTTGGCAATGATCGTGAGGCAGATGAGAGATCTTCGGGCCGTCTCTTACAGGGGGTCAACTCACCTGTGGCTCTGCCGTGGTCTGATGGTGCAGAGCCTCCTGCTGTGCTGAGCAGTTTCTGCAGGCCCTGGCAGAGGACACCGTGGTCTCTAGCAGATTAACCATGGCAGGGATGGAATTAGCCCCTGTTTTCCCTTGGCTAAACAAAGCTTTCTTGCAGCCACAGACCTTCTGCTAAAACATAGCTCAAAGGGCTTTATGTTACACCAATATCCCCTAAATTCATCTCAACAATCTAAGAGACATTTAAGTCTCCTTCTAGAACCATCGTCACCTCACCAGTTTCAATTTTTAAGGCAGAGAGACCCTTCAAAACCAAATTCCAGTCTCAGTCTAGGCTGGTGACCCTGCTCTAAAGCTCACACACCAGCCTGATGCTGTATTTCAGCCAACCCCCAGGCAATGTCAGCGCAGGCACAAGGGAGTACTGTCACAGAAAGGAGAAGCAAACTGTCTGTGGCCTCATTAAGCAGAGAGCACCTCGTTTTCCTGACCAGGTGAGCAGCACACTGGCCTTTAACAGAACTAGGGCTGCCTAGGACATTGCAGTGCTCAGGCAGGGCGAGCCCCACTGGACTGGAAAAGAACTGGCAGAGACCCAAAAGGTTAATTAGATAATAAGTTAATTAATTTGCCATTCTTAATGGTTGTTACAGATATAGTCCTGAAGTCTTGCTTTTCTGACAGGGTAAATTTGTGTCAAACGGGCAGCATATGTTTTCCCAGCCAGCTTTGCCGAGGTGTGACTAGACAGAGCTCCCGTGAGGTCTGTCAATCTGGAAGAAGGGATGGAGAACTCCAAGGCTCATCCTCTCCTATGCAGACTTTAATCCAGCCTGACAGGCATTTCTGCATGGGACTGGGGTGTACTCTCTATGTGCTTGTTTGCCTGTGTGTGCATGCTGCTGGGGTTTTTTGTTGTTGTTGGAAATAGACATACTTGTGTCTCCCTCCTTCTCTTCCTTCTTTTGCAACAGAGTGAAGAAGTTGTTCACCACCTGCAGTGAAATCTGACCTCAGGCAGAGCTGCTGACTCTGAGTTCCATCCCTTCCCACACTGCCAGGACCAGTGCTGCCCCTGCCAGTCAGACCACAGCTCCACTGTCCCTGCTCTGACCGTCTTCCTCCCAAAACATAGGCACTTGCTTCGTTTAAAGCAAGAGAGGCATCTCACTAAACACAAAGAGAAGCACATGGATTTGAAATTAATCCTCAGGACAAATGTCATCAAGAACAGGCTTCTGCCACGTTGTCATGGGTTAGCAAAGCATAGTCTCGGAAGTGATGTTCTTGCAAAGGGGTGCTTACAGCTTCTTCTGTGACCTGACAGAACCTATCAGCTGGCCAGTTTGAACATGGACAATTCTTCAAGCCATTTAAAATTGTGACCGCCTCTGTGATCCACACTTAAGAATAGACAAACCCCAGGCAGAGGCCCTGTCTCGTTTCCGGCGCTGGGACGGGTGGCTGTGGGCCCCATGCAGGGGCTGGTGGGTCCGGCCCAGGCCCTACTCAGGCCAGGCCAGGCCGGGCCACAGCCATCCTGGAGCCGATGGACCTGTTCCACCCGCGGAACCCCCCCCCAGCCCTGCTGTGGGCAGATGGAGTAGCCTGGCTCCCCCTCTCTAGTGCAGCCAAGATTCAGCAGAAAGCTGCCCACCGATGTCTGGCAAAAGATCATGTGACCAACAGCAATAAGCGAAATTCCAGCTGCAAGGGTGAGATTAACCCTTTTAGTGCTGTGAAGAGCTGAAAACCTGAGGGAGAAGAAAGAGGAGATGCTTAAAGCTGAAATTCTGTTGTAAAGCTATGATGTATCAGAGTACCCATTGTAATTTCATGAAGGCATGGGGGGTGGAGCGTTCAACTTGTACTCGTGAGCAAAAGCACCTGTGCTGAGATAGGCAGATGCTGAAGCAGCTGTAATTTCATGAGAAGTTTGAACAGGAAGAGATGGAAGCGATGAGGACTCTTGCTCCAAATGGAAAAGGAGAAGACCTCAGTTCCTAGAGATGCTCCCAGAGATAGTCCTAGAGATGAAGATGAGGAGGACCCTTTGCTCCCAGGGAAGGAGGAGGGCCTCTATTCTTAGAGAGGAAATTCTCCCAGAGATGGTAAAGAGAACTTTTGTTTCTGAATGGCTCAATCTTAAAATTGCGCCCCAGTAGCTCAAGATTGGACCCTCTAAAGTAGTTGTGGGAAAAGCTGCAAGTCGTGGGAAGGGACTCTCACATGATGCGAACAGAAAACCAACATGGGCGGCTGTCTCATTGTGATAATTTCTCCATAGCATGAGAGACTCCTCTTCCTAAATGAACTGAACAAGGCTATTATGGAAGTGGTAAACAGGCTGAACATCTCAAGGGTTGTCTTTTTACATTGTCACTTGGAGAAGGGAGAAAGGTGGGGGGAGGAGAAGAGTTCTGAAGGTGTGGTATGATTTTATTTTTTTTCTTTTTCCCTCTTTTAGGTCTGTTAATAAATTTCTTTATATTCTTTCAAGTTTGGTGCCTGCTTTGCATTTCTCCTAATTCTTATCTCACAGAAGGTAAATAGTAAAGAGTATTCTGGACCAAACCCCTACATTAAATTGGTGTTTCCGCCTGGTTATGAACCAAACCCGCTACACACATTTTCAGCACAGTCTGAGGAGGCAGACTGACACTGCCTAAGGTGTCGCATTCACCAACAGAGATGTACTCCAAAAGAGAAGTGTTTAGCCCCAGAAATTAGCAGCTTACTGCACTGAAACATGTGCCACACTTCTTAGTCACTGATGAACTGTTGTTCCTTTTAGGTGAGTCACTGGTGCCCTTGATCAGCGACTCCCTCCCTTCACAGAGAGATTTGAAATCTAATGTCTCGTGCAGAATTGGTGAAAGAATCAGACAATGAATGCTTCTAACAAAAATTAATAGCAAACTTGGGGAGCACACAGGTGGCATCCATGCAAAGGACCTTAGAGCCAGAAAGCTGGATTCCAAGGCTGTTGAACCAGCTGGGACTATTGATGTGATTAACAATGATTTGATTTGGAAACCAACACAAAAGAGGTTGTTTGCTTGCTTTGTCCAATTTAGTTCCTAAAATACTGGCTTCGACACAGGGAGAAATGCAGCCAAAGCAGGAAGGGGATTTTGAGGACAGGTGGAGTGGGGTGTGCTTGTTATTTTACCAGACGTCCATCTGGATTCTAGCTGGGGAAAAGTTGAGCATTCAGTCAAATATTTTATGTGGGGCTATAATAATCCGAACAAAGGAACAGCTGACAAGCTCATGATCATTTAAGTATATAGCAATTTCTGTTTAGCAATCTTGTTACTACATTTTCTCTATCTAGGTGCAAGACTTCTTAATAGATATGTAGGTTTCATTGCAGTTTGTCTGAGAATGAAATACTATGAATTTAGAGGAAAGCCAACACAAACATTGTCTCTAAGAAAAATATTAAGAATATTCTGGGTTGCAGAGCAAAAATGCTGCATATGCACAGCTATTAAATATTGCCAGGTATAAGATGTTTGGCTTATATTCTAACCCTAGGACAAGTAGTTTTTCATCACAGATAATTTGAATTAGAAAGAATTTTCTAAACTTTAGTCATATTAAATTCACTTTAGCTCCAAGGAGCTGCTTCTGCCAATAACTCCAGGAAGCAGTGCAAGAACCCCTTGATAAACCCCTTGTTTTTTGGTGTGCTCTGGGAAGCAAACTGGTAAGCCAGTGATAAATTATTTCTCCTGACCTTAATGTTTTTTGAAATGCATTAAATCTCAGTGATGATATTGCAGGCCCCATATAAAGTTCTCATACTGACACATTACTTTTGCTAAGTAGCCACTTGGTTCACAGAAACGGCTATAAAATACCAGGCAAGGAAGAGAAGTGAGTGTCAAACAGAGGGAAAAGCTTGTTGTCTTACTGTCGCCCTTGGATAACTGAACTCCCTTAGAATCAGTAGCTTTGTGTGTTTTGATATGATTATTTCATTATTCTCTGTGGGAAAATGAGGTTGTTCCCACCCCTCTGCCATCCAACAGGGTTCTCAGACTCCCATGAAATGCTTGGTCTCTGCATTTAGTTTCTTTGGGGCTGTAAGGCTGCCTGGTTTGAACAAGTTTAGATGGCTAATGCTCAGTTTGCTGTAAGTGATGAAGTCCATGGAATACAGGAGGACAACTCTGTTTTTGTGCCGATCCTTCCCACAGCCACAACTGGCACAGGCTGCAGGCAAAGGACCAGGAGCTCTGCCCACAGCAGAGAGAGCTGGTTGCTGATTACCATCCTCACAGCTTCTAAGGCTGCACCTCTCTGTGTACAAATGGAGGTGCTGGAAGGCTGAGTTCTGCTGAGCAGAAAGCTGAGAACTGGCTTAAAATAAAGCAGTCCTGCCCATGTCTGCTTGGAGACACTGACAATCTTGGATACCCTCTGGTGAGACTGCTCACAGACATCCCCTTGCCACCCTTACAACCATCTTCTGCAGAGAAGTTCTTCTCCTTAAAGACTAAAATTTCTACCTTCTTGGAAAAGTGTAATTTTTCTGATTCAGTTTCTGATCTGAGAGGAACAAGGTACCTCCTTTTGAGAAAGGAAGTATCATCTGCAAGATTTTCACCACAGTTTCAGTATATTTGTTTAGGCCTGGAGTCCTTTGACAGAAAAGTTTCATCAGCTGAAGGTACCTCAGTGCCTTTAAGCAGTGGGACCTCTTCAGCTCTGCTTTCAGTGCCAGGATGTTTCCCTTTCAAACACTTTAGGAAAGTTGAAGTGGCTATGGATCAAACAAGTTGTCAAAATATCAGCTTATAGAACATGATCTGCTGCTTAGATCAGATTAACGCATTCTGCATACAAAAAAAAGCACTGAATGGAAACATTCTCTATATTTGGACACTGGGCAATACCAATATAATCCAAAGAAAAGCAAGAAAACAACCCTGCAGTGAAAAAGTAATCGGCAGTGAGGCTCAGCCCAGACTTCAGCAGTTATCAACTTTAAATTATCAGAGCACTTTACGCTGCAATGACATTGCACTTTAGAGGCTTTTCACTAACCTTTCTTCTGCAGCTGAATTTCTCAGGCAGTAGAAAATTTATGTAGTGATTCAATTCACTGCAATCTCCTCCTGAGTCATTACTGGAGCAACTCCTACACAAAGGTTAAGCATTTTAAACAAATGGCTCTACCATGCCTGAGATGGGTTGCAAAACTCAGTTGGTAACAACCAGACATTCAGACAAAAGCAATTTAAGTTTTCACAGGTGAGATGCATTTACATCTACTGATGCATTTTATTTCAGCAATTCAGTGTTATCTTTCAGCCTCTTTGTATTCAGTGTAATGCTAACTGTGAATGCTAAAGTATTCAGTGAAATGCTAACTTTTTATCATGTATTTGTAATATTTACTCATCTACTCAGATGAAAAAGACCTTGAATATTTGGAGAGCAGCCATAGCTTTCTAGATCAAAATACAAATGCCTTTACATTAAAATTATTAACTAATTTGAGCAGTTCTTCAGTAATGACAGAAGAGGAGACTACTGTCTCTCCCATGTGTGGAGAAGAAGCATTTTTGGTGCTTCTGTGTATTGTGGAAAGGCAGCTGCTCCCACAGAGGGCAGTGCCAAGTCAATTTTTTCTATTTCTGTAATATGCTTTCCCAGCACAGCACCTGAAGAGCTGCCTCTTTCTCTTTTATTTTGTTGTTGTGGATGGAGAGTGGCAGACACACAGTACCAGCACTCAGAGCACTCCATGGTGACAGGGTTTTTCACTCTGTCCTACCCATAGGCAGATAAAAGCTTTCCTTAGCTGCAGTGCTGCCCCAAAGATCTGCACTTGTAGAGATGCTCAGTACTTGGTCAGGGTCTAGCCCTGGAGACAACTGGCTCAGTATTAAGCCCAGCGGTCATATAGACTTCTACCCTTAATTCCAACATCATTCTAGACTAATACCACCACTGCCTGTACAGCAGTAGCTGAACCAAATCCAAACGTTTTGTGTGTGAGATAAACATTATTGCCTAATATTAATGTTTTTGCCCTGCTGTTCTTACCAACATCAGCAGTATTGAAAAAAGCAATCAACGCATTATGATAAATATGAAGAGTTCTGTTTGGCTTCCCAAGCAGCTCTGCAGGCATCTTCACAAAAGGGACAGACATACTCCTGAAAACCAGGTGTCTTCGGGGAAGGAGATGTAGCAAATATTTTTCAGTTTCAGCTCAGCAATCTTCTGTACAGAAAGACAATTCCTGAAGGAAAGGCAACCTCAGAGCTATTTTGAATAAATATGACTGGGATCACTGAATCTTTCTTCCTGTCCTAGAATGCGAAAAAAGTCCAGTGCCAGTCTGTGAAAGTAATGGTTTTGAGAACACTCCCTTTTAAATTTTTCCCCTTGTTCCACTACACCTGTAAATTCTTTGATAAAACTAGTATTTTAAAAGTAAAATCATAAAAAACCAGAACGGTTTGGGTTGAAGGGGCCTTAAAGATTATCCAATTCTAGCCCCCTGCCCGGAGCAAGGACACCTTCTACTAGACCAGTTTGCTCGAGGCCCCATCCAACCTGGCCTTGAACACTTCCAGGATGAGGCACCCAAAACTTCTCTGGGCTACCTGTGCCAGGGCCTCACCACCCTCACAGGGAGGAATTTCTTCCTAACACCTAATCTAAACCTATTCTCTTTCTGATTAAAGCCATTCTCCTTTTTCTATCACTCTATGCCGTTTTCTGAAGTCCTTCTCCAACACTCTTGGAGCCCTTTTAGGTACTGAAAACTGTCCTAAGGTCTCCCTGAAACCTTCTCTCCTCCAGGTTAAACACCCCAGCTCTCTCAACCTGTCTCCATAGCAGAGGTTGTCCAGGCCTCAGATTATCTTTGTAGCCTCCTCTGAACCCAGTCAGTCCATGTCTTTCTTATATTGGGGACCCCAGAACTGGATATAGCATGCCAGGTAGGGTGTTTCAAAAGTAAAGCAGAGGGACAGAATCCCCCTTCATCTGCTGGCAACTGTGCTAGTGATGCAACCCTGGACACTTACGGCTTTCTGGGCTCTAAGTGAACATTGCTGGGTCAAGTTAAGGTCATCAGATTACACTCTCAAGTCCTTCATCTCAGCTCCCAATCCACCTTCCACGCAGTCTGTGTTTGTGCTTGGGATTGCCCTGACCTACATGCAGGACCTTCTACTTGGTCTTGTTGAAGTCCATTATATGCTCATGGGCCCACCTCTCCAGTCTGTGAAGGTTCCTCTGGATGGCATCCCTTCCCTCCACTGTGTGAACAGCTCCATACAGCTCAGAGACTTGCTGAGGGTGCCCTCAATCCCCGTGTCCGTGTTCATAACAAAGTTGTTAAACAGCATGCTAATACAAGCTCCTGAAGATGCCACACCTCCTTCACAATTACTATAATTACTGGCAAAGATTCATTCTCTGTTTCCCACTCCCCAGAAAGCTCAGCTGACCCTTAGCAACCTGTCCCACTCGATGCCTATCCTCCCTCTTGGACCGCTTTCCCTTCTTCTGTTAAGAGCAGGAGGCTGATAGTTTGGGAAACAAGGAGCACATCTCCGCGAATCCCATTCCCAGCAACCGAGGGATCGCGGTCCCCGAGCAGGCTTCGCCGCAACGTTCCTGCCCTCTCGTGGGCAAAGGGAGCCTCCTACCGTTCCTGCTATTCCGGGGAATGGGAGAAAATCACCGAAAACCCTGAATCCCTGGGATGGCTCAAAACCTGGCTGGCTCTGCCTGCTCCCTCGCACGCCGGGAAGCTGCGGAACATCTGCAGCGGCACAGCCAGACGGCAAAACACAGAGCTACTGGGGGTCCTGTAAATATTTTTTTTGCTCAAGTAAATATGCCTGTTTTCACACTCTCAGCCAAATTTGAAGAGTATGCATCAGAGAACTTGGCTTTATCTCAAGATTTCTTGGACCTCGAACCGAGTTTTTATGAGCTGATTTTATTTAGCAGAATTTCAGAGAACTGGTGCAGTTTTTTCCTTTTCCCTGTGGATGTGAGCTTCAAGAGTAAGGGAAAAATCACTGAAGGGAAGTAAAAACACACAGTAGAAAAGCCAGAGCTTGTCAGATGTCTAACTAGGAAGGAGTAGTGAAACTTTAAACACTCACTAAGAAATGTACAAAGATTTCAAAGTTATCACAGCACCAGATTTACCTCTCCTGGAGAGACCCTATGAACGGATGGAGAGTAGTGGGGCTTCAAACATTTAATTTTTTTCAGTGGGAAAATTTAGAACAAACCAAACACTGCTGGTTCCTTTCCAAACTGCATGTTTTCTTCCATTATATTTTTGTAGCTAAATGCACTGACTTACTGAAAAGAGAGAGCTATCTTTATCTTCTTGTCTTAAAAAGTGACTGAGAAAATTCCAAGTGAAATGTAACCCTAGCCAAGGTCTAGTGCCATCTGCAAGTTAATTTGTATAGGGCACAAATCCTCCTGAAGCAAATTAACCCAAATCTTTCCCCATCTTTGGCCTGCTAATGGTGTTCAATTTGTCACACTACTGAAAGAAGCCTGACTAAAGTTTGACTATAAAACCAAAGCAAAACAGAAAAGCATAAATAGGTGTGCTAGAGCTTCTAACAGCTTTTTGGCTGCCTCTATGCAAATTGTAGATAATATTTCTCCTGAAATAGTAGGCTTTGGCTCATTGTCTGACTGCGTCTGCACAATGTCCCAAAGTAGATGGTGCTAATGCTATTTTAGTGCACAGTTTGGCACTGACCCGGCCATACTCATAGCACATGGATGGCAACACAGTAGAGCCTTGCGTGTCTGCATGCTGCACATGACACTTCCCAAAAAAGGAAGAAGAACTTAAATCTCAGGACTGAACAAGTTGTTCCATGCATAAAATCCAGTTGAAGAGAGGCAGATATTAACTGGATGATGTCTCTGCAGCCCTGTACTTCCAGTCTCTTTCATGCTGTGCTGGCTTATAAAGGATCGCACTGGCACTTGGTGACCTCAGGTCTCAGCATTCCTAAACTTTCCCCCTCATGGCAGAAGAATGCAACATATCTTTTCATGTGTGATTGCTCTATGATAGGAAATTTTGCAACATAAATCTGCTCAAGTGTAGATCCAGCCCTGAACCTAAGACCTTCATCTCCATGATTCTGTTAATGCCTTTAAGCATATTGCATGGGCGAGACTAGAGGGCTCCTTAAGATCCCACACAGCCTTATTTTCCTTGACCCTTCTAATTTCTTATTGTATCAGAAACTTCCCACTCCAATAGAGAATTCCAGCCCTTTTGGCAACTTTTTCCAAGCTCCATTAGAGCTTCACAACTCTAAATAAAATGTAGGTGGTTTAGTGCAGTCAATGGACTGCGAAGTTTCATAATTTCATTTAATCTTCTTCGCAGTAGTGCAATTCCCCTTCTAGAGCTCTGTCTAAAAGGTAGATATTCTTCTCTGTACCAGTAATGTCTCATCTGGTTACAGCAATAGACAAGGCAGATGGATCCAACACTGAAAGTCCATTGCACCCAGAGGAGAGTGGAGCAAATGTCAGTCCTCCAAAACACGAAATGGGAGAGCAAGAAGGTGTTGAATGTTTCACAGCCTTTGCCTACTTCCTCTCAGATATATTGAGAGATATGAGATCAATTCAATTTTTTTTTACATATTGGAATAAAGAAACACAAACGTCCTCTTTGAATACCTTGAAAACACCTCCTCATTATAACCTACTGTGGGGCATTTTCAAAAAAGAACATTTCAACACGTGGGCCAGGAGTAATTAGACAAAAGCTGCTGATGCTCAGTTATACAAACTTATGGCACCTGAGGAAAGTGCCCACATCTTAGACATCTTCCAGTGCCAACCAGTAGCTTCAGACCAGCCCAGAAAAAAGGTAAAACAAAAAAAACCCCACAAGAGTGATGGGGCATTCAGTCACCTACAGCAGACAAAAATCCCATCACTAGAAGGAAATTTCACTGCTGCCACACTGGGAGCTGCCTAGAAAAAATCCCTTGCTCTTACAGCTGTAATTAAATAAATCCCTTTGATGCGTTTGTGTCAAAACCACTGATCAAGAAATAGTATTAGTTAGATGTAATCCACACTTTGGAGGCACCAGAAGGTATCAGCATGGCTCCAGGCATTTAGGGCAGCCTATGCTGTATGTTTCAGCAAGGCTTCCTTAATTTTATCCTCATGATTTTGAAAGTAAGAAGGCTGAGAGGAAAGAAAGAGGGAAGAAACCAAAATTAAAATAGCAGATTTGCAAATTTTACCCTTCCAATACGCGTTGTCTGGGAGGTTAAATACTACTGGAGCTGTTCTTAGGCAAATTGAGTACCCTGTGAATGTTTGTGCCTTTGAGAAAGAACATGGAAATATGGGGGTACAAAATAACACAACTACAAGCACATCTATTTGTTTCTCTCGGAGCAGACAAACACCAGGCAATTAATGGGCAAAGAGCTAAATTAACCCCCTTGACTTATTTACTGCAGGAAGGCGAAGTCTGAGATCACTGGCACTTCTCCAGCCTTGTGCCAGCACAATTGGTTGGCCTGTCCCTCCAGTAAAAAACTAGACAGAGTGGGAGGCAGGCACAGACAGGAAAGGAGGGGCTGTCACTTGGAAAGTGCTCCAGGTGTTAGGCTCTGAAGAGTTAAAGCAACCAAAGGAATCCTAAAAAAAACAACAAAAAACCAAACCAAAACAAAAAGTTAAGCAGCAGCTCACACAACAAAAATGCAAAAATTAATGAGATTTTTATAACCCCTTTCAAAAATTGAATATTTCAATTTTTAAATGTACAAAGACTAAAATCTTCCTAAATTTCCTATTAAGAAACATCTGATGCTGTTTTATATTTTCCATTGAAATACATGGCATGAAGGTTGCCATAGCTACAAGCAATTTTTTAAATAACTGTTTTTCATCAGAGCAGCTGCAGTTTCCTACAGAAATGAGGGTGAAGTGGGCATGCTTCAAGGACTCTGACCAACTTAAAATTCCTAATCAAGTGAGTCCAAGATTTTCATAAACACAGCTTAGATACTTTAAATATGGGTTCTGTTTTTCAGAGAAAATACCACTGTTTTTAATTTGGCAGCACCCCAGGAAATGCTGTCAGCACTGCCAGAGGTCTCAGTCAAGAGAAGAGCTTTGTTTTCATGCTGGAAAACATAAAAATTTCCATGGTTAAGCCCCAACCTGGTACAAGTCCCCAGGCACTGAGGGATGTGCCGCGGCCTAGGATTGCTCTGAAGGGCTTTCTGAATGAACCGCTTGAGTGGTAGCAGTGGGCCTAAAAATGCTCCAAGAACCAGAGATTTCTGTACCGAGGAAAAGCTCTTCCTTGCCTGAGTTTGTACAGGAAAACAGAGAAAAGAAGAAATGTGAAAAACAAGTGAAGCTGTAAAATGCTGGCAGGAGGCTTTCTGAGGAGGGGCTGTGATTTAGGTGGCCCTGCCTCCAGTGGTGTTCAGTGGTTGCTGAGCATCATGAGGCTGTTTCTTCTTCTGTAGGAGCTCTCCCTGGATGGAATAGGCAGAGCAGCCTTCTCTGCAGCAGTGTGAGCAGAAAATGGACATTGCTGCATTTCGGGCGCCTGTTTGTGGGAAGCCTAATCTAAGGACAACATGGAGAGACTCCTTTCAACCTGTAGTTATTAACTGTGGCAAAATTCCTACAAAACTTCAAATCGATTCCTTTTGTGCCTTCAGGCAAGTATGTCCCTGTGTCCCAGTCCATAAAAAATAAATAAATAAAGAGCAAAATTTCTCACAGGAATACCAAGAGATTCAACTCCACCAAAACAGTAATTGAATTGCTTTGTATAGAAGATGGAAATGTTTGTCTGGGTTTGAGTGTTTTTCTAAAAAACAAATTAATGATCATTATTTTTTACACTATTATGAATCTGAAAAACCATCTAAATGATTATTGTTTTTATACACATTGCCTCATTTATCTATGACCTGCTTCTATGGGGTACCTCCACAGCACAGTGCAAGTGCTGCCTCCTGCTTTGGTGGTGATGCTTGAAGGCTCATTTTACCCTGCCATCACCTGCACAGCAGATGAGTTTACAGGCAAGCAAGAGATATTATTCCATATCGACAGATCTTCTGGGCAAGGTAATTTTATTTCAAACGTGATTTAAAATTCCCTTCCCATCTTGAAATGTCACAGCTTCCTCTCCCAATGACTGTATTCTTTTTTGCTCCAAAATTCTTCTGGAGTAAAAGACAAAGAAAAACAAAGGGGAACAAAGTCAGAAAAAAGCTTTTAAAAAAAGTTAGAAAAATGAAAGTAAGAAAAGCTATAATGGCAGATTCTTCTAACAAAATGCTTTTTTTGACTAATTTCAAGTACTCAAGGAAGTGTTCAAGGCCAGGATGGGGCTTGGAGAAGCCTGGTCTTGTGGAATGTTGCCCTGCACATGGCAGGTGGTTAGAACTCCATGATTTTTCAGATTACTTCCAAACCAAACCATTCTATGGTACTGTGATTTTATGATTCATAGGTGTGGAGGCACTTTAAGTACTATCTTTAGCATGGAACATGGATTTTCTAAAAAGTGGAAAAGTTCCTCATTTTAGAAATTAGCTACTTCATGGCAGGCAGAAACATCTCAGGCACTCAGTGAGATCTTGGTACAGCCTGTCCAGGTGGCTTTGCCCAACACCCTTCTCCACATCGACAGTAAGTGATCAGAAAGTGGAAAAAAAGAATAGCTACCAGAAAGACAATCTAGTAAATATAGTTTATAATGTAAGTTATAAAAGTTTCTCTTTCTCAATGTGAAAATAGGCTAGCACAGCAGAGTGAAGAAGGGATGCCAGTGAACAGAGAATTCTGTACTAGAGTGCATGTATGTATCCTATCAAAGGAACAGACCTTCCTGGATCTCTTGAGGCATTAACTTTTCTGATGCAGAGTATTTTTTCAAGGAAAGAAACAGAAAAAGCACAACATTCCGTACTGTTGGGCTGCCAGAAAAACATATTTTGAGTCATTGCCAGCTAGTGACCTTAGTCAGCAAATATGACTCCATAGATTTTCAGCCCTGCTGTCTCTTCACCAAGGGAGACAAGAGGCTTGTCAAAGCTGTACAGGCACACACACTCTCACAGTGAAATGCTTTTTCTCTCGACTGTGCAGACATCAGGATTACTGAACCTGACATAAACTCATCATTTTCCTGGAAGCAAAAAGGGATGCTAGCCAAAAAGATGAGCCACAGTCGGCAAGAGCTGCCTTGTCCTGGATTACCAAAGGGCAGGCTGTGCAGAGCCATCCTCAGATAAGTGTGCAATGCACAGCCACTGTTTGGAGGTACCTGAAATGATCTGCTGAGAACACCTCCCTGCAGCCTGCACTGAGCCTCTCCACAGCACTCACCTGGCAAGGCACAAACAGGTTAAGGAAGAAACGCAGAAGCTTAAGGAGAGGATGATGGGTGGGAGGCAGCAAAAGGGAATAGTGGTCAATGCCACAAGGCACATTTTCCCCTTACCTGCAAAGTGAAACACACCAGCACCTAGAGACCATCTGCAGCTCCTCTCTCTGTGCTGCTTTGCTGTTTGTTCTCATTCTGGTTTTGAAGCAGTTCATCAGGCCCTCCAGCACAAGAGGTTTACTTTTTTCACCAGATTCAAGCAGTGTCTTGGATCAAGGAGAACAGAATCCTGGGGGATGGGCTAAAAAAAGGAAAAAAAAATAACATAAAGAGGGAGAAAGATAATACACTATATACTGGAGAGAAAAGCAAAAAAATTTCAAGAGATTTGCCCTGATAGAGGCAGGGTGGGATCAAGAACCAAGAAATGGGAACAGAATGTCAGTCAAGCGAAGGGAGGGCAACAAACCACACAAGCAGTGTGGTGACACCGGGGCACGCTCATAGCACTATGTAGATGTTTTTCCTAATTTGTTTGTTGTGAATAGTAAGAAGAAAATGACAAGTTAAAGGAAGAAGTATGCAAGAGGATTCAGGGCTTCTACATTTTAAGTGTTTGGTCTTCCAGTTTGTTCATCTGCAAAATGTAGGTAGCCCTGCTAATGTGCCAGAGCTGTGCCGGGGTTTCAGCCCGGGATTTATTAAGAACAAAATAAAGAGTCTGAGATCTGTGAATAAGCACCAGAAGGTGCTGTAGATCAAGAGATATAGAGAGGGTATCTATTTTTAGGAAAACCTTTACTTGTGCCAAAAAGTAGTTTCAAATCTACGCCAGCACTAACGAATTTAGATGAATTCACCTGAACACTTCTGTACTTAAAAGTACAATGAAAAATCAGAATTTCACTTTGGTATGAAACATTTGGGGCAACAGATAAATCCTCCAGAAGAGATGCCGTCATCAAAGTTGTGATGCTTCAACTTCTGGTGGTTGTGCACAGAGCTGGTGGATTCAGTAAAGATTTATATCCATTAATACACCCTGATGTGTTGTACATTTGATAGAGCCCTAGAAAAGGAGCCACTGGGTCATTTTACCTTCAGCACCGTGACCCTGCATTGCTTCTATGTGCAGGCTGGGGGGTGTGACCTGCAGGCTGGGCCATCCTGAAGCTGCCCCAGTTAGAGTGAAGCAGAATAAATAGGTATATTGTGAGGCAGTAAAATGAGACAGACAGAAGGTACATTGGTTGAAACCACAAGCTAAAAATACTTTATATTCTGCAAGAAAGACACAGCACTGTCAGTAAGACAGCCTGAGACTTGAAAACTTATCTGGTTTAAAGATGTCAAGAATATCTCAAAAGAAGATGCCTTGTCATGAAAGGGCAAGCTAGCTTCAAAGGCAACTACAGTAGCCTGGGCCTAAGGAAGAACACATTGAATGGTTGGTCACTGCAGGGCTGAAAGGCAGGCTTGCATCTTCTTTCAAAGTAGCTCTGTACCTGTTCATTTTAATCTGTTCTCTCACCCAGCAGCAACTGTAGAGCACAGAAACATCCAGGCAGCTGCTAGAGGAAAACCACTTCGGAATAATGAACTCTAGGGACATCTTTTTCCTCTACCATTTTCCATCTGAAGGCTATGATCAGAACATGTATTTGCTCAGGACACAAATACCATCTAATTTTTCATTACACACAGGCTAGGAGACTGTTTTCCTACATGAAGGCCATCATTCATGGAGAGGTGAAGCCCAAAGCTTAGACAGAGGTTTCCTGACTTTCACCTGGACACAGCCAGTCCATGCACTTGCGGAGGTCCAGCCCCATGCAGATATGGCCACCAACTTTTGGTAGTGACATCCCACTTGCAGTTCACCAAAGCTGTGGTAACCTTGTGTGTGAATTTGCAGGGGGTGACGAACCACACTCTGGGGGTACGCATACAGCTCTCACCCACCCTGGTTACCCCCTGGCCCCTCCTGTGAGTACAATCACAAGCATGAGCCATCATCAGAGTAACAACAGTCCCGTATTTTCTCCCTGCCTCCTTATGATAGTGACTTGTTCACCCTTCTGTGTTTTAACTACTTAAGCTTAGTTTGAGACAACATCACTAGTGCTATTATTAGTTCATTAATTACTGTACTCTTTTGAGAAAAAAAGCATTACTTATACCACATTTTTGTTCTGTCCCATAGATGGCACTGCATAGACTCCTGTACTCCTTGATCTCATCCATGGCCTTGTTACCACCATGCACACACCACCTTCTCTGCTGCATCACTGCCAAGAGGCTGGGCTTCACAGTGAAGGAAGAGGATGAAGTTTTGCACCATAAGGCATCTAATATCCACCACGCTTCCTGCATTAGACATACTGTAAAATGTTCCATCAGTATCTCGTCTTCTGTAGATTTTGCCAAATCTAATCTCAAATTTCTTTTTCTCTTTCTGACAAGGATAATAGAGGAAAATAAAAAGCAAAATTTTGATATTGTTGTTTGCTCGGTGTGTTTCTCCATTTTGTTTAATGGATATTCCCACAGCAGGAGCTGGTGGAAATGGTGAGCTCTTCCAAGAAATGTAATTTCTAGGCTGGTGAGCACAATATATCTCAGACAGCCACAATTGAAACTCTTCAACACCTAGGATAAAAATTTATGTTTAAAGTACATCAATATGAAGGCACATCTGTATCCACAGGCAACAGTGATTAATATCTCATTATTTTTAGTGTAAATGCATATTCAAAATGAAAGGCACATGGCAGTTTTAAGCTACTTAGCTGAACAGGATCTTCATGCACCTGTGGGATTTTAGCATTTCTATGCTTTTAAGAGCTTTGTAACATAGGGATAAGATCAGTGTATGATACACTTTACTGAGTTGGGAAAATGTAATTTAGAAGGTGTTCTTATTGCAGGAAAGTGGTGTGGAAAGCTCATTGATAATCATACCTCTTTACATGCTTAAAGACCACAATTACTTTCCTGATCCTGGAATGAAAAATTTTAACATAAGTCTTCCAAGAAAAAGCATCAACCTGTGACTTGAATGAATTGCCCTATAGAGGGATGTTTGTGCTACCGAGCCTTCATACAGCGCACACATTGCCATCAGTGATTACACTGGAAACTCTCTAATCTAGAAAATTTGGGATCACATCACCAACGTCAAGAAAGAAAATCTGTGTTTATATAAGTGGGCTGGTGCCTGGTGCAAATGAATATTCTTTATGGTAACAACTTTTGTTGAAAATGGGTATTTGGCATAAGACAAAGCAAAAGAAGCAGTAAATGCACAGCAGCGGTACTAAGAGAGCAGGGCAGAGCAGATTATCATTTGGGAAACTTAGTGTTCAGCCCAGGGAGATCCAGGTTTATCATGGTCTAAGGGAGCTCACCACAGCTATCCGTAGAACTGCAACACTCAGCACTGTTTGGGGACCATCAGCCAATCAACAATATCTCAGGGATTTATATGTAGCCTTGATAACAATGAGAGGAAAGAACTAAGCTAATCAAACAGTGAGCAGCAACACAGAGCCTATGAGTTCAGAAGAGATTTAATCACTACACAGGTATTTAACATGAGAGAGCCAGGCCTTTGCAATGAACCCTCCTCATTGAAATGATTCACATCAGTGAGTCTTCCTCTCCTGCTTGCTACTGTCACCATCCAGAAGAGGCAGCGGATGATCAAGTGCTTCTTTGATCTCCCATGTATGTGAAGACAGAAATATCTAAGCTGAAGAACTGAGACTCATGGGTCTGAGAGCAGATTCAATTACAACCCATGGAATTCAGTTCTCAAAGCTGAGAATAAATGACATTAATTTTCAGTTTGTCACAATGAACGGCAGTATCTCATACTCCTGCTGGCTCTCTCCAGTGCCTGTCCTTCTTCCAGGGGCTGTAAAACAAAACAGTTAAACCTTCACTGCAGCCAAATCAGCTGTATCCAGACTGTAGGTCAGAAGCAGAATAATGGCTCCAAGACACATATTTTGAAAAATAGGGTATTTGATATATTCCTTTGACACGAGAAGTGGCCACACACACAAGCATAATGTGCCCTAACAAGTTGCAGAATTCGTAGTAAGAAGAAAAGAAATTTACAGCCATGGACTATAACAGTATAACATTTTGCACTTTTCTGGAAGCCTTTGAGAATTTCAAAGAGGTGAGTTATAGATTTTTTTTTTTTTTTTAAGTACAAAATACAGACACAGAGGCAAAATCCTCCAGAGTCACACAGCAACCTTGTTAACAAAATAATACAGCCAGAAGCTCAAAAGAAAGAAATCTTGCAGCAGCCCTGCAGAGTCCTCAGAGTCTGGGTGTTAAAAAGGCAAGCAGAAGCCTTCAGCGTTACAGCTGCATGGTTTTGCACTGACACAGCCTTGTCAGATGTGGCAGCCTTATCCCAGGGTGACAATCTCACCTAGAGGCAGGTGTTCTGGACTACAGAAAAGCACTGCTCAATCATACTGGAGATAAAAGCTGACATCTCCGACAAGAAAACACCTGGTCAGTTCTGCCAAACCTAAGAGAAGTCACAAGTTTCATTGAACTACATATCCCAAAAGGGGAATTTTTGAGGAAAAATAGATTGGATAAAAATTTGGATGATCTATAAATTAGACGTTATATAGGACTATGTATAAAGATCATCAGGTAAGTTATAAAAAATAATTCAGATTTTTTTTAAAGTTTTAAAGATACTTCTTTGTGTTCCAGTGAGATGAGGTCTCAGAAAAAAATCCCTTTGGTTTCAATGAAAAGAATATTTGGTCTGAAATAAAATATTTGGATTTCAAGGGGATTTCAGATTAAACCTTTTAGCTTTAAAAATCAAATTTAGGAAATTTACTTAACACAATGGTTCAAATAGAATTATTTTGATCTAGCATTGATTTTATTACAAGTATTTTTTTGCAGAGAACAATCGTTGATAACATCCCATTCTACTTTTCCAGTACCTCAGCCCCACATGCAGCCCCAGCAGTGTTGTCAGAAGAGGCAGCAGTGTGCCTGTGTCTTTACAGCTCTAATTGCCTTCTCAGGCTGCTGCACCAGTCAAGAAAACAACAGAAATCAAAAATATGCTTCTTTTTCTCTTGCTGGGAGGGAAACCTCTGAACAAGCATATTTGCAAAATAACTGTCTTGTGGTACCCACAGCCCAGCTCAATCTTACCCATCTGTCATTTGACTCTGTAAGACAGGAAAGAAAAATCAAATTAACAAAAGTAACATCTTGTTAAGGCCCTCAAATAAGACACAACTTCATCTGCAACTTTGAAATAAGGTACTGTAGCAATAAATTTTGCTTGTCTGATGTTTCTAGTTTGTCACTGGAATACTGCTTGCTAAGATCTTTGCTGACTTAATTAAGCAAGACCTTCACTAGCAGTGTGCCCCTTCTATGGCAATCCCTCTTCCAGTCCCAAGCAGGAAAAAAACCTAATGGTCAACAATTAAACATCATATGTTAAAAGCAGAGAAAAGGTGGGGAAGATGAAAGGGTGAAGTGCCTATCCCTTAGGACAGTCTCCCCATCCTATGAAAAGTCCATGTCATTTCTATAGAGGAGGAGCTGGCACTACCTGGGCACCAGTGTGGTTATCACCCCAGCTGGGGACAGACACCATCATTGCACAATCAGGCACACAATGACAATGTGAAACACCCTTCCATGAAACAGAGAAAAAAGGCTTCAGTAGCTCTAAGCTACCCCAGGCCAGAAGGGCAGCTGAGCACTTTAGGTGCTCCAAACCCTCTGCTCATAGGGAACTGAAGTCCCCTGCCCCCCTGTCTGGGTGAGGTCCTGACAAGCTCCCTCTTCCAGGGAGATGGGCTTGGTGAGCAGACATCCCCAAGACAGGGAGACAGGTGAAAATGCTCTAAGATTGCTCCACTCCCTCTTAAAACTGTGGGATGGATCTGTCCCACAGGTGTCCCAGTGGAGGACAGCACAGCCCAGCTCTCTACCAGCACACATGATGTTTTAGTGAAAAGCCTAAGGAAAGGTATGGAAGGGAACATCCTCATAATTCTGCAGCCATTTTCCAGGTAAGGTGGCTTTACAGGTTTTTTACCTAAGTAGGGCAAAATGTCACATTCTCTCGTTCAATTTTCCTGCAGATTTTAATATCACTGCAGTGCACTAGTTGTCTCATCTTAAAAAAACTTGATGCCAGTTTCAGCCTTCAGTTCTGCTTTGACCCTTTATCAGCTTCACACGTGACATTCTCAATCCTTTCGGTGTCCTTCCCAGAATAATTCCCTCTCCCTGTGAACTCATTTACTCAAGGATTAAATTCATGCATTTGCAAACAAGACAGCCCATAAAATTATATTGTTCTGCTTTTGCAAGAGGAGCAGCGAGGTGAGTCTTTTCAACGGGCCATGAATCTACTTTAAAAAACATTATTTTTTCTATTCCAGCAAACTCTTTTAGTACCTGATAGCTTGGCGATCTTATTATACTAGATTTAAGAATTCCTACAGGAGAGATACTTAATAGACAACCATCTTATAAAGTTTTACTGCTACACCAAAAGGCCTTTTCAGAGTGATTAAATAATGTTAACTGCCTGAAGAATATATTTCCATAAGTTTTCTTTTTAATTAAAGAAAACGGGAAACAGAACACACAGGAAAAGAACATAAAGATCCTAAAGCCATCAAATTAATGATGGCTTACAAATGTGATGTGTAAATTCTCTGCATTTTCCTTACCATTCCCTACTTTTATTCCCTATGCTGTTATTACAACTGTCCTTTTTAATAAAGCATCTACATTTGTCTGAACATATAACCAAAGAGTTAGATTTTAATGCTTCTTAGCTAGTCAGTTATCTACTGTAGCTTCACATGAAATCCAGATACTACACAAATGAGCTCATTGTGGGTGGTAATTAATTTACACCGATAGGAAACTTGAAATAAAATATTAACATGGTCACATTTCATTACGACCATGATATATCTTTTTCACCCTTATTTAGTTAAACACATTGTCCCCACAGCTAGCAGAAAAATACGTCTCAGAGCTACACTGACAGCTGGGTAGTTGAAACAAGAGGGCGAAATGGAAGATGAAATTAATCTAGAAATTTTGAAATTTTTTTTAAAAAAGCAGAAAACTCACAGCCAGAAAGGAGCACAGTGGCACCAGAGGCAGACAAACACTGGAGCACAGCAGGAGCTCTCAAGTTTAGTGGTTCTGGCTGAGCTGCAGGGCAGAGCTGAGATTTCAGTGCAGGCCATGGGCCATGTGCTCTGCAGAGCAGTGGTGTCTTGCAGGGGAGTTCTGTTCGCTGGGCAGACCTCTTGAATCCACTGCAGCAGCTCCAGATCAGCCTCACACTGAGAAAACCTCTGCCCAGTGTAATGAACCCAGAGCTCAAAATCTGAAATCCAAACTTTGGTCTTCTCCATTTAAAAATTACCCATTTTTTTATTTCACCTTAGCCCACCTTTTCCCACTCAGCTCAGGACAGGCAGCTTCATTTGCTCTCCATGGTAATTTCAATTCCTGTAGGAGCTGCCTGGTGTGCTGGGCTGTGGGGAGCCTGCCTTGCCCTCATGAGCAGTTAACTTACACCAAAACCAATCACACCCTTCCTACATTGATGAGATCTACTTCCCTCACTCCCATCCTCAGCAGAGCAGCTCTGCCACAGAATAGGGATCCACAAGAAATTCTTTACTCTGGTGCTTAGGTACAAGGCAAACACTTCCCATATCTTAGCTTTAAATATTGTTACTCTCTCTCAGTAGAGCTTATATGCAAGTTTACAGGCAGATTGCTCACACACAGCTCTTTCCATGCTCTATAAAGATCATGTTCACCCATGAAAAACCCAAGGCCAAAGTTTCAGTGCAGGCTTAAAGAAAGGACACACCTAATCTGTGCTCTTGAGCTCTGCCAGTATAAAACAGCTCACATCAGACACAGATACACTGGTGTCAAGCATGCCCTAGTCCCAGGTTGTCCCCATATCAGTAAAGACTACAGGCAATGCCAGATGAGGAACTGTAGATATTCCTTTCCCTGAACCCTTCAGAATGATAAATGCAACAGGTCTATAACGCCTTCGTCCCTTCAAATGCACAGACACTTTCATTGTTCCCACAACACAGAGAAAACATTTTTTAAAAAAGTTAAAACCAAATCTGGTCTTGTTAATTCTTATATGAAAAAAAATCCCATCTCATGATAAATCTGAGTAGACCAAGCACATATTTTGGGCTTGCCAAAAGCAAGCGCATTTCTTCCCAAAATGCTTTATGGAACTTCCAGTTATTTTCTGGCTGCATTTTCAGTTTTAAGTGATAGTTACATTTCTATTTTCAATGTCTATGCCACAAATAACAAACTTTCAATTTCCTCTGCTGTAGAATTATTCCACTCTGCTTATCTTGAGGTTCAATTCTCGTCTCCATTTTAATCACATTTTCCAACACTGTATTTTGTGCAACAAGCCATTTTCCTTCATGAAAGATAAAAATGATTGCAAATTCCATTTCATTTTTCGACCAAATTTTGCTGATTTTTTTTCTGCATTTTTTCACTTAATTGGAGAAAGAATACATGGCAAAATACACACTAGGCCTACATCACTAAGAAAAATAACATTTACACCATCAGCCATCTATATACATTACAGCTACTTAAAACACTAGTATCAAAAGTGCATCATGAGAAGTTATTTCATATTTTTTAAAAGCTCCGGCCAGCAGCAATAATAATAAAGGCTTCTAATACTAAGTATTCTTTTTAGTAATCACTATACAATTTACTTACAATGTAGTTGCAATATAGTATAGTTTCATTTATACTCAGCCATAGTAAGTCACAGCCCTGGAGACAATTTCAGCAAGCTTTATGTACTGAACAGTACAAACTTTTGTGGGCTCCATGTTCTGGCTTATTAGAATATATTTTCAGATGACAGGATGAAACTTAGTGTAGAAGAATGTAGCAGTCTAAAGCACATATTCTGCACATTGACGCAACTGCAGTAACAGTTAAAGGTGCCCAGATGTTGTAAGAAATTGGAAAGCAAGTTTTCAGTGTGCTAACAAGGGCAATGAGGACTGAGATGCTAAAAGCCTGTGCAACTGTGTGGAATTCAACCTCTAGCTCATCTTTCTAATTTCAGGAATAAAATTGTATTGTAAACAAAGAAGCAGTTTCACACCAGCTGACTGAGGACGAAGGAAATTCCTACCTCTTCGAATAGAGAGCTGTCCCAAACCCAGTGACGCTTCCTTCCTTTGTCAGGATATCTGATCACCATGCCCAGGGCAGATGCTGGAAGTGACACTTGTGCTTTCTCCAGTAGTGTGGTAACTGTTCAGCTGAACTAATTCCTGATAAATATAGTGGAATGGAGCAAGCTTGAAATGACTCGTCAATCTGTATGTTTCAAAAATAATCTAAATACCCGAAACAAGAAAATAGAAAAAACAATAAAAAGGAAGGAGTAGATGGCCATTTCTTATTCCTTCCCAAATTACACATTCTAATAATTAAAAAGTACTGGGTATTTAGAGTATTTGTCACTACATAACTACTAGACTATATTACTAATAAAAAATTGTTACACTCTGTATAAGCAGTTATAAAACAAAGAGGCAAACATCAATTAATCACCTTTTTGTAATCCTGCCATTACATACATCAACTAACTCACATCCTCTCCCTGTTTAAATAGTTGTTACTTAAGTGGGTTAAGATACAGATTTAAAAGAAAAAAATGAATAGATATAAATCATAATTCAAAGAAAATATTAATGCACATAATGATACCACCACCCTTTATTTCTGAATTCCATTGGATTTGGAATAAAGTCACAACAGCATTAGAAGGACAAGAGAAAAATTTCCTGTGCGGTGAAGAGAAGCACCAGAAAATGTGCAGATTACCTGACACAACAATATTTAAGTCATTCTAAATTTCTCATCCCGTTAGCATAAATATAACTCAAAACTACTTCAAAGACTTGATATTCATTATATTGCATTTACAGAATGTAACTCCATTGAAGCTGACAGAACTACCCTGGTTCAAAACTGGAGGAACTGAGGAAGAATTTGACATTTTGATTCAATCTTTAATGTGCAAATTACCTTTCACTTATACAAACAAAGCGTACTGGCTCTCAGGCAGAAGATAAACGTAATAAATCAGCTTACATTTTTTTTGCCTATTAGTCACAGTGGAATTCCCAAAATTAATTTTATTTTTATCTTTTTGCCACTCTTCAGCTTTTTCTTTTTCATGTTCCTTCCTCATCTTCCATCACCACAGGTTTGTATTTCTCATTTTCTATTTTACATCACTCCATTTTCTTCTCTACAATGGAAAGGCAGACAGCAGGCACAGAGACACTGCCGGCCCAAGGTAACCTCCTCAGACTCCCACAATCTGGAGGATCTGATTCTCTCTCAAAAACACTTAAACTTTATAAAAGGAAGGGAATCAAAACTCATTTGCATATAGGGTCGTTCCATCTCTTCAGCTCACATGTTTACAGCTCTGGAAAGTCCCTTTCTGATTCCTTGGCTGATAAAGAGCCAGGAAAGTAACTCAGCACAGGGAGAGGTGAGAATTGTTTTGCTGACCTTGCAAGTTGGGCTATGCTAAAGCACTCCATTAGCCTTGCTCGGAGGGCCTAGCTGGGAGATTTGCGTTCTGTTTATCCTTCAGATTTCAAGGCTTAGACCACGCATGCAGAGCTAAAGACTTAAGTCAGAGAAATCCCCACTCTTGCGCAGGAAGACGCTCTGGCCAGGAGCTCGATACTTCAGCTTCCTCTCTGTATACTCCGCAGTCTCATCTGGGGACATCCTGAAAACATTATCAGATGCCTGATAAGCTCTTTAACTTTCAAGTACTTAGTGATTTAGTTTCGGTCAAAACCTCATTTCAATACATTTTCAAAGTCTAAATAAAAAGTGAGACCCTAAAGGAGAAGAGATTAGACTTGCAGCCTAACATCTCTCGCATCCAAAACAATGTGACTAACATTTGATACTAGCATAAACGAATCTACTTCTCCATACCTGCACCAAGATAATCAGAGTGCGTGTTCAGCTTACTAAAAAGGAGTGGAATTAGATGTCTGGTTAATTAATGCTTTTATTTATCCACAAACAACGCAGCAGAAGCAGCAGCAGGGATTGCTTACTCCATTCCAATGTTGTTCATCATTGACACGAGGAAGATTGTTTCTGAGAGAGGGGTTGCTTAAAACTCTGGTGCCCACTCTCCCCATGGGCTTTTCTGGCAAAGCTGGCAAGTGACAAGACTTGTTTTGTTCCATGTAGACTCCCATATACCAGGCATTAGACAGATTTTTTCAAACCCCGTTCACAGACTCAGAACAGGTTGACACCATTTAACCCTGTGGCTTTAGCCTTGGAAGAGTAAACCTCCACCACCTCCAACATTTTCCAGTTCAGATGGGTACTTTGTGAGGATTCACCCAGCGGAAATCACACCCTCTCCACTGGTTGTCTTCATCCCAGTCAGGCCAGGGGACTCTTCTAGGATACATTCCAGGAGGTTCTCCTTCACACAGCTTCTGAAGATGAAGAAATGTGCTCCATCTATGAGTCTGGAAGCATCGAGGAACATTTTCCCATGTATTGCATGTCTGCAAGCCGACAGAGCTTAATCTACTTTCCACTCCCAGCACAAAAACCTATCAAACACCTTTCATGACTGCCCTGATGTTTTCTGCTGTACTTGCCCTAAGGGTTACCACAAAAGCAATGCACATGTATGGATCAGCTACCTTGGAGAAGAGGAAAACTTGCAAGATATTTATTGTTAATAACCGCATTCCTCTGAGTCAGTACAGAAATTCAGGCTGTCCATATTCAGGGCAGAAATATGTACCATCTACTGTTTCATCCCAAGATCTGGTTTACAGACCTTCAACTAGGCTAATACACAAGTTACAACTCACTAGAGCAGAGGTTTCAGACACAAACCACTCACCATTTTAACATCCACATCAAAATATATAACAACAAATCCACTGACACTGAGTAGACCCAGATGGAAAATAATCCCAACATTTTAAAAGCATGTAAAACTGGGATTTTGCTTTTCAGCAGCATGAGAGATCTGATAGGCTAAAAAAATACCATTGCCTGAGCTCTCAGATGCTGCCCTGCATCATGTTTGGGCACAGAGAAGCCAAGGCTCTAGCAGGATTTATCAGTGTGGACGCTTAACTTAATTTGAATGAGTCGTTGCACAGGAAGAGAGGAACAGTGATATCTCAGGCTGAGATTCAGCTGTGTTTGCAGCGCTCACTTGTACAACTTCCAAAATGCATCCTCACTCTAGTCTCGGATTTAAAAACTTCTTTGTAAAAGACACTGAACTAAATTAATCTATTCTCTGCTGAGCAGTACATCCTTGCTGGTTCGTTAAGTAAAGGTAATTCAAGTTTCTTGTGTCCCAAAAGATGGGTATTATTATGTGCATGTATCACAGCTGGATAACCTCAAGCAGAGAGAAGCTGTAGAGCTCTTGGTGAGAGCAGCAGATTCCTCAGTCCTCGGCACATCTTCGAAGCAAAAGCAGGAAAGTGTACAGTAAAGCCAAAACACTTACAGTGGCCTTTAGAGAGCAAGGATGACAGGACAGGTTCTTCACTTTGCTTGTGAAACAAATGCAGGGACCAAAGGAGTCAAGGAAATGTTGTGCACTGCTCCTGACAGCTGACATCAGTCAGGACACTTATTAACATCTTTGCATATCATCTGGAAAGTTTTGACCAACTGAATTTCTTTTTTGACATAAAGTCTGGATCTCTGCCTAATTGAGTGGCTGGATTCTCTTGAGGCAATAATATGTTAGGCCAAGCAAAATAACACTACAGCCCTGAGTGCAGCACTATCAGAAGTGGTCATGCAGTGCATTTTAAGGCCACTAAATCACAGCCCAAGTGCCAGACCACCTGATAGTTCCAGCTACTCTGCTCTATTTACTGCTGTTCCCTGTATTCCTTACCAAAAAGGCTGACTTCCTTCTTTCACTGAGGCAGAAGGTCCTCCCAGAAGGGAAGACCTCTCCCAAAGTAGTTAAAATCTTTACAGGAGTATAAAACATGCCGGCATCAGAGATAAATCATGTCTTGTATATAAAACATCTTTCACAAAAATACAGCCTTCAGAAAGCAGAGTAGACATACAGCCATTTCATGCATGATTTCATAAATCTTTCATCCCTGCTTAGAGTATTTCTTTGTGACAGGCAGTGAGGTATGAGTTATGAATTCCAACATGAGGTGGAGCTTAGTTCCATTGAACACTACAGCAAAATCCCCATTATTTTGAAGAAACTGGAATTTCTCCTTCAATACTCTTAAAAGCAAACTTTCACTTGGTTTCACGAGAAGTTAGTTCTGTGGATCTTTTTATATGATACAGAGCCTATACACATACATATATTATTCTTTATTTTTGTACATCTAATTTTCTGTTTTCTTTAAGCTGAATTGTCTTACAATTCTGATTTCTGTCTTATTGCTTTAATAGCCAATACATTGATAAGAGCTTGGGCTGACAGAGAAACTGAGGAAATACTTTATAAAGCATGCACCTTTCATAGATCATTTTGCACATTTACAAAGGCTATGGTCATATCACAAGCCAGGTAGTATTTGATTAGCCATTTCACAGCCCATTGTGACAGGCATATAAATTATGACACTGTGCTCCTACCTCTTATGCAAGCATTGAAGAGCTGTCAGGCATGCCCAGGTAGCAGAGAGGAGAGGGGATGGTAGAAATAGCTCTTCTGTGTACTCCTGATGACCTGTGCAGCCTCCAGAAACCAGAGGTCTGCTCGTGGACAGGGCTCACAAAAAGGGAGTAACATGCCAAGACAGGAGAGCTGCAGCTACCCTCCATTACATGTTTTTCTAAACTGGGAAATGTTCCCAGTAGGAAATGCCTGCAGAGATTCATACAGAGGCATTAACCTTCCCCCCAGAGCCTGTTTGTGTACATAAGTGCATGTACATGCACATATTTCTTATCCTAAAGGGGGATTTTTGCTCCGCAGTTGCACAGAGGGCTGGATTATTGCCAGAACAGCCCACAGCCCCTGCAGCTTTTCTCTGTGTCCTTCGTGACAGTCAGATTGCTTGTCCCAGTGCCTTGAAACCTTGCCAGAGTTGTTCTACTCAGGTTTGTCATTCTCTTAATTACTTTCCTGTGACTGGCTTTAACATCTGTGAAAACAAGTCTGAGAGCTAGTGCAACAGAGTCAGACCCCACACAAACCACAGTGCACGCAGAGATCTGCCCCTACCACCTGCATCGTGGCCCCCATCTCCTCTCATGCCTCCCTCCCCGGGACAAGTCTTTGGCTTGCCTGCACCCTGCCCTTGAGACAAACAGTTCTCCCTGAGATGAATGCAGAATTTCAACAGGTAAAAATATTCCACTGCTGCCTGTCAGCCAGCTCAAGTGAAAAGAAAGTGCTGCAAAATAGCAGCAGGCAGCATGGTACAATTTCTGCCACAAGCTTCATAAATGGCTTCACTTTGCAGTCAGAAGTTAGAAAACAGGAAGGTTTCAAATGAGTTACTAAGGCAGGAAGTGAGTCAGCCCTGAGCAAGAGGGACAGCAAACATCAACCCCTTCCACTGCAGACACCCAGCCACAGACATGGAGCCAGGCACCCAGAACCAAGAGTGAGTGAGCCTGAGAGCAGAAAGCATCAGCAGGACAGGAACAGGGAGAAAACGAGACCCCTCTTCTCCAACCCAAAGGAGGGAAGATTTTATCCATCCAGAGGCTATCTGCTAACCAGTCTTTCTTCTCCTTGCAACCCCAACCACCAAGCCACCAGCCCTTCCCCTCCCGTCCCTGCCCAGGCACACACACCAAGGCCTCCTGTGCAGTTCCACTCAGGAGAAGCTGAAAAGAGTCCTGCAGAACAGCTCAGCTGTGAGTAGGATTGCAAGTCCCCTCAAGCATCAGGGAATTTGAACCTTGGCTTCTTGCTCACTCATTTAAGTATTTGCTGTTGGAAATAGAAACATCAACACTTCCTCCTCAGCTGCCATCCCACTCTGCCCGCATCCTACATGAGATGAAACTGCTCTGGAAACAGTCACATCAGCCTCCACAGAACAAGGAGGCCAAGGAGCATCTTAGCTTAGGCATAGAGATTTTAGCTGCTTGCCTAGAAACAGATGTTTATCAGAGAATTCATCTGCAGCAAACAGAAGAGCCATAAGCCACCAGTGCCACCTCAGCTCAGCAGCATTATGGCAGGAATTCCGAGGATTTGCATTTTGGGGATACATCCAAAAGAAGCCCCAGTCCTTTTTTAGGTGTACCTCCAGGCACAAAAATTACACCTATAAATAGAACCTAGGTACTGAAGTCACACAGGCAGAGTTGAAAATGAAACTCTAGATACTGGACAGTATTCCCCACCACACAAAAATGTTGCGCTCCTGGTTGAAGTGCCAGGAACATTTGGCCCTTAAGCCTGGACAGTCATACAAGCACTGAGACCCTACATGGATAACAAATCCCCCACAAATTTTTCAGGTTCCTAAACAGGGTAGAATACCTAAAAGATTAGCTGTTCCACAGGTGAAGCATCCAGTTCCTAATATGCTGTCCTCTGTTTCAAACATGCTGTTGAAGATATTAGGAAGACAAATGACGTTTTGCTCTCTGTGTTAATCAGAAAACTAGGATGCTAATCCCAACCGAAAAAAAATTTGGAGGACAGACATAATTGGCTGGGTTCAAAAGACCCTCGCCTGTCTTCTTTTCCTGATAATAATCTTCTGCAAAGCATCAAATCACTGTAGCAAAAGACTTAAGAATCAGAGCATGGTCACACACACCATGTGGGGGAACCAAGGCACAACTGAAGAAGAACATAAGCTTCCTCAAAGCAACTAGATTTCAATGCAAAGCATTTCCAGATCCTTCCTGGTTTCAAAAGAATCTCAGACTAAGGCATGGGAAGCTATGCACAGAAGAAAGCACTTCAGAAGAAACTTTTTAATCCTTGAAAGAAACTGTTGAGAACTTCTTATCTGAACAAAAAAAAAAGGCTGGAGCAAGAGTGGGTAGAAGGTAAAAAGCAAAATCCAGAACCTAGTTGCAACTTGCAAGTTTTAATTATCTTCTAGTGGAATAATCATTCTTAGAAAAGTGCTGTGCTGCTGGAATCAAGGCTTCCACAGGAATGCTCCCATTCTCATTTTCATTTTGGCTTTTTTCTCTCACTCATGCTTCGAGAGGTCAGCAGGCTCCTGGAAGCAGGGGGCATTGCATTTCCAAAATGAAGTTTTGTAAACTAGTTTACACAGCAAAGTTTTGTAAGTCAGCTTTGGAACTAGAAGTCTTGGTTTCATAATAATGGGACTCTTAAACTGACAATTTAAAATGCCTTAAAAAAATTTATAACCTCCTTCACAAAATCCAGGGAAGGAAACATAACAAGCTCTACTCCAAGCAAAGGATCACACAGCTGCTAAAAACAGTTCTCAAAGGTTGTGTATTATTTAAGAAGGAATGTGATAGGCACGGACTAGACAACACCTAAACAGCCTTAGGAAGAAAACATTATGGACAAAACTTTCAAGCTCAGAAGAAGTTCAGAGAAAAGAGCTGTTTGCTACTGGATGTATTTAGGTGAAGAGAACTTCCCTGAAAATAAGAATATTCCCAGAATATTCCCTGAAAATAAGAAGAATCCATCAGGGAGAATCACAACTTGTTTCTCCTGCCTGGAGTTTCCACAAGTAGCAGGTACAGAAACCCAGTCGGGGTCAATTGTATTTTTAAAAGGAGGTTGTATCATGCTGAATGAAGTGCAAAATCCTCAGAACTAATAAATCCAGCAGCACCTTACATTTAATTAAAGAAGAAGATGACAAGTTAGTTAAACATGTTAATTTATTGATTCTTGAAGCTGGAAAGGTTTTTGTCACATGGCTTACAGAGAACTGAAGTAAAATAATAGCTGATTTAAGCTTGTTTTTTTCTGGGTTTTGTTCTCATTCCAAAACTGAGTCATAAAGACTTTGAAGAACCTGCACTGGAACAACAGCCAAAGAAAAACATCCCACTTAGGAAATAGATCTGCTGAAAGCAGATGTTCCCAGATGGGAACATCCCAGCAGAGGTGGTGTCTGTGCCTGCTGCGATCTGACCTGTGCCACAGCCGGTCCCTCTCAAACCTGATGGTTCAGCAGCACATGGAGTCACCTCTGTGTCCTTGCTGAGAAGAAGTTTTCAGTGCTGCTTCTCAGGCCCCCGCAGGCACCTTTTTCACACATGGACAGCTCGCATCTCCCAGGCCACTTTGGAACGGAGACTGGCCATTATATCTATTCACCCCACAGGTTGGGAGAACTGTGTGTTTGCCCTGCAGAGCTAAGGGCTCCCAGGGCCCTGCAGTTGGGATTTCCCTGCAACAGTCCCAGGAACATCCCTTGCTGCAGGGTCAGGCACGCATTTGGGCTGTGTCTCTGTAGACAGCCCAGAGTCTACCAGAGAGGAAAGAAAGGGAAGACTTGCACTTCATGCCCCCAGCTCTGCCTGGTCTCCCCTGCGCTCCACTGAGGGATGGCCCATCTCCTCTCCACCTTCTGAGGTGCACATGCACACTGCAGCTGGGAAAAACACTTTGGGCAAAATTACTATTTCCAGGGATTTTTGCTCAAGCCCACTAACATTCAGCATCCCAGCTGGCTATTTACAGAAGACTAATACAGCATCTTGCTCAGACGTCAGATGAAATTTGAGCAGCAGTGGAGAAAAAAGTAACAGGCATGAAAAGGTCTCCTCAGTGGCTGTTCAGCCATCACACTGGCATCGCTTACAGGGAAACGTCTGCTTGCGTTTTGAAGAAAGGGTCAGGCCTTGCCTTGTGGGAAGACAAGGCTCTACATTCCGGATCAAGGAAAGCTCTCTGTCTCTCTGGGATCCGTGTCACACATGGACTGGTGTAATCCCAGAAAGACAGAGCCTAATGCTGCAGCGCCTGCAGGTACCAATCCTGCCCAGCAATGCCGCTGCACCCTGGCCCCAGCAGGGATCACAGGGCGCTCCTGTGTCCCTGTCCCGCCCTGCAGCCGAGGCTCCCCCTCGCAGCTCCGTTCGCAGTCACGGCTGCTGCAGCCACACAACTGTTGTGGTGAGCCATGGCTCCCAGCATGGTGTACTGGACCCTGTTGGACAAAAGGTCCAATGGTTTAACACCCCTGAGGCCCAGGAACCATAAGATGGCCGCCCGCCTCAACACGGTTGCCCTCTGGCAGCTTGGCGGGAAAAGTTGTTGATCAAGGCGGGAAAGACGTGCCACCTTGTATGTCTGCAATGGCCACTGAACTCTCCTCCCCTAGTTACCTCACTGTTTAGTTATTGGTCCTCGTTCACCCTCCCTGCCCCTCTCAGTCCCCATTGGTTATGACGTATTTGTCTCCGCCTGTGTTACACCCCCAAACTGTGTGGTTATTGGTTGTTCTATGTATGCTCTGCCCTGAGCAGTGGGGTATAAAATCCCCTGTCAGGGGCTTTCAGGTGCTCTCTTGGCCCTGCTCCCCTCAGCTCCAATAAACCTGTTCCTGCTTCCTCCAAGAAGAGTCTCCTTGTTGCTTCACTTCTCCTGGCGCTTTACCCATTGGTGGTTGAGGCGAGTCTCACTCAGGATCCCGCCTAGCCTCCCGTTCCCTGCCTGCGCTCGTCCTCTGCCGCTACAGCAGGCAAATCAGCTGCCCAGTGCTTGGCCTCTGAGCTAGCCACTCGTCTAACACTGCGGCACACAACCCCACCTGCCAGGGTCTCATCATCCCCCCGCATCCCTTCCGCCACCTACGCATCCCAGGGCTCGGTACAGAGCACTTGTTGCCTACTTACCCCCGCTCCTTTAGCGCTCTGTGCTATTCACAGCGAGAGCTATCAGATGTACCCTTTCCCCTCTGCTCCTGATTTATCACAGCCTGGCACCAAAGCTCCCCAGAAGCTGTTGCCAAGGTCTCTGGATCCTTCCACAGCCATCCCGCATGATCCCAGTGACAACATCCTCTCACTGTTGGTGTGGCAACATCTAATTCTACCTCCATTGCATGAAGTTCACCTATAATGTCCCTGCCCGGCTCCGTGGGGTCTCGTGTGCCGCCACAGAAGCACGGGTGGGCTCAGTATTATACTTGGTAGCAAAGAGTCGAGAAGGGCATTTGCATGCGTTCTGGCAGGAGCATTTATTGCTTCTACACCGTCAAAGGTAGCAGAGGCAAATGCGAACATGATCATGAGGTTCACAGTTTTGTCCAGGGGCAGGGAAAAGGCAGGACTAGGGAACAGAGACCAATGAAGAAGCTCTGAGGGAGTGACAAGGGGTAGAGGCTAACAGCCAACCGGGGAATCCAAACTGGGACAGATTAACATAACAGAACAAGCATCCCGGGAGAAGCCCCTCCAGACACGCTAACATGAAGTGGTTCTTGTGGTACTAGGGACTTGTCTTACTGAAAACTCTCTCTCCCTTGTATGTTCACCGGCCACCGCATTCACTCAATGACCCTTCCTACCACACATACAATTCCAAACCTGAGAACTTTAACTAATTTTCAACCCACAATTGGTAAGAGGGGAAAAAGGCACCAGGAAAGGGGCAGCTCTCAGTAGTACTTCTTAACTATGCTCACCTTGCAGGGACCTTGTGCAGCAATAAACCAGAAATAGTGTTTTCTGGGGCATGTTGTCTGTTTTAAGACCTATGAAGTTTTGGGTGGAAGAGAGTTACTTTTCTTCACAGTACCTAGCATGGGGCTATGTTTTGGATTTCTGCTGGAACTGGTGCTGATAACGCAGGGATGTTTTTTTCTTGCTGAGCAGTGCTTGCACAGAGCCAAGGCCTTTCCTGCTTCTCACGCCACACCAGGAGGCTGAGCAAGCAGCTGTGTGGTACTTAGGTGACAATTGGGGTTAAATCATGACAGTCCTTTTTGGCCCTAATGTGGGGCTCAAAGGGTTCAAGGTAACATATTTGATTGGAATGTTCTAGATCAAATATATAGCTATTGCTGTTTAACTATTAATCAGCAGGCTCCTGTACTTGCCATGGTGTGGGAGACAGGGGAGTAGAAACTCCTGCAATTAAAGGAGGCTTTGATTTACAACCCTGGAAGAGACTAGGTCTGGCTTAATTGACAGAGATTTGTGGACTTTAAGCAAAAGGATTACAAACTTGTGTTCCTATCATTAAAAGTAAAATTGTACACTGGGTGTTTTGGTGAAGGGTTTTAAAATATAATAGTGTGATTTTATATAGTTTAAGTTAAGAATGTAGATGGTATAAGAGAGACAACTGTGTGTACGTGACATGAGAAGTTATTGGTCAAGACATAGCTGCATTGCAGTGAGAAGTGCCACAGGTGATAGGTCATTAATCTAAAACAAAGTGTCGATTTAAGTATCTATTGGATTAGAAAGTTATAAATTATGATGTAACCCTAAATCTTGTGAATAGTCGCCATTACTCGGAGGTGTTGTAAAATCTCATGCCTCGACTGATGCGTTTGTTATTTTAAACAATAAATTCGTGTAATTGCATAGTCCCATCCCTTAAAGTTATTTTCCTCCGACACGTGAAGCGCAAGAAACGGACACCATGGGGCTTGCTTGTGTCAGGAAAATTAATCCACGATGGCAGAGGTTTATGCCCAAAAAGCAGACAGAGGAGTCCTGTAACTTTATTTGAATAAAGGGAGAGACCATGGGCATTTCCCATGGGGTCTCTCAAATTGTTCAGGGACACAGCCTCCTTTTTATCTTAAGTTCCTGGCTGCATCTCCCTCTTCCTTTTCCCCATTGGCTGAGGTACTCGGAAGGTACAGACTTCCCAAATCGCCTACTCTATGCCCCCCTCTAATATGCACCCCCCTTTTGTTATATAAAAGAAAGAAAAAATCTATTCATTATTCTATTATGTCTTTGTTCTTTTTCTCTAAGTTCAGGAATTTAACATGGCCTTTGCTGAGCAACAGTCCATGTTGATTAGTAACATTTTCTAGAACTAAGAATTTCTTCTATTACTTCCCTATCTATAAGTTGCTAGCTCTATCTACAAGCAGATTCACATGGTCTGTTTGTAAAGACAAATTAATCTTATTCCTTTCACTTGCCTTTATGTTAATTAGAGTCTAATGCTTAATAGTAGCTGCTTTTTGGTTTCACTGCTTGTAGTACTGTACTGCTTATCATCATCTTATTCTGCTACATCTGAGAACATTTTGATAACAGCCATGGCCACATGCCTGAGGTGGCAGAGGGCCAGGGCATCACTGCATTCCTGTGGTTCCGTACTGGGCAGGCTGGAACTCCACTGTGAAGTCAAGTCCACAGGACCGTGAGCTGTGGATGAGTCCATGCAGGAGCAGGACACCCCAAAGCATCTGTGGCTATGAATAAGTCCACACCAGAGCTGGTATGTGGTGGTGCAAGTGGCTCCAGCCACTCTGTTTTCTGAGGAGAACTTAGACAACCAGCTGTGGTGCTCAGCAACCCAATTTTAGCATATAACTTCGCAGTCATGGTGAGAATCCGTAATTCCTTTGTTCTGCTGTTTGCATGTTTTCCCCTCCCTGTTTTATGTATGAAGTTATGTATATTCATATCCCTTGTTTAATATGTACCAGTTCTAGAAAGTTCTTTGTTCCTCGACGCTCCATTGGATCCTTCCCTAAGTCCCTCCTATGTGTTGTCCTCATTGGTTCCCTTGCTACTTCCCACCTACTTGCCTTTACCCCATTGGCTGAGATCCCTTTCCCCGCCTGTTCCGTGCTCAGTATAAAATCCCCGGACCGTGTCAAAAATTTGGCTTTTCGTCCCTGTCTTTTCAGTGGAATAAACCTGCGTGGAACACATACAGAGAGTCCCCTCTCTTTCTTCTTTGCCTTCGCCTTCGTGCCTTCATTCCAGCAACAGGAGGAAAGCTCCCTTGGGTGAGGAGCTCTACTCCTTCCTTTTGTGTGTCTCAGCAGGGATTGCCACCTTCCAGAGGAGTTGCAGCTTTGACCTCCAGGCTTCCTTTTGTCAGCACATGAAGGGAAAACCCCCTTCAGCTTACCCTAAGCTGCAAAAACCCTTCACTGGTACATCTCAAAGCATCTGGGGCTATGTCTGTGCCACTGCAGGCACACCTCTGCAGGGATTCTAGGCCAAGAATAAGCCCATGCTGGAGAGGGTAACATACACATCAGGCATAGGTGGCTGTGGATAAAGCCACACTGCAGCAGGTGCACCTTAAAGCATCAGTGTCTGTGCATGAGGTCATGCTGGAGCACCTCAAGACATTGGCTATGGGTAAGCCCATGTGTAGGGGGGTCAGTTTGTAAACCAGGCTGAAGAGCAGAAAGAACTCCACTACTAAAGAAGTAGTAAAGTAGGTATGTTTTATTCCAGCGCTGGGACGCACGGGGGATCACTCCTCCAAAATCATCCGTGCCAACAGCTGCATTCAGCTCGGTATTTATTGGGTTACAAGTTCCATATTCATTAAGTTTCGCAACACAACTATACATATTCATCACCTAGCCCCGCCCAGCCTCGCTTCGTATTATAATGAACCCAAAAGTCATTTGCATCCGCGTTGCGCTTGCGCAGTGTTGTTTGGTGTTTTTTGGTAGGGGTCTCCGAGGGTCTTTTTGATGAAGTCAGGAGGTCTTCCTCGTCTTGAACTTTTCACCTTTCTCTCCTGCGCATGCTCTTTTGTACCCCTGGCCTTTGAGACTGGTTTGAGCTAGTTCGCAGGATATCTGTCTGAGACTCCCCCTGGTTTTATCAGAGGTCTCTTATCTTTTCTTCCTGCCCTGGTATGCTGACCAAGCTGGATGCATTGTTCCTGACAAACTAATTCTCCTGCTTCCCATCCCCATGATTCAGTCCCCCCTTTTCTAAAGAGTTAGTAAATTCTTTTACTAATACTTGAATTCTTTTTCTAATGAATTTTTTTGGTAGGCATCCCTTAATGTTTTTCCGTGTGCGTTTGACAAAGTAGTTAGAACTGATAACCTTTTTAGTACTCTATAGTTCCAAATAAGTAACGTGATAGACAGCACGAGGCAGGTACTAACCAAGGTTAATAAGACAATAATGGGGTGACATAACGTATTTAGGATACCAGTTGCAGTAGGTGACCACCCGAAAAGCGAGTCCCACCAGTTATGGCTTGCGTCTTGTTTTACTCTTTGCAAGATTCTGCTGATTTTTTGTGTGTCATAATGGACGGTGACTAAGGTTTTTTCTCCGTTTCTTTGGATTTCTCTCAAAATCTCCATTAGGTCCTGATGTTTCACTAATTGCTTTACTAATGTTAGGTCCATCCCAATAGGTGTGGGTAGCAATTTATGGTAAATGGTGTAGTTAGACCTTATTAATTGATGAGATACGACTGGCGCTAAATACGAAAAGTCACACCCAACAATCTTGGCAAAATTACAAATACAAAAATTAGAGTGATTCCTGGCAGTTACATTAATAACATTGTTATCTATCATCATAGAAGTGCAGGTAGTTCTTAAGCACACACAGCCTTGTCCAATATATACAAGTACAGTTTTTGGTGAAGTGTCTGGGTGGACCTCAAAGTGACACATGCCTTGTTCTGCATCAAGACATATGTCTCTGGCATCAAGTGTATTACTTTCACAGATAAATCCTTGTTGTTCCCGTGTGATGCAAGATTCTAAATTCACCGTTTGCCATTTTTCTCCTACCATCCGAGCCCATACTCTATGTTCAGAGGGGTAAAAAACTGTCCCTTTATGGTTTAATCCCAATGCAACAATAGGATGAATTACATAAACTGTGGCATTACGTATAGTAAGCACAAAGGCAGTAGCTATGTTAATCATTGGGTCATAGGTGAAATTTACCAAGGTCCACCAGGATTGGAGCTTTCTTTCTAATTTAGTAGCATTGTTCCAAACCGCCTCTCGGATTTCAATAGGAAATACACCTTTATTACCTTCTCTTATGATTAAGGAAGCTGTGGACTGCATCCATAATTGAGCTTGTATGCAGCTAAGGGCTAATGAGACGTTGTCTTGAGCTGTGCCAAGTGTGTTTAATATTAGTTCGTGGTCCAGGTTGCTGAATTTTGCTAGGTCTGGGAGTATTTTTGAGACTTGCCACTAGTTGTTTCCTAATGCTAATAGGGAGGATTGTAGGGGCTGTTTTAATTTGGTCAGGTCACTGGTCGCTGTGGCCAATTTGTTCATCAGTATCTCTGAATCAATCCCATTTATAACTCCCAGTCCTGTTCCCAGCATGCCAGTCAGGTCTCTCCGCATTCTGCCTTTGAGGGGTGTTTGCTTCTGCAGCCAGGCTGTCCACCCTTCAAGGGATGTTTGAATTAAAGGGAACAGGCTGGTTGGATTTCAGAGATGTTAATTTGCATTAGTAGTTCTACACGCTTAAGAGACCATTCTGGATTAAACAGCAGTAATTGCTGGCCTATGTTCCTCACTACATAAGGGCCAATCTCATAAACCTTTGGCTCAGATTTAAGTAATGTGACCTGGGTTTGGATCTGATTGTCAGAGTAGGTAGTAGGCCTAGCCATGGCATTTATCTGGAATTTGAATGAGAGTCCATTGCTGTCTTGGCCCCAAAGACAAACCACTTCAACAGTCTGTACTAATGTAAAATTATACCAACAATCTGCTTCACTTGAATAACTACAGATTTCACAGTGTCTGTCTGTAGGAGTAGTTGAGACACTGATTTGGGTTGCTTTTCTATGAGTAGTCCTGTTAATCATTCGGCATCCTATCTTGATTTTTTCTCCTACAGTCCCCTGGAGCTGCCAAGTTCTTTGTTTTTCTCATTCTTGCTTTGTATACACTTGGTTTCCGTGCATGACTACAGTCAACAGGTTTAAATTTTTTATATCAGAATATTTCCCCATGAGTCCAGTAACCCGCATAAAGGCTTGGGACCATATGTCTTCTCTCCTATGAATAACTACCCAGCTGAAGGTTACAATTATAACTGTGAGAAAAACAATTTTCTGGGTTATACTTGCGTGCCACCCTGACATTTTCATTTTGTTCGGGTAAACTTCAATTTCAGTTCATCATCCCCAGGGGTCACTTTCCAAGGGGTCTCTGGAGCCTTCTTTACTCGGGTGTGGTGAATCCAGGCACTCTGTTCTCTGATCTTAATTGCGGTGTAAGTGGTGAGAAGCACCTGGAATGGTCCTTCCCACTGTGGTTCCAGAGTCTTTTCTGTAAGAGACTTAACATATACATAATCTCCAGGCTGAATGTCATGTACAGGACCGTCCAAGCCTCGACTTCGAGTTCCAGCCACATGTTTTCCAATTTCTCTAAGCTGTTTATCTAAGGCAATCATGTAGGTGGTTAGCATCTCTTCCCCTATTTGGGTAGATATGCCTTTCTGTACCCCATATGGTCTCCCATGGAGTATTTCAAAGGGACTTAACTTTTCCTTAATTCTGGGCTTGGTCCGCATTCGTAACAATGCAAGTGGAAGAGATTGGGGCCAGGGTAGGTTAGCTTCTTGCCCTCACAATTTGCTGTTTAATCAAATAGTTCATTTTCTCTACTTGGCCACTCGACTGGGGATGGTATGGAGTGTGGAGTTCCCAGTCTATGCCTAAATGTCGGCTAGTTTGTTGTACCACCCTTGAAATAAAATGTGGTCCCCTATCTGAGGATATCGTGGCTGGAACTCCGAAGTGCGGTATTATTTCTTGTAGTAACACCTTGGTTACTTCTCGAGCCTTAGCGGTCCTAATAGGAAAAGCTTCGGGCCATCCTGAAAAAGTATCTGTTAGCACTAATAATAAATATCGGTACCCGCCTTTTCTTTGATTTCTGTGAAATCAATTTGCCACTGCTGTCCAGGCCCATGACCTCTCCCAATCTGGCCCATTTTTGGTTTGGGGGTGTTTTTGGGATTAGTCTGGAGGCAAAGGTTACACTGTCGAGTTACTTACACAACAGTTTCATATAAGTTTCTGGCGATAATTTTCCCAATTAAGTAGTTATATAAGGCATTTGTTCCCCAGTGTGTTTTCTGGTGTTCCTCTCTAACTACGGCCCATAGCAAATGAGAGGGAATAACTACTTTTCCTTCTGCATTGATAGCCCATCCCTCTTGGTTAAATGTTCCCCTTTAATCAATTTCTTGTCTCTTTTATTATATGTTGGCTTACCCTCTAGGGAAAGTTGTCCATCTGGGATCAAGGCTCCAGTTATTGTTACCTCACCTTTTGTTGCTTCTTTTGCCTCTCTGTCTGCCAGTTCATTTCCTTCTTCCAATTCTGAGCTCACCTTTTGATGCACCCTTATGTACATGATTGCTACCTTCTCAGGTAGCTGGACTGCTTCTAATAGCTGCATTATTTCTTGTGCATGTTTGATGTTCTTTCCATGCGAATTTAACAGTCCTCTTTCTTTCCAAATGGCCCCGTGTGCGTGCACAACTCCAAAGGCATACCTTGAGTCTGTATAGATGTTTATTTTCTTTCCTTTTGCCATCTCTAAGGCATGGGTTAGGGTGATTATTTCAGCCTTCTGTGGGGAGGTGTTTGTTGGCAGTGGTCCAGATTCTATCACCTCGCGGCAGGTGGTAACCGCATACCCAGCATGCCTCTTTCCACTGATGATGTAGCTGCTCCCATCAGTAAACCAGGTCTCTCTGTTGCTTAAAGGGGTATCCTTTAGGTCCGGGCGGCTGGAGTAGGTAGCTTCGATAGTCTCCAGGCAATCATGGCGTACCAGTTCCCCTTGATTTCCACTGAGAAAGGAAGCTGGGTTGACAATGTTAGTTACCACTATTTCTACATCATCTTGTTCTACCATGATGATTTGATATTTCAGGAACCTTTGTGGGGAGAGCCAGTGCCCACCTTTCACTTCCAGCACCGCGGACACCGTGTGGGACACCAGCACAGTCATTCTCTGGCCCAAGGTGAATTTGCGTGCTTCCTGGATGTTTAGCACGACTGCTGCAACAGCTCTGAAGCACCCAGTCCATCCTTTGGCTGCTGCATCTAGCTGCTTAGAGAAATAGGCAACTGTCTGTCGGTATGGGCCCAGGTCCTGTGCTAGTATTCCCAGGGCGATCCCTTGCTTCTCATGGGAAAATAGAAAGAATGGCTTACTCACGTCTGGAAGTCCTAGAGCTGGAGCTGACATGAGGGCATTCTTCAGCTGGCTGAAGACCCGCGTGGCCTCCTTTGTCCACTGGAGATCTCTGCTTTCCTTTGTAATGAGCTCATATAGTGGTTTCACGAGCAGCCCATAATTGTAAATCCAGTCTGCACCATCCTGTCATCCCCAGAAAAGTCCGTAACTCTTTCACTGTCTGGGGTTTTGGGGTTTGGCATATCGCTTCTTTGCAATCTTGCCCCAAAGTTCGTTGCCCAGCACTGACTTCATAGCCCAGATAATCACTTTTTGTTTCACCACCTGAGCCTTTTTCTTGGATACCCTGTACCCTTGGAGTCCCAGGAAGTTTAAAAGGCTTACCGTCCAGGCTGTGCAAGCTTCCTCTGTTCGGGTAGCTATTAAGAGATCATCCACGTACTGCAATAGCTTCCCTTCTCCTGGTGGGGCTTCCCAGGACTCTATGTCTTTTGCGAGCTGTTCTCCAAACAGGGTGGGACTGTTCTTAAATCCCTGAGGCAACACCGTCCACGTGAGCTGGGTTTTGCACCCACTCTTAGAGCTTTCCCATTCGAATGCAAAAATTTTCTGGCTGGCTTCATGGAGAGGGAGGCAAAAGAAGGCGTCTTTTAGATCTAAAACGGTAAACCAAGTTAGCTCTGGTGTTAAACATGTTAACAGAGTGTAAGGGTTTGCCACCACAGGATAGAGGTCCTCAGTTATCTTGTTAACAGCCCGTAAATCCTGTACCACCCCGTAAGACCCATCAGGTTTATGGACAGGCAGGATAGGAGTATTGAAATCAGACTGGCACTCTTTTAGTAATCCCATCTGTAAGAATTTTTCAATTATTGGGCCAATTCCTTCCCTGTCTTCCCTTTTAAGGGGATACTGTTTAATTCTAACTGGTTGTCTCCCTTCTTTGAGTTTGATCTGTATTGGGGTTGCATTTTTGGCTCTCCCAGGTACATCTGTGGCCCAGACTCCTGGGAACACTTGGCCCATTATCTCTTCCCTAATTTCCTCTACAGGGTCTTTGGTTGTTAATATTAGGCTCAGTATTTCTACATACTGTTGGTCATTTACCTCCAGAATAACTTCCCCATTCCTAAAAATAATGGTTGCTTGTAATTGTTCTAATAAATCTCTTCCCAAGAGTGCTTTTGGAGAATTGGGTAAATATAAAAACTTGTGAATACCCCATTGTTTCCCGATTTTATATTTCAATGGCTTACAAAAGTAAGCTTTTTCAGATTGGCCAGTTGCTCCATGTACCACAATATAGTCATCCCCCACAGACATTAAAGCTTTATTTAAAACTGAATATGTTGCCCCTGTATCTACCAAAAATTCTATTTCTTTTTCCTTGTCCCCTAGCTTCATTATAACCAGTGGATCTGCTAGGGTAAAATCCCCCAGTCCTCTTCAATCTTCTTCACATGTGCAACCACCCTCCCCCTTCCTTGGTTTCCCTTGTTCTGGTGGTCTTCTTGTCTTCTTTCTGGGCACTCGTTTTTCCAATGACCAAACCTCCCACAAATCGCGCATTGGTCTCTACCTAGCCGGGGTGGGCCTTGTCTGGGAGGTCCTCGTCTGGGGGGTCCTTGTCTAAGTTTTTCTCTATTCCCTTCTTTTACTACTGCTACTAATTTCCTCATCCCTTGCTTGTAACCTTCTTCTCGATTACTGAATACCCTCCAAGCTGCATCTAATAGAGTTTCCAGGTTCTTCCCTTCTGGCCCCTGAAGTTTCTGCAGTTTACGTCTGATATCTCCTGTGGATTGTCCTAGAAACAAAGATACTAGCTGTTGTACCCCTACCTCGGTCTCAGGATCCAGCGATGTGTTACGGCGCATTGCATCCCTCAGACGATCCAGGAATTCGGATGGTGACTCGGAAGGACCCTGTCTTATTGCGTACAAAGCTGACCAGTTTAGGATCTTGGGAATAGCCCTTTCCACCCCTTTTGCTATCCATTCTTGATAACTTTTTAATTTCTTTAATTCAGCTGTTCTATTCGGATTCCAGTGTGGTTCCTGGAGTGGGAAGTAATCTTTTACATCTAATTGTTGTGTTTTGTAATAGTCCTCTGCCAAGTCTCGAGCTGTTTTCAAAACTAGCTGTCTTTCTGTCTCTGTTAGTCCACCCAATAGTAATTGTATATCAGCCCAATCTGGATTATGCTGTTTAATTATAAGTCGCAAGCGCTCAGCAGTACCTGCTGGATCACTTTGGCAATTTTTGGCAACGTTATACCATGCATCTAGGTCAGCAGTAGAGAAAGGTACTCTAATCAACATTGTATCCCCATCAGGTGCCACTGCCTCTCTCAGAGGTGCCATCAGTACCTGTTTCCTGGTTCGGGACGAGACAGGACTGCCCGGGGGAGAGGGGGTTGGCGTTGGTGTTCCTTCCGAGTCCACATCCTCTTCCTGTCTCCTAAGGGGAGGCTTAAGCAAATCGGTTAATTCATCATCATCTTGTCCCTGAGCTGCTGCTTGATAGACTTTGTCTGACCTTGTACATCTCTGAGCTATACTGCATGACGAACAGCATCGTTTAATTCTTCTTCGGCCCTTTTTATTTTCTTTTTCCAGAGCTAACACCACAGGATCCCTGGGGGCTTTGATTCCACAATCTCTCTACCATTCAGGGTGTTTTCGGAGAGAAAAAAATGCGTCAGCGTAGGAAACTTCTTCCCATTTACCTTCCCGCCTCAGAAACAGCATTAACTGAAGCAAGGTATTATAATCTAAAGTTCCATTAGATGGCCATTTGGCTTCATTTTCTAATTTATACAGTGGCCACCAGTGGGTACAATGTTTTATAAGGGTTCTTTTATTTTCTGTGCCTCCAGCTCCTACTGCCTCCTTCCAATGTGCCAAAATACAACCGAGCGGGCTTGCTCTGGGGATTTCCTTACTTCGTCTGGTTCCCATCCTATTCAGAGTTTGAGTTTACTCAAATACTGTGCCACCCCCTTCGGGTCACCTGTATAGTGTATAAGTCACTCTTTATAAATTCTCTTGTGCCTTCTGCCAAGCCTGCTTTGCTACTGCTTGAAATCCCTTTTTTCTTTTTTTTTTTTTTTTTCAAAAGTCTTTACTGTCTCCTCCCAATCTGTTATACTATTTTGGGGATGTGATGCTCCTTCCCACACAAAAGTTTAAACACAAAATGTTCTTTGCTTTCCCCACACTCTGGACACAGATCTCTGCCGAATAAATAGAATTATAACATCTCCGACTTCCACAAAATTCGCACTGAGCTAAAATCCACAGCCGGTGTGGAGCTGGAGTTTTCTTACACCCACACACAAAGCAGGGAGTCCTTTCTGTCACTCAAGCAGATAGGAGAGAGTCAGGGCTATGCTTTTATCATATAGCTACTGGGGGGGGTAATGACCTCTCTCCCCGCTTAGCTGCTGTTGTTTCTATCTCTGCCCCCTAGTTTTATCTCGATTCCACCCCAATTTTTTTTTTTTTTTCACTCTCTCACAGTTCTTTTTCAATTTCTTCCCGAACCTCCCAAATCTCAGGTACCAAATGCGACTTCCCACACACAATCTTTAAAATCTCAGGCTCAAAATAAAAGGTTCTGATACATCCACAAAAACAAGTTATTCCATGTACTCTTTCAAACTCTAAATTCTCTGCTGCTGGTAGTTCCCAATCAAGAGCCACTAATCTTTTTGCAGAGGTTCTCCCAGCCACGATTCCAAATTCAACAAGCAAGCACTCTCCCCCAAACAAATGTCTCAATATCACACTCTCAAACAACACACGGCAACATGCATGCTCCCGTTTTACAAACGAATAGGCGACCTAATACACATCTACACACATAAAAGCAGTCCGACAACAACCAATGTCCACACAGACATGTAAGCAACACAACAACATTCAAACCAGCTACTAGTAGCAAAAATGTTCACAACACTTGCTTGTAATAGTTTCAGGGTCCCGCTTATATTTTCCCAACACGGTAACAAGTTTCGGTGGGACCCCCCCCTTGGAATCACCCAATCCGCTCCCAGGATCGCTAGCGGCCGCCCTATCGGTTGGCGATTCCCCCTTGCTGGCTCCGGTAGCTGGTGGCTTGCAAGCCCCACCTTTACCCTCACAAGGACTGTACTCTTGTGCGCGGGACGTCTCCTCGCAGCTTACCAGCAGCCCTGGCCATGTGTATGACTTACAGGCAACCTAAATGCAAAACATACCGTTTATCCACAGTTCCAGCAGGCCGTTGTCTGTCCGCCGCAGTGGGCGAGCCGAGGGGCGGAGATCCTCCAGGAAAGCCCTGGGGCGCGCCTAGGATGTCTACTCCTCAACCGATCCTGCAGCTGGACAGAGGTTCTCCTGCCTGGCTCGCCAAATGAAGAGCGGAAAGAACTCCACTACTAAAGAAGTAGTAAAGTAGGTATGTTTTATTCCAGCGCTGGGACGCACGGGGGATCACTCCTCCAAAATCATCCGTGCCAACAGCTGCATTCAGCTCAGTATTTATCGGGTTACAAGTTCCATATTCATTAAGTTTCGCAACACAACTATACATATTCATCACCTAGCCCCGCCCAGCCTCGCTTCGTATTATAATGAACCCAAAAGTCATTTGCATCCGCATTGCGCTTGCGCAGTGTTGTTTGGTGTTTTTTGGTAGGGGTCTCCGAAGGTCTTTTTGATGAAGTCAGGAGGTCTTCCTCGTCCTGAACTTTTCACCTTTCTCTCCTGCGCATGCTCTTTTGTACCCCTGGCCTTTGAGACTGGTTTGAGCTAGTTCGCAGGATATCTGTCTGAGACTCCCCCTGGTTTTATCAGAGGTCTCTTATCTTTTCTTCCTGCCCTGGTATGCTGACCAAGCTGGATGCATTGTTCCTGACAAACTAATTCTCCTGCTTCCCATCCCCCTGATTCAAGGCTGAAACACCAATTAAGTGTTGTGGTTTGGTTCAAAGTATCCATTACTTACTTATTTTCCTTCTGTGAGATAAGAATTAGGAGAAAGCAAAGCAAGCACAAAACTTAAAAGAATATAAAGAAGTTTATTAACAGACCTAAAAGGAAGGAAAAAAAAGTCAGACTAAACCTTCAGAACACTTCTCCTCCCCCCACCTTTCTCCCTTCTCCCACTGACAACTTTAAAAAAATAACCCTTGAGATTTTCAGTCAGTTTACCACCTCTATAATAATCTCTTTTTCAGTTCACTTAGGGAAAGGAGTCTCTCTTATTCATGCTATAGAGACATCTCCACAAGAAACAGTTCTCTTGTGGCTTCAATGTCACAGCAAGACAGCTGTCCGGGTTGGTTCTCTGCTCACATGTGAAAGTCCCTTCCCTCGACTTACAGCTTTCCCCACAACAGCTTTCGAGGGTTCAATCTTTAGCTAATGGGGTACCATTTTAAGGTTGATCCGTTCAGAAACAGGTTCTCTTCACCTATCTCTGGGAGCATCTTCAGCTCCAGGAACAGAGGCTGTCCTCCTCCTCTGGGAGCAAGGGTCTTCATCACTTTCATCTCTCTCTATTCAAGCTTCTCATCAAATCACACCAACTTCAACATTTGCTTATTTCAGCACAGGTACTTTTGCTCACAATTGCAGTTTGAATGCTCCACCCCCCATGCTTTCATGGAATTACAACAGGTACTCTGATGTATCATAGTCCATCACCATAGCTATACAACAGAATTTCAGCTTCTAGGCTTGAGGCATCTCCTCTTTGTCCTCTCTCAGGGTTTCAGCTCTTCCTTCTTCACTGACTTTGGTGTCTTTATGGTGTTTTCTTCACGTGCCTTCACCTTTCCTTTTCCTCTGACTTGGGAGAGGATTGATGTCTGCAGGCTTCATCTGTTCTGGAGGAAACTTACAGCACTAAAAGAGTTAATCTCACCCGGGCCCCGCAACTGGAATTCGCCTCTCGCTGTTGCTCACATGGTCTCTGCCGGGCAGCGGCCTCAGATGAATTTCGGCTGCACTGGGTGAGGGCTGGCCTGGCCGCGCCATGGGGCCAGGGGGCTGGCCCGCACGGAGCAGGGCCGCGGATGGAACAAGGCCACTCGGCTCCAGGGTGGCTGTCTCCCGGCCAGCCCGGCTGGCACTGAGGGGGCTGCACCGGGTGTCCAGTGAGCAGAAGCAGCTGAGATCTCAGCCGCGCTGCGGCCGACCCGGCCGGGCCGCAGCAAGCAGGGCCCAGCCCGCCCCCGCTGGGCCACACTGTGGCCCCCCGGTACCTGTCCAAAAGCCAGAAGCAAGAGAACTTTCCCAGCCTTTGTTCGTTCTTAAATGTGGATCACAGAGGCGTGTCAAGCTTCTTAAGAGGCTTTAAAAAGTTGCCAATATTCAAACTAGCCAGTTGATTGGTTCTGTCGGATCATAGAGGAGGCTGTAAGCATCTCTTTGCAAGAGAATCACTTCCGTGGCTGATAAAAATCCAAACTATGCTAAACCATGACACCCTGACAGAGCAGGCACACCCTGGAGAGACTGCAGCCAAAGGGAAGGCCATGCTGGAAGAGATTTACTTCTGAAATGACTGTGGCTGTGGGTAAGGCTGTGCTGGAGCCAGAAGTTGAATTTGAGATACAAAGAAGGAAATGTCACGAAGGAGGATATGTCTTTACACACATCTTACCTTACCATCCTGCATCATTCTGGCTGTTCTTTGAATCTTCAGTGTCCCATGCAAAAAAAGCTTTCCTTGCCCTCCTTCAAATCCCTTTGTGTATAGCTACATCAATCATTATAACTCTAACTGCCCTAAGTAACTCAAAAATGATACCAGAAAAAGAATCTCCATCACCAAAGCAGTACTTCCATTATACTGTATCTTAAAGATCCTTAGCAAGTCTTGAGAAAAGTTTAGTATCTCAGTTTGTGATAAACTTGCAGATTGAATCTTAGATCTTCATCAGTGCTATGTAAATCATCATTACTAGTCAACATGAGATCTAACAAAGTCTGATCTTCTTCATGGCTTAGATTTTTCCAAAATTTGAGATGGGTTCAGAACACTTCAGACAATGATATCACACATAAAGGACATACCTTATATATGCCCTTAAACAAACAATTCAGATCTGTAGGAAAAGTACTGATTCAGAACAGTTTTCAGTATGAGGATGTGTGTGTGCATGTGTAAACACTCAAAGCTCTTTCCCTCTCCCAGTCTTTACACATGCCCGCTACACACAACAATCTCAATTTTGTCCCTGGACTAATAGAAAGGGGAACCACTTCTACTGGAGCCTATAGCAGTGCACTTAAAGTGCCTTTCTGATAGTGAGTCTTACAAGATGCTTTTACCCATTGGTTACATATTTTAGGCTGAAATGCTGAAAGAAAGCCCAGTCTGAGCCACTGAAGAACAGTGCATCTGAAGTCCTCCAAAGGCTCCACCTTCCATATAGTTAATGAAAAGGTGATAGATACATATTATAATATTGGCTTTCAGCAAATGTTAAAATTAATGCTATATGTATAATGTTAAAGTAGGTTTGTTATAAAGATGTAGTTTTGTAACAATAACTAATGCCTTTATTTCTGTCATTAACTAAACTTAGACATAATAGTAAAATAGCTAATATAGTTACACTTGTGGTAATTGAACTGTCTGCTTGGTTGGATAGCATCCAATGAACATGTGTTGAGGACCCCTGCTACTGACATGCCAACTATCAGCAACTGCCGTCTGCAGAAACCATGGACCAAAGCCCACTCTGGGGGTGATAATAGAAACTGACTAAAACCACAGCCAAGAAATGCGCATGCTCTAAAAAGGCAGATCCAAGGAGGAGCCATGCTAAACAGCTCCTGGAACATGTAAACTAGTTTAAGGGAAAGTCTGAATATGCATAATTGATTATGAATATACATTAGGCTGATGCAATAGGACAGGTATGTAAAGGGTGCCTCTGCAATAACAGGTGTGCTCTTAGCTAAGTGCCAAAGCACCCGGCACTGTGAATTTTGCTTTATTGTCTTTGTTCCCTAATGTCCTTTATTAAACTTTTAAATCCTAACAGGAGAGTGAACCTGAACTTTTTTTTCACAAAAATAATCAGGCTAGTACAAAAAACCAAATCCAATTACCAAGAGCTCCAGGAACCTCCCTCCAACTCCATTAACTGGGAGGGATTACCTCCCCTCTTAGAGTTAACAAAACATCCACCCCCCCCACCCCCCCATAAGTTGTGTGCACATTCCTTTGACATCCTGACATTCTTCATAATCTGACAACAAAGACACGTTATGGCCATTTTATAACTTTTTCTCCTTTAACTTTGTAGATCATTTGAGCACAACAGGCAGGCCCACCACGCTTTAACCTTTTCCCAGACTGCAGTTAGAAGTAAATTTATCAAAATCACTTTTCTCACATGCTTTGCAAAGTTATATGCAAAAATAACTGGGAACTGACACACATTTAGATCCCAGATGACCAGTTATTAAATATATACTGTGTATATAATTTGTATATAAACCTCATTACAGACATGTTGAGGGGGTCAGTGCCTGAGTCTCTCAGAGCACAGTAAGTATCACTCTAGGGATACTTAGGAGGGCATTATTGTATTTCTATTACAGTATTTTGCTAGCATCAGTAAAACTGCAGTGAAACTCAAAGGTTCAGGGCTTTGGTAACTCTAGAGAGACCAACTGCATCCAGGCTTCTCATTTCTGTTCTTTTTAAAAAAATAGAAGATAGAAAGTACTTGGCTGACCGACTATTCCCTGTAGTCATGGGGTCATAGTGCCCATTCTTACCCTCCAGTTCCTGTTAATGAGGCGATGAAGCCATCGCAGCCAGAACTGTGTGCGAGGTACCAAAGGCAAGCACCACCATGGCACCGATTTCAGGCTGCAGGAGGAGAGGCTCTAACAAGGCTATTACCGTGGTGCCATCCACTGCCAGAACACTGCACACAGGCTGGATTATCTGACGTGCACTAAAGTAACTTTACTAAGCCTGCTAAACGATTATTTCACGTGCATCTATCTCCAAGTTCCCCTTATAGAAGTTCAGGTAAGGGTTTAAAGTGATTCTCACAGACAGAACAGTTCCTTTGCAGAGTGATAACCAATTGAAAAGGTCCCTGATCTGTGCATTTTGTTACAATCGGGAGCTCCCACTCACGTACCCATGAGGGCTATTAAGGCTCTTTCAAACTAAGGCCAAGCCACCACATAAGCATTCATTTTCATCACAGCCATGCATTTAAAATCCCAGACATCTCAGATGTTTACAGGAAGCATAAACTGATCAAGCAAGTAAACCAAAACACTAGCAGTTTTTAGTAAGACTACTGTTGTGGAGAAAAGTGCTCAAACAGCATTTTGAACTCAAGTCCTGACAATACCCCAAGAGAAAATAGAACTTGGTAAGTATAAAGAGCTGTGTGTGTTATATCAACATTAAAGCAGTTAAGGAAGTTGATTTTTTAGTCACCAGTAGAAATCAGTGTTAACACCTACCTGAAGCAATACAAAATTCTCCTGCGTCAGCACTTCATGATGCCGAGCAGACTTGCAGCTCTGAGGCCATGAATTAACATTTTCCAAAGAGAAAACAGTGCCTTGTGTCTCTGATCTCTTGGGAGTCACCAAGAGTAGGAAACTCCATCCACAGATGGAGTCTCACCACAGCTTTGTCCCAGAAAGTCTCAGGAGTGTGCATTTCCCTTCAACCTCAGTCAGAAGAATTGAAAAGTAAATGAAATGTAGAAAATAAAAGCCAGCTGAAACAAGTAGAACTTTTAAATGAATGTTTACAAAATTAAGCTTTGTAAAAGCAAAAGCTTTGACCTGCATTAGCTAGAAAGCCTAGTGAGAACTAAAAAGCCTGCGATGAGGTTTATTGTAGCAAACAAAAATAATTTAGTTAATCCTACCACTACCATTTTATTTTCTACACCACAGCAGCCCTCATCCCCATGCAGACAGACCACCAATATTCCCGAGCTTGACTCACCCCTATCTTTCCTCACACCCATTCCACCAGCCCCACAAGTATTTGAGCTCTAAGATTAAAGTCTATCAGTATCAAGAGGCCTGTGAATCTGAAATAATCACCTTTGTAAACATGCAAATACTTGTTCAGCTTGCTGTAAAATTCTACAAGCATGTTTTAAATGTTTTAATGTGCATGTATACACACAAGTGCACAAGGCACAAAAGGCTTACTTGATTGTATGAAGAGATCTAGGTTCTTGATCATTGTGAATATTTCAAAGTAACAAAAAAGATCTATTTTCATTCTGATAAACTTCCATAACACATGCAAAATACTAGTATCTCTCCCAGTGAGATGTCTGTTTGTACATACGAAAAGTTACTATCTAAATTTATGTTAATTTAATGTCATACCCATATTGTGTCTCATACTGCTGTTCTCTGGGGCCTCACATACCAATGTGTTTTTACCTGTGTCTGCTTACCAAGAGGCCACGTGATGACACTGTGTAACCAGTTTCAGTGCCTTAGTTACATGCATTTTTCTGTAAAATTAGTCTACAGCTGTATAAGAACCCAACACACACCACCTTAGCCACTGTGAAGAGCAAACAAGTTCAAAGGAAAAACACCAGAAGAATACCAGCTCTAGTGCTTACTTTACACTAGATATACAAATTGGTTCAAACCCTTGCATGTTCAATGGGTCAAGCTAGGCAGCGAGGTCAGAAGGATCTCAACCTATCACAACCACACACACTCCAATCAGCAGGTACTAAGTCCTGGATATGGGTAACAACTGTATTATAGCCTTGCTTAGAAGCTTATCCAGGCTCTGCTTTACCTGCTTGTCAGATAACCTCCTTCTCAAAGCTCTATTTTACTACCTACATCTTGGGCTCACTGAAAAAGGACAAGTACAACAGTATACAGATTAAACTAGCCTTTATTGAAAGACAGAACTACATGAAATTTGAACTCAAAAGAAACTTCAGAACACACATTAAACATCATAATTTGGAGGTGGCATGTCAATGATCTCATCCAGGGTAGCAAGGAAGTCAGCAGTTGATTGTAGCAAGTCTGGAAGTTAGAAAAAAACCAAATCAGTTTCTCAAACTCAGAATACACACTAACCTAAGCTAGCTAACAGTTGCCCAGCATAAGCCTCTTGAATAAGCAAGGTAAATATTGCTTCATAGTATAAGCCAATGCAACTTAACTGATCAGTTTGCAAAGCACCACAAAAGATTACTCAGTGTACTGCTTTTCATTGGGTAGAGTTAATTTTCTTCACAGTCACTGGTATGGGCTGTGTTTTGGATTTGTGCTGGAAGCAGTGTTGATAATTCTGGGATGGTTTAGTTGTGTGAGCACTGCTCAGCAATGGTCAAGGCCTTTTCTGCTCCTCATCCCACCAGTGAGAAGGCTAGGAGTGATCAAGGATCTGGAAGGGGGCACAGCCAGAACAGCTGACCCCAAGGGGCCCAGGGGATATCCCAGACCATATGGTGCCACACTCAGCAGATAAAGCTGGGGGAAGAAGGAATGAGGGACATTTGGAGTTATGGCACTTGTCTTCCCAAGCATGCATGCAATCAAGCCCTGCTGTTGTGCGGATGCCTGCTGATGGGAACTGAATGAATTTTTTGTTTTGTTTTTTTTAAAATGCATGGCTTTTACTTTAGTTATCAAAACTGCTTTTACTTCAAAGCATGAGTTCTTTCACTTTTTCTCCTCTGACTGCTTCCCCATCCCATATCTGGGGAGAAAGTAAGCAGTTGTGTGATGCTTGGTTGCAGCTAGATTAAGCCGTAAGTCAGCAACACCACTCTGAGACCACTGCCTGAACTAGCAGGGTTGGCCAGGTACACTGAGCTTGATTACACAGCAGAAGCTCTTTGATACTGGTGCACTGCTCTGGTAGTTTAGACAGCAACAGCAATTCACTGCTATAGCCAAGTGGCTTTTTGCCCAAACCAATGATGAGCACTGTATGTACTGAAAATCATGCAAAGTTTCCACTTACTGGATTCCCATGAAATCTTTTCAATCTTCACAGGTGAAGGAACCACGTTCACACATCTGCCATATGTCCTTTCAAATACCATGAGGGGAACACCACACAGGTTGATATTGCTTAGTTTGTGTTCTTCAGGAAGATCAAAACTCTCAAAGTCTGTTTGAGAAAGACTGTAAGTGTGCAGTAGCCTGGGAAGCTGCAAACTCTTCTAGACTAAATGAAATGGGAACCAATCTAAAACAACAGAACAGTCTCCTCTCATGGGGTATTTATTTGCAGTTACACCTTTTAGTTGCCCATGAAATCCCATACACGAACCCTGATGAAAACACTAGACTGCCTAATAGAACTGATAATGTAAAGCAGTTAGTAACTTCAGCAAGCAAAGCATGTCTTTCATCAACACTGAAGTGTTTGGCACAGTAGTTTTCACACAGAAGAAGAAAGCTTTAAGGACACACTTTGAAGGACTGAGAGAATATCTACAATGGGCTGGCCTAAAAACAGCTTTGGAAGTTTAACCTTCAACTATGATATCCTACAGCAGTAGGAGTCTCTTCAGGTACAAATTATCTTGGCACACACTCTTCTATATTCCTTTGAATACTTGTCTACTAGTCACTTTAATGAACTAAGAAGCTAATACACAGTTATTTGGAACTTGTTTCCCGTCACCACAATAAGAGACTCAGAATAACACATCTAAGGCACAGCCATTACTGTTAGAAATACCATCTCATTCTTGTTTAAGTATTCCAGAAGCAGCAAGCACCCTTATGTTTCAGGAAGGACTCAGGAGAAATGCAATGCTGGCTTGTGTGCTACAGTAGCTCAAACAAATTCTTACAACAATGCCAACACTCACAAAAGACTTATTGTTAATTTTAATAATTACATCAATAGCACTTACCTTGAGGATCCAAAGGAAACATATTTTCTATTTCTGGCCAATCTTCTTCAGCCACTGCATGGCAGCTTTCTAATTCACTCTTAGTCATAAAAAGAAGAAGTCACATTATTTGAGCTACTGTAGAATGTTTGTAGTGGCTTTCCTGTGCTATTCAGGTCTACAGACAAGCATACCTGTCATACTTCTCAGTCAGGCCTAAATTCTAATACCTTCAACACAAATAAGATGGAGATTGGAAAATGTTTCAGCTGAGTTTATGTAGTGCAGTATTATATATGGCAGCAAGAGATGGCTGCACTAGAACAGATGACTCTTAACATGTTAATAAGACATTAACCCAGACTATTTTCTCTAGAACCATCTATGTAGGTGCCCTGCTTTTAGCTATGGGAGAATTTATTTTTCCTCCTAGCAATTCTTCAGATTCGTGATGAAAACAGCATTGATACACGCAGCTCTTTCAGCTACTGCCAAGCAGTGTTTATACAGTCCAGGCCTTCTCTGCCTCTCAACCCCACCAGTGAGGAGGCTGGGGATGCACAGCTAGCACAGCTGACCCTGGCTACCCAGAGGGATATCCCAGACTGCATGACATGCTCAGCAAGGAAAACTGGTGGGAAAGCAGGGCTAACACTGCTCTGGGACTGGCAAGGCATTAATCAACTGGTTGCAAGGAATTGGTTTTGTTTTTCTTTGAGATTTTTAATAATTAAATTGCCTTACTCTCAGCCTACGATTTTTCTCACATTCACCCTTCCAATTTTCTCCCCCAATCCCATCAAGGAGGGAGAGAGGGAGCAGTTGTGTGGTGCTTAATTATGTGAGAGTTAAGCCACAACAGCATGTAAATTATGGATTTCCCCTCCTCCCCAGCATAAGTGTGCTGTACTCACTTTGTTCACAGTGCAAGGCTGATTTTTCTGTTTTATCTTGTCCATCTTGCTTGTGACTCCTTCAGTTTTATTCACATTTCCAAGAGCCTTTCTGACAGAGCGAGATGCGACTGGAGAAGTACTGATCGCTTTTTTAGGAAGTGGAGTATTAACTTGTGTTCTTTCAATTAAGGCTTTTGCTAGAATAGGGCGGGGGGGAAGGAAAAAAAAGCAAACCTCAGCAACCCTAAAGCTTGCCTAAATAAAATCACTTCTTTATAACCCATAAGCCCCACTTATGACAAAAGCACAGAGTTATCTTCAATTTTATACTAATTGGTGAGCTTGGAAGAATTGGTTGGGTAAGTGGTTTTATGAACAGAAATTCATTATCATTAAAAGCAGTGAATAACAAAATGTGATTTATGCCCTTCACTTGATCCCTTACTGGCTTAGGGCAGCAAATACACACAAGATCCTGAAGGAAGCTTCAGCTGACTTTTGGGAGCACCAAGTTCACCATTCTCCTGATCAACGAAGATCAGAGTTGCCATCTTCAGGTTGATGAGACTACCCTGTAGAGTCCATACAGAAAAAAGGAAAAACAATTTCTGTCACTTGTCTCACCACAACACACTTTTTAAGCAAGCCCCATTAAAAACAGCTATCACATATTGGTCTCTACACAAGGGGAACAAACCCCTACTTCCCACCATTACACGGTAGTTCAGCTAAAGACCCTCAGGTTTGAAGGCACTACTAGTGCTCCTGCCTTATACTCATTGCTGCCATTACACAGGTGGGCAAGCAATTCCTCATTAAAGAGGTCTACAGGAAAACTCAGAATCACAGTCAGTGAGGCTGGAAAAGATCTCTAAGTAACTGAGTCCAACCTAAACACCACCATGCCAACCACACCATGGCACTGAGTACCATACCCAGTCTTCCCTTAAACACCTCCAGGGACAGTGACTCCACCACCTCCCTGGGCAGCCCATTTTAGTGTCTAATCAACCCTTCTATCAGGAATTCTTCCTAATGCCAAACCTAAGTTTTCCCCGGCACAGCTTGAAGCCATTTTTTCTTGTCCTGTTGGTGTTTTCTCCCAGGCAACTAGCAATCTCCACCTGGCTGCAACCTTCTTTCAGGTGGCTATAGAGAGCTATAAGGCCTCTCCTGAGCCTCCTCTTCTTCAGGCTAAGCCCCCTCACCCTAGCCACTCCTCACCAGACTTGTGCTCCAAACCCTTCCCCAGGTTTGTTACCCTCCTCTAGGCGAAAATCCCTTTCTTTGTACAACCTGAAACACAAAGCCAAAGCAAGATTTACAGTCCCAGACCAGCCCTCTCCCCGAACCCTCAGCTCACCTCAGAAAGCGACAGGAAAGGAAAGAGCAAGACCCACTGAATCCAAACCACTCTCAAACACCTCGGAACACACCAAATACCAACGGCTCCCGCTTTTAAACGGCCCTCGAGCCGCCCATTGGCCGCTTCGACTCACGCGCGGCAGCCGATTAGCTGACCGCGCCGCTCGCGCACCTCGGCACGCGAGCTCCGGGGCGGGGCGGGGCGGGGCGGGGCGGGGCGGGGCGGGGCGGGGCGGGGCGGGGCGGGCAGGGGGAAGCGGCTCCGCCCCGGAAGTGAGCGGAGCCGCGGGGCATTGTGGAGCGGTGCTGCGGGCCGGCAGGTAAACAGGGGTGAGGGAACGGGGCAGGATTCGGGAACGGGATCGGGACCGCGACTCAGGATCCGAGAGGGTGGCTACTGCAGGCTTCAAGCAAGTGCTGGCGTCCCCCGCTCGGGTCTGGGCTTGGGCCCGAGCCTGGCGCTGCTTCCCTGCGGTCTTTCTCTCGTCTCTTCCGGGGTACGCGCAGGCCCAGGTCCTACGTTAACAATAAGGTAATTTTGTTTTTTTCGGTAGTGGGCCTTATTTTTCAGGACAGAGGTATGTCAGGAATGCATAATACGGAGTTAACTCATTTCACTGAGTGACACAAAATCACGTTGAAGAGCTGTGATGTTAGAGGGTATTGATCTGTAAAGCTTCTTTTTTTTTGTGTTCTAATTTTTTTCTGCTAAGGGAAAAAGCCAAAATGGCCTCAGGTGCGGTAGCGAACACCCCTCCTGCAGGAGGGGCAAATGATGTGAGCCTGGAGGAACCAAAGAAGATGACGAGGGAAGACTGGAGGAAAAAGAAAGAGTTAGAAGAACAGAGAAAACTTGGAAATGCACCTGCTGAAGTGGATGAAGAAGGAAAGTAAGTTTTACTAAATCTGTGGTTATTCTAAAGCTGCTGAGTAAAAATGTCTTTTCTTGTTGTGGTTACAGAAAAACTGTCAGGGTAATGCACGATTTCAGTGTGAATTGCTGTAGAAGTAAGTAGTTGAACTTTGTCTTTTAACGTTCCAGTCATCAGATATTTTCTAGAAAAATGTAGGTTCAATGTTTACCTTCTGTCAACTATTGAGAGATCTGCTAAAAAGTCCAATCTGTTAAGCTAATTACAAGTGGTATTTTAAAACTGAGCAAAACATAGTACGGGGGTCTTTTACTCTGTACCTCATCTGTTGCCTCTCTCTCTTGCTTTTACAGGGCTTGTTGCTTCTGAGAAATGTTGCTATGTTTTTTGCTCAGTAACATTACACAGAATAAGCCATTTGATTTGGAGTCAGGAGTTTAGGTGAATTAGATGGCAACAAAATCTCAAAGTCTGTGTTTATCAAATTGAGAATTTATTTTGCAGTGCATTGTACCAACTTCCTTATTTATTATCACTCATAAAGCACTTGAACTTTAATGTGAAGGTTGTTTGTTAGACTAGGTTGTTGTGTGTTTTTCCCCATGCCATGTATTCATTGCACAACATCTTTTACAGAGATATCAACCCTCATATTCCTCAGTACATTTCCTCAGTACCATGGTACATAGATCCTTCTAAAAGACCCACACTAAAGCATCAGAGACCTCAGCCAGAGAAGCAGAAACAGTATAACTCCTCTGGAGATTGGTACAAAAGAGGAGTTCAGGAGGTATGCAAAATGTTTTTCTCATGAAATAAAGATTTGGGTTGATTACGTGAGGAGATTTATGGTTATATGGTTTTGAGGAGGGCAGGAATTTTTATTCAGCAGGCAAATCACGGTATCTGGTTATAATCAAAACACGTGTTTGGGCTTTGGGGAGGGCACACACACTTGAGTGGTGTTGAAAATATGAACTTGTTATTTGGAACACTTCTGTAAATCTGCCAAAGTGTCCCCAGTGCTGCCCATTGTGTTTCCTCTCAGCATGCTGTGGCCACGAGGTACCGCAAAGGAGCCTGTGAGAACTGCGGGGCACTGACACACAAGAAGAAAGACTGCATGGAGGTAAACTTCACTTTTGTCTGTGTCTTAATGGCTTTGAAAGGCATAGGAATTTTAATCTTACTGAAAAATAGCTGGCTATAGATGAAATACTGGGTTTGGAAAAGCTGTTTCGAAAAATGTTTCAAGCAGTGAGAGATGGCCCAGAAATTTCTAAAGAAATTGTTATGTAGGAAAAATTAAGGGGAAAAGTGATACAATTCAGTGTGTCATACATAAATTATGTTTGTAATAAGATCTGAAATAATAGGTGAAAATGTTATTTTCTTGTTAATTGCATTATCTCAAGTGCTGCTGTGCTCAAGTTTCTGCTTCATCTCAGCTAGAAGCCACCACCAGAAGCTGTTTTAATTTCTTTCTTAATTGTAGAAAATATGAATAAGAATGTATGGAGTTTGGGGTCTGTTGTGCTGCACGTAAAAGTGCAGAGCTACTTGCCTTTATTTACAATCCACAGGCTTACAGTGCTGAATTTAATTTGCTTTAGAGGAGCTTGATTGATAGTGTTTTTAAAGGGATATGTGAGTGAGGAATCTAATGGTCTGATCTAACCGTCTTTTTTTTTTTCTTTCAGAGACCCAGGAAAGTTGGAGCAAAATACACAGGCATGAATATTGCCCCAGATGAACATGTGCAGCCTCAGCTGATGTTTGATTATGATGGGAAGCGAGACCGGTGGAATGGTTATAACCCAGAGGAGCACATGAAAATTGTTGAGGAATATTCCAAGGTTGATTTGGTACGTAGGTGCTGTGATTTACTGGGGAGAGGGTTAGTGTTTGGTGTGGCTGGGCTGGGAGGAGGGACACTTGTAATGTACTCTGTTGATATTAGACCTGGTGCTAAAAAGAAATATTTAAACGAATGCATTTTCATGCTGCACAGGCCAAACGTACACTGAAAGCCCAGAAGCTTCAGGAGGAGTTGGCATCAGGGAAGCTGGAGCAAGTGGTATGTAAAGTTACTTATTCTGTTTTTGCTTAGGCTGAATAAATATAAAACATAATTTCTGCTTTCTGACTCTTTTACTCTCTATACAGGGTCTGCTATTGGGTTTTATGCCCTTCAGTAATTTAAAGGTTTTCCTAGCACTAGCATGTTCTGTGTCACACTTGAAGCATCTACTGTCAAATGTGAATTGCTTTGTGTTCCACTTATGAGCAGAAATTCTGTGTGGTTATTATTATTGCTAAAATTAGTGACATGGAATTTTGGGTCAGAAGAGCTTGTTTTCCGTGTAGTAATTTTTTTTCATATACTGAAATGCGTTTCTTGTATTTAAAGATTGTTACGGTCTGACTAGCACTGAGGTCATGGCTGTGCATTGATTTAGTAATGCTTAATTAATATAAATTAGAATAGGGAGGTGTTTTCTTTATCATAAACCAATTTGTTCTTAAGTCACTGCTCTGACTGTTTGCAGTATCTCTGGATATTTGAAGGCTGAGATACGAATTTCCCTTTGGTGTATATCTGTAGAGTTTGCATCTTCCACTAAGTTCTGCAAGCTCCTCTTAGATTATAGATTATATTGATAATCTTTGATATGAAATTCTAGTTTTAAAAGGCATTTCTGATTATATTCTAAGTTTACAAAATGGAGAAAAAATAGAGACTGCTACTGATCAGAAGGAGGGTGTTTTTAAAGCCTCCTTGCAGAGGCTGTTTTCCAGAGGCTGTGCTGTCCCCTCGCAGGTTGTCACTAGATGGCACAGTGAGCTCGATCTGCCACCCAGCCCGAACTACAGTGCTTTAACCTTCCCAATAGAAGAGATTCCTCCTCTTTTCATGTCTGTTTTGTGAAGCAAACACTGTTGGCTTCTCTATACTTACTGTAGAATGGAACTGTAAGAAGAAAAGTGTGTTTGAAACTTAAGAAATGTCTCTGAGGGAGAGGACTTAGACTGATTTGCATAGTCAGTGCTGGCCAGTTGCTGGTCCATGTTCCAGGGCTCACAGTTGTTCCCATCTTTACTGCTGCAAGTGTTTTTCAGTTAAAGACTAAGCAGGTTAAAAACATGAAATCTGGCTGTGTTTGTCGAACTTCAATTCTGCCTTCTGATTCATGCTTAGTATTCCTGTAAATCCTGACTAAATTCTTGAATATATATCTCCTTAATTCTTTTTTAAGCTTTCAGAGTTGAAACTTGGTTCTATTTACATGATATGAAATGTTATAGTCTAAATCCTCAGTGTTCAAAGGCTTAACAAGCTCTAAATAACACCAACAGTTTTAGAATTTGCTGTTCTTGCAAAGAATTGGAAATTTAGTTAGGAATACAGTGAAAAGTTCTCCAACATGTGTCTGTCACAGAGAGAGCTAAGAGCTTTTTCCTATAATGTTATGTAGCAGTGTTTCTGCCTTTGGAGCCATTGGTAAATTGTATTTTGTACCCAGCATGAAGCTCTGCTTTGATTGCCCTTTGTATCCCTGCCATCTTGCCTTTTTCCACTGTCTTGTCTTCTCTGCTGATGTGCTCTTTGTTTGCTGCAGAACTCCCCAAGACACCAGTGGGGAGAAGAGGAATCAAATTCACAGACAGTAAGATGATTACCCACTGCATCACACCATGGGCAAAGAAGGAACCTGTAGTTAGTGGAACAGCAAAACAGAGGTGGCACAGGGGTTTGAATGTTGTGTCCATGCCAGTGTCTGCCTCTTCTTTTGGGCAGGGGTTGCTGGATTTCATAAAGAGGCTTTTTGTTTTAATTCCTATGTGTTGTCAAACCTTAGAGATGCAAGCACATAACTAGATTTTAACATGTGGTATATTTTGACCAAAATAACTGTTTTCTTAGTATCATCACAGTTATGTTTTGATAACTATTTCCATAGAAGGAAGTGAAAATTCTTTAACAAGACTATTTCTGAAGTGTTGAATGTTAGATTAGCCTGAGAGCACACTTAAGCTGAGGTAAACTATGCCACCTTATAACTACAGGGATTGCAGAATTTTAATGAAACCACTAAAATCAGATTCTTGTACATGTCTCGGAATGAAGGAACTCTTTTAGTTATAAATTTTCCATTTCTCCTCAGGAAAGAGATCATAACAGTGAAGATGAAGATGAAGACAAATACGCAGATGACATTGATATGCCTGGGCAGAACTTTGACTCTAAAAGACGCATTACAGTCCGAAATTTACGTATTCGGGAAGATATTGCAAAAGTGAGTAAGGAATTCTGTACAGATTCTGTTCTTCTGTATTCTTGAGAGTTAATTTCAACAAATTATACATTCAGTTATTAATGACTTTGTTTTATTGGTCTAGGGGTTTGGAGGTTAAGGTCTGTTCTCAGTTCTGTTCCCACCCTTGTTATGACTTCATCAAGGTCATCCTTTTGCACAAATAGAACTTTTTAAAACATTTAAACTGGGGGATGCAGGGGTAACCTCAGTTCTTTTAAAATCATAAATATTAAGTATCTTTTATGTTGGGTTTTTTTTCCCTAGTACTTGAGAAATCTAGATCCAAACTCTGCTTATTATGATCCCAAAACAAGAGCAATGAGGGAGAACCCTTATGCCAACACAGGCAAGAATCCAGATGAGTAAGTTAAAATGAGGTCATGCTTGTATATCCAACAAAACTCTTAAAAATGAGATTAATAGTTTTCTTTTACCTGTATGTCCTTTAGCTAATTAATCTCTAGTGTATACACATAGTAGTAAACGTGGAAGAAAACTGTTTTATTTAGCAGCACCTTTTAGTTTAGTATATAAAAGTGGTATTTTTGTGATACGGACTGACCCTTAATCTTCAGGGATGTGTGGACCATGGTTTTGTGTAATTATCTGTACAAGGGCTAGGACACTGCTGCATCTGGAGGTGATGCCTATAAATAATAAGTATATTTATGTAACGTATTTCCGTAACCAAATCTTAAACTTTTTCCCGTGTTTCTTGGTTCTGGAGACTGGCATGGTGTGTTTGTGGTGTGACCTAATAAAATATTTGAATTAGGAGTAAGATCTCCTTCTATATTAGTGGATTCTGCATAGAAAAAGTGTGAAAGCTTTGGCATTGTCTAGATAGCTTAATCAAAGGTGCCATAGGCTGGCTTTTGGCTGCACACTCAGCTGTCTCCCTTAAACCCCGAGTCAGACACTCGACCTGTGTTGTGCTGGGAACATACAGAGCAGACAGGCTGTGAGTAAAACATGTATTCAGACAACAGTAATTGGATTAGCTTACTGCCTAAAATAGAATGGCAGTGCCTAAATGATTGCAAATAATGCTCTTTCCACCTCTCCTTGCCCCCAGCTAGAGTAATGCCAGTCAGTTCTTTTTTTAGATGCAGATGCTTTTGCTTCTCTCTCAAGTCATAATTTGACCTATGTTGACTCTTAAGTTTCTGCCACAGCTTTACAGGCTGTAAATTTTTCAGAGTGGCTTTGGGAAGATGAAAGAGTGGGTAATTGGATTGCTAGCATTATTTGATCTTCAGCGTGTGTTTCATGTACCGACTGTTCATCTCTTCAAGGGCCATGCACAAGTATCTCAGCTTTACTGAGCGCAATAAAGCTGTCCCAGGCTTTATTTAACTTGGCCAAATATGGTGGGTCTGGATTGAAGAGTCACAAATCCAGAAGTGAGAATCGCTGTGCTGGAATATCACAGACTGTTTATGCATATTTATTGTGTAACTAGATCCAAGTTACAGTGCTTGGCATCTCAGACAGAACTCCAGGTCTGTGTCATGTGTCCCTGTAAACACAGAAATCATGGTTTTTGAGTGGCTGCCTAATGCTTTCATGGCTTTGCAGTGAGTGTAGGTTTTCATTTCATGTATTGAGTTGAATGCACTTTCTTCTCTTTCTGTTCTTAACTCTTAGTACACAAGAGAATTTTTACTTACCTGTTGCAATTCTATGTTTGTATTTAAGAGGAAATCACATTACAAATGCTAAGAATTGTGTTCTTCTCTGCAGAGTTGGTTATGCAGGTGACAACTTTGTTCGCTACACAGGCGATACCATCTCAATGGCACAGACTCAGTGTAAGTGGGGTTTGATTTTGGGGTTTTTTGAAGGAAATTGGCATATTAAAATATTTAACAATGCTGCTTTCTTGCAAAAGAGAAATAAACCTTTATAGATTGAGGACTTCTTTCAAATTGCTTCAGAATTAAAGGATGTAATTTGAATGTGTACGTCAGTTTTAGAATAAGTATTGAGTGAAACCTCTTGTGTACACAGTGTTTGCCTGGGAGGCTTATGACAAAGGCTCTGAAGTTCATCTTCAAGCAGACCCTACAAAATTAGAGCTCCTTTATAAATCCTTCAAAGTGAAAAAAGAAGATTTCAAGGCGCAGCAGAAAGAAAGCATCCTAGAGAAGGTAATAGGCATTTGGGTTTATTTAATAGGAATTCTGTTGAGTTTGAAGTCTGGGTCTTGGGTAACAGATAAGATTACTAATCCTATGTGAGAGGGCATCAGCTGTTCTCAGCAGCTTAGACTTAAAAATATTTTTATATTTATACACACTATCTCATTAACTGTTGAATTTTATTATTTAGTATAGGGACCTTCAAAGGTCTGCTGGTATTTCTTTATATTATTGGGAACTCTTCCCTTAATTGTCAGAATTTCTCCACTGAAGAAATCTGAATTTCCTTCTGGCTCAAGTTTTGGGTGCAGTCTTCTAGATAAATATTTATTTTATATTTTGCAACTTGTTTCTTGGACAACTGAAAAAGAACGAAGTAATCCATTTAGATTCTAACCATGTCAACATTCAGGTTTGGAGGGGGACAGGAAATACTGCTCTGGTTGTACCAGAGCTCTTTGGTTTGGTCTGAAAAGTTTTCCTGCTTTAAGTGAGAAGTATCATTGTTTTCATTTTCCAGGCATAAAACAAAACAAAAACAAACAAACAAAAAACACACCAAAAAATCACAAAAAACCCCAAAAAACTAAGCACCGAAAGACACCACAGTGGCCATAGGAGATGATGTATTTCTGTCTTAACTCATCACTAAAGATTAAACTCTCTCTATCCACTTTTGTGCCTTCTTCATAAGGTACCAAAGGTGCTGTTTTTGAAATATTTGCTTAACTACATAAAAGGTAGTTTTTTTTCAAAACTATTACATAATTTCTATTTGCATTTCAGTATGGAGGACAAGAACATTTAGATGCCCCCCCAGCTGAACTGCTGTTAGCTCAAACAGAAGATTATGTGGAGTATTCTAGGCATGGAACAGTCATCAAAGGACAGGAGAAAGCTATTGCTTGTTCTAAGTATGAAGAGGATGTGAAGATCAACAACCATACAGTAAGTCCAAGGTTATGTTAAAATTTTTAAAAAATGAAATACCATCCAACTGGAGGTATATTAAGATGCAGTACAATATAATTAAAACAGAAAATATATTTCTTCTGTCTCAATGTGACGCTCTCCCTTTTCTGCTAAGGAGAGACTTCAAGTTGTCATAGTTGTGATGTGAATTTGAAGAGTTGCCATGGCAATCTTAAACTAAAGGGGAAGTTACTGTATTTGCCTTCCACTTTGAATATGAGTTGACCACATCCTGTTGTGGTTCTCTTTTTTGACAGGGTACCTGTAAGGCTCATGTAAAATAGCAAAAGTATTTCTCTTAGCTTCCTTTTGGACTTTTTGAGTAATTTACTTACCAGGATATCAGCTCAGGTGTAAATTTCAGCCTGCCTCTTACAGGAGTGACTGTGTGGTGTGTTCTCTTGCAGTGCATTTGGGGTTCGTACTGGAAAGAAGGCAAGTGGGGTTACAAGTGCTGCCACTCCTTTGTCAAATACTCCTACTGTACAGGAGAAGCTGGGAAAGAAATTGCTGTAAGTATTCTCTTGTTTATTCATGTAGAAAGAGCTAAAAGTCATTCTTATTCCTTACTTAAGGTTTAGACTTTTGCTTTTTGTGGGGGGTTGGTTTTTCAGGGATTTTTGGGATTTTTTTTTTTGGTCGTCCTGCTTTCAAATGTGCTCAGTAACAGTATATCCTTGTTCTTGTCTGTTGTATAGAATACAGGAGCAAGTTTAATGGAAGAGCAGCCTGGGGAGGAAGAACACATGACAAAACCCAAAACACTGATGGAGGTAGGCTGTTTCCCTTTCTCGGGAAGACAGATATTTCTCCTCAGCGTTTTAAGAGATTAAAAGATCTGTCTAACTACAAAATTGTGTAGAGTCAGAATAAGCCTGAAAATTATTAGACTGCATTCTTAAAGCATTAACATCTCCATTGAAAACTAAGCTCTCAAGTAGCATTAATAGAAGTTTGGATTTAGTGGTTTGGGCATTATTAATGTTGGCATGTTGAATCTTAACAGTAACTTGTTTCCGACCTTACAGATCCACCAAGAGAAACAGAAGGAGAAGAAAAAGAAGAAGCACAAGAAGAGCTCAAATTCTGACAGTGAGGGTGAAGAGAAAAAGAAGCAAGAAAAACTAAAAAAGGTGTACTAAAATCTTCAGTGGCTTTGTGGCAAAAGGAACATGACATATTTTACAGTATCAATTCTTTATCTTGGTGATATACCATGGGACACTTTGATGCTAAATTTAAGCTAAATCAAATTTTAAATGCTGTTAGATGTTCTAAAGTACATCCCCTACTCCTCAGGCAAAAATTCAATAAATATTTAGTTTTGGAAGACTTAATTTAGATGACTTAGAACATTTCCTGTCTAGGCATCTATTACACCTGTAGGTCTATAAAAGACATTGCAAAACACAATGATTTGTGTATTGAAGAAAGATGGAGAGATCAAAGGCACTGTTAAATCTTAACTTATCACTTGGTATCCCAGGCTTGGCCCAGTCTGATGGTTGATGTAGTAAATCCATGCCCCAAGCCATCCACTGTTCAGCAGCAGCATGCTCCCCTGGGCACAGCAGCCTGCCTTGGGCTGCTCAGAGAAGAAACCTGTTGAAACCATGGTTAATTAAAGCAGGGTACAAATGCAAATTCTTTTCCAGTAGCAACAATAGTAGTTTGAGGAATGAGATAACACAAAGCATTTAAAAATTAAAACCCCAAATATATAACAAAAACAACTCATTCGTACTTGCTAGATCTATATTTCAGGTAAATCCTACGAGTTTCTTACTTGATTTTGACATTTGGAAGGAGATTAAAGTGTCTTGTTTACTAAATAGCATTTTATGTTAAATACTAAAAAATGAGCATTAAGTGAAATGTGCTGGGGGGGGGCAGACAGATGTGCATTACTTATCCCACCCTTGTGCTTGCTCCTTGTTCATCATACAAGAGTCTAAGACAAACCTTCATTGTAGGGGTTTTTTTGTTTAACTTTCATTGTAGAATTTTTGATTCCCTTTGCTCTCATTTCAGGCACTAAATGCAGAAGAGGCTCGACTTCTCCATGTCAAAGAAATCATGCAGCTAGATGAGAGGAAAAGACCGTACAACAGCCAGTATGAACCAAGGGAGCCAACAGAAGAGGAAATGGAGGCCTACAGAATGAAACGGCAGAGACCTGATGACCCCATGGCCTCTTTTCTTGGGCAGTAGTCACAGAGAACATCATCCTAGTACACGAGGCTTTTTTCATGCTGTTTACAACTCTCTAGAGACTTGATTCCCTTGCATGTGTCTAAAATGGCAGAAAAGGCAGAAACCTTTTTTGCTCCAGAGAAGTTTGGAAAACTTCTTTCAGCAGACATGAGCAGTCCAGTACTTAACAGGGGTTTTGTAAATGCGTGTGTATGTATACAAGTACAGGCACATAAGTACACACACATATATATAACATATGGATAGATAAAATACATACACCTACTCTGTAAATTCTTGAAGGAGAAGAGATCTGACTAAAATACTAGGTTTATTTGGCCAACTGATACATGCATAAAGTTGTGATACAATAAAACTGACTAGTCAGAAGAAATGGTCAGCAGGTGTCAGTATAGAACAAAAATTGTTGACAGAAAATTGATACAACTACTAGAGCTTCTTACTTGTAAAAGCTTGTCTCATGACTTTAAAAGAATAGTTTCTTGATCACTTTGTAGTAACTTCTTTGGAAATGTAAAAATTGATTGCTCTGTACTGGTTAAAATAATATAGAGATCTTAAGTGCTGTCTAGTCTTTTAAATGAAAGGGTTAGGAGAAGCTGACTGTAGAGCTTTTAAATTCCAGTTGTTCCTTCAGATGTATTTCCATATAAATTTCAATTGCAAAGATCTGAGTTCTTTGGTTTCCTTTTGATAACAGTATCCTGTTTGGTATGACATGAAGTGTCAGGCTCTAATCCCTCGTGAGAACATGAAGCAGCATCTGCTTTGGTTTGGCAATATTAGTCCTTAAACTGGGAGTTTTCCCAGTTTAATAGTTTTTAACTATTAAAAGTTGAAGAACTGGGTAAAAAACTGTACAGCATGACTTTAGAGTTGGAAAGTTTGGGAATTACTTCTGTTGGGGCTTAAACTGTCTTTCCAAGGAAAAACTGCTCTTTTCCACAAATAATTACGTATAGAAAACATACCTTTAAGTGTGTGATTTCACGGACGCTTTGAGGACTGAATGTTTTGATTTGGCGCACGTAGCGAATGATGGCAATTCTGCACTGGTCTGCAATGTCGTTCTGTATTAATATTATATGTGATATTCTCACTGGTGATTAAAATTTTGAGTATTTACTGTGTGACAGATCCTCTGGCACACAGTAAAAGCAAACTGAATTAGCTGATTTGAACTGTGAGATGCTCTTCTTAGGGCTGTAGCACCCGAGGTTGTGCCAGCATGCCTCCCACTGCAACTGCTGTTGGCTTGGTCAATGCCAAATTTGAGGGAAGAGGAGCTGTCAGAAGGGTTCCTTGAGCTAGTTAGATACCTTTCTCAAAGCTGCAGTTTAGTCTAAAGAAAGGTCAGTCTGAAAGATTTAATTCTTTATAAAGGAGGTAATTCAGAAATAAAACAGGAAATAACACAAAGGAAATTTCAACACTAACTTTGTAAACTGTGGATTGACTGCATGGAAACTTTAATACATCGAGTTTCTACTGAATTTATGCAAAGTACTTGTTCAGGGATTTAAATTCAGTCCTAAATTCAGAATACTTGGATTTCATCAATGAGTCAAACCCGAGCACCTGGGGCAATAGTTGATCCTTGCCAGGTCTTCAGTCTGAACTGTAAAGGAAAAGGGCTCCTGTTTCATAAAGGATTGACAGGTTATTATTTTTAACTGTGAGAGGACAGTGTGTTATCCTGAAACTTGTTCTCAAACAGTTGCAACGTTTATCTGATGGTTTTAAAAAATCGCATGCATACATTTTCAGCTAGAATACTCCAGTCAGATGGATAAACATTTGTCAGAAAAAATAGCAGGAAATGTGAAGCAATGCTGATACACTCAGAACGTTTCAGGAATAAACAGACATGCCTGGTTTTCATCACGAATATGAAATGACATCTCTCTTCTTTGGGTGTTTATTCTTGGTGCAGCATTCCATGCATGGAGCTATGTAAGATTATTTCTTGGCTCATGAACTTTTCTGCACTTGCCCCAGTTACTATACGGTCTTCTCCAAGAACAGGAAAGGAGTATGGTCAGAATTAAAAAATACCATTTTGCTCTTCACCTGCCCAGGAGTAATTATGCATATATACTCATAAAATATCAGTCCTGCTTTGAAGCAAATATTTCATGCTAATAATTTTTATGATAATCAATATAAATCAGCAAGGGCTTTTTGTATGGAAAAATGTTAGTAATATAAAATTATAAATATTTTTAGATTGTCAACAACCTTTCCATGGATTGTGAAATGAATGGTTTAGATTGTCACAAAACTCACCTCAAAAAGTATTTTACTATCTGAGAGAGCCTGTAAAACGTAAAGGTTTGACCCCAGGGTTTGTCAGACTTCTGTGACTGATCACCATGAATCTGATTGCTGGGGTCTGCTCTTCTGCCTTTGTAGTGGTCACACCAGGCTGCATATTTATTGCTATAGTTAAATTTTCTGGTATCTAAAATATCACAAGCCATTTTTACAGGCCTATTTGTAGAAGACTCAAGAATTACTTTTCACCATATGTTGCAGAAACCCAAGCATTTGCAATTTTAAGTTACTGACACTGTCAAAATTGTCCTGAGAAATGACCAGTGTCTCAGTTCTCCAACCTGCCCTGTTGAGCTCTCCAGCCCAGAATAGCTTGGCTTGTGTCAGGAATGCTTGTTCATCCAGGCTGGGCTGATCCCCACAATCGCCCGTAGCCCCCATTGCTGAGGAATTTATACATTCAAGGGTCCTTCCAGCTTAAGATCAGACACACTTCTGTCTAATCCAGGCCTAGTGTGGTTGTTCTTATGGCAGGTATACAGTTTGCTCCTGTCTCTGCCTCCCTCTTCCTGTTCCTTCACCTGTCCCTGCTGCTGGAGACCATTTGTAGATACTCCAAGACAATTTAATTGTATGATCAGAGGGGTAAGAGTTCTGTCCTCATGGTGTTTGCTGCTTTAGCTGCCTCCAGCACTGCTAGGAGGCCTTCGCGGGAGTTAACCACCTAAAAAAAGTGTCCCTCTTTCAGGAGTGTTTTGCAGCCCTTGCCAAGTTACTGGCTGTTGGTTACACTGCCACCCATGTACACAGTTTTGTCATTCTTTGATGGTTTTGAATACCTTGGGGGGAAAAAGGAGTTAATTTGGGGGGGAATTGGCACAAAACTCCTGTACTTTCAATTTTTTTGTAGATGAGCTGAAAAAGTGATTTCTGATAAGATTTGAAGCAATTCTTGCTTAACTGATTCATTTGTCAAACTGAAGATGTGTGTGATGGACAATGCCAAAAAGCAGTTCCAGGCAGATCTTGGCTGGCAAGGTTCATGTCTCTCATGCTTCTACTGGTGCAAAATTTTGAGTTTCTAGTTCCAATCACATGAGAATTCCCTACAAACCCTTGGCTGAAGTAAGTTGATTAACTGGACACTCTGACTTTCTCCATAAGCAGCATCTCTTTCTCGGGAAGCTCAGCTAATGCTTCTGCCATGTGATGCTTCCCAGCAAGGGCTGAACAGCCCATGGATCCGACAGATGCAGAACCAGAGCCAAGCTTTGAAGTACATGGATGTACTTCTAAGCACTCTAAGCGACTCTGAGATGTCTCGGTCCCTCCCTGCCCTTCCTTTGGCACCAGCTGCTCTCCTTCCCCCACATCAGATCCCAAGCACCAGCACAGAGGAGACACCTCCATCCCATGTCCGTGTTAAGCAGCATGGTCTGTGGAATTGCTTTGATGGTATTTCAGAGGTGTCTTGGGTGGGGGGGGGGGGGAGGGGGTTTGGGAAGCTCAGTAGAACCTCTTCTAACACACCAATGGAATTTGAGCTTACTCATGGTACTTTCGGGTCTCTTGGGCTTAAGAATCTGCAGCCATAACATGAAGTGACCCTGCCAATGCCCACAAAGCTCGCCTTGGGCACAGTTACCTAACACGGGATATCTGCTCTGGTCAATAGAGCAGAGAATTGGAAATAACCAACTTGCTCCCTTTTGCCCTTAACTTACTGCATGGAAGTGGATAAGTAGCTGTATAGCCCCAAATCTGTCCATTGAGGAGATTTCCTCAGCTCTGTGTCTGAGAAGTGTTGAGTTCAAAGCACCTTTATATATATAAATATATGTATTGCGAGTAATTTTGCTTAAATTATATAAAACAGAATGGTAAAACAAAAGGATTTTGCACATATTAAACAAAAAATAAACTTTTTCCAGGTTTGTAAGTCAATTGTCATCATTAGATGAGACTAATAGAATTTCACATGGTGTATCTAGTAAAATGGCTTCTTTTAACGTATATAAAATCAAATTTGAAAAGCAGAGCTCAGTTGTAGCATCTTGTATATCCCCTCACAGGACTTTCAGAACTGACACCTTGTGTGCTTCCTGTTTTGTGTTAATAATTTGCAACTTTACCACATGAAAAGCATCTTGAAATTTGTTCCTGAGTTTTTTTCCATAGTGAAAACTCTTGCAAAAGCTGTTCAGAAATTTCCATTGTGCATGGCTTGCAGGATAAGGTTCTTATTAGCATGAATGTTTCATAGAAAAGAAAATATGTGCTTCTGTCCTGGGTTGCAGTGTATTCTATCACCATCCTCATGAGCCGTTGAAACCAGGTGGGGCAGTGTTTCCTTGCCTTCTCCCCCCAGACTATCTTTCTTTTAATTGCCCATCATTGTCCTGCCGCCTGACTCAGAGATAACTCCCTCTGGACTATCTTCTGTTAATGAGCCTAATCAACACTTGGCCTCATGACTCATTACCCCATTGTGAGATGCTCCACCCAGAGGGAGGAACCAAGCATCCCATCGTGGATATAATCTGAGACTCTGAACACCAGAGACAACCCTTTCCACTGGATTTCCAGAGGACAGGAACTACACAGCCACCACTGGACTTTCTGAGGAAGAGCAGACCCTTTTCTACAGGATCAGCGCTTCAGAGGACTGCAGCCACCCTTCTACCAGACTGCTACCACCACCCTGCCTAACAAGGACTCAGGTTGTATCTTGACTCTGTCAGTTTGAACTAGTGTTTTCTTTTAGTTTTTTTCCTTTTCTTTAATTTCCCCATTAAATTGTTATTCTGACTTGGTGCCTCCCACTGGTTTGTTTTCAAACTAGTACAGCTTCCTAAAAATATTAAACGTAAAATGGCTTTGATATCATTCTCTCATCCCAATGCCTTCTGAAGTTCAGGGGAACTCCAGAATTTCAGTGGTTAACTGGCACTTCCAGACTCCTGGCCAAACTAACACCACATCTGAATGTTCTGTTATTAATGAGCCAGGTTTGCTTGGAGCGCTCTGAGACCCTTTTTAGTGTTTGATTATTAGAATAATACTGCTTTTACTTGTGAAAATAATATGTGCTCAAGTTGCATTGGGAGATAGCCTGATTTTTTTTTTTTTCAAATGCTACATTGATAGAATCACAGGATGGTTTGGGTTGGAAGGGACCTTAAAGATATCCAGCTTCACCCAGTCTACCCTGAGCAGGGACACCTTCCACTAGACCAAGTTACTCCGATTGTGTCCAGCCTTGGCCTTGAACACTTCCAGGATGAGGAGTCCATAACCAGAGTCTACATTGCATAGACATTGTTCGGATCCTGTTGGGTCTATACATTTAAAAGCTCCATTGCAGAAAACAAAAGCACACAAGAAAGAAACATCTGTTGTCAGTCATTATTCTGAATTAGTCTGTCCTCAAAACTCAGACCTTCATGTTCTGTATCTCTGTTGTCTCCCAGTAATTTTTGCCTCAAGTGCCCCCCACTGCTGGGCTGCAGCTTCATTGCTGTACCTTGGTTTATCTGGGACTATGGCAAAGCTGCCTTGCTTTGTACCTGGAACTTAATTGTGTAATGCTCCTTTTTCTTTGACATCTAATGACCACATGATTTATTTAGCCTCCTGTAACAATGCCCCCGTTGTGCTGGAGTGTTGTGAGGGAAAGCAGAGAGTCAGCTGCTGCCTTGCTCTGTAACTGGAGTGACAGCCTGCCAGGAGCCCCCCTTGGACCTTGTTTTTCTAAGTGCAGAGGAGAGCAGAGCATACGTGATGACAAAAGCAGGCAGCAGCTGGCATTGCTGCTCTTCAGCTGGACCCTTGACCCAGAGGAACCATGATGTCCCTCTCTTCTTACTTCTCTGGCATTTTACTCTGGTTAAAGAAGCAAACAGATCGCTCTTCCTATGGGAGCTGTTTATTTGCACTCTATGCTACTCTTTTAATACCTGGCTGCAAGTGTGGTTCCTGAACACATTTTTTTTAATGTAGTGACAAGTTGTGTTTATATTCTGGTTTTATGAATATCTGGGGAAATGAAAGCGTACAGCTTCTGATGAATGACACATTCCCCGAGCAAAATGCCCTGACTCTTTTTTGAAGGCTCTCTCATTTAAAGAAAAAGTCTTGCCATTGATTTGTGTGGAATCATTATCAGACTCAAGGGAGATTTCTGGTAAATCTCTGTTTGATGGCAGAGTGCTGGATACACATCTGTGTTCCAGGCATACACCTCTGCAATGAGATCAAGGGATCCCAGGTTAGAGGGACAGGCCCTAATGCTTTTTATGTTTCATGCCCACGCTCCTTTTCATGTTGAAGGAAGCTCAGCAGCATCCTTCTCTCTCTTCTCTCTTCTTTCTCCTGACATTGGCTTAACATTCACCCAGTTCCTCCGTTAACTCTTTCAGCTCAATAAATCAGCAGCGTTCGAGTATTAGAGATGTAGCAAGGCTGGTGTAGTGGACAGGGGAGAGATGACATAAAGGCAATCTCTCCCCTTCCAGCAGCAGCTCTGACTCATTTCCATTTAAATGGCTTGAGCAGATTCTGCTCTGAGGCCCAGGGATAACTGGTGATCTATGAGCCATAGGAAATGAAGTTCAGCTGCTTTGAGAAACGATATTAAACAGTGAAATTAACTAAAACCACATATCCAGTCTGGTACTGCCCCTTGAATCAGAAAGTGAAGATGTCCCAGTGCTGTGTGACAGGATGTTCTCTGAAGATTTTCCTTTGGGTTCAAAGAGCCCAGACACTGCTGGTGTACTACTTAAATGTGCTCACAACATGGTTTCAGATGGAAAAAACAAAATTTGGTTGGCTAAATATCTGTTTACTTTTCTAATGAGGCTTCCAGATATGATTTGATTTTTCCCACCTAAAGATCTACTTTTATATACTTATTTTACCAGGGACAAATCATGTAACCTTACTCAGTCAAAACTCCTAGTGAAGATTCACATGACTAAAAGCAGCCGTATCAAATTAAGGTAGTTTTTGGCAAGTGTGCTTTCCCCAGCACATAGCTGCTTCCTTCTGCTCCATGCTGCAGCCAAAAACCCTGTTCCTTGCAACTGCTTGTAGTGCTGCGAATTGGGAAACCAGCCTTGGAAGAAGCATGAGGAAAGGAAACCTCTGCGTTGCGTTGGCTGCAGAACATTTTTTATTAAACCGGAGACTGAAGAAACACGGGGACCTGTCTTTGATCCATGGAACACCAGGATGACTTAGAACAATAGAGACTTTGTTAACCTTTCTTCTATAAACTATTACCAATTAACTAGATAATAGGCAATGTAACAAAAAAAAAAAAAGCTGGTTATGTTTGTTGTAAGGTCATGAAGAAGGATTAACTCCTGTAGGAATTATTGGTTTCTAGTGAAAAAATAGTAAGTGTCTGTAGTGACACTGCCTTAGTCCTCTGCCCTGGTATGGTCACTAGGTAGGGCAGTCACGTCTGTGAAGTCTGGGGTTGATGAGATCTCTCAGAGATATTATTTGTCCATTAGGCTGTTGTTACTTGGATGGTTTTGGTGGCTAAACCCCAGGACTCTTAGTTTTCCTTGATACCAGTGCTGCCACTGACCTAGTTCTGCAGCAAGTAACTGCACAGTCATCTGTATCGCAGCTGATGCCAAGGAATGAAAATAACCCTGAGAAGTAACAGCCCTCTGGCTGAAGGGAGGGTTTATGGGCAACATTTTCTATTTGTGTTGTTTCCCCTTGGGACTGCACTTTCCAACACCTGGTAAAAAAAGCTCGGAAGGCGGAATGCTGGGAACAGCCCCGCAGGGCTCAGGGGGATTGGCCAGCCCTGCCCGCAGCTTCTCACTGGGGTTTACTTTATTCTGCCTGATGGGGTTCAATAGTTGTTTTGGTGTATTTGGGGCTCTTTGAGAGAAGAGTCAGTCACAGCCATGAGAAATTATTTTAATGTTGAGTTTCTCTGCTGTCCCTGCTGCCTGTATGTATTTCTGTGGTGTTGGCACTGTCCACTGGCAGTAAAGGGGCAGTGGCAGAATGTGGGGTGCCAGTGAATGGGGAGCAGACATCTCACCTGGTTGTGTTGATCATTGATGTTTGCAGGTTTTACCCAGAATTGTAAGTTCCTGCCTTCAGGAGCAGCACATGAGTGCAGGACACATCCCAGCACAGTATAGATTAGGCAGCAAATCTGTAAAGTAGCATTGAGATGCAAACTTTGGCCTATAATCCTAGTTATTGCTTTTCTACTCTCAAGCAGTTTTGTGTGGTGACTGTGGCAGTGCTCGGAAATGAAAGTCATGCTGATGGCAACCACTGACATGGTTATCAGGGGTGTAATGAGATTTTATGCATCTCTGAAAGCAACAGCTGTAAAAATTCAAGGCTCCCCTGAAAGTCCTAGCTTTCAATTAAGAAGTCACTGTGTATATCAATATTTCTGGGTGTGAAGAAAAGTTTGCAAACACGTCAATGTACTCTAAAAGTTTAGGTACCAAAGGACAAGTAAAATGAACATCAGCTATTTTGTTCTTATAAAATCCCTTGTTTATTTTAACTCTTGGCCCTGTTTATTATTGTTACCATAAGCTTATCAATTGCAAAACTAAGCAAACTTTGTGATTTGTAAATATCCTGAGAATACTTTGGTTATTTCCTTGTGGTGATGGATGGTAGAGCACTCATGGCTGGTACAGGGGTGAGGTTTTTGCCTTGATTCTGTCATGTTGTCTGACACTAATGTGTTCCAGTGTTTTTAATTGCCATGAGCAATTAAATTCTCTTTTTGGGGGTGTCCCATCACATCTTGTTCAATTGTTATTAGTCGTTAAACATCTTACCCTGTGATTGAATCCAAGGATAGAGCAAAAGGCAATTATTCAGCCCAAATCTACAGTACTTCATGTGAAGGCAGTGGGAAGGTTTAATTGCTAATACTTGTGACACATGGATTTACTGTGACAGTTGGGGCCCTAGAGGAGCTCCCACCTGCTCCATCTTAGCTCTGCTCAGTGTTCCATATGTGAGTGTAAGTGCAGAGCCCTCCAGGAATCCAGTCTTGGAAAAATTTGCCACTGTGAGACACACACCACTAGAGCTGCAGACCATATGAAACATTTAATAACTTCTTTACAAGGCAAATGGTTTATAAGTGAGGAGGAGCATTTGGAAAATGTGATTTATAGCTGGGAATAATTTTATAATTACTGAATGCTATTATCACACCCACAGTGCTGTGTATTAGTGGAAGTTACTGTTAAAATTTCCACTGGTTTAGAGCTCATGTTTGGTGACACTGTGGTGACAGGGCTATTTTCCCAAGGCTTTGCAGTTTTGCAAATTTTCAGGCAATCTGCTGACACTCTGCACCTCACAGAGTCTTTCAGCACCCTCAAGTTATGTGGGGATTGTGTTTGCTTTCAAGACTCCCACAGTTTTTAGTGGGTTTATCCTGACAACAGTGTGTTAAGAAGAGTGTTGTTCATCCCCAATTAACATACAAGAGACGCTTCATAAGGACCCTTGAACTTGGATGTCTGCATAGTTGTCTCACAGAGACAGAAGTCAGGCACTGTGCTGTGTCTGGAGAAGTATGGACACTCTCAAATCTGATGTGTTGAAGTGTCTTTAAAAAATCTCCTTATATAAGGGCCAAACCTTACAAAGATCTGTGACGAATCCCAGAGCCAAACCAAACCCTCTTCGGTGAATAGCTCTGCTGCAGGGCTCAGCTGTTCGAATCCTGGGAGAGGCAGGAGCTGGTGAATTAACCCTCTGAGGTGCAGGGTGGGAATGATGGCTTTGACTTCCTTTATTTTCTCAAGTGGTATGCTGGAACCTTGATTATTCCTGCAGGACTGAGGCCAGGCTTGTCTGCAGCACTATTGCAAACCGGTCATTCTCTGAAGGACCTGCACAAATGTTTCACTGGCAAAAGGAATGTACAGAAGTTCCTGTGCAGAGGAGGCACCACTGGGGTTGCCCGCTCTGCCCCCAAACCAGAGCTCTGCTCATCACCTGGCAGGAGGGTTGCTCAGGTTTGCCATTTTCCTGCAGTGCAGGACTTTTTTCCTTCTCATTTCTCAGACTGCTGGAGACATCCCCTCACCTCCAGAACACTTGATCAGATACCAAGTCACTGCTGGGTGAAAACAGCATTAAACACTGAGTTAGTTACTGAGTAACTTCTCAGGAGTCCTTCTCCATTCTTGGGGAGCTACTGAAGACATGTGCTGGTGAAAAAAATTGGGCTGCGGGACAGTCTATTCGTATACAGGATTTTGAAGAGGAGCCTGGGTGGTTGCTCACAGAAAAACCTCAAATATGGATTAAATTAATAATCAGTGAATAGTATTCCAGAGGCTCTTCATGCTCAGGAGAAGTGGATTGAGACTTTACCAACAAAATGATTCCTGTCCTCTCCAGCTGCTCTGCAGTAAACCCAGTTCCAAGCTCTCTGTGATGGCATTTGCACAGCCTTGCCAGAGAACAGGGTGAGGTCAGGCCCAACCCAAAGGCTCAGTCTGTCTCCCACTGGACACCACTTTTCTCCTTCCCAACATGTAAAAACAACATAGCCACAGGTGAGCAGATTATTTTTGTAGGAAATGTGGAAGGAATGCCCAGTTTTCCCTTGAGAGACAATACATAGCAAACTGTAGAGCTGTGGCCTGCATGGCATTATCCAGCTGTTTGAGGGAAAAAATAGTGGCATAAAATTAGCTTATTTTTTAAGCCCAGCTGGAAACTAGTGGGAATTCATCTCACCATTATAAAATATATCAGGCTTCATCACATATATTGGGACGCAGAAAGAATTTATTGCAGAGGCTTGAGTTGATTCAGTCACATAACATAGATGAAGGCCTCAATCTGTGTGCCTTCTGTGCCTTGTATTAACAAAATACTTAGAAATACTTAAAAAGCCCCACAAAACAAAACCTGTGGCATATAAAACACAGCTTCAGAGTTGCCTTGACCTGTATTATCTTTTACTGTACAACCCTTTGTCTCTCCCCCTAAGAAAGCAGTACATAATCTTTTAAGAAAATCAACTCTTAACTACTTTGTTGTATTAAATCTAATTACTTTCAGTTGGATTTAATTAGTTTTTGTCTAGCAGTGCTTCTCAACTGCCCCAGAGCAAGGGCTCTTGGCCCATGTGCTGTGACACCAAGTTGGGGACAGGATGGGACAAGGTGAGGGATGCTCCTGGAGTGGTGACATCCTGGTGGGATGCACAGGAGTGCTTTGGGTTGCAGGGCAGAGAGGCTTCACCTGGTCTCTCCTCTGTGGCCTTGGCAGCATATTCATGGAACTTTTCAGTTGTGCTCATGTGGAAGTCATGGCTGCCAGCCAAGAGCTCAGGCAGAAACAGCCCTGTTGTTAATGATTGACTGGTGAGATAATGAAATAGCCCAGCCCACTATTTGCTTGCTTTCCTTCTCCACTACTGCTGTACTGCTGCTGTGCACCAGAGTACCATAAATCCAGGACAGTGTCCAGCCTGTGACAGCCACCCTGCAGCTGTGATGCCCACAGAACCACCTCCTGCCCCAGAGACATCCCAGTGATGTGGTGACCAGGTGAGAGATGGGAATCGCCTCTGACACTTGGGAGTGCATTGTGAACTCTTCAGGCTGTGATCTGCAGAAGTTCTGCTTCACTGACTTTGAGATCTTTCCTGTGGGCACAGCTGGAATGTGGAACCAGAGCACTGGCTTCTGTTTTATAAAGAGAATATTGGAGGTAGAAAATTTGCACGGTCTGTACTCACTGTGAACATGCCTTCAGATTGCTCGAGCTAACAGGTAACCTGGTGTATGCAAGGTGTCTCTGCCCATGGCAGGGAGGGTGAAACTGGATGAGCTTTAAGGTCCCTTCTAACCCAAACCATTTTGTAGTTCTATGATTCTAACAAAACCAAACAACATCTCAGTGTGTATTTTAGATGCTTGTACCTGGTACATATTGTCTCCAGCAGTTGCTGTGCTCTCTATTTGTGTATTTGCTTTATGCAAGAAAAGAATGAAAAGAACATTCTGGTTACAGTTGCTTATATTGTGTTTGCTGTAAGTCTGGAGAACAGTGGTTCTGCTGATCCATGGTCTAAGTAACTGCTCCTTAGCCTGTGGATAAGTGCATGTGTTTGGGGAGGGATTCAGTGAGATCCCAGGTGCAGACCTTTGAGGGTCACAGTGTGTGGTGGATGAGCTCACTCATCTTTCCTGACAAGCAGATTTTCCTTCACCTCAGCAGTGTCCTTTGAGCAGCTGGGGGACACCACACATGTCTTTGGACCTCACAGGGTTTGATGCAGAGTTTGTGTGATACATAGGTTTGGGTGCTTGAGATGTGGCATTGCGGCACACGTGCCAGTGTGTGGGTGCCTGTGGCATTGTGGCACACATGCCAGTGTGTGGGTGCTTATGGCATCATGGCAGCCATTTAGAGGTGGTTTGGGAGGTCTCAGCAAAAGGGGAGGTGCAGAGTGTGCCTTGTCCCAGCTCAGCAGCATGGGGCAGGCAGAGCCAATGGTCCCACTGGGGAGGGGGGACTTAACATATTGCAAGAGCCTGTCTAGGGCCAGGCATGAGCTGGTGGATGGTGGTGTGAGAAGAAAGAATCGTGTTGGACAAACAGGTGTCCAGGTGCTCTGTTTTCTGTCAATCCTTTCTCCCCACCAAGGGCTGACTCAGCTTTCATGTGCCTTGCAGAGCATATGCTGCCAAAGTCCATGTGCTCCAATCTGAGGCACTCTTCTGTAAAAGACAGCCTGGAAACAGAGAAAGGGGCAGGATGTATCTTGGAAAATATTAAACCCACATTTTGAAATGTTTAACTTGGGGCTGGAAGCTGTCTTAGGCACACATAATTGCACCAGGCCACCTGAACTTCAGGGCTTGTCCTTGGGATCTCTGACTGTGAAATATGCCATTTTCATAGGGAAATATGTGAATGTAACTAATACTGTCCCTGCCCGGCTCCGTGGGGTCCCGCGTGCCCCCACAGAAGCACGGGTGGGCTCAGTATTATAGTCGGTAACAAAGAGTCGAGAAGGGCATTTGCATGCGTTCCGGCAGGAGCATTTATTGCTTCTACGCTGTCAAAGGTAGCAGAGGCAAATGCGAACATGATCACGAGGTTCACAGTTTTGTCCAGGGGCGGGGAAAAGGCAGGACTAGGGAACAGGGACTAATGGAGAATCTCTGAGGGAGTGACGAGGGGGTAGAGGCTAACAGCCAACCGGGGAATCCAAACTGGGACAGATTAACATAACAGAACAATGCCTCTTGGGAGAAGCCTTTTTGGTCACTCTAACATGAAGTGGTTCTTGGGGTACTAGAGACTTGTCTTACTGAAAACTCTCTCTTCCTTGTAATGTATGTTCACCGGCCACCACATGTAACCAAATAATTGAGGACAGAACTGAATTTGTAACAGAAAATTATCTTTAAAATGCTAAAATTAACAGTGTGTTGTAGTGTGTAAGGGACCAATCTCACCCCTGCTGTGGACATGCACAGTCTAGAGTGTCACTTGAGTCTAATAAAAACATAGGAGCTCTGCTCTATCCTTGAGTGTGCAGATTATGTGGGGTTTTTTAGAATAAATAAAATCTAGGTCTATGCTTAATAGGTCAGGTAAGGCATCTGGCAGGTAGACATTTTTACACAGAAAATAGCTACCTCGGTACAAATGTACTTAGTGATCCTCCAACACAGGCAATGTTTGCATTGATGGTTGGTTACAGGTTATAGAGGACTGATTCGGGAACTCAGAGGAGAAGTTTCTGTAGAATGGGTTAAATGTAGAAAGGCAGATCTGCAAAAACTCACACCTTTCTGTTTGAGTGGGGTCTAGTTGGTATGAAGTGCTACAGATAGGGAATCAGTTGGTCCCTTGTTTGTATGTATCCAGTAGATCCTCTCACTGAAACTGCCACTGCTCTCTGAACTACCCACCTGTCATCAGAAGTGAATACCTGTCCTGGCATCACCTGCTTTGGGAAAGTCTCCCACAAAAGCTCTGAGTGCTGCATTTTCCCAGAATTGAATTAATTTCCCCCAGCATTTTTCCTCTGACATCTCCTGCTAGTTTTGCAGTATGTCTGGAGGGAGGATGAAGGAGGGTGGATTTAGTTTAGATATTGGGAAGAAATTCTTCCCTGTGAAGGTCATGAGGCCCTGGCACAGGCTGCCCAGAGAAGATGTGGCTGCCCCATCTGTGGAAGTGTTCAAGGTCAGGTTGGATGTGGTTTGGAGCAACTTGGTCTAGTGGAAGGTGTCCCTGCCCATGGCAGGGTGTGAAACAAGGTGATCTTTAAGGACCCTTCCAACCCAAACCATTCTGTGATGCTCTTTGCAGACCAGGGGTTTGATTTCTGCCCCTAATTCTGAACAACCTCCACCCCACCACTAAACCTACTCTAAAGTAACTATTGGATATTTCCAGATTATTTTTAACTACTAATCCACATTTTCATTTTTTGTTGTGGAAACCAGTGATACATTTAGTGAGATTAAGCATAAATGCTTATGAATCCTGCCCAAATGAAAGCTATGGGAAAATACTGGAATGCAATATTTGCCAGAGGAACAGAGCAGTCTAATATATTATTTCTTGTGTTTATTTGGTGGTTTCTTCTTGTTCCAGCGAAATGTTCTGTAGTAATTGGATATTGCATTTCTGTCTGCCCCAGCCCAAAGGCAGGCACAATTATGTTTAACATCTGGATGAATTAGACTGAATACAGACATCCTCTGGAAAGGAATAGTTTCTGTCTCCTATGTTAAAATAAGAAAGAGCTAATGGCTTTTTTAAAATACCAAATTAATTGATAAGACTTCATAGTCCATGATTTGTATACGAGAAAATGGAAGTGCTAAGATGGTTTACTAATTTCATTTTAGATTGCTGCTATGAAAGAATGGAAAAGTTTCATGATTTTCTGAGGGTAATAAAGTATTAAAAAAAATTAATTTATAGTTAGGAGGAGTGCTGAGAAGGTGAGAGGCCTGGGCTATGCTCCTGCTGTGGGACTCAAATGATTTCATGATAAGGCAGAGTCCTACTGGTGTGCGGCAGTGTATGATTGAAATTTGTTAGATATAATCTGAGATACTGGGAGCTTCTTTTGTTAGATGAAGCGCCACTTCCACATCTGTGCTCACTTTCTCTTTGTTTCTCTCATATTTTCAGTCTCCTCCTCACCTGTGTTCAGTGCTTGGAAGTTTTCCACATACCACAAGGTAAATCCTGTGCTCTCCTGTTCTCTGGGGTAATCTGGGTGAGCCAGCTTGACCATGTCACCCTCTGCTCTGGGAAGATCTGGTAGGATTCTCTATCCCATATTTTACCTGTCGGTATTCCCTAGATGGAAATGACTTTGGGAGTGTAGTGAAGAGGATGTGCTTCTGTATCTTCATGAAGTTCATAGCACACAGTCTAAAGCTTGCAAAGTTCAGCAGAAAGCCTCTTAGTACATTTAGGGACCAGAGAATGAATTTTTTGATCCATCTGAAGCCATAATTTAAATTATACAAACACATATATTTATATATGTAAATAATATATATAATCCCACTTCATTAAGGCGAACTGGACACTGCTCCTTCCCCAGCCAGTGCCTCTGGATCCATCCTTGTTTAAAACTGGAGCTGCAGCAGGAATGTTTGTTCTCATGATATGTTTGTCTGTGGAAAGCATAACTACAACATGTAGAAATTGGAATCTGCAGTGTTGTTCTGTCAAGGACAATTACAGAGCCATTCATAAAGCTTCTGAGAATAATTTTATATTAGAGTAAAGCATATGTAGGTGCCAGAAAACCACAATTCTTCAAAGATAAGATGACTTCATGACATTTCCCAACCAGCCAACACTCACTAATAAGTTTGAGTGAGCATCAGCTCTCCCAGAGCTCTGATAAAGCTGGAAAAGGCAAATTCTGATCCTGGCAGTGCTGGGCATACATTGGGTTTGGGATGTGTGGCAGCTGGTGAAGCTGCCTGTTATAAGCACTTGGTTTTTTCTAATTATAGGCAATTAATAATGAACATGTTTTTAAAACTGTGCTTGCAGTTTTAAAATTTGCTAACCAACTACCAACTCATAGGATTCTGGACTAAAACCATGTCAGTGGAAGGAGATGTGGAACTGGATTACTCCTATTTAAAGGCCAGTTTCTTCTCTTGTGAGCTTGACTTGCTGCCTAAGCTGTAGGAAGCTCAGTGCAGCTAGGAGTAGGTCAGAGGGACTATAAGAATTTTATTTTTCTCTGATGTTTTTTGGACAGCCTTACTGGGAAACAAGGTAGAAACAAGAAAAACGTCAACAAGGTAGAAATGAGAAAACATCTTTATTATATATATTAATTAAATTCTATTCTATTAATTAGTTAATTTAATATATATTAATTCTAAAGGCATATGCTTAAAAATCAATAGTGTAACTAGATTTTTTCTTTTTGATTTTTAGTACTTTAGAGTCTGTAATTTTTTAATGCTCTTCTGGTGTTTTTGTAGCCTGCAAAAGCAGTATGGGGGTAAATATATGGCATCAAATTAACTTGGTTAGATTTAAAAAAGAAATAAGGAAAATTATGATGACATTAAAAGGGATAAAATGGAAATGGTTGTGACGAAATGCATACATTTGGGATGAAACTGTGATTTCTGGCAAAAGCATTTTTTGAGAAGCACTTACAGAGGTAGAAGAAACAAAAAATGTTCAATGTTAATAGAATAGAGACTAATGCTGATGGAAACCAAGAGAAATTTTTGAAGCTGAATAAGGAAAGTCAGGGAATTCAAGGATAATGGAGAGGTATGTGGTGGGTAACTGCTCTAATTAAAAGGTCAAACTCTGCTGGGTGCTCAGGAAAGGTCTCTCCCAGGGCTGTGAAGAATTGCCAAACCTGATCTTCCTCATTAAATCCTTGGCCAGAGATTGGGCCACAGCTCTCATCTTCAAAAGCAGTTTACTTGGGCCACAGCTTTTTATCACCCAGTAGACATGTTAGGCAAATGCCAAATGTTCCTGTCCAGCACTGAGATGTCATCCCTATGGAAAGTGATGCCAGGAAGGTGTAAGATGGACCCATTCTGGCACTGTGGCTCCAGCAAAGCTCCTGTGCTGGTCACTAGGGATCTCATCCTTCTCTAGAGAGCCTGGCATACCAGGGTGAGGAAGTTTAGGAAGGTTTGTCTATGCCCCTACAGAAAAAAGGGGATACTGAGATGCATTATTGTTACTATGACTTTCATCCTCCTAAATCTCTCACAACACTTTGATAGCTCCAGAAAGCCTCAAGTGTGTATCCATGGGTTTTACTGGAAATGTTTACATTCCTCAAACTATGGCAAAATTTATTTTGTGCACACAAGGCATAAACCTCCTCTAAATCCCACTTAGGCTCTGTTTTGGGACGGTGTGACACTTTGACTTTGCTGGCTCCCAGTAGAAGGGTAAGCCTTTCACTGAGCCTGGAAGCCAAATGTGAGACTTTGTCCTTGGGTGTTGATGCACAACATCCTTGGTGAACATTACCTACCTCACGACAGTTCTGGAAATTGCACTAAATGAGAAAAATGGGGGTTAGAGTCTTCAGAAATCTTAGCAAAAAAAATACAGATTAGCAGAAAGTGTGTTTTTTCAGTCAACCAAAGGTACTATCATCTGCTATGTTTGCCTTCCTGCTTGAAACCTAAAGTTGAAAGTCCAAGGGGATAAAATTGTTGATTATAGGCTAGAAACAAATAATAAGAGAGAAATAGGCAGAGAAAGAGAGAAATAGTGACTTTCAGAGATGCTGAGCATAAAGGCAATGCCAGCCACACTTTCCTGAATGTGGTATCCTTCCACTTCTCTCACCCTTTCAACAGTCATGTCAAAGTGATGGAATGTGAAGACATTTGTCTGAAATTTCTGGATATTTCAAAGTCTAGTCAAAGGACCAACTCTTATTTCCAGACATCTCATATCTCAGAGACAGAGTCACTAAGGATGCATCCATGTTGTGCAGGGGCATGGGTTTCTGTCCCAGAAGACCTGGATGGAGAACAGGGAACCTGGGTTAGATCATCAACCGATGACCTACTGAAGGTTCCTAGGAGAAACTGTACCTGCCAGAGACTGCACCTGACTTCCCCAGCATTCTGGCCTCTCTAGGCTGCCCTGGGACAGCCAGGAGGATCACCGGCTAAAGCAAGAGTCTCTCAGGTGATCTTTTGTAGCAATGAGATCTCCTGGTCTGGGGAGCAGATGGGTCAGGTGCTGCAGACTGTGCAACTGATTGGAATCTGAAGAATTTCAGCTAATATTTACATCAAGTGTTTACCCTTTGATAAGGAACAGGTCATTCACAAATGTGGACATGACATAATATTGGTAGGTTGGTCAAGGTGTTTGCTTCGCGTTGTGCACACTTGATCTCTTCTGGAGAACACTTGTATACTGTAGTTTGATCCACATTAACAGCTGTGGATTTCCCCTTTATTTTCATGGAGCCATTTGTATAAAAAGGGCAGATCCACAAAAAGAGAGCTAGGAAAGTTTGAACTGTGCTTGTGTTTATTAAGGAAAATGCTCATTCTTGCTTCTGTGATGGGAAGATTGTGTTGGTCACTTCAAGGGAACTCCACAAGTACAAAATTAGTACTGACTGTGTTATGTGCCAGGGGCTGTTTTTCCTGGGTTGTTGAGGGCAAATGAGAGACTTGATAGAGAGAATACCTGTGTTTCTGATGGGTGATGATTTGTTTGGGCAAGCATTGTATATAAGTGCAGGTGAGTTACGGATCAATTATGGCACCTATCAAACTCTAAAGGAGGTCAAACAAGACCAAACTGTAATTATAATAAATCTTGCCCTTATAAGACAGGTAAGTTGTTCACTGAATGTGGTCTGGAGTCACTAAATTTTCTTTGTACAGAGTTAATTTGCCAGACATGAGACTTTGACCTACTGAGCTGGTTGCAAAGAATTCAAGATTATGCAATGCAAATCACCCTTCCCTAGAACAGGACAGGTTGGTGTGGATGGAAGTCAAGTTCACCTCTGTTTTTAACAACAAAAAACAACAAGCAAACAACTTTGGAACTTAATAGGTTGATAGTGGCTTATTTCTTCCTTAGGCGTAGAGTGAATATACTTCCCTGCATCCCTACACTGTTAATACACTTCCCTTCATCTTTCAGTGGTTTTGATTGTGATATACTTTAATTTAACATTATTCTTCTTGTTTTCAGTGGTTTACAATGCAAATATTGCAAGCCAGTCTGGAATGTGCCCATTGTATTCCAGCCTAGCCAGAATATTTCTGAGACCCAGAGACAGTGCAGTCCATGAGGGAGCTCTACCACCTCCCTGCTGAGAACAATAATGACATTGTTCATGTTAGTTGAGTTTTAAGGACATTAATGATTTTCTCTTACATGGGAAAGAGAGGGCAGTTTCCACATAGTTCTTTTGAAGCGGATATTTCCTAAACCCTGGCAGCAGAATCCTTTACCTCAGTGTGTTCAAAGAACTAAGACATGTTTTCCAGGTGTGTTTCAGTATCAGTCAGAGGTTCTTACCTCAGTCTTCCAAGATACTGAAATTATATTTCCTATTATTTCTGGTATCATCATAAAAACTTGAGTCAAAAATTCTTCACTGTATTGCTAACTTCACCGTAAATCCCAATGAGGAGCTTGAAACAATGGGGGAAAAGAGATCTTGGGAATGACTGGTATAGGAAACCAGGAAAGTACTTCCATTGATAGACATGAACCAAATCACAACTGTTACTTGGATTCTACACATTGCCATGGAAAGTTAGAGCCAAATTCTCATTGTAAATCAGGGTGACTCCATTAACTTCCATGGAACTGTGCCAGCACATCCCAGACAAAGACTTGGCTCAGACTATTTATAGCACCGTCAGTAAGAGCTGCTTGGAGAGGTTCCAATGGCAGAAAAATTTGATTAAAACAAGGGAGATAAGAATGACAGGGAATCTGTCTTCTGTGTCTCTTGTGGAATGTGGCTCCTGTGGGGTTTGATCCTGTGCACCCACAGCACCTCCAGGTACCACTGAGCTCTCCCAGCTCAGTGAGACCCAGCAGTCACTGCCATGGGCCAGACTTCAGGGCATTCTGTTTGCCTAGGAAATGTAACGGCAGTGTGATACACTGTGGTACCCTCTCAGTCTGCAGTTAGTGTCACTGCAATCATTCAGCTGCTTTTTTTTCTCAGTGGTTTCAGAAAATCCAGGGTTTTCCTTTCACCAAGTATCTAAGGTTTTCATTTCTTTAAATTCCTCAATACACCATGGTGAAAAGGATGGAGAATGGCATCACCAGCTGCTGAGTCTTCCTATTTCCTTTGTGACCCTGTTATTCATACATTTCACAGCTAGATTTTAAATCATCTGTAAAGAGGGAGAGAACTCCAGACATCCTTGAGTTGGTTTCTTACTGAAATGTTGAAAAACCAAACAAACACAGAAAGACCCCCAAAAAGCCAGCAGGCAAATTCCCACTTTGTGGTGTTAGGCTGTTTTCATTTCCCAGAAACTAGTTAATTTATTTAGTGTGCCCCAGCAGTCCAAGTTTCATTTATAGATTAACTTGTATATTTTGGCTCCCATCCATCTCTTCCTTTGGCTCAAAATTAATGATACCAGGACTGTCTTTGAAACAATGCAGGAATGTGATGATTCTTTCTTTTTTCTTTTTTTTTTTTTTTTAAAATTAAAGAGAAACATCACCCTGAAACCTCTCTTTCTGCCAGCTTTATGAGGCCCCACCACAGAAATATGATATTGGGAATGGCAGATTAGTGTCTGGTGAGTTCAACCTTTATGAATAAATCAGACATGTAATATTCTGGAGGGATCTGGACACAGTTTGTGTCTCCTCAGAAGGCCTGTTACTGGAGCAGCTTGTTGATGAAGCTTTTCAAGACTGTTTGTTTACTTTCTTTTAATAACTAATCAGTTTCCAGAGCTGGTTTAAATGAGAACTACTAAACAAGGTCGCTGGCTAGCATCACTCTGGTGCCAGGTTCAGTCTTTTATTTGGGGCTCCTAGTGCCTGGGAGCATGTCAGGGCATTTGAAGCTGGCAGAGGTGGCTGAGAGTGTCACACTGTTGGTGTGAGAATCTTCTGCTTGTTTTCTCTTGGCCCATTGGGTTGCTGCTTGTGGAGATCCATTTATTAAACTAAACCTATGGGCATCACGTACAGCAATCAGAGGAACAGTCAAGTGCTGCTGATAAACATGGGCTGTTTTCCAGACTCTGCAAAAACTGTGTATTTGTCTTACATGAACTCTATGCTGGTGCTTTTTCCTAGTCCATTTGGGGGTTTGCAGGAGAGTTCTGAGCTGTAGTCATAAATATTTAGCCATCTTTTAAAATCTCTGATTTGGGACTGACAGCAGAATGTCTCATCGAGATGGTCTGTCAGTCTGAAGCCACTCTTTATAGGACTCTGGGAAAGGTTTTCCAAGATGTGCCATGAGAATCCTCCCACTTTTTAACATATTTCTCTTTCATTTTAGGATCATCTAGATATTACTGCAATGTGACTGTAGAGAAAAATGTTCATTTCTAACAACTTGGTTGTGGACTTTTAAACAGACTTGGATTTCTGGAAATACTACAACATGAGTTCAGCTGGGAATGAGATAGAAAGATGGATACACAGGCAGGGTGGCAGAACTGGGAAGCTGGCAGAGCCTGTGACCTCTTCTGAAAATGATCGTATTTTGTCAGTGAAGTCAATCAGCAGCATGGACCATCTCTTGCACCTCCCTGGAAGGGCAGATTCTGCTTACAGCTCTTTCTCAGGAGGATCAAATGTTCCAGAGTACCCCATACCATCATGCCATGGTGAATACTGCTGTGTACCTCCAGAGCAGGTCTCGTACATGGACTCAGAATATGTAACAGGAATTTATAATTTCGGTGCTGCACACTTTGACCTCAGATCCCCCCAGCCATACAAGGCACCAGACCTGAGCACCCACAACAACTCTCATAGCACTAGTCTCACAGATCACTGTGGAATCACTCCTACCCAAAGGACTTCAAATCAGGAACCTCCAGCCCTGGCAGCACCTCCACCATTCCCTCTCACGCGACTTGACAGCTATAACATCACTAATAGACACTTGGAAAAGTCAAGAGGGAGACAAGGCTCTGTAGGGCATACTGAGTGTAGTGTGCAGCCAGCTCCTGGTGCACAGGACAGCCAGCTGGCAGATAGGGATGTACTGTGGAGTCAATGCTGGGATGCAGTCACCGAGCAAGATCTAGGGCCTAATAGGGAAAAGACTCTGGAAAACAAGGGCCTTTCTTCTGATTTTACAAATGAGGTATCAAAAGTTCAGGGGTTAAAGATGGAGGAAAATGGAGAATGGAGCCCATCACAACAGCCTACAAAGAGAAGTAATCCACACATTTTCAGCAGACCTTCTTCATTCATTTTTCAAGAATATTTAAGGACAGACTCTGTGGCGAATGTCCCCGAAATACTTTCTGCTTATAATTCAGTTCATGCTAATAAAATTCCCAAAGAGATGCGCTCCGAATCCTATCACCGAGCACATTCCAACCCTAAAGGTGTTAATGATGGACAGGAAGTCAAACAGTGTCCCTGGGGTGTGTCTAAGCCAAGTGCCAGAGAAGCAGCTCTGCCAAGCACTGTACCAGGGCCCAGCCAGAGGAAAAAGTCCTTGCCCTGTACTCAGGGCCTGCTGCATGCCAGGTGGCATTTAGGCATGGGTCAAGATGTGTTTGGGGACAGCTCGGAATTAAAATATATGGAGAATGCTCTTCTAAATGAAAATGCTCCCAGGAAGCTGAACAGTTGTACAGACAAAAGTCAGTGCTATGATTCTGAAGGAAAAAGTGTGAGCGGTATTAGTGAACCAGCCCCAAACCAGCAAAACAAAGTGCAGAGATCACCATTGTCCTGCAGCTGCAATGCTATGGAAGTGGAACACCCTCAGTGTGAGGAATCGGATCGGGGAAGAAAGCAATGCTGTGATGGCACAAGCCAAATGGCTTTTTTCAGACCAAAGGAAGATTCCACATCTCAGTCATTATGTGAAGTCCAGAAAGCAAACCAGGGTAATAACAGCAGTCCCGACCTCAGCACCCATCTGGAACAAGAAGAACCTCCTGTTCAGCAACACCAGCCTGTATTTCAAACACAGCTCTCAAGACAGCTTCAGGAGGACCATGCTGGTGAACAAATAACCAGGCTGGCAACTCCCATGCTTTACTATCTTTCTGCATGGAAAACCACCAATGTCCTGCACCCCAACAAGCTCACCTACAGTCAAGAGGACTCAAGGAGCTCACCAAAGGAAATTCCTTCAAGCAGCAATGCTGCCTTAGCACAGTGTCTAGAGATACAAAGAGAAGGCCATCAGCTTCAGAGGAGCAGCCACCACCATCTGTGCAGTGCTGATGATCTCCTGCTTCAGACAAAAGATCTTATTCTTAGGAGTCCTGCCTCAGTCATGGAAGAGAGTTTCCGGAATGACTATATAGAGAAAATTAAAGTGGCTCAGAAAAAGGTTCTCAAAGAAACTTCCTTTAAAAGAAAAGACTTACAGATGAGTTTGCCTGTCAGACTGAGACAGAAATCCTCTGAAAGGCCATCAATTGAACACCTTTGGTCCTTCTCATTATCCAGTGCAAGCGAGGATGCCAAACCTGTTCCTTGCTCCCCTTCTCATCTTGAATCCTTGGAAAGTTTCAACAGAGATGAAGAAATAAGGAGGCCACAAAAAGGTCAAGCAGGAGGAAGGAAAAGGGTAACCCAAGAGCAAAAGAAACTGTGCTACTCTGAGCCTGAGAAGCTCAATCACCTAATGGATAAGGAAGTATCATGGAGTCAAGTTAGGGATGACATCAATGAGCAAGATGCAGTGTCATCCAGGAGAAGGAATCTGGAGAGCAGAGGAAGGGCATTTTCCAGCTCCAGGACAGAGCTGAAACAAATCCAGCACAATGCACTGATCGAATACATGGAACGAAAGATCGGTCAAAGACCAGGTGGCTCACAGCACCTCCCACTGCATAAGCCACCCCTGCAGAAGAGGCTGTTGAATCCCAAAGGGCCTCCTGTCCATATTTCCAACCCAAATGGGAGCAGGAAGATGCAAAATGATAAGGTTTTTTGCCAAATTCTCTCTGAACAAAAATCACCAGATGTTTTTCCTCCTTTGCCTTTTGCTGCCCCACTGAACATGACCAACAGGTGCAATCCCAATGAAGGGGATGGGAAGTGTACTAGCAAGTGTCCATCAGCTAAAAGTCTCCCACAGGCAGGTGATTCTGCATCTGGGAGAGCTCCTGAGAGATCAAAATCCACTCCTTCTTCCACAGAGGTAAGAAACCAGTACCTAAAGGGGGCCTAAAGAAGTCAGAGGGACTCTGGCACTTAGAAGATGCATTTGCAGGGAACATGTGCTGTATGCAGGATGAGGCTGTTTGTGCTCCAGCAGTCATTATTGTTCATGACAGCAACTTCATTAGAGCCCTATCCCAGAAAAGGTGATTATAGGGAGAATTTTATAAATGACCAACCTTTTTTGGCTCCTGAATTTGAAAGACAGTAGCTGTCAATATTGTTGAGGAGAATAAAGAAGATAAAGGGTTAGAAAATAAATAATTTAACATACCACTAAAATTACCCTACTGAAGAGACTGACAAACTTCCACCAGTGCTGAATTTCTGAATTGTTATGATGGTAGAGGTATATTTTGTTGAAAGCTGTTCTTTTGGTTTTCTAGGAGAAAAAAAAAAAAAGGATGCTACCTAGGAAAAGCATAATAGCAATTTAAATAATAAAAAAAGAGATAGAGGAAAACATCCCCAAAGATTAAAAACACCCAACGAACAAAACCAAAACCTTTCCCCCTAGAAACAACAACAACCAAACAAAAACCACCCAACAAAACAAACCACAAACAAAAAAGCACAAACCTCGGTGAACCTACTTGGAGATCCATCAGCAGCTTCCCTTTCTGGGGATAACAAACATGGGAGTAAAATTAGGCAGCTGCCTCGCCTGAAATGCTGGTTGCCCCAGTGTGCTGTTTTCCCTTCCAGGAAATGTGCAGATGTGCCAGAGGTGCAGCAGCATCGTTCCGACGCTGTGTGAGCTGCCCCGGCACCTCCAGGTAAGGCTGTGGAGTTGTGCCTGGGTACAGCCGATGTCCCAAGTGTGGGACCTCCAGCGCTGCTCCCCTCTTCTCCCTCGGGATCCTTTGTTGTCCATATGGGAATATTCACCCGCTACTCTCTGAGTCAGTCTTTAAAATAATTTCTATGCTGTGAAGTGGGAAGTGCCGAGTGCCCCTGAGCAGCTGTCCCTGCACAGCAGGGCTCCATCATATCTCTGGGGTCACAGCTCCCTCATCCGAGCTCTGGAGAAAACCGCATTTCCAACAGCTCGGATATGCCCAGTCCTGGAGAATATGTGTGATCAGGACTGGTGTAAAAGGGGATTTTGGTGTGTTTTTTAAAGGAAAAAAATACTGTGCCGTTTACACATCACTAACTAGGAAGTTTGTGTTTTAACTCTCCATATTTGCTTTGCTAGTTTGAGGAGCATCAAGGGAGATAAACATCTGAACTCTGTCTCAGCAAGGCAGTGATGCTGACTCTTTTGTAGTAAAAGAATGTCCACTCTTTCAAAAATATCCCAGTGGTTTCTGGAGACTTGAATGGCTTATGAAAAAAAATTAAAATTTTTCTTAAATTTCCTAGTTTAGCAGGTTAGCATAAAAGTAACTGAAAGCTCCAGACAGAACCATAACATCAGAAACATTTGATCATTGCTCTTAAACAGTCTGCAAAAATATCTGTTGTAGAGGAAGTGTCTCAAATAAAAGGAATTGTCTTCTTGCTTACAGTTTCTGTGATCCTGAGAAAGAGGGATCCAAGAATCATGAACGTAATGACATAACTGGACATGTGTGTGGTCAGGAGAAAAAGGAGCAGATTCCTGAAATCTCTATTCCTGTCCCAAGAAGTGGAAGCAAGGAGGGCGCTCAAGTGGAGGAGGAATGCAGAACTCAGTCTCTGAGTGGGAATGCTGCACTCAAGCGTCCAGAACAGCAGCAGCAGCCTGCAGCTTCTCCAGTGCAGGAAATGCATCTCTGCACAGCATTGGCTCAGCCTTACCAAGGCGACAAAAATCCAGCCAAAGGTTTACTTGCCCAGGAAGCATCTGTGCACATCAACAATGATGTTCCCCTGGACAGAAAGACACACCTGTCTGAAAGGAGGCTGGAGTCTCCTCAGGACCAGCGATACCAAGAGCTTGCCATGGAGATCATTGCCAAAGACAGTTCTCTGGTGGACATTCTCATACCTCATCCTCTTAGAAAAACTTCTTTGGACCTGATGGAGGGTTTGTTTTCTGTTAACACTTCCATGCTGGATAAATCACACAGGAAAAGAGGAAAAGTACAGCATGTGCAGGAGAATGAGTAAGTAGACAAAACCAATTATCTAGCACTTTGGTCTATTTTAATGTATGGATATCGTGTACATACTAGTAGTAAGATGAACACATTGTTTTATTTTTGTTTCATTAGAAAAATATTTAGCTCTCTGATTTACATACCAAGAAGTATCTGAGGTTAAGGGTATATGATGGAAGAAAAGTGGTTCAGTGATCCCTTATTAAAGGCATTGTGACAGGCTGCAAATCTTTTGCTCTATATCTTCTAAAAACTTAGAGGATCTCCTGTGGTGAGAAGAGAGGAGAGTGATCCTGAAGTCAAGATAGATAAAACCATGAATTCAATGTTTGTGAAGAAAACTTTAAGTGTTTGCTGCAGGTGTTTATTTTCTGTTCCAATAGCAGGAAAAGTCATGGAGATGGATCAGAAAAATGTCCTAAACCTGAACATGAAGCCAAGCAAAGGAGCAATGATCCTGCCTCTAAGGGAAACCAAGTCCTGAAGAGGAACAGAGACAGCACAAACAAGCTAGATGACATCACATCTAAGAGGGTATGTAGATGACTATCACAGGAACCACTGTTTCTCCATCATGACAAAGAAATACTTATTAATCTCATTATTACTATGGATATTTTTATCCCAATAACATTTCACAGGAAACTTTGAATCAATTTTTTGCCAGTAGGTGAAGTCCTGGCAAATTGGCATATTGATCATAAATAGTAATGTTTAAATCCTGCCTGATTTGACTTGGATCTCTCATCATGAAAGGTTTCCGTTCCATGACACTTGTACAGCCAGCTCCTGTGCAGCAGCAGCAAACTCCCAATTTAACACTCAAATCTAATCTCAAAATCTGTAAAATAAATTAGAACTGGCAGCCTAAATAAGAAATATTCTTTAGTCTGGGAACTGGCAGCAGCTTCTGCACATTCCAGTGTCCAATTAACTCCATATATGCAGAGAATAGGGGACATAGCTGGACAGTGATAGAAGTATGGAGCTTGGAAGGGCGACTATGTAGCTTTGCAGAGTTAGGTGGGCTTTTTCCTCTGGCCATGCTCCATCTCAGCTAATGACAATCTGCCTTCCTGAAGCTCTTCCTGCTGTGCACATTACCTGCTGTCTTACTGCTCCTCCTGTTCATGCTGGTATTGTCCAGCTTTCAAAGAAGGTGATGGTGTGCTCCCACTCCAGTCATGAGGCCTTTTTCCATACAATTTCCCCATGAAACAGCCTCTTCTGATTACTTTTCTACCCAGGCACCATGGCCTGCTTGAATTGCCCATGGAACTGACTTTTCTGTGCATATGCTAAGTGAAATTCTAATCAGTTCTTCCAAAGCTTGGTACAGACCTGGGACTTCATGCTCATGTCTTAGAACAACAACTCTTTGTAATCTTGTTGTAATCTTTATTGCAGTTCCCTTCTGACTGATTGGAAGTTCTCTGAGCCAGGGAATATGTTACCAGCTAAGGTGATTACAAGTAATTTGCTTTTCAGAGTTTGGGAATTAAGTACAGCTTAGAAAATACTGCTTTTTTTTCTCCCCTCTTTTCTTTCCTGTAGCTTAAAATTACATTAAAAGTCAAAAATTTGGCAATGTGAAGAAAATCCATTCTCTAGAACTGAGATGGATTCTCTTTGGCAGTAACAGCTTTCTGTGATTTTTTTCTTTTCCCTTTACAGTTGGAACTCATGGCCGGTCTCCAGTCCAGGCTGCAGGTGCTGTGGGAAGAACGGGAGCTGGTTCTCTCAGAAGCCAGGGAATGTGCCAAGCGGGGTGAGGAGCTGGAGGCCATGGTGCGGGATCTCTGCAAGCCAAATGAGTTTGAGCGCTATATGATGTTTATTGGGGACCTGGAGAAAGTGGTGAGCCTCTTGCTCTGCTTGTCCAGCCGCCTTGCCCGAGTCCAGAATGCCATGAACAGGATGGATGGCAGCACAGATGCTGAGGAGAAGGTGAGTGACAACAAAGGTGCTGAATTTGTTTGGTTCATTTCTTTCCAGGTGCAGCTATGCTCAGCTCATTTGTCTGACAGCTTGTTTAGCTCATTAGTTGTACATTATCCCAACCAGCCATTGCCCAGGCAGTGTTTATGTCCCAGGATGGGCCGTGTCCCCATGGCTGAAGCAGAGCAGGTTTCTGGTGAGGACCAAGGTTCAGTGCTGGAGCACAGGAGTGCAGAGTGAGCTCTGCAACTGGGTGCTGGGGGGTAACAGCAAAACCTTGAGAGGCTCCAAGGCAGAGGGGTGGCCTTTGGACCCTTGGGCTTCTCCTTGTGGAGTAGCTCCAAATCTGTGTTTCACAGGGCTTTTTGCAGATTTATTTCTCCACTGGTAACTTCATTGTACTAATTACTGCCTCTGAAATAATATTTCACTAAATGGGTTTGTCCTAGCGAGCAGGAAGATGTGGTCATAACTTGAGATAAAACACACTGTAGTTTAACTCAACTAGCCAGCTCATTTTTAAAATGAGGAATTGTCTCATGTCACCAGGAAATTATTTAAACTCTTGGGAAGTCTCATTTTTGCTGAAGAATAAAAGCCAAATTTATCTCAGAAATTATGCTTCCTTGCTGTCCTTATTGCTCTTAGATGTGTTTTTATCAATACAATACCTGCTGCTATCTCTCATTTGGAAATTGGAAAAGCACAGAGTTAGAAAACTGGGATTTTCTGGAGCTGTGCTGCTGCTGACCTTTATCTCTGGAGGTTCATCATAGTTCACACACAGAATAGCACTAAAAAGGTCCTTCCATGCAGTGTGACATGGAGAGCCAGGATTCACCTCTTCCAAAATGTCAGTTGTGTTAATGTGAATAATTTTAAACAGTATTTCATGCTTACTTTCACTATATGGTAGGCAGGGAGGGTGTTGTTTATCTAGTATTACATTTATACTCTTCATAGGAAACACATTTAAATAACATTCAAATATTTTAATAGCATGCCTAATAAACACTTAGTTAAGTGCTAACATTTTTAGCAACCATCTCCCACTAACTGCATTTGCCCTCATGTCAGCAAAACCAGCAGTCTCAATCTTTGACTCCATTTTTAGGGTTTCAGTAGTGACCATTGCTCTGTGCTATATTTATGGGAAACAGGACATTTTCCAGCAGTGTAATCACATGAAAAATATAGCTGAATGAGAATTAGCTAAAGTTAAAAGATACTAAAATCCTGTAGAACAAGCAAGGCTCAACTCTTTAAAAGAAGCCTTTGATGAACAGTTACTGTCTACATCACAGTTATTTTATCACACTGACCTTTTAATAGAAGCCACTGTATCTTTTTAATATGTCAGTGACACTCTGGCCACATGCAACACACAAAACAAAGATATGTGCCTTAAAGAGCTTTTAAAAAAATGAAGATTGTTACAGGATACTTTAAAATGACCAGAATGTTAAGTATAGTGATTTTTTTCACGAGGGCAGCATGGGAGAAGTGAACCTTTATGGCATTTACTGTGTCTTTACACGCCACAAGAATGAGTAATTCAATCGATAAAAAACTCAGGTGGAACACAAAGCCCACAAGAGGAAGTAATTCAATTAAATTGACTGTGGCTTCTAAATGAAGAAATAGAATCTGCCAGGAGTGATGGGTTCTCATGGTGTGCTGCTTTGTTTTTTGATTCCATTAGCGATCGCTGAATGAACGGCACAAGCTCTTGGCTCAACAGCAGGAAGATGCAAAGGATCTGAAGGAGAATCTGGACCGGAGGGAACGTGTGGTCTCTGGAATCCTTGCCAAATACCTGACAGAGCAGCAGCTCCAGGACTATCAATACTTTGTTCAAGTCAAGACCTCCTTGCTGATTGAACAGAAGAACCTTGAAGAGCAGATTAAATTTTTCAAAGAACAGTTAGAAAATCTCGAGCAAAGCATCCCTGTCTAACATCCACCACCAGGCCAGACATTTTTACATGTTATTTGTCATGTTTCCCTGGAAATCCCCAGGCACTCTCATAACAGGGCTCAGTTTGGTTGATTCTTCCAATCCTATTTGTGCCACAACACTGACAAGTGCTTAGATGCTCTGGGATGCTCTAGGCACACTCTGGACATGCTTCCATTTGGGCAGGCCAACTGACAGCATCTCACTGTGTGTAGCTAACGGCCTTGTGGATGTGACTGATAGGATTCATTGCTCCTATTAACTTGGCGTGTATTTCCCCTTCTTCTTGTCCATCCATCTGTTTCCAGATCAACATAATCTCAATAAAAGAACCGTACAAATATTTGCCTCTTGTGGGTGGGTTGAGTGTTTGAAATGAAAAATTATGTGGGTCCTCAGATTTGAATTGGTGATTGCACAAAGCTATAAGAAATGTTATGGACCATTTCAGTGAAACTCCTGCGCTTGTTTCTACCGTTTATATGTGTGACACAGTAAAAATACACTGTAATGGAAGAAAATAATTATTTCCTTTCTTGGCAGTTGCCATCCATGAGTCTTTCCTGGCTCCGTGTAATCCTGGTAGGCTGTTCAGAGAAGGTCAGAAACAGGGTGGGCTTCACTGACATCAAAGAGCCAATCAGTTTAAATGAACAGGTTTGGGAATCATAAACTCTGAGCTTATCCTGCACAGTCATTTGCAAAGTCTTTGCTGTGCTTTTGAAGCATTTATTTTTCAAGTAGCACCTTCAGTGGGTTGTTTTTTGGTAGTTTTCGATTGTCAGCATGCATAAAAACCTGAACTTAAGGGAAAAGCTCAGCTGCAGACTGGGCCAGGTGGAACCACTGGAAGAGATTATTCGGTTTCAATGGACTTTATCTAAAACCCTTGGCAAAAATCTTTTAAGCCAATGTTTGCATTGAGTCAAACCAGTGATGTTGCTGTATTTAAAATCCCAGTGTGTTTTGAATGCAAGAATTCAGTGAGAACAATATGCAGCCTAAGGTACATACCTAGACCATGAATAAGGTAGCCACTAATTAAACTCAGGTTTCTTCCACAGTGTAGCGGGTTGAGTTTGAAACCGGGCGGAAAACACCAATTAAATGTAGTGGTTTTGATTCAAAATATTCATTATTTACTTATTTTCCTTCTGTGAAATAAGAATTAGGAGAAAAGCAAAGCAGGCACAAACCTTAAAGAGTTGCAGTACAATGAAAGAGCTTTATTACTAACAGAATTAAAAGTAAAGAGAAAACAACAAAACAAAATTAAAGTAAATTCCCCCCCCCCCCCCTCTTTCCAGCACTTCTCTCCTTTTATCCAGCTCACACAAGGGATAACAGAACATGGGATGTTAGTCAGTGTTGCAGTTCTTGAAAAGTCTCTCTCTTATGCTTAAGGAAAAAAGGGTTTTCCTTCAGTTGCACGTGGTTCCCAAACTGCCACCAATAGCAGACCCGCCCGGAAACAAACAGTCTGCTGTGTGTAGAACATCTCTCCCATGAAGAATTTCACAGTTCTTTCACACTACAGAACATGGGCCATCACATGGGGTTATTCATCTTTTTAAGGATAAGTTATTTTGGCCTGCACACAGAGGCTTTTCTTCGCCACAAGTCTCTAACAGCCTCTTACTACTTCTATATAGCCTGGCATAGGCACTCTTCACAAACTTCATAGGCACACGTTGATTCTCCACCCCCCCCCCCCCCCCCCCATGTTCTTCAAATGGATTAAAGAGACAAACAGTTTGTGGTATTACAGTTTCTTACCACGGCATGCAAGAAGGTTTCTTTTAAGCTGCGCGCCAGAATCGCGGCACCGCCCTCTTTTCTCCTGTCGCCATGCTCAGCTCCGTCCCACGTGACTCACTTCTCTTTCTCTCTGACTCTGAAGCCGCCATGTTGAAGAGTGTTCTTGTTCGGGCTTTACGGTGGGGAAAGCCTCGCTCCCTCTGTGCTGCTGGCTGCGTGGTGTCCTCTTCAGTTCAGCACGGAGTGTGCTGGCTGCAGACAGGAGGCTCTGCCGGCTCCCGCTGGCTCCGCCGGCTCCGCATGGAGAGGAGAGGGACCCGCCTGTCCCCAGAAGCCGCGCTGGATGGGTTTAGCTGTGAGCAGTCCATGGCTGGTTTTAGCTGCCTGCGGCTCTGGGACAGTCCCCCTCAGTGACCCAGGGTCCGTGCCGCAGCGTTGGGAAAGGGGGAAAGGGGGAAAGGGGCAGTGGCCCCGGCCCGGCCCAGCGGGGCCGGGAGGCTCGGAGCACCCCCACCTTCCAGCAGGCGAGCTCCGACCAAAAGGGGAAGTCCCGCCTTTCCGTGCGGTTTAAATATGTAAATTGTGAGAAGCGTAATTGGTCTTAAAGACTGTCCATCAACTCAGGGTCAACCCAACACACACAGCCAAAATAGATGTTCATTGTGCCATGAAGATGGGCTTTACCAAGAAACGTTTTACTAGTTTGTGTGTCCTGGTTGGACAATGGTGTGCGTCCTGGCTACAGTAAATACCACCACCACAGGGAGAAGCTGTCCTGTTCCTGAGAAATCTTATTTGGAATTGCATGTCACTGAGCGCAAGAACTCCGGGAGCACAGTGACCAATTTGCCGAGTGTACTGTGGTTGCCTTAATACCTGGGGGAAAACAGCCAGACACTGTAGATCCTGTGAGTAATCTGCACAGTGATTCTCATAAGGCCATAAATACAGCTTTTAACATGTTAAGTCTGAAAGCTGCCTTTTGAAAATGGTCTTTAAAGTAACAAAAGCAATGTTAATGGAGTCAGTGGAGAATTTTAAAAAATATGAGCAATGTTAAATGAGTTGTTTGCATGATTTGAGAAGCCTGACTTGAAGGTGCACTTTAGTCTTATTATTCCTAGTTGAGGGAAAAACACCTGATTGGAAATAAATGTTTTGTAATTGAAGCAAATGCTTGCTTTTAAGGGGGAAAAAAAAAGTGTCTGTCCTGTTTAGCTTATCTTTTTAGGATTTTGTTCCATGGGGAGGGCGATTGCTACCCCTCCCTTCCATGATTGGCACTCACACATATGCTTCAAAGAGCAATAATTAAAAATAACTTTTACTTGTTTTCAAAAAAAGAAAGAAAAAAAAAAAGAGACTCCTTAGTACAGTATTCGACTCTAAATTCCAGGCACAGTGATGGCACCAGAACCTCTGCAGACAAGCAAAGATCCGCTTTCAAAGCACCAGCAGGTCTGGATTGTCAGGTGGGTCTTGATTTTGATACTGATCATTTGTTACCAATTTATTAGGAGGGTAATGGTGAAAGCTCATGCTGGACCTCAGCCATGTGCAGCGTTCCTGACACACCAACATACTAAGACATGGTAAGTGTCCCTTTCTGCTCCAGTCAGCTGCAGCCTCTGAAAGTACAGACTGAAGCCAAGAAATGGTTTAAGCACTTGCTTTTGACTCCTATTGCCTTTTGCTGAAAGTTTGATATTTAGAACACTAATTACATCCCCATACCAACATGTGGCAGCTTTCTCCCAACTTCAAGTCATGCAGCATAGAAGGCAAGATGGCCAGAAATACAGAGCATCTTCATTTTACAACACTGTGATCCCACACTGCTCCAGACAGTTTTTTCTGATCCTTTACCATCAGAAGACAGATTTAAGACTTGAACTGTAAATAGCAGTAACTGGTGGTCTTTTTGGGGAAGCAAATCCATAGGGATTATGGAAATAAAACGCTGTGCAGTCCTTGTATATAATTACTGCTCATACCATTACTCACCAGCCTTCCATTTGTGACTTCTACAGCAATGGCACTGAGTTACCTCTGCCCAGAGTCCTGGGAAAGTATCAGCTTCAAGAGACTTCTGCACCTTGGCAGTGCCCCCGTGCTGGCAACTTATGTAAACGAAGTCAGGTGTGTGTGAGTTCAGAAAATGCAAGGAATGAAAAAGCTGCCTGGTACCTGACCCCCTGGGAGAGCAGGCAGGAAATCCCCACTGCTGCCCAGGCTAGGGAATCTCCTGTTGCAGCCTGCCAGCCTGATACTTCCACAGGTATAATGTAATGTGAGCCCAGCTTCAAGGAGAATTGCAATTGAAGTCCTGTGGGGAGCTGTCTCTATGAATTAATGACAGCTGCAGCCAGGAGAGTGCAGAACTGCAGTGCTGAGGAGAAGGAAGAGGTGAAAGAGGCAAAATGCAAGCGCCCAGATCTCCTTGTGGGGTGCCGGCAGTGGGAGGCTGGGGGGATTCCAGGAACAATCTCTGCATCTCGCTTGGCCACCCACAAACAAGTGGCGTGCGGGGAGACTCTGCAATAGCTTCTGTTGTGCCAAGCAGAAGTCGGTGGGCCTGATTTCGGGATAAGAAGATGACTTACATTGCCCGAGGCAGAGCATGAGCCTGTGGTGCTGGTGTGGGAGCGGTCAGTGGCAGCAGCAGCACATCCTGCCTGTCTGACAGTGTCCTGGCAGCAACTGAGAGATTTTTAGACACAGTGGCTTGTTTAGAACCATTTAACACTCACTGCGATGTGTAGGAGTCACTGCTGGACCAGGAGCTGCTGTTTCAGCATCTTAGGAACTAAATTGAAGGATTTTAATTATTTTGTTTTAAACCCCAGCCTCATTTTCTTCACTGGGGCATTATGGTGGGGGATTTTTGCATGTGGAACTAATTAAGGAACAGAGGGCTGCAGGAGTTAATGCAAATGTACTCTGCAAAAATATCTACTTTGTGCTTGTGAGAGCTGCATTTAATAAGTAGAAGGGTGTTCTCCCTGCTTTGAGAATTCATGGCAACCATCTGAATAAATTTTTAAAAATAAACTCAGAGCAGCATTGCAAAGCTAATCTTCTGTGCCTGGAGGGAGCCCACATAGACATTAAAGAATAATCAGCCTGTAGGAATCATGCAACCTCTGGGATTCACAAAAGGCTCTCAAGAAGCAGCACTTGAATTTCACTGCTAAATGAAGAGAGGCATTAAAGGTTATCAGAGATTCTAAAATACCACATGAGCCTGGAAGCTGAGTCATCTCATAGATAAATCCACAGAGAGAGAATTATGGACTGCACTGATAGTCTTGATTTAGAGAATAAGAGACATTTCTAAAAATGTGCATAAAGAGCCAGAGGTCTTTCTAATGGGCTCAGCCCATGGTGGAAGAGCAAGAACATCCCAAACTACGTCAAAAGGGAACCATTTGTGAAACAGTCTCTCCAGAGATCCCTGCCCTGGCAGCTCCTGATGGTATGGCTGGTGCCTGCAGGACCCCCATCTGAGCTTCAGCTGCTCCCTGCTGAGTGCAGGGTCAGTATCGTGTCACCCGATGTCACAGTGGCTGCTTGGAGAGGTCTCAGCTGGTCTGGTCCAGAGCTGATCCCAGCCTGGAGTGGAGCTGTAGTTCTTTGTTGCAAAGAGGAAAACTACCATGGGAGAGTGGCGGAAGAAAATACAACATAAAAAAAATGGTGAGAAAGTCTGTCTGTACTGCTGCAGTTTGTTACTGTGACCATACTGGTGAATCTTATTGGTGTGACCATCTGCCTCATGCAGGAGCCTGTAGGTGAGGACACAGGGGAGGGCCTGGCACCCCAATACCATGACCTCACATCAAGGGCTTGTGCATTTGGGTATTGTGTTCTATTCAGTGGAAATGAAGGTTTGTGTCAGCTGTGACTCCACAGTGCTTGCTGTGCTTCTCAGCTAGAGTCTCTTACCTTGTCTGGAGGGTCTCAATGTGATAGATATGGATGATTTTCCTCTTGGGAAATGGTGATCTGGGTTTGGCTGGGAACTCACACTTTCAGGTGAAGAAAAGGAGTAATGCTCTACCTGGGACAAACATAGAGCAGAAGTTCTACCGAGAAAGGGAAAGATTAACATTGCCAGCATAATTTTTATTGTGTACATCTCTATTTTCTCTTCATAGAAAGGGAAGAAGATGTACTAAAGCTGTGCTAATATTAACAGCTAGTATTTTGCCTGGTTCAGGGTTACACATACAGTGTAAAGGCTCAATGTGCTTAATGACTTGCTTTGTCTTTTAAATTACTGAAATAAACCTCAAAACTGGAATAGAAATATTCTTCATTAGGATGCAGGGTTTTTGATCTGTGTTGCCCTGCTCTGTCCCTGCTCTCCCCCTGCAGCAAACAAACACCACACTGTGCCCGTGCTACATGCTGGCCAAGTCCCTGTTAACAACCTCTTAATTTGGTGAGTCCCACAACAGTACAAACGACTGGAAAGGGCAAAAACTGCCATGTTGCCATTTTACTCAGATTAATATGCATATTGGGAGGCAAATACATCCAATACTCCTCAGAACAAAACGTGCCAAGGAACAGACAAACTAAATTATCCTTAGCAGGCAGACTGAGCCAGGGTCAAGGAAACACTAACTGTGCTGATCCCTAGGTCATGCTGGAAACATGAAGAGAGGGAGCAAGACATGAGCAGTGGGGAATTAGGGGACTGTCTAGAAATGCTTCCTCTACCTCCAGCTGGTGGCTGCAACTCCCATTTATTTTCTGGAGTTACTGTGACTCTTCGACTGGACTGTGGGTTTGTGAAGAAGCTGAAATCTCATTAAGACTCCTATGCAGTGCAGGAGTGGCATTTCCTGGGTTTTCATAGTCCACATTTCTGTGCAGCACTCACAAGGGAATGAAGACAGACAAAAATCTCTGTGAGCCTGACCACAACCACACTGCCTCACACTGCTCAAACAGCCACATCCAGGAGGACAAAGTGTCCCTTTGCGCAGAATCATGGTTTGAGGTTTGTTTGCAGAGCTCTTCATAGCAGGTTTTTGAGCTGATACTCCTCAGAACAAAACATGCCAAGGAACAGACAAACCAAATTATCCTTAGCAGGCAGACTGAGCCAGGGTCAAGGAAACATTAGCTGTGCTGATCCCTAGTGCTGCTGAACTAAAATGTGAGCTAGTTTTGTGTAGGTGGTCCACTGAAGGCACATTCACAGGGTGGGGGAATGACACTGCTCATGCTGCCTACAGGTCTAAAAACATTATCTTGATTTCAGTTTGCATATCAGTACTGACTGTGTGCTTTAAAGAAGCGACCAAGGTGATTATCTCCATTTTATAACAGGAAAACTGAGACATGGTGAGAGGGCAGGCTAGTAACCAAGGCAAATTACCACTGAGCTGCTGAGTCCTGCTCCTGTGCCTGATCTGTGCCTTCCATGTCCAGCCTTCCCCACCACTAAGCCCTCTCCAGGGGGCAGGAGCAGAGCCAGGGGTCCTCAGGTTTTTTGGTTTTTACCTTTCCTGCTATTAACTTTGATGGTGCCTAAGGCAGCTCCCAGCTCTGGGCTGGGACTCAAAGGCTGCATGCCTAGCCCATGGCACAGCTCCTGCCCCGGGCCAGTGTGCTGAGGGGAGCCCAGTCCTCCTCTCAGCTGTTCCTGTGAAAATATCCTGGCTAAACTTCACAGCTATCACTCGTTCAGGTGAAAATCCTACTACATTCAGCCAGATTTGGGCTTGAAAATGAGAATTAAGGAGAATCAGTCAAGCTGAGGGATTCATAAAACAGTCCTGCTTTAACCTCTTGCAGGAAAATGCTCTCATGATCACTCATTTCCCTACAGTGTCCCTTCCCACAGTTTAAAGGGCAACATTGGAACCTAAAACACAGCCAGGCTGATGGACTGGTTTTACTTCAAACTAAAGGCACTATATATATCTGTAAGATGACAGCAGTGCATTCTCAATACCTCTCAGTATTTGTCTGCACCCAAAGTTGTACGGAACTGCGTGTACTCATCCCAGCCTGCCTAAATACTATCTCTTCCTTCATCGGCTCAACAAGGAGAAGGAATGAGCTGAGTCACTGCACAAACTTGCTGGCAGAGCCTGGCCCGGCCCATCCCACCCACAGCACCTGGCCTTGTGAGCTCCCCATCTTTGTGTCACCACCATCCTGCCAAGCCTCCAGCACTCCCTGGGGAATGCTGGAAGAGGGCTCTTGCTGCTGGGCATTTTTCTATCACAACAGCTAATCGCTTCGATGCCTCTGAGGAAGGAGCAGTGCAGAATTTCCTTGATAATATGTGTTGCAATGAATCTTATCTCAGCTGTGACTTCTTTAACAGAACAATAGAGAAGCAATGAAACCTTCTCCCTGCTTTCCCGGGGGTGAAATCACAACCACACTCTCCAAGTTAGTCAGGTGGGGTTTTTAAACACAAAACACTCCATCCTTGAATCCTGTCTCTGGCTCATGTAGGCTTGACTCTGAATGAGCACTAAAGTTCATAGAGCTATGGTGTTTGGACAGGTATCAAGCTTATACCCATAATTATTGAACAAACTTCTCCGTAAGTCCAAGCCAAACTGGAGTGTTTGCAATTCCCACAGAAACAGAATGCTTTCACCAGGCAGTGTCAGTGCCTCAGAGGTAACATGAATGCACATACACACTTCTATGGTTTCAGGAAATTTTTTTTTTAAATTATTAAAATATTTTTTTTAAAAAAGTCGTTTATGTCAGTACACTTGGAAAGACATTTTAAAACAGAGCCCTTTTTTTCCAGGAACTCTGCAAGCTGACAGAGTGCAGCACAAATCAAGGCTCCAAAGGATCAAGCTGGTCAATGGTCGCACCAACAGCTAGAGAGCAAACTGGACTTTATTTTTTTAAACCCTACTCCAGATACAGAAATCATGAGGTGCTTGATCATTAACCTTTGCTTAACAACTTAATTAGTTAAATACAGAAGCAGACCCATCCAGAATAATCCAGTCTCTTCCTAGAACTGGATCTGACCTGGCTGCAACCTCTGATTACACTCCCGACGAATGTCACCAACTCCAGGAACTTCAGGGAGAGTGTTTTGAAGTAAAGAGGGCAGTGCCTCCATCTTCAGTCCTACAGCATTCCTTGTGAGTGTTTGGGACAAGTCAATTAGAACCAATTACAAGTACTAGGTTTAATGCAAGGCGGAAAAACTGAAAACATTCCTGAAGCCACTGACTTGGAAGGAAAGGCAAAGCATGCAAACAAGTGTTTCAGTGCAGAAACCCAAACAGAGCCACTGCAGGACTGCTCTCACCTTCAGCACCTCTCAATGATACAGGTTTCTAGTCACAGTTTTAGAGAAAACATGCTGGTTTAGCAGACTTGCCCCAGAAGTTGGACAGTTTCTGTTCATAGCTCTGCCTCTTTGCATTAACTTTAACCAAGCAGTAATTAAAAAAATAATAATCTTACTGCAAATAAATTATTTAACCTGCAGTTACCATGCTTTTTGAGCTACGTGTAGTTCTATATATAGAACAATTATGTTTATCATATAAAAGAAGAAGAAGAGTTAGTTTTAGGTCAATGATTCACACTGTTGAAATAAACACTGCTTTTCAAGAGGTCATGCAGAGGTTCTGTCACGAAACACCTAACATTACATAAAGCCCAATGTTTATAGATATTTATTTTAAATAGGTCAAAATGAAAGGCCAAGTTTTAAACAAAAATAATCAGACATACAAGCCTAACTTTGTTTCCAGTAGGCTACTCAGAAACTCTGACGGATCCAATTCCCAGTTTTTCAGCTCAGTTTTTCACTATCAAATATCAAGAAGGTTTTTATTCAGATTAAGTTGACTGAACTACAGTAAAGTTTAAATGTTCACAGTATCATCAAGACATGTGGTTAAGTACCACCTGGTCAAAAAGTCTTTCAGGAAGAGAGAAAAACTTAAATCACTAGCCAGCTTTCAAACTGAGGTAGACAAGTCACGGTGACTCGAGTGCTGAAGGTCAGGGTCTATCCTTTTAAGTAATTCATCTAATAAAATGCATCAGACAACAATTGAGATTGTTATGTTAGTATTTCTGATAGTGAGAAACTTTGTTTTGAAAAAGTATGCAATTTTTGTAAATAGAAATATCCTTCTTCTGCTACCAAAATAATCAGAAACATTATAGAAAACTATGCATCTTTCCTCCGATAATTTAATCCTGCTAGATAACAGGCCTTGTTAAAATAGCCAGCTACCAGCTTGCTGTTCACAGTGTAAAATATGCAATCCTTCACCTTGTTTCTGCTCTCCAGCCGAGGAACACAGATCAAGAAGGCTGTACCTCAGGCATTTTCACCTGTCTACACACACATAAGTTGTTTCAGTTTTTCAACCAGTAAGTATAAAGTTTGTGGTCTCCACCAATACATCAGCACAATGGTATATACAGCATGGATAGCACTTCTTGGCAGCTCCCTTTCCACAGGCATATGGAGCCAGGCTTCATGCTGTGGACTTTGGATGTAGACCCTATCACTGATTCAGTTAAACATCCAAAAAGACAGACGCGGAGAGAAAAAATCCAAACTGCTTCTGCAAGAGAAAGCTGAGACACCAGCTGTGCTATTAAACCATTTTGATCACAGTAAGGCGGAGGCTAGTGGCCAAAGAACAGCTCAGAAACGGGTCTGCGTTTCACGACAACCTCTTCCTCCTCCTCCGTTACCTCAGAGAGTGAGGAATATGAAGGGAAGCCCCCTCTGGTCTTTGGCTTCCTCCTTGGGCCCGTAGTGGCAGCTAGAAGCTTGTTTAAAGTGGAAGGCTTCCTTAAACCTTTGGTGAGATCGTAGAAAGCCATGTCATCAGATATGACCCCCAGAAAAGTGCTAGTGGAGCTCAAGATTGAAGCCGCAAGCTTTGTGGACTTCTTGATGGGCATGGAGTGCTCCATGTTTTGGGAAAGGCTAGGGTCCCCCAGCAAGCGCCTAATTGTAAGGGATGCCCCTTCCTTTAAGTACTGGTGTGGCTTCTTCCCGCTGTAGTCCCTCAGGTCAATCTTGGCATGGTAGCTGTAGACGAGCATGGTGATGATCTTCTCCTGGCCGTGTATGGCAGCCAGGTGCAGTGCCGTGTAGCCACCATGCGACCTGGCATCCACATTGACACGGGACCCGCCCTTCTCGGCCGCTCGGATGATGTTGGTCACCATGTCGCAGTTGCCGCTCTTAGCGGCCCAGTGCAGGGCGGTGAAGCCGGAGATAAAGTCCCTGCGAGCCGCCAGGCTGGCGTCGCCCAGAAGCAGCCCGTGGAGCTGCTGTGTCCACTGCCCGTCGGCCGCCAGCACCAGCCACTGGTGCTCCGCCTGCTCCAGGGGCACCACCGTCTCCTCGCTGGCCCGGTGGTTCTTGGGCCCCCTCCGCAGCCCGGGCGAGCGGGACCCGGTCTCCTCGTCAGGCGGTGGGGGGGACAGCGGGGTGACTGCCTCCTCGGGCGGCCCTGGGGCAGCGGGAGGTAGCACCCAGCGGACGGGGAGCATGCAGGGCTTGGGCGGCGGCTCCCGCCGAGCTCCCCTCGCGCCGCCGGGCAGAGGCACAGCGCCGCCGCCGCCCTGGAACAGGCCCCGCAGCTCGGCCACGGCCCGCGGCCCGGGCGGCTCCTCGGGGGACGTCCCGACGGGGTCCGAGTCGGGGAAGGAAATCGGGACAGGGGCGCCGGCATCGACCCCCGCCGGCGGGGCAGCGCGCAGCTGCCGCTTCAGCACCACAAACTTGACGCCGTCGATCTCCTTCACGGTGGCCACGGCGTTCACCGCCGCCTTGAACCGCTCCCGCCGCGCCGCCCGCCCCTCTGCCTCCCCGGCACCGGCACCGGGCCCGCTGGCCTCCAGCAACGGCCGGAAGGCGCTCACCAGCTCGGTGTTGCACACCCGCCCGCCGCGCTCCCTCAGGAAGCCCATCACTGCCTCCGCGCTGATGTCGAGCTCCGCCATCCCGCCGCCACAGGTGGTGGTGGTGGAGCTGCCGCCGCGCCCGCCGCCTCGGCGCAGCGTAGGATGCCGGGAGCCTGCAGAGATGGCCAGGGCTCGCGGGCGGGAGACACCTGCTACTGCCAGCGACTCCCCCGCGACCGCTCCCGCGGAGGTGCTCGGCCCTCCCCGCCCCGCCCACGGAGCGCAGCGGCCCCGGCGCCGGTCTCGCCCCGCCCGCGGGGCGGCGGCTGCCGGGAGGGTCCGGCCCGGGCAGTTGGGCGCGGGGAGTGGCGGTACCGGGCGGCGGCTGACACGGAGCCGGTCTCGATCCGGGAGTGAGTGAGAGCAGGAGGGAGGGCACGGAGGCTCCTCGGGTGGGACCGAACGCTTCATCCATTTACTCGTCTTCCAGCTTCCTGAAACGATTTTTTGGTTTGGGGTGGGTTTTTTTGTTGTTTTTTTTTTGTTGTTGTTTTGTTTTGTTTTGCTTTTTTGTTTTGTTTCAGTAGCAAGTAAGTGGAGCAGCAGTGGGTAGAAATCACTCTGCAAGGTTCGGTCTCCATTCCTGGAAAAGCCTCAGGTGTTCTGCAGGACCTGTGATCCTGCTGGGAAAGAGGCTGATGCCTTAAAATTAGAAGATGGGTGGATGGGTCAGTCTTCTGAAATATACTCACCTCTACATGATACTATGTATTATCATACATATATATATATGTAATCATACATTATTATCTGTGTCTTTTACCTATATTGCATCAACAATGTAGATGTACATGTCTATTTAAACAGTGAAATATTTACAGCATGGCTGCATCTGTTCATGTCCACCAGGAGAAGAGAGAGCTTCTCTTTTTATAGAGAAGCTCTCTCTGCTGTCTTATCAATTACTTGTGCTTAAGCATTTAACATTACTGTTCTCTGCTCTACAGGAGCAAATAAATCTCAGACAAATGCTTTTCCCCAGGCAAAGTAGGAGGACTGAGGACCTCTTGGACAGATGTTCAGCCTGCAAACTTGTTTTCTCCTCCTCTGAGTGTTGCACTTAAGATCACTAAATTGATGCCTGAACAGTTTGTCTAGGAGAAGAAAGAGCAGGAGAGACTGAGAGCAGAGTGAACAGTCAGAGTGTTATGAAGACAGATAAAAGTAACTGTATGAGGATGGATAAGAAAAAACAAATAGATTTGGAGTTGTTTTCACTGTTTTAGAACTTAATAAAATGGAATATCCTTTTATGACCAAGTGACCTGGCTAGTGGATGAGGGGAAGTCTGTGGGTGTAGTCTACCTGGACTTCAGCAAAGCCTTCAGTACTGTCTCCCACAGCATTTTCCTGGAGATGCTGGCAGCCCACAGCTTGGAGCCCACTCTTCTCTAAAGGGTTAAAAACTGCCTGGATGACTGGGCCCAGAGAGTGGTGGTGAATGGTGCCACATTCATTTGGTGACTGGTCACTAGTGGGGTTCCCCAGAGCTCAGTATTGGGCCCAGTCCTGTATAATAATATCTTTATTAACGATCTGGACAAGGGGCTGGAGAGCACCCTCAGTAAATTCGCAGGTGACACCAAGTTGTGTGGGAGTGCTGCTGGAGCGTAAGAAGGCTCTGCAAAGGGATCTGGACAGGCTGGATTAATGGGCTGAGGCAAATGGTGTGAGGGTCAACAGGGTGAAGTGAGAGGTCACTTAAGCCACAGCAACCCCCTGCAGAGCTCTATGCTGGGGGCAGAGTGGCTGGAAAGCGTCCTAGTGGAAAAGAACCTGGAGGTGCTGGTTGACAGTGGCTCAACATGAGCCCAGGTAGGCAAGAAGGCCAGTGGTATCCTGGCCTGTATCAGCAATAGTGTGGCCAGCAGGACCAGGGCAGTGATTGTCCCCCTCTACTCAGCACTGGTGAGACCACACTGCAGGTGCTGTGTTCGGTTCTGGGCCCCTCAGTTCAGGAAGGACATTGAGGTGCTGGACCTTTTTAGTCTGGGGAGACTTTATCACTCTACACATACCTGAAAGGAGGCTGTACCAAAGTGGGGTCTGGCCTCTTCTCACAGGCAAACAGTGACAGGACAAGAGGAAATGGATTCAAGGTGCACAAGGGAAGGTTCAATTTGGGCATCAGAAGGAATTTCTTTACGGTAAAGATTTCAAACCCTGGAATGGTCTGCCCGGGGAGGTGGTGGGGTCACCATCCCCAAAGTGTTCAAGGAATGACTGGACAGAGCACTTAGTGCTATAGTTTAGTAGATAAGGTGGTGTTTAGTCAAAGGCTGGACTTGATGATCTTGGACGTCTTTTCCAACTTTAATGATTCTATGATCAGTCTGCGCCAAAGTCTACAATTTGAAGGCAATGTGAGGTATGTCCTCCTCGCTGATGCTGACTTCCCTTCTGCCTCTTCAAACCTTTTACTGAGGGTAGAAGAGCCTCTTCCCACAGATTGCATTTGGCATTCTTTCCCCTTTTCTCTCCATCTTTGTGCAAATGTCTGTAAAACTATTTCATCATTTGCTAATGAGCTGGTGCCGAACCAGTTCCTCAAAATAATTTTGCTGCTCTAATGCTCTTTCACATAATAATAGTGTGTAATATTCTTGTAGTAGTTCTGTGTTTCTATGTCAATCGTACACCTCCTATTACTGCCTTTTCATGTGGCCTGAAGAGCAACCTTGCCCTCGCTGAGGCAGCCACTTGAGCAGTGTTCTGCAATGCTCTATAGCTCATGGCATTGCCTGCCCTATGTAGGGAGCTAAAAATGACCCTGCATCCAAATGCTAATTGCTGTGCCTTGCTTTCACTGTTCAGATCCTTACTAGAATCCCTTGCAGGTGTAAGAAAATCTCAGCAGTCTGTGATTTTTTGCATTGCAAACTTCCAGCTATACCCTAGGATTATAGTTCATATCTGCAACTGAGAGTGAGGAGGGAAAATGATTCAGAAGAACAGGCTCTTTTAAAAAACATTTTCTTATGTTACAAATGTTAAGGGAGAAGTTGCTCCAGTTGCTTGAGTTGGTTCAAGCAGGGGGGTGGGGGGGGGTGTTCTCAAGCTCACTGCACTCCTTCCCTGCCTGCACAGCATCACACCCCTGCACCCCTGTATCCTTTGAGACCCACAACGGTACTGTCACACCCCACCTGCCTTATCGTCAACCCAGCACCATTCTTGCAGAGGGATCTCCCTGCACCAGGCTCCCAGGACACCTCACTGCTCTGCACCCATGCAGCCAAGCCTCTCTGGGGTCTTGCACTGGGTCAAGGTCCAAAAAGAGGGGAATTACTGAGACTGTTCCCCTCTGCAGATCCTGGCATTCCCCATGGCTGCAGAGCAGAAGGACACATACCCAGGAGGTCATAGAAGAGGAGACAGGATGTTTACATGTGCACCTCATACCATGCAAAGTCTGAACTCGTTTCTCTGGTTTAACTGCCCTGACACAATGACCTCTTTGCCCAGGTAATGCCTCCAGCCACCTGTTCCACACCACTCTCTTCACTGGCAACCCGTGGCATGTTGTTGTGCTCCTTTTCACAGTCTTTCAGTGGGTGTTAGTAACCTAACACATTAACCTCCTATACTATCTGAAATAAGAAAACAACACTTCTGGCTACTTACCTGTACCAGTTCCAGACCACAGCACAGGGTACATCCTGTTTGCCAGCCTTTCCCTTTAGCTGTTGATGCCCTTTGGTTGCCCACCATTCAGGATGAGTGCCAAGTATCAGAGGACCAGCTCCCAATGAGCCCTCTTAGTCTGCTGAGTGCTGGTCACACTGATCAGATTATGGAGCAGAAATTAAACCATTTGAATGAATGTTATAGATAATAAAATCCTGGAACATTATGGGTGTTATACTCATCAGTCATCCAAAATTTCCAGCCTTAAAAAAGCATGAGAAGTTTTGTCTCCTTCTGTGTCACTGAAAACCTACAAAGCAAATATTTCTTGTTGGGCTATTTACAGAATACTGTGGGTTGCTTTGTAGGAGATCTCAAGGCAACTGTCTTGATATTTTTCATTTACTGGCTGAGACAAAAACAATGTACAGAAGCCCATGATTAAATTAATTTACTACTACTTTTTTAAACACAAATATTGCAGTTTGCTATTTCTGCATCACAGGCTGTAGACAGCTGGCCTCTATTTATAACCATGTGACTGATGAGAGTTACCTTTCCTGTGAAGAAGTTTCTGAAACTTAAATTATTGTTATGTTGGGGTTTTAGGAGTTCTCCTTTTGTTTTCTTTTTCTCTTAAAGAATTTTCCCCATACATGTTGCCTGGGGGGACAAATTACTGGATACTTAGGGGAAACAAAAGACCTGGGCACAGAAGGTAGGGTGCAACTGGCTACTCTCTTTCACCTGGGGTTTTCTCATGTAGGGCAGGGGATACCGCGAGATTTGAATTGGGAAAAAGGGGTTGGGTACATCCCCTAGCTCTCTGGTTCTCCCGGCATCCGGAGAGAGAGGAGGGCTGCCATCGTTGTGGAGGGAGCTCGTCGCTGCTGCGGGCTTCTGCTTTCTGCTGCCTTTCTTCTACCATGAGTGGGGCTTGCTCGCTGGAGCGGCTGTTGCACCGGGACCCTAACACCCCACCTTACTAAAAGAGGGACCTTTTCACCATCTGCTCGGGTGCCTCGGGGAAAACCCCGAGATCCCAAGCCCGCTTTTCCCTGCCCCACTGGGAGCCGGGCTGTGGCCGCTCTGCCCCCGCTGTTCCTTCGAGCCCTTGCTACTCTGTAGCCCCCACACATCCTGCCTGTCGGGACCTCTCGGGGTTCCCGCTGCAGCTCTGGAGTTTGATACATCTCGTCTGCCACCCGGGATTTGTGCTTGTCCCTGCTCTTCCAGCCTGCCGTTCCAGCCTGCCATTCCAGCCTGCTGTTCCCGAGGGTCCAGCCGGACACCGGGATCGGCTGCCCAGGGGTTTGTGAAGCCTTTCTTCCATCCCTCCCCGGGATCTCAGGCCACCAGTGCCACGTGCTCCCCGAGCTCGCTCCGGAGCGCCCCCTGCAGCCGCGGGGGAACCATCGCACCTGCCCTGCTCACCGGGAGCCGCCAGCGCCCCTGCCGGCTGCGAGCGGAACTGCACCCGAGGGGAAAGGGCCCGACAGCCGAGAAGGCTGGCACTGGGTTTGTAATTGTTTGCTGTTACTGCCATAGTTATTGTTGTTTGTTTGACTTGTTATACATATATATACACACATATATATATTAGTAAAGAACTGTTATTCCTATTCCTCATACCTTTGCCTGAAAGCCCCTTAATTTAAAAATTATAATAATTCGGAGGGAAGGGGGTTACAGTTTCCATTTCAAGGGAGGCTCCTGCCTTCCTTGGCAGACACCTGTCTTTCAAACTGAGACACATTATTAGAGTGAAGTAAACTGCATAGTGAACCTGGGAGCTTTTCCCACCCCCTCAGAGGAGGAAGGTAAAGGTTATATGACTAATTATCCACACCACACAAAACCAGGAATAAAGTGGGAGATCAAGCACAGTATCTAGTCAAAGCAAAGAAGTTTCTACTGCCCAAAACTGAAGGAAATGGTACCCTAGATCTTGCTCTTCCCTGGATGATAGTCTCAGAGCCACAGGGAAGATGAGATGCCAGGCTGGAAAGCAAAAGAGGAAGAAAAGGGAATGTGGAGGATAGTCCCAGTCAGACAGGCTGCTGCTGCTTTGCAGAAAGGCGAAGCTTAGCTGCTAATGACTACAGATGGGACTCTTATCTCGAGGAAAACTTACTTTCCTCCAAAATGAAATCAGCGTTCCCTGAATAAACAGGATAACAAGGCCCATGATTTCCCACTTTTCTTGTTGATATTTTCATGTGAAACAAAGACCACACATTGTCAGGGATAGCAATAGCTCTTCCTTTGTTCCATGGAGAAATGCAGTAACCTTCCATAGATAAACAATTGAGCAAAAGTCTGTGAAGGGGCAGCTGGGGGGAGGAGGGGGGGGGCTGATTATTTACAGATAAAAGGTGTTTTCTCGTAAATGAGAAGGATTCATCTCTAACTCAAGGACTTCAGTAACCAGTTCAGAAGACGTTTCTTAACAGCAGCCGTTCAAACAGAGTTTTCTGTGTATCTCAGAGTCTGTATTTATTAAATACTGCTTGTTTCACACAGATTGATGCAAGGACTCATCTCAAACAGCCTCTGTTTTTCAGATGGTACCTGCAAACTTGATGGGATTTTACCAGGATAATGCAAACCTGGCATGAGGTTCAGTGTGGTAACAGAATCATGGACTCATGGAATGATTTGGGTTGGAAGGGATCTTAAAGCTCCCAGCCTCCCTGCCATGGGCAGGGAAACTTTCCACTAGACCAGGTTGTTCCAGGGCCCATCCAGCCTGGCCTTGAATGCTTCCAGGGATGTGGCATCCACAGCTTCTCTGGACAGCCTGTGCCAGGGCCTCACTGCCCTCACAGGGAGGAGTTTTCTTCTAGTAGCTAACCTATGTTATAAATGAAATTGTTAATTAGTGCTTGTGTACATAAGTATGTATATTAATTGTACAAATAAAAATGCCTAAGCCCAAACCCCAGGATGGGGACGGAGAAAATTTCGGAAGCCTTGGCAGCAGCAGAGAAGACAATAGGCCAGGAACTAATCAGTATGCGAAAAAGTCTATCTCCGGGTGGAGGTAGACCTTATCTGGAGCTATTAACACCACACCTGGGCGATAATTTGGACGATGATGAAACTGATTAACATCTCGGAGTCATTAAAGGAGTATCCCATTCCGGGAACTAAGAATAACTGTTCCAGGAATCAGAGATGGACCATTCATCATCCAAGATGGACAATTCATCAGACCCAGGAAAGGCTTTGTGCAGTCCAACTTCGGGACAAGAAAACATCATGAATATGCTAAATTGCGAGAAGAATAGAATTAATTCGGACTCTGCCCAAGAACTGTATAAGAAGGAACCAGCCTAAGCGACATTCGTGAACTTGGGGATCTGACGTGATAGAGGTCAGATCTGTGTTCACCCAGCACCGATCCCGGGCTCGGGGCTGACCTTTTTTCTGATCATGGCTTTCTGTGTGACCGATCTTTCAGCTGCGGAATAAAATCTATTTCTTTAGTAAATTTAATTTGACTGAATTTCTTTACCTCACCTAAATCTACCCTCTGCTGCCCTTTAGCAGGGAAATTTGGGGTCTGTTTCTGTACGGACATGGACCTACAGCTCCTATTGACTTCCAGGTTAAAAAGATAGGACTTCTGTATAAATGCTTTATGAGCTCCATATATTGTCAGCTCCAATGAAAATTTAATAATGTGCTTGGTGGTGTTAATGCTGAAAGAGTAGCTATAAACCACTCGATTTCTAGTAATCTCCAGGACACACAGTGAGAAATGTATATTTATCCAAAAGCTGTTTCCTCTGGCCTGTGTTGAAAACCCTGAAGGAGATCTGTTTATCTGCACCACCTGGATTTAAAAATCAAGGATTTTTTTCAGCCCTGAAAGTTGGAGCCATCCTCAAAAGGCCTTGGTCTTGCTGCTGTACTCATGTGGCAGATGGGATGATCTTTTGCTCTCTGTGTCTGCCTACCAAATCAAAGGGGCTGTGATAGCATTTACTGCTCTCCACTTTCATTGCCTATACCTGTGCTCACAATGTGAAGAGGTAAAGCACCTCCTGCTGATCTCCCCACCATCAGAACTGTGCTGCTGCAATGCCACCATCCATGCAGGGAGGGGCATTTCCCTTGCTTTCCCCAAGACAAAGAGATTCCAGGGACACATTTGTGCCTCTCCAGTCCTTTGTGCTCTCTGCCCCAGGTCTTCACCTGTAAAAAAATCCACAGCTCGTCTTAAATTCACCGTGGTTTTAGCAGGTACAAATATTCCACGAAATTTAAAGTCCTTGCAGGAGCATCCAGCACTATAATATACATTTAATTACGGAGCTATTAGGAATAATTTGCATAACAATTAGCAGCTAAAGGAGTCACCAGATCCAAGTCACTTCTCTTGAAGCAGTTTTTGTGCAACTGAACCTTTTGAAATCAGCAGGGATTTCTCTTGAATTCGCATTAGAAATAGTGTGCTTTCTCAAATAACAAGGTGTTTAAAAATAACTGTGAGCTTTTATACAGTGCTCTGCTGTCACAGAGATCTTGCCCCACACTGGTGGCAGCGCTACTGGAAACTTCCTCTGTCGAGGACCTCAGCTGCAGGAGGTCTGAGCAGCACAGCTCAGAGCCAGGAGGCAGCAGTGTTGGCTCTTGATTTGTTGCAATGTCTCACAATTTTCTTTGTGCTGAGAATCTTTGCATCTGACCTGCAGCTCTCAGAAAGCAGCAGCTGTTTGGGAATCAGCTTTCGTGAGCGTTGTTGTCTTGTTACATTGTGCACTTTATTGTCAGGGAATAGAGCTCTTAATGAATCAAAGTCAATTGTTTCTCCAAAAGTACCTGGCATTAAGGCGTTTAGGCATGTGCTAAGCAAGAGTTTTACATTGTCTTAAATAAGGACTCACAAAGCTGATTATAAAGTAAAAAAACCAAAACAAAACAAAAAACCCGAAACAAAACAACAACAAAACCCAACAAAACCAGAACTTTCAGGGTTTTTTATCCGCTTATTTTTGCTTCTTTGTGATATATAAAAGCAGCCTGGAAAGTTAACTCTGCTTCTGTATTAACTGTTTGACTTGCGTCTGTACACCAAAAATGGCAGATTTTAGCTTCCACATTTTTGCTGAAGGAGCCAGGGAGAACTGGAGAACCTTTGGGAATCAGCCAAAGAAACAAGGTGATAAAGTGAATGTCTGGTCTGCAGGAACATTTCACTCACAGGGGTAAATGAATAAAAGGTTCAGCAAACTTATAACACTGCTCAGGCTTGCCTTCAGGTGGCAGGGACCAGCAGGACAGCTTTGCTGTCCCTGGCAGCATTAAGAACTGTGACTGTGACATGAAAAACGTTGGGGGTGGTTTTGGTAATTTTTGGTGAAAATAAATTAAAACAGAAGGTGTTCAGCAATGACCTTTTTAGAAAAGTACATTTTTAAAAACCTGCCTTTATCCACAGCTAATACATGGATTAATTAGAATTAATTTAGTTGTAGGCAGTCTGCTCAGGAAAGAGAAAAACAGCTCCTTTGACCTGCACTAGATCTATCATATTTCAAAAAGCAAATAATTTGGATTACGCCATCTCAGAAAATGCCTTGAAATTGCTTAAAGGGAGAACACAACCTTCTTCCTAATCTCTGATCCCTCTAACCCTTGTCCTCTCTCTTCAATTACCTACATTTGAGTTTATATCCTGTATTATTACTCCAGCATAAGCACCATGCCCTTCTGGATGCACAGTGCTTCCCAGAGCTCCTGCAGCACTGTGCAGGTGGAACACAAGGAGGCTTAGGAAGAATCAAAGATGTGGAGATGTAAAATACGGACACCTGCTGTAACCCAGTGACTCAGTGACTGCCCCGTGGCTGGTGTGTGCACTGATGGAGAAGCAGCCCTGAGGACAGGCTTTGAGCAGCTCAGCTGAGCAGATGCTGCCTGAGAGCAAAGGAGAGAGGGCTCTGTGACTCCCCAAAGCTGCTGGGGGATTTCTGCTGGGCCCTCAGAACATGCACAGTAACTGCTCCATTTTTGTGCTCATACTGCTTTTTTTTGACTCCTGTGTGTAGTGGTAAGAGGAATTCTCTACTTGCGGGGTTCAAAATGATCCTCATGAGTCCCTTCCTTGCAAAGAGCGTTGTAGGCAGAAGTATTTGGTCTCTTTGACCAAACTCAGCTCTCCAAATCTGAAGAGTGGATTGCTCCAAGAGAGAGGATGAGGAGGAAAGGTGAGGACATAGCAGGGACAGAGGGGAAAGCCTCAGACAAAACCAGGGCTACAGAGAGATTAGCGGTGCAGGTCTGGTCTAGTGACCCAGCAGCACGACCGAGAGCACACGTGGCTCTGGTGAGCTGTTCCTGGGTAGCTGCACTGCAGCAGAGGGCACCAGAAAGCAATAGAAACCGCTCTGTGCTAACAGCTCGTGAAATACCAATGTCTGCGTTACAGAGACTGGCGGTAGCCTTAGCTCTGTGCCTTTGGTGGGAAGGAACGATGAAGAAAGACTCGACAGCCCTCTGTTGCATACTTTATCATAAACACCGGCAGCGTTAATGGCCGTGAGCTCTCATGGCCCGGCTCAAACCCACACTGTGGCTGCCACTTTGGTGTGGCTCCCGCGTGTTATGGAAGCACCTCGGTGCAGAGGCACCGCTGCCCTGTGGAATGTGTTGTTCTTCCAGCACGCTGAACGCTGGAGACCTTCCCGAGATGGGGAGACGGGTCTCTGTGACCCCTGCAGAGGATGCTCCTGGCCCTTCCGCAGCCGCACTCGGGCTCGCAGCTGCCCCGTGCAGTGCTGTACGGCGCTCACAGCCCCCTTCTCCTGCCAGGGCCACCCGTGCGATGTGCTAGCCCCCAGACGACAGCTGACCCCCGGTAGGGGCGGTGGGCGCCCGCCGGGGCAGCCCAACCGCTGTTCCCCGGTTCCACTCCCCTCCGCGGCCGAGGGTGCCACGCTGAGGGCGGCGGATGGCGGGACCTCCGCGCCGGCCGAGGGAGGGCTGACCCCCACCCCGTCCCGCCCCGCCGGTGCCCGTCCCCTCGGTTCCCCCGGTCCTGCGGGCGGGCGGCGCCTGCGGCGGGCGGAGGGAGTTTCCAGGAAGTGGCCATATTGGATCCATTCAGCCGCATCCACCCGCGGCGGGCAGCGACAGTAGCGCTCCCGCCGCCGGAGCCGCGCCAGTCCCGGTCATGGCCGCCACCGACCTGGAGCGTTTCTCGGTGAGCACCGCCCCGCTCTCGTACGCGCTTTCCCTCGACCACACAACTTGGGGTTTCTTTGTCACTCGGAGGCGGGGGAATAACCCAGTGGGTGGCGGGGACAGGACACCAGGGGGGATGCGCGGCCTCTGCCCCGCCGGCCCCCTCCGGGACCCCGGCGGCGGCGGGGGGGAGCTGGGGAGGGAGCAGGTCGATGCCGGTGCCCGTGGTGGGTGCGAGGAAAGTCCTTGCGGGAAGGTCCTGCCCGCACTGTGGGCGGAGGAAACGGTGGGTGGAGGGCTCCGGGGCCTCGGAGCCCCCTCTGGTGCTGGAACCGGCACCGGCACCGCCATGCTCGGGGACTCCTGCCGGGATGCCCAGGATGGTCACAAAGGGTACCCGGGATCCGTGTGTCCGCAGGCATGCAGCACCCCGCAAAGACGGGCGGCAAGAAATGGGGTCAGACCTTCCTAAATGCGAATTGTTTACATACCACTGGTATCCAAACACTCTGCAATAGTAACTGAGCGGTGTGTATATAATACAGCGAGAGACACGCTGATTCAAACACGGGTAAAGCAAACCCTTGAGGCTGGCTGCTCCCTGAGCCTATGTATGAGGAATGCTGTACAGCAAATATGGAGCGTGACCTGTGCACCGCCGCCTCTCTGCAGCTCACATGTTGTATAACTGCTATCGGAAGTCAATCTGGCTAAAATCTGTGTCGGCTCAAAACTATTCTTTGTCTACAGCTTGAATTTTTTGTTGTTGTTGGAAGGCTGTTCTCGTTAAGTAGCTTGGTATTGCGTCTTGTACGCTCTCAGAGCTAAAAACATTTTTACTGCATTAAATAGCATAGCTCTCCAAAGTCAAAAAACTCTGGTGTGATATTACTAAATAAATGGGAACAGCAGTGGTTGCTGTCTCAATTACAGGCATGCCATTTGAGCACAAACAAGTCCCTGCTACTGTTTTCCCTGTAAGCTACTTTTTGCCAAGAATCTTAAACCCTGTTTCATTTCTTTGAATCCTCGCCCAAAAGTTTCCAGCTCAAGAATGAATTTGCAAGACTGCAACTTCCTTAAAACCTGCATAAAGGAAAATTGAGTTGGGGCTCTTATTTAAAGAAGCTAATATTTCTAGGCTCTGGGAGGAGTAGATTAAGGTAAAGACAGTGGCAGAGAGTGAAAACACCAAGACTCTCTCACTGCAATTCTTTTCTGCATTTGTATCATATAAAAATACTTTTAATGTTAATTTGGTGTGCCTGCAGTTGCCTGTGCAGGTTTTCATAGGTGTTACAGGAATGTAAAATATTGCCTAGTTCTGGAGGAAATTAAATTAATTTGCATTCTTTGGTGTGGGTACTTGAATGCTTGGTGTACTTACATCAGTACTCTGTCACTTTGATTTAAAACAAAACCTTTTTAAAAAAACCTCTTGAAGTTGCTTGGCTCTCATTTGGGCACCAAAGGGAAATGGCTGGGCTCCAGCATGGCTTGAGTGCCCAGCTCCATTAGGAAGAAATTTGCTTGCTTTGTGCAGGGAGCTGGGATGAGTTTATAGGGATCTGCAGGCACGGTAGGTCTGGTGATCTGATGATCTCAGTTTACCTTTTGCCTGGAACCATGGATCTGGCAGAGGTGAATGGGAGAGCAGCATCTTGTTTCCATTTGATGTGGGGCAGATGTCTGTCCCAGCTGCTGTTTCCTTTACTCCTAGCATGTGTCTCAGCTGGTTTTCCTCCAGCAGTATCATGGAAACCTCATGATTCAGGTGTTCTGAGTTGTTCTTTCTGGGGCGCTTATAGGTTTCTTGTTGCCATTTTATATCACTGTACTTCAGCTTCCTGAGCATGAAGTCCATGTGGGAGTAGCTTGTTATTGCTAAGCAAAGGTGATGATAAATTCACTTATTTTTACCAGCCGTTTGTATTTGCAGTAGGAAGTAATGTTGGAAAAACCTCTGAAGTAGGGTTTTGATACACAACGGGTCATGCTATTCAGATTGGTGAAGCTATTTATAAGTGTCCAGCTGACACTGATATCCTGGAATGTAGCAAACTTTAGGTTCGGATAATGTGTTTTGAAAACTCCCCAGATGCACGCTTCCCTTGTACAGTCCTCCAGAATGCCTCTGTCTCCAGCACAATAAAGTTCCCTTCAAGTGCTGCTGTTGGAAATGACCAACAAAAGTAAATGAAAGGAAGTTTGCCCATGGTAAGCTGTCTCTGAGGCAGCAGGATCACACCAGTGGTGCTCAACACTGTTTTTGTGGCTGTAGTGTTGAGAGAGATTTGCTTCAGCCCCTGGAGACTTAAGTTTTCTGCTGATCTGCTCTGAGAACGTGGCTCACTACAGCTGTGTTCAGGTCTTGGGCTGCAGGCATTGCTTCTGGAGACCCATAGCTGCTCACCACCAGGAGGGAAGGAGAATTGATAAAGTTTGGTTCATTTATTGAATACTTTTATTTTGTCATTAAAGCTCAGAGCTTCTCCATTGCCTGGGGTGGCCAGTGGTGAATTAGCACCTGTGGTGACTGTATTGGAGCAGACACTAGCACTATTAGCAAGGATGTTGGGATGTTGAGTGGAAAACAGCCCAACCACCATGTGCAAGCACCAGAAGTTGCTTGAAATGCAGCAAGGAAATGCAGAAGCTGTGAAGGAGCTGGAAAAGCTGGAAGGAGAAAAAGTGACAGAGAAGCGACTGGAAATGCGTAGGAGAGTAAATGGGATGAGATGTGAGACCAAGACTGTAAGACTTCTATTTTCCCAAATCTGTTGCTTTCTCTCTTTTTAAATAAAACCCATTGACCTCACAAAATGCTGTTGCTTAACTATCTGCACTAACCCATGGCCTGACATGGAGGTGCAAAGCCAGTGGACTCCAAACTGAATAGTTCTTGTGAGAAGAACCAGGTGTCCTCAGCCTCAAGGTTGGTCTGGGATAAGAGTTTAACATGAAAAGCTAACTTTTGGCTGATTGTTCTGTGTGGACACTGCCATTGCCTGCATGGACAGGGATGTGTGAATACTGATGCCCAGGGCGGAGAGCACTGGACACATGTACATAGCAGTGTATGAGCTATGGTTGGGGATGGCTGTCCACATGCAGTCCTGAGATTTCCCTTCATGTAAGTGATTAACAGCTAGGCTGGTATTGGCAGCTTTACTATAAATTAATGTCCCTTAGGAGATCTTGCCAAAAAACCACCACTTCATACAGAGGAAAGCTGAATAGCAGCTTCTTCGCTGGAAATAGACAATGGGATTTGCTTTGTCTCAGCAAGTTGCTGAGCTTGGGGAGGATCTGGCGAGTTTGGCAGCTGTGCGTGAGTGCTACCTGCTTACACACCACTGCCTTCTTGTCACCTGCTCCCAGCTCTGTGGGAGGAGAGGAACCTTTGGATGGTGCCTGTTCCTTCCATAACTGCCTGTGTTGTGATAAACTTCACGTGTTGCTGCTGCTTTCTGTAAGCTCAGGGTTCACTTAATGACTGCACAACCTAAACCCACCCTTTCCTGTGAGGGGCCAGTGTGATGCCTTAGTTTGTGAAAGATGGGCTTAAGGAGTGAGCTGAGAACAGCTCTGTGTTCCATGACCAGAAGTCTTATCGTTGCACGTCCTAAGCAGAGGCACACTTTCTTCTAAACAAACTCTCAAGGAAAACCTTTCCATGGCTCAATTCCAGTGGAAAATGGGGTTGATTTGAATTCAGACATTCCCTCTGCTCTCTTTTTTGCCCAGGCAGGTGGCACTATTTGGAAGTTCCAGGATTAAATCTCCTTGTCTGTTTTTGCTATTCAGTTATTTTACCTTTCGCCTGGAAAAACTCAAGTGATCCCCCATGCAGTGTGGAGCACAAGTGACAGATTTTTCTCCAAGCTGGTAGCAGGCACCAGGAAGCCAACCCAGCAGGGGCAGCCCTTCCCCTCCCTGTGCTGGCCAGCTCTTCTGAATCTATAGCGTATGCTTTTTTGGGAAGGAACGATGCAGAAAATGGCCTTCCACTGGAGGGGACAAATTGGTGGTTGCGTCTCCGAGCCCTGAGATTTCTCCCCTGGAATTTTGCCTGTCCTCACACAGGAAGCCAGCTTTGACTGCCTCAACCACAGAACCAATTAACTCAATCTCAGCCCATGGCAGTTAAACACTTATTTTCAGTTTATGGACTGGGTACAAATGTTGCCCAGAATAAGATTTTTTTAAATTTCTTTTTTCTCTTCCCTGCTGTGGTGCTGTCACTGCTGGTAAATCTGGAGTGTCTCTTCCTCCTGTAGCAGAGATGCAACATGTTCTTCTGCGTGGGAGCTCCAGAGCTGCTCTGAACCACTCATAACTGCAGTGAGTGCTGAGGCAGTGGGTGGAAGGACGTGAGCTGGTGGAGACTGAGGCTGTGTGTGCTCTCGGCATCAGCAAAACAGATGAGAGCCTGAAGAATAACTCCCTTTCAGGAGGCCGGCATGGTGTCAGGGCTTGTCATCTGTGCTGTGGTGGCAGCTGTCAGCCAGTCCCCAGCATTGCTGGAAGACCAAAAGCTCCCTAAATATTATCTTCTGTGGCAGAATACCAGTGCTGTCTACAGCTGCGGGGAGAGGCACAGCCCTGTCTCTGAGTGCCCCCGCTGTCCCCAGTCCTGTCGTCTCAAGGCACCACGGTGCAAGCCAAGGGCCCCAGCACTGGGCTGTTTTCCTCTCTCTCCAGGAGCAACAGTCATGCTCATCCCCTTTCCTTCCCATGCTCCTTTGGCTTGGAGCTTGGGAGGGGAAGAAACTGGTATGATGCTGAATTGGCTTTTCCTGGGTTGTGCAATTAAGAGGAGGAATTTGGGAGGTGATGGGACTGAAGGAGATGTTCAGGGGCGTGGGTGTGCTGGTTCACCCTGCTTATGTAGGGTCAGCGTGTGTTTATGGGATTAGTTTTGATTATTCAGAATATGTTTTGGGCACACTTCAGGCTGTGGATGGGAGAAGCTGCCCTGTTTGTTTCAGATGCCCTGTTTGTGCAGCCTTTGGAAATAACATTGTCCTGTCCCGTACTTGTTTTGTTGAGGTCAGCCTTGTGTTTATGCAGAATCTGCTTGTTTCTCCCCTTCCCTGCATCTGCATAGCTGCAATGAGCTCTGGGTTTATACCTGAAGCTTTGCCTTTGTATTCGTGAATCATAAAAATGTCAGACGGCTAAGAGAGTCCATCTCTTCTCCCAGAGCAGTTCAAGTGAGAAAAAAAATCCTGAAAGTGCTGCTCCTGCTCAATCCCAGCCATGCGCTTTCCTTCCAGAGCCTCTTCTCTGGCATAAGCAGCCATGCTCGCCTCCAGTTTGTGACATTGGGATGCAGAAGGAGCCCAGACAGGGAATCATCCTCAAATGGAGTGACGGGAGACTTTCAGAGGAGGGTGGTATCAGTTAGAACCACAGGATTCTTGGATACAGCCCTAGTTACCGCTCTCAGCTTGTGGCTGACCAGGGCCCATGGGGTCAGAGCTGTGAAGGCACCACTTTTAGATGTTTCGATTCCTTTGTGAAACCAAAAAGTGTCCGTCTCCCACGTGCATGGAATTCCAGAGATGTCAGACAGCTTGAGCGAGGTTCCCATGGAGCACCCTGTCTTGGAGCTCTTGCCCTCTCTGGCTGCACTGCCTCAAAACCAGACTGTCACAGGGAGCTGTGGAGCCAGAGAGCCTGGCCTGGATTTCCATCAAAGGGTTGGGGTTCTCGCATCCTCACCTCACCATTGTATGAGATGCTGTGATGACTCTGCATTTTGTGTGCATGTGGGGAATGCATCAAGTCCTCCACAGGCAACCAGCACGCTTCAGCTGGCTCTGGCTGTAACAGAGGCAGGACTCAGCCCTCAGCCTCTGCTCAGCTGGGTTCATGTCTGCCTGCAAAGGACTGTGCAGGCATGCCTTCAGCTGTGGCTGCTGTGGAGCATGTTCCCAGAGCTTGTGGTGATGCTGGAAGATGGAACACTCCCGCATCTGCCAGGATCTCCTGTGCAATCCTCAGGTCTGTTGCTGGGAGAGGAGATCATCCCCGCTGTGTTGAATAGTGTGTGCATTCCTGGGGTGCCTGGAGTGTGGGTGCAGTTCAGGGCATTGCTGGGTCTCTGGTCCAGACCCTGCTTACAGCAGCCTTCCATCCTGAGCCACATTGATCCTGGCTTTCAGCCTGGTCACAGGAAAATGCTACCTGAGGAAGGCTGGCAGCTGGCCTCCCAGCAACATTCCTCTTCCCTTTTTCTGGAGCAAAGGTGCTTCCAGCTCATATTCCTGGATATAGATTTATTCTGTATTTTCATACAGAACAAATAGTCCTTTAAGCTTATCTTTTTGCTATGTGTATTTTTCAAATAGAAGTTTTCTTTTCCTTTTTTCCATTGCTTTGATTCTTCAGATTAAAGATATTCTGTGCTAATACACTTGGAGGCTTTCTGGAGGCATGTGTTAATAGGATATATAGCAGTCAGCTTATTAGTATGATGACTCTGGTTTAGCCCTCAGAGGAGCTGAGTTGCTGTGGTATATTGTGGGATATTCTCTTTCTGGTGTCTTCCAGGCATTATTACAAGAAGTCGTGGTCATTGGCTGGAAGACCTGTTTGTGGAGATCCTGTGGGATGGTTGCATAAGGCAAACTGGGAAAAAGCATACAGCAGTGACAAAAAGCTCTTGGGTTCCCATTATAACTCTGTTCCCTTCTCTAAAAATATACTGGATAATAGTATTTATTGTAATTGGGCAATAAATTCTGGAAATGTATGTGGGAATTAGCCATGCTTATTTTAAGTGGTAACTAAAGCAAATAATTTTGGTGGCTGATATCCAGCGTGGCTTGTTTGGTGTGATGGCGATCCAGATCCTTTTTCCCTTCTTCAACACTTCTTTTAAACTGCTCCAAACGTTTTTCATTCCACTCCTTAAGGGTAGGCTCTCACTTTATCTCCTGGGTTTGTCCCACAGCCACTTGTGTTTGCCCAGTGTCTCCTCTTCCTCATGGAAGGATACTGGGAAAGGGAAGAGATTCCACAGCTTAGAGCAGCTGAGTGTAAGCTGGGAACGCATCTGCTGCCTTGGGTGAACTTGGGGAAGGTCTGTGCTAGATAAGGTGCTAAGATTGGCCTCTTGACAGGGGTAATTGGGAAGTCCATTAAATGAAAAGCCTCAGCAGCTTCTGAATAAATAATTTTAAAAAGAAACTGACTAGGGCAGTGTTGGGTATTGTTGTTTGTCCGTATTTTAGGGTTTTTTCTGTGTAAAAAGTTTTACTTGTATTTTGGACTTTGCTTGGTTTTGAATAGCTTATGGGGGATGGAATTCTCACACTGCCGAGAAGCTGAACTTTCTCATCCTTTAAGGTCATTTTGGAGGAAATGTCTTTCATTTTTGGTTCCATAGCTTTCTCTGTTTTTACCAACTTTCCTTATTCTCAAAGGCAACATTCATGTTTGCAAAACACTGTATACATAACGAAAATCTGGTAAATCCTGCTTTTCTCCATTGTAAACTCTCATCCAGGACTTGTGATAGAGACAAAATGCACATTTAATCCTTTCTTGATTAAGAAAGACCTCACAGTTAATTAATTAGGCTTTATAAATGTTATAGGGAAATCACTAAATAACAGCTTAAGAAAAGGAAGCATGTGGGAATTTTGCTTGTGGTGTAAAACAGAGGAATTTAAGCCAGAAACAGTTAGTTTGTTTGGAGAAAATTAAAACTGATGTTGCATTCACAGGTTGTGAATGGATCTTCTTGGATGTGTGTGGTATAAGAAGATAAGGAGCTTTACTCTCCCTTGAGACTTGGCTCTGAGCATCAGCAAAAACTGTTGTTTTAGCCTGTGCCATTTGATTCTGTAGATGTGTGTAGGATTTTTATGTTCTGTGGTTTGTTGTGGTTTTTTGAAGGAGGAAAGGCTGCTGGGGCTGAAGTGAAGGCAATGCCGTCAGTTCAGCTGTGTGCTCACAAGCCTTGAAGGGAGCAGGCTGGTGCAGAAGGGGAACACGTGGAGTGTGCAGGTCCCTGCTCCTGGTTGGCTGCTGGGAGTGCCCTGCATCCGGCTAGTTGCTGGGATACAGCACAAGGTGTGCCGCAGGAATCCAAGTGCATTTTGGCACCAGTACCTTGGATACAGGAAAGCAATCAAGGAGTTTGCCTAAGGAGTTCCTCCCTTCAAAGGAGCTTGGCTTTCTCACTTAAATCCCTGTCCGCCTTCTTATTGGAGGAGGCTGCAGTGTGTGTTCAGCACTGGATATTGCAGGTGTGCAGCAGAGCCTTTGGTTCCCCGAGACTGCGCTGGGGCACATGGGACATTGTGAAGTGTTGGCACTGGACGAGTGATTTTTTTGAAATATTTGTTTTCCGTAGGTGCTGAGCACTGCACTTCATAACGCACTCACTGGTCACTTGCTGGTCTTAAAGTTTGTGAATAGCTCTTAAAAATGGGTCCAAAAGAACCTCAGCTCTTGAGCCTTCTTGCTTCTGTAGTATTAAGTTGCTTTAATTTTTATTTGGCACATCTTGGTGGTGACTCCATATGTGGTTTCTTCAGTGATGTTTTTGCCTGCCTGGAGTGCAGCTGGGAGCCAGGGGGGATATGAATAAAGGCTTGAGTGTCTGGGAAAATTCTTGGCATTCTTTGAAGAGCGTTTTAACGGTGGGGGGAGGGCTGGGAATTGTGTTGGTTTAGTGTGAGGTTTTCTGGGGGGACTCCAGTGTAGGCTGGGAGCTTATTGTGAGCATGCAGCAACTGGAGATAGCTGGCTGGCACAGTGTCCCCCGCATGGAGAGCTGGCTCAGACATGGCTGTGCTCCCGTGTGCTGTGTGTTGGAAAATAGAAGAAAGGGAAGGCACTTGAGGCTCTGCCCTGCCGTTGCTGGAGCAGTGTTAGGCAACACTATGTTAGTTTTACAGCTCTTTAGGGTTGCTACAACAGGGAAGAACAACTGTTGCCCTCCCTGCACAGGCATAGAAGGCAGAACTGCTCATGGTCTCAGGTGCATCCTGGTTGACTGGCCATGTACCACCACCAGAGTGGGCAGGAGCAGGAGGCAGCAGAGAAGATGATGCTCTTTATCTTCTATTGTTGCTATTGCAAGACAAATGGTAAATCAGCAGAAAGCCCACATCTAAAACTTTTTCTGTGGGCTTGTTTTTTCTTCCTTTCTTCTTTCCCCATCCTGTAAAGTGCTCCATGATGGGGATCTGAAATTTTAAGCCCATGCTTAAGATTAACTGAAAACCTTCAGAACTGAGTGTGTGCTTGCACTTTGCAAATCTCTTTTGAGATTAGGTGCCATTTAGATGTGACGATTTTAGCCTAAGAGGTGCTGAGAGCTCCACTGGCCAGCCCCAGCTGAGTGTGCTTCATTTTGTCTCCAGTGCCAAAGGCATCCACAAGGTCATGCCTACTCCACCTCTGTTGGGCCCTCTGTTAAGATTTACTATGCTCAGAATCCTCTGACTGTCAAATCTGGTCTCATTACCTCTCTTGGACTATCTCTTTCTGCTTAGTAGACTGCAAAGTGCAATCTCATTTACTGATGCTGTTATACATCTAATAGTCATTAGCCTGTGAGTACAAGACAGGTAAAACATTCATGTGTGCTAGTGACTGTTTTGAATGTTGCTCACACCACAGAGACGTTTTTCATACATGAGGTGTTCTCTTGCTGTTAATTGCCCTTCAGCTGTGAGCTAGGCAAAAGAGATATTTTCTTCATGGTAATACAAGTCTGTCCTCACTGCTGTCGCTTTGCAAATGTCAAGTGCCATTTATTGAGCCAGCATTCAGAGATGGAGAGATCCTCCTGAGAGAGGTAATTTGTCAAATTTTTCTGCATTGATCCAGAAGCTGGGCCAAGCCCCAGGGTGTGCCTGCTTGGACAAAGAAGCTGAATTTGGCTTCTGACACTGTTGCCCAAAGGCCTCTAGGCAAGTACTCAACTGCTCCATAACTCAGTGTACTTGTGAAATGATGATAACTACAAGTGCCTTTGTAAGGAATCTTGCAGTGATGGGCATTTGAGGGAGGTTGTGAGGTTGGGCTAGGGACCTACATGTGCTGTACCCTGAAGCAGCCCTTTCTGTTTTCGTGGTTTGTGGAACTGCTGCCTGAAGTTTCCAGCCTGAGCGGGGACAGGCAGTGCCTGGGGCTGGCAGTGCAGCTGCTGCGGTGCCAGCACACATGAGCCTGTACCTGGGACCAGCTTGCTCTGCTTGAGTTAAATAAAGAGCCAAATATCACTTGGTCCTTTCTCTCCTCAGTTGCAAAATGAGACTCCCTGCATCAGGATGGAATGATTTCCTGATTCCATGCCTTTCCGTGCAGGAGACAAGGGAATAGCATCCTACAAACCCCACTGGTGCATGTATTAATCTCTGTGTTGAGTGCACTGTTATGGTTTGTGAATGGGGCATCAAGAGGGTGAAGTCATTGTTTTGTGCCCAGCAGCAGTCCCCAGCTGTGCCGGGTGCTGGGCCAGCCCCTTGGAGCAGTGTCTGTCCTGCCACAGGAGCTCTTCCAGCAGAATCGCGGCCATGCGGAGCAGGGCTTAGGGAGCCTTCCCTGCTCTTCCTCCTGCTGCTCTCTGAGTCACTCTGGTCAGGGACCTGCAATCTGCTAACACTGGTTTCTTTTTCTGTTTTGATTAGACTGTAAATCGGAGGGGAGAGGATCTGTATGTGCCTGGCACTCCATGTCCATGTGTGCCCTGCAGGGCAAAGCGATGCTCCCATGGGAATAGACAGTGCCACAGACCTGCTGCAAGGCATCGGTGTGACACAGATAATGCCTGGACCCAGGCTGAAAAGCACTGGAAGATTTGTTATGGTGTAAGGTCAAGGTGACATCCAGGACTGAGGAATTTAGAAACAAAAGTGTGCCTCAGTAGGGGGAATTGAAGTGCTGTGGAAAAGTCCCATGCAAATGTTGTGTTGTTGCCTCTTGCTGTTTTCTATGTGTGTAAAATGTAAGTGGGAAAAGTCTGGGAAGAGAAGGACCTGAAATACAGCTGCCTTGTGAGCTCTTGGAAGACACAAGCTTCTCCCTGTGTGGGGCTGACATGTGGGGTGCTGCAGCCTGGCCACAGATCCTGGGTTGATGGTGCAGAGGCACTGGAGGGAACATTTGGGAGCAGCAGACACCTTTGGGTTGAAGGTCACTGCTCAAGTGTGAGCCCTATTCATGTAACAGAGAGGAGAGAAAACTTAATTTCCTTCCTCTTTCCATGTAGGTCTTTGCTGTTTGGTCTTGGAAATTGTGATCACTTATGTTTTGTTGGGCTGTAGAAATGGGAAAGGGCGCCTCAGATATAGAAAAGTTTTGTGCTGTCCCTCAGTATATAAGGCTGGGAGTTGTCACTGTTTATCAGCTAAACCATGTGATTTTTGGTTTTCCCTCTTGGTTTTATTCACTAGTTGCTTGTATGCTGATGAATCTGCTGTAGCAGGGCCCAGGGTTTACATTACAAGTCCCATCATGCCAGGTTCTTAAAAATAAATATCACCGTTAAAAAAAAAAGTATCACCATTTATGATTGTGGCATTCAATTACGCTTTTTTTTACCCATATGCTTTCACCTGCATCATTCAGGAAAAAAAAACCCGAGAGTAATCTCAAGCAGGAAACACAAGCATATGTCACTAAGGAGAATTTTGCTGTGGGATTAATTGAAAGATGATACTTCTGGAAATATTTATTTTTTTAGCCAACTGATACCAGAATGGTCTTTTCTATACAAGGTCCAGTCTGTTAATAGGGCTCCTGGTGAAAGCAGGGGAAGCACATCTAAAAGCAGTGAGCTGCTCTGCTCTGCAGCTGAAGGGCAGCTGAACACGGATCTGGTCCCACTGCTGACATTCCCCTGGGTTGTGCCGGCAGTGAGAAAACCACTTTTCCTGGAGCAAGCTGCTGAAAAATGTAATGATGCAGAGTGAAACTGATGCTAATTTGGAGGTGAAGCATGAAGAGAATCTGTGATGGGGTTTTTATTTTTTGAAGAATCATAGGCACACAGTTTGAAGCTGTAGCCTGTGCCCTTCTCACAAGTTTTGTTAATCACTGTCTATGAAGAAGAGCCTAATTAGTATGTGATACTGTGTTGACCCTCTTCTGGGGATTTGGATTTGGTCTCTCTGATTGTGTTTCTTTGCTGCCTTCTCTTGTCTGACTTGCAGTAAAGAGCCAAATAACATATCATCTGCAGCGGATGTGGTCTGTGGCCAGCTGCCCGCAGCAATACTGCTCCATCTTCCTGCCAGCCCTGCGGCCCTGCCACAGGGCACAGCCTGGGCAACCCTGCCAGGGGTGGCCTTGTAAGCCGATATGGGTTTGAAGCACAGTTTTTGGTTCCCCAGGTAGTTCTGTGCTGGTGTGGCCACAGGAATGGACTGGTGTGCCATTGCACATCCCAAATGCATCCTCCGTCTCCAGCAGGCCATGTCCACGAGCTGGGATGCCTAGTGCATTACAGTGCATTTGAAGCACTATGGTTGGAGGTTTCGTTTTAGTTCTTGTGATGCTCAGCTAAATGTGTCGATCTGTGCTACCGAGGACGTGTCTGTCTTTCTGCTGCATGCTAAGAAAAGGGTTCTGTGATGTTGCTGTCAATTCAGAGCTAAAGACTGATGTCCCTCTGGAATGGCTGTTGTTCCTATGGGCATGCCCCCAGATGCCATTTCTGTGCCTGTTGCCTGGACAGAACATTTGTGAAAACCTTTAAAGGATTTTAGATTTGTAAATACATAAATTCTGCTCTGACCTTATGATGAATCTTTCATTTCCCACAAAATTCCAGATTCAAAATATGGTTTATCCCCTTGGCTCTCTGCTTCAAGCCTGAAGATCAGCTCAAGGCACAGAAATCTTTGAAGAGCATGTTCAAAAATTGCAAGTAAAACCCTGGTAGCTGCCCCATCATAGAATGTTATTAGTGACCCAAGAAGGGATGTTCAGGACTGCAGTGGCTATTTGAGGTGAGAGCTCCCACCTGGAGCCATTGCAGACTCTTAATTATCATGTTGTGTAATGGTGAAATGGGCCTCAGGAAAGGTTGGCTGCCTCATGGTTATTTGCAGCCCCAGGATGGGGTCCTGCCTGGTAAGAAGCAGAAGAATTGTCTCTCCAGGCTGTGAGATGGAGGGAACTGGTTCACACTGAGTACTGTGGAGGGTAGGAGTGTTGCAGGGTCCAGTGCAACTGGAAAGGGCAGGGCTGTGTTCCTGCCTGGCTCTTGCAGTGGCTGATCCCATCTGCCTCTGCCATATGATCTGCCCAGCTCCTGTCCTGCAAGGCAGTCTCATTGCTGGCACAAAGTGTGGAGAAAGTTCTACTGAAATTCTTAGCTTTCATTGAAAACAAACAAACCCCCCCTACACTGCTGCATTACTGCTGCCCTCATTTATTGCAGCATTTGTGTTCTGGATTGATTATTTATGGTGAGTGTGGCAGGCTGGCTGCTTCTGCTGGAAAGGATTCTATTTGGGGTGTGGCCTTATCTTTACTAGCAGGTGAACTGTTTCAAGCTGTCCTTGAGCCACCCTGGTATGTGGGAGCTGGCCAAAAGGGCTGGTCATTTCAGGTTGCTCATCAGGATGTGGGCAGGTTCCTCTCCAGCACAGGTCCATACACTAAACTCCACAAGTGAGCAGAAGTAGTGGTTGTATTCACAAGGCTGTCAAGTTTCCAAGCTCGATAGATTGGAGGGAAAGAATAAAACAGTGAAAACTATTTCCCCCCTTTCTTTATTTTCCTAATCTTATTACTTCCCAGCAGCTGTTGCCATTGTTTTTCCTAACACAGCAAAATCCTTTTGGAGCTGAATGACAGCTGAATGCACTGCAAACACAGCAAATGGTTTTCTGCTTTGGTATTGGCAGTGCCTTGAACTTGAACCAGATTATTTCTGCTGCTTACAGAAATAAAGGAAACTGCATTTCAAGGTCACTGGCAAAAAATATTCCACTGAAGTTTGGCTCATTGTTTTAGCAGCTTTGAGAGACGGTGAGCAGTTCTGAGCAGGTATATTCCTGTCCTTTAGTGAACAGCCACTGAGTGCCAAAAAAAGAAGAGAAAAAGCCCTGTGCAGATGCATTTGGGTTTCCCGTGGCCAAGGCATGACTGAGTTCTCAATGCAGCCTTGCCTGGCTGGAGCCTATTTAAATGCAGCTTTGCTGAGCCGGAGCCTATTTTAAAATCTCGAGCAGTGGTGCTGCCTGTTGCCTGGAAACCTCCTCCCAGCCTCAGGCACTTTCAGCCTAATCATAGCCATCGGCGGCCTTTATTTATTTCCTATCCAAAATGTCATCCCAGGCTTCTGGTTTGTTTTTGTTTGCTTGTTTTTGTTTATTATTTAAAATGAAAAGACACAAAGTGTAACCGTCAAACTCGGTGACTTTCTGTGGGAACAGCTTGTTTGGCTGTCACTGCATTGCAGTGGTGGGAACTGGCATTTTAAACTCTGTAAAGTGGTGGCTCAGAGGGACATGGGGAAGAGGAGAAGCGGGGGCTGAGAGATTGGACTGAGAGCCTGAGGAAGCCCCCCAAGCTCAACTGGTGCCTGCAGTGGCTTCCTGCGCCTTGTGACAGCCCCTTCCTCGAGGGGAAAACCAGACCTAATCAACTCTTGAGTCTTTTCCCAGCACACACGTGTCCCAGGTTCCCCTTCCCTGTGTGGTTGTACCACCCCATGCAAGATCCACAGCTCAGCATTGGGCTGACTGGAGCAGCACAGACTCACTTTCAAAACACCCTGTATCCTGGGGGCTGAGCTGTAGCATCTGCCTGTGCTGACAGGTGAACGGAAGAAAGTTAAACTTGGAGATCTCCCTGTTTTAGGGGCCCTTTTTATTTTTAATTCACCTAAACTCTCTGGCCATCTCAAAACCTTGATTACTGATATCAGTTACACATGGAAACTTTAACTGATTGCTCTTTCTGCTAAGTTAGTGAGTGTGATCAATCCTGATCAGATGGAACAGGATGGATCACAAGAGCCCAGCTATGATTCAATTGTGTTTTTGTCCAGGGAGCCCCTTGGGAGAGCACTGAGCTAAAATCATCTGAAAGTGGGTAAAAAATGCTAACCAGAACAACAAGAAGGTTTATATGTGAGGCATAGAAGCTGTTTCAGCTGTCCACAAGTTGTTCTTGTGATTTAAATGGTTTATTTTACAAGGCTGAGAATATTTGTTCTACCAAAGGCAGAGCTAAAGGAGGCTTTGACTCAAAATGCAGTTGAACAAAGGTTTGTGTTTTGTTTAGCAATCTTACTGCAGGCACAGAGCAATACACAAGACTTATCACATCATTTATTTTCCTCTTGACTTCATTTAAGTTTGACAGGCAGCTTAGGCTCTTTTCAGGGATGCTCCTGTCTCTCAGTCTTAGTGCTGGGACATTAAGTTCCAATTGTCAGGAACAGACAGAAGAACCAGAGCCAGACCGAGGGCAGACATTTGTTCCATTCCCATCTTCTATGTGTGCTGGTGATTAAGAAAAACAAGCAATTACCAAAGATATCATGTGGGTGAATGAATCGTGCTCTGAAGTCCTGTCTCCTTGCTTTTCCATGGGTGAGTAAGAGTGCTTGAGAGGCTCCAGGGATGGTGGTCTGGTCCCTGGGTTCAGACATCATTGCTTAGTTGTGCAGAGAGGTGTGCATCTGTTGAAATTCCAAACTTTCCTGGTTTTAGCCACTAGAAAGAGTAATTGTCCTTCTGTCAGCTCCTCTTTGCTGGACTTTATAGCTGCTCTGCTCTGCCTTTCTGTATAGCACAGGTCATCTTAGTTCCTAAGCAAAGTCTCTACAGGTGATTAGCTTCTCTGGGGGAGGGAGGAGACAGAAGGGAGAGCAAAGTGCACACGGGGGAGGCAGGAACAGGAACAGCAGAGGAACGGTGGAGAACTGTGTGGTCCCAGATGGTAAATCAAGAGGGTTCCTTGTGCTGCCTGTGCCACCAGCACCCCCAGTGCCTGAGTGAGCAAGCCTCGCTGCTTGTGGCAATAGCAAAGGGGGAAAGACAAATACTCAGGGAAAAATGCAGAGTCTGTCAAGCTGAATTCACTGCTGGAAGGTTTAAGAAAATAAAATTTAAAAAGTCAAGGAGAAATGAGTGCTAAAACACACCCTGGTGGGTTTTCCTTTGCTAATCTCTCCCAGCTGCATGTAGTTGAAACTCACACTAGTGTTTTCTTTTTTTTGGACCCTGGTAGCTTAGTTCTCCCAGTTCCCCATGAAGATCAGTATTTCACACCCTCTCTCCTGTTGTTTGTGGCTGTTGGGGGGTTTGTGCTGTGATGTGCCAAAACACAAGCTCTTGAGAGCACTGATGGGGTTTGTGCGGTGGCTCTGCAGTGCCCAGAAGGGTGAGTGATGTTGGTCTCATCAGTCTGATTTGGCATCTCAGTGCAGTTTGCTAATCTGGCTTCTTCTCCCTGCCAGAATGAAGAGAAGAGGAACCTTTCTCTGGGGGGCCATGTGGGCTTCGACAGCCTCCCTGATCAGCTGGTCAGCAAGTCTGTCACACAAGGCTTCAGCTTCAACATCCTCTGTGTGGGTGAGCATGGTCCCCTGCAAACAGGCATGGGGGGAAGTTGGGACCAGGATTTCTTGAGTGTCCTGCCCTGCCACAAACCTTGGCAGTGATTTAAGCAAGTCAGAAATGCCAAACTCTTAAAAACACATTGAGTCAAACCAGGAGAATTTCTGTAATCAGTGGGGTATTGCTCATCATCTCTGCTGCAATAGCTTTGCAATAGGAAGGATTAAGGGAAGGCTGTATATAGCAAGTTAAATATTTCCATATGCTAACTGGGGTGGCTGGCACGAGCAGCTTTTGCTGGGTACGATGTCTAGGTAGATGCAGTCAGATGCACCATGGGTTATGTGAGAGCTGCTGGTGATAACTTGGTCATTTCTGAGTGTAAGCATGCACCCCAAATCTGGGCACAAGAGGTTTGTGTCTGAGCTGTGCCTGGTCGGTGCTTTCCCAGGTGTCAGAGGGCTTGAAGCATGGTCGTTTCTGTGCCTGGAAAGGGAGGGAGAGTGTTTCTTATTGACTTTAAAATAATTATATTCTTGGCTTTTAATTTTGGTATTGATGGGATCTAGCAGGCGATGCTGGCTGGAGTACTAGAGACCAATTCCTTTCAGTGATGAGATGACCATCATTTTTGCTTTGGCTGGTTCTTATATGGTATATGATGTCTGATGTATTGTAACCTGTTAGACCGGCAGAAATACATCCAGAGACAGCAGCTCTTAATGGCTTTGTATAGACTGTGCAGTGACACCTGGACAACTTACACAAGGTGCCTGTGCCATACCCAAGTCATTTTTGCATATTCACGACACAAGTAAAAAGCATGGCTAAAATCACAGTTGAAATTCACAGACTTGTTCCTTAGCAGAAGGGTAATTGCAGCACAGGTCAATATGGTTTTAATCAGTGTTGTTCTAGGGGCTACCAGAATGGATATTCCTACATTCTCATTTAGCTTTTTTAAAAATTTTTTTTGGACAAGAGAGAAAAAGTCCCACCCTGTTTGCCAGTTACTACTCCCAAAAGTGCCACAACTGAACAGGAGAATGTAGCTTACGTCAGGAAGTGAGTTCTCCATATGTCTGCTTGCAGATTAATCTAGAGCACCAGGTGGCTTTGTTTCCTTGCACAACTCTTAGCCACAGCTGGTAGGAAGCAATGTGTGTCTCTGCCGCACTCGGAGGTGTTTATTCTCCTGTGAAGAGCAGAGCCTGAGGTGCTGGAAGAAGGAGAGAGCCCAAAGCCCTTGGCAGCAGGCATGGCACCTCTGTGGAGCAGAACTTTCCCACCCTCCTGCTCTCGAACCAGGGTATCTGCTGTAGGGCTCCTCAGCGTGCCTGTCTCTGCTGATGTCGTAGCAGTATGGACTGCCTGGAAAATGAGCAGAGCATAGAAGGTTATTTCCTTGGGTTTCGCCTCTCTTCACCCCCATGACCAATAGGGCTGTATGTAGTGAATAAGGAGTTTAAATGGGGCCCCTTCTAGGCCAATCTGGAAAATATCAGTCTTGTTTAGTTACCAGAAACAGCAATTCAAAGCCTTTCTGGCTCACAAACAGCTTGTCAGCCAAATATTCTGAGATAGAGGTTTTTGTGATGCATCCCAGGTGTCCTTCAATGGCTACTAAAATTGTCCTCTCCACAGCTTCTCTAGTGCAGAATCCCAAGCAAAGTCAGGGGTCATGGAAAGGAAAATAGTGTGCTTTGCTGTGCTGATGTGTTTTGTGTGATACTAGGAGACAAGACCCAAGTTCTCTATGTTGTTCGCATTAAGCATGGGAGGCCTTCAAGAAGGCAGACACCTATGTGACAATTACATGTCTGTTCACAAGCAATTAGTGGTGGCCTTCCACGTGTATTTTAGTTCTGCTCTCTAATTAATGTGCTTTGAAGTACCTGTGGCAAATTCATGCTGCAGTGAGCTGATGATTTGTCCTCCCTAGGTGAGACTGGCATTGGGAAATCCACACTGATGAACACCCTCTTCAACACCACGTTTGAGACTGAGGAAGCCAGTCACTATGAGAGCGCGGTTCGCTTGCGGCCGCGCACCTACGACCTGCAGGAGAGCAATGTCCACCTGAAGCTGACCATTGTGGATGCGGTTGGATTTGGGGATCAGATAAATAAAGATGAAAGGCAGGTCTTGTGCTATCTGCTCGGTGTTTCTGGGCATGCCTCACGCTTAGACATCAACTGCCTGCAGTTCCCCTTGCAGTGCTGCAGAAGTGTCTGTGTCTGTGCTAAAGGAGTTGCTCCCTGTCGTGGCTCTGGTTCTGGGGACAAAGAACAGAGGGAAATGAGTAAACAGCCAAAAAGAGGTCACAGGAGGTCTTTCCAGCAGAGAATGCTGTCCTGCAGGAGCATGAGCTGTTAACCAGCTGTCCTCAGAGCAGGGTCAGGAATTATCTGTTCTGGCAGTGATTGGTGTTTCTGGGCATGTTTCAATTAACTACACAGATATCTTTTTCAAGCCCCAGGTAAAGGCATTCTCAGACTCCAGGGTGTCTCCTTGGTCATGTTACATTGCTACAGACAGATGGCTCAGCCCTGAAATCTGGGCCAAGTTTGGTCTGGGGAAGTAGATCTGTCTATCCATGCTCCACTGTCCTTAGACTTTGCAGTGCAACCTCAAGAATCTCCAGCAATCTTTGGATTATAAAGTCTGTGTGTAAACACCATGCTTTTCCTGTTGTAAGGCTAAATTGTTTGAGTCTTATAACTTAAGTGATATAATGGAATGTCTAGGGGAATTCCTTCAGCCTTTAAACTGTTTAGATTTGCTCTCCAGTAGCTGTTTTGCTAATGGGATGGTTTTAGTTACAGGCCAATCGTAGAGTACATTGATACGCAGTTTGAAAACTATTTGCAAGAAGAGCTGAAAATCCGCCGGTCTCTCTTCAACTATCATGACACAAGGATTCACGTCTGCCTCTACTTCATCACCCCCACTGGGCACTCACTCAAGTCCTTGGACCTGGTGACAATGAAGAAGCTGGATAGCAAGGTAAGGGGTTGGAGACTGTGGTCCGTCTTTCTGGAATGCTTTTGTTGGTACTGATTGTCATGTAGGAGCATTTGTTCCTTCTGTGCAAGTGCTGGACTCCTTCCTGCATGGCAGCTGAGCCATTTTTAGGACTCTGGTAAAGCTTTGTCTGGCCTGGTGGTTGCTGAGGTCCTGTGCTTGTTTTCTCACTGACTTTCCTGAAGAATGTCAGGAAAAACCTGTTTTCCAGTTGGTTGTGTAAATTCCAGAGTATCCCTCTACAGTAAGAGTCTTAGCCAGATTAGCTGGTATTTATCAAAGCCATCAGCTGCGGCTCTATTGGGTGTGAGGATACCTTCCAGCATCAGCAGTTGAACTATGGAGTCCCCTTTGCTGTCCTGACCTGTCAGCAGGGACAGAGGGGCTGAGACATCAACCCCTGTAGATGTCCTAAAGGGGTGGTCAGTGCTGAGGGGACAAGGGCTGAGGAGAAGCATTGGCTGTGTGTGCTGGTGCACAGGGAGTGTGTAAGCTGTTACTGCTGGCAGTGCCAGGTGATCTGGATAGGCAATCACAGTATCTTAAAGTATAGATATGGTGAGGAATTCTCAAGGTCATAGGAATCCTAAAAGTGGGTAATGACAGGGTCTACTGGGGTTGTTTCTTTGTGCATAGGCTATTCTGCCTTAGGGGGCAGGGTGTTACCTAACCAACTACTTGCTGATATTTCTGCAGCTCAGAGCAAGTTTCTGACATAGTTTTGGGTGTTCCAGCTGGCTTCCAGGGAGCTGCAGGAGGCATCAAAGGTCACTAATGGCAGCGGAATCTCTTCTTCTCAATAATTTCCTGTCTTTCAGAGCAGTGTTTTAGCAGCAGGGTGGTTCCTTTCATGTGGCAGATGCTGATCAGTCTACAGAGGGACAGGCATGGCAGGTGGGATCCTGCAGGTCCTGGTGATTCCTTGGATTACACTGAGGGAGCATTCTCTTCTCTGGCTGTTGTTCACGTGCAGGTCTGTTGGACTTTCCTGGTGGGTTGAGTTCCTGTTGTGCAGTCCCTGCTGCTTGCCCTCACCAGCTAGGGCTCATGGCCTGCTTTTCCTTGCCCCCAGTCCAGAGCAGGCACTGGCTTCCCATTGCAGGGGGCTGTTTGTATCTGTAGTGGCTGTTACACTGACTTCATCAGGAATCTGAAAACCTTCCCTTAATAAACTTCTGTCTCTTGGTACAGTGCCAGCATTACATGTTCCCAGAAATATTTTTGGAGGAAAGCTTTTGCACGATTCCCCTTGGTGCTGGTGGTCCCACAAAGCATTTCTCTCCTTTCCTTCTCATTCCCTAATTTTTACATCTCCCTCTGGTTGCCTTTAATGCGGTCCATGGGTAGTACCAAAATAAATCCTTTGTACTTCTGGACAGATGAAAACTTTGTGTGCAGGCAAACTTTTTATATTTCCAAACTTCCACTTAAATAGTGCTCTCTGGAGTCATTTTATTCCGTTGTTCTCATTCCCCTTCTTGCCACAGCATGAGAACATCCTGGATTTCATGCTGTGGTGGCCTCACACAAGTGGGCACATGGAAATGAATATGCAAGTGGAGCCCATTGATATTTTCTGGACATCAGGGATATATGTTGTGTTTCTGCACCAGTGTCATCCCAGGACATTGGGGTGCTTTCCAGGCACTCCTTGAGGGTTTGTGCATGGCAGTGCTGTGCCCCTTTCCCAGGACAAATCAACCATTTGTGCTGGGGGCTGGTGTGTGGGCAGAGTGAAGTGGAGTGTCAGCAAAGCCCAGGCAGTTCTGCCCTCTCCAGACGGGAGCAGCAAGTGGTTACTGAGCAGAGGTGATGTGCACTGACTCACGTCTGCTGCTGTGTGAGCACACTTGAACCTGCCATTCCCCTTGGAGAGCTTTGTGTGGCTGGTGGCCCTGGTTTTACAGTTGAAGAATGGAACCTGTGGAGATGGAAGGTACATCAGAGGCAATGCTTTGCTCTGTGCTCTGCTGGCTCAGCCTCCAGGACTGGTTTAACAGGGAATTTATAGGACCCTGGCTCAGTTCCATCTTTGTTTTAGCCCAACAGTGGCTTGATGTGTCGTCCTGGGTAGGCTTTGGACTCTCTGTGACAATTTCAATAACCAATCTTGCTTTTAGTGTGAAGTTTATGAAACCCCTTCTGGGTAAAGCTGTTTTGTAAACAAAATCTTCCATTGTACTGTAAGACAATTATCTGTTTGGCTGAGCTCATGGCCAGCTGCTGCCTGGGGTATTTAGTTACAGCCAGAGAGCAGAAGCATCTTCAGAAGTGGTTGTAGGTAGATGGAATTTGGCTGGCAGGCTGCCAGTGTGAAGCACATAGGGCCTGACAGGTGTAGGCTTTCCACTGGGTTTAACCTGGGAACAGGAGGAGATAAATAATAGTGCATTTGTATCAGATGAGAAGGTGATTTATTGATTTAAAACACAGCCCTGTCATGGGAAGTGGTGGCACAGTGTGTGCAGCCATGAGCGTCCTGGAGCTCCATGCTTGTCCCTGGGTGGTTTTCAGTCAGCATGTGCTGTTTTGAGCTATGGCTAATTGCCTGCCCTCTGAGAGATGACGCATCCCAGGCAGGTGGGAATGCTTCAGGCAGCCTGTGCCTCAGCTCTTTGGCTTCCAAAATAGGATTTGCCTGTTGGCTTCACTGCAACTTGCATTCATGAACAGTTTGGAGATGGGGAAAAATCCAGCTATATTTCACAGAGCAGAAGCACCTGCAGTCTTATTGCATCAGCAGAATTATTTTGTACCAAATAACAAGTTCTCATAAGTTTTATTTTTGGAGATGAGAAGCTACTCTGGTCAGAAAGACTTGAGAAGGAGGTACATTTTGTGTGTGTGCATGGGAGTTCCCTGTCCTGTCTGAAGCACAGACTTCTTCTGGTCATAATTCCAGCTCCAGCAAAGCCCTCCAGCACATGGACTGACAGGCAAGGGGACACTGCACCCCTGTCACATTCAGTGGGGTGACATGCCAGTAGTCAACTGCATGATTTTATTACGAGATCTTTAAATAGAGCATACTGTTTTCCACCATGAGATACAAGAATGTTGCTCTAGGGTTTTGCCTTCAACCCCACCTCAACATTGTTTGTGTAAAAAGAGTGGACAGAGAACCCTCACGTAGTTCTGGCATTCCTTCCTTTTTATTGGGGTTTTAAAACCCAGGAGAAGAAGTGACTTCTCTAGCTAGATGTATAGCAGTCACTAATCTCTGTGCCACAGACTTGGCCTTTGCATGGAGGTGGCTGTGGGGAGGTAGGATTAGACATGCAGTTCAGTAGCATCTCATGTCTCGGTTTCTTGTTTCCAAACTGTTCCATCCTTTCTCTGTATTGTGAGGAAACGAACCCATTCTAGACTTAGGACTACACCCAAATGCCATATCCATGCCTCCCCAGTATTGATGTGGCTATTGATTATTGGAAACACAACTTGTAAACCCCCTTTGGGTTGTGAACTCTGTCAGCAAGTGTTCACTGAGTTGCCTTTTCAAAATACAAGTGTGCCCCAAGACAACAAGAAATCTGGTTGAGGGCACTCGAATCAGCCTTGGTTTGTACTTTCTTCGAGTAGTGCTGAGACCACAGGTGACCAGAGAGCCTGTCTCCTCTGCTGCTCCAGGCTCTGCACATCCTGCCTTGCTGTAAGCAGGGCTGAACTGGTGCCCCTTAGAAAAAGAAGGGGAAATTGCTTGGTTCAATTGAAAAGGGATGTGAGCCCTGAGCTGACCCTTTTTCTGTGGGAGATGGTGAATCCAAGCCTCCTCAGCTCTTAGCAGGTCAGGGAGACACCCAGCTGTGGTCATGGCCCTTTTACTTTTGTAAGGAGGATATGGACCTGCTGAGCAGTGGAGTGAGCAGCAGGCCTTATTCTGTGGGGGGTTGTGGTCCTCGGTAAAAGAGGCCAGGTCAGTGGCTGAGAAAAAGAGGAATTTATTCTCTCAGATACATTTGCATTGAGCAAATTCAGACTATTTTCATTTGGAGTGAGTAAATGCTCTTGTGCTTAGTGAGTACTAAACCACTAAACAGAGACAGGGGAGGGGGAGCAGTGGCACGGGGGGAACCCAAGAAGTATGGAAAAAACACTGAGCTGCAAAGAACTTGTACTGGGAAAGCAAAACCATTTATTTTAATGGGCACCCACTGGAGACCAACTGGTTGCTATGAATTTCAGCTTTGTAGGTCAAAAAGCGTTGGCTGTTGGGAAATGTTAGATGGCCAATCAGACTTTCCCATTATTTGTCTAAATTCTTGTGTTTCACTGCTATGAATTTGGCTGCTGTTCAGACAGATGAGTTCTGCTGTTTGTTTAGGCAGTGGTTTGCAGTATCACACTTGGCTTTTTTGGCATGGCAGCATTATCTAGCACAGGTTCCTGTGATAGATCCAGCCCCACTGTAGCTCTCAAGCACGAGGCCATAGTGAACCCCGTTGCTCCTGATGGATGTGGGATGTGGCCCTTGTTTACTTTTGATCTGGGTGGGTACTGGGCACAGGGAGACCTCCCCACTGTGCAGCTTGTGGGTGGCTTTGAAGCCTGGGTGGATGAAGTTGTGTGGGGTATAGTGACTGCTGGCTGATGTGAAACCAAAGCTGAGAAAGAACAGCATGAAAACAAATCTGTCTGCTGTATGGCACCCTGCACCTTTCCCCGGTGCTCCATATAATCTGCACAGCACATCCAAGTTGTGATCCTCACCAAGAGGCTCAGGGAGTCCTCAGAGAGGATCAGCAGCTGCTGTCAGAGCGTCTGAGGAGTCCCTGCTCTTTGTGCTTGAGCATGGGAAGGCTTCACATCAGCTCAAATGCAGCGTTTCATCCTTGTGCTTGTCTTGTAAAAAACATCCTGTCAGCACAGCCAGGTCGCATCCACACAGAGTGGATGGGCAACAGCTTGCATGTGACGGCTACATTGTGTCTGCCTCCATCCACGTGTGTAACAGAGTACATAGGTGAGAGCAGGGGCTTTGATCTGCTCCTTATGTACTTAGTGCAGGGTGTTTGGTTGTTCTCTAGTCTTGTAGCCAAGTCCTGGAAAACTCTTCCCTCTAGTGTTCAGCTGAGCTGGGCTGCAGCTCCTGTGTAAACAGAGCTCTGAGGTGATTTTAGGAAATGTAAAACAGCCGGGGGGTAGGATCCAGGTCACCCCCGGGCTCGACACAGCTGCTCACCCAGTTGCTGCTCACCTAGGTGTTTGTCCTATTCCTCCCTTCTGCTCTAGGTGAACATCATCCCGATTATTGCCAAAGCAGACACCATCTCCAAGAGCGAGCTGCACAAGTTCAAGATCAAGATCATGAGTGAGCTGGTCAGCAATGGAGTGCAGATCTATCAGTTCCCCACGGACGACGAGGCAGTGGCTGAGATCAACTCTGTGATGAATGTGGGTAACGCTGCCAGTTCCATCGCTGCCAAAAGTTGTGACAAATTAAATTGCTGCACAAAAATGCATTTGAAGGGCGAGTTTCAGTGGGAATGTCCAGACACTGAATCTGTTGGAAGGTTGAACTGTGAGTCTTGCAGATACCAAAAGCTGTTGCATACAGAATTAATTACAATGTGGCTCATGTTTAGTCTGGGGGCTCTCTGGAGAAACTTAGCTCTAGAACTTACTGAATTTTTGAAAAATACTTTCTTCAAAATTAATTCTGTCTGTACTTAGACAAATTTAGAAAAATTGTTAATCTCTATTTTGTCTTTTTTGAAATTCAAGGATCAAATTCAGACCTGGCTGAAGCACAAGCAAAAACACTTTCAAGCTTCTTGTCTCCCAAATCAGAGTGCAGCTATGGCAGTAGAAACAACTGAAATGTTTCCATGTTAATTTTATAAATCAAAGGAAGCTTTTTCATCAAAATGAACATTTTCCTGCATAGCTGTTTCTGATTAAATGCTTTGTCTTTTCTTTCACCCTTCCCCCCCCACCATTTTTTTAAAATTCAGTTACCAGTTGGTTTCTGGGTCAACTAGATATGTGTTTTCACTTAATAGTTCTTTTTTGCTGAAATCATGAAAAAGCTGGAGGATTCACTCTTACTTAAATAATTGCAAGCTGTGTGTATTTGGGAGAAAAGCAGGAGTCATGCTTGCTTGGCTTTTTTTTTCCTTCCTTCCTCCAATGAAAATACAATTAGCCACTTCTCTACAAGTTCCATACTTCTGGATCCATCTATATTTAAATGTGAAGGATTTTGTCAGCCACACCCTACTGAAGCACCCAGTCTGTGGCTCCTTCTGTGCAATCCTGAGGAGGGTGTCCTGTTTCCTCCCTGTGCCTGATGCTTTGCAGACTTGGAGAGCAGCGAGCACATGTTGTATCCTGCACATGTCTCTTGCAGTGCCCACACACTCACTGCTGTGCCAAGGCCTGTTTGTGGATATCCCTGCCAGTGCTTTTGGGAAGGCAGGGAGTGCCCTGCTCCTGGTGCATGCAGGAATAGCCTGACAAAGGGATAGAGGAGAGTAGTAATGACCGTGGTGTTCCTCCAATATTCTCCAGCTGGTGCAGCCCAGACAGCATTGCTGGTAAGCTATGCTGTGGCCTGACACCACTCTCTGTAGTAATATCCCTGTTCGTAGTAGACATTCCTCTAAGTATCAGAGATTGGTAAGTTCAGAAGGGGGACTCATGGAAGCAGCTCTTGTGCCTGGGTGAGGGGGATTTAAGGGTCAGGCTGATCTCTGAGGGGTTACCCCATGCACTGAGTCCCTGCCCTTGGCTCTGTTTCAGGCTCATCTGCCCTTTGCTGTGGTTGGCAGCACAGAGGAGGTGAAAGTTGGGAACAAGCTGGTGCGAGCTCGGCAGTACCCGTGGGGAGTGGTGCAAGGTGAGGTGCTGCAAGCCCACCCCAAACCCCTCCCTGTGTGTGCTCAGACACACCCTGGCACCTGTGCAGCTCTGCCCTCCACCAGCACCTCTGCATGAAGGTGCCCTGTGATAAGCAGTACAGGCATGTCCCCTGCAGCCTTTTGTCTTTCCTTTGAATTCCCATTCCTACCAGCAGGTAGGAAGGTCAACAGGAATCCATGCATCCAAGGGGTTGTGTTGTGCCCTGAGCAGGGCAGCAGGCTCTTGAGGATGCAAGTACCTGGAGTCAATCATATGTGCCCTTGTCCCCCACCACACCTGCAGTTTGCTGACTTGTCCCTTCACTTCTATTAGTGGAGAATGAAAGTCACTGTGACTTTGTGAAGCTGCGGGAAATGCTGATTCGGGTCAACATGGAAGATCTGCGGGAGCAGACCCACACCCGCCACTACGAGCTCTACCGGAGGTGCAAACTGGAGGAGATGGGTTTCAAGGACACAGATCCAGACAGCCAGCCCTTCAGGTGAGTGGCCTTCACATCTAGCATCGATTTAGAGTGAGAGTTTGGTGCTGACAGCCCCAAAAAGTGGGAGGTTTGTAGGTGAAATCTACAGTGCTGGGCTGGAAAATACCAGCACTGGGTTTGAACTTTGCAGCTGATTTGGATGATCCCTTCCCTGTCTGTTTGTCTTTAAACAACATAGACAGGCATGCATTTCCCCATCACTAACTCATCAGTGTCCAGAGAGTCTGGATTTCATTTGCTTTCTTCCCCAGCCTCCAAGAAACATACGAGACCAAAAGGAAAGAGTTCTTGGGTGAGCTCCAGAGGAAAGAGGAAGAAATGAGACAAATGTTTGTTAACAAAGTCAAGGAGACAGAGGCAGAGCTGAAGGAGAAGGAGAGAGAGGTGGGTGTGCCAAAAACCTGTGAGGAACCCAAACTACACCTAGCAGGGAATCTGGGTCTTGGCAATGCATGAATCCTGGAAAGCACATGCAGCTGTTGAGGAAACCTCAGCAGCCAAAGCACAAACACATCACTGGTTTAGGTGCCTCAGAAATTGTCTTCCCTGTCCTGTGCCGTGTGGAAATATGGCTGCTCTCTGGGGAGTGAAAGGCAGTGGCAGGAGGTTGAAGTGAGCATCCATGCCAGGCTTCACTCTTGAGGCTTACTGGACGGCAGAGTAAAGGGGGCAGCTGGGCTGGAGTCCCCAAAGTGAGTTCAATGGAGTCCCCAGTGTGAGGCCTCAGGCAGCAGCTGTGACTGCAGAGGAATTAAATGGACCATCCTCAAAACTAGTGAGGAGGAAAAGATCCTGTGATATCCGCACCCCCTGTGCAGTGCTTCGGGCTGAGCCAAAATCCCCTGTGCTTATCTCCAGGGTTCACGCTGCCTCTGGTTTGCTGTGTGGTCTCAGGCAGAGCTGAATTTATTGTGTCTTCCCTGCTTTTGGTGGTTACTGGGTGCTGTATTCTGCCAGATTGGTCCCTGTGGTGGGGATTTGTGTGGGAGGTGTGACAGGGCTCTTGGGGCAAGGTTAGTACAGCCCGAAGGAGCTCAGAGGGTCTGTCTCCTACCAGCTCCATGAGAAGTTTGAGCACTTAAAAAGGATACACCAGGAAGAGAGAAGGAAGGTGGAGGAGAAGAGGAGAGAGCTGGAGGAAGAGATGAATGCCTTCAACAGGCGGAAAGTCGCAGTGGAAACCTTGCAGTCCCAATCCTTGCAGGCTACCTCACAGCAGCCACTGAAGAAGGACAAAGACAAGAAAAAGTAAGTGTCTGAACTGGAGTCTTCCTCCTCTGCCACTGGAAAGCTGAGAGTCTGCTCAGATGCTTTAATGTTTGGTCAGTTGTTCAGAGAGCATACAGAAAAAGGGATTTTGGAATCCTAATTCCCATCCTTCTGATTCTTTGCTTAAAGCAGAGGAGAGATGAGCCCCTCCTGTGCTTGAGCACTGTCCAGAGAAGCCTGGGCAGCTGCAGGTGGGAGGGATTTGCAATTTGGGGCCATTCTCTAAAGGCTGATGGTCCCATGGGATTCACTCTTGCCTCTGTGACAGCCAACTCAGGTTGTGAAATGGGGCTCCAAGGCACAGTTCTAATTACAAGAAAATTCTTTTCGTCTAAAGGCAGAGTTATCTTAACTTGCTGCGCATTAATTGACATTGCTGAAGCCACCAGGAGCAAGCGTATGTAAATATTGTTGTTTCAGCCACCTGACTGTGTAATGATAGACCAGGAATGGGACAAAGAAGTTTTGTCACCTGTGTTTTTAACACCCCAAATTGGGGAGTTATCCTACTTCCAATTCAAGACAGTCTCTAAGGAACAGTGGCTAGAGAGCAAAATAAGGAGCACTGTCATGCAAACTGGTAATTCTGCTATTGTGGCATTTTTTGTTACTTCCCCTTGCATGAAGGAGCTCAAGAGTCAGAACTGCCTTCTGTCTAACCCAGAGCAGGCTGGTGGCAAGCCTCTTAATGATGGCAAGAAAAAAAGACCATGAAGAGTAGCAACACCCGAGTTTGTGCTTGACAGCGCAGCGTTCAGCTTCACACTGCTGATGAGATCTTGTGGTCTGTCATTTCCCTGCTGTGAACTGCAGCACCAGAGGAGCTCATTCTGTGTACTGACATCCTAAAAATTTTTTTTTTCCTGTGGAAGATAATGGGGTAGATTATTTGAGTATTTCTTTGGAATGTAAATGTATTGGTGCTAAAACCAAAGCACTCCCTTGTGCAGACTGCTCGACATACTCTGGGGCATAGCCCACCTCACACACAGAGTCCAAATGGCTTGTAAAATACCTTGCTGAAAATACGGTTTAATCTGAATTAGAAGCTGAATCCTAGGGCATTCTTGGGCCCAGGACTGCTTTGGGGAAGGTGAGCACAATGGTAACTTGTGCAAGGGATGCTGGTGGCAGGGATGGACTGTGAGCATGGGCCAAGAAATGCTGCAGCTTCCCCTCTGCTCCTTCTGGCTGCAGCAGAAAAAGTTTTCCTGCACTTTGCTGGGTTTAGCCCACCTTCAGATGTGAGTCTGGACCTTTCCTCTTCTGGGCAGTGATAGAAACAAGCTGTGGTCAGGAGCAGGACTGGGGGGCAGGTCAGTGGTGTGCAAAGGTCTGAGGGGCACCCACAGCTCTGCATGATGAGGGACCCCACATGGTGCTGGGGGGACTCTAGCTCTGAAGCACAGCTAGAGGAGGTGCACCCATCACCAGGATGGTTTTGGATTGGGGTTTTTTTATTGTTCTTTTCAAACCTGTGAGCTAGCTCAAAATACGGGGTTTTGGGATTTCTGCTCAAGTAAAATGTTTTGGAGAGCTAGTTGAACTCTTTATCATCCCTGGTTCAAGACAGTGTTCTTAGTAGCTTTGATAAGTAAAAAATGGTGATGGAAGAATTGCAGAAGTTGGGGGAAAGAGAAGTGGTTTTGGTGCTGAGCAGGCTGTGCCAGGCTGCTCTCACCTGAAGTCTTCAGCTGCCCCAGCAGTTTGTCCTCCTCCTCCTTTTTTTGTTTTAACATATTTCGCTACACTTTGCTTTTGTTTGATTTTCATAACTTTAATTCATGCTTTTTTATGTTTTGTTTCTTTCAGTTAATGACACACAGGCTTTCAGGCCAAGAGTGGACTTGGTGCTTTCATGTGTTAAGTTGCTTGAGTTTCCCACCCTGTGACCCTTCTCATAACATTGTGTGAGTGGACCAAAGTGAAGGAGAAAATGAGCATCTCCAGTGATTGCAGTGTTCCAACCTGCTGTTTTCTTTTCAGAATTATTGGGAGGTTTGCAGGAAGTAACCTTACATGTACATTTTGTTAAACAAAGCCAACTAATCCCTCAAGTAAGATGTTTTGTTCTAAACCCAGTGATTGAGCAGCTGTGTATGAAGTGACTGTAACTGAACTCATCTTACCCACCAGCTAAATAATTGCTTTCTACTTTTTTTTTTTTTTTTTTTAAATTGGCCAAGGTGACTGCTGGAGGTTCATCGACCTCCACTGTACATGCACAGTGAGAGGAGTGGTCTGAAGAATGCTGAAATGTTTATTTTTCTAACAAAATTCTCAAATAAGTTTTTAGAATGAGTAGAAAAACACAACACTTAGGCTTTCTGCAGGAATCTTAGTCAGAGTAACCCTCATTCCAGTAATTCTATATGTAATCCTGAATTACTCTAAACACTTTCTACATCATTTATAATATATATATATATATATATATAAGGAAAGAGCGTGGTTAATAAAATTAATGGGACAATGTTTTGAATTTTCTTTACTGCTAAAGTAGAACATTTATAGAGAGGTTTTTCATAAGAGTTTGTTGTATAAAGTGGAACTACAGGATTTGTGTAACATTTCAATTGTCACTTACCAATGTATTTGCTGTTGTGGAAACTATTTAAGCCAACATCTTTACTTTTACTCTTTAACCTTAAACCTAATATGTGCCTAATAAGGAGAATCCCCTGCTCTTGAGCTGTGCACTGTATTTATGCTGACAGGTTCTGTTCCTCTTAGAAGGTGCTTCTTTTGACAACTCCTCAGGCCTAGAAATCACAGCCTTGTTTTCCTGGGCAATTCAGCTTAGAAGACTAATTAGGATCAATATTAATTTTTTCCACTCAAACCATTTTGTGACTAGGCAGGGCAATAACTGAACAGAGAGTTACTGGCTATGTTGTCATGGAAAAATAGTTGGACCCAATTCCATCCATCCATCAGATCCTAGGCTAAATGAAAGGAAATATTTTATATTAGCCCTCACATAGTATCTTTAGAGTTTATAAAAACACTGGCTGGCTAAGTTTTAGTTGTGAGTGTGTGCATTTTTATTTAGTTATTAATGTTACAGGATTTTTCTGTTATGTTTTTTGTTAAAGACTTGTCTTTAAGTTGTCAGGAAATTCCTGATATGCCGTGCAGAGGGACATGAAGGGCCTGGGTCTGAGCTGTTGCAGGGCAGTATTTTGCTGGATTCTGAGGTTCTTTAAATCTCATATCCCATTAAAGCAGCTTTTTTTTTTTTTCCCCCCTTTCTAAATACATGCTCAGGTGTTAGACTGTGTTTTCTTATGGACACTGGCCTCTTTTGTCGATATACTGACCGTGTTACTTGATGCTTGTTGAAAAGAACCTCACAAAGATCTCATAGGTACCTTTTAGAATAGGCTTTTGTTGAAAGAATAAAAATTCAGCACTTGTTGGGAATCTGCTGAAAGCTGGACATTTAATTTTTAAGGCTGTGCCTCCAGGTTAGATGTATTTTAAAGAGTAACTATTGAAAATTAGGAGGGTTAGTGTTGTTTTCTCAAACATGTACAAGGAACCCAACCTTCTGTTACATGCAAGAAGACAATTCTGCCTCACCTCTGACTGCAGACCAGTCATGAAGCAAATTATTTGTTATTAATCTTCCACTAATGAGAGAGACTGTAGTGCACTAATTTCCTGAGAAAGCAATGCTCTTTGGTTCATTGTTTTGCTTCTCAAGGCCAATGCTGGGATAAAACAGTAACTGGTGGTACTGGTACGCACCCAGCTGCCTCACCAATGTGTTCCCAATCAATAGTTCTCTCCTGATCTCATGCTGCAGCCAGCAAGATCTATGCAAATGATTTCCTTCTGCCCTGGCTCATCAGAGATCAATTCTTTTTTTCCTAGAGTAACAGGTAGTTAAGAAAAATTATTACAACAAAGAGTAAAAATCTTCAAATCCATGGGCATTGTGGAAAAATTTACAGCATTTTCTGAAGAAGACATTCAGAATGTATGTGACAATATTTTAATGATGATGATTATTATATTACTTTGACTTTATGTTGTGACAGACATCCATTGTCCTTGTAGTTGCTTGTTCAACATCATAATCTCCCCAAGGGGACTCAGTCATATTTTTTTCCTGAGTTTTTGTCTTTTCCTTTTGGCTGAGACAAGATTTAAGTATTGTGGTATATAGGGTAGTTCTGTATCTTATTTTTATTTAACAAATTACAAATATGTTGTGATGCTAATCTCACCCAGTCTGAAGACTTACATCTTGTAGGCTAGAAAAAGTGAAAGAAAAACCCTTTAGAAATGACTGAAACCATTCAGTTACACACCTTTCAGCTGTTTTATAGATTCATCTGCAAAAGATTGGTATTAGTGGTAAAAACTATCCAGTTTTTTATCATTTAAACATTTGCCATCCTGTATGTTGTCTGCTTTCTAATTTAAATTGTGTTTTGTGGGTCTCTGAGGGGGGTGTCATGTGTGGCTGTGGTGGCTGCCCCAGGGGTGAAGATGGGGGGGGATGTTTTGGAGCCATGGAGGCACCTTGGGGCCCTGCCTGGGGGACACATCCTTCTGGGATGTGCTGCATCCCTTTGCTTTGTCATTCCCAGCATGGTTTGGTGTTTTTACTTCCTTTTCTTTCCACTCTGTACTTTTTTTCTTTTATTAAATCTCACATGTATTTTGAGGTTTTGTGGTGTCGTTTATTTAATGGTGCATTATTTTCTGTGCAATCTAGTAATTTTCTGTATTATCTGTCAAAATAATACTGTGTCATGATTTCAAGCTTACGAGTCACAGCCTGTCTTATGACTATTGGGAACATTTAAAAATATAATTAGCTGATTAATTGACAACTAGCTAATCATAGAGTGTGCAGAAATGTACTTCCTGTGTAATCTGGGGAGAAATTCTAAGATATTAATCCAAAAGCCATCTGTGTTTGGGCAGAATGACTTTGAGCTTTGCTGAAAGAGGTGATTTAAAGGTAGGATGAAAAGGGAGCAGAGGTGGAGAGGTTTCCTGGTGGTGCATCCAAAGCTGTGTGTCTTGTCTGGAGAAGAACATTATACACTTAGGTCAAGGCCAACAAAAGAGCACAGTTTTAGTTTGGGGCTCTGCTTTCAGAGAGCTGCTGAAGCTTTACCCGAAGATTTGTTCTCAGTGTCTGTTCTCTGGGCCATTGCTGTGTACCAAGTTATATTCACTCAGCTTTGGGTCTTTCTGGGGTTTATTTGGTATTGGACTGAGATCAGTGCTGCACTTCAGACACAGCCAATGTGAAGTTTGGCTGATGCACAGTGTTTACTGTAGCAGTGCTTCTGGTGGGAGGTTTTTCTGCAGCCCCAGCTTGAAGAACAAAACCAGGCTGGTGATCCTGGCTGCCTCTGAGAGCTTTTTAGGAATATGCATCTGGAAATCTTTTAGGCATAACCTTTAGTAGGGAATTAGTAGTTGATACCAAGTGGTTTGTATGAAATGTTTACATCCTTTTCTGTCCCAATACGTTTTAAAGCCAAATCTAGGAGACCAGAGAGGAGCACATGCATTCAGGTACATCGGAGTTCAGGGAATCGAAGGTGGTGGAGTAGCTGTTCCTTTTAAAGATGGGTGACCTGGTGATTCAGATGATGTGCGTTGGCAAGTGTCTTTCCAGAGGAGCAGTGTTAAGGGCATTCATTAATATTTGTGCAAAGCTCCTAGAGATGCTTTGAGGAGAAGGAGAAATGCACAGGTTTGTTAGAGAAGCAGCTCGGCAATGAGGTAGGTGCTGCCCAGGCTTTGCAGTTCCAGAGCCGAAGGCCAGTGGCCAAGGCCCGGGAACATGGTGGTACTTTCTTTCAGGAGACAGCCCAAACCCAACCTTGTCCTCAGCTGTTCCATTGGGAGAAGTGTGCAGCTGTGAGGGATGGAATGAGGCAAGGACTGTGCAAAGCCACTGCTCCAGCTGTGTGTGCTAGTTGGCTGCTCCTGCAGGTCTCCATCACCTGGGATTTCTCATGTTCCATCAGCAGTCTTTTCTCATTAAAATTTTAAATCAATCCTCTGATTACCAGTTCCCAACAAGATGTTGGCAGCTATGAGAGCTTATCCAAGTTGCAATGGTTTAAACTCAAATGTCTGTACAATAGATTTGACCTTTCATGCTGTCTTTACTTAATGTAAATAACTGAAACTTAAACATTGATTCTCTTTTGTTCTTTCTATAGCTTTTTTAGTCTTCCCAGTGCGTACTCCATAACAACAGGAAGATATGTTAATTAGAAGATTTATTGAGGCCAAAACATCTCATGCAGAAGAAATTAATTGGTACTTACACCATTAGCTTGCAATATATTGCACAGAAGAGAATATGTAGCAAGGACTAAAATTCACCATGTCTTTTGATGGGGAAAATTTTGCTTAATCAGGTTTCTTGGTAAAGTTAAATCCAAGATACTTGCCAGAAGGTAAACTGCTAATTCAGGCTGCTGCATGGCTGGCGCTAAAACCAGAATGTTAATTTTGGGACTTTTACCCCAAGGGAGTTAACACTGACTGACTCCAGAGTGAAGAGGGACAAACCTGGGTTAGTGTGAGGAGCTTTCAGCTTTGCTGCTTGAACTGCCGCAGTAACAGGGTCCTGCAGGTCCTCTCCAGTCTGGTTTTGGGTTGTAACTGGGGAACCTGGTGTCCTTAACCTGTCATCCCTAGTCTGACATCCCTAATCTTTCAGCTGGATTCTCACCTTTCATAGCAATAATTCTTCTGTGCAGCTTGCTTCTGTATACTTATGGGTTTTATAACCAAAATGCCCCAACCTTCATCTCTTTAGTTTTCTGAGGGCTGCACATGGTGCCTCACACCGTAACTCCTTCCCCAGAGCTCCCTGCCCACCTCCCACCTGCTGCTTCAGATAACTCTGCCTGGCCAGTCCAGTCTCTACTCATCCTGCTGGGATGTGATGGGTGAGAAGGGAACCATTTTAAAGTACAACTAAATGTTATCTATTAATGGAGGGGAAATAGTTTAAAACGGGAGACTCGGTGTTCCTGGTGTGAGTTCAGTGTTTGTAACAGACTGACTTCCCCTGACAAAAATACTTCTTTTAAAAAAAGGAAAGGGGAAAAACAAAGTGTGATGTCTGTGCCACCGGTAACTTCACACAGGAACAGGGAGAGGCCCCAGTTTCTTTGTTTTAAAGAACCTTGTAAATGAATCTCGGGAATGATCTGTACCAAAGTTGGGTTTAATAAAAACAAAACTGACTTGTTTAACAAACATCTGTTAAAACCATGGTTTGTACACCAGGTGTAACCAGAACAATGTCCTCTGTCCAAATTCCCAACCTTCTGTGATCCCAGTTTCCCCTTGTTAACTCTGTTGCCCTGTGATTAAAGTGTCATGTCCCCTGTGCACCCCTATGTCTTGGCAGTTGCTGTCCCCAGTCTCCCTCCCTTTTTCCAGGCTGCTGCTTTCCCCACTGCCCTGGTGCTGGGAGGGTAGGAGTGGCCAAAAGCCAGTCCTTGGCAGGAGATTTAAAGGAAGTCTCACCCTGTGCCCCTACCTTGTGCTGGGTGGTGTGACTGCAGTGGGACAAAGGTTGAGAACAGGGAGTGGGTGGATGTAACAGGAGCCCTCTGAGGCTTCTGCCGAGGACATTTTGTCTCTGTAACCCCCCAAGAGATGGAGAGGCTGGTGTAGAGGTGCTAACTGCCCCAGGCACTGAGTGCCTGTCCCTAGGATGTGTGGTACGTGACAGTCTCTGAACCCTCTGGATGCCCTTAGCATAAATTAGAACTAGGAAATAGATTGCAGCTGTAACAGGTATGTGGCCTGAAAAGGACTAAACTGGGCACGTAGAGAAGCTGTGGAGACTCCTGCCACTTGCAGGCATTAGGGATGAAACCCCATGACAAACATGTTCATCCCATGTTCTTCATCCCTGCCTGTTCCTGCTGCCTCAGTGGGCAGGGATGAGGCACCACTTGTGTCAGGAGAAGTGGGACCAGGTGGGAAGCACCAGGGTCTGACACAGCTGTGTCTTGCGGGCCAATGAATTCAGAGTTGGAAGTCCTCTTAGGAGGGCTCTGTCTGTCTCCATGTCTGTGATGCCCTGCACAGAATGGGGGAAAGCTGAGGCTGTGTCTGACCATCAGGCTGAGCTATGAAACAGCCTTTGCTGCTGCTTTGATGACTGTTTTAAACTTGCTTGTGTTCCCTTTTGAGGCCAGCCACTCTAATTCCTTTGGCAAAGCTTTCATCCCGCTTATAGCTTTTGTCAAGTTAGATTCCCAGCTGGATAGGTTAATTGGGAATAGAAGTTTTTTGTTCTTTTTCCAAATTGCTTGGAAGATTTGATTAAGTTCAGTTTGTTGTGACTATAGTTGGGTCACCAGGGAGATTCCAGTTGCATGCCTTGCTGAGGAGGAATGGAAAGGGGCTCTGAGACCTGCTGGAAGTTAATGCATCTCTCCATCTCAGTGCACTTTTCTGTCTTCCTAAAGAATTGAACTGTAAGTACTGTTCAAATTGAATTAACACTAAAGTTAATTAGCAGGAGAAAAAACCCAGCAACTTTATAGATGCAGCCCCACAAATGAGGTATAACTATTGCATTACTCTTCCCTTTGCAGTTTTCTTGTCTCTTGATCAATTCTCTGACCACAGGAGTTCCTTTAATTGTGCAGCTGTGTAAATGAACTCTTCTCCTAGGTCATCACCTACCCTCCATAAGTAGTGACACCAAGTCAGGTTTTTTGTCAGAAACACCTCAGTGAGTGCTGCCTTGAAATGGGGACGCTCTATCCTCACCTGTAATGGTGCCTGGGCGACTGCATGAGAGGTGACATGGTTCCTTTTGGTGGGGGTTATGAATGGGGGACATTGTGGTGGATGGGAGGATCTGAAATGCTTTGCTGTTTCCGTAGGTGGCTTAAAACAGCCACAGAAAACAGTTCAGTGGGTGCTTACCATAGGGGATTTTAGGTTTAATTGCAGCTTTGTTTACAAGGTAGTGGTAGCTTCAGGCATCTGGAAATCTGGCCTGAATTGAGGCAACAAGAAGAGGAGTCTGGGTTTGAGAGGTGTACCTCACCTGGGCCATGAACCCCAAGGGAAGGAACCTTACTAGGTCAGAGCTCTTTGAAAATACTGTATGAGCATTCTCTGTAATTTTCCTGGGAGTGAATATTCCCCAAAACAACAATCCTCACAGAGCTAGCCATAACCACATGAGACCTGTGCCAGCACTCACTGAATCTGGCACATTTTCGCCAGTAACTGGTGTGTAGCAAATGGGATCCACAGTGGTGAGTTGAGCTGCAGTTGGAATAAACTTGTGTTTATTATAAATAAACAGGTGAGATGTCATCCTCTCTGAAACTGGCTGGGCAAAATAATTGTTCCTGTCACTGCTGTGTGTGGGGAGTGTTCATCTTGTCACTCATTACTTGTCCAGGCAGGGAGGGGAAAGGTATTAAAGCTTCCAACTCTGTTCTGCAAGGAAAAAAAAGAGATTTGGTGCTGTTCTCACTATCCAAAAAGTGCTTTCTGTAACAAGAATGGTCCTGTGCAAGAGCAGCTCCTTCCTGTAGCTGGCAGCTCGTTCTTTGGGGTAGGAAGCTCCATTCTGAGTGATGGCAGGAATGCAAAGGTAAGTGACATTTTTAACCAGTTGGAGCCAAGACAAAAGTACTTGTTTGTCAGTGGTAACTACAGTGCTGGAATAGGCGTGTGGGAGGGAGCTGTGGTGCCAGAGAAGCAGCAGTGTGTCCTGGGAGTGCAGGTAGCCTCCAAGTGAACTGTTCTCATCCCAGTGTGGCATCTTGCACTCTGACTGGGAACATGGTGCCCTGATAGGCCTTCCAGCACTGCCTTTATCTTTTAGAATTAACTCCTGTTAATGTATACTTTTCAGTGCTGATCATAGAGATCTGCAGGGATTTTGAAAAGCAAGTTTGTTCATGGGTGTTAACACATCATCCAGCTTATAGGCAAGAACTATATACATAGGCTCAAAGCTGTGGGGAAAACATGAGGTTATGATTATTGTGGTGTAAAGTTACAGCATGTTAATTACTGCGTGTACAACTTTTCTGCTGGCATTTCCACAGGTAAACGCAGCTGGTGACAATGCTTGAGATAGGGCAAATGGATGGGAGGGAAGCAGAGCCCATCACACAGCTCAGTTTTCTGCAGGGATCAGTGTGGGCATCACCTTTCAGCTGGGCTGTTCCAGGGCCACAGAGAACAGGCAGACCAAGCTTATGTTTTATTTAGTGGAAACTGTAAAATACAACTCGCCTCCTCCCAAAAGCCAGGCAGTCAAGTCACAGCTTGTGAGAGAAAAGGAAGGTACTGCTCAGAAGGAGGGAAGAGTCCTACCATTAAATGAAAACCTCCCCTGTGATAGAATGAATAAATACCATGTCCCAAGCATGCTGCTGCCTGGCCCCCAAGTATGTGGGGACCTCACAAACCTCATCTGGTCTAACCCAGCCCCAAGTCCGGCTCCTGCAGCACCCCCGGCCTGGTCAGAGCCCCTCCTCAGCACAGCATCCACAGCTTGAGGTAGCTTTGATCTGATTCATGGGAATTCTGTGGGTTTCACTGCAGGTTCAAGTCATGTCTGCTCACACATGCTATTTGCACTAAATCTCCAATACTGGATGTTACTGGAACACTTGGGCATTTCCTTTGTGGTTTAAAGAGCAGCATGGCTTTCTCCCTGCACACACAGAGCTCACTGTGTTCTCAGAACCCAATCTGGCAAATTTAACACTTGAGAAAGTGTGAGCAGCTGCTCAGCACATAGGTCCTGCAAGGCTGGCATTCAGGAATTCCTCTCCGACAAGATAAGACAATGAGGAAGGGGGGACAAGGCCAGAAACTTTCTTCTTGCACTGATGAGCTCTGCTGTTACATAGCATGAGGGTCTCCTTGCTCCTATCCCGTCTCTGTCTCAAAGTTATTTTTCCTATGTCATTACATGAGACACCTTCTCAGTATTTAGCCTGTGCCAGTCCATATGAAACCCCCTCCTGTTTGTGACAGGATGGCAGGTGTGGTGCTGTTACCCATCCCATACTGGCTGGATTATACCTTCAAGCTAGGGTAACAATCACCTAAAAATGCCTATTGTTTAAAGCAAAACCCCCACAAATTTTAAAAGGATGTGTGAGGCTGGTTTTTAAAAGTGTAAGAGTGGTTTAATCTGACCTTTGTGAAACCACTTTGCTATGAAGATTAAGCAGTTTGTAAGAAATAATGTGGTTGTAGTGGTGGAGGGGAAATAAAGGCATTTTGTGTTGTCTAGTCTGGTAAGACAGCATAAATGTTAAAAACCCTGAGCAGCACATGCTGGTTGGTAAGAGCCCAAGGCAATGGTGATTGTAGACAAGAAGTGATTTCCCACATTTCATAGGAACTGTGATTGAGTCTGTAATGGTTTAACCAGGAAGAACCACAGATCCCAGACCCCTGGATTACAAGGTAAGGCCTTAAGGAAAACTGGAAGTTTGATTCAGGCTTTTCACTGGTGAATCAAAATGATGCTTGGCTCCATCTGAGACCTCTTGCAGAGGCAGCAGTGGGGGCTGCCCATTCCTCAACAGCAGCTCCTGTTCAGGCTCCCATGGACCGAGTCAGATTAGCTCTAATGAGAGAACAATGGTGTGAGCTGGATGAAAGGCTCAATCTGTCAAACTTCATCATGGCTGTTTTAAAAATAAACTCTGAGGCATTTGGTTCTCCATGCAGTCTGTAGCTGCCTGCCAGCTGGATCCCTGGGTTGAAGGACTATGACCAAGTCCCTTCTCTCCCCAGCTTTCTGTCTTTACATGATGTTAAAACTGAGGGGTAGCACACACTGCTTGGGGAGGACATTAAAAAATAGACTGATAATACCAACTGTCTTTATCCTCTGAGAAGCACAGTGACACTTTTCCCCTGTTGTTTTGGCTGTTCTGTTTGCTGGGACCTGCTGGTTCTGCAGGTGCTGCTTCCAAAGCAATAATTTTCCACTAGTCCTTTTTGGGTGGTTGTAAGGGAGGGCAGGGGCAGCTCAGTTGAGGGCATGAGCCTCCTCTGTTCATCCTCCCAGCACTTACTTCCTCATCCTCACTGTGCAGGTGTCTGAATCCATCACAGCATTCTTCAGTCTCAATGGTTTGATCAGGAATTTGGGCTGTGTAGTGGGTGTGAAAGGTGCTGAAACAGGCTGGCTTACAGCCGACCCTCAACCTCCCTTCATGGGAACTCTTCCATTCAGAAGGGTGATGGCAAGGTAGCCTTGCCTTGGGATGGCCCTGCGCAGTTTGGCTGATGGGATAGAAAATATAAACAGCATTGGGTGGCTGCAAGCACATTAACTCTTGATCCACAAGCTCTTTGCAGTGGATTAATTCAGTGCTGTTCACCTGTAAAGAAAGATGCAGGTTTATTTTAAGTTCTGGATAAATGACTCTCTTGTCTGGCCACTGCTCCTGTCACTTTTTAATTAGGGGGAGGGCGGGGACAGGCTGCATACTTCAGTAGATGCATAGCAGCAATATGCTGTTGATCCTGATGGAAAACACTTACCCAGGAGTTCCTGGTAACTACTTCTGTAACTACTACTACTCCTTCTACTACACAGAAGGCAGGCAAGTGCTTCCTCTTTCCAGGAAACAACAGGCAGCAGGGACAGCAGGAGGCCAGGTTATTTCAGACAAATTCAAGACCTTAAATGGGTGGATGGCAAGCTGACATCCTGGGTCTTTAGCCCTGTAAGTGTGCTGTCTTAAAAGGCATGTGTTTTATGAAACTGGGGGAAAGCGTTAAAAAAAAAGGAAGAAAGAAAAAAATAGAGCTTGTCTTGAATCATTAGAAGTCAAACTGATTATATTTTAAGAGCAATGTGATTGTACTTACAAGTTTTCTTAATGTTCAGTGGGAGGCTGAGGAAACTGGGCAGATTTCTAGGTGCTCTCAGACTCTCCCATCATGAGAGAATTCCTCCTGGCTCAGGATGCAGGGAGCTATCTGTGGCCAAGAATTTGGAACCCTCTCTTCCCTGCCAAAGGGATGTCCTTCTTCCCAGTCCCACACCTGAACTGCATTTTTGTTCCATTTTGTTAGCACCAGCAAGGTCTGCAGCAAAGGCAGAACCAGGACACAAGTCTCAGGAGCTGCTGAAGTGCAATATTGGCTGTAAATACACATAGCTTTATTCATTTATCATGTCCTGCCTTCAGGATTTGTGACCAAAGGCCATTTTGCTTCCTACCTGTGCTTTTTTTAGCAGATCAATAATAACAGGAAACCAACCAGGAGTTTGCCTCTCCAGCTCCAAGGTGATGATCACCAAAGCCAACGTGGAGCCCTTAAACTGCACGAGTTGGTGGCAGGCCATACAGTGCTGCAGCTGCTTAGTCAAGAGTGCAACGTGGAGGGAAGGATTCCTCTGAGGCAGTCTGGGTGGGAGATGGGGCCAGCTGGACATCACCATGGCGTGGAACTGCAGAGAAGATAAAGTGTACGTATATATATATACACACATATATATATATATATATGAAAAGAAAAGCAGAGGTTAGTAAAGTTTATATGTTTTCATGTCATCACCCAGAAGTACAGATGAATTTCATCTCATATCAGGAAACTTGAAGGCTTCCCCCACCTTTTTCTTTGTGTTTTGTGTTCGTACTTGCCAATCATTGAACTGTTTTTTTGAGCTGATAATGAATGTATGAGGCCTGTGTTTCCTAACAATTTCTGAGGCTTCTACATTATCCAGATTGCTGTCCAGGAGATTCAGTTCAGGATAGCAGCTCCAAATCCAGTAAAACCAGTAATACTGCACTCTGAATTTACTGAGGAAACAAGCACCTACAAAAGGCAGTTTTCACAATCAGCAGCCTAAAATGGCTTAATATTTGCACATAACCTTAAAAGAAAGGATCCAGGATGTGTTCATATCACATGAATTTTGCCTTACTAGCACATGATCATTTCTTGAAGACAAAGTTTAATTGTTTATATTAAATGCTTAGTAACTGCAATGTGAACTAAGTGCCAGATCAGGGTAGTCTCATTGCATAAATGAATAATTAGTGGGATGAAAAGGAAAATGGTTTAAGAAAAAACCTGTGTGTGAAATGTAGCAAAACTCTGACAGCTTTCTATGTACAGTACTAATAGAAGGGAAATAGTTAGAAATATTTTTGCAGCCTGTATTTAAAAAAAATAAAGAAGGCATATGGTTGTGCATTATGAGAATCTTTTTAATGTCCATTCAGTTGTCCTTTAAAGATATGAGTAATTTTTTTGGAGCAATATAGGTTTTAAATAGTAGAAAATTAAAAAAATAAATTTAAAAAGAAAATTACTCTAATATTCTTTAAAAGACTTGCAGATAGGTAGAAATGGGTAGTTTGCCAAGCATCTTCTGAAGGATGTATGGGTGTGTGTGTGTGCACATCTGTGTTTTTTAGTCTTGTTTGATAAGGAATTGTTTCTTTAAAGAAAAAAAATTTGCAAAATGTAGTGCTTACAATGTTTAAGAAATCCATTGGTGTTGCTGTGTAAAGATCCCACTGAAGCTTATCCAGTATAATTTTTTCCATTCTCAAGATCTCAGCTGGAAAGTGTTTACACCTGCTTTGCACTGCTAATATCTGCACCGATGGTATTACCTGTAAAAAAATTTTTAAAAATTAAAAAAAAAAAAAAAATAAAGAAACCAACGTCCTACACTGCTGCGTGTGCTTCTCTATATTGTGAAGGGATCTAGCAAGTTTAAACAAATTTATGTGAAGGAGAATGCTCATCCAGGAGACCTTGTTCCTAGGTACCTCCCATCCTAAGTGAAGAATGGTCTCGGCTCACCCCAGGGCAGCTGCTGCAGACCCAGCCCACAGCAAGAATGATGCCCTGAGCCCCCTGAGTCACTGTGATCCTCCCCAATGTGGCATCAGTGATGCACCTTCCCTGCTACCATTAGTTTTGCTCAGAGGAAGCCTCCTGTCAGCCAGTTTTACAGGGCCTGCTGTGGTTGCCTTGTTTCCTGTGGTCATTGACTCAGCTTCTCCTTTGTAGTGGAGAGGAAAAGAACAATAACCTCAGTGTAAGGCCACCTAAGAAAGGCTGTGAAGAACATTTCACTACAGCAGTGGCTGTTTGAAGAGATGTGTATGTCTGACTCCAGCTCCTGGGTTTCTTCTTTTGCAAAGCATAAGGAAGAAAAGAAGAGGAATGCAATCTGAAATGCTTTTGGCTACTGCTTGTAAATGCCTACAGAAGTCTATCACTGCATTTCTGCTGTGTAATTACACATTATCCTGTGAAATTTCTCACTGGCTGCTGACTTTACTTGCTCATCTTGAGGTGCAGACCTGAGTCAGTTCCTCACTGGGTTCAGAACACTGTTTTGGCTCCAAGCAAACTCATCTATTTAAAGCTTCCTCTGAAGAACCTCTGCTCTACTCTGTCACACCTGCTGTGCCCTCCCAGGAGCTATAGCATGGGAATTGCAGCCCTCTCATGTACATCTTGACTGTCCCCCCAGACTAAGCTCTACTGTGAGCCATGGATTCTGAAAGAGGAGAGAGGCAGGAGAGAAACACATCCATGACATAAACAAAAACAAGTTCTTCATCTGTAAATGTCACAATTCTTCAGAGCAACAATGAAACAGGCCTGAAAATGCTACTCTCACCCCTTAAGGACTACTTATGGTAAAAAAATTAACACTTTCCCATTATGTCCAAGTTGTTGAAAGACCTGGAAACATGAACAACTTTTAGTGTGTTTAAAATGAAACATACTGACTTCATCTTCATTGGTTTTTGCTGCAAGGACAAGGCAGGAAATTGCAATGCACTGCAGAAATTCTAATTCGGCCTGAAGGGAGAAGAAGAAAACGCTGAGTAAAGAAGAGAAAGAGTCTTGGGAGAAATAATTGTCATTCTATGATACATACACAAGTTTCAAACTTTCATTTAGGTTACAGTTGCTTCTGAATTAGTGTAGCTACAGAAGCTGGAAATAGGACAAGGAAATTCAAAGTGAAGCAGAATAAATCCTCTTATAGGTGCCGTTTTTATTCATGTATTTCACAATTTTTAGACTATGCAATGTCATAGTATTTACATTGCAATGTTGCTCCTCTTCTCACTTTCAGCTATTGGTTCAGGTTGGACTTGAGGAAGAACTTCTTCATGGAAGGGGTTATTAAACATTGGAACAGGCTGCCTAGGGAGGTGGGGGAGTCACCATCCCTGGAGGTGTTCAAGAAACTACTGGATGTGGCACTTAATACTATGGTTTAGTTGACAAGGAGGTGATCAGTGAAAGGTTGGACTTGATGATCTTAGAGGCCTTTTTCAACCTTAATGATTCTGTGATTCTATATGCCAGTATCTATTACCGCAGGCCTGGTTCCTACGGTATATCACTGTGTCCTGCAGCCATAGGGAGGAGGAGGAGAGAAGATCCAACAGGCAGGAACTGTGCAGCAAGATTGATTTATTTAATTATTTTACAAACACTTTTATAGACTTTTTTCTTCATAGTCTAATTGGACAAAGGACCAGCCACCCCTTAGGGGTGATTGGCCAAAATCCTAAAACATCCATTATCAAAATATTTTTCTACTATAAACAAGACTTTCCAAGGTTGCAGGTGGCTTGGTTGTTTACATTCCCTGCTACCTCTTCTGTGAGAGAGAAAAATCTCTCACGGACTTAGAAAATAACAAGAAAATCCTCACTAACAGCATTTTTGTACCTACAAGTATCAACCTAAATAGAATTGGGAGCTGCAAGGCTCAGCTCAACTCCTACCTTTGCTGTAGCTTCAGTGGCAGAAAAGATCAGCCCCACAGTTTAATTAAAAATAGTAGTTTAAAGACAAGAATATTAAAAGTGATAATGTGAATAATTTCTGTTTAGCAGAGAAAACCAGATGAGTTCTTTGTACTTACCACAGCAGTTGGACTAAGTGCACATAAACAATTCTAATGAGGACTGTATGTCAGTGCAACCTCATCAAACACTCAAGTTCATATGTGTGTGTGTATATATATATATATGTATATATATTTGCTAAATGGCCTTCCCCAGCAACGACCCTGACTGCTCCCTAAATCTTCTACCAAACACAGTCCCTGCTTTGTCTATAAACTGATTACATGCTCCTTACACTCTCAGTCAGTAATCTATCCAGGGAAAAGCTGACAGAGATCTCTACCTTTACTGATGCCAGCAGCCTATTGAAGATGCTGGTGGCTAAGGCAAACGTTTCTGGGTAAAACTGGATCTGGGAGCTGATTTCTGCAATCCAGACAACTGCTTTTTTGTAACCCGACAGAGAGATACCTGTGCCCTTAGGGGAAGGAAAAGTTAGAAGAAAAATACAGTTAGTACTTTGATGATTTTGTTAACATATCTCCAAAGGAACACGAAAGTCTTTTTAAGTGCTCTAATTAGCATTTCAGATGGCTGGAGGCTTGAAATGAAGGAAGTTGTCGGTTGTGTCCACAGAGGTGAGGGAATGGGCACATTTTGGACCAGTTTAAAGCACTCACTCCTGTTGCCCATCCAGTCTGGCTCTAGGTGTGCTTACGCAGGCCTGGTACTGGATTGTACTGGAGCACTGAGTAGGGAAGCACCCAGCCTTCCCAAACAGAGCTCTTATAAACAAGGTCATGAGTGTGCTCATTATTCCCACCCTGGGAAAACTGAAGCCTCGATGCAGCACATGTTCCACTCACCCAGCCTCAACAGAGAAACTGGAGTCAGGAGCAGGTTTTGATTTACTCTGCAAGAGTTTTAACAGTCCTTGGATTTGCTAATTGTTGGGATCAGAAATAGGTTTGTGACTCCCCAAAGGTACATGGCAAAATGTACTGAGCTTTTTCTTTCTTATATCTTATTTGAAGTTGCATTCAGGTGAGAGGGAGGACCTTGACTGCCATGACAATGGCACCCAGGAGCCGTGGAACACACCTGAACATTGTTGTAGGAGAAGTGAAAGGGCCAAGCAGCTACACAGAACAGACAACACTAACCACCAACTTGTTTAATATTACTTATCACATTATCTGTTTCACTATTTTGCTTAATTTGGTAGTAAAAATACTTGGTAAAAAGTAGCATTTCTAGACTATTTCAAAAAAGAGACAAGGCTGTCAAGGCACTTCTGTGCATTCTTCCATGGTTCTGATGCACTTACAGAAACAGCCAAGAAAAACTGTTTGAATTGTACAAAGAGGCCATGGAGTCTTGTAGCTTCCTAAGGTAGCTTGGAATGGAATGGAACAGATGGAATTCACAGAATAGTGCTGAACACAATTAGAATGCCAAATTTGTGGTTTTACTGTTGATTGGCTGCTCTTACCTGCTCTACCATATTTCCCAAAACTACTACTGTTCTGACTGAGCCAGAACAAAATGCAAAGCCCCTGTTTTATACAAGACATCAATAAAATGAAAAATGGGACAAATACAGACTCTCCTCCTCCTCCATTCCTTGAGCCTAGTCCATGAGGGTTGACTTTTACATTCTGGTGAGTCAGATGGCATGACCAGCACTGCACCTCTGCAGGGTTCTTTAGAGAATTCCAAAGGGGACAGGGGAGGATACCTTCAGGGTGAGATTCTGGAAAACTGGCACTTTCCAAATCCTGGCCTCTCTGGCTAAGGCATTTTCCAGAAAAAAGGCAAGTTGTGAGCTCTCTATATGTCCAGGACACTTCATGGCAGCTGTTTGAGCCTGTTTCCTGATGGGAGTCACTGACAAAAACAAACAAACAAACACACAAACAAACAAAATTATAAAACAACATCCGAGCTCCTTGTACTAAGTATGATTTCCTCTTTTGATGCCTTTCCAGCACTGAGAACTGAGGAGCAGCCACAGGACTGGTTTGTTTGCAGACAGAGCAATCCTGATATGCATTTTCCCTGGAAGTTCCCGATGAAAGAAAACATGTCAGATGGCTGAACAACACCATAGTCCAGCTTTTTCCCTCCTGTGCTGTGTAATGGCTTGAAAAACCTTGGGTCGAGCAGTCCAGATTACTCCATTTATCCTGTTTCACACGTTTGGCTCTCCCATTTGCAGAGCTATTACATTGCAACCTGTTATCACCTGATTTCTGTTTCTGGCAAATAGAGGCTTATGGTTTCCATACAAAGGCTCAAAGATGACTGTTATTAGGAGGTTTATTCATTCCCAATTAAAACTTTTCTTCAGAGCAGTTTAATCTTTGGAGGTACCATTTTGGAAATCTCACTCTCCAGACCAACTAAGGAGAGTATTTACAGGACATAAACATGTCTGAATCATATCAGTACCAAGTGAGTGAGAACATCCAGCCTGAAACTATTTCAAGGCCTACATTTTTGTGTCTCTTTAACAACAGAAAAAAGATGTTACTATACATAAAATTCCTGCTTTTCTTTCCAAAGAGCGGTGAATGTGGGCTTCCTCACCGTTTTTTTTCTTGAAGCTTACACCATTATCTCAGCAGTTCCATTAAAAAACTCAAAGTGACACGAATCCTCTGGAAACCGCTCTCCGTTTCTAAAGCTGGAACTCTGTGATGCTTCCCTGAAAGCAGGAACCATATATGACTTTAACTTCGTCTGCCACTGGATGTCAGAGCATCCAAACTCGGACCGTTTCAGCAGAGGGAAAGCTGGAAATTATTTATCTGACCGGTTTGATGCACTGAGAAGTTTACTCTTATGTAGCTGGGGGGGGGGGGGGGGGGGGGGGTTTAATAGTTAAAATCTCGCCCTCTGGCTAGTTTCGACTGTCCCTGAGAATGAGACGGAGCAGCTCCCGCACCGCCAGCGCTCAGACAGCCCCTTCAGCCCTGCAGAGCGTCCGAGGGACGATGGGGGGCGATGGGGGACCCCCGTCCCGTCCCGTCCTGACCGCGTCCTTACCCACCTGGCCGGGGTGCCGGGCAGGGGGGGCACTTGGCGGTGCTCAGGGCGGCTCCGCCGCAGGGCCGGGCGGGGCTGGTGACGCGCCAGCTGCGGCGGGATCTCCCCGGAAGGGCAGCGGGGAGCAGGCGATATCTGCGGGGGACCAGCTTCCACGGGCGCTGCTGGACGCCTCCGCCAGGAACTTCGGTACCTGATCTCCGGGGCACGGCTCGGCTGGAACACCCATCTCGTCTCTCGGGGTCCAAACTGCGTGGCACATCCCAGGTGAGCGCTGTCTCAGCCCGTGTGGGTCTGTCTCATCTGCACAGAGATCATTGTTCCAGGCAAAGTGCTCCCGGGATCGGGATGAAATTCTGCCACGGTGATAAACACTGTAACCTTCAGCATAGCCCCCAAATCCGCCTGCCCCCTTCTCTGGCATCGGTTATTGCCTTGACAGATGTACTGCCCCTTTTCTTCGACGTGGGCACGCATTTGCTGGATCCACACAATCCCAGCACCTGCCAGGACCTATTTTCCTTCCAGTCACAGGAGGTATTTTTTCTCTGTGTGTTTCATGGAGCATATGCACCCTTGTTCCCTCCCAGGACTGGGCCTCTTTTCCAGCATCCGTGTTTTCACCCTATGTTTTCTTCCACCCAGGATCTCTCCATGTCTCAACTTTCCCCTCAGCTCCTGGATCCCTTTGTTTTCCTCCTGCAGCATTTTCTGTGGGAAGCTGGTTCCAATATTTTATGTTAAACCTTTTCTCGTTCCTCAGCTTTGCCTGCCTACACATGACTCTCTGTTCTCTCACCAGCCCCTTGGGTTCTACATTTTTTGGTGCGAAATTATTAGTCCATGAATCTGTGCATGCAGCACAGCTCTGAGTAACACCGTGGCAGCATGTAAAGAGCAAAGAGACTGTTTACTGAACGCCTGGTCCTCAAGCTTCCTGACTCACCTGGTGACACACACCTGGGGCTGAGGGAATGGCTGTGTCCTGTCATTACCGGTGTGTTCCCAGCCCTGTGACACACCAGTCGCTTTGGTGGGGGAGTTCTGCAAGGTACAGATCAGCTGTGTCCACATTCCTGCTTACATCCCTCTGGCAAAAATACAGCACAACTGAGGTATAGCCCTGTGTTTGTGTCGGTGCTTGGTGCTGGGGATTCCTGGCTTTGCCCAGGGATCCCAGGCCACAGTGGTCCACAGCAAAGGTAGCAAGGGGAGGAGTGGGACAGGAACAGTGCCCTGCCTGCCAACAGGATTTAGGTGTGCAGAAATACCTGGGGGGGAGCGAGACAACTGTGATTCAGGGCACGGGGAACTGGGGAAACTATTCATGGACTTCTCCTGTTGAGCAGAATTATGTCTGACTTTTAAGGACATAGATTATGAAAGGACAAAGTCGGATTGTTGGAGTAATTTAATATAATTTCTGTAAATAAGTCACACATGGACAGCGTGATGTTGGAAGGCTGCGAGTAGGAGTGGAGCAGGTGAGGATGTGGAGGATCCCAGAAGTATCCCATGAAACTTTACACTAAACGACAAATAACTTGGAAATGTGCCTCATTAGTGTGGGGCTAACTGATTTGTGTCCCACTTGGACTGTATCGCTTGTTTATATTTAAGGTACTCTGCAGTCCCTCTATTTCATCAGCAATTCAAAACACTACAGTCAGGAAAAGAAGGAGATGGATTTTCTTCCTTGTGTGGGGAACAGGTTGGGGCTGCAGCCCTGTCAGAGACCCAGAGCCTCGTCAGACCCCCTGGAGCCCTTCCAGAACAGCGGAGTCTTGTCAGAGCCTCTGGAGCCCTGTCAAACGCTCTGGAGATCCCTCAGAGCCCCCGCGGGCCAGCAGCCCAGCCCCGCGCAGTGTCCCCACTCCCGGGCGGTATCCGCGACGCCCGCCGCCACTGCGCCGCCGACCCCGCCTCCGGCCCCGCCTTCTCCCGCCCGCCATTGGTTGCGTGGCCTCCGCAGCGCTCGGGGGTCGGCCGCGGGGCGGGGCGGGCGCAGGCGCGGTGCTGTTATTGTTCCTCGGGGTCAGCGCCTGCCTGGGGTTGTCGCTGCTGCCATCGCCATGCCGGTGAGACCCGGGGGAAGGTGGGCCGTGGCTCACGGGGCCGTCTAGTCACTGCGCATCTCGGCCCGCCGCGCTCGGTTTTCGCAGGCCCCGTCGCCTCCGTTCCATGGCGCAGGAGCCGCGGTGCGGGCGGCGCCTGTCAGGCCGAGCGGGGCGGGGGGTGATGAGGAGCTCCGGGCGGGGCGAGGCCCCGCAGAGGCGGCGGCACTTGGCAACGGGGGGTGGAGGTTCGGCCTCCCCTGAGGGTCTCCTCCCATATCCCGGGTGGCTCATGGAGATACCCGAATTCCGCACCTGATTTTGACTGGCGCCTCGTGTGCGGTGCCGCCCACGTGGGGCTGAGCCGCTCTCTGCGTTCTGCAGGGCGGCAGAAGCCGCTGCTGAGGCCTGAGAGAAATCGGGATAGGTAGCAGCTGGAGGGAGAGGCGCTTGGAAACAGGGTTTGTTTCGGCTTGACATTCAATATAGCTGCTCTAGGAGTAGATAAACGCTCAGCTGCCGCACTTCCAGCCAAGGGGTGTGTCTCAGGCTTAACTAGATTCATCAGCTGTGCTTCAAGATTTTTTTTGGTAACTACATGAAAGAAAATGAATGTGAGGTTTTCTAAAGGATTAAACTTTAGCATGTACAATGTTGAGGGTTGTAACTGAAAGGAATTCCCTTCAGCCAGCACTCCCTAGTATCTGAGGTTTGAGAGCGTGTACTCAGTGTTACTGAAAAAGAATGTCATGGCTGCACCAAATTCTGGCAAACTTGTTGCAGATTGCAAGTGTGAAATTGTTTCTTGAAAAAATTCTTAGATGGTGTTGAATGTGAAATGCTCAAGGTTTACTCATTTGGTTTCCACACTGGCAAACAGAAGAAGATCCCATTGCCTGAATAAGTGTGTTATTCTCTCAGCTTTAATTATAAACCAGTCCTGGCTTTAAGTCCCCAAGTTCATGATTCTTTGGAGGTGTAGTTGCTCAAGCTCATTCAACAGTGTTTGTGCTCAAAAACACAGTGGTTTTATAGTGAGAGAGAGTAGGACTAGACTGGATATTAGGAAGAAAATTTTCCCTGTGAGGGTGGTGAGGCCCTGGCATAGATTGCCCGGAGCAGCTGTGGCTGTCACATCCCTGGAAGTGTTTAAGGCCAGGCTGGACAGGGCTTGGAGCATCCTGATTCAGTGGAAGGTGTTTCTGCCCATGGCAGGGGGTGGAACTGGGTTTCTTCCACCGCAAACCTTTCTGTGATTCTATGTTAACGCTGGTGTTACAGCCTGTGTATTTTTTTTTTTTTTTAATAATTATAGATTAACAAGCCTGAGAAGCTGGACAAGCCGGAAAGCTGTGACAATGTCAAGGTGGTTGTTCGCTGCCGGCCTCTCAATGACCGGGAGAAAGCTACAGGCTACAAAATGGCAGTGAATGTGGATGAGATGAGAGGAACTATAACTGTTCATAAAACAGACTCATCCAATGAGCCTCCTAAGACATTTACATTTGACACAGTGTTTGGACCAGAGAGTAAACAGCTGGATGTCTATAATTTAACAGCAAGACCTATTATAGATTCTGTCCTAGAGGGATACAATGGTAAGTCCCTTGTTGTAAGGGAAGGATCCCATCTGGTCTCCTATTCTTTGCTTTGTTGAAGTTCCTGCCGACCTTGTGTAAGGGAGTTTCACTTTCTGAGGACTGTAATCCCAAATTGTTTCTATTGTGGCCTCTAACTTGAAAAAGCCTGAAGGTACTTGCTGTTCTGAGTGCTCAGGGGTTGTACCCACTACTGTCATTAACAGTGGGAGATGGGTGATGCAGGAGACTCTGCTGAGATCAGTTAGCTGCATGTTTTTATCCTTTTTCTTCTCTTTGCAAAAGATATGCACTTATCTCATTATCAGAATTCTCAGTGGCTCCTCACTGTACAACTTCAGTGCCCAGGAGCTGCCATGGCTGGGCAGTCACTAGGTATGCATACCAGACCTCTGCATAGAGCTGCTGTGTTTTTTCCTCTGAACTTTGCTATTTTCAACTGGGATGACTGCTTAAACACATCTGCCCTTCCCCACATATAGTCTATTGCTTCCTGCAGCTGAGACGAGCATGGCCGTGATTTGTGTGTGTGTCTGTTATGCATGGAAATATAATATATAAAGGAAAGCAGATTACTTCTTTCCATAACAGTATGCTACAAACAACAACAGTTTACAAAGTTTTCCAAGGTTTATAAAATGACTAATAATCTCTTGTGCTAACAGACACTGGTTTCAGCTGATAAAAGTTCATGGTTTGAAAATGAATGGTTTAAGGCTGTGCCTGGGGAGGTTTAGATTGGACATTAGGAAGCATTTCTTTACTGAAACACTGGAACAGGCTTTCTAGAGAGGTGATCAGTGCCCCAAGTTGGAGTTTAAGAGACGTTTGGACAATGCCTTTAACAACATTCTTTAATTTTTGGTCAGCTGTGAGTTGCTTGGTCAGTTGGACTAGATGATTATTGTAGGTCCCTTCCAGCTGAAATATTCTATTCAGTTTTTCTGATCTGTAATGTCACAGGCTTGATAACAAAAACTTGAGTTTTCAGCAGTGCCAGGCTAAATCTAAGAACTGGAATTTTTCTGGAGTTCCAGAGCCTGGGATTTTAGTAACGTTTCTGGATGCGTTTCTGTGCAAGCTGATTCTTTAGTCCAAATTGTAGCTGTAAGTGCAAGTTCAGAGCTGGGGTTTTGCTGTGGCTCTGCTGCAGAAGCCTCACACCATTTCTGCTGTAGCTTAGAGTTTCGGTGTAGTTGGGTTTGCTGTTGATATATAATCATCTGCTGCTAATTGGCCGTGTTATTAATTTTGCTTACCTGTATTGTTCATATGTGGAATTGAAGTGTACTAGCACTCCATACTTTAATCACTCTGCACTTTTAAAACAAGTGGACTTTTTATTAGGCATCTTGCAGGCTGGATTAAGCAGCAGCTAAATTGGGTTTGCTGTGTTTGCCCAGTATATCTGTTGCTCCAGCCTTGCACTCCCATAGCTACTGGAGTGGGTGGAAAATTTTAACTCCATAACAACAGAGGTGTTTAGTGATATTAGGCTAAGAAGGGATGAAGTAGAACTGCAGTTAGAGTTTAGAGAAAACTTCTTAAAGTTTGTTCTTTTACCTTATCCTTCAGGTACTATTTTTGCATATGGGCAGACTGGAACAGGCAAAACTTTCACCATGGAAGGGGTCCGAGCAGTTCCTGAGCTCAGAGGCATCATTCCCAATTCCTTTGCCCATATATTTGGTCACATTGCCAAGGCAGAGGGGGATACAAGGTAAATGCCTTCTCTTCACTGCTTCTGTCTTTTTTTTTTTTTTTAATGTGAGTCCCTGTGTAGCACGAGCCTGACCTTGACAAGGGCAATAGAAATGGTACTTCTCCCAAGATGAAAGGCTCCCACTTCAGCAGTGCTTGAGGGGCAGCAGGACTGTGTTGGTATTTCACTGTTTTCTTTGCACTCTGTGACTGTGTGGGACTTCAGCAAATGTTTTGCTAAGTGAACTACCCAGCTGTTCACCTGCAGGTTTTTAGTTCGTGTCTCTTACCTGGAAATTTACAATGAGGAAGTGCGGGACCTGCTGGGAAAGGACCAGACACAGAGGTTAGAGGTGAGCCTCCTCATCTGAATGTGGTATTTGTTTTGAATCAGAGCAATATTCTGTTTTAAAGACCAGAGAAGCAGTTGCAGGAAAGTGGGAGGTTGGACTCCTCAGCAGTCCTCTTTTCCTTTAAGATGCAGTAGCTATACATTACTGCTGGCTCCTCTGAATCTCTTCCACTTGGTCAGTTGCACAAACTGGCTGTTCCACCTGAGGCAGTTTTGTACCTGCAATTCTACCCCCAAAGGCCCCTCAGCAGTCCTGGGAATTGGAGACTGGGATTTAAAATCATGTCTTTCCCCCAGAGGAAAACAGTAGCATATTATCATGCATGAGTCTTTATTCCTTATCTGCTCTGATTCCAAGTGGAGTATTTTGTGTGCAAACCAGAACGTGGAGGGGTAAACCACTGTACTGTTACAGTATCACTAGAATTGCTGTCGGGGTCTCCTAGGGATGCTCAGTCTGAACTGTTTCTCTCCTAGGTGAAAGAGAGACCTGATGTGGGAGTTTATATCAAAGACCTTTCAGCTTATGTCGTAAACAATGCAGATGATATGGACAGAATCATGACTCTGGGCCACAAGAACCGTACGTAGCCTTGCAGTGGGCAGGTTTATAGCTCAGACAGAGCAAAGATCTGGTTACCAGACCACAGTAGGAGATCCTAGTCCTGTTGCTGGGAAGAATGTTTGGCTGAACAGAACAAAAAGAGTATCTCCTCCCAAACCCCTTTTTTGCAGGGGCAGGGAAAGAAGGCTGTGCCTCCCACATCGGCCAGCGTGGGGGGGGATCAGCAAAGGGAGGATGTAATGAGGGCAGTGTTGTTAGAACTGCTTGTGTGTCTCTTGGTCCTTTTTCCACTTCAGTTCTGATCAGGATGAACATTACCCCTGTGCTGTGTGTGGGAGGTAGTTTGTGTTCTGGAAGGCTTCTTAGTTAAGCTCAGATTATTTAATGACTTAAAGTTCTGACTCCTGTTGCCCTTGGCATGCATTGCTGTATTCTTATTTCCCAAAATACAGCTGTTTTCAGGGATCAGCTGTGAACACCTTAAGCTACTGATCTTTGTAGCCTGTATGAAACAGATGAGGACAATTGCTGCTCTTGGGAATCTGTGGTTGGCTTAGAGCAGGCTGCAGGACCTTCTGCTAGTCCAGGCTGGAAGTGTACTGCAACTTCAGTGCCCAAGAATACACTTTGCTGCTGAGTCTGAGCATCCCTCTGCTATCTTCTGGAATACAGGGCTGGGTAAAGAGGTGGGGTTGAGTCTCCTCTGAGAGCAGGAGGAGTTAGAGGAAGATGTGACTAATTCTGAAGACATCACTGCTTTTGTCTCTATTAAAAGGTTCTGTTGGTGCCACAAACATGAACGAGCACAGCTCTCGCTCGCATGCCATCTTCACTATCACCATTGAGTGCAGTGAGAAGGGAGTCGATGGGAACATGCACGTGCGCATGGGGAAGCTGCACCTCGTTGACCTTGCTGTGAGTAGGACCAGCCAGGTCTTTGGCAAGACATTTGGTTTGTGGTGTTGAGTTTTTTCCAGAGGGTTGTGGCCATGTTGTTCATCACTTGCAGGTTCCTTCCCTCAGTGTTACACTTTGAGCCAATGTAATTGTGCTGGTAAAACATGGCTTTAGACCAAGATTTATACTGAGGTACCTTTCCTTGGGGAAGATGCAGAAAAAGTGAGACTAAAGGCATTCAACTTAACTTATTTACATGCATTAACTTATTTACATGATGTGTATATAAGATGCTCTATGAAACTCTTTAAAAATTGCAGTGTTGCTGTTCTCTCTTGTTCTGCTGATTGGAAGGGCTGTAGATGGCGATTGGCAGCTCCAGCTGGGGTGCCTTTTAGTTGCCGACTGACTTCCCATAACATTTTTGTTCATGGGGAGGAAAGTCTCAGCTTTGTCAGCTGCATTGCTTTGAGCAATCCAGAATTTGCTAGCACTGAAGGTTTCTGTTTAAGACCTGTTTGACTTGTCTCTCTAACAATGTGTGAGATACTTAGCCAGGTTCTCTAATGATGGATGAGGTGGTTAGTGGCATGGCTGCTAGCAAGATTTCAGGTGTAGCTGATTCTGTTTGCAGGGAGGAGATGTATTAGAGGATCTGTTTTAACTCCTGCTTCATGTTCCCTTTGCAGGGTTCTGAAAGACAGACAAAAACTGGAGCCACAGGGCAGAGACTGAAGGAAGCCACTAAGATCAATCTCTCTCTCTCCACACTGGGCAATGTTATCTCTGCACTGGTGGACGGCAAGAGCACTCATGTGCCCTACCGTAACTCCAAACTCACACGGCTGCTGCAGGACTCCCTGGGGGGCAATTCCAAAACCATGATGGTAAGCTAAGAGATGCCCTTTCCAGTGCCAGCTATTGGGCTGCTTTTTTGCAGGGATGGCATAGTGACTTGAACAGCGTGGCATGTACCTCTCTAATCCTGAGTTTAGGATTTGCAGGTTAGAGAACCTTCTTTGTGCATCTCTTTCCATCTTTTCTCTTTGCCTCTGTATGGATGAGGTTCTAAACACAGTACACATATACATACATGCATGAGATCAAACAGAACCTGTGCTTGAGTAGTCAAGAGTGGCTTCAGTGTACAAGCAGCTAGAAAGCTTGGGAAAGAGTAGCAGTGCCAGACTGTCAGAGCTGGGGGTGGGTTCCTGCAGTACCTTGTGCTGGGCTCTGATACTGTCCTCCAGTAACTTGGTCTCCATGTGTTGCAGTGTGCAAACATTGGACCAGCAGACTACAACTATGATGAAACCATCAGCACTCTCAGGTATGCAAACAGAGCCAAGAACATAAAGAACAAGGCCAGGATTAATGAGGATCCCAAGGATGCTATGCTCCGCCAGTTCCAAAAAGAAATTGAAGAGCTTAAGAAAAAACTGGAAGAAGGTGAGACTCTCCTTTCCCCTTGTGTTCCTCTCTGCACAGTTCCATTTGAATTCGATTGTTCTGTTTGAATGGGAACATTCTTTGCTACTTGAATTATCACGCGAGGTTGGCCGCTGGTGCAGGTCCGTGTCCTGGTTTTTTATGCTGAGCTGGATGCCAGGAGAGGTGTGTCTAAGGCTGCTTGTGGGGGCCTGGCTTTCCCACTAGGTGGCACTTGGCACTAGGGTGAGTGGTGGCCTCCAGGCTGGCAGTTTCCTTGGGTTTCCGTAGCAAGCACGAAGGCTCTGGACACGGCTGACATGGTACAGGGAAATAAACTGGACTGTAACAAAAGGTCACACTTTTTCTCTGATTGGGGAGGAGGGATGCATTTATCAGGGGGAAGAATGAACCAAATTTGTGGAGCTGGAACTGGGGTTTCAAACACTGTAGAGCAACAAGAAGCTTCTTTAAGCCATGTAACTTCATAGCCTTGTGTCACTTTTAGTCCATCAACATGGAGCGACCCTGGTAGAGAGATGCTTGCTAAACAGTGACCTTGTCACAACATCTCTCTCCAGAGATACAGCACAGAACAGCTGTAGCAGTAATTCCAACATGACTTGCTGTTTGGTGTCTGCCCCATTCAGGAGAAGCAGGAAATGGTCAGTAATGCTTCTTTTTCTTTCATCTGAGATAGAAGTGTGAGGTGGAAGAGAAGGTATGGTAGAATCCTGCTAGGAAAACTTTGTCACTTCAGCTGTGCAAAGATGCTTTTTTTTTCCATAGAAAGCAGCCTCTTGAGCTTTAATATGTACACACTGACATCACAGCATTCAGTTACTTATCTTGATTGTCCTTAAGTTTCCTGAGCCATGGCAAGCTGTCTGCCTGCTTAACAGTTAAGGACTTCTGCAGGTGCTTGTCAGCTGATGTCAGGCACTGCTGTGTTTGGACAAATGCTGCTGTCCCAGTAACAAGCTGATAGGAGGCGAAGGAAAGCTTTTGATAAAAGCACACTCTTCTCTTCTAGGGGAAGAGATCTCTGGTTCTGAAACCAGTGATTCTGAAGAGGAGGATGAAGATGGGGAGATTGGAGAGGAGAAGCGGAAGAAGCGGCGGGGTAAGGCAGTAGAGATTCCTGTCAGTGCCACTAGTCTCCTCTTATCCACGAGCTGGCGTAGGAAGTGTAGCCAGAGCCAGGCAGGGACAAGAGGAGTTGTAGAGCTGCCCTATGCCGCTGCAATTATCATGCCTCTCCTAGAAACTAAGCCCTTTGGTGCCGTCTCCGTGGATGGACAGCTCCAAACCTGTGTCGTACCTGCTTCCACTCGGGTAGCTGTGCTTATGGTGATATCCTCCTTTGTGGTGGCTCCCTGAGTGCCGCAAGGTGGCTGCATATGGCTTGTGACTGGTGATGTGGAACTTCCCCTGCTCACAGAGGTGGGAGGAAGAAGACGCCAAAGATTGTTTGTAGGCAGATGTGGTTTTTATAGCCATGGGTATGATTGGAGGGGAATTTTGGCTGTGGTTTAGGCAAAGGATTCATCTGTCTTATGGATCTTCAGTAACTGACTCTTCTGGTGTCCTATTTTATACTGATAGAGGGAAAAGTGACGTTTGGGTGTCTTTGTGCTAGCTGAAAAGCTTAATGGGAGCTGCACGTAATTTTTTTGGGAGCAGTCTGCAAATCCCATGGTGAAGTTTCCTTGGTCCCACATCAGTGTTCAACTGCTGTGTATCATCTAAACTCCAGGAGATGTTGCTGAACGTGGAACTGCAGGTCACTGTGTACCATGAGATGCTGTGGCTTCTTGGGAGCTTGCTGTTCTCCTAGAACCCTGCTAGTAATTCCTTATGTATAGTAGAGAAATCAAGCCCAGTGGTACATCCCAACTTCCAGCTTCTCTAGTAAACTTATTTTGACATTCAAATTGCCTTCCTGAAGCACCCACATCTGTTGAAAAGAATTCCTGTTAAAGCATTCCTGCTTTTAGGTGTACTCTCTTCATTTTGGTGTCTGTCCAAGTAGTCATAAATGACTTTGCTATGCCTTTGGTGATTGTTGTAACAGCTTCATTTTTCACTTTTTGGTTATTTCTAGAAGTGGAAAGCTTGACCACTGTCTCCAAATGTCCTGCCCAGATCTCCTCCCAAGAGGAGGTCACCTTCAAAGTGCTGCTTGGAAGGAGTAGAGGGCGAATAACTGACTTACTCAACTCCCAAACAAACTATTGTAGTTAAGTTCCCTAAGGGAGCTGCTTCACGGGAATACACACTGACTCTCCCTGTGTAAGCTGTTTCTGCCTTTCAGAGTGAGAAGTGCACCTTGCCATGTGCGTCAGACTGGAAAGGCTTCCTTGTCACTGAATCCTCTGCTATGGCAGATATCCACAGCCTTCTCCACTATGATTTGGTGTTCTCTGCTGTTGTTGCTTGAAACGGAAGCTGCCTTGGCATGTTGTTTTAAGCTGTAGTCTGGTTAAGATGGGTTTTAACTGCAATGTATTTCTGAGCATGCAGTCTTGTGCTGGGAAATGGTGGCTTTGCAAACTGAGTCTGGGGGGGATCCTAGCAAATCCTTCCTGATGGGAACTTGTGCTTTTTTGAACTAGGTTGCTGGCTCTTCTGGGTTTCTTTCCTTTAGAACTAACTTCCCATCTGCATGTTTCTTCCTCTCTGGGTTTTTCTGTGGGACGCATTTCTGTTTTCCAGGCAGTAGCAGCAGCAGTAGTTCAGACTCCACATGCTCTGTCATAGAGAAACCTCTGGATAAGTCCTTCACTAGTGAGTGGGAGCTCTTAAGTCCTTTAAGCTTTGGCCTTTCCATAATCTGCACACTCCATTTTGCAATGTTGCACTCTTCCCCGCTTTGTCTGTTGGAAAGATAAACCTCAAGCTGTAACTCTGCTAAAGCATGCCTTTCCTTTGCTGCTTCCATGCTTGAAACAGTTAATCATTGTGTACGTTGTTAACCAGATATGTGAGACAATAGGAGACAATGCAGTAGGCTGCTTGAGCAAGATTTAAAGATAATTGAGAAATAATAGGTTAAAAAATCCAGTTTGCAACCTGTGTTAAATGTGCCTTCTAAAATACAGGGGAAAAGACGGAGATAACTTCTAATGGGAATTGCTACAATATGAGTTCATGAAGAGGATAGCTAGGCATGTATTCTGTGTTATATTGGGCTCTGCCTTCTCAAAATTAGTTTTGGAGAAAACAGCATGGGGTTTATACTTGCAGAGAAGATGTGGCAATGCTTGGTTGATCGGCTTTATTTTTGCAGATACTTTAAAAAATATCCTAGTTGGTTGGGGTTTAAGTGCCCCATGATACTAAGTTCTTGATCTCTGGGGGACTTAGTTCAGAGGAACAGGAGATCCAGATTTTGATCTAGCAGTGAATAAAGTCTGGGCTGCTCCTGGTCAGAGAGGTTGCTGTGCCTGTAGAAACCCTACAATCAATGAGGACTGAGGAAACAAATCACATCTTGGGACTTGGCTTGTGGGGACTTCACCCACTGTTGTTGTTATCCTGGATAGAAGCACTCCACTCTTCTCCCCTATGTGGAGAGACCCTGGAAAGTATTGCTGTATAGTTCACTCACTTTTACACTAGTGATGTTAGTGTAAAGCCTCAGCTCAGAGAAGGGTACTAGCAGGTTTGGAAGGAACACAACCCAGGGGAGACCTTTTGTGGGTCATATCACTGTAGCCTGGGAATTCGATTGCTTCAATCCTGCTCCTTTAAAGCTTGCTTGCAACCTCAGTGTTTTGTTTGGATGAGGACAGTTAATAGCAAACTGCTGATGTGTCAGCAGTCCATCTCCTGCAGGTTTGGAGACAGCTCTGTTGGGGAAGTTGTGCTGGGCTTTTGGCAACTGGGATAAGTGTAGCTTTTTGTGGTTTGGGATATTAACTGTCCTCTAGTGTGACCTTTCTGCATGTGGTGTCTTTCATTATCCCTTTCCTGTCCTGCCTTTTTTGATGCACTTTCTTGAATAACCAAAAATGGCTCTATACCTCTATGGAAGCACCAGTTACTGCAAATTAACTAACTAATCCCATGTGTAATTAAATGGAAAAATCTTGTGTTGAGACTCTGTGTGCAACTGTATTGTACCTTGCTAAGAATTGGCTTGGAAATCTTGGTTAAAACATGTATTCTGTATGCTAGTATTTTACAGGTAATATAACAGAATTGGCTCTCTTGAGTGTGGGGAGCATTAAGTTTGTTAATTGAAGGAGAAATCCACCCCCTTTAACTGTTTCTTAGGGCATGATCCTTGCGGCAGGCTCCTAATGTTGTGTTTAGATCCAGCATTGCATTGAATGGGCAGAAGAATGCAAGAGTGAGCTGAAGATTATCCTGGATTTGCAAAGCAGTCAGAAGTACAGACACATTCTCTGCTTTAGCATAACATAATGTATTAGTCTTTGCTCTAATGGAGGGGTTTTTAGTTACGATTATCTCGTATTTTCTACCCTAGAAACATGAATATAAAATTTGATGTTTGTTCTGGTGCTGATGATCTTTGTCCAAAATGATCAAAGCAATAACATTTTCTCTCCTCTTTTTATGTGTTTGCTGCCTCTCTGCGATTTGCTTTCTACTTCCTCTTAATACAAGATCAAGCAGGTTGGTGTAATTGATTTTCACCTCCTTACAATTGCAAAGCTTGTGACAGGATCTTACAACTTGCTTCACTTCACCTTTTTCTCCTAAACTGAAAATATATAGGGCTATGTCCTAATAGTAAGAAGCCTTTATCTGGCTTATCTCATATGATGAGCTCTGTATAGCACTTCCAGAAAGCTTCTTACTCAAAGACTAATTAGTGAGAGATTTTTGCACCACAAGCCCAGAAAGAAGTGCTCATTATCTGATTCTGAAGTTTAGCAGATGGCAATGAAGATGTTGTTTGCTGTACTGGTGAAGTCCTTGCCTTGCAACAAAACTAATGAAAGCTCTTGTGCACCTGAAGAAATATATATGCAGATGTGAAAATATGTGCATGCATGTTTACATATGCAGTACACTTCGTTGGAGTGTGTATGTGTATAATGTATATATGTATATAAATAAAATATATGTATATAAATGAAGGTGAATATCTTGCAGACTGGAGGAAGAAAAGCATTTTATTGAACAGCTTCCTTGAGCGTGTTCTGACCATGTGCATTATGTCACTATTGGAAAACTGTCAGGTCGCAGTCAGTGGCTCCTGTTAGTTTCAAGTACAGCTGAATTCTGCAGGGTGAGGTTTTTTCATGTCTGTAGAAAAGCAAAGAGGGAAAATGATGGATTCTCTTGTGAATAAGGGATATTTAGGACTTGTGGATTTGAGGAAATGCATTCTCATTCAACATAACCCCCCAGGATCTCTATGTTCACCTGCTTTGGGCACTCCTAAGATTGCAGTGAAAGTTGGCTCAAGACTTGCAGAGTGGCTTTCAAGAGCAGCAGCCTCACACTTTGTTTCAAATTTGGGGTGTTTGAGACCAACCCTTGAGGTTAGTAGGTTCATTGAGTTGCTCTGGCCACTCCCTTTGTAGCCCTCCATGACATGGACCTGGTTCTGTTGTAAAGACAGCTGATTAAGCCAGAGCAAGCCTTGGTACTTTCGAATCTGTGGGTAGTCACTGTTACATAGACCAAATATTATCAAGAAGTTTCTTCAGTTGCCTAGTTTTCATACGGCTGTTCTGAATTTCTCTATTTTCGTAGTAGTATGTTCTTAAAAATATATGTATGCTCCCTTTGGAACAGGTAAGCCTGTAAGGAGGGCAGTGAATGAGGGGGAATGGTGGAGATGCTAATCTGAAATTTGAGTATGTAACTCTTGGTAGCTGAGCTCTTGTAGCTGTAGGTTGAGGCAGTCTTCTGTTTTCCTTCTTCTGGCCTGATCTGCATTGTTAGAATGTCGGAGTTTCCATTTTGGGCTTCTCTTTAAGCAGTGTTCCTTCTCCAGGTGTTCCGCATATGTTTTGTATCTTGGGGGCATTAGGTTCCAGTGTTAGTTACACAGCATGACTGCTCTGTAGGAGCTGGTGACAACTGGTCAAATGTTAAAATGGGATTTGAAGGACTGAGTTTTGTCCGTTTTGAAGCTGATACCTAACGAAATTTTTGTTAAATGCAAGTATTGAGTCTGAACTTGGAAAAAATACTATGATACAGAGGTTGTTTTACTTTGTAGTGAAATAATTTGTTTTCCCTATGTTTTTCAAAGGCAAAAAGAAAGTTTCCCCTGATAAGATGGTAGAGATGCAAGCAAAGATTGAAGAGGAGAGAAAAGCTCTTGAAACTAAGCTTGATATGGAAGAAGAAGAAAGAAATAAAGCCAGAGCTGAACTGGAGAAGAGAGAAAAAGACTTGCTCAAAGCTCAGTGAGTACCATGCTCTGAGAAGTTTGTATGGTCATGTGGGTTGTTCCTTCCTTAATCATATGAATATCTGGAGATACATGGTAAGGTGCCTGTCAAACTTTGTAGAAAGTGAACACGAGCCCTTGCTGTTTTCAAGGTGAAAGAGGAGCTTATTCTGCTTTGAGAGCTTAGAGTATATGGAAAAGACAAACTTATCCTTTTGCCACTTCTTTTCTTAACTTTACTTAGTTGTGCAAGATAGCCTAGAAACAAATTAATCTCCCAAGACCTGTGAGGAGCAGCAGTACTGTTCTGTGACAGGCCGGGTTTCCTGCAGTACAGCCACAAGCATGTCATTTTGGGTGTAGGGGTGCTTCATTCTGAAGCCAAAAAGCTGCTGAGGTTGCACTACCCTATGCAAATAGACTGCTCCAGCAGCAGCCAGCATTCCTGGTTTGCACCTCAGCTGCACTGCTTTGATCTTTGTTCACTCCCCTCTTATTTCAGCAGCTGCCTCTGGACATTGCTGTGCTGACAGGGCCCTTTGGGGCAGAGGGTGCCTTGAGTTGCCTGGTGATACCACTGGGTGCTTGCAGCCCCTCACAGAGGTGACTCGCAGCAGGAGTCACTTCTCTGCTGACCTGGTTTTGCTTGAGAGAAAGTGGTGGGAGCTGGAGCTTGGGGAACTTGCTGCTCTCACTTGCACTGCCTCACCGCCACTTAAACCCTCATCAGCAAGACAAGTTTTTCCAGCCCTGTGAGTGGTGTCTGGGCTATAAAACCGAGCTGGACCTGCTGCCTGCTGAGCACGGTAGGATATGAAGTCTCACACCTACCTGTCTGTCTAGGCAAGAGCACCAGTCCCTGTTGGAGAAACTGTCTGCATTAGAGAAAAAGGTGATTGTGGGAGGAGTGGACTTGCTGGCAAAAGCAGAGGAGCAAGAGAAGCTTCTAGAAGAATCAAACATGGAACTGGAAGAACGAAGGAAGAGAGCAGAGCAGCTTCGCAAGGAGCTTGAGGAGAAGGAGGTGGGGTTATCTACTGTGCCTGTCTGCAAACAGCAATGGCGTGACATACCAGGATGTGTTACCCAGGTGTGGCTCTGCTCTGGAAGCACTGCAGAAGCCAACCCCTCCACAGGTCACTCATTGGCTGTGCAACCCCTGCAGGTCTGAGCCAGCCTGGCTCAGCCAAGGCTCTGTGTTCTTGGCAAATGCTTTGTTTGTTCAAGTAGTTTTTCCTCTTGCTCATACTATTGCAGAGAGTTTCTGTGATTTAGTGTGTGTGTATCTGTGCTAAATGTTGTCCACAGCAAGAACGCTTGGACATCGAAGAGAAGTACACCAACCTCCAGGAGGAAGCACAGGGGAAAACCAAAAAGCTGAAGAAAGTTTGGACCATGCTTATGGCTGCAAAGTCAGAGGTTAGTGTCTAAAGTCCTCAGCCAGTGATCCTGGGAGGTACTAGAGTTGGGAAGGATAAGCCATCGGCTTTGCAGTGCTAGAAAAAGTGCCGTATGTTTAGGAATGTCTTCCTGTGCTGTCCATTTGGCTCACATAATTCAAAAATACCTAAGTCTGGAGTTGGAGCTTTAGAACAGCATGTTATAGAGCTTTTCCTGAGGCTAGGCTGACAAGGGTTATGTGTGAGACCCTGAGATATGTAGAAATTCAAGGAAAAACACTGGTTAATTTTGAAATAAAATGCAAGTTGCTTGCTGGCAGCCCCATGTTCTGCTTCGCTGCAGCTCAAAGGCTTCTCTGCTCTGAGCTGCCTGTTCTTTGTGACCGATGCCCTTGTTACCTCATCCTCAGTCACTGGATGATTGTGTCCTTTGGCTGGTTGCTGGAGTTCCTGTTTCACAAAAAATGCATTTAGTCGTTGGGATCAGAGATTTTCCTCAAAACTGTGCCAGGGGTATAACTTGTCTCATGCTCATCATCTAGTCTTAGCTGAAGCAGCTTGGATTGGCAGAAGGCCAGTTTTGGGTTTATGAAACTGAGAACTTAATGCTATTTTCAGCAATCTCTGAGTTGGAATGTTTCAGAGGGTTTATTCTTCAGAGATAAATATTCTGGTACTAATAACCAGAGTTTGCTTTTGTTTTCCAAAAACCTCATACAGACATAAGACTGTTCTCTTTAGGCTTTTAACCATGTCTTAAGCTGACTCTGATGCCTCTCAAATGCATGGTTTGTTTTCAGATGGCAGATCTACAACAAGAGCATCAGAGAGAGATTGAAGGGCTGCTGGAGAACATTCGGCAGCTGAGCAGGGAGCTCCGTCTTCAGATTCTCATTATAGACAACTTCATTCCTCAGGACTACCAGGTGAAGGCAAAGCACCTAAGCCTGGGGCAGGGGTTGTGCTGTGCTAATCTCCGTTCTCTTGCAGCTTATTTTTGTAAAGGCTTATAAAAATAAGAAAATAACATTCACCATATAGTTAACTGGTATGTTTGCTGTGTGCCCATGCAGTGGGTCTGTTCAAAATCTTTCTCTTTTTTTCCACTAGCTTGAAGTTGTGCTTGCTAATGTCTGAAATTAACACGAAGACTGGATTTTTGGATCTTTGACCTTCTCTGTGACTCCAGTATTCAGAAAATTCATGATGAGCTTAAATATAATGCACACTATTTAATGGGAAAATTAAGGGAAATTCTTTTTATCGTTACCATTCTCCATATTATAGTGTTTGTTTACTGCTGTCCTGATGGTGTTGGCATAATCGGAACCTCATGCTTTAGGGGGCTCTCCAGTACATACAATTTGGGAGTAGTATTTTCTCTTCTGTAGTCTTCAGAGTATAAATAGGGGGTTTTTTTGCACAGGATATAGCTGTCCTGATAGGAGCAACTTGGAATGGATCAAGACTGTTCTTACGCAGCTTGTCCAGGCCTTAGGATGTATTTTCTGGAAAGTGCAGCTGGAGGGGGTAGATTGTGCAAGTCTAACACTTACTGTCCTGACTTCTTTGTAGGAAATGATTGAGAACTACGTTCACTGGAATGAAGACATAGGAGAATGGCAGCTGGTAAGAATGGCTGCCTGGCTTGTGTACAAGCTAATGTTAGCATGAGTTTCTGAGGGGTTTAATTGAGCCCAGGAAGAAACTGGTGAAGCTGTAGTCAGTTTTACTGTGCACAGTAGACTTTACTAACAGATCTTTCTTTCTGCTTACAGAAATGTGTTGCATATACAGGAAACAATATGAGGAAACAGACACCTGTTCTGGATAAAAAAGAGAAAGATGTGAGTGACTATTGAATTGATGTATTGAACTGTACAGGCCCAAGTCCTGCATGAGACTACCACTCTATTTAGAGCCAAACTGTCCAATTTCAATTTTCTTTTCTTTTGAAGAAATGAGTCTTTATAGCGTCATGAAAGCACCGTTGATCAGTGTATAAAATTATTCTGATGATTTTATCTTACGGGTTTTTCTGGTGTTTTTCTAGCCCTTTGAAGTGGACCTTTCCCATGTTTACTTAGCTTACACTGAAGAAAGCTTGAGGCAATCTCTGATGAAGCTGGAGAGGCCAAGGACTTCAAAAGGCAGATCCAGGCCCAAGACGGGTAGAAGGTGAAGAACTCTGGGGTATCTGTATGCAATGAGGGATTTACCCAAGGGAAGGTTTAAGTTTGTGTATGCAAACTTACCACAAGTCTTCAAATATTAGCTTAATGAGAAGCCAGAGGACAAAAATTTTGCATGGTGTAGTTCGGTATTGCCGAACAGGTGTGACAGAACCAGGCTGAGATCTCTTTAGTGCAGTAAATCTTGTCCAGAAAGACTTGTCTGGGGATTTTTCTGATGTTCTTTTGCTGCATTCTCCTCTTCCAGCTCCTTGCTTTATTTTGCTGCATTCCATGGTTCAGTTTGACACAGTACACTCATACCGATGGAGAGGAGAGGGCTGTTGGAGGAGATTTCAGCATGTGCTTCCTTATGCTTTTTGTTTGGCTGGTTTTGCTTATGGAGAAGTCATGTCATGTAGTTTTGATTTGAAATGTGGCTGGTCCCTGTCTTTCCTAGACAGCATAATGATGTGTGTGTGGTGTTGTTTTTCCCTTTCCTTTCTGCTCTCCAAACAGAAAACGTTCGGCCAAGCCAGGAGCTGTCATTGACTCCCTGCTGCAGTAGTGTGACCTGGTCAGAATTGCTGTAAAAATCAGTGAGTGTATAAGGTTTGGCCAAAATACAGAATTCAAGAGATGGCACAGTTTGATATGGTTGTAATTTTTTGTTTAAAAAAAAGTATTTTTCCTTAGTTGCCTGTATATTGTATGTTATATTAACATAATATTAAACTAGTGTGTTGAATGTGTTGTGCAGGGAAACTTGTTGGTAATCCTTGTTGAAATGTATAGAAAATAAGGGTTCTAGATGTGTGTGTAAGTGCTAGACGTGTTAGTTCAAAACAGTTAATGAAATCCTAAAATTAAGGCTGGTAAATCTGACTTATGCCCTGCTTTGCACATAACTGGCAGCTTTCACTGTTGTCCTCTGTTGCACTGATCTGTATTTGAATGTCGTTGCTGCAAACCTTTAAGAGCATCAAATCTTTTTATTTAATATTCCTCACTGTGGCTGTTAACCTGATCGTGTTGTGTGTCAAATACACAGTCCTTTTCCCTTTTTGCTGGCTTGCTGTACAGAGAAAGTAGCTGGTTAGGAAAAGAACCACAAAAGACTGAGGTGTCTGAAAAGGGGGACCATGCTCTATTTAAGTGCAGCAGAAATCAAGGGTGCCTAATAGTCCTTTTATTTTTATCAGTTTGTTTGTGATTTGCTGGCACTGTGGAAAATGAGACCTTGGATATGAAGGCAAAAGAGTGCTTTTTTTCCTTCTTTTAAGGCTGTGTTACTTTGGCTGCTTTTTATGCTTCAGGGCTGGAATTTGTGTGTGAGTAGTTTTGTAATCTGAACAGCAGAAATGATGTAAGGAGGATGCTGTAACACCAGGACCTGATGTTACAGGGGCTGTAAGCGCTATGGCTCCATTTCCTCATCCCTGGCTATAAGAAACTGGGCCACTGCTCTACACTGAGGATGAATTTGACTCTCCTTTAGTAAAACAGAATGAATTGCTCAATTTTCCTGGACCAATATCCCCTGACATAACTGGTGCTGTCTGTGTTCCTGTGTAGACTGTGTGCATCTCTGGCTATGCAGAGGAAAAAAATTCTGGTCTCTGATAATAACCATTTATTTGTGATGGCTGCTCTTTTTATTTTATATTTATGCTGCTAATAGACACTTTAATATGTTGCTTTTGTGTCACAGAGAAAATGCACCTCCTTCAGACTGTGTGTGTTTTTTAACACATCACATCAGCTGTGGGTATATAGGCAGTTCCTGTGCCAGGGTGGGGGGATAAGCTGTCACCTCCTTGACATCTTAGTGTCACCTGGAGGATTGAAAGCTGTGATTACTGACAGGAGAAATGGAGTTCTTCGGTGTGGCAGAAAACAAGTCAGCTCCTCAGGTGTCTTGAGTCCTTGCTAGTAGCCACATCTGCTTTTACCAGAATATTTCTGTGAAGTACTTAGAGAAGTTAAATGCCCTTTCTTCCCGTCATGATGGTTATATGGAGGTACCTTGGGGTCTGTGACAGGGTCTGTAATAGTTAAAACTGGTCTTGTAAGGACATATTTTGCTCTGAAGGATATATTCAGTGCTATTCTAAACAAGTTGTAAGCTTTTTCCTGGTGTTTTTAAAGTTTTTTTCAGGCTCATGGAAGAACATGCTGCCCTCTCTATTGGGAGTGTCACCTAATTCATACAACACACAGATGCAAACACTGGCTTTTGTTTTTTCTAGGCTAGCATGTAGGGGCAAAAGCTCAGAAACTTTCTTGATTGAAGCTGTAGTTGGTTTTGCTTGTGGAGAGGTGACCTTATTTAGAATATGCTTTAACAGAGTTGGATTATCTCTTATTACATACCTCTCATCAAAAAATCCAGACTGAAAATGGCTTAAATGCTACTTAAAGTCTTTCAGTTTCAAGTCCAAGCAGATAGATGCACAGCTGTGGCCTGTACTAGTTCTCAGAACCAGGGATAACTCCTGTTTCCTTTTTGTGTTACATCTTGTGCTAACATTTATTGAATTATATGTTTTTAAGGGAGTTAAACCAGAACTGTGCTTTCAAAAAGACGATTAAAAATACTTTTACCTGACAGGTATCAGTTGCTTCAAGATACCACTGTGAACCATGGCACTCCATTTAAAAAAATTAAATGTTTAAAATACTTAAAACTTAAAGGCATATGCTTTACAATTAATATAACAGTCCTGCTGCTGAAAACGTTAGTACTCTGCATGTTTAAGTGAGCCTTGGAGCAGGGAAAACTATAACGAATTGCTTGCACACCTTTAATTGGCAGATTGGAGAAACTGGTTATCTCCTGTTACAGAGGCTTGGAGGACGAATTATCTGCTCTATAAGAGGACTTTATTTAATGTGGAACGCTCTCATGGTCATGTGCCCTATCAATTTGGCTCACCTGTTAACTGGTGTGTTTTGTTGAAGTTCTGGGAAGTTTCTTGTAAAACCAGGGAGTCTGGCTTGTAGATTTACCACATGGGCCCTCTCTAAACCCCTGCCAATCTGTGAATGTCTAATGGGCCCATAATGTGTTTTAATAAGGAAAGGATTTTATTTATACAGACTTTTAAGAGCTTAATACAGCCTTTCTCATTGCAGGTCAGTATGTGCTCTAGTATTTATCAAAACTCATATTACGTAACATACACTGTGTGTGCTCATCTTTGCATTTTACTACCAGAAGATTCTCCTCATTCCAGAACATTGATCTTAACAGTGAGATTTTTGCTTTATGTTGTTTAATGTTGTGTAAATCAATTATTTCATATTTAACTTATTCCTAATCCTTTAAGAGGAGGGGAAATGGTCCTTAGTGCCTTTCACTGACTACACTGTCTGCACATGTCCAGCTTTCACCTTTCTCTACACTTCTGCTTAGCCAGGCCTGTATAGAGGGAAGAACTTCTGGTCTGTTTGTATAATTTGCCTTCCAATTAATTGTTTTTTTTAACTCTGTTTATTTCTTACTATTCCTTGTTTTATTAAAAGTTAATTCATTTTACTGTATATATCAATATTGTGTCCCTGGAGCATGTTCAGACCATGAAATAAAATTCTTGATTCCTAATTCCACCCTGTACGCGTGTGTCTTGGGGTGATTTTATGATGATACTTAATTCCCTAATCATCTGCTTTATGCCCAGAAATGTCTGCTGTATCTTTAAGATGAACCAGGGGGCGGGGCCGGAGCCCGGGAACTCCGGGCGCGGGCTCTCTTCAATCTCTGTCCCTCCGGCGTGGTCGGCGGCCAAGCGGATTGTTACTTCGTTGCCTTTGCTGTTTAATTTTCGCCAATTTAGACAAGAAGCTTCTGGGGGTTTTGGCTTTTTTTCCTTCCCCCGGCCTGGAGGCTTTTCACCGGCAAATCCTTTCGGCGGCTTTCTGTTTTAGTTTTTATTTTTCCTGGAACTGTCTCGGTTCGTTTTTTTCTTCGGCCCAAGGAGCCTGCGGGGGGCAGCCGCGGCCGGTCTGAACCCCGGAAAGACCAAGCCAGCGAGAGAAGGGACGTTCAACTCCACCAGGTTCACCTGCTGTGAAGAGAAGATCCACGCCAGAAATCCAACAGATTCCCAGCTGCGGCGTGGACTCTTTCTCCTCCCTTCCCTTAGACAAAGAAGCGCAGCCGCCATCTTTGCCTCACAGCCACGGGGCGAGGTGGGGGTGCGGTGTTAAAGTTCAATTTCTTTTGTTCCTGTGCTTTGCGGGTATCTTGCTTTGTTAAATAAACAGTTTTACTTTTTTTTCACTTTCATCCCCTGGTATCCATTTCTCTCAGTGGCAGAAGAAAAGAGAGTTAGTGAAGTCCTCTCTCTAGAGAAAAACACTCATTTCAGTGTTTTTTTTTCCTTGAATTTGTCTCCAAACCAAGACAGCGTATTTTCCAAATAATATTATACATAGTACATCTTCTTAATTCATTTGTGTCGGGAGCTGGGTGAGGAAGGGTGAGTGAGATGCCGCTGTAGCTCTGAGCTGCACAGCACTCTGGAGAAGTTACTGCAGGTACTGGTGGGGTGTGTGGGGGCCTTGTTGCCAAGTTCCAGGGCAGTGGGCAGCAAAACCTCGTGAAAGAGGTGGACAGGGCTGAACAAGAGGATTCTTTGCAAGACTACAGAGAGAACCAGTGGGCTGAGGCTGCCGAGCCAGAGATGTGCCTGAGGAGCTGCTTGAGCTCCTGTTTAAGCTCATCCTCTGCTGGGGTGGTCCTGGACTGAGCCAGGGCACTGCAAGAGCAGCTTCTGGGCCCCTACACGGTCAGTGCTGCCTGTGCTCTGCCTCTTCTGGTGTGTGTATTGCAGAGGGGGTGTAGCTGATGAGGAGAAGTCTTCGCATGCTGTCCTGGCTTTGTCTCCTGTGTTACACAAACCAGTCACACCCTGTACTGGTCCAGGTGCTGTGAATTTACCTGCAGTAGTTGGAAATGTTCAGGACTCTTTCCTTTGCTGCGTGAGCTGTGTTGTTTGGCAGTGCCTGTGGCCCCCCAGCCTACTCAGCTCATAGGTACCAGGTTTTCCGTGGTCTGCAGCCTCTGCAGCTCCCCAGAGTCCTGTGACTCAGCTGATACATGAACCAAACCCTGCACATTCCTGGCCTCTTCACTCCTGGGCCCCAATGGGCTGTGCCATATATATATATATACATATAGTAATATAGGCTTTAAGTAAAGTGAGGAGAGAACTTGCTTAGCTCCAGACCTGGCTTCTGAGTTCCCATCTTTCAGGAGCATGCCCCATTTGTGGCCTGGCTTCTCCCCTCTGCCTTCTCTTGGGCTTTTCCTTCTGCTTAGACCTCTGTTCCTCATGTTAGCATGAGCTTAATGCCATAGCAGGACAGATTGTTTGGCAACTCCTAGCCACACCACCCTTGTGCCCATAAACTTGTAACTCTCTTAACTGTTGCCTTGTGTAACATCCTATGTAATGCCAGTGCATTTAGTCCAAAAATACATTTATTTAAAGAATTATTATAAATAATCTTTGAAAAATAGGCTCATAGTTTAAAAACAAAAGTGTTTTTTCACTTCCGACTCTTATACTCTTCTTGGAGAACTTGGTGTAATTGCTTGAGGAAATTCTTTAGTGAGGTGATGCTGCCTGCTGCCACAGAACATGGCTTCTGGAATGGGAAAAGAGGCTGTTAGGAAGCTTGCTGGGGCAGGATTGGGTTCTGCAGCCTGGGATGGGCTGCTAACAGTGGTGGGAGAGTAAAACAAAAATGGTGACCGAGGGAGAAGCTTGAGGGCTGTGGGCTGTGCTGGGGGAATTGTGCCTCACCTTGTGCCCTGCTCTGGTCCCCCAGACCAGGCTGAGCAAGTTGTGGTAAATGCCCTCGAGGTACCTGTGGCAGCTCTGGCTCTCCCGAGCAATTGTGGCAGCTTTGCATAAGATCTCCATATTGTTACCTCTCTGGGAAAAAGCACATTACTTTTTAAAAAACTCTTTTGTATGCTCATGGCTTATGAGCAGCAGATTAAAACACAACAAATAATATATTTCTGTTCTAAAGGATAGGTGAAAATTGCAGATTGAGGTGCCAAAGCCTTCATGAAGCTTCCTGGCTCCATCTGTGCGCACCTGATGCTGCTCCCATCCCTTTCCTGGTGAGGAGTAACCAACCCCCGGCAGAAGCTGTGGCAGTGTGGCACAGCAGCGAGCACCCCTGTGCTGGAGCATCGTGCTTCTGCTGCAGGTGTGGATGTGGGACCCTGTGGAGATGCTCCATGCAGGTTCCCTGGGAGTGAAGCCGGTTTGAGCAGGCAGAGGTGCTACAGGAATAACAAAAGTACCTGGGAAAAGTTTGCCTTCATTAGGGGCTTGAGAAGTCCTATAGCAGAGACACATGGAAGATGAGGAGTGAGTTGCTGCTGGCAATAAAAAAAACTATGTGACTTTCTTCCCCGGGGGATGTTCCCAGTGCTGCCTGCTCTTTCTCAGCTTTCACATCAAACAAGTGACCAGCCCATCCCTGTGAGCTGCGCAGCTGTGAGTGTGGGGCTGTGCAGCATCTCAGGCATCTCTTCTCACTATCACAGCTGCTCCCTGTGGCGGAAGGGGTGTGGGGATCCCCTGAGGGGTGCTGAGCTCCAGCCCACCAGGGAAGGCCACTGCATGCCTCAGATGCCACCCAATGTGGCATGAGGTGAGGGCATGGGCTTTCTGTGAAAGCAGGAACTCAGGGGCTGGGGAGCTTGGCTTAGGCAGCAGTTTTCAGAGCCTTATTATTTGCTATTAAATCTTGTGCTAACTGTAGAGCCTTCCCCCAGATAAGGGGCTAAAAAGGGATAGTGTGTCTACCCAGCACTTGAGATGCCATGCAACAGGCATGTGTAGGTGCCTGAGCTGGTGACAGCACTCCAAGGCAAAGGGAGATTTCCTCTCTTCCTTTCTGAAAAGCTGAAACCTCTGTTTGCTGCCCAAGCACAGGTGCCCATCCCTGCCCATCGTCCAGCATTTCCCTGTCCCCAGGGTGGCCAAAAGCCACCAATGCTGCTTTGGCTAGAGGTGGACATGGGGTGTGGGAAGGTGGGGGCACATGTGCAGGGCACCGGGAGTGGTGAGAACCAGCTGAGCAGCCCAACATTTGTGCTGGGGGCTCACAGTGGGCTCCTTGCTCCTCCACAGCACCATACCAGGACATGCAGTCTTCCTGCCTGCCTCCCAGCACCCTATGCTTTCCTCTGGCCCCCTGCATCCTCTCCCAGTACTCATCAGGACTATATGGTTGGGTTTTTTTCTTACCTTATCATCTGCAAAAATATTTGTCACGTTCATTTTGTTACAGGAAACCTTTACCAAGACACAAAGGAAGAGGAGCAATCAGGCTCCAGACAGCACGGATCCATCCTGACACATGCACAGAGAGACACACGTCCATCCACCCGCCAGGCCCTAGGAGCCCTGTGAACCCCATGCTCATCACCTGCCTCTGACTCAGCATTGCTCCCTCCAAGCCTGGTTAAATAGTCTGTCCCTCCCATCAGTGGGTAAAATACCAACCAGCCCTACCTCCATCTGTTGGAGCTGGTCCAACAGCCTGATGCTCTCCTTCAGCATGTTGGTCCGTAGTCTGTGTTTCCATGGAGTGACCACGTCACCCAGGCAGGCTGACAGTGCCAGGAAGGTGAGCAGGACCTGGACCAGGATGCTCATGACCTGCTTTGGCTGGACCCCTTCAGCTCTTAGTCTCTGAATTGTGATCTGTACCTGTGTGTGCTTCTCTGGAGGAAGCACCTCAATTTATTACTGTAAAATTGCTGAACCAGAAGGAAAAACTTATTTTTCCCTTATCTGCACTTTCCAAAGTTGCTCCCAATTAGGAGAGCAGCAGGTCTTTTTTTTGTGCAAGTCAAAATTTTCTTCTGATCTTGCATTATGAAATTTCCACTGTAAGATGACAGTGGCAGGAGTCAGGTCACATACAGTATATAAGGCTGCCTGATTTGGGGATTCTCCATTTCTCCATATCTCAAGGCTTTCTCTACACCGTGAATTGGAAGTAGCTAAACTGGGTAACCCACTCCAATAACAACAGTTTTCTTTTATTTTCCTTTGAGTATCCTGCAAGTTCTTCTGTCGTGTTTCATTTGAATATCTTCAGATCATGTAAAGCATCCTTCATCTGCACACAGATTTCCGTCCCTGAGTTTCCTTAACCTGGAGAGGAACAGAAAGTATGGCAGAGCCATGTGGGGATAAACCTGGGCAGGAGCAGGGCATCACCTCGGGGGATTTATGGAGAGATGGGGCCCCTCCTGGCCAAACAGGATCCCCAAACCAGTGTGGCATTCTGCAGGGTTGTGGGCAGAGATCTGGTGTGGGTAGTCCTGCTGTGTTGATGCTGGGAAACTGGGACTTTGTGGCCCTGTTCCAGCGTTTTGGGGAGCTGGAGGCTGCCCTGTCCATCCTGCCCTGCTTGGGGAACATCAGCTTGAGTTTTCAGGCAATGGGCTCTGCCAGCCCCACAGGAAATGGCACTGAGAAATGCTGAGCTGGGAAACTTTGGAGTTTTGTAATAACTAATAGGGATTTTTCTAACTCAAACAGCAACTTGCCACCAGATAACAACTTGAGAGCACTTGATGAATCCGGGAGTAGCCAGACTGAGAGTAATTTTGTTTGTCTGGGTCTGAGATGCCCCAGATGAAGTTAGGTGAAGTCACTGACTCAGAAAGACCTTTGTGAGGGATCTGCCAGTGGAGAGCTGGGCTGTTTCCTACCTCCCTGTTACGGAGAGCAGATAAGGGAGCATGCTCTCCCTGTGTGACTGCATCCATGGCCTTCAAGGATGGTGGGTCCTCATCAGCATGCCCAGAGCTGTCCCAGTGGTCTGGGATGAGTGGTGGTGGTGGTAGGATTCCTGCTTAAAAGTGGTGCTGGAGAAGGTAGGAGAGAGAGGAGGGTGGATGGAGGTAGTAGCTCCACCCGGCATACACAGGGATTTCCCCAGTGATCATGGTGGAAAGCTCTAAAACTGGAATCAGTGAAGAGAAAATGCTCAAATCACAGAAAAATTTAACCTTTCTCTACTCAGGTTGAATCATGGTGGAAAACTGCATCACTCTGTGATGAGAAAGTCACCAGCTGTGTTGGGTTTGCATGGCAAAGTTTTGATAGTGGGGAGCTACAAGGCGGGGTTCTGTGAGAAAATGCTGGAAGATTTCCCAATGCCTGATGGAGTCAATGCCAGTTGCTCCAAGAGGAACCTACTGCTGGATGAGGCCCAGCACATTGTCAACAATGGCAGTGCCCTGGGGAAAAACCCTACACAATTGCAGAGAAGAGAAGAGAGAAGAGAAGAGAAGAGAAGAGGAGAGGAGAGGAGAGGAGAGGAGAGGAGAGGAGAGGAGAGGAGAGGAGAGGAGGAGAGAGGAGAGGAGGAGAGGAGAGGAGAGGAGAGGAGAGGAGAGGAGAGGAGAGGAGAGGAGAGGAGAGGAGAGGAGAGGAGAGGAGAGGAGAGGAGAGGAGAGGGGAGGGGAGGGGGAGGGGAGGGGAGGGGGAGGGGAGGGGAGGGGAGGGGGGGAGGGGAGGGGAGGGGAGGGGAGGGGAGGGGAGGGGGAGGGGAGGGGAGGGGAGGGGAGGGGAGGGGAGGGGAGGGGAGGGGAGGGGGAGGGGAGGGGAGGGGAGGGGAGGGGAGAGGGAGAGGAGAGGAGAGGAGAGGAGAGGAGAGGAGAGGAGAGAGGAGAGAGAAGAGAAGAGAAGAGAAGGAGAGAAGAGAAGAGAAGAGAAGAGAAGAGAAGAGAAGAGAAGAGAAGAGAAGAGAAAGAAGAGAAGAGAAGAGAAGAGAAGAGAAGAGAAGAGAAGAGAAGAGAGAAGAGAAGAGAAGAGAAAGAGAAGAGAAGAGAAGAGAAGAGAAGAGAAGAGAAAGAGAAGAGAAGAGAAGAGAAGAGAGAGAAGAGAAGAGAAGAGAAGAGATCAGGAGCGAAGTTAAGCCTAGGAGGAGGAGATGGGTGGGGTTAAGGTGTTTTAAGATTTAGTTTTTATTTCTCATTATCCTACTCTGATTTGATTGACAATAAACTGAATTAATTAAATAATTAAATTAATTTTCCCCCAAGTTGAATCTGTTTTGCCTATGACAGTAATTGCTGAGTGTTTTTTCCGTGTTCTGACTCACAAGCCTTTTGTTATGTTTTCTCCCCACTGCCCAGCTGAGGGTGGCAGGGGGGCTGTGTTGGGACCGTGACATCAATCCAGGGTCAATAATCCAACACAACAGTGAATGAAAAGATTCCCATGTCCTTTCCCAAGGGTGGGATGGAGCTAATGGCAGTGATGGCCCCATCGCTCAGGGAGGGACAGCTACAGCCCCAGTGGGGTCTCCTGTGTTTCTGGAGCCCTCATCCCAGCCACCATCCAGGGATGAACCTGCCCCATTTCCCTACCAAAGAAAGGTGCTTGATTCAGAGAAGTGTCCTCAGTTTTCCTCCTCTTGGAGCCCCTTGGGCTCTGTGATTTGGAGCATCTCCCATCCCACAAGGATCCTGCCCAGGATCTCAAGCACCAACATCCCTATGGCCACTGAGCCTGGGCTCTACCAAAAGTCACAGCCACCAGCTCAGCTCTCCCCTCTTTGTCCTGAACCAGAGCGATTCCAGGACAGCCACTGAGACAGGACCATGAGGGTTTGCCTAGGTGTCACACCCCACCTGTGGTGACTGGCAGCTGATGGCAGCAGGGATCATGGAATCACAGAATCACAGAACCACAGAATAAGCTGGGTTGGAAGGGACCCACAAGGGTCATTGAGTCCACCTCCTGGCCTGGTACAGCATCATCCCCAATGGTCACACCATGTGCCCGAGGGTATTGTCCATGTTCTGTTCTCATGAATATCTGCTGCTGCCATGCCTGGTGCTAATACTGCTGGGGTTTATCCAGGGCAAATCCCAAGACTGCAGTTGAGCCCCTATTACATGCATTTAGAGCATTGTTGAGATTTTGAGAGGGTACCCTTCATTCTTGGACCAGGGTAAGAGAGCAGAGGAAGCTGCTGTTCTGCTAAGTTCTTTATTTCATAGTCTCATAGCTTTCTTGAAGGCAGAGTTCGAAGGGGGTTCATGATAAATGCAAGCAGCAACAGCAAACAGCAGGCAAAAACCAGCTTCTTCTTCTATATGCTCTATATGCTCTATACTCTCTATGCTCTATACTCTCTATGCTCTATATTTTTTCTTACAGAAATGTGGATTATATTTGCTAACTGACCAATAAGAATGATACATGATTCTAGTTTTCCTTTTCTTAACCTATCCTGGTGTAATTCTAACAATCGTAAATCTTACACAAGTGTTACATAGGTATTACACAGATTTGCGTATACAGTTTCTATCAGCTCTTATTGTTTATGTGAACCCTCTATCTAAAAAATGTGAACAGTATAACTCTATCTATATTTTGTCTAAACTAAAGAATTCTGTGAAAAGGTAACACTGCTGCAGCAAGAACTGTGTTTAAGGTCTCTGCTACAGCTTTTTAATGTTTAAGGCACTTAGCATATATTTCTACTAAAAGTTAAAAAATCTACTTTTCTATTTCACTTAGATGTGACTTCATGTATCTCAGCTTATCCAAAGGTTTTAATTCAACCCCTGTGCTTTGGCTTCCCTCTGGGCCTGAGTCCAGAGGAGCTTTCACTCCAACAGAGCATGTATAACAATTTCCAGCAGTTAATTTGTGGATTTGTTTCCTACATGTGTTGGTCCATAAGCCAGCCCCATCCCTTCTCTCTCCCATTGGACAAGCCTTCTCCTGCCTGCAGCTCCGCTTCGGCTCCTGCTGGCTCCCCTTCCAGCCCCCACTGCCCCCAGACCACAGCCTGCACCCCAACACTCCCCTCCACCATGGCCTCATGCCCATGGCCCTCTTCCCAAACAAAGGCTCTCACCCTTCCTCCACCACCCCTTCCTTTCACAAATTTCCTAAGCCCCAAGCCAGGCGGGTTCTTTGGTGCCTTTTCCTTTCTCGAGGCCTTGCTCTCAGTGGCAGAGTGGGTACATTTACTGTACATTGACCCAAAAATGCCAGCATTCTTCAACCCAGTCCCCTGTGCTGACCAAGGAGGCAGCGCCACTGATGCTCGACATGAAATGCTGAAGGTAAGAGGGAATTGACAGCATAAAGCATGGGCACCAAGAGCTCTTATACTCAATCGTTTATTGCTTAAGCCCTGGGACACTTCAATAACATTAGTGCATAGTTGATATGAACAAAATAATAAAATGAAGACGTTCAAATACATGGTAATTTGAATATATTAACTCTTGTAATACAAATATTTTAAATAGAGAGAAGAACAATAAATTACAAATCAGCACATGTTCATTCATTGTTGTGCAAAGGCAATCAGACAGTAAGAGTTCCCTAAAGTGAGGTAGCAGTATTTTAAATATGATTATATTCCACAGAACTACCAAGTAATTTCAAAATAAACCACTTGAATATTGGCTTTTCCTTTTTATTTTGGGTCCCAAGCAAAGAAAAACTTTCAACAGCGAGGACTTTTTGGTCTTGAATATTTAGATTACACACTATAAAAATAAGTTATTTAAATAACATATAATAATAAATAAACTTCAGAAATATGACGCCTGTGAGCACCCATTAGATTCAAAGTTATCCTACAGACTCTCCTGTCTTCACTATTAATAATTTAAAAGCCACTGACAATAGAAGAGACACATTGAAGTTGCAGTAACAATTCCAGCCCCCTCTGACCCGTTTCCCCTCCCAGCTTTTGCTCTCGAATGCTGCACTTCCCCAGCTCTGCTCCCAGAAGTCGGCCTTCCCCTCAGCTGCTGTAGTAGCATATCAGTGAAAAATTCACCATTTCAGCGTAGATTTTGATCTCTTTAGGAAGAGAAGATGATTGTGAAGAAACCTCCTGTCACTAAGGGGAACAGGAAGCAGATAATCTGTTTTTGGTTTTGTAGGTGCTGCAGGAGCAGATGAATGAGTTAAGAGCTCAGGCTCCTCAGCAGCTGGTCCAGGATGCTCTCCAGGATGCTCTGCTCCTCCCGGCTCGGCAAATCCTCCCGCATCCCTCCTCCCGGGGAGAGGGAAGGGTTGTTGCATCCCAGCTGGATGAGCCGCAGGGCTGCACGGAAGAGTTAAGGGCAGCCTTGTCCAAACGAGACCGCTTCTGCTAAGATTGAGTAATATCTAACAAACAGCACTCGGATGGAAAGTCTGGGAGATGTTAGGTGCCTGCCGTGCAGGGGACATTTCCCGTCGCAGCTGAGGACCCCAGGTGCCCGGCGTACCCTCTGGGACAGATTGTGAGGATTGGTTGGGTTTAGGACGGCTGGAGCAGGACTGAGGAACTGCACAAAACGGGGAGCAAAAAGAGAAAAAAACCCGAAACAAAACAAAACCACTCCGCAAAACCTATTTTAGAGCTATCAGCAGTGAGATCCCGGGGCTCGGGGCTGGCAGCCGTGCCTGTCTTACTGTGTAGCCGACGAGCCCCTGCGCCTGTACATCCCCTGGGTGAAGTTCCCCAGCGCTGGCAAGAAGTGGCGCAGGTAGATCTCATTTTCATCTCTCAGGAAGCAGTTCTGGGGAAGGAAAAGTGTAAATACATTAGAGCTGGCAGCACGATTTAGCTGCTGCGGCGGTGGGTAGCTAGGCTCCCAGCCCAGACAGATGCTTTGTTTGCCTCCGTTGCCACATAAATAATTCAGCAAATAACTCAGAGTGGTGAGGATACTGGCCCGGGATCTCAGGAATTGTCCTTTGCTCAGAACAAGCATCTGGCCCCTGTGCCCAGCAGTGTGACTCCCATGACCACTGGTCTGGGGGGCCTGGGGCTGGTGGGGACTGATAGATAGAGGCAGATTATCCTGAATCACTTTCAGGTTTGCAATGCCCAGCTCTGGCCAAATTCAAGAGAGCAAATTCTGATCAGCCCTGTGGTACCCTTGGTGTAGGGCCACAGGCACCATGGGGCCAGAGCCGCGGAGCACAGAACGAGGGGGGAGGTGCAGCCCCTGCTTACCTTCTTGCCATGCAGGCGCTTCAGGTTGGTGATGAGTGGCTCATAGACTTCCTTGCACCTGGTGACTTTGGTGAGTGCCATGTCTGCCTGGCACAGCAGCTCCTGGTCCGGCAGCTGGGGAACACAGAGGGAAATGATTAGAACCATGTAGCTGAATTAAGTTGAAGCTGCTTATTCAGGTGTCCAGGACTAGCAGGAGGTTCCACAGTGACTTCCTAAGCTGCTTTCATGTTACAGCAGTGACCTGGGCCCTGGGCTGTGCCCCATGGCTGGGGTTGGGGGGAACTGGGGGACAGAGATGTGGGATGGAGGCAGGTGCTCAGGCACAGCCAGCATCCAGCCATACACTTGCCCCACCGACTGGCACTGAGCAGCCCTTCAGTGACTAATAAAGCTACCTCAGCTACAGGTGCTGTCCCCCATGGGGAGGAGGCCCTGGCTATGTGTGGGTTTATGATAAATGCATTTTCTGCCTATCTCTGCATAGGTGTTTACCTTTCGATCCATGAAGGTGACCTGTGCCACTCGGGTGTCATTGCAGGGGACCTGGAGAGGCAACACAAGGGAGAGTCATGGTTATGAGACTGTCATTATAAGACCATCATCCCTCTGCCAGGAAGGGGCACTGTGTCTCCATCCCTCTCCAGCAGGCCATGGTGTGGATGCACCCTTGGTGCTGCCAGCACTGAGATCCATCTTTCAGCAAATTGTTTCCAAACAGGCTCCTGGGCACAGGACCTGGGTTTGCACAGCACTTGTCTGGGAAGGTGCAGGAGAGTCCCTGTGTGCTCAGTGGGAGTACAGCAGGAACCCTCTGGCAGCTCACACTGCCCAGACCACCATGTCCACATCCCGAGCTGCCTCTGTCACCCTGACACAGAGGGTTTTCTTGTTCCTCAGGACTTTTTTTCTGCAAAGTACCTAACATCAGGCGGAAAACTTCATCTGACCTGACCCCAGAAGCTGCTTGTACCACCAACTCAAGTGCTGATCCCACAAAGTCTAGGCTGAAACGGGCCAGGGTGCCCCAAGCAGGAGGTGGGATGGAGTGGATTGAGCCAGCGGGAAGGGCTTCTGCCACCCAAGCAGGCACCTGTGGTGGCAGTGCTAGTGCCTGGCCTTGGACAATGAAGAACATTATCATCATCATCAATAACGAGTAAGCAAAGCAAAGCCAAGAGGTGTAGCAGCATTTACCTGCACTCCTGAGTTGAGCTGTTGGATCAGGAGGATGACTTCCTTCAGTATTTGCTGGGGAGATGGAGTCATGGCTCTGGAAGAGATGAGCTGGAGCAGGGAGAGGAGAGTGAAAGTTGTCTTCAGTGAGGGGAGCATCCTGTCACTGCTGTCTGAGCACGTCCTGTGCTGGCTGGGCTGGACGGCCAGGGCCTCTCTGCCTCTGCTTGAGACAGCACCATTTTTATAGTGTGAAAAAGGACCTGCGTCTCCATTGCTACTGCCAAATATAGGTGTCTTCCTGTGCAGCAGAGGATGCAGTGGGAAGTGAGACACCCCAAAGAAGGGCATTACGTAATGGTGGCAAAGACTTCTCTATACTTTGAATAACGTTATCTATTATTCTATATACACATGCAGATTTTAATCACCTAACTGATAGATAAGGAGATACTGGGATGAGAAGATGAGATTTTCTTTTTGATGTTCAAGGATCTATTTACTATCGAGCATGTTTGTAATGTGCTGCACGTGGAAAACCATGGACGTGTGCAGGACCAAACCAAGCACGTTGCAAGGCTTGAGTAAAGTCAAGGCAGAGGAATACCCGTTGGTGCTTTCCTGGTCTCCACGATGGAAAAGACAAACAGTTATGCAGAAGGACCACCTCTAGAATGTGCATGGCTGGATGCCTGCCAGGCTCCTGCCCTGGGTGCTGGTGTCTCATGGAGGATGACATAACACCAGCAGGTACCTGGACCTCTCCTCCTGCAAGGCTCCTTTTCCTACTAGTGTCCCTGGGCCATGCTGGGACCTCAGTGCCCTGTGCTGCAGCTTGGCCACCACCAGCACAAAGGGGGATCATGGGCAATGGCAGCGTTTCAGGGAAAGGCCTGGCACAGGGATGCTGTTGGAGAGGAAGAGCTGAACTGTGTGCCAGAAAAATTCATGTCCTTTGGCCATAATAACAGCAGCCTCAGTAAGCTCAAGTTGTCAAAGATTTGAAGGAAAAGAAAACCTCAAAACTTTTATCAAGATGTTAAACATATGCAAAAACAAAATAAAAGTGCTCATGTTTGTAAAGGAAGAAATAGCTGAGGGTGTTTTCTGGCATGTGGGTATTTAGTTTCAAAAAGGACTTAGCTCTGTAACACAAATCCCATTGTGGGACAACGGCTCCTGTAGTGCCCAGCTTGGCATCCCACACCATCCCATGCCATGCCACATTGTCCCTCTCACACCTTCCAAGGGGACATCAGAGAATCAACAATAGTTCAGGGATTCAAACCACCATATTCTTGAGCAGGAGAACAGACACAAACCCATTAGTTATTTCCCACTATGGCTGGTGTTGTCAGCAGAAATTTTGTGGCAAAAAAAGTTGACTTGGCAAAAGGTTAATTTCTTCTCCAGACTCTTAAATGACTTTTGCTACATCCTCCTGCATGCACAGGTGAAGCAGCACCTTGTGGCTCTTGCTGTCACTAGCTCCCCCTGGCCCTGCAGTGCTGCTCCCCCAGCTGGGGCAAACCCTGTCCAGGGAAGCCCAACTTCAGCTGGTACCTGCTTGGAGGCTTATAAATAGTGCAAATTGTTAAATGAATTTAGAAAATGTAGAAACATTTAAGTTTAAACCTTTTTTTTTTTTTAATTTCCAAAATTTCAGTCAAGTCAAGGTGTCACAGAGCCAGAGGGAGCCTGAGGAAGCCTGAAGTTCATATTTCAAATTAACCTCTTCCCACTTCACTGTTCTCCTTCTCTGTGGGATGACCATTGGCCTAAGGTTGCAGTGGCAGGACTGGACTGCAGCACTCACCATTTGTTCCTGTACTAGCCTGAAAAAATTTGTTTTCCTGAAAAAAAGATGGTGACAGTTCCCAGTCATTGAATTTCCTGTGATTTTGAGAGGTTGGTTCAGAGGCAGGTGGGACCCTGTAGTGTTCCCATCACTTCAGGTGGAGGGCCTGGTGTATATCCAGGGCTGCACAGTGCAGAGCTTGTCATGTCCACCTGTCCCAAAGCCAGTGTCCCTGGCTCCCTTGAGCCGAACTGCTGGAGCAGGATGCACCGTGACCCCAGGAAATGTTCTATAGTCCCATCACTGTGCCCTGGCGCAGTGTCCCAGTGGGATCACAGGGCTATGGACGGCTATGGAGAGTGTTCCCATGATTTGGATTACCCGACTCTGCAAACCATGCATGGGAGAGTGTATGTCACCTCCCTCAAAGGCAGATAAAATCCTTCCCCAAACTATTGATATTGCAACATGAACCTGCTGATGGGAAAAGCTCACATGTGTAAATTTGCATTGTGGGGGTAGAAAATGATACCTAGAAGGTGGAGCCCAGTTCTGAGAAACAGCGCTGGGGGAGGCTCATGTGAGAGGGGATCAGACCCACCAGGAGCATGGGACCTGCAGGGAACCAAAACAGCTCCTTCCAAGAGTGTTGGTCAGTCAAGCTGTCCTTCCCAAAGGGACTGGGGTGCTGGGACACCATGACCATGAACCCAGTGCTGCTGATCAAGGTAGACACAGAACCCCACGTATGTGAGTCTAGCCTGAACTGAGTCTCCTGGTCACAGAAGAGATGGTTTTGCTTTGCTGTTTTTTGCCGTGTATGTCCAGCTGTGGCCAGAGGCAGAAAACAGAGGGGTCCCAGAGGTGTGTCCCCACCCTGCCTTGCCACCCCATGCTCTTAATGCTTGATTCAAGCCACCCCAAGTAGGTCCCAACCAATTCAGAGAAATTATCCAGGTGGTTATTTTAGGTACATTGTGCTCCTCTTGCCCCCATGTGGAGGAGAGACCAGGGGGTGATGGTGCACGTTGGGCCAGCATTGGTTGAGCCTTTCCACAGCTGCATCTCTGATGATGACACCAGAAAACGGAGAAGTCATCTGAAGAGACCCAGAAACCAAACCCAGAAATTTTGCTTTGTTCTGTACCCAAAGCCATGGATTTTTTCTTTCTTTTATATTTTTTTTTCCAGCAGCAAAGCCAAGGTTGGATGCCACAATCACCGCACACAAATGAAGACCAGAGGGGTTGGCTGCAGCCATGGCCATGACCAGCATGGGATGACACTGGGGGACATGGATGGAATTGATGGAAATCAGAGGAAAGAAATAGGTATGACCAATGGCTGTCAGATATCCAGGGGCTACAGCTCCCTATGGCAGCGTCCTCTTCTCTAACCTGGCTCTGTAGGGAATGGGTGAATAATTTCCATAATTTTAGCCAGGCTGAATTCGTGCCTCCCCAGTTAAACAGACAGTAGCTTCACCTTCGTACTGGGCCATCCCAGTGGCAGTTGGCAGGCAGGAGGGGTGGGAATGTTCCCGCCCAGCTGCTTTAGCCATCCCTGGCTCAGGATGGGAAGAGGACCCCAGCATGGCTGGCAAGGAGGGCACCTCCTTCTCCTGGGTGCCTTTCCTTTCCCTGCAGTCTCCTCATGCTCAGCTCCCTCTCCCTGGCAGTTTGAGTGAAGGGAGGCAACTGTCACCTTCCCACCTTTGCTTTAGCAACCAAATTCATCCCTGTGGCAGGTGGAGGATTTTTGGAGAGACAGGATAGGAACATGGCATTGAGAAACAATGTCAGAACTCAGAAGGTCCAGCAGATGCTTTAACTGAGGTGATATAAATAACTTCAGTTTGTCCTTGAGGGCCTGATTTTGGATGACCCTACTAACCATTTTCTCATTTCCAACACTATTCCAGCATTGACTTTTATGAAATCCTCATGGAGAAGCCACCAACACATCTTCCAGGCCGTTCTCTCATGTGTGCTGATCCTTACTTAGCAGAGCAATTAAATAAAACATTTTATAAGCTGAAAAAACCCAAATGTGGGTCACGGCATAAAGTGTAGCATCAGCACATGTAGTATCTCTTGAATCAGTGGTTGGGTTTATTGGCTTTATAAACATTGAGTTCTCCCTTGTGCAGGGCTGGCAGTGCTGGAACCTTCCTGCTTCCTTCAGCTGCTGCAGCTGGAGAGAAGGGTGCACTACAGTTCCAGCAATTTACTTTTCCTGCGTAGATCAAATTACAGTATGGAGCCAGATGAAGGAGAATTTGCAAATTGTGTGGCGTTCCCCAAAGGTGTAATCTTGCAGTAGGCAGAGAGTAAACGCTGGCTCCTGGCAGATTGCCCGGGGGCAGCAAACCCTGTCATACTGAAATAGATGAGATGATACTTGGTGTGACATTTAAATGCAAAGTTGCAGGGAGACAGCAAATGATTAAGCTTTTGAAAGCATCATCTATATTTATTGCTTTAGTTTGTGGTGTTTATTTGTAGATAATCTCATCTGCTTGTGTTTTTTAATGTAATTCTATGGCACCTAAAAGCTCTTTGCCTAAAACATGGCATGTAGGAGGAAGCTACTTGGAGAAGTTGCAGCTGGGAGTAATGAGTTAAGTAAGTCAGTTGTTTACTTCAGGCAGGCCATAAAGCAGTTTTTATTAAAAAAAAATTAAAACAATTAATCTTCTCTGAAGTTTGCAAATCGAAAGTACTTTGGGGCAGGTGTTATGCAGCAGTCTGTAAACAGGCAGCAGAGTTATACTGCAGAAATAATACTGAAGTAAGCATCAGAAAATTGAAGTATTGGTTTTCTATTACTAATGTTAATTCCAATTAGAAACAAAATGTTCAGACAGGCATGTCTTGGAGGTCTCTGGGTTTTCTTCCTAGTGAAAGTAGTTGGCACCTTGCTTAGTGTAGATAAAGCAAAAATACGTCATGGTACTGAAGAAATGGATGTTGTGGCACAGAGGCGGAACAAAAGTCTCTTACCTGAGTGGTGCATGCCAAAGCCCTCCATCTCCTGTACATCCCTGGCTCCAAAAGCATTTGCCAGAACTGAGGCTGCAACCAGACCAAATTTCTTGGAAGGGATTTGCACTCAATCAACCCTTCCAGGCCAACAGGCAGAGTTGGTGTTTGGTGCCCTCAGACAAGTGGCTTTGCAATTACCATCCAAGGCAACTGCCTGAATCTCGGCTCATGAACCAACGGCAATTCTGCTGACTTGATACTGTTATTTTGCAGCTGTTATTTTTGGCTTTTAACCGTCATGTATCTGAGTGTGTGCCTGTTTCTGTGAGGTGTGTGCATGGATTGCTGTCTGGAGGATGGGTGCTGTGATCTCCCTGCTGAAAATCCACCCCCACTCCACCCAAAATGGGAAGTAGACAAAAACTTTCTTCACCACTTTGCCACCTGCCCAGTGAATTACAGCAATAAATCTGTGCCTTGTTTGCCATAGAACATCTCCGCTTGGTTCTGCACTTTGTGTAGCATCACGTAGGGGCAAGAACACCTCTCCTGGGATGTTCTGCTCCTGTGCCACCCTCCCCTCCAGCCCTCCCGCCGTGGGTGGAGGTTGTCCCTGTGTGACAGGGCAGGAAGCTGTGGCAGAGCAGGGATCCCCTTGACGTGGCGCTGGGGGCGGCTGACTGTACCCATCTGCTGCTGCTTCCGGTGGGCATGGGAGAGGTGGCAGCACCGCCATGGCTGGAGCAGTTGGGCCCATTTTTGCCCTCACTGTCCCAAGGTACCCATCAACAGCAGAATATCATGAAAGTGTTTGAAGTTTCTCCTACACTTAATTTACATAAGCCTGTTTTTTGTTTTCTAGTCCACATGAAAACCATGGGGCTGGCAGAGTCTCTTTTCCATGCTTTTGGCTGTCAAGGAGCCTATGGATTATTCAAATTATTCAGTGGGTTATTTTTTATCATTTTAATTTATTTGATATAGGAGAGGTTGGTTTCCCACTACATTTCTTGTGTTTTCCCTATGTTCTGGCAAAATGTTTAATATCAAAGTATGTGTGAGCATAAACTTGGGAAAGGCTGATTAGGCAAAAATGTACCCAAAGTACTTCATAGAGGAACTGTGAGCTATGGCCTTAACTTGGGAAAAAGTAGGACAGAACTTACAAAGGTTAGGGAGTTGCTTCTGGTGACAGTGCAGAGCTGGGGTGTACATGTCATGCTAAAATAAATAGGTTGTACAGGAAAATCTGAAAAGACAAAGCATTTTTTTTTCTGTTGATTGTATCTTTAAGAAAATTTCCCTTCAGGAAGTAGTACTAGAGTCAGTGAAGCTTCTTATTTAAAACTGCAAACATAATGCAGGGTAGTAGCATTTTCCTTTTCCTACTCTCCCCCCCCCCCCCCCCCCCCAGCTGTGTGTTCATTGCTTTTTTGGGGAATTGGTGAAAGCGTAATTGCTAGGAAGTCCCATTCATTTTCTTATCTTTGAGTGGTTTCCCAATGACTGGGGTCACCCTGACACTGGTAGCTTCCAGTTTTAGAAAATTTAGGTGGAAATAATCCTTAGCTGAAGATCTTGGTTTCTGCCATCACACTTTAAGGCACCTACTGCCACTCACCTTGGCCAAGGCTGAGGCCTAAGAGCCTTTGCCATAGAGAAGAACCAGAGTAGGGGTATACTGGGCTCTGTCCTTTTCTGTGCAGATATCCAGACCCCTCAGGAGGTGATGTTGGGGGTGTGTGATGGTAATGTGAGGGGCACAGCTGCACCATCTCCAGGGGCAAAGGCTCTGGTCTATCATGCTCAGCCAGCCCCAGGCCCTGTCTATACAAGCCAGGTCTGCTTGCACCCCTCCCATGTCAACTGCTCCCTATCCCTGCAAAAAAAAGGGATTCCTGCACCCTGGCAGAGGAGGAAGACAACATCCAATGTTCTAAGGCTCACTCAAACATTTGCCAAGGAGAAATGTCCTGATGTTACAGAAATTAACTTTCTTTCATGGTGGTTTAAAGATTCTTCCTCTGAAATTGTGCTTTGGTCATACACCATTGACTGAGGTTTCAAAGAATTTTAAGTCCAGCTTCTGTTTGTGGACACTTACCAAGAATTCAAGGTAGCCCCTGACTTGATTACAAAGAAACAGGGACCCAGAAATCCCTCCCCTCAGGGCTTGCGTGGCTTCGGAAGCAGCAAGCATGAGGAACTTGTGTGCAACCTCAGGACTCTTGATAATCAGGCCCTTTGCATTTTGCAGCAGACCACCCCTGTGGCTTTCCATTGTCACTCCCACTGAGAAGTGGGTTCCCTGGGGCTGTCAAGCTATAGGGCCCCTGGGTGTTATCACACCAAGGAAAAGAGCTTCAGGAAGAACTCAAAGCAGGGCAGGTGAAGTTCAGCATTCACACAACCTAACTCTCTGAGGCACTTATGTTCCATTTTCCTGTTTGCAGACATTGCCATGAAGAATCAGGACATAACTCACTGAGCAGAGAATTCACTCCTTCATCTGGTTAGAGATGGGCCTTTGCTTTATTCTGAAGCAAAGCTGACTTGGGGAAGATTCTGTCTTTGAACAGCCAGAGTTAGGTTACCTTGCAGAGAAAGCAGTAAAAGTTCTTTGAAGCTTGTGAATTTTGGGTAGATTAGGTGGGGTAGCAATGAACACACCTTCAACCAAAGCGACACCCAGCACTGCTGACCTTGCCAGGGATGGAGAGCAAGCCATATTCCACTGAGCTATAGCTACTCCAGAGATTCTGCAACTGGATCTCCCCAGCAGGACATCCACAAAGAACATCACAACTTTATTTTCACTTTTAAAGCATAAAATACATCAAAATTTAACTATGTCATATTCATTTAAATTCTTTCGAATGATGGTGATTCCTAAACCCAGGCACAGAAATATGTGGAAAGATAAGAAGTATAAAAGTCTCACAGTTTTAGACTCTGGCTAAAATTGTTACAAATCTTCAACAGAATATGATACAAAGGAACTACATTTTCAGACACCTACACTGACCTCTTATCAAGTCAGGGAGTGTATAATGTATCAGGTTATGCTGTCTATAATATGTAATTACGTTGCAGTCTAATGAACATAGGAGCCTAGGGAGCTGACACTGCATTTCACGATCTCAGAGCACTGGTCAATGTTCTTCTTTATCCTGTAGAATGTTTCCACATACTCAGAACGGCCCAGAAGTTCAACAAAATCTTCATCGTGAGTAATCACCAGAAGCTGAAAGTTGCGTTGGTGTAAGCGACTCTTTATTATCCTACAGAGAGATATTATTGAGTGTGCATTTATCTAAATCCCATGTTAGCATTAGAGAACTTGCAAATACAAAGCACAAAAATATTTCCTTATTGATAATGAATGACATAAACCATTGAGCAATCTAATCCTGATGAGCCACTCTTTTTACCCACATAAAAAACCCCCTCAAATTATGCAAGAAATATTTTTTTCTTTTCCAGATAGAGATGGAATCTAAAACTACTCTCAACAAAGATAAGCCAGCGTAAAATATAATTAACTACTGCCAACTGGGTATTGAAAAATACCCACTGTTAAGCACCACAAGGAGAGCTCACTTACTCTACCAGGGCATGTGCCAGGGACTCAATGTTTTCTCGGTCAAGGTTGGTTGTAGGCTCGTCTAGGGCCAGAATGCCACAGTTGAGACAGAATGTTTCTGCTAGAGCAAGGCGAATGATGAGAGAAGCAAGCACCTGAGGGAAAGGAAAAAACATGAAAATCTCAAGCTTCAAACTGTTTAAAGAGGGTCTACATGTAACAACCTGTTTTTAATGCCATTACAAACCGTGGCTGAAGTTTACAGAACAATGTGCTGACAGTTCACAAAATGACAATAACTAATTAATTACTGAAAAACTACATTGAAACTTCAAGTTTGAATTCAAAGATTGACTCTACAAAGAAGTACTCAAAATTCAGAAGATATTGGAAGTAAGAATTCTAATCTGGGGTAAAGAAGCTACAACACTGCTGTTTGCATTACCCCTACACTCTGCTTGAGCCCACCCCACTACAGGAGGGAGGGTGGAAATTTGTCTGCATATTACTAAGTTTGAGTTACTGAACTCCTGACTACTTACTAAAATGGAAGACAGTAGGATTTTACCACCATGTTAGTTTTGCATCAACATGCGTAATCATATTTACAAGATCTACTGAGCTACTAAAAATTACAGAACACTCAATGGAAACTGTGCTACCAAAAATATTTTCCAATTATCACAACTGCTGGCATCACATTTGATGATCAAAGAAGAATTCTCAGAATTTCAGCTAAGAAACTTGTTCAAGTTTCACTCTCATTTACATAGGACTCTAACGCCAACATCCTAAACTACTCTAGGAGAGGACACATTTAATAGAACAGACAGGTGGAAACAACCCTCAACATGTGTGGGTGTGGTTAACTGTGATGAACCTCTGACCACATTGTCACAGCTGGTGTGTCATCAGGCCACTTGGCCAGTGTGTGCTATTGAAGCTGAATGGGCAGACCACAGAGCTGCGAGCTGACAGCACAGGAGGAAATGCAATGCCTGGAAGTATGGCTAGGTGTGATATTGGTGACATGAAATGAAAGGTTATAGTCAGCAGCAGGTGAAAGCAGCATAACTTGGAGGAAGAGATGTCCTATCAACTTAGAAGTAGATGCAGTTGCAAAAAGAAGACCAAGGGCTCAGAAAGAAAAAAAACCGGAGCAAATCAATAGACCTGAAGCTGAGGAAACCTCAGTGGTAACTAGGAAGAGACAAAATGGGAGGACTTGAACTTGAGGAGAGAGGGAAGTCAAACCCTTCACTCCTGCAGGGAATCAGCCTAGTGCCCATTTGAAACAATGGATTTTGGCAGCCCAAAACAGGGTTCAGATGTTCAGAGTCATATATTGTTCATATATTGTCACCCAGACACAGTGAAGGAAAGTGGTACGCAGTAATAAATTAAGAGTCGGAGCTGCCTGTTCTTTGGTCACTTGATTCCTGCATTCACCTGAGTCAGTTTTCAGAATCCCTGTTATTGTGCGTGTACTGAAGATAAAGAGCCATTACCTTTTGCCCAGCACTACATCTTCCTCGCATATCCAGTGCCGTATCTCCCTTCACCATTACTACCCTGTAATTGTAATTTCTTCTTTTGTCAGTGGCTGAGACATTCTCATCTGCATCAGAGCGAATTTCTATATATTCAATATCTGAAAATGGGAAGGAGACAGTTTTTGCATTATCAAAGATCTCAAAAAATATCATTGGATTAATGGGAGATGAGAGGTATAGTATGTAGTGACAACAAAAATTCAGTTCAGAACTCCCACTGATAGATTGGCAATTAATTTTTCCAAAATTGAAGGAATGAACTCATGCACTTCCCCTGTCTCAAAGAAACCTAACCTTTGGAAAACACAGGAAAGTGAAAATTACCTCAATTTATCCTGCACGTTACTATATAACGTGCAATGAAAGATTATAGTGGTGAAGAACAGATACAGCCTTTAGAATGGAACCAGCTATTTCCCATCTTGTGAACAAACACTTTTCCATATGCAGTGCTCAATATCAAATGGATACATATGGGTAAAACTTAAAAAAAATTATTACATACCTTGTCCTCTGTAAATGCTTCGCCACAGGTCTCGAATTATTTTGTTGATTTCTTCCATTTTCATGCTATGAAATGTCATTATTGCTCTGAAAAACAACAGCAAAGAAGGCAAATTGTTAGAGATGCAACCATGGGCTGCTACGGACTGCTGGGGGCTTTAAGGCAGGTGGCAGCTCCCTTTCCATTCCCTTAATACTTTTACTAAAAATGTAGAAAATACTATTTTATTTTGGATGGAGAAGTACCTAAGGAGTAACAACATGCCACTGCATAAATAATTCTATGCTCACAAACAGCTCAGTTTTAAGAAGTAGGAAAGTAATGATGACAAATATATTTGCAGTCACTCAATGGAGAATGACTTTACCTGACTTTTTAAGAGATTTATGATTTATGTGTGAGATTTATTTTCAAGCTGACACCAAGAAGATGAATCTGATGTTAAGCTTTCCAGAACAGGAGTGTTACTCTTTGGCACAGTCACCCTCACCCAACAGGGCAAACAACAGCAGGAAAGGAGAACCTAAAGTCTCCTCAGAGCAGAGAATTCCTACTGAGAATATAATTTGTGATTACCCAAACAGGCATTGTGACAAGCACTACTTTTCTCTTTAGCAGCAAGAGTAACACAGGATAATCATTAATAATTTTAAATTTAATTTCTCTGGTTAACATAACAGCATGACATTAGTTCATGAAATCTTACAAAGCACTCAGAAAAGGACAGGACACTGCATTTCTAACTTGGCTTTTTAAAGAAAAGCTACTCTGTAAAGAAAAAAAATGCTCACTAACTTTATGGCAATATAGTCTTCTCTCAAATATCCTTCTGAAATGGATTTTTACATATGCTTTTTCTACCTTTGCTCTTTCACCTGTTCTGGGGAATACTGAGGTATCAACTCTATTAAGTTTTGTTAAGTAAAACTGAAATGTTTTCAACTATTTACTTAACCCCAAGAATGCATTCCTCATCAAAATTTATCATAAATCTAAATAAAGTAAATAAAGATCATCTGATAGCATGGAACACCCAAAATGTTGGTTTTCCCAGCCACAGATACAGGTTTGGCCATTGGAGTTAGCATTTTGTCTCACCGATTTTTCAGATGATTACCGCTAAGTGATGCTTATCTATTTTTCTTGAAATTACAAGACTGTTTTCCTGTTTAGCCTTAAATAGAAACAATAGATGATTTGATACCATACAAAAAAAATCTAAAAAGGAAATTCTTGGAGTGCATTTCCATTACAGCTGAAAGGGAAGACTTATACACACTCTGAACAAATTAGATCTTCACACAATAAATTTTGGATTAGCTTACATTCTAGTATTATGTTTACTTTATTTAATGTTATTATCAAACTAGCTTAGAATGGGGTTCCTCTAGAATGTCCTTTCAACTTGGAAAGATCTCATTTATTTTGTTTCTCTTCTTGACCATTATGCTGTATCCTCAACCACGTAATTACTCTTCTGTGCTCCTTTTTCCAGCACTGCTTTTAAATAGAAGGCCAGAATTCCATACTTTATTCAAGACATGGGTGTATTGAGAATGCCTACAGTGGCCAAAATATTTATCTTTCTCTCTTTCTCTTTTTTTGTTCCTAATATTTATCTTTCTACCACTGAGCACCAGTTTACTATTTCCTGGATGTATCCACTGATTCAAAAATCCTCCCTTATTGTCCATCAAGTTGTTCACTACTATTCCATCGTTACAAACAAACAAATAGGGTTTTTAGGAGCCACATGTTTCATTTTGTATACGGTTACAAATTTTGAGATGCCCTTTTTGGCCAGTCAGTCCACAACCAGCAAACAAGCTTCCAGAGGAAACAGAAACAAGCACAAATTTGCTAAACTTTCCATCAAATGCCAGACATGTTTCTAATGATCTTACCTTCTTTAATATAAACACAAAACCACCCACACTGGAAAAGGAGAAAAAACCCCTCTATATTGTAATATTCTTTAAAACACAATTATTTACCTGAGAAGCTGTCATGAGAAACAAGAAATCTACCTGGCATATCTTATGCATGTTAAGATATGACCAGAAGATGATAAAATATATTGCTATAGAAACAAAAGTAGAAGGGCCCAAGTTAAAAATAAAGGATTTAAACATCAATTTCACCTTTCCTTATCTCTCTCCAATTGCTGTGCTGCAAATTAAGTCCTAAAATGTACAACCAAAACTTCAAATAAGTCTTACAGAGAATTGGGAATACAAATACCAGACTTACCTATGACTGTATTAAATTCCAATTATTACCATCAATGCATTTAATATATGTACATTACAGACATTAACTTACAAATTTCCTACATCATACCAATCCTGTGTAGTTTCCAGTATAGTTTCATTAATTTACTAAGGAAGTTATACCTTGTTATGTCTTCTTAATATTTAAATGCCAGAATTTATAAAGAGAAATTATTATATATCTCAAGGAATCATAGCAATTTTCTGAGTTACCCTGGAAGCCTGGAATTGAAAGCTGCTTTGCACCAAGGTTATCAATACCAATAAAGATGGAAACATTTAAGAATCATCCTCATTTGACAATACTTACTTATCAAGAGCCTTGTAATAAAGGTCCAGATCTTTGTTCACCAGCTCTGTTGTTCTCATGACAATCATCATGTCCCTGTATTTTTCCTCTGCATCTTTGAATTGTGGCTCTCTGAGCTCCTTTCTAAAGCGAACAATCTCCTCCTCAAACCCACGCTGGCGGCCAAGTGCAACGTGATGGTTCCTTTTCAGAGATTCTATTTTCTCCTCCAGATGTTTTTGTTCACTGTGAAACCATAATTGATACACAAGTATTTTGTATTTAGTGTTTCAATTTTTTAACCAGGGTTCTAATTTTGAGTTTATGTTAAACAGCAGCTCATTGTATCATATCTATAAAGTCTGTAACAGTTAAAACTATAATGCCACTGAAATGAATACACTATTGAAATAAAAATAGTTTTAAGTTTGCTAAGAACATATTCAAATCACTATTCTGAGTGGGAGAAGCAAGTTGTCAAGCTCAAATACTAAAGTGCTATATGCAGAAACAAAAAAAAAATTAATTTTATAAATGGATACTGAGCAAAATAGATGAATTACTGGGTAAGCTCCAGCATGCTACATAAATATTTCACATGCAAGAACCAGAAAAGGGGTGATTACTTTTCCAAAGTGTTTAGTATCTAAGCAACTATTACTAAACTACTGAAGTAAACATAAAATTTGCTGCTGGGAACTAAGTGAGCAGACTGAAAATGAAAACTAAATACTCTTATCCAGAAGCATGAATTATTTAAATGTGGATTTCTCAGTAAACATCATGAAAAGGATTGGATTGGAACAGGAATGAGCAGATATCTCTATTTCCAGCCAGAAGCACTGTACCATTTCACGGAGTCATTTACACTGTCATCACAGGGATATGAAGCAAACAGAGGTGTCAAGGACGAAGTACTCTGTATGAATGGGGGGAAAAGTGGACCAGGACACACTAAAACACAGTGACTACAACATTCAGACATTCAATGAATTCTTGTGCAAAGCACACCATTCTGTTTTGAAGGTGCTTACTTTTTCATCTGGGGGACTTTCATTTCTCCCATCTCTTTTGTAAGTTGTTTTATATTGTCTTCAACTTCTTTTAGCTCTTCATTCCGCCTCCTCAAAGTGAGATTATCCTCCAGCCATCTTTCCTGTATCTAGCACCAAAAGAAAGCAAGAAATTGTATAATGTTTCAGTATGTTGCTTATTGATTACAAATGTATGAATTCTGCACAACTCTAAAACATGCTGCAAGTATAAAATAATTGACAACAACAAAAATTATCACAGTGAGAACTTACCTTGTCCTAGAAATAGAGTATAATGGAAACCAGCAATATTATTTCATCTTTCAAACTGGAATGACAGTGTTCACTGTCACAACTGAATGCAAGACTCGTTCTTTTTGAGAATATTAATCCATGTTCCAACCAGGACAAGTAGTTTGAGATTTAACCAAGTACTCTATCTCAGTTCTACAAGAGTAGACAGTAATTGAAGGGGTAGAATGGGGAAAGACATATTTCCTATACGGAATGTAAACAGTATTTGAAACATATACACAAGAATTATACACATGACAAATCTGGAGTAGCAAGAAACTTTTGGTACCTGCAGTTTGTACTTATAAAGGCAGGTATCTTCCACATAAAGATACTCCTGAAAATGCTGAGTACTATCCCACCAGACTGAACTCTTAGAAATACCGTAAGATGATAGTTAGAGATAAATGATTTTTAAATTTGCACATACAAATCTCAAAACTATTTTCAGCCTAATGCACGTATAGCAGCTATCCTGACGAACAACTGATCAAATAAATCAAGAGGAAGCTAATTTCACACCACTACAGACATAGGCAGACAAACCAAAACTAGGAATTATTTCAACTATGCCAAATATACTTTAAACAATATATCCACCTTTTGAGTGTCAATATCTTGTCGGGTCATTTCCATCTCTTTACTTATCTTTTCCTTCTGTTTCTCACAGGCAGCCAAATGAGAATTTACTTCATCAAGTTCAGACTCCTTTTGCTAAAGAAATATGAGGAAAATGGTATATGATTTAAAAACAAAAGTACTTTTGATGCTAACTTTTTATTGACTGGTTTTTAGATTACCTTTTTATAGTCTTCTTTTCCTTGTTGAATATAGTTTTCAATTTCTTTCACATACGTGTTTATATCTTTAACTTTCTCATTTATGCCATTCATCTGCAAAGGAAAGATTTCAAATGAAATATGGTCTTATGTTCAAGAACAGATATGCTCTGCATCAAAGATACCGGGTAACACTCCTGCCCAAGTACAATTCCTTATCATAACTCCCTTTAGTTTTCTAATAAAGTCTTCAGCTTCTAAAATCCCAATACTCCTTATAAGCATGAAAATGTTTCCCAAAACGAATGAGGGCCACTTAACCTGGGAAAAACCCGTGTGTCTCTTGGCAAGGATGGGTGATGGTCATCCTTGCTGTTCCTCCTGGGTCTATTAGGAAGGGCTTTTGAATGCCATCAGTCACTAAATATTGCCAAATGTGCCAAGAAGCCTTTTGTCAAGACTGCCAAAGGTTAATTACAATTGAGTTCATGTCCTGAACATGTTTCTTTTCTTCCCTGAAAGCTCCATCAATCCAAAGCATCTGCTGGAGTCACCGACGTTTCCTAAAAGCAAACTCAGTACCACAGCTTCCATCCATGCCTGAAAAACAATATCTAATCCTATCTCACAGCTATGCCAAGAGCAAACAAACCTTCTCTTGTGTTTCTTTATTACTTGCAGTCCTTTTATTCACTAGATCCTCCTTCTCCTGCTGTAATTTCTCTAACATGGCATCCAAAGGAAGTACCTGCTCTTTTGCTTCCTGAAAAGTAGTTGGAAAAAAGTAGGTTTTATTTTCAGACTCTGGTAAAGATCAATAATTTTTCAAGCAGTAAAAAAAGTAATGTGGTTACTTATTTCTTTTTTGGGTGTATTAAAAAAAGAAAATGTGAAAATATGTATTAAAAAAGTTCTGGAAATTCCCAAAGATATACAATAGCAGCACAGGACAAACATTTAGAAATCCTTTTCTAGGACTAGAGACAATATTAAGTATAACAAGATTATTATTTTTTTATTTCAAGGCCAGCAAAGCTAAGGGTTAGACAATTAAGAGTATTTCTCACCTTGATCTCTCTGTATAAGGACTGAACCTCAGTGGTTAACTCCACAGTCTGCTCCTCCAGCTGCTGCCGCCGCTGCATGCTGCTGACAATCTGCAGCTTCTCTGCTTTGAGCTCATTAACTGCACTCTTCAGCTGCTGAATCTGGCTTTGCTGGTCCTGCTTGAGTTTTTGATTTAACTCAATTTTACCAGTAACTGCAGACGAAAACAAACAGTCACTGTTATTAAAACCATTATTGTAATCCTTATGAAAATTCATCTGTAAATTAAGCTGGTATGACTCCAAATACCAGTAACAACGAACTAGGAGAATACAATTATTTGAGAATGTAAAATAAGTAAACTAAAATTTTAATGGCAAGAATTTTGGAACACTACTTTCCATATAAAAATGAAATAACAGGTTTGTAAGACCTACCTGTATCCCACAAGTGTTTTTTCTCTTGTTTTTCTTGGCTTACTTGAAGCACAGTTCTACTTAAATCGACCCCTAGCAGCTTAGCCTCCTGCTGAGCAATTTTTCGTTCAACATCCCTAATATCAGTCTGAAAGCATGAGGAAAAGTACCATTACTACTATATTAATGTTTAACAATGTATTTTTTTGTCTTTGGCACATAAGAACAAGCTCAGGGCTTGAGGCACTCAAGACCTTCAAATATACCCTCTCTTCTGGAGCAATGTCACATCATTAGCAGGAGGGTTATGTCAGCTGCTAGGAACTGGAATTCCTAATTGCAGATGGAATCAGTCAATAAGGATGCACAGACCTTTGACATCCCCGGCCCACTTCAGGACACTTCCATGTGCAACCTGTCCCTGCAACACTGGAATTGTTGGAGTCTCAGGAGCTGCTGACATCTTCACCTCATGAAATGCTCTCAGTCCTTTGCCTGGCCCCAGGTTCTCTAATTGCTCCTCTGAAGGTTCTCAGTCAAGCAAAGATTTTCTGTTGGTAATAAAGGCATGAAGACTGCTCAAAACAGTCTCCTATGCCAGAATAGTAAGAAGTGCAGGATTTCTCTTTCCCTTTACCATATATCCAGATGGCACAGAACCAGGAAACACATGTGAGATGCTGGGAATACAGTGACCTATAATGACTATGAGGACTGGAAACACTTTGGTTGTATTGTGTGTGCTTGTGGTTGCGCTCAGTTCTGGATTACACCTCTTTTTTCATATAGCACAGAACTGAATCAGAACTCAAGGGACCCTGTGGTCCTCAAAAAAAAAGTTTTGTAAATTGAAATTTTATTAGTACAAGATCACCTATGTTATACTGTCTTTGGAAGCATTTTAAAATAAGGACCTCAAAGTTTTGTCATATTACTGAGTAACTACATATGTAAATGCAAGTGAGTATAATTTTATATATTAAAAAAAATTACCAATGCATACCTGGTACCTTTCCATCAGAGTTATATCCTGTAAACGTGCTTTGGCACCTTCTTCCTCAGACAAAGCTGTCTGCAGGAGTGATTCCTGTTCTTCTATCTCACGCCTCAGGCCTGTTAAATCTCTGTTTGCATTCTGGATCTTGTTCCTCAGGTCTGGAATTTCCTTATCTTGGAGTTCAACTACAGTTTGCCTTAAATGAAATATAAATCCCTAACATTTCCTTGGTCAAAAACAGCAGCATAAATTGAAGACATTCAAGATCACAAAATCCATGATATGATTTAGTAGTGGAAGACTAAATTTAGCTAAAATAGTATCCCCTTAACTTTGCCCATATCTAACTAAGCTTATGTTACATACCCAGCTAAGGTAATACATCCCTCATTTTATGTGAGATGATACAAACAAGCAAACAAAATCTCTTTTGGTTTTTAATTTCATTACAGCAAGTGATCTGGAGAAGGTATAAAGCAGTGAACAAGAGTGCCCTCTTGTGAAGCAAAGCTCTACCCTCATACATTCTCAAATTCTCTCAAAATATTTATCCCAACAATGACATTTTGAAATTAATTAACCAGCCCTAAAATAAAGCCTCCTTGATGCCTGCATAGTTTTTAATAATCAAAACCAAAGCATTTGAAAGAAAACAGCCTGCAACAATATGCTTTGCTTAGTACTTTACCGCAGTGGTTTTAGACTCATCATTTCATCACGTTTTTTCTCTTTTCTTTTAAGCTCAGATTCTGTTGACTTCAGTTTGTCTGGGGCAAGGCGCAGTTTAGACTGCAGATCACTAATGACATCTTGCAGTTCAGCCTCTGTCTGAAAAACTCTTTGGCAAACTGGGCAACAAGACTGGTTCTCCTCTGTCAGTTGTGTAATGAACTGTGAATAAACTGCCGTGGCTCCAGCAAGGACAGCTGGGTGAAAAACAAACAGAAGACTTATGTCAAATAAACAGTGCATAATCAGCTAAATTAGTGTTTCAGGAAAAAAAGTAAAGCTATACATGAACTTACCTCGCTGTTTGGAACTTTTTTCAATTTCATCTTGAAGGTTGTTCAGGTCACTGTCAAAATCTTGACTTCCACAAACATCAAAAAGTTCTGCTTCATGATGGGACAACTGGGCTTCTTTTTTTTTTAGCTCATTACTGGCATAAGTTTTATCATATTCTACTGATGCCAGTTGCTTGCTGAAATATTAATGCAGAAACGTTTTTGTTACCCAAACCCACAGATTTAAACTGTTTAAGCAAAACCAAAAACCATGGGAAGGTAATCTGAAATTGGTATTACAGAACTATTCACCACTTCCTCTTTATTGATTTTTCAGGCAATCTATAGCATCAACTTTTTATTCATGCAAGTACAGCACAAGTGTTTAATTTTAAATCCCTTTTGTTTCCTAGATCATCATCATTTTCTAGATGAGAAACTTCCTACTCTTTCTAACTAGCTGTTTTATTTAATCAAATGAAATCAGGAACAGGTAATCACACATGAACTTGTGATATAGTCATTAACCACTCTGTGACTTGTAAGAAAATTGGAAGACCAGCAATTTCCAGCCCCAGGCACATTCATTCAGCTAGAATTAGTACAAACAACGAAGGATGTTCCAGATCACTATTTTGCTATCTGCTTTTAGTGCTGCCTTTGACATACTACAAATATTGTGATTTTATTAACTAGCACAAACTGTATCAGCTCTACATCACAAGAACTCTGCAGGATGTTTTCTCTGATTTTGCAGATACCTAAATAAACACTAAATTCATAATTACATAAATACTTGTGGAGAAATAATTAATTAAATTAATACCTACTTAAGATTAGCAAGAGTATCCCTTGTCTGATTAATCTTTTTATTTTTACCATGAAGCCAGTCTTCAAGTTGTTTTTTATTGGGGAAGTATCCCAGCAGTGATGTTAGTTCCTCAGAATGTCTTGATTTTACTTTTCTAATCTGATCTTCTTTCTCTGCCTAGGGAAACAAAGCATTTTAAATGAAATTCTCCTATCTTCATGTTTATAACAGTCAATGCATTCATTAAGCTAATAGCTTCTATGAAGTCAGACAGAAGCTCTACATCTGATTGTTGATAAACACCTGAAAAATACACAAATGTTGGAGGGACTGTATCAATTTCATGTCCCTCTCTTATGAGATATTGATAAAAACATTACTTTGTCTTTCTTCAGCATCTCCATTTGGGTAATTGTTGTGGTGTGTATATTCAAGTGCTCCATCTCTTGATCCAACCTCCTAAGAGCTTTGTCCAGGTTTATTTTCTCATTTTGCAAAGTCTGTACTTCCTGTTCGAGTGTTTCTACATTACTGTTCCTCTCAGCCTTCTCCAGCTCATGTTCCTACACAAAAAATAAGAGCCCAGAAGACACAAATAATTACAAAAATCAATGAAGTTCTAACTAAAGGAAACAGAAGAAACCTCTTCAGCTACCTGGCAGCAGCATCAGTAGCTGTTACAGGAATGCCACAAGATTTGTAAAGAATACATGCAGAAGGACACAGGCTGTGACACTGGTGTGGGGCAAGGAAAGCCCCAAGCAGATATTGGATGCAGTCCCGGAATGCAGTACTGCCCCAGCTTGCTCATGCTTTTACCAGAAGCTCACTCATATTTAGTTTGAATTTCTGTATTTTAGTATCTACTGTATATTAAATTTGAAATTATCCTAGTGAGGAGGCTAGAAAAAACACTGTCAAGCAGAATTCATATGCTGCTAAAAACCACAAAATATTTGGCTACAAAAGCATAACCAGCCGTTCAGCTGGAACATAAAATGCTTGTAACTTTACTTCATCACATAAAACACTTAAAACCAACTAGTCCATCTCACAGGCAAGTTATCTCTGAAAATGTAAGTAGTATGGAACTTTAATTTCAAAGTTTCTGGCTCAATAATTTAAGACTAACCAATCTCCTAATTGCCAGCTGTGCTATTACCCAGTTTACAACTCATCAAGCAGAAGCAGCATATTCTACGTGTGCACTGTACAAAAACAAGGTAGGAACACACCCTGCCCCAAAGGTGCACTATCTAAACAGACAAAGAATACAGGATATTAAAAGGGCAGAAACACAGCTGAAAGAGTAAACATCAAAGGGGGGTTATGGGTTTTGGTATATTTTTTTAATGATAAAGCTGAAAGTTTTTAGTTCAAGCTTCTGTAATTTTTTCAATTGCACACTAACTTACCGTCTTGCCAATTTCCTCATTCAACTCACTAATTCTGTCTGAAAACCCCTCCAACTGCTGCAATTCACATTTTACATTCTTCAGCTCTGCTTCTTTCTTACTTTGAATGTCTGATTTCAGCTCAATGGTTCTTTCTAATCCAGTTTTCTTGTCTCTTATTTCATCTACCTGTTTTTGTTTCATTGCTTCTTTCTGTGCAAATTCTCTCTGAAAGAAGATCAGCAACAATACATCCATTATTTTTTCACAGGAAAGTATTTTGAAATACTTTTTCACACTAGTGTGGCAATATTCACCACAGTAAAGCATTGAAATACTGAGAAAACTACAACTTATCCAAAATTTTCTGCTGAAATGTTTTTAATAGGAAAATGCAGATGCATCATACCAGTAGTGTTCCATGACAGCAACTCCATTTTGAACATAACTTCAACAAAAAGTTGTTTCTTTTTAAAACAGCTGTCTACTGTAATTCTTCCTCAGATTTTTGAGCTTATCAGTGATCTACCTGCATGAGGGCTGCTAGAAGAACCTCTCTAACGAACTGCCTGTTCAATAGCCTTGATGACCACTCCTAATCCCAAAACTAATTTCCACGGAAAGATGAAGATGGCACAAGCAAGAATTCTAGAAAAAACCAGCTTCAGTTCCCCCCCATCAGCACTTCCTCCCAGCACCATAAAGACCCATATGGACCAATAATACACCAATGGCCAATACAAATTACACTACTTAAACAACAATATTCTTACCAGCATACGATTTGCAGCTTCTGTATCTCTCTCCTGTCTCTCCTTCACCAGCCTGCGAAAACTGGCAATGTGCCTTTCAGTGAAAGGTGCTCGTTCAAACCCATCCAATTCCAGCTGTGCTGCCAGAGACTGAATTAAGGAATCCCTGGTCACAATGTGCTCTTGGTGACGATCTGCCTGCAGTTGAAGACGACCTTCACAAAAAGAACAAGTGACATAAATGTTCAAAAACTGAGGCAGAAGACACACTTAGGATTCAAAGCCAGTTGTGACTACTAAAGCATTTGAAACCTTGAAGTATTTTTGAACAACACAAAAAGCTACAGAATAAAAACAAGCTGTAGGTAGAGATTGCTATTTCAGGTAACTAAATTTTTATTAATTAAAAAAATCAATCATTCAAAAGCAAGCCCCTAAAATCACTAAAAATATTATTCTGATAAAAAAAAAACAAAGCCTAAACATATTTTATGTAAGCATATATTCTGTGACTCGACTACTACAACTTTGCTGAAATTCCCATAATCCATCAAAAAAAGGATACGCAATTGAAAGAACATTACTCTAAAGCCCTCTGACTTGTCCCCAGTCCCCATGTGAGACAGGGAGAATGCTGGGCATTCAGCTTTCATAGTTTTTCTCCGTTTTAAGACAAAACGTACTACATGTTGTAATTATAGCTCAGAAAAAATGCGCATTAGAAACTCTAGGAGAAAAAACACCAAAACTTGTCCACCAGCGAGAGTCTCACACCCCACTGTGCAGCTGAACCTGAACTAATACTTGTTTTAGGAGTTTTGTCCAGTTCAGATCACTTCAATTATCAGTAGTTCCATTTCATACCTTAATTACATTAAAAAACAAGACTATAAATGAAGTCTAAAATACCTTGTTCAATAAGCAGCTCTGATTTTTCACTGTTAAATCTCTGGCACTCTTTAGTGGCTCTATCTAAATCACGCTTACAGTCCAACAATCTCTTCTCCTTCTCCTTCACTATTCTCTGGTGGTTCTGGTATCTATCCCTTAGTTGTTCATCCGTTCCTTGAAAAACCTGTATACCACATACAAATTTATAAGTCAAGTATTGATGTTTCAAAAATTTATAGTTTTCACAACAAAACTATAGAAATAAGAGACAAACACCTCACGTGCAAAATTTCTATACTAAGACATACAGGGGGAAAATCTGCAGCAAGCTAAACTAGAAAACTGTTTTTCTTAAGCTGACAAAGTAAAATAATCTAAGATTTTGTCATAAAGGCAACCTCTTCCATCTTCTGTTGCAAATCTTGATTATCTTTTTCCATCTGCCGCTTTCTGCTCTCAAGGGCCTTCACATCATTGTCCAACCTCATTACTTTTGTGAGATTCTGTTCAACAGCTGCCAGAGAACTCTGCAAAAGAATGTGGTAAGTAAAATATCTCATCAGTTCATGAATCCCATAATCAATTATTTTAAGTGCAAAACCTCCAGTTTTATTAAATATGTTTTTAAAATAGGGAATGTTAAGTTTTAGCTTGGTTTTTGTTTTAGTTAAGCTTAAAATGGTTTTAGATGCCAGCTTTGAGAGAGATTTTAAATTGACAAAAACCCAATGCTGCTATAAGAATTCTGTTCTTAACCCTTCAGTGACTGTTTACAGATTAGAGCAGCATCTGCCAGGTGAGTTGAGGTGTGCTGCATTCTGCTGCAAGGCAAAGGATTAGATAAAAAAATCCAAGATTTTAATCAAGAAATTCATCCATCTTTCACTTCTTTTATTGTTTTGTATTAAAGTATTAACATAATCCTCATGGACATTACCTTTAGAGGCTCAAGCTGGCTCTCAATTGATTTTACATTCTCCTTAGAAGCAGCCAGCTGAGCTTCTCTATTGCTGAGATGATCCTGGATTTCCTGTGCTTTCTCTTTATTCTGTTTTAGATATTTCAGTTCTGTCTGACATTCCTTTACTTTCAAGCTTTGTTTCAGTCGTACCTGACGCAGAGCTTCGAGTGCTTTGATATACCTTTAAAAAAAGCAAAATTTCAACTGCTTTGGCAATACAGCAATACTGATGTATGAAACAGTATCTTAGACATTTTCATTAACATTTATGTTATGAGAAGACATTTTTTACTTAGTTTTTATTTAATCACAGTAAAGGGAAAAACCTTGTTGCTGAAAAGATCTCATCAAATTTTTGTTTCAGGGCTTTCCCTTCACTTAAAGGCCAGTTGGATTCTTCTTGGTGACAGAAAATGACATTGTTAAGCACAGATTTGGAAACACCAAGGGCGCTGATCATTTCCCGATCTATTTCGGCACACTTGGAACTCAGACTGACCTTCTCGCCATGCCTATGGAGATAAAGAAAATCCCCAAAGAAGTTACTAGCAAGTTCTTCAAAAAGTGAACTGCATTTTAACAGTATAACCTCATTTTAACATCCCCATTCAAAAATTTAACAAGTAACAATTTTTAAGCACATAATTACCATGTTCAACAAAGGCATTCAACACTGCCAATTTTTGAAGTCAGACTGAACACAGACTGTTTCTGAGGAACCACCAGAGGGAGCAGGAAAGCTCTTGAGTTAAGGGAATATACTTAAAACAGTGGACATGGGAGTTAAACATGGGCCAATCTGAAACTGAAAATGGTACTAAAGGAAGTAAAGCCAACATATCCACACAATGATACTTTCAAACTGTATCCTACAATCATGAAATGATTTGGGTTGGAAAAGTCCTTACCACCCATCTCATTCCCTTTGCTGCGGGCAGGGATGCTACTTACAGAACCAGGTTGCTCCAAGCCCCATCCAGCCTGGCCTTGAACACTTCCAGAAATGGGGCAGCCACAGCTTCTCTGGGCAACCTGTGCCAGTGCCTCACCACCCTTATTATTAATAAAGTTTTCAAATAAATGTAAGTCAACAGATGTAAGGATTTCTTAACACCACAGTTATCAGATATAGGATTTTTCAATCACCTAACAGATAAAGTAATGAAAGTACACATCTTCATAATCTAAAAGCATTAGTAGCTATGTTGAGGAATACATTATGTAATTTTCTCTTACCTGATACATAAAAATATATCAAATCCAAACCTATCTTCATGCCAAAGTAAGAAAAAACACTTGACAACTTACTTTGTTCTAGTAATGACAGATTCCAGTGTTTTAAACTCTGGCGTCTTGCCTTTCTGGGTACAAACCATGGAGCGCTGGACAGCTACGAGCTCCCCATTGACATCTCGAAACTGTAACCGAATCTGAGCTCTAACGTCGGTTTCATTGGCAACCTTTGGTAGAAGCAAAAAAAACCAGAATGAGGGCAATTCTCCTCAAGGTCCAAAGGAACACGTGCCTCTCCAACTGTAGGGTATGTTCTAACCACCCCCAGCTCTCTGCTTTTCCTCATTTCAGATCAAGGCTGGCTATGACTTGAGCATCCCAGTTTTATTCACAACCTGAGTACACTGGAGTATTTTACTCAGGAGTAAACACATGTTACATCTAGTCACTATGACCTACCTTTGGATCATGAACAAATGTTTTTCCTTTGGTGCCAGGAGGAAAATCACCAGTAGATATATATTTAAGACATTCAATGATAGTCTAAGAAAACAGAAATAAGTATGTAGTTATAAAGACAAATTTAGAGTAACAAAGATGGACTACAGGCAAATCCACAGTAACAACCCGAACATTCACAAATGAATTAGATACATAAAGAGAGAGAAATATTTTAATTTTTGAGTGTCATGAAAACACGATACTTTGCAAAAGCAGTTTTAATCAGGATCTGGATCAATTTTCTAAGAAAATATATCGACCAGTGCTCTGCAAATTCCAGGCATGAAAGCAGATTTCTAATAATGCTAAACAACACAATATTTATAGCAAACAGCATGACTTTTGCAGTATTATTAATACCTTTCTGTAGAAATTATTATTCACATGTTAAGGCTTTCCAGACCTATTTACAGCTCAAATCCAAAAATACAGCAAGCCTTACCGTTTTTCCTGCACCATTTGGTCCCACCAAAATAGTTAATGGATTAAAGAAAGTGATAATTTGTTTGTCTTTATCCTCTACCCCAAAACTCCTCACTCCGAGGATACTCATTTTTTCAATCCTCGACATTTCTGCTGAACAATTTCTGTTCCAAAGTCAGAGGTGTAAACACAGTAAATCCTGTAAAAGAGAGCTTTGTGAAAAATCCAGTAGGCAGAAATCACAACAGATTACTGAAAGCTGACTAAACACCTATACAAGCACAACATATGATGAATATATTTAAAAACACAGCTAAGGTTCTTCAGTTACTGCTCAAGGTGCAAAACATATGAAGGCAAAACCTTATTTGTTTCAAACTGAGAAATTAATCACCTCCAAGTGCCATACTGTGTATCACGAAATCAAACACAATGGCCCCAAATAACCCATCCACATGACAAACACTATGCACGTGCCTTCAGAATGCCCCAAACACAACAGAAGCTCCAATATTTTTTTCCCTTTGATAACCGACTGTTTTACTGCAACACCCAACACCGTGCAAGCTTTGTCAATGCCTGTTTCTCATACGTATATCCAGCATCACTTTGTACTAGTTCCTGCTGTCAAGGGGAAGACTCGAGCCTTCCCAGGCCATGGGGCAGGCACAGACCATTGGGCTGTGTACGGGTGGGAGCTGCCCCGGGCACTGGAGGGGTCTGGGGAAGGCAACTCCGACCCCAAGGCCCGTCACTGACCCACTGCAAACGCGTCTGCGTGGTGTGTGTACGGCTGCGTATTCCGAGGGTATTCCACAGGGCCGATGGCCCAGGCTCGGACCTCCCGCGGCTCCTCCGGGGTGCCCGGCGGGGCTCGGCTCGGGAAAGGGCGTTTCCTTCCACCAGGGCTTTCCCGCCCGGAGCTCCGCACGGCGCCGCGGGCGGACGTTTTCCAGGAAGAGGCCCTGGGGCGCCCCTTCCCCTACCCGCCACCCGAGCGCAGCCGAACTGAGCCCGCCGCGGTACCGCTCCCCCGGCCCGGCGAGCCGCTTTTTCTCCATCCCCGCAGTCACCTCCGCCCGCCGCTGACGCCGTCCCGCGCCCCGGCAGTCCCCGCGCCCCGGCAGTCCCCGCGTCCGCCTCGCCCCTCCCCGCCCCGCCCCGGCCATGGCGGCCCCGCCCGCCGCACTCGCACCGCCTCTCGGGCGGCCTGAGGGCTCTGGGCCCGCAGAATTTCCTCGGTATACGCGCATCGTGTCCGCGATGCTGAGTCCTCTAAGGGCTCAGAGAGGAGTGACGGAGTTTTAAGGCGGTATTGTGGTTTAAGCCCAGCTGGAAATCACAGAATCGCAGAATAAGCTGAGTTGGAAAGGACCCACAAGGATCATCGTGTCCAGCTCCTGTCCCTGCACAACACCATTCCTAAGAGCCACACCTTCTGCCCAAGAGCCTTGTCCAAACGCTTCTTCAGCACTGTCAGGCTTGGTGCTGTGACCACTTCCCTGGGGACCCTGTTCAGTGCCCAACCACCCTCTGGGTGAAAAACCTTTTCCTGGTATAAAATCTAAACCTCCCCTGACACAACTTCAGGCCATTACCTCAAGTCCTATTGTTGGTCACTGCAGAGAAGAGGTCAGTGTCTGCTGCTGTACCCTGGTGCAAGACCTCCCCTCAGTCTCATGCAGGCTGAACAGACCAAGTACCTTCATCCATTCCTCATATGTCTTCTTCTCCAGACCCATCCGCATCCTCATTATCTTTGTTTGGACACTCTCTAATAGCTTAAATGTCTTTCTTATATTGTGGTGATGAGGCACCACACAGCCACTGGCTTGATCTCCCTCTCCTCCCCCCCATCCTTGGTGGAAGGGGGAGAAGAATCAACTCTAAAACTTGTAGGCTGAGATAAGAGCAGTTTAATAATAGAAAACAAAGCAAAATACAACAATAATTGTAAATAATAATAATGAAAATAAATAGGGGAAAAAATCCCCAAATAACTGATGCCCAATTTTAATAAATGGTTAAAAAGTTTTTTTTTTTGGTTGAGAAGAAGTTAAAAGTTGCTTGTTAGAGGAGTGGGGGTATGCAGTTAATGAGTTAATTGTTATTGCGATTGTACGGGTGTAATGTTGCCATGTACCCACTAGATGGGGACACTAATGGGGGAAAGTAGTGGGTCTATAGAAAGGAGGGGAATGCTCTAGAATGTTCTTAAGACAACCCAATAATCATGATGTAGACACTTTGAAGGATTATTGGTTAAGGGGCAAACCAATCACTCCACGCCCCAGAGACTGACAGAATTGAACACTAATGAGGATCCTAGCAACGAGCCATCAGAGGGAGGATCTGAGCTGCACCAATCACAGCATCAAAAGAGACTATAAGAACTGCTCCGGGGCTCAGCCCCCCCGTCTTCCTGAGGGACCTGAGTCCGAGGGAGTGCTCTGTGTGATGCACAGTTTGTTTTTCTGGGTTGTCGAGTGGGACTTGAGCTTACCTCGGGTCTCTGCTCCTGGTTTTCTTTTTAATAAATGAGCAGACTTTTATTCCACCCAAAAAAGTCCAAGCCTCATTTATAACACTATAAAATTGCTCACCACATGCTGAGCAATGCCAGACCCTTTCCAGGTAACTCCCCCAGTTTATCTACTGGGCATAAGATTCCACGGTATGGAATATCCCTTTGGCCAGTTTGGGTCATCTGTCCCAGCTGTGCTCCTTCACTGTTTCTTTTCTGTACCTCCTCACTAGCAGACCATGAGACATCAAAAATATTCCTTGACTTAGGATACAACAACTTAGAAAAAACCAAAACATTGGTATACTATCAACATTATTCTCATTCTGAATCCAAAACGCAGCATTGTACCAAATACTGAGAAGAAATCAACTCCACCTCAGCTGAAACCAAGACAGGCGGTTTTAGGGACTGCAGCAAAGTTCCAGATGATCAGAGGTAGGAAAGGGGATCACACCCTTTGGCTTCTCAAGTTCATTTCTCTCTAGGGCCAACAGAGCTCCTTGCCCCCTTGTTCCAGTCTTCTTCCACATCCTCTTCCTCTTTGCTTCCTATCCCCTATTCATCATCCAGTTAGAAAAAAGTCCAAGCCAGAGGACTGCCCCTTCCTCCTGCTTCTCTGGAGCTTTGTTATCCTGCTCCTGAGGACCAGGAGGCCTGCCAGGACCAAACATAGGGTCAGGCTGCACGTGCCATGCACACCCTTTACCTTGACCCAGCAGCCCCTGGCCAGCTGGGAGCCATCTCAGGTTCACTGTACAAGCCAACAGTGTTGGGAATCTAATTTATCTACACTTTCAGCCAACTCCAAAACTGATTAATAACTTGCCAGCATATTTTAGTGCTTACTGTATTTTCTCCATGAAGGGAAACAGCACAAATAGTTCTTGTGTCAGATCAAGTTCATAGTTAGGTAACAGAGGCAAACTTTGGAATACAGCCCTTTGTGCTCAATCTCAGCATTATCTGCAATTAAAATGAGTAACAGAGAGGATAGGTGAAGTAAGTCTGGACCTAATCAGAAACTGGTAGCCAGCAGGTGGTTTTGTGGCCAACAATTCAGGCTTTCCCTACAGTTCTACTTTGGTGATAATCCTACCTTTTATGAGTGCAAAAACGGTTCAAAAAACATGTGCTATGGCCACTTCAGATTTTGAGACAAGAAGGAATTAGTGTCCATATTGGCAGAACAGCCTGTAAAAATATTGCCAAAGTTCGCACCCATCTTTGAGAAGCCAGTACAACTTCTCTGGAGAGATGACACCAGATTATACTCCATTTGTGTTTCACCTCCTGCCCTGTAGCTGCCTTGGTATGACTCAGTTGTTCAGCAGCACAATGATTTCTCCATGGCAATGCTTTTCCACTTTGCTTTTAGATGATGCATGTGTCATACCCTGATTCTGTAGCCAGTCTGACCTCTGGAATATTCTCCGAAAGCTGATGATTAGAGACAGTTATTGGCACTGTTTCTGGTAAGAGTTTTCTATTTCACACACACCATTTTCCCACCAATATGAAATCTATTCTCTAAATATTGTGTGTGTTTATGCTGCTGTGGGATGGTTTAGTGGGAATGATTTCTTCGCTTGTGATGGTTCTCCTTTCACCAGCACAGTTACCAGCTTTTCAAAGTCTATAAATCTATGAATATGAGTGTGAGCATGAAAGGCTGAGGAGCAGAAGGGACAACCTCAGTCACTCTTTCCTGCAATGTTTATTATCATGTCATCCCTTCTAGAAATCTGTCAATCTGTTTGGAACATTAGGTAGAAGAACAAATAGCGGTTACACACTTTTATCTTTCCAGTCTAAACTACTATAAGAGCAGCCAGATGCTGATTTCTGTGGAGGAATGGAAGTATATCTTGTATTATTTCTACATGCTCTTCTAGGAGCCAGACATTTTCATCTGTGGATCTCTTGTGTTTCTTTGGCTGTGGCCTGACAACAGGATGTTCCGTAAGTTTAGTGTTAAAGGCTTTATCAGGAGCTTTTTCAGTTAGGATCAAAAGATCCTTTCAAGATGGCTTTTTAAACTCGTAGTTATGCTTTTCTTGCAGAATTCTAGGACAATAATATATAAACAGTATTTAAAAACTTATTTAAGCAGTATTTCCAACAAAAACAGATCTGCTCGTGAATTATGTGTTGAGAAACTGATAATTCAATGTGCACAAGGTCTTCTCTGCTTCTGGGCCTCTCAAGCAGGTAGCTATGGAAAACCAGATGACTCTTCTCACATCATTGAATGATTTGTCCAATTCTGCTGGAAAATTGTAACCTTTTAATGAGTGAGTGTTACCCTCTCACAAGCCCTTGCCAGTCATCTGAAAGCAGATTTCAGCCATTTATAAGCACTTTGGTTTTTTTCAGTAGATAGAGTTTTTCCACTTACGTTAAGGGACAAGGTTTTCACCTGATGCCAGGACAGCTAATTCCAGCCATTAATACTTGCCATGCTTTCACTGCTGGGCTGTCAATTAAACCCATGCCTTTTCCAGCCATGTGTTCTACGCTGTATTTCCCCAAACAGTGAGGGTGAGGGAGGAAGGGTAAAGAATCCAAACTGATTAAGTGGTGTTAGGGTCTGTGTTTGTCTAAGAAGGTGTATGTTGCAGATATTTTTTACTCAGCCTTGAACTGCAGTTCATGTTAGAAAATCCCACTGAACAAAGGATGTAAAAACTACACAGCTTTTCAGATCTCCATCTGATTATGTGATGCAAAAGTAAGAATAGGACCACACGAAGATCTGTATTACAGAAGGAATGCTCCTATTTCCTGTGATGAGTTTTTGATATCATGTAAGAAAATGACATCTCTTATCCACAAAGGTATTTTCCCCTTACTTGATGTCAGAAGGAAGGAAACCCCCAACCTGTCCCCAATGAGGCATCCCACAGTGCCTATGATAACTCCCACTATGGTCTTGTGCCTTTTCCTATATGAGAAAACTTTCCCTTTCATCTAATATTCAAGGTGTATGTGGGTATATATAGGCAGCGTATGGTGCATAAATCAAACACAGCTTTCCTTGAACCCAAAATGCTGTTGCTCTGTATCTTCTTGGTGAGTTGCTGCTTACCTGGCTCAATGGGAGGTGCAATAGAAGAATTTCAAGCAAACCTCAAGGCTCTAGTGGCTCTAGCAAACAAAGAGGTGGGTTGTTATCTCTTTTTCTTCATTTCCTACAGTTCTTTTGATGGAAATAGAAAATGAAGTCCAGGCTAGTTTCAGCTCTAGTTGGCATGTCCTGTGTTTTGTTTGTTAAAGTTGAGATGCTCGAGGCACTGCGTGTCAAGCTTTCCTCAGAAGCTGGTGCGGTAGTTGTTTCCCCAAAGGAAGTTCAGAAATAGAAAACCTGATGAAGATGATACGTAGTTAGAGATGTTTAACAATGTGGCAGTCACTTAGAGGAGAAATACTTTCTAACAGTATATTCTTTTTAAAAATTTTAGATCTTTCTTCCAGTACCCAAGGGGAAATTTCAGGTAAGGCTTTCAAACTTCTTTATTCTGCTGTTGTTAATTATTTGAAAAATGATGGTGCTTTGTAGCAGATCTTGAGGGAAAGAGACTACTAAAAAAGACTGAATCTCACTAAAAAGGAATACATATGCTAATGGTTCATGGGCATTTCTGTCAAATTCAGTGAACTTACTTGTTTGGAAAGCTATGAAAATAAATAACCAATTCTGTGGCCATGGTCTCTGGGAATTGGTTATACTCCTACTGAAGGCAGTCTCAGGAGTTCTTGCAGAGAGATAACTACTGAAGCTGTTCTCAACATTACTGCGTGAAGTGCAGACCCTGAACATCACCTGCTGTCATTTAGAACCAAAGGTGGTAAATGGGGTTAGTACTTGAAGCACTAAAATGTTCTCACTTTTTGGCAAACAAACAAGTTGAGTGTTATAAAGCACCATAAAGTTTGTGTCTGAAGGAAGCTATTTGTTGGCACAAGAAGTTATTGCCCACAACCCTGTTGATCAGTGGTTTCAGTTTGTGGTCTGCAGATTTCTCAAGTTCTGTGAACTGAAAAAGGTTCATGAAAAATAATTAAGAACAGCCAGCCTGTTGTTTTAGAGGAAAAAATGTTTAGAGCTTGAAGCTTTAAAGAAGGTTAAGATGTAGACAGAGGGGTACAGTGCTTCTGTCGTGTGTGGGAGATACAGCTGGGAGAGGGATTTGGCAGATCTAACATCCTCGGGCTAGTCAGTATGGTTTTGATAAAACTGCAACCCCAATGGATTTTAGTCTGCTTTTACAATTCTTTTCTCTATTTTCCTTTATAACAATTTAAAAAATGTGTTTCTTTTCTCTCCTGCTGTAGATTTTTAATCAAACCCCAGAAAACATAGGAAAGTACCTCTTTCTGTGTTTGTACAGAAATAGACAATAGGTAATTTCTGTTTCTGCTATGCATGCAAATACTTATTGAATTTACTGAAAGATAAAAGTCAACTAATTTGGCAGAATATAATTTTGCTGTTACTTGATTTTTTTTTAGTGCAGTCATGTTCCCTGTCAACTTGAAAGAACCATAGAAGGGCTGAAACTTTCCTTTAAGAGTAATCCAGCAAGAGCCCATATTTCTCTGATGGAGAAAAACATGGATCACATAACATCAACTTTAAAGAAAACACATACAGTAAGTTTCTCATGAATTATTTTTAGTCATAGAATCATGGAATGGTTTGGGTTGGAAGGGACCTTAAAGCTCATCTAGTTCTAAGTCCCCTGGCTGAATTAGGGACACCCTAGGTAAAAATATGAAATTATGTTATTGTACCACTCACTTTTTTTCAAAACATGAAATTAATCATCTCAGCATCCTGGCCGAGTAAAGTCAACAGCAAAATTTTGATGCCATCTCTGCATAGCCTTAGTTTCACAGTGTTGAGCATTACGGCTGCTGCTCAGCAGTGGTTTTACAGGAAATACCTGAATTCACAGAGTCTGGATGGGAGTTAGAGTTTCCTAAAAGATGCATCACCTGTAGGCAAATTCTGGAACTTGTCATTATCCAGGACACTAATAAGAAAAGGCCCTAAGGCACACCTCAGTAAGCAAAGTCAACCAGGAAGAAGTATTCCTAATTCTCGAATGTCTTCTCTCTGTTCATTCGTGCAGATCTGTCTTTCCTTCTGATTAAACATCCCCTTGAACAACCACCGACAGCTTCTCAGCAATATGTTCTTATTTCCTCCATTATTTTGACTATTACCTGTTGCTATTATCATTATTGCAGCAACCTGAGAACACCAGATCCTGTCCAATGAGAGACCTGCCCCAACAGACAGCCCTGAAGCACTTCATGAGTTACTTCCAGAAGGTGCACGAGAACTGCTGGGAGTCCTGATGACAGGTGTTGGCACCCCAAATACTTGGAGACAACTAGACCCAACACTAGAGTTGGTTCTGATGGAAGACAGAGCACCAGGAAGAGACACCACAATGTTAACATGAATGTTTCATGTATGAATTATCAGATATTTATGCCTTATTGCAAGTATTAATGTATTTATTTAATTTATAGAGACCTTTTATATTTGTGCACAGTCCTAGTATTCAAAGTGATAATGAGTAAAAGAACTTAAAAGTATTAATTATATTGTGGAGGTTATGCACTATAATAACTAGAGTATAAGTCAAGGCTATATAAGTGAAATAAAAAAATATACAGATTAAGCATCAGATCCATTGATGTGCTCTTCTGTAGGCACTTACAAAATTGTCGAATACTTATCATCTGAAAGCAGGAATAAAAAGGAGAGAAGGCTGTCTTTTCAATATGTGCATAATTAAGTTTGAGAACAATTGTTTCCCTGTAATTCTACAACATAATTGCAGTACAGTATACCTGCATGATACACACTCTTTATTTAATTAATATATTCAGTGTGCGAGCAGATCATATTTATTTTAATATTACTCCAAATTTATTTTCAACCCATGGTATCTTCAAATTTTGTAGTAGAGTCAGGAATTAGTGTTGTTGGCTCAGTGACAAGCCAAAACAAAACCCTGAGCAGGTCTCTGGGTTATTGCCATAGAAATATAATGATAATTATCAAACAGAAACAGTGGTGGTAGCAAAGGTTGTCTAATTTAGGCTGGATTTATTTGTTTGGTTTTTCTTCTCAGATTGCCTAAAGCTGTATTTTTTATGAAGTGAAGAATGGGTTTACGAGTCACTTTTCCTAAATAAAAATATGACATTTTTCTAGAACTTGAAGTGTCAGAGGAAAACAACACTCTTGCTAGTGTATGGAAACATACCCTGAATTCCAAATGAAATGCTGAATTCCAAATGAAATGGCTTCATTTAGCTGGCTTTTGGGGCATGAAGCAGTTTGAGGACCTGCCCAGATAGACATTGTGTAACTTTTAAGTGAAAAATACTTGGCATAGATGTATTTTTGGGAAGTCATAGCCCATCTCTACTGAAATAAACAATAGGATTAAGAAATTGAGTTATGTCCAAGGAACCATCCGGTTTGTGATGACTGTAGCAGATAGACAAGATTTTACAAGAAATGAAAGGGTGCACAGCAAAGAGATTCCCATCTTGGTGACAGAAAAGCGAGGATAAATCCAGACACTGGTATTAGCAGTGTGACAGTGGCTAATCCAGTCAGTCTTAAAACTAATAAATCTTATCCAGAGCAAGCAAAGAGAGCAGTAAAGAGGAAACCTGGAGAACGCTGTCTCACAAGGCCATGCCCACGCTGTTAGTCACTGCCGGAGGTTTAGCAAGAGTAAAACAATGACCTTTGAATGAGCAAACATGAGACGGCACCTCTCCAAACAGGACCCTTCTGACACAGCTCCCAAGGAATCAAAAATGCATCCAGAGAAACAAAATAAGCCAGGAAACCTGTCTCACACAGAGGAGATATTTAAGTACATAAACATCAGCTCTCACAAGTAACTGTAAATGATGCACAGCTGCTAAAATTGAGGCAAGGCTAAGAAGCATCACTTTTTTCTAGTATTTTATGTTTCACTCCAGCTTTCTGCATAAAACTGAAAAGTAGGAGCAAAGGCAGCATTTTATCACAAAGTTTGCAGAAACTCTATAATCTTAATCAAAACAAACCCCTTTCAACCACCCATTGCTGAGTGATTGTAATATTAACGCAGGTCATGCTAAGAACTCACATTTCCTTCCAAAACATGCTAAAACCTGCTATAAGTGTAAACTATAATGTGCTGTACCTGCTCTGGGGACAATACTGCTCACTCACACCAAGCTAAACCTCACAAGACAAGCACAGACAAATGCTACTAAGTGCTGAAATGACCAGACTGGAGCTTAATTAACTCATTAAGCAGAAGACATCTCTAATTACAATTATGCAACTTTGCATAAGCTCAGCTCATACCTAAAGTGCATGTTTTCACTATTCCATCTCATTACGTTATAGTGGGTCCATCTGCACAGCAAAATCTCTTTTCTTTCTATTTTGTTCTTCTGGAAGTGTTTTACTTCCTGCATTAGCAGAGGTTAACAGAGTTTGGAGCACATGTAGTTCTTGTTTTATGCTCTGTGCTCTTCAGGAATAGCAGTGCTAGGATTATAAGAGAATAGAATCCTCGGGAACATTCTAAAATAGCCTGAGTGGCAGAAATGGATTTTTAGTGTGCTGCCAACATGGTGCATTATCCATTTACCACACTGTCAACCTATTGACAAGTCATTTCAAAAGAGAAAAGAAAGGTGCTCTTTCAAACCAGTTATCCAGGCACATGAAAAAGGTTTTTAGGAGCCCTGGCAGGGAAAGGCTGCACACAAAAAAGCAGAGGAAGTTGCAAGACTGGCTGTACAACTTTAAAATTCACATGCAATATACACAATGCTGTTTACCCTGTGAGTGAAGAGGAAAAGCCTTTTAAGACTTTCATTTTCAGGATGTATAGACAAAAAACCCACCCAAACTGAGGCAGAGCCTGCTCTCAGGAAGGTCTTGCTGAGTGCAGGGGACACTTGGCACTAAGGCAGGCTCCTGCTGCAGGGTGTGATGCTGTGGGAACTGAAACCCAGTGCATCGCTGCCACCATAAAAATCAGAAAACAAAGAAACTAAACATTAGGAACAAATATACTGAGTGGTTTAGGCTGAAAAAATCATAATCACAGGTTTCTGAGCTCCTACAAGTGTCATTTCCTGGTGAGGGAAGCAAAAGGATTTTAGAAAACAGAAGAGATGCTAAAGCTGCCGAAGGAAGTCCTGAGATCCGAAGCGATAAGCATCCCACTACTGTTCCTTTGCCTTGGCACTTCAGGGAGGTACATGACAGTGGATTAGGGTCTTTTTAAAACATTTCACTATTCTGGCTACCATTCCACTGGCATTTCCCATGGTGCTTAAAAGCTTTCTAATACAGCCTGGGCCAGCCAGCAATAGTGCCTTTGCTCCAGCCCAGGGCAGAGAGTGAGCAGCAGATGACATCCACATTTTGTCTGAGTCTTGAGCAACAGTTCCCTCCTTTGTCTTTTGTCTTCTGCCTTTATTTTTCTCTATAGGAAGCATCCCATTTTGTGCAACAGCTCAGTCAAGCTGGTCTTAGAGTGGGATCTGACAGAGTCCCACAGATGGCAGTGTCCAGTGGTAAAAGGGACCTGTGAAAAAATGGCCAGATATTGCACATATTGTTTCCAGAAAGCAGTCACTCCCACGGACTGCCACAGAACTGTAAATAAAATTCCTCCCAACAGCCTGTTTCCCAGGAAAAGGTTTTATTTCATGTAATTTAGATCAAAACCAGTCTTCACTAAATTTCACAATTTCCCTGGCTTGGAACTGGCCTTTGAAGAATCACCAGGGCAGTTTTGGGGCAGAGATGCTCCAGGAGCAGCACTATGGAGCAGCACTACTTTGGGATGCAAGAACAAAGTACAGGCATTTATCTTTGCTGTCCATTGTAGGAAGCAGGAATTCTGCTCATTGGTAAGAGCATCCAGACATACACATGTACCTTGCTGTACCAGCCACCCTCACAAAGGGCACCTACTGCTGCAAGGCAGCAAAAGCTAAAGAATAATTTGTTAAATGTGGTGAATATGACTCCCTCCTAGTGACCTGCTTTTTGCACTCACCTCACTCCTCTCCATTACTGTCTGTTACAAGTGAGAGTATCACTAAAGTTTAAAACAGTTTCTACAACTCCAGGAGACTGGATGAGTTTGAGGATCAGAAAATTTGTTTGGGATAAGAGAAAACTCCATTTCAAATGGATTGCTTTAAGCTAAGTTCCCAGCACAAAATATTGAAACATAACCATGTGGGAAAGGAGAGCATCTCTCCTGGAGTTGTTCCCTGGTTTCCAGAAATTTCCATTTTCTTGAGTCTGGCAGGCTAGGGTGGCACAAGATACTGCACCATAGCAGTGCTGCATTTTCTACTCACACCAGTAAAGAAACCTTATCTGACCATTGTAACTTCACGTGTATCTACATGAAAGAGCAAAACCAGCTCCTACGAAGAGTTGCAACTCAGTTTTTACGAAGCATTCACTGAGTCCATCAACTTAGTGCAGGCATAAACCTGCAGGAACCATCACAATTTCTTGACACAAAGAAGCCCTTGCCAGGGATGATCCCAGCTGGCATCAGCAGCACCTTGCACTTGCCTTTAGGAAAACTTTGTTTTCACACTCAGCATCATCTGATTGTTTTCTTAAATAATATTCCTAAAGTGGCTCAAATATGAACACTTATCACACCCTGACTCCCACTGAAATGCCTTTTTCATTAGTATCAAAAGTCATGAATTGACTGATTAGATTATTTATTCACTTCCACCCTCCTGATCATTCCAAATTGAAATAGAGACACTTTGGATAAATCCAGCAGTGTGGATTTCCACTTGCTGTCTGATACTCCAGTCTCCAGAGTTTCTTCTGAAATATTTTCTTTGCTTATTCTTATTCCTATTCCTACCAATTCTATTAGTGTTTGTGTGCCCTCACTCTGCTCATGCTCCCAGATCAGACAAATTCCAGAACTATAGGTACCAGAGATGTACACTATTGAGGTCAGGACCCATTGCTTACATTGCCCTATTTTTTTCTTACATCCTCCTTCAGCTTCTTAACCCTGCATTCATGTTAAAAACAAAACCCCAAACCATCTGTACAAAACTGAACCTGTCAGAAGATGGGACTATGATTTGTGTAGGGGCACTGAGCCAGCTTAGAGAGAAAAACAGGCACTTGAGCAGTTCTGTTACCTCAAGCAAAATAGCGGAAAAAGTGAAGGAAAAGAGGAAAAGGAAAAATCCCTGCCTTGAAAAGTACAGTGATTTTGGAATATGTCACAAGAAGGGAGAGTGGTAAAACAGCAAGCAGTGAAGGACCAATCTTGTTCCTTTGGAGCTGGGAAAAGCTGAAAGACCAGCTCATGCTACTGCTATATTTAACAAAAATACCCACGAATTCTTCGGAACAGGGAATTATCTCCTACAGACTAAGTTTATCAAGGGAAAAAGAACAGTCATACAGGTCGTACAAAGTTCTGGGACAGTGCTGGGATTCTGCAGAAGTGTCTGCAAATACCAAATGCAAGAGAGGGAGGAAAAGAAAAAGCCTGAGACAAAATCTGTTGGTGATTATGCCGGCCAGGAATGGAATTGGAGACAGATGTGCTCTCTGCGCTAAGCAGCCCTGGTGCAGGGAGGTCTGAGGTGGGGGGACACAGCAGTGTCCAGCAGCCCCATGGGCAATCCTTTGCAGTGGGGATGGGAAACACCATGCTACAGTAGATGGGCCAACTGTCGGCCAAGGAAAAGGTGAAAAAAGTGGGGTTTTCCAACAAACCTTGAGTTAAAACTGAGTTGCCTGCAGAGATCTCTAACGGTGGGGTCGAACCTCAGCCTGGCTGGCAGGTGCAGCCCAGGTACCAGCCAAAGGGGAGAGGAGGCTTTGCCTGAAAACCCAGTGTGAGTTTGAAGGAGACCAAAGGAAGGGAGCTGTGGAACACCAAAAACACAATGAGCCAAGAGTGGGGCTTAATCTTTTCAGTTTTATGGCTTACAAATTCAGCCCAAGGGCAACTGGTTGTGCCAGGCAGATTCTTTGCCTTTGCATCTCCCAGAGATGCACTTATGCAGAGTCCACAGAATCACAGAGTTCTTTGAAATTGAAGGAGTCTTAAAGACCATCTAGTTCCAAACCCCATGCCATGAGCAGGGGCACCTTCCACTAGACCAGCTTGCTCTGACCCCCACCCAACCTTGGTCTTGCACGTACAGGAATGAGGCTTTTCCAGATAACCTGTGCCAGTGTTTTACCTCCTTATTGTAAAAAGTTTCTTCCTTATTACTTGCCACATTCCTACAAGAATATTATCCTCAGAGCTGTGTGATGAGAAAGTTCTACAGATAAGTGTGAAGTGTGGAAAAAACCCTCATCTTGTTAGAGATGACAAACGGATACAGCAAAGCAGGCAGCAGCCAGCTTTCAGGTTAGCTTGAGCTAAGCCACATAACCACTACTGACTTTTGACTTCCCCAATTCAAACTATTGAGATCTTGAGGTGCTTACTCTGAAATGCTGTGACATCAGACCCCATGAGCGAAGCCAGTGGATCTGCTCCTGCCTGGCAGACATGGGGCTGCACTGCAGCCACCACCGATGCGGCCTTCAGTTCTGTAAAATTACATCATACTTTTTAAACGGAAGTAAAAAAGGAATTTTTCCAGCTTCCGGGAAAGAGGAAAACACAAGTCACTGGCTGATTTGGCCAGGTAAGACACCACAATGCCTTCAATGAATGAAGACCTTAGACTGGATGCTTGCAAACCCTTGTCAGCTCCTGTCCAGAGAATGGGCCAGTAAGGGGACCACTATCCTGACACAAAATCAACTCTGGGGCACCAATTGTGCCCATGGGGTCTGGGCTGATGCACTCAAGACACCCTGCTTCCCTTCTTCCCACCCAAAAAGGGCCACTTTGCTGTGCCTATCCCCAGTGCCACCCTGATGCTCCAGGGCAGTGGCTTCTCCTGCTGTAAATTAATTAACTCTTACAGAATGCCTGTATTTTGTCAAAATTTTGCCATAAATATTGCACAAGTGCTGTAATTTTTCCTTTCTAGGAAATGGGCCACATATTTTCCATGGGGTTCTGTTGGTGTTTTTTTCTTATACCAGTCTTTTTCCTATTGTCTAGCAGATGATCACACTCTGTGAACAAAGAAGCTTTGATTTCTAGAGCAGTGCTGTGCAGATGGCATCTGCTTGGTCATGCTTTGGGTCATTCTATGCTTTACTAATTTTCAAGTTGAAAAGCCACTCCTTTTATATTTACTACCTACTTTCCATGGAAAAGCTGATTGGGTAAGGAGGCTGGCCCAAGGTTAAACACCAAATTTACTGGAACCTTTCTCTTCCAGAAAGTCTCAAAGAATGGCTTTTTTTTTTTTTTTTTTTTAACCAGTTTTAAAATTCAACCTAAACAGTTATTTCCTTGTAGAGACCATAAAATGGTAGAGGACTGGTCCAGAACCACTTACAGGTTCTCTGAGCACATCAGGAGGATGAAGACCCATCTCTACCTTCTCTTGCTGGCTGCAGGCATCTCTGCTGCTCCCCAGATGAGCAGCATGGCTGAATTACTGACACTACTACAGCAAATGTGTGAGGTGATGACAAAGGACATTCAGGTAAATTCAATTTCCATTTTTCTAATGTAAAATTTAATATACTGAATCTTCTTGTTCTTGAATATTTAAATTTTTTTGAAAGTAAAACAATCTATGTTTTTATCTATTATATTTTTATCAGCGTTAGTGAAGAAGATATTTGAAAGGCTGAATTAATGTGTTATTTTTCAGAATCTGAGGATTGAAACTCCCAACAATATAGATGTAAGTAAAAGATTTTTAAATAAAAGTAACTTTTTTGGTTAATTTCTTCACTAGAAATGGAGGTAGTTCTTAAATTGTTGTCTTCTAAAATATTCTATTTGTATTTAAGAGCAAACAATTACTTTAAGTGTAGCTATATACAAGATATAAAATTAATTATAAAATATAAAATGTCATTAGATATAAAACATTATTAAAACCAATCAAATGATGGGTCAAAAAAGATACTGTAATATAAAAGGACAGCAACTATACTTGTTCTATGTTTTTGTAAATCTCCTGCAGAACACACACACAGAATGATTTTCTGAATCAGTTTTTTGAATGAGATACAGCTAAAAAGGAAAGAACACATTCATTCACACTTCCTGCTTGTATGTCTGAAAAATCCTTCTGTTTAGTCTACTTCATTAAGTCCGCTTCTAGAAATGGCTTTTTATACCCTTACCATAAATTGGGGAATTAAATAGTTGTATTACCTCATCTTCTCTTAAGGATGGTGTTAATGCCCACTGAACAGGACACTGTGACTGGGTGTCCATGAACAGGGTCTGTCTTAAAGATCAAACTCCCCTTTATGGATTTCCCACCTTCTTTTGCATCTCCAATAAATTTCTCCTTTCCCCTCTCAGATTTTCTTTCTCAGATAACTTTAAATGACTACCTTATCATGCAGACACTGTTAATGAGGCTTTTTCCTTTGCTGTGCATCTACTAGAATCTTGGTTTCCACAGTCCACAGTCCACAGTCCACAGTCCAGCACAGAACTCTTCTGCTAATAGTGTGTCCAGTTGGCTATTTGTGGGAATGTAATCTAAGTCATTGATTTATTGAAGGAGCAGAATAATTCCCATTTTTGCCCTAAACTAGTTACGGGAGGGTAGGGGTTTCCATCCCATTCCATCCCAATCCAGCCCATTCCTTGCAAATTAGATGTAAAGTTCCCAGATCTCTGGATCCTGTCTGGAGGAGCTCTCTTCCTAGGCTGGGGCTTGGGCTGACTTTAGCTCTGAGGTTCTGATCCAGAATCAGCAGTTCCCAATGGTAGCAGCTCACTTACCCCTTCCCTGATGGGGTTCCTGGTGGTGCTGCCACAACCCACTGTGTCAGTGCCCAGCTCTCCTTCGGGGGGAAGAGCTGCTTCCCTCTCACCTGTTCTTTGGGTCCAGAGGTGACAGAGACTTCCTCGGTGTCTCTGTGCTTGCTGTTTGTCAGTGGCAGAAGCATGCAGCTTCCAAGGCAAGGGTGTGGGGAAAATGGTCTCATTCATCGTGCAGCATCCAGGAACAATTAACAGGAGACACATGTTCATCAAGAACATCATGGGTGCAATTCTGACCTTCAGCAGCTGCCTGCATTTCTTCCAATCTTCAATGATTAGGTTTTTCTTCATTTTTCATCACTTTCTTCTCCCATAACACTTAAATCTGTTCCTGATGCTGATGGTCTTGTCCTCTCCTTCCCTTCTTTGTGAGTTTAGCTGATCTCTTTCAAAACAATCCCACCCTGGATAGTGTTACCATCATCACTCTTTGCTTGGCTTCCATCCCACATCCCTTCTCCCCCTTCTGGTGGCCTTGTCCAGACCACAAGGTCTCGGAGAGCAAAGCCAGTGACTGCTTTGTGGCAGAGGACCAGCATGGCCACCCTTAGGACGGGACAAGGGCTGGGAAATGAGAGGGTGACCGCTGTCCCCATCTCTCCTGGAACACAGGTGTCAGATGTCACATGGGTTAATGTTTGGACTAGCTTCAAGTTCATCTGTTTTCTTTCTCTTTTGTTGGAGAGACAGGAGCAGATGTGAGAAATCAAACTGGTCTTCACATGGCTGCAGAAGAGGCAGGGCTGAGTCTCTAGACAATGACATATTTCATCTGGACATTACAAGGCACGCCAGCAGATACTGTCCTTTGCCAGGTTTCTGTCTGCAGAGTAAATATATGTGTACAGCAGATAAGCACACTCGCCTAAGTTTTTTGCAAACTCAAGCCCAAAAGTCAATAAGAATGAATTTGCCACCCAGGCAGCTAGGCAAAACTCACAATGTTTTTTAATAAGCTCATTATAGCTTGTGGTTATGAATTCTTATATCTCAATTTTTCTATTTCTTCCATCTTAGGATGTGAATTGTATCAGTACAATCTTTGAAGGAACAGAACAGCTGAAAAATAATCCAGCTATAAAAAAATTCAGTGGCTTTTTCCAAAAATTTGAAAGACTGAGGCAATGGCTCATGCCAAGCCTGGAAAAAGAGGTAGGAATTTATTCGCTGTCTACCAGAGATCATGCAGCAGAGATGTAACAAAATAAGATCTATAATTTACAAATGAGTCTTTACATCTACAAAAGAGAGTAATTTCTGTTTTTAGTACATGGAAGAATAAATCCTGGTGTTATTTCATGTTTATATCCTTCCCTTGGTCTAATAATCAGCTTGATCCACCTCTAAAATAAGGATTCACATATATGATTAGCAAATTTAAAAAAATTTGGATCATTTATAAAATTATTTTGAGATTAAAAAGCTCTAAATAATGATGAAATATTAAGCAATTTCATTTTCTTGACTTATTTTTCAGGGGAAATGTGATGCAGAAAGAAGAAGCACAACAATATTTATAAAAAAGCTGATGACATTCATCCAGAAAGTATTAAAAAACACAAGAGTGGAGAGTTAGAAGTTTCTAAAATTGCTGTAAATTTATATCAGCAGTAAAAGCTTTCCTTGTTTAAGAAGTGTTCCTCCTTTGTGTTAAAATCTGGCAGGACACACCTTCAGTTTCAGTGGTACTGTGCTGGTTCGTGTTTGTCATCTCAAAGTATTTGGTGGCAAAATGGTGTCTGTATTTTGAGACAAAAATTTAAATGCTTGATAAACCAAATCATGCAGGGGATTACAGAAGGACCTGACTAGGCACCAAATTTCTGTGTTTCTCATGAAGAGTTAATTTCTGAGTTACAGGGAAACAGAATAGGGGTGGGTGTGAGCAGAAGCAGCTGGCTCACAGCACACATCTCATCCAACCATTGACCATCACCTGGCTCCAGGTCTTGCTGTGCCATCAACACCGAGTGACAGATGATACAGGATGTGAATATATCCCCTTTGCCTTTCTTTGAAACCAGACTGGGCCAGTGCAGGGGGGGACAGCAATATGGGTTGGGGATCTTTTAACTTTGAAGGTTTAAGGTCAGATTTCTACTGGAAAGTTTTACTGCTCTCACACAACCACCTTATTCCACAAGCATTGAGAAACACATCCTGGGATTTTACTCTACCTGCAGCTTTGGTAGATCAGTGTAAATTTGACAATTAAAGATTTGTAAGGATCGGAACATATAGCACTTAGAGAATTAATGGGCTTTTTATAATCTTAATGGGTAGGGATGTTTAGATCAGTACAAATTTATTTCTATTGTGTCAATTGAATTGTGTTATATTTTATAGACATAAGTGTTTTGGAGAAAATATTTATTCTGTATTTTAACTACTTTTAATAAAGTAATTGTTTGTCTCTGCCTTTGTCCCTCCCCCCCTCCTTCCCCCCCCCAATTTCTTTCAAGCTATTCCCACACTTCAGGAAATCTAGTTACCAGTCAGGGGAATTAGATCCTTGAGATGAGTGAGCAAATGTATTGCTGGAAGCTATTTCTAATGATGCATGAATTAAAAACCAGAGAGTCCATTAAGGTACCCACCTCTGTAACAGAGCTGAGCTCACACATTCTCTCTAGCTCCCTGGATGATGTTTGCATTTTTTTTTTTCTATAAATATCCCATCATAAGTTTATTTCTTAAAAAAAAAAAATATATATATATATAGGAGAAAGAAATGAGAACAAAATTGAGAAGAGATTTTTAGTCAGAGAGAGAGGTGGGTTCCTCCAGTGTCTTTCTGATCATAGGAGAAGCTTCTTCCAAAACCTACCAATTCTGACATGGTGAAAAAAGAAGCTGAGCAGTAGAGCAAGGCACTTGTCACAGTCTTGCCAAGAGTTTGGTTTAATGCGCTCCAAACTCTTGAGTCAGACATGTCCTGATACAACGTCAGCATCCCTGCTCCTTTTTCGGGGGCATCCTCGGGAGCACTGGGGGAAGGACAGGTGAGAATCCTGTGATGGCAGAACAAATATGCAGAAACAAAACATTTTCTTGCCACATCAGTGCTGATTTTCCCAGTGTTTTCTAGTGTTATCCAACTTTTATGAAGGAAAAGTACAGTCTTTCACAGTATTGCTCCATAAGATGGGCCAAGCAGGAACAATTGCTGGTGAAACAAGGGTTAATCAGCAAAATTATTACTTATAAGTTGTTTGTGCAGACGTTGATTTGTCAGACGCTTTACTCTGCTGCAGCTCAATCCCCAAAGCAGAGAAGCCTTCGCACAGGAGTGGGAGGAGGCGGTGGGCGGCTGACGGCAGGTGGCAACAGGAGATCAGAAATGCTCGATGCATCTCCCGGGAGAGCTTTTGGGCAGGGGAAATCCTGGACAGGGCTTTCCTTCCTTCTGGTACGCAGAGCTCCTTCGTTCGATTTAAGTCCCCTATTTCGCAGTGATTACGATTCCTGAGCTGAGCCCAAGTCCCATTCGTGCTCAGCACATCCCTACAGCAATCCCTGTCCTCCCAGTGCCACCCAGAGGAAGGCAATCCCTGTGGGACACAATCCGCCGGGCTCACCCTTTGCCTCGGGTTTCACTGGAGCAGGAAGGAGGTGACAGTCCAAAAGTCCTTGCCTAAAGAACAAGGCGACATCAGCAGAGCGGTATAACCCCAGGTGCAGGCACATACAAGTTAAATCCAGGCAGGCGAGTACTCACGGGGGAGTTCCCTGGACAGGTTTCCCTGGATTCAGTGAGTGCACTTTCAGAGGGGCCAAACGGTGGAGAAAAAAGGAATGGGTTTATTTGGCTCCAGCTATAGCGAGCCGTGGAAAACACCCAGGAATGGTGAGGAGAAACAAGTGTGCAAAGCCTGAACAGGGCATGATGAAACTACCCACGAGAAGAAAATGAACCACGCTGCTGGCACGAGTCAGCAGGATGAACTCAGGGTCAGCAAAAAAAGGGAACTTTTGAACTCTAAAGATGCTGGGAGCTCTGTCTAGGTCTCTGTACCCCCAAATCACTGCAGACACCTGCCCTCCGACCCACCTGGATCCTGCTTCAGGGGGAAACTGTTCCAGCTGCACTTCAATATTAACTATGACTTTATATAGAAAGTTCAAAAGAATTATCTTTTCTATCATGCCCAGGGAAAAAAAAAAATCATATAGATAGTACAAATATGTGCTGAATTATGTGTAATTATTTATTGTATTTTACGTGTAATATATATTATATATAGTATATGCTAACATTCCGGGGGATTCTAGACTATATATATTTTAAATATAATATAAAATTAATATCATATATATTAAATAATTGATATGTAATATTTTATGTCATTTTTCTATTTTATATATGAATCATTTTTTCTAGCATGCCCAGGGAAAACAGCATACCCTTAATGTGAAACAACACTCTAACTTCAATTAACCTTTAATACTTCCTTTTCACACTTTAATTGACCCGGCGAGCAGCATTACTCATCCCAGAAAGCAATTCTGGTTTCCTTCTCTGGGCTCGGCCAGGGGTCACCGGATCGAGCGGGTGCCGGAGCCCCCTCGGGGCGTCAGGGCAGCAGCTCCCCGCTGCCCCGGGGGAGTTTTCCCGGCCCGGCCGGGGATTCCCTGCGGGCCGGCCGGCATTCCCGGCCAGCCCTGCCTGTGACCCACGCCCCGGCCCCGGCCCCGGCCCACCAGCGCCCTCCCGCGGCCGCGCTCCGCAGCGCCGATTCCCGGAAGCCGCTCCCGCCGCCGCTGCTACCGCAGGAAACCGAAACTGGGCACGACGGGACGAGGGGGAGGGGAATGGGATGGCAGGGGAGGAGGAGAGCGAGAATGAGTAGGGGCTGGGTAGCGGAGGATCGGGCAAAATCAGAAACACATAAATAAATAAATAAATAAATGCACACAAACAACGGCCACACGAAAATTAAGGGGAAAAAGAGGGGGGAGGGGGGAAGGATTAAAGAAAAAGGGGGGCAAAAAAGGAAAAAAAGGGCAACAAGGGAGGAGGGACGAAAGAAACAGAGGCAACGAAAAGGGCAAAAAAAGGAGGAGCATAAAAAGGAGAAACACAAAAAAAGGGGAGGACATAAAATAAGGAGGGACACAAAAAAAAGGGGATACAAACGAAAGGGGGTGCACACAAAAAAAAGAAGGCTGACACAAAAAAAAAAAAGGGGGGGACAAAAAAGAGCAAAGGGAGCGTACAACAAGACCCCTCTGGTCTGAGATTTCAGCCACAGCTGGCGAGTCAGTGGCCGGAACTCCCCATTGGGACAGCAGAGGATGTTAAAAAAAAATAATAAAAAAATTAAATCTGTGTTTATTTTAAAAAAAGTCACTCCCACCAAACAGGAGAAGGCAATGAGTTTGAACAAGAAATCGTGTGGGACAGATGGTCCCTTCCCCAGGGCCCCCCTTGCTGGGTGCTGCTCAAGGGGTCCCCCCCATTCCTTGGTCAAGAGAAAGTTGCAATAGGTCCTTCCCTCATTACAGATCCACCACTGTCCCTCAGCAGAGGGTCAAGTAAAGCCACAGTGGGTTCCCTCCCCAGCATCCAGCTGGATGTGTCACTTGGCTTTTCCTTTTTTCTTGAGGGGAACACAACCAGTGCTTACAGCACCCCCTCTGAGAGCATCAAAAAATGAACAGCCAGAAGCGACAGCTGTTACTGCTCCAACCCCGGCAGGACAAGAACACCACACCTGTCTCAGGCAGGTGTTTTTCAAGCACCAAATCTGAGTCTTGCTTGTGTAAACTGTGGTATTATCCAATATAGCTACTGTTCTCCCTCATGGTCTGTGTCTGGGCAGAGATGTTTGCAGTTGCCATCAAGGTTAAAACCCGATCAATAATAATTAAAATATAGGGAATACAACTCAGATGTTTTAGCACATGATTTTCACTCTTTGCTATGGTCCTACAAGATCCTTGATGCCACCATGGTCGCCGTCAGCACTGGGACCAGCAGCCCAGCCTAGACCAGGGTCTCATCCTGCTGTTCACCTGCAGTCTATTCCAGATGGGACAAGCTGCCTTCCCACTGCATCCTGCCTCCGATTCCCATCCCTCGGCTCCTCATGGCGCTAACGTGACCGGCCCAGGCACTTCTAAGCATCCATAAGAACTTCCTTTTAGGCATCCACTTTGCACAAGTACAGGACAGAGTATTTCAAACAAAGCAGGCATTATGGATGTTCTTGCCAAGATGAAGCAGAAGTAAAACACTCACAGGTCACCGCACTGCAGGCTCCACTTTCAGCTGATTTTTCCTGGAGGGCCACAGTCCATCCCCAGGGTCTCCCTGCCTCCAGCTCACAGGCACACTGGCCCATTCTAGCTGCTGGAGGGCAGAAGCAGGGTGCAGGCAGGGGCTGGGCAGGAGGTGGGGGGTGGGCCTCCATGAGCCTCCAGCTGGCCCCTGCCTACCCCTGAGAAGGGCTGGAGGCACAGCACCACACTGCCATAGGCACTGGCCTATCCTTCCCTTCCGATAGCTGGGAAGTTTGGCACCTTTTCTAATCAGTCCAGGATGGAGCAAACTTTGCAAGCTAGGACCCAGATGAGGCACAGCCAGCCTTGCCCACCATGTGCTGCTTGTCCCTTTGGCTTGATTCCTGCTCTGCAGATGGCTAGTTGGGCAGGAGGTCCATTCCCACTCTCAGATGGATACTCTAAGGGCAAATACAAGAACTTGAAGACACAACTCACCTTTTTTCTACTGATCTCAGCCCCAGCTTCACTGGCAGGACTCCAGCAGTCTAAAATGCATGGATTCCCATTTGACTTGGAGGGTTACTGGCCAGGATGCCAGGACTTCAGCACACCCCAGGTCACTACAGCCCTGTGACCGTCCCACACCTGCCCCACTGTGCCCTGGGTGAAGACCCATGTGCACCAAGAGAGGCCTGAGTCTCTTTGGCCTTTTTCAGGGAGCTCAGGCTGCTGCAGGTCTGCACCCTTGTTAGCAAACCTGTCAGAGCTGCCAGGTGCCTGCAGCTCACAGGACTTCCCTCAGCAATTTGTTCATGACATGTCTGTGTCCTCCTGCAAGGCGAGAGGAAAGTAAGGAGCAGGGAAAGTCCAAGTAAAGTTTCTGGAATTTCCTTTATTCCCACCAAAACAAGCACAGGATCTCTTTTTGGTTTAATTAAAAAATTCACTGTGCCATAACTGGGAAGAACTGGAATGATTTTGAGTCTTGAGATAGGTCTTTCCAATTCCAGGAAACTGTAAACGCCCCATCCCAGGATATATTTATTGTACCCTGCAGATCAGAGCACTTGCTGGGATTACATCATGCCAGCTGGGCAGAGTTTCAACATTTCTGACATTCATTCTCCTGCATGTGCTTCAACCAAAGTTCCTTTCTGTAAAATAGGCATTTATAAGAAATGGAAACAGCTTGCAGCAAGCCCTGCACCCTCACAGCTTCTGACCCAGAAGCAGCTAGTTTTGGTTGTCTGCCTTGGCAGCTTTTAAGGCTGATACTCCATACCTGCTCCTGAAAAAAAAAAAAAATCACTCTGCATTAACCCCTCGCAGCCTGGAAAGCTCTTGGGAGGAAGAGGCATTGCCTGTTGACAGATGACCTCTGTCAACAAACTGTGACAGCAGTTGGGTGCTCCTTAGTGGGGAACCATGACAATGCTGAGGTTACAGGGATGGCTCTGCATCCATTTTTTATGTCCTGCTCCAAAAAGGAAGTTTTGTTTCTGAGTTGATGGGGAAAGGAGACAGAGGCAGGTGGGGGGGGGGGAGGTGTGGGAGTGTGGGGTGTGTGGAATTAGAAAGGGCTTGAATTAGAGCAGGTTTCTCTTAAAGCAGATAGAAAGGAGGAACAAACAAGCCTTCACAGAGTGGGGTCTGGAAGGGTTGTTGAGGGCTGGTGGGCATGGGAAGGTCCTGATGTAGAGATGGAAGGAAGCAGCCAGGGCCACGAGGAAACAGATAAGAGTCTCCCTCTCACCATGCTCCAACTCCTCCCCTCCAGAAACCCCTGCCCCATCCTGTGGTTGTTCACTCCCCCCACACAAATACTGCCTGGGCATGCAGACCTGGGGCTCTGCTGCCTCCCTGGGTTCACTACCAAGTCACCAGAGGCAGCTTTCTGTGGCAGCCCCCAATCCCATCACCCCTGTCTCCATCTCCCCATCTCCCCATTGTCAGAGCATAGATTCCCCACTGAGGACCTTCTCCCCTGGTTGAGTTCACAGTCAGGGGAAGATCTTCAAAGCAAAGACTGTCATCAGCACTTGGTATAATGCTCAAGCTCTTTCCCCCCAAGACACCTTAGAGATTTAGAACTGGAGGCTCATCTGGAGGCCAATGTGGCTCTTGAGTCTGTACCCACATCTGCAAGCATGTCTGCACTGATGTGTGCTGGTTTTCTGCCCTTCACCTTCTAGCTCCTCAAAGTGTTTCTGGATGTTTGGAGCCTCATGGGTTCACCCCATGGCACACTGGGTTCTGTATTAACCACAATTTCTTTCATACAGCACAGGATCAGAGCCATCCTGAGCTGCTTGAATAAGAAGAGCAATGACGCCAGAGAAAAAAGACCTATGTTTGAGCCTCTATATCTGATCCATAACCCTCCCTCCTTGGAGGCCATGCCAGGAGCTCCGTGGCTGATGTCATCAAGGTCACATTTTTGTGTCACTTAAATTACAGTCTTCCTAGGAGCTCCTTATCTTGGGGCACTGGCTGAGAGGGAGAGGTACATGTTATAGGATAACAAACACAGCTTGCTGGAGGATTAGTTTGGGATTGAATTTGGTTTTAAATAAAGATACAATTAAATATTACTTCTGCATTCAACAATCCTAGACTTGGGATCTCCCTGGATCAAGTAAATGTGATAAAATATGCCAGTGATCTGCTTCTCTGAGTCTCAGCTTACCGGTAAAACAAGGGAATTGGCAATTCATGGAAAAGGTGCCCAAGGTAAGACCCCTGTGAAATAAAGCTGGAGCAGGGCTATGATTCTGCAGAGAATAGAGATGTTGACATTATGGAAATTCTTCTTGGGTGATTAACTGGGTGGAGCAGAAGGGCTTTATGGCCAACCATTTATTGACTATCTGAGTTTATTCCTTCTTTATACTTTTATATGTGACAAATTTAAGTGCATATTCTTGCTACATTAGGTAAGCTGATGAAAGGGTGGTTAGTGTAGTGGGATAAATGAGAGGAAGGAGTCAGTTTAATAAGGAGAAGTCTTTGTAAGTGTGGTGTAAGGGAGTCTGACACTCAATAACATTGTGGAGACACAAGTTGTTATTTCCTTGTTTCAGCGGAGAGATAGCAAAAAAGCAAACAAACATAAGGCATCCCAGGCTGGGCAGGTCCTGCTCCATGGAAACATGCCATGCAGATATGGGACAGGACACAAATAGAAAGTTCAGTTAAGTTCCATTAAGTAGGATCTGTCTGGGTTTAAACCCAAGGAAAGAAGAGGAGATTCAGGGGTGGGGCTGTTAACCTTCCTTCATGCATTTCTATTCTAGGTCTATTTATTTGGTGTCTGGTGTCAATTCCTGACAAGATACAGACTAAAAAGCCAGTAAGGGTCTCAACAGTACTGAAGTCATGTATCAAAAAAAAGTTGCTGTTCAAAATTCAGTCATTTAAGGTGTTTGATACATTTGCTGTGTTCAGACCTTAGCCCATGAGACCAGCAAGGTCAGAATTCATTTTTCGTAAAGCTGGGTGAGTGGTGAAAGCAAACCATGGGAGGTTGGAGCTCAAAAGCAATCAGCATAATCTTTTTTTGTCAATATTTATGTTGTATAAGAGTTGGTGTGACTATTTTTGTAGATGACATTTACACTGAAACATCAAATATCTTCTGTCTTCTCTTTTTCAGGCTACTTTTATGTTACCCTGTATTTGTCTAGTAATATCTAGTATCTCTCCATCTTTGATTATTTGTTTAATGTACCTAATATGTTGTATCTTTACCTATGGTGAAATGTCAGTGGTCAATGGTGCCTCCCTCAGCCCAAAGACCCAACTGGAGGATCCTACCACAAGTTACGTGCATCAAGCAGACAAAAAAACATTAGTTAAGAGAAAGCATGGGACTCTACAGGGTGTTTCTCTGCACTTAAAACCAGCTTGGGGCTTTTCTTTCATCTATATTAAAAGAAGACAACTTGCCAGAGCAGGCAGGCAGTGTGCTCGTGTCACACTCCTGTCTCAACTGCCCATGCATCTTTGTACCTCTCTCCCAATACAACTTCTTGTTGCATATGACTACAAACCTTCCTTGAAATCGTGGAAGTAATTAAAAATGCTCTAATATTCTGCTGAACGGAATGCACCTTGAAGACACTGGGTGAAAATCTAATCTCCCTGTCGTACAGTTCCAGTGGACTGAGGAGAAATCCTGACTGTTTCAGTAGCCTTCTGCCATGCTGCCATTTCCCTTCCTCAGGCTTCATCCAAGAGGGATAAGAGGAGACAATACCATTGGTCACCCTTTATCATAGAATCACAGAATCCCAGGACTTTTTGGTTTGGAAGAGACCTTAAAGGAGCCAACACCTTGCGATAAGGACACCTTCCACCAGACCAGGTTGCTCCAAGCCCCATCCAACCTATCCTTGAACATTGTCCAGGGACAGGGCATCCTCTCTGGCAATCTGTTGCAGGGCCTCACCACCCTCACAGGGAAGAATTTCTTTTTAATATCTGATCTGAACCTATCCTCTGTCAGCGTGAAGCCATTCCCCCTTGTCCTGCCACTGGTCTGCTGAGGCCAGGCAGGTACCTGTCACACGCTGGTCCCTGGTTTAGGTGCACCATGATGTGCACAGGAATTGCTTTGGCGACTCCACCGTCTCTCCCTGACAAGGAGGCTAGATCCCTCCGTGGGACGGGGGCTGGATCCCACTGTGGGACGGGAACAGGATATCTCTGCGGGACGGGGGCTAGATCCCTCCGTGGGATGGGGGCTAGATCCTTCCGTGGGACGGGGCATGGATCCCTTGGGGGGACGGGGACTGGGTCCCTCCATGGGACAGGGACTGGATGTCTCTGTGGGACAGGGACTAGATCCCTCCATGGGACAGAGACTGGATCCCTCGGTGGGACAGGGGCTGGATCCCTCCGTGTCCATGGAACGGCGCTGGATCCCGCGGGGGAAGCGCGAGCGGGCGGCGGGGCGGGGCCGGGGCTGGCGGCGGGGGAGCCGCGCCCCTCCCCGAGCCGCTGGTGCTACAACAGCGTGATTTCCCCGAAGTGATGCTGCGGCGGCCGCCAATGGCGAGCACGTCCGCCCCTCGCCGCGGCGCGGATTGGCCGGGCGGCGGCCGGGCCCGGGCGCGGGGAATCCCGGAGCCGCCGCGTTATACCCGCGGGCGCGGCCGGCGGCAGCCAGAGCCGGGCGTGCACCGGACGGGGGACAGCTCGGCACTGCACGGCACGGCACAGCGAGGTGGGTCACGGTGCATCCTATCCTATCCTATCCTATCCTATCCTATCCTATCCTATCCTATCCTATCCTATCCTATCCTATCCTGCCCTGCCCTGCCCTGCCCTGCCCTGCCCTGCCACCGTTAGCCCCTCACTTTGCGCAGCATGGAGGTTCCAGGAGAAGGCGCCCCGCAGGGTCCTTGGGAGCGGTGCCGGGGGCACGGCGCGGCTCAACTCTGGTCGTAAAGAGGCGGCAGCGCCGGCCTCTGTCGTGCGGAGGAGTTCTGGAGGCGGAGCGGGCGCATCTCTCCGGCGGCCGTCGGGGTGGACACCGCGCATCCCTCCTGCGGGCAGCGGCCACGGCGCAGTGCATAAGCCCTGGGAGGGGACGGGCTGGGGCGGGCTGTCCCTGCGCACCCGCGGGGCCGGGCACGGCTCTGCTCCGCTGATTAGCCTGGGGCGGAGCGGGCGGCCCGAGCCCCGCTGCTCGGGGCAGCCCTTGGCAGACCCTGGCCCGGGATGGGCACTCTCCGGGACCTCGTCCCGCCCCCGCCGAGCGGGTTGCTGGTGAAAGTTAGAAACGTGTTCTTTGGGCAATCTTGGGCTGTGCGTCTTGGAAAAACACTGCAAACAGGAAATTATTTGTGCAGTGGAAGCGCCAGTAGGGCTGGTCCCTGCGGCCGCTGCTCGGGACGGGTCGTGGTGGAGTTGGGGATACCCACCTGCAGCAGGGCCGTTGCCCCTCACCTTGCGCAACTTAATTAATAATAAACTTTTAAGAAGAGGATTGTGCAGTCGGTGCCTCTCCGTGGCTGTAGAGCGGGGGGACACCCGCACCCAGTCGCGGTGTGGGCGGGAGGCTCCCTCCCAGAACGGGGATCGGAGCCGGGCTCCCACCGGCCTGACCGGTCCCACGCAGAGCTGCCCACGCAGCATGGGCTGAATACCCACTGCTGCCGTCGGCCTCTTTGCCGAATTCCAAACCTGAGCTCCAAATTGGAGCTGAGCCAGGCGGAGCAGGAAGTGCTTCCTTCCAGGAGCAGGTGAGAGGCACTGAACGAGAGTTAAGACTCTGGAAAAGTAGTTCTTCGTAGCATTGGTGGTGATGCTGAGCACAGAAGGTATGGGAGGGGCGACACTGCAGAGTGGTTAAAACAGTGATGAGAGTTTGTTCCTTCTTTCACAGCCAACATGCCAGCCTCAAGAATGCGCATGAGGCCATGGTTGGAAATGCAGATTGATTCCAATCAAATACCAGGACTGATATGGATTAACAAGGTGAGGCTGCTCTGTACTATTATCATCATTAGTAGTATTACTTGTGTATCATTAGCAGTCCTTATTCTTAAAGGACACTAAACACAAGTCAAGATCATGAAGAAAAAACATGGAGAAAACTTGCCAGCATTATGTTTAAAAAGCAACAGGTTTTGTTCGCAGAAAAGGTAGCTCTGGTTGGTACACAGTGGAGTAGTTCCATTTTTCCCTCAGAAAATTCGCAGGAGAGGAACGATAAATTACAATGAAAACATTCTGAGCATGTTGCAGAACCAAGAAACCTTCAAGCTCTCTTTTAACTCCTGCTGTTCACTGAGCCAAGTCAGCTCCTGTCCCAGATAAGCAGCTGCTGTTACACTCCAGTTACTTCCAGTTTTAAGATCTGGCCTGAAAGAAATGTAATTTTTGGTCTGTATGGCATATCCCTGTTACCAGTGTGTAGCACAGGTTGAGATCACTGAGCTTATTGAACCAGGTCTCTGAAGTTTCCATATCCATCCCAAGAAGATATTTAAGCTACATTCTTTTGTAGCATTGCTGCAGGATCTCATGGGAAACTTAAAAAAGGGATTCTCTGACGAAGTGTATCTAGAAAATATGCTGTAATTTATGACATACTAATAGGTTAGATGCAATGTATTGAAATTATTCTGGGATAAAGTTGATAATATTACTTAATTCTACCATACTGTATCACTTTTGGGTTTTTTTTCCCCAGTTTCAGAAACCATAAAAAGCCTTAAATGCCATGAACAAAATAGATGGAACAATAGCTATTTAATTAAAATATAGAGCAGGAGGGTTATAATATTTCTGAGCTGCAACTGAGAACTCTGATTAAATCCATCATTCCAAACTGGCATGTGATGCTTCTTTTTTCATTCAAATCTCTATTGGTTTAATTTCAGGATAAGAGGATATTTCAAATTCCATGGAAACATGCAGCTAAGCACGGCTGGGACATGGAGAAGGATGCCTGCCTTTTCCGGAGCTGGGCCATTCATACAGGTGTGTGCTAGCTTTACATTCCCATCAGTCATATGACTATCTTAAAGCATTTTTTTGCATGACTTACCCTTGACATACACTGGTAGTTAGACTAACTACTAGTGTATATGTCAGAAAATAGACTGTAAAGTCTTAAATACATGACCCATCTCTTATTTATAGGAAGGTATAAAGAAGGTGAGAAAGATCCTGATCCAAAAACCTGGAAGGCAAATTTCCGCTGTGCCATGAATTCCCTGCCTGACATTGAAGAAGTGAAGGATAAAAGCATCAACAGGGGCTCCAGTGCTGTCAGGGTTTACAGGATGCTGCCACCCTTGACAAAGCATCAGAAGAAAGGTAAACCCTTGGCAAGCCAGCTGGAGTTACACTGCTTAAACAGCACTTAAATGTCTTGCTCCATGTAAGCAGGGGGTAACAGACCTGTTGGTAGCACTGGTGCTACTGGGATTGCTCACTGGTTATTGCTGGGAATAGCCTGTACAAACAGTTAATTTTATCCCAAATTACTTAAACATGCCTAAAGGCAGCATCAGGAGGTATGGGGACTGGCTGCTGCTGGCAGTAGCTGAGCAGGTTTCAAGGCTGCAAGAGCTCACACTTGCCTAAAACGTGCAGCCCTTTCTCACATTTGTCTTATTTCACAGAAAGGAAGTCAAAGTCTTCAAGAGAAGTAAGAAACAGGAGCAAGAGAAAGGTATGTGTCTTTAGAGGCAGCTGAAGAAGCTAGAGGTTTTGGTGGTTTTCTTGCTTAACTTTTTTTTCATATGGGAACTTCCGTGTTCTTAGACAAGTCTTTCATGCTTTACCCTTGTTTTTGCAGTGTTATGAAGAGACAAGGCTGGAAGAGTCAGCAGAAAGCTTAACCAACACTCCTTTGCAAGATGACCACAGTGGCTACACCATTCACGACTATGCAGAGCGGGAAGTGGAGGTGGAGAGCACAGCCATCACCTTAGGTGAGATGCTGGGTTTAGGTCTGAGCGGAACAGAAAGTGCTGTTTGGGCTAAACACGTGGTCAAAGATGAATCTTGGGGTTGGGGCAGCTGCAGCATCAGACTGGCAGGGACCACAGAGGTGATTGTCTCTCTCCTGTGAGTGCCAACTCCTGGTGCATCCTACAGACATGTCCTCCTGCGAGGTGAGCGGCTCCCTGACCGACTGGAGGCCAGCAATGGAAGTCACCATGGCTGACAGCACCAACGACCTCTACCAGCTCCAGGTGTCTCCTCTGGCTTCATCCTCCGAAGGTGGGTATTTCTTTTTTCCTACCCGTCTTTCACTGGTCTGCTGGAGGCACGGAGGCAGTCTGCTGGAGGCAGTATGAAGGAGTGCCTGGGCCAACAGGAAAAACAAGAGCTGTTTTGTAGAAAAACCAACCTCCATCTGATAGATTTGGGAATTTGGAGTTACCAAACTGGCCAGGGTGCAGAATGGAAGAGCTGGCACATGCCACCTGCCCATGGGTGAATGGCTCTGAAATGCCACCTGCTCCAACAAAGACGGTGGAGGTAGCCATGCTTCTCACTGGGGAAATAAATAATTAACATGGATATATCAGAGTGGTTCTTCACTTGGGGTGCAAATCATCTTATTCCTATAAGCTTCCACAGCAAGTGGGCTCTGCTCTGTTGAGTCCTAGGGAGGCATCAGAGCTAGCTGGAGCTCTGCATCTCAACGTGCAGTTGTTGAAAAGCATCAGAGATGAAGGGCTATAAGGAGTCTGGGGTGGGCATGAGTAAAAAGTACTGGTGTTTTGTGACAAGAGAATATGGAGCACGTTCTGTGGTGAAGAAGCAGAAGTATGAGGGCTAAAAGTTGACATCTATATTTTTTTCTCTTTTTTTATGTGCTTCCAAAACAGTCACAGATGAAGATGAAGAGGAAATAAATCCAGATATTTTTAAGGTAAAACCAGCCCTTCTGTCAGAACAAAATTGTCCTAAGTTGATGTTTGTACCAAGAGAGGAGGGGAAGCAGGTATCTGATCCAGTCTCATGCGAGCTGAACATATACTTACTTAATAAGGAAGCCTGAAAAATTAAATATAAAAAGAAAGCTGCTTTGCAAACATGAACTGGAGAGGACACACCCATGGAAATATTTACCTTTCATGTGAAAGTCAGAGGAAGTTACTGAGTACTGCTAGGAGTAGAGGTTCATAGAATCAGAGTTGCAGAATCATTAAGGTTGGAAAAGATCTCTAAGACATCAAGTCCAACCATCAGCCCAGCGTAACCACCATGTCCTTAAGTGCCATATCCTCATGTTTTTTGAACACTTCCAGGGATGATGAATCCACTGCTTCCCTAGACAATCTGTTCCAATGCTTGACAATCCTTTCCACAAAAATTTCTTCCCTAATATCCAATATAAACTTCCCCTGGCACAAATGAGGCCATTTCCTTGATCTCAGGTTGTTGTATTAGGGTCTGCAGAGATCCTCCAGATTTTTCTGTTTTGCCCTTCCCTCCACCTCTTACGTGTTTAGCTCTTAATCTGCATTTCCAGACATGTCACACTCATCCCACTGATAAGATAGAAAAAGGTGCTCCAGCCCTTGCTGTTTTGCATGAACTTTTTTTTTTAAACTGTGAATAAAACATGTTTTATTTAACTTAGCATGAGAAAATAGAACTTAATCTTGTTGCTTACCTGTCTTCTAATTAAGGGCAAGTAATCAAACATTGCACCCCCAGCAAGAAGGAGCAGTTTTTACCATCTCCTTCTTCTCTTCCAGCTGCTTGGACCAGCCCAAGACTGGCACAACACCAGCATTGGGGGAAAAGGCTTTCTCACCAATGAGTCAGGCACCCAGACCCTTTGCAGCACCTACGGCTACAAGGAGCAGGACGGGGACATCAACACGACTTCAGGTACAGGCTTCTGGGCTATCCCTGACAATCAAGGCCACAGGATGATGCAGATAAGACACTAATTAGAAGGCAGCAAAGGAAATTGAGGAATCCACCATCGTTGTGTTATGAGATTTCCAAGCAGCCTGTTGGAAGGCTGTAAGGAATTAGTTGATAAAAAGGAAAAGTCAAAAACACCTCCAGTAAGAAAATCCTATGGATTTCAGGGTTATACATGTGTAAGTTAGGTCAGCTTTCAGGAACTCCTTGGAATACAACTAAAGAATTTCTTCTAGCAATAGCTTAAATGAAACAGTTTAATAGAAAGTGTTTGATGTATTTTAGGAAAATAATAGTCTAAGGTATTTACTCTCATCTGAGAAATCTTTCAATTTTTGATATTTATTTTTAATATATATATACACACTATTTTGCTCTTGCTGCATTAATTCAGTGCCCATTCTTGGTTCCTTTTATCTAGGAGAGGTGGATTTGAGGTTCTTTGACCAGAAAAGCAGCCTAGACTTCTCCTGGCTGGATACAGTGAGGCCAACCATGCAAGTCATTCCCTGTGGGTTGTAAACCCTTGACTTCCTCCAACCACAAACTGCTCTTGGATAGAAACTTCAATGGGCGTGGAGAGAATGGAAGAAATTCTTTGTTACTGACTGAAGGAAGAAAGTAACTTTTCTATTCCGTTTCAGTTGTAGGCCTGGAAAGGTTAGCATGAAAACACCATTATCAATGTAAAAAAGGAACCCCATCTCATTAGCAGGACTCTGGCACCGAAGATGCTCAGCTGCAGCTGCCACCTTATTGCTCTGGAGGTGAAGCTTTTGCTGGAATGTGTCACTGTGCCGTGGAGTCTGACCTAGTGGGGTACCACAGGCCTGGGGAGCAGGTTACCATCCTCCCCATGTGTGGTGTGATGAGCACTTTACCCAGAGTGCTTAGAGGAGACACTGCAGATAAATCTCTGACCTGTTAGTTTTGGTTGCTGCTTACCTGTGCAACACTGGTGACATTGAGCTTAATGACTGTCATTACACTTAAGCAGAAAAATTGCACTAATGGGCCATCTCTTCTTTGATTTACTCCATCATATAGTTCATCTTTCAGACCTTTCAAACTCTGTAAATAGACCATTAAAATGTGAAAATTCAGTTTAGGCTTTGCTTCCACCAAGTCCATTCCCCAGGTGCACTCATAGGATGCTCTCTGCCACAGGCATGCCCTATCCCTTTCCTCATGAGTTCAAGAGCTGCTGCATGAAACTATTTTGCACTGATGGGGCAGAGCTCTTTATTTTTACCATGCCTTTTGCAGATCCCTTCTGGCACTCTGTGGGGATCTCTCCAGTACTGCACACAAGTTTTAACATCCCACAGATCCTCTGGACCAGCATGTGCAGGCAAGTGCTGGATGGAAGAGGTTCTAATGTGTGTGTGTGTGTAATAGATAGGAATCAAATCACTAAGCTGTAACAGACTATTTTCTTGTACATTTTATTTTTGTATATAAAGTGTTGTATATTTGTTTTAATAAAATGTTTTATATATGACATGTTTACTTTTTCTCATAGAAAAGCTCTGAGGATGAATTCCAGCATCCTTGAAAATACCCAAACAGATGCACTGTTAACAGAGACGGAGGGGTTTTTTCATGACTCATGAAAGCACAAGGAATTTAGTTTGCTCTCATTTTCTACCCCCCAGCCTCTTCCAAGTGCAGCTGATGGGTGCAATCCTACATGTCAGGGAAGGGGAGCACTGGTGCTGTGTATTGTGGGGTAGTTGGTTTGTATTTGTCATCATCTGCAAGTCAGACCTGACTCAGAGCAAGGTTACAGGCAACACTAAAAAAATCCTGTGCAGCAAGTCCCTGCTATGGATGTTCCTATCAGCAATACCATTGGCTTCTGGGATTAAATCAGCAGTGAAGCCCCAGTTAAATACCTCAGGTTTGCCTAAAAAGAAAGCACAGGCACAATTCAAACGGCAAGGGGAAAGCAAGCTGGTTTTCCCCTGAATATTTGATGCATTTGCTATACTTCATGCTGTAAAGGTCTAATGTTATTGTAGTGGGATCCCACATGTAGTGGGATACAAGTGAAGCTGAGGCAATGTGTGAGAGCCACAGCCATTGACACTGCCTGGAAAACCCCTGTGCTGTTCTGGCCTTTGGAGAATAACTTCATTTTCTGGGCCAGAGCTGAGGAGAATATTGGGCTGCAGGAGAGGAAGACCCAGCCCAAAGGGCTGGAACAAAGAAGACATTTCCTACTGCGTTTGGCACAGGCTCTACTGCAGTCTGACCTGCAGGGCAGGGACAGATGTGGGGCTTACTGAGGGAAGAGGGAAAATTGAGTACCAGGTTGTGGGTCTCAAATCCAGCACAGCAAGGTGGAGGGGCAGCCTGGGGAGGGGGAGGCTGGGCAGGGTCCCTTTGTCCTGTTAGTCATTAACCACCCCTCCCTGGCACAGCCTGAGGCAGGCAAGCTCAGGAAGCACCTACCGGGTGACAGGAGCAGAGAGCAGCTTCTGATGACCTCATCCTGGCCCTGCAGGGGTGGCAGTGTGTGTGGGGACTGTGCTGTCCCCCCAAAGCTGTCACACTCCCTAGCAGGGTATCTGGCCTGAAGGTTCACATCTTGGGAATCCCATCCAGCTGGGAATCCCCAGGTACCTGGGCTGCCTTGAATCACACACACCTGAAGTCCTGCAGATCTAGAGCAGGAACATTTTGTGCACAAGCAAAGAAATCACCCACCAGATTCTCAGCCTTCCAGTACTTAAAGTGAGCTTATAAAAGAGACAGAGAGCAACTTTTATCTCGGGCAGACAGTGACAGGACAAGGGGGTATGGCTACAAACAGGGCAGGGTTGGATTGAATAGATATTAGGAAGAAATTCTTGACTCTGGAGGGTGCCCAGAGAAACTGGGGCTGCCCAATCCCTGGAGGTGTTCAAGGCCACGTTGAGAGGGGCTTGGAGCAACCTGGTCTAGTGGAAGGTGCCCATAGCAGGTTGGAGCAAAATGAGCTTTAAGGTCCCTTCCAGCCCAAACCATTTGATGGTTCTATGTTTCCATGACCAGATTTGTGTCCTGGTCAGCTGCAGCAGCAGCTTCTACCAGAGAAAGAATGCGGGCCTGCAGGACCTAGAGCTACCTGTAGCCCTGGGACAGGACACCAGCTCAGCATCACCAACACAAGGAGGAAATCAGTTTTAAGAGCCCTTGCAAGTTTACCACACGTGGGGGGAGGAGAGAGAAGGGAAACTTTCTATGATGCAAACACTGCTAAAAATAAAGTAGAGATTAATTCACCCATTCATGCCTTAAAAGGGGCATGCTTTTCACAAACATGCTCAGATACAAAAAAACCCCCCAGCATTGAAATGCTTACAGATAAAAGGTTAGATCAAGATCTGGGAATAGAAGAAAGCAGCAGCAAGTGCCTCACACCCAGGGACCAGAGACATGCTCCAAGACTATTTTATCAGGACGTTGGAAATGCTTTCCCTTGTTACCTCCCAAGGTACCTGCACATATGACTGCATGTTTGGTATTTTACCAGTGAAAAGTGGTAAGGTCCCATGACAGAATTTGGTAGTTATTCAGCCATTGAGGCATCTGGATGGATAAATTCCACCCCAGGTATTTTGTTGTTTTGAACTCTTTGGGAGGGGGAAAAAAACAGAGTGGTGCTCTCCAGCTCATGAGTGGGGTGACTTGGAGGCTGCTACACTGAGCTGATGTCTGACTGGCTCCTCCATCACCTCCAGGGCAGGTGGGACTTGTAGGAGCAACAGACTAAAGAGACTTTTAGGCTGCTTGTACACAGAGGAGCATCATCAGCTCTTTAGGATAAACTCCCTGCATAGACTATGTGATAGAAAGAGTTTTAAACCTTGACACTGGATTTTTCTGAACTTGCCTATCCTAATCAAGCTCTTCATAAACCCAGTAAACTTCTGTTGGAATAAGAGTTGTTTTCACCTGTCATTAAATTCAACTGGGAAGTATTCACATCGCAGGAGATCAGGTCCCTGGGGAGAGCTCCTCAGCCCTTTCAAACCCAGTGAGAGCAATAAAGGCAAGTTCCTATGGGTAGAGCTCAAAGGGCAAGCAGCTCTATGCTATGAACCTTGCATGATGGAGAGAAAGATCTAAAGGCAGTGAAGCTGTTGTAAAAAAAAAAAAGATAACTTCTCTATGGTGGAAAACAAAAGGAATCGTTGCGTAATCACTGGTCATTTAGGAAATGAATGGAGCTATTGCTGCAGGCTTGGAAGGCTGCTCCAGCAGAGGCTTTCCATTACCTGCACCATCCTTACACCATCACTAGCTGCAGCTCACTTGTAAGCCTTGAAACCATTCAAAAACAAACTAAAAAAATCTCTTTATTTAGCTTTAGAGCCTTAGACCATTAACAGTACAAAACTTCCTGAAAATAACACATCAGTAAACAAGGAGTTGTTGCTTTCCCCCCAGTCTTTGTCCAAATGGATTCTTAGTGAGTGGCTCACTAAGAACCACTGGTGCCTGGAGAAGCCTCTGGCTCTTGGCTGCCCAGAGCAGTGGCACCTTATATAAGCTTTACCCACTAGGCAGCAGAGCCTGCAGTTCTTTCACCTTTGTTTGCTGTGGTGATTGAATCCTGATAATCAGACACATTTCCAGGCAGTCACATGATTTACAGTATTACACCTGGAATGGATAGCAATGCTTCAGGTCATAGGTATGAATTTATAACTGAAAAAAACAGTGGAATATTTATTTGGTTGCTTAGAAAGCAACCAAATGTCTTGGACTTCAAACATTTCTCTGCTGTCGAGGATCATTCCTCCTCTCCAGTTCCACAAGGGCCCATTCCCCCCCCATATTTGTAAACATAACACAAGGAAGACAGAAACTTTCTAAGGGCAAAAGCCTCTCTCAGAGACTTGGGAGGGCCAAGGAAAGAAGTGTTATCTGTAACTAACTTTTCTAGAGCTTAGATGGGGAAACATCTTCCCTAGAAAGGGAGATAGGGAGGAAAGTCACATTTTTCATGGACCAATTGTATCTAAGTCATATCCCTTTCACCAGTTGCTTCAGTCCACTGCCTGTACCCTCTCCCACCACAGCGCTGCACTTCAGAGCTGATTTTTCTCCCACATTTTTCTACCCCCTTTAATATTTCTCTCACTGTTAACTCATCCCTGCCCCCCTCCTCCCGCCCCCCCCCTCCCCCCCCAAGCCCTTCTATGTGCAAAAGCAACAGTAAAAGCTCATTGGTGCAGCTGCATGGTGCAGGTAGCTCCAGTTACTTGCACTACCACTAACCTTTGGTCTCATTTGTTCTGATAAGGTCAGGATGTGAATTCAGACAGTGTGGTTCCCTGCCATGCACTCTGTCCTAGCACAGCTTCCCCAGAGAAGGGAGGAGCTGGGAAGGAATGGGAAAACTTCCCATGTCCCCTTCCAGAGTTTCAACAAGAGCATGGCATGCACTGCCATCAGCTGAACTCTCAAAGGCATATCAGCCCAAGCCAGCAGAAGTCATAAATTGCCTAAAACCTAGAAAATCTTCTCATCCTGCTGTATTTAGTCACCAACTTGATATAAGCAGAGATGTCACATACAGTATGAAGGACTCAGGGCTGCCAGGCATGAACATTCTCAACCACTGACTGCCTTGCTGACCATGGTGGAAGGGCAGTGCCAGATCACAGGCAGCATGACAGGAAGATGGGGTAGCCAGGAGGACCTGTAGCCACAGGGCTCAGAGATGAGGAGGGCCAGGGACTGAGCAAGGAGCAGATCAGATGACCCACCCATCCAAAACCTCTGTGCCAGAAGTTACAGACAGAAGCCTGTCTCTGCATGAACACCAAGGCAGTTACCATCCATTCTAGTGTATGAGGCTGGAAAACTAAGTCAAGACAAACACATAGATGAAATAGGCACTGGGAAACCGTTAGCAGGAGATATCCAGGAATAAGGAATCTGATCTGCAGAGGAAACAGGACAGCAAATCCAGCCTCTCTCCTTGCTCTCTGACAGCTGACACAAACAGTGCAGCTGTTCTCAGCCTTTTTAACTTCAGAATGATCTACTACCTTCATTTTGCTCATGATTCATACAGAAACCTCACCATGAAGCTTACTGAAGAGCCTGGCAGTCAGCACCCGACCAGCCCGAGATGTCAGATGGGATGAGGGGTGAGATGTTGTCACAGCCTACTCAGCATAGACACAACACAGCATAGACCAGCCTCTCACAGCTCACCAGTGTCTCCCAGCAGCCAAAAACCAGTAGGGAGGAAGTGTTGAGTTGGTGGCCCACCAGGCTTCTGGGGCACCCAGCTCCTGGTCCAAAACAGCAGCAACATACATTACCACATGAGCATCCTGAGCTGTGATGAGAGGGTGGGTGCTCAGTTGTCACAGCTCACCACCTATTTTGGGGTAATAGTGTCACACTTCAAGCAAGGACTCCTGCCTATTGTGCTTGTTCCCCATCACATGACACACTGTGGGCACATGGTCACAGCATCAAAGCTGGGGCAAGCCAAGATGTGTCCAGCATCTTCTGGGGACCTTCCAGGGGAATTCAACCTCAACAGCATTACACGAGAGCCTGAGCAGAAACAGCTGCCTGCCCACCACAGGCATAGGCAAGGACTTTGTTTGTTCTATTTGTATGGATCAATGGTTGAAAACACAAAAACAAGGGAGTGGTAAAAGGCAGGTTCTCAAAGGCAGGAGGAAGGAGAAGGGTCTGAGGAACTCTGGGCAATCAGAAAGTAGCTGGAGGTTTTGCTCCCTTCAAAGCATGGGTGGTTTGGCGTTGATAACACAGAGAATGAAGGCCAGAAAACAGCATAAGGATGCTGGCCCTAATTCAAGCTGAATCTAGCACAAGCATTACACATAACAGCTATTTGTGAGCAGGGCTATTAAATAACAAGAGCCAGGTGAACCACAGCATATCCATTAAATATGCCCAGTTCCCATATCTCTATTGCAAGAATATGTTTCACTGAGTTTGTTCTTTCATCAGCTTAATACTACAAAGATTTCACCAACAGTCTTCAGACAGCAGAAACTAACTGAGAAGACAAGTCCAGACAGGTACAACTTTGTTTTCACCAGCTTTATTGCTGAAGAAAGCAGGGAGCAGAGTGGAGACTGTGCTGGCCTGTTCCAGCCTTGTGACTAGTTCTTAGCGTATTTTTATCAATTCTGGAGGGATGTCGCATAGATTACTAGTGGCAATACTTAAAATCAGCAAGTGAACCATTTAGACATCTACATTTCACACAAATAATAATTCTGTGTTATATCCAGCAGCTGTCATTCCTACGCAGGGCAATCCTTCACCATCAGCTTTAGAGGATCCTCACTGGGTTTCTCCTGCCTAGCCCCATGCTTCTGGAAGCCCCCAAACAGGCTTCCCACAGAGAAACATGAGGAGCTTTGCTGGAAGCACGGGCTGAGCCCCTCAGTCCCATTCCTAATGAAGAGCTCACCTCACTTCCCTTCAGTATTTCACTTGTGTTAAACAGGTAACAAATGTTCTACCTAATCAGCATCCTGAGACAAGCAGGCAACCAAGGTGTTTGATTACAACACACACACCTTTAGGTAACAGGAGCATCCAGGGGTTAAAGAGTGGGAACAGCCCTTGAACTGCTCACAGGTATGAGGAAGCCTTGAAATAACATTTTTCTGGGTTCCACAGCAGGTGACATCTCCTTCCACCACCAAGGAGCACAGCCAGGCTGAGTGGGTGTCCTGCCAAGGCAGTGTCTCCAGGAACAGGAATGACTCTGCTCTGGCAGATTTTGCAGGGACTAAAATGGTCTGGAGAAAAGGAGGCTCAGGGGGAACCTCATTGCTCTCTGTAACTCCCTGACAGGAGGGTGGAGCCAGGTGGGAATCAGCTTGTTCTCCCAGGTAATAAGTGATAGGACAAGAGGAAATGGCCTCAAGTTGTGCCGGGGGAGGTTTAGATTGGATATTAGGAACAATTTCTTCATGGAAAATGTTGCCAAGCCCTGGAATGGGCTGCCCAGGGCAGAAGCAGAGTCACTATCCCTGGAGGGATTTAAAAAACAGGCACTTGGGGAGACGGTTTAGTGGTGCGCCTGGCAGTGCTGGGGGAATGGTTGGACTCGATGATCTCAGAGGATTTTCCAGCCTAAATGATTCTGGGATTCTGTAGCTACAGACCCCCACAGTAGGATGGAGGCAGGACCCTGCTGCGGTCAGGGGAGCTGCACATGGCTGACATTTGACCATTCCCCACGCCAAGGCTGGAGCACTGATGCTGTGCCACAATCACATTGCATGGAACCTTACAGATCCAAGTAGAGACAAAATTTCTGTATTTCAGGGGAAACAGCTTATTTCCCTGAGGAAGGTCCTTGTTGTGAAGAGGAACAACTTGCTCCCTAAGCCATGTTTAAAAGTTGAGGGGTCATATTGGAGCAGAGGTGTTTCCCTGTTTTAGAAATTAGGAGGTATCTGCAGAAGCATTGGGAGCCACCAGGGTGACAGGTGGCAGGGGCTGCGCTCCCACCTCCCACAGCCTCGGCTGGAAGGAGCCAGCTCATCATCTCCATGACTTATTCACATGGCCCTTGAAATGACAAGGAGGAAGACGCTGGTCCTCCAGTTTGTTTCTTTTTGCTTTCAGAGCAGGACCTGATGAGATGTGAGTGGAAGGACCGAGGTGTGCCCTTACCACAGCACTCTCCTCAAAGTGGAGATGTGCGGGAAACCCACTAGAGCCCTCCCACACACAGGATGAGCACAGCACCCACTCGGCACAGACCTGTTCCTACTGATTGGAAATGGCCTGCAAGGGCTCATCTTCAACCCCTTTGCAGAACAACAATGCAGGGGCAGCTGAGCCACCTCTGTGGCACAGTTTCACAATGAACTCACTGCAGTTCAGCAAACCTCAGGCACCTTGTGTCTGGGGAACAGGAACCTCAGCCACTGAGATCTGCAGGATGTGAGCCCAGCTCTGCAGGAAAATGAACTTGCTACAGTGTCAAAAAGTCAATAAAAAATTCAAGAACTTGGCACACAGGACACTTCTGCTGCTGCAGGCACCCCAAGCTCACAAGTGCCTGCTGGGGTACCCCACTGTGTGCCATGAAGAGCCCTGCACAGCTTTCTGCTCTGGAAAACAAACTCAGAAAATTGAGAAAAACTAGGAGAAAGGCTCATGGTACACTCGATAACAACTTACAGCCTCCTGCACCTCTGCTGAGCAAACCACCATTTCCTGAACTGTCAGGCATGAAATATTTCACATACTGGAGCAACCGTCACCGTCTGCTAAGTGACAAACAGAACTTCAGCCTTTCCTGGTATTTAATGCATTAATCAGGGCGTGTCCTGTGTGTCTGTTTGTGATTCTGTAATTGAAAACTTGCTGTCTTGCTTGGGGAGGCAGCAGCAAAAATGTTTGTGTAGCCAGTGTAGATTTAGCCCAAATGACTTTCTGGCCAAGAGTTTCTATAGTGTGCAGTCTCATGCTGCTGCTGCAGGAGCACTGCCAGAAGTACCTGTGGGCATCAGGTAAGGCCATGTCTGAAACACCAAGAACATGCTTCCTTTCCCCCATTTATCCATTCCTTCCACTCCACATCTCACCAATGGGAGGTGACTCAGCTGTAACTCATGAGCTCATGGATCTGGCAGGCTGATCTCTGCAGAAGCATTTATTTTTGTCATTATCCCTCCAGGCCCTCATTGATTATCCCACCAATTCCATACCCAAAAGTGCCAGCAGCCAGTGTGGTCTGGGGCCACCATGTCAGCTCCTGCTTGGGTCTCCAGTTCACACAGCCTTTTCTCTTCAGGCCTCCATATGGATATACACCAAGAGAAGCACACCCAGAAGATGGAAGAAAGGGATTCTCCCCTCTACCTAGAATACAGCAGACCATGCCTAGAACACTGTGCCCAGTTTTGCATCCTTCCAGTACAAGGAAGACACTGACAAAATGGAGAAATAAGCCCCCAAAGCCTGAAGCCACCAGCACAACCAGGGCACTGAGCCCTGGTTGAGAGAGGAGGGGACAAGGGGAGTTGTTCTGCTGGAGAAGGAGAGGCTTTGCAGGCTCATAACACACTCCTGCCAGGGGCTTCTTGAGAGAGCAGACCCAGACTCTCCCTGGGGCAAAAGCTGAAATAACAGATTTAGCCAGGATATCAGGGGATGTTTCTTCCTGCAAGGTCAGCCAAACAGTGGGACAGCTCATCCAGAGAGGTTTCTCAGATTGGAAACAGCTCAGGGCAACTTAGTCTAACCTTGTGGCTGACCACAAGCAGGATGCTGGAGTACAGCCCTCCCGAGGTCCCTTCCCAGACAAATTATCTTACAGGACTAATTCTGCCATGTTCTTCATATAGAAACCAGATCTTTGCAAGTGGTGCAGCCCACCAGAAGCTCTCTGCTTTCCCCCTCCTACTTAGTGCACTGATTTACCACCTGTTTATCATCTTTCTTTAATCAGCAGCCAGCTTCAGACCACACTTACAGAGGAACTATTTTTCTGTTCAATTTTGATAATATTTCAGTTAAAGGTTTATGGTAAGCCTCCTGTTCTTCCACTCCTGCCAGCCACAGGAATACCGCTATCAGTAGCCATTCCCCCACTTGTTATGTTTCTCTGCTGCACAAGTTCAACATCGTAAAGCTCCCAGGTGAACCCATCCATATTAGCTCCAAAAGCAGAGGTGAATCCCAACAGACTGTACATGGCATTTCTATCAAAGCCTTCCACACCAGCTATGGCATTCTGTACACTGAAGTGCTGGCTTAATATTTGCTTTATCACACTCCAAAAAAACCCAAGGATTCTGAACTTATTATCCAAGAAAAGATGAAACATCAATAACAAAAACACTCTCCTTCCCCAAACCAAGAAATACTGGACCAAAAGCTCTCACTGAATTGGAAAGGGGGAATTACCTTCACAAGCTGAGACTGCTGTTGGAAGATGCAGAGGTCCATCTGCTGCCCTGTTTCTGGCTCCAGATGAACAATGAAGAGAGCACAACCAGCAATTCTGCAGAGCTCTAAGAAGCCCAACCTGTCCTGGGCTCTGATGTATCACAGCTGGGCTCACAAGTGCTTTCAATTTCTCAAGAATTTAATTTCTCAAAAGATCTAGATGCAAGAACTAAAGCACAGGAGGCCCCTTGCCCTCTATAAAATGTGAAGGCAATTTTAATGTGCGTTATTGCTAGAATAAGCCACAGTACACAATTCCTCATTTCTTAGTGAAGTATACAGGAGTGGAGGGTAATTGGCACAGATGAGTTAGAAAGAGGCAGTTGGTGCCTTGGAAGTTCCTTCCTTTTTTGCATGATATTCCTATTCACACACGGCAGACATTGCCTGCCCTCATGCTCCACTGGAAGAGAGGAACACAAAAAATAAGCACAGAAAAAAAAAGAACACGTGCAGGGAAAGACAGGGAAAACCGGAAATATGGAAGAAACAAAAAATAGAAAAGGAAAGTTGAGAATCAGTAGAATTTGGCTTCCACTATGAATGAACAAACACCAAAACAAAACCTAACCAAAACAGTTTCATTTCAAAAATGCAACACTTATTGTGCCAACGACACATTTGTGCAGGCAGCTCCACTAGAACATTTTCCTCATTTCCTTCTACTTTTCAGAGCACTCAGTACTGCTCCTAAATCAGTTTGATTCATGACAACCCATGATAGCCTGCAGCACCCACTGAATGGAAACCAGTTTTACTGATATTCAGAGGGTAAAACAGAATCAAATCCAAGAATGACTGCAGCAGCTTTAAGCCACTTGCAGTTCAAACAAGATACAAACTTCCTTATATGTATTTCTAAAACAGCACTGGAATTGCCCGATCAAGAGTTATTAAAACTACAGGGTCTGGGTTTACCTGCCCTTAATTCTTTTCCCAGTGTCCCAGTAAATTAGTTTGGGGTCTTCTCTCCAACCCCAGTATACTGGCAAACCAGTGTATCCCCACTATCAGGACTGCACTTCTGGTATCTCTCAACCACTTCTAACCTTGGGTAACAAGCAATAAAAATTTCAAATTATATTGGAGTACCTTTGCAGAGAGGAGCTGATGTGCTGCCAGCTCCCAGCCTGGCTCTGCTGCCTTTGGGAGCCCTGCTTCCAGATAAATGGATCTATTGGCTCCTTTCCCTTCCCCCTGTGCTAAATAACATCACTGCAAAGCCCTGGCTGATGGCAGGATGCAGCCACTGAGAAGTGTTCCTGGGTCAATTGCACCATGGAAAACCCCAGTGCTGAGCTCAGCTGAAGAGCTGCAGCTGCTGGTTACAACACTCAAATGCAAATGGAAATAAAAAGAACATTCACAAAGTAAACAGCACCACAATGGAGCATGCAAAAACGCATTACAGCAGCATTACTTCCTATTTCATTTTCCTTACAGCTCTGAAAATAATAGCTGCAGAAGTCAGTGGGGCTTTTGGGGACAGCTGCTTGTAATCAGGCTGCTGCGGGACTGCCTGAGTACTCAGGAGCCATGTACCACAGACCCACCACTTCTGTGGGATCATCACTTAGGGTGGAAAAGCCCTTTAGGAACTATGGCCAGAGCCCTGCAGATAGCATGGCGTAAATATCTTAGTCTAGCTTGTATTGCATGTAGTCATAAAAGAGAGAAAACTTATGTAGAAAGGGTAATAAAAACCCTTTTGAAGACAAAATGCAATAGGAACAACAAAGATTCATTTAAAATAGCTCAAGTATGTCTTTATCCAAGGCTCAGAAATCCTTGACAAGCAACTGGGAAGAGGACATGGAGACAGTGAAAGAGGCAGTATTAGGAAACGGGAACTGAAGCAATATCTACTGATGGGAAAAGAGAAGTGACTGGGATATTTCTCAGCCGGTTTCACATCCAGGCACCTCCTTTCATGCACGATCACTCCTGCTTTATAATGGGTGGGAAAGTGAGAGTTTGGAGCCAAACCCCAGATTGCCCAGGGTATGAGGCTGATGGAAACACGCCATCATGTGGGGGGCTGATTTATGAGGCACTTCTGATTTAAGAGAGAATTTTCCCTCCCATGCAAAAACAGCAGGCTGCCAGCAGGGATACTCATGCTTGATGTGGTTGTAGCATCTGCATTACCTCCCTCAAAATATGTGGTTGTGGGTTTATTTTAGAATAGCCAAATACAAAGACGGGTTTATGTTTCTGCTTTCTTATATTTACATATAAACAAACCACTTAAATATACCCCAGAACCACAACAGCCAGCAAACCCAGCTACACCCACGGAGTCTGGGCTTGGTTTAATTTCTAACAATTCTGCCAAGCAGGGACTCCCCACTTCTTCCTATAGTAACTTGTGGTGATGTACTTTGTTTAAAGACATGGTTGGAGAGGCTGTTCTATTGCAAGTGTTTCCTCAGTACCAATTTGTAACTCACATTTTCAGCCATCAGCTGCTTCATAGAACCACAGAATGGTTTGGGCTGGAAGGGACCTTAAAGACCATCTCATTCCAACCCCCCACCATGGGCAGGGACACCTTCCACTAGACCAGGTTGATTCAGAGCCCTGTCCAACCAGGCCTCGAACACTTCAAAGTCTCCCATTCAAAGCCTCACACCACTGGAACACTAGGAACCACTGGGAGTCCTATGATCAGTGGCTGGGGACTTCCACCGTGAGCAGCTTTTTTCCTTCCATCAAAGAGAAATCTTGTATCTCCATAACAATGAGCTGATGCAAGATTTCTAGTGCAAAGGAGGAAAGCCGCACAGCTGGAAATGCAGGGACATTCAGGTAAATCCCAGCAGAACACATGGGATTGCATCCACCGTGGGGGTACAACTGAGGGTGACCTGAACACACAGGTTCTGTGTTGTGTCCCCATCTGAAAACACAAGGATGATGCAATTTACCACAGGTTCATTTTTCACAGTCTTTTATCAGAATAATTTAGAAACACCAGTGGACTCTGGCAAGAGGTGGTGTGATGACTGAGCTTACCCTCACTTTGAAGCAGCCTGGGAAATATTAACCACAAACATGAAATGAACATACCACAGCCACAGGGGTTTTTCTTGTTTTTTTTCCCCTTTTCTTAGTTCTTTGGGGTTTTTTAGCTCATCAGCCATCTTACCCTCTATAAAGGTATTTTATAGATGTAGAAAAGAAGAACTCAAAATTCCAGAGGTGCATTTCATGCAATACAAAATAGGGTTTCCTTCAGTTTACTATCTTAAATGTGACTTTTGCTGTATCCCAGTATAATACTCAGCTTGAAAGGAGCATATGTTATAATGGCATATGTGAACCAATGTGTTACATGTACAAAGGAGAAATGACTCCTGCCAACATCTTTGAGGACACTTTAATTACTAAAATAGGTATTCTCCTTTTCCAAAACTTGTTTTATTTAAATTCCTTTTTAACACCCTTAATTTAATTTTCAGTGCAGCAGCCAAATAATCTCTAGATAATATCTGACTAGGGTATAGTACTCTATTTTTAGGATAATAAATGTATATGGACTTGCACAGATAGTTAAGTGAAGAACCAAAGCCTGGTGTGAGAACTGATCCACTGATCCCTGGTTCAAACCTCCTTAAAAAAATGTAACAGCCCCAGAAGGCTAGATAATTAAGACACAATGTAGACACTCATGTCCCCATGGGCCTATGGGAATATATGATCTATTTTTCTAATTAATAAAAAATCCAATTTCTAATGCATCAGGCGGTTCCAGGAAGGCAGAGACCTTCTCAACACAGGGATTAAACTGAGATGAATTAATTCGGCAGAGGTTGGGCTTTATTTACTATCAGGTAGAGGGAAGCCCTTGCTGCAGACTCCCACCTTCAAGCATTTGGCCAGTGGAATCCAGAGATTGTCTGATAATGGTCTTGGTAGGGTTGGTGTCTGCACATCAGTGAAGATAAATCAAGTGGTAACAGGAGTGTGAGCAAGGCCAAAATCTCCAAGAGCGAGACGATGTAAGGTGTAAAGTGTCCTTCATCCCACCCCAGCACAGCTGAGTATCAAGGTGGATGGCTTGTTCCGTCAAAATGAATACACTTCTCACACACCCAGCATGCTGGCATTTCCAGAGCTCTTACAGAGCAGACACAGGTTGTATTCTGGCTGCAGAATGCACAGGAAATTAAGATCTTAATCTTCACCAGTTGCAAAGCCATGGCTGTAAACCTCCACTCAAATTCAGAACTAACTCAAACCTCTTTATTCCACTTGTCCCTGTGGTGTCCTCTTGTCACCTCAGACACCCCAGTGAGAGTTCTCCCATGGCCATCTGTAGCCAGAGCTGCTGGGTGTGGAGACAGTCAACTGCTGCTCCATGAGAAGCACATCCCTGCTTCCAAGAGGGGGGATTTCCCAGCCTTGCCTTCATCCCCTGCCTCTTCCAACTACAATCCATGTATCAAGAGCTGTAAGGAAAAGGACAACGTTAACATATTGATTATCACTGTATTTCTAGATCAGCTTATAGAAAGTATTCCTTCTTCAACAAAGTGTATCCATTTCTTCATGTGCTTATACTCAGTCTCCCTGCAAGTGTTGTGTGTGTATCTGAATCTGTATCTTATCTGTTTTTAAAACACTGACTTCAAGGCACCTGATAGCACTTCACCTGTGATATACTTTATAAAGCATTTCTGCCACTGGCACGTCTGTCTACACCCTCCCATCTCACAACCTTATTCTGGCTATATCAGAATGACCCATATTCTTATTTAATAACTTATTTATCTACACAAAATGTTTAGAGTTGCAAGTCAATATGCCTGCCATAGAAAGGACAGCCTTCAAGACTTGGACCTGTAAAAATGGCTGATGACAGCAGATGGACTTTTCTCAGCCACAGGGTGAACAAAGTATATAGTATAGTTTCTTTTTAACTATTATTTTTTCCTGGTTAAAGTAGTTCCTCTGTCAGTTACAAAACAAGGAGGCTGGAAATAGCTGATGTCAACTCCAGGAAAGCCCTTGCAGAAGCCTGATTGCTTCTCAGCCAGTTATGATCCCCTGAGACTGACTCATGCATTGTCCTGGGAAGAGCTGCACTGGTATCCTGTATTTACAAGGCTTCAGACCATACTTAGGCTGAATTTCTCTGGACAACAGGGGTGGCTGGTGGCATAGAAAATTATATAAACAGCATAATTCTCATGGTCTCTGTCACCTGCACCTCGTAACCTGCCAGTGCTGGTGACAGTGAAAAACACATGAACATACAGGAGTCACTCAGTTATGTCATTAAACAAGTTGAAATCAAATACTTCAATGTGCAGAGCATTATTTGTCTCGAGTAACTAAAACAAATTTTGAAACAGGACTTGTTTGGAACTTTCTCATCTCAGCATTTTTGGCCTAGAAAACATGAATTCAATCAAAAGGAAATTCCTCACAAGTACATTTGAATTTTGCTTAAATCACCCCATATAAATATAAAATCAAAATAAAACATTTCAGTTGTGTTTATTAAAAAAAAAAACAAAAAAACCCAACCCAACAAACAGCACAAAGGACAGCCGTCTTATTGAAATGAATGAATATATTTAATTTTTGCTCAGCCTGACCATGACCTGTGTCCATCTGAGCTACCATCAAGCCATGAACCTTCTAAGTAATTTTTGCACTTCCTGACCCTGCTTCTGTGGCCAGAGTCCTTACCCAGGCTACATCACTCATAACACAATCTATTTAACCTTTAATTAATCTTGGAGCTACCCCGTGGACATTCCTGATCACTAGTGAGACTGTTGCCAAGGGATGAACCCCTGATTCCCAAGGCACCCTTCCCTGTTTCAATATTAAGGTGGGTGACTGCTCCCAGAGCAGGACTCAGTGGAGACCCTTTTTTTGCTGTATATGGAAAGGGTGACCACTAACCATTTGGATTTTCAGCTTTGTACCTGACAAATTCTTTTCTCTCCATTAATGCCCAGTAGCACACTCATAAGGCAAGATAAAGAGAAAGCATTGAGACCAACAGTGACATAACATGGCTAATATTAATAAGTTGAGTCACAGTCACTATGTTGAAATTTCCTGTGAAGATTGTGTTTCATTTTCTTATGGTATTGTTTCTTTTTAAAGTTGATGGAAACTCCTTTTAAGTCCATCTAAATACAAGCCAACAAATGCAAGTAGACTTTCAAACATGCAAAATGTTAAAATAGGTTAATTCCTCAAGGCAAACTGAGCCCTCACCAAGAACTGTGCCATCATTTTCTTCCTGTCACCCCCTGCTCTTCACACTGCAGCAGCAGCATCCGCCACAGTTCTCTGCAGCTTTGCTCACCACCAGCCCTGCATTCACAGCTATTTTTGGCACTGCTGCTGTGCAGTGGCCAAGTTCTCAGACCTTATTTGCGTGATTCTTCAGAACTTTTTCCAACTAAGTGTTTGGGTTTTTTTCTCCATCCTGACTCAACATTTTTATTCTTCCTGGGTCAACCAGCAGGCATCTAGCCTTGGCATCATTCCTATCTGCCTGGGCCAGTTGCAGCAGTTCTTATGACCGGTGCCAGTTCCCAGGTGGGTGGAGCAGGGTGGGAGGGAGGGGGGACCTGCTGTATTTACTAAGAGCCCATCAAAAACTCTACAGAGCAAACTTAGCCCCTCCGGAGCTAAAAGGGCATGGATTTGGATGTATCCCCATAGGAAGGCAGTTCCCAGGCAGCTTTCTGCTGGGTACCTGCTTTGTGGACTGAAGGCAAGGTCTTGGGGTCAAGGGCATCACCAAAACAGAAGAAAAAGTCATTAACCCGTTCTACTCAATGCATGCCAGACCACATGTGGAACACTCTCTTCAGTGTGGTCCCCACAAAGATGTGGACAAGCTGGAGAGGGTCCAGAAAAGGGCCACTAAGATGACCCAAGTACTGGAAAGTTGCTGCAAGAGGAAAGGCTGAGACAACTGTGGTTATTCAGCCTTGAGAAAAGAAGATCCCAGAGGAGAATTTAGCACCATACTTCAGTATTTCAAGAGTGGCTACAAAGGAGATGGAGACTCCCTTTTTACAAAGAGTCACATGGAAAAGACAAAGGGTACAAGTTACTCCTGGGGAGATTCTTTTTAGTCAGAGGAGGAAAACATTTCACAATAACAACAATCAGCCATTGGAATAATGTCCCCAGGGGAGCAATGGATTCTCCAACGTTGGACATGTCTACTATTCAGTTGGACAGGGTGCTGGGTTATTTTGTCTAGAAAGTGCTTTTGCCAAGAAAGGTTGGACCAGATGATTCTTGGGATCCCTTTCAATATGGGACTTGAGGATTCTATTTTTCTTCCCATCCCTGTTTTTTACACTCATTGTTGAGCTTGTGCTGGGTTCCCTCCTGCTGAGGACTTCACCCAGCACCTGATACATGCCAAGGCTCTGAGTTATTGAATGTGGAGGGGAAGGCAGAGGAAATGACACTGTGGGAGGTTAGTGCAGAGGTGCTGTGAGCAGACAAGCCCCCATACACCAACAACATCCTGCCAAGCACAGAAGGCTCCATTCACTGACAGCCCTACAGATCCCCAGTGTGAACCCTGTGGTACACAAGGTCTACACAAGGGTCCTGGGTGCAAGTCAAACGAGTGCAAATATCACATTGTCCATGCTTGCTTTACAACAGGGGACAGCTGACCTCTTTAATCGTCCACTCTTGTTCACTAACAAAGCACCAAGTGTAGGCTGGGGGCAGGCTGGAGGCACCGGTGCTGCTGGGACAACCTGTGCCAGTGCCTCACCACCCTGAGGGAACAATATTCAGTCACTTTTGGCCCCTCAAGTTACTGACTCAGGTTCAGTTCCTGGTGAGCTCCTGCTGCCCCCAGGCAGGGCAGGGCTGCAGGAAGGACAGGGCACACAGCCAGCAGTTATTGCAGTCCTTAGAAACAGCTGAGTCAGCCCTAATACATGATAAACTGTTGACTCATATTTTCAGTTTCCTTGGTTTTAATCAAAATGCAACTGTGGAGAAATCACATGATGCCATGCTCTCACAGGAAAGCTCCAAATGGATTTTTATCATTTGGAGTAAACTCCATGCTTCTCCCTTATTATCTGGTGACCTTAAAATGTTAATTGCAGCATTTTTCAAGAGCAAACACAATTCCAAAGTTCCTGTTTTCTAGAAAAGCCCAGACACCTGGTGAGGGTACAGATGGCAGTAAGGATGAGATGAAGCCATTGCTCAGAGAGAGCACCACACAAGCAGTGTGACCTCAGCTTTGAAGTTCTGAAGGCACAGAAGAAATTAAGAGGCGATTCCCAGGCAATGCCATGAGAACAATTAATCAGAAACGGGAAATGGCACACATAAAAGGAGTTAACCACAGAAACATGCCTTTGGTGCTACCTGCCAGGATTACAAATGCCAGCAAGTGAGTTAGGGAATCAGTGCACTGCTGGAAGCCTCCACCAGCTTCACAGCATTTGCTCCTTTATCTGTAGCACTTTGCCATATGGGCTTGATCCAACACCCATACAGACGTTTTCCTGCATCCCTAGCAGGCTTGTTTCTATTTTTGGTGGATCTAGAAGCTTACAATCCTTGTGTGTGCCAGTGTTGGAAAACATACCAGTTTAAAAATTTTTGTATGTGACTTTAGCCAGGTTTGTTCACATTTGCCCTAGGGGAAGGGAACTGAAGCTTCTTTCTAGGGCATTGTTTCTCTAGGTGAGGCCTGATGGGATTAGCATTTCAACAGACTGGAGTAGCCCCAACGAGATAAGGCCATCAACAGAACATCAGCGGCCATCTATGAACATTTACTCCAGACTCTGGCAGAACTGGAGACATCTCCTCTGGAAAAGAGGAGGAAATAGAGATAAGAAAATCAAGGAATCTAATTCTAATTAACATCAGAAGCGAAGAAATCCGGATCCAATAGGAGATCAAATACTAAGAACTACACAACTTGAGACCAATGAACACTGACCCAATTAGTTTCTATGAGTTTTGCCTGTATTAAAGATCTGAAAAGCCTAGTAATGTTATGTGTCATGGAATGATTCTCTCTGCACACCCCATGTGAAAAACGAGGTTCACTCTCCTGTTAGAATTTAAAGAGTTTAATATAAAGACAATAAGAGACACATAAAATAAAGCAAAGGGATAACAGCCGGGTGCCTTGGCGCTCTGCCAAGAGCACGCCTGATGCCCGAGGTGAGTCCTTTTTATACCATTTTTACTGTCTGTTCTCTATTCATATTAAAACTTTTCCAGGAATTGATCTGCATGGCCACTCTTTGGGTCCGCCTTTTTAGAGCATGCGTAGTCTTCGGCCTTGTGGTTTTATTTCTTTTGATTCTTGGGGTTGGGCCCGCTAGGTAAGAGTCGATGGTAGGGTGGATCTCTTAATTCCTCAGACAGTCAGGGCTGATTGCAGCTTTGGGCCTCTTTGCCCCCCGGGCAGAGCGGTGATAGCGGCTCTCGGACCCTCCTGGCCGCCCGTTCTCCGGGCGGAGTAGCCTTTGGGCCCTTTTGTTCCCTGGACAAAGTGTTGATTAGCAGCTCCTTGGGCCTCATCCTCTGTTCGCTTGGAGGTTATCTTACTTGCTCACACTTGCTAACATTCTTGCTAAAACGAGAGAAAACTACATCCACACAGCAAAAAGCATTTCTAACATTATATAATATCTACTTTAATACTTTGCGAGAAGCCAATACTATAATATATGTTTATAACACCCCAGCTATGTGTGGATGAGATGATTTCTGTGGTACATCCTGGCCAGAACAATATCCTGGCCAGAGAATAAAGTAATGCCTTGACTCTCTAACATTAAAAATGTTGTTGGAGGGCTTTTTTGTTTTTTTCCCCCACAGTTTCGGTGACACCAACATGGCCCAAACTCCTGATTCTGAAGAACCCCAGGCATTTCTTGTGCTTCCTCTGATGCGCTCAGCATCAGCTCCTGTTAGAAATTCCCAACAACTCCCAGAAGTTTCCAAATAGTTGCCACATCTGCAGGCAAGACATGCTGGGCAACAGCTTGTTCCTTGGGGTTGCTGGACGAGCAGCTAGCAGTTCCCATTTGTGGAGCACGTGTATGTCTGCATGCCCAAAAGCTTCCCATCCCATTCTTCCCATGTCACATAGCACTTCTTTTCAACTCTGAGAATTCCTGTAGGAATAACGCTTCATCTCAGGAACACCTGAATATCTATTATCACCTTAATTGAGCTTTGATTTATTCAAGCAGTTAAATTAAAACAACAAACTAAGGCTGAGAGTATAGAAAAACCTCAGCTGCTTGGCTATCTACCTAAGAAACTCTGATAATTTGATTCACCTTAATCATCTGAATCAATAATACCACCAAGGTCATTAGGGCAACTGCTGTGCATGAACAGGAAGCACAAATGGTGCTTAAGGCAGATTAGGATCAGGAAATGTGCCACTATTTGTTTTTCCTCTCTCTCCTGTACATCCATTACCTCTAAATCAGTAATACTGACATTTTTCCTAGCCTACAGTTGCACATTAACAATTATGGAGAGGTTCAGGTGAAAAGGGCTGAAGATGTGAAACCACAAAGGTTGTGAGTGGTTCAGGAGAGCTGGAACCGTGGGAAGCACTTAGGTGCCAAGCGTGAGTGTTGGCTGCATAGTTCCTCTGCAGACAATGCTTGATGCAAAATAAGCACCAAACCAGGAAAGAGTGATGCTCTGGAAAAAAATGAGAGAGGCAAAAATCGACAGCTAAGTACCTCAGGAGGTGTCCCAGATGAATATCCCTTTTTGAATTTATTATGTTGCACAGGTTGTTAGAGACTTAAAACAGTGGGCTTTATTTCCCCCTCACTGCCTAGAAGTCAGAATTTCTTGGATCATTGCTTCCTGTCACTGGAGTCTGGGACAGAAAAGATGCTTCACATGGCAACTGGAATGGTTATTACAGGGTTAAACTAGTAAAATTAAATTAAAGCTAATTTATTTAAATAACTCTAGGAAATATTGGCTGTAACACAACTGCAAACCTAAAGTGCTAGCCAGGTTTGTTAAATAATCATAATTAAATCAAATACATCTCCATTAGCAACTTATCATGCTTTACAACACAATTCATTTAGCAAGATGGTTCAAATTTTTATGAGTTTATTTTATAATACCTGGATATCAGAGTAAGTTTTTTTGTATGCAGTCCAGAAGCCAAAATTATGATTGCTTTCAGGCTGCAACTAATCAGCTATGAAGCACTCTGCTCACTTCACTGTGTAAGCACAAGGACAAGCCAAAACTTTCCTGCCAATCTGGGGGATTTTTAGCAAAAACCTGAGTTTTTGATGAAGCTGTTTACTTGCAGCCATTATTTTCATTTCAGAAGAGTTCCCTTGGTGGTATTTTTAATTTTCAGTGGGTTAAACACTGCTGCAGCTTTCTGTGAGTAGTAAAGTACTTTAGCTTTGCCATTTTCTTGCACATGGGTACACATTTGTACCTCGCTTTGGGCTGAGTTGTTTCTTTATCCAGACCACACCAAAACAGTGCCCTCCCTGCCCCAGCCGGTTCACCCCTCAGCTCTGCATGTCTCTGCTACTTCACCCTGATCTACGGGAAGCAATATTTTACATTCTGATGACTCAAGGTTCACACAGCACATCGTAGTTCCCTATTTATGGCACAGTGACCCTTTGCATGGCTCCCCACCCCGGCAGGTTTAAAGCCACCATGGACACTCCTCAACACGGTAACCCTGATCCTTGAGGTTGGGTTTGTTCCTTCACACCACAGGATTTATTCCTGGGGTGTCTCATTCTTGCTTAAAGCAGCCTCTGTGTCCAGGCTTCCACAGCACAGCTGGTGTGACAGTGACAGCACTGGGGTTCTGCTGGCCTGTTGTGTTACAGGCACAAACAAATAGCTCCAGCACCCTGCATGCACTGAGTTATTTCTCATTCCCTTATTGCTAGGTTTCCCTAGTTACACTGAAACTATAGAGGATTTGATTACATACTTCAAGATACAGCCCCAGTAACAACCAGATCATGAGAGCAGGAATCAATGACCCAGCAGCAGTAACCCCAGGTTTATCACCTCACCTGCCTCCTGCCAGCTCTCTGTGCTTTCATCATCATCAAAGTGGCATAAACACAGAATGGTTTGGGTTGGAAGGGATCTTAAAGCTCATCATGTTCCAACCCCCCTTCCATAGGCAGGGACACCTTCCACTAGACCAGATTGCTCCAAGCCCCATACAGCCTGGCCTTGAGAACTTCCAAGCTTCTCTGAGCAACCTGTGCCAATGCCTCACTACCTTCTCAAGGAAGAATTTCTTGTATATATTCAATAAACCTCTGCCCTCTGCCAGTTTGAAGCCATTTTGCCCCTTGTCCTGTTACTCCAGGCCCTTGTCAGGAGACCCTCTCCAACTTTTACATTTGCTGATCAGCTTCAAACCAGAACTAAAGGCAACACAGAATACTGCTCCTATTTTTTTAATCTTCGATTTTTCTTTCCTTAGCAGGGTATGTCTTCCAAGAACACAACACTAACAAAGGAAAGCTTCTGCTAACACAGACTCGGGTCCTCAGGGCTATCTCTGCACTGCAGTGCAATCTGTCCTTAGAAATGCTAGTGCCAGGAGGAAACCAGACACTTTTGCAAATAGGTCCAAATCAAATATGTCAACATTACAAGCCCTAACAAACAAAAAACTCACTTGAAAGCTACAATCCTTCCTGCTCAAGGCCATAATACAGTCATGTTCTTGGGCTCACCTTCATCAGGCTCAAAATAGCCCAAGAGTCCCCAGCCCAGTGCAGCCAACACCTGTGCCCAACCTGCACCAGCAGCACCAGCCTGACTCCAGTGATGGAGCCAGTACAGCACATTGGGAAGGCAGAACTCATCCTGGATATGCTCAGGGTCAGAAACACATAGGTCTGCCAAGTCATCCAGCCTTGAGCTTGAGTGTATTTACAAGGTGGTCTAGCAAGCCTGACTCTGTGTCTCTAGCTGTCATGAAGAGCTGGATGCTCCTGTTCAGCCCAAATGCCCTCTAATGGAAAGCAAGGCACAGGGAGAAGGGGAACAGTGTACCTCTGCCTTGACATGGAGACCCAGGACCAGGACTCCTACAGCCCACAGTGTACAGTGAGCAACAGTTACAGACACAACTCCCAATCCAAAATCTTATCTATACTCCAACTGTATTACTTGCACAAAAAATAGTGTTAGCCACCAGGGGTTTTTTTTCTCTTTCCCATGATGTTTCCAAGGCAAAAGAACAGACATTATCAAGCAGGTTTGATGACTATAAAAGAGAAATATCCTACCACTGAACACTCACATAGTCTTTTTTGTCCCTTTCTCCATGTAAATTCTTAGTTCTAAACAAAGGAGAGCAGACAAGATAAATTACAGAGGAAGATATACTTGAACAAATAGATATACTTCTTTTTTCCTAAAACTGTCTCAATCCAGTTTATACTGGCTGGGAAACAGCACCCTCCATTCTCCTCAAACAACAAACAAACCCTGGGCTACTGATGCGTTCTGCAATCAAAAACAGGCCTGGTTTTGCTGGAGCAGGCACTGAATGCTGTACTTAGGGCAGAACTCAAAACCTCATGTAAAATGGGCTAAGAATCAACAAGTTAAATAATCTGCTGAACAGGAGGAAAAGCACTTAGGGAATGTTTTTCTCACAAAAGAAAAGAGGAAAGCTTATGGGTCATCTTGAGTGCTTCCCGCAGAGGAAGCCACAGGGAGGGCTGTACTGTAGCGGCAAAGCTCCTCTCCACCTGGGTGAAACCAGGACTTTGCTCTATCTCCTTTAGGCTACACCCAACCAGGAAAGAGGGGATTTCAAAGAGAAAAGGGATGGCTCACCACTCAAACCTGTCTGCAAACATAAAAGTAATTTCCCAGCTGTGAAATTCACTTGGGGTGTCAGTGCCTTAAAATAACAGCTGTGACTCGGCACCGCAAACAGTGGCTGCTCCAAATAAAATGCTGGATGCATGGGAGGGATGAGCACCAGGGATGCAGGCCTTTAATTTATTAGACTATCACTATCCTTGCCTGTCTGGACTAAGCCCATGAAAAGCTGCAGGAATGAGTGTCCTCAGGAGCCCAAAGAGGGCTTGGTAGTCCTGTGAAGACATTTTTCCTAATATCCAACCTAAACCTCCTCAAGTTTGAGGCTATTTCCTCTTTTCTATCACTTGTTACCTGGGAGCAGAGACCGATCCTCACATGGCTCCAACCTCCTGTCAGGGAGTTGTGGAGCGTGAGAAGGTCCCCCCTGAGCCTCCTTTTATCCAGGCTGAGCCCACCACAGCTCCCTCAGCTGCTCCTCATCAGACTTATGCTCCAGGCCCTTCCCCAGCTCTGTTGCCCTTCTCTGGAAACACTTCAGCCCCTCAATGTCCTTCTTGTCACAAGGGGCCCAAAACTGAACCCAGGGTTTGGGGTGTGGCCTCACCAGTGCCCAGCCCAGGGGGACAGTCACTGCCCTGATTTCTGCACAGCAGGAGCTGGTTTTATCTGCACTGTGTATTTGATATAAATTAAAGCTCTGTTTGAGACAGCTCCTCCAAAGCTCCTTTATGTGCTGAGGGACCTCCCATATTGACGCTTGTTATCATCAGGCTGTCCCAAACTACAATTTTATCTTGTCCAGAGGAAGATGATGCAACAGCTGCATGGGAAGTGTCAGCTATTTTATGCAGTGCTGTTTATTGTTTCAAAAAAGCAACTTTTAGAATGGAGTGGTTGCAGCCATGTTTACTGACCTCCTCAAGAAGGCTTTTGGCTGTGCCTTTTCTTTCCTCTAAGGGAGGGAAAAATACGAGCATGAGAGAAAATTGGCGTATGGTAGTGGAGAAATCAAGCAGGACTGTCCCTGACTTGGGCTCCTCCTCTGCACCCATTCTGGCTTCTCCCAGGGGCTGAACTCCAAGGGTTGAGCAGATAAGACAATCCATTTCTCTATCTTATCTCTTGTTCATTGCATTATCTTAGCACAAACACAGTTGTTTTCTCCACTGCTCAGTTAAATTCCCTCGGAGGGAGCAGCAGCCACGGCATTGCCTAGGATGCAAACAGGGCTGGGGGAACTGGTCCATCCTCCACTGACTTTGCTGGAAGACGTGGCAACACTCTCCCAGCAAAGGAACATTGCCCCATGCAAATAACTCACTTGGAATTAAAATGCCTGCCTGCTTTCTTTTCTGGAGCTTGCAGTTACCCTTCTCATTCAGGGGCATAGAACCAGTTCAGCTTTATCGGCTCCAGCCACCTCCATCATCACTAACCTCATGCCATGACAATATGACATCACCCCTCAAGAAATAAAGGATGGCAGCAGGATTTGGGCTCCTGAGGACACATATTCCTGCAGCTTTTCACAGGCTTGGTCCAGACAGGCAAGGATAGTGATAGTCTAATAAATTAAAGGCACATTGACACCACATTAAAATCAATTTCAGGCTTCCAGAAAGGCCAGTTCAGTTCTTCCCATCAGCAGGTGTCACTGCCTCAATAATGACAAGCAGGTAACTAGCAGGCTGTAATTAGCAGGCTGCCCAGGCCCACACACCGATGCTGGCAGGACCATGCATCCTGTCCCTCAGCATTATGGTTCAGCAGGACTGGGGAAGGATGAAGCCCAGGACCCGTGCATCTTTAATTTCCAAGGCTCACAGCCCACATTCCCCAGGAAGGAGCAATATTTTAATTGTCTCCAGGAAGGACATTTTTTTAAATTTGCAGGACATGGAAGTCACCAGGTAAATGCTTTAGGTGGCATTTCAATAGGTCTTATGAGAAACCCAGAGGAAAGAAGGCAGAAGTTTAAAGTTTTTCAGCTCCAAATTTTCCTGTTCTGTGCCTTCCACCATCAGATGGTGCACAGGAAAAATCTGTTTCATCTGTGGAGCCATGAGCAGACAAAGCTACTGAGCCATGTCCAGGAGTCAGCAGCCACCTCTGATCCACTCAACAGTGCTATGAAAATATGGTATTCAAGACGATCCCTTCCCTGAAACAGACTGGGAAAACTGGTTTTGCAGCCCTTCAGTCATGCTAATTTGCTGACAGAAAACAAGGTGTTTGTAAGGGAAAGCCAGTTATGTGGGCTTTACTCAGCTTAATCACTGTATTAATTGTATAGGAGATGAGCACCATTTAAGTTGTATAACTAGTGTACAAGTCTCCTTAAGCAGGGTTCACTTAGAACAAGAGCATCTCAGCCATGAAACCACTTTCTCTCCAAAAGTGTCCCTCCTAATAGCTGGAAGAGGTAAAAAGAGAGGAGAGGCTGCCCTGAGGCTCTTCACCACAACCATGAAGGTCAATAAAGTCACACAAGGCGTTCCCTTTTCTCCAGCGACAAGGTTTCAGCTGCAAGAGGTTTACTTGGGCAGAATAAGCTGTGGACATATTTTGCTAAAATAAATGCAAAGGCTCTATAAGGCAAACGGGACTGACTCAAACTCCTCTGAAGTAACGGAGTGCTTTTAGCAGCAGCTTAACTGCTCCGCAAGGGAGGACACCTCACATCTCCTTTGCCTGTTTCTTCAATCAAATCCACCTGCAGTTTCTCTACCAGACCCAGCCCACTTCTGCTCTCCTGCAAACCCCTCGTTTGCATCTCTCTTCTACAAATAATCCCCCTCCAGGTTTCCTCTGGTCCTCCAGGCCACACGTTACTACCTACACTCAGTGTACAGTGATTTTCCCACAATGGTCCATAACACTCATTGAAAAACCTGGAGCATTCAAAAAAATTACTGTATTTGCTTTTTTTAGCTGTTGTAGCTGAGCTGCCTCCAGGATAGGGCTGTGTCTGGCAGGTCTCCATAGCTGCTGTGAAGTGATAAGTGCAGCAGCCGCTGCAGCTCAAAATGGGACAGGAAAGGGTGGGATGGGTGTCAGAGTGAGAACAAGCCATGACAAACATGAGGCAGGAGACTGAAACTCCTGGTGAACCAGAGCCACTGACAAAGATATCCACAGGCCTCCAGGGCCATGAATGAAAGGAACCCCTGCAGAGCTGCCTGGCACACATCATTGTTCCCAGAATGACACAGAGACAAAGCCGGTTCTGTTTTTCCTGTCTTTATAGATCTCTCGTTTCAGCCATGTTGCAGTCTTTGCTGTCACACCACAGACCTGAACTTGACCTAGAACCCTGGGGATAAACTCAACACAGGGGTAAATCCAATGGTTTGACTTGCAACCCGTGGAAAGGCCCCAACTTGGGAGATGTAACACCCATCCAACAGCTCAAAGCCACTGCTGGAGGATGATTTTGGCTTCCAGAGGAAAAAAAAATGGACAAAACCAAAATGGACCCATGTCTAGGTTTTGGGAACTGGGGTGGGGGTGAGGAAGGGGCTGACAGGTGGAGGTTTGGGAACTCCTCCCGGCTTGCCTTGGGTTGCTTTGGGGCAGCTCCTCCAGCACCCAGGGCCACCTGCAGGTCCCGTGGGCGCCACTGCCCTCTGCAGTCCCCAGAGGAATGCACAGCTCGCCTCCACACAGGACATACCTTCCACCCCCTCCTTCCAGCCTCACCTCACGTGGGCTTCCCTATGAAATTCCAGGCCAGAAGAGAAGTCATCCAATAAAAAAGCATTTACCTGCAGCGGGAGCACTGGAATCAGCACTGGGGGGCAGGAAGGTCCCTGTCCTGTGCATCCCCACACCTCGGGACTCTCCAGCAGAACTGAGGTTCTTGTAGAATGTGCTGAGGAATGGCCAAAAGCCCAGAGCAGAAAGCACATTGTCCCACACTAATCTCGCCTCCCATGCCCTTTTGCGGGAAACCCGATACCTTACCTCAGCCCTGAGAACATGGCTAAAGGTGCCCTGCACATCCGAGAGTGGAGCTGTGGCTACACGCTGCCTTCAGTCACACAGTTTGGGGCACGCTTGACTCTGCATAGGTATTGTGGGCTAAATGGGATACTTGAAGCTGATTTAGAGTCAGTGAAGACTCAGTGGAGCATAGCACACTCAGCTTGAGCTCAAAATGGATGTTGAAGCAGTTGCGGTGGGTAGGCAGAGAGCAGCACCAGGAGAGGACACATTACAAGGATAATCACCAAAGATAAACGTTTTTACAACTTGCATGAAAGTCCTTGAAGTTTTCTAGATCACTGAGATATGGCTGGATCAGGATCTGGCAGAGGGCAGGGAGTGACAGCCCAGAGGGAGCCAGCACTTCTGCAGCCACCCATGGAGATGCATTGCTCTAGAGGCAGAGAGCTGTGAGCCGTTGGGACAATTCCGGAGTCCCTGCTCCTCCCCAGCCTGCACGGAGGGACCAGGAGAAATCCTCATGGAGTCTGCTGGCTGCATGGGACCTATTTTGGAGGTGTCCTGGGAACTCCTGCCTGGCCCCCTTGCAGGCTGCCAGCCAGGACAGAGGTTGGTCATGCTGGTATGCTGGGAGCTGTGGTTTTGAATAAACATTTCTGCTCTGAAGGCTTTTCTGAAGTAACCCAGTCGGATTATTACACAAAAAATCTACACCTCAATGCAAAAAGCAGAAATAGAGCCAGTTTTATGTGTGTATTAGCACACAGTATTTGCTTTGAAGCAGCAAGTTAATCATAAAAGCAGTCCAGTCTGTGGCATGTTTGCAAAACAGAAAGCAGAAGATAAGAAAGGGCATTTGTGGTGAGGGTTCTGGCACCTGGGTGTTTTCAACACAGAGACTAAACCCCACCCACGACTCCTATGCACTGTCCCCCCCACTGTACCCAGGGCAATTTTGAAAGCCCTGATAATACTGCTGTTACAAATACAGCAAGGGAAAGACACTGCAAGTCTGGGCTTATTCCTGGGGGAGAAGTGGAGGAAGGATGCTCCTTGACAGAGCTGAAAATTTAGCTCTTCACCAGTGTGCCCTGATCCCAGTGCAGTGTGCTCAGCTCTCCGTAGCATAAACTGGTGTCAGTGTCCAAGACTTGATAAGCTGAACAAGCACCCATGGGCCATACTTAGCCAGCATGTCCAGTGTCAGAGCTCATGCACTTTTCCCAGTGATGAAATTGTATCTTTAGGTACAGAATCATAATGGGCTCAAGTAGTTTCCCTTGGGAGCAAGGTTTTGATGGAGAAACAACAGAACCATGGTCACAAACGCAGACTCTGAACATTGAAATCCCCCAATGATCATTACAAGACACACAGGCAACATCAATGTGTCTGTGCTGTTCCTTGCCGCATTCCCTGCAGCAGCCAAAGGGTGCTCACTTGCTTACACTGTTTCTCTGAACTGCCCAAGCCTGGTGATTTCTCTGTGCTGGTAAAACCCTGCTCAGAGACAAACTGCATCATCTCACCAGCTCTTCCAAAATACACACTGCCAGAATACTTCTTCTGCAATGCCAGGGCTGGGCACGGCAGTCTCATTTCCTGATCTGAGACAGCACAGTAACAATAATATTTTCCAGTTCTACTGACTGACCTACACCACCTAATTTCCAAAAGATATCAACAAGCACTTTACACACCCAAAGATCAGCTCTGTGGCTGCTCTGACCACTCAGCAGTTCTGAAAGAGCTTCTCCTCAGGTGTTGCTCCTGCCTGCACCATCACCACCAAGCACCCTGCAACCAGGCTCGGCTCTGGAGACAGCCAAGTTCTCCAACTGCTACTTCTAGAGCACCCTCCATCCCAGCTCCTGAGCAATACGCACAAGCCTAGGACAGGGATGCCTGAGCATCTTTCACCCAGCCACTGCCCAAAGTGTTTGTCTGGCCCTATAGCTTGGCTCCAGCCCTCTCAGTGCCTGCAGGTTACCTGGGCCAGGTGCATGCCTGAGGCCACCACACAGTTTAAAAACAAGCAAATGTGAACATATGAACACATAGCAGCATGAGTATGGGCTGAACACAGCCTGCCTTTCCAAACACATCCTTAGCTGTAGTGGATCTGCTCCCAGCTGCACCACCCATTTTTGCCTGCTCCAGCAGCCCTTTGCAGGGGAAGCTGAAGGATGTTACTTGCTCTTCACTAACTTAAAGCTGGGCTGGTGCAAAGGCAAGTCCTAAGCATGGCCTCAGCTGCTACATATTGAAGGCTCTGCTCTCAAAAGGAAAACAAAGATCACAGCAGTTGCTAGACGAACAAACTTAATTTCATCTGCCAAGGCCAGGGTAAAGCCTGGGGCACTGAGCTCCACAGCAGCTACCTGTGGGGAGACCCTGTCCTCACTGGTCTCCATCCTCAGCAACTTATAGTGTAGTCTTAGTCCAACCTCAACATTATCCCCTTATCCCAGTCCCCAGCTCACACAATGCCATGGTGTGAGCTAAACCCACATTAATTACTCACCCTCTTCAGATTCCTGACCTTTTCTTCACACTCTGGCTCCACCAGCAGCAGTGTGTACCAGAACTACAATCAATACATGACAGAACAGAAGGAAATTAAATTTATAGTTTATTATAATTTGTGCAAATCAGCTTATGCTTGGGCAACAGATCTTTGCAAAATCTGTTCTCCCTTCCCAGATATAAATTCCTTGCTGGAGTTAAGAAGGATGCTGGGCAGGCAGTGCTGTTCCAAGGAAAGGGCACCAGAACTATGGCCATCTGAGAGCCAAGGGTCAGTCCCTGCCTCCTTCTTGGATGGAAGAAAATAAATGAATATAGAAAGGAAAGCCAAGCTGAGGCAGTCACCCAGGTCAGAACATTTTCAGCTCAAACAACTAAAGCTGGCAGAATTACAAGCAACTAGAAACTCGAAGAGAGGAACTTGCTGTGGGATAAACTGAATCATCAGAGCATTAGGCAGCAGTGACCAGCTCTTCAGCAGTTTGGGGAACACATGCACCAAAGAAACCCCACAAGCAGAATCACAGAACCACAGAATCGTGTGGGTTGATCAGGACCTTAAAGCTTGTTCAGTCCCAACCCCCTGCCATGGGCAGGAACACCTCCTAGACCAAGTTGCTCCGAGCCCGATTCAACCTGGCCTTGAACAGGGATCCACAGCTTGTCTAGGACATCGAAGCCAGTATTTTACTACCTTCGAGTTCAGCGGGAGCTCACAACACCCAGTCCCTGGGGCGCAGAAGACGACGGGACCCGGCAGCGGCCGGACGGGTGCGGGTGGGGGGCGGAGGGGGGGGTCATCCCTGAACGGGCAGGTACCGCTCCCGAGCTTGTACCTGCCCGCGGAGAGGAGGAGCGGGAGGATGAGGAGGCCGATGAGGAGGATGAGGAGAAGGGGAGCGCCGAGGGGCCGCGAAGGGACCCGGCTGCAGCCGCTCCCTCCGTCCCCGCTGCCAGACCCGTCGGGGTCGGCACCCTTCCCGGGACTCCCCGGCCCGCTCCGCTCCCGGCCCCGCTCACCTCCCGCGGGGTCGCCCGTCGCCCCCAGCCCCACTCCAGCCGCGGCCCCGCTCCTCCGTGTGACACCGCGCTCCGCTTTCGCTTTCCCTTTCCTGGCGAAGGAGGGGCAGCCTCGGCTGCCGGCCGCCCTCGGGGAAGGGTCTGGGGGAGCCGGGGCGGGGGGAGCCCAGGGGGACCGGCCTGGAGCCGGGGGCACGCCTGGGCTGCGGGCAAAGGGACTCCCCCAGCCCGCCTCCTACACAGCGAGTTTATCTCTTCCCCAGACGCCTGATCGCAGTATTCCCCTGACCTGGAGTAGGACAGGTGAAGAAGCACTTCGATTCGTCACCGAAGGGACCAGAGGGGTTTAACAGACATGTAGATGTGGCACTTGGGGACAAGGTTTAGTGGCGGGCTTGGCAGTGCTGGGGAAATGGTTGGACTCAATGATTTTAGAGGGCTTTCCCCACCTGAACGATTCTATGAGTCCCTGTAGATATGGCAGACCCAGCTCCCAAAGGGTCATTTATCTCTTGGGACTTGAAGTGGAGGCACTTGGGATGATGGGAGCGTTGTTCTTCATGGGAAAGCAGCAGTCCCGTAACAGGAGAGCTCCCTCTGACCAATACCCTCTCTGCAACTGAGAGCAGGAGCTACATGAACTCTGGTGGCTTGGATAAAGCTATCAGAGCTCTGAAGAGTTCTGATGGCTAAGAAAATTGATGAATTAAATTAAATCAAAAGGAAATTAAGTTGGTTCACTCCAGGGGCAAAGAGCCCTCCAGATGGTTACAATTAAGATGCTTCAAGAAGTCTCACTTCTAGCAGAAAACCAACATCGACACAGCAAAGGGGAGAAAGGCTGGGGCTCTCAGAGGTGCTTAGTAGGAACAAAGAACATCCTCCTCAGCTGGTCTGCAATACCTCTCCTGCACAGCTGCTCACTCCAAGAGGCAACAGCTGCTACCAGGAATGCTCACTCAATGACTGTAGGCTTTAAAGGCATTTTCTTCAGGAATTTAATCAATTACCTGATGTTCTTGGGCAGCTGCTGCTTATCACTCATTATTTACCTTGCCTCGAAGTAAAGCTGATCTAGAGAGTCAAGTGAGGGAGGTAAGACTTGCTGGCCTGAGACGTGAAAGACATACAGGCAAGTGAGGCAGGAAAACTGTTTCCCTGCAGCTATGGACATCCATCTCCAGAAACTACTGGCTCTACACAGTGCAGTCTCTGGGGTTTTTTTCTTTCTCTTCTCAGAAGTACTTGTTTCTGCATAAGGATTTCTGGAATGCTGCTCCCAGGCTCTGCTCAGAAGAATGACCCCAAATGTAAGAAAAACCACAGCACACAGGCTGCTAGAGGCACCAGGGATTTTACAAGAAGCCACAGACTGGTTTGGGTTGGAAGAGACGTTAAAGGTGATCTCATTCCAACCCCTGCCATGGGTAGGGACATCTTCCACTAGATCAGGTTGCTTTAAGCCCTTCCAACCTGGCCTTCAACATTTCTAGAGATGGTCTAGCTACAGCTTCTCTGGGCAACCTTTTCCAGTAGGTACTTGCCCCTCCACAGGCGAGAATTTCTTTTCAATCTCTAATCTAATCCTGCCTTCTGTCAATTTAAAGCCATTCCCCCTTATCCTGTCAATCCAGGCCCTTGTCCAAAGCCCCTCTCCTGCACTCCTGGAGCCCCTTTAGGCACTGGAAGGGGCTCTAAGGTCGCCCTGGAGCCTTCTCTTCTCCAGGCTGAACAACCCCAGCTCTCTCAGCCAGGCTCCAGAGCCATCAGAGCATCTCTGTGGCCTCCTCTGGACTTGTTCCAGCAGCACCACATCCTTTTGATGTTGGGGGCCCCAGAGCTGGACAGAGCACTGCAGGTGCAGTCACACGAGCAGAGTAGAGGGGCAGAATCTCCTCTTTCGACCTGCTGGTTATCCTAAAAGGGCTTGTTTCATTTTGCCCAGATCCCAGGCAGCACATCTGAGTTGCACAAGTGCTGCTGACACCTCTGGCTGGGCTCTGGGCTGATGGGCTCCTGGGCACTGCAGGACTGTTGCTATTTGGATGCACACAGTGACCTCTTACACAAGGATCCAGGGTACAGACAGTCCAAGAGATCTCAGACTGGCTGTTAAACAATGAAACTTCACACCAATAGCCTTTCAATAGATATTAGGATGTATTTCTAAACATGAAGATGAAAAAACAGAAAGAATATGTAATTTTAAAGATAATTCCAGATATTTTATTCTGAATTTTACAAATAACAAGCATTTCTCTATAAAAAAACTAGGGTAAGAATCAATGTAGGTACAGCTAGGAATATTTACATTCTTAGAAGAAATTTATATATCTTTCTATATACAAGGCTGTGGCCATTACCAGTTTAAGGTACTCCCAAAGACATTTCTAAGTAAGGCTTTATGGTCCTGAGCCGATTCCATGCTTCTAGAAAATCATTTACAACTGCCAGGGGTAAGGTTCTATTTTACAAATACTGAAACAGGTATTGCAGTCCAGCTCCCTAGGCAATGCACCCCCTTCCTGTGTACCCACCCACCCCAAATGCTCACTTGGAAAGGGGGGAAGGGTTCACACCTCTTCACAAAATAATGTCAGAAGTCAGCCAAAGTTGCCTCATTGTGGAAGATGAAATACTAAATGATGCTCATGGGAGCAATTACATTCACTGTCAGGAGAGTCAGAGATTCTAACAATTATTGACTGTGGAACACAAACATCACAAGCAGTTGTGGTACCTTTTGAGTTAATGGCATTTCCACTTGCAAGCAAAGAAACTGAAGTCACAGGATTATCTGACATGCCTGAGGTGATGACAGGAGTCAGCCTGAGATCTGGAAAGGAAGAGATCCTTGTCCCCAACTTGAGGCCATACACTATTTCCCTTGGTGAAGGTAACTGCATTGTGATTGTTCTCTGGCAACAGGAATCCTACCTAACTAGGTAACTATAACATGGATTGCTGCTGTGATACAGGTTTTAGGCACCCAAACCATGCAGGATTTCCCAGGTTAAGGTCAGTCTAGATGTCAAAGTCTATTTCATCTTCCTCCTCCACAGCATAAGCACACAGGTTTGTCACAACTCCTCTTCCAAAGGTCAATTCTGACCTTTCTCCCTATTCTGCAGGTGTATCTGTCGTCACACTCTATGCTGCAAATCATATCTGTTGCCAGCACGGCTGCCACTCTAAAATTTGCCCATGACTGTATCAGGTCCTTTTATCTATATCTTGTCTATTAAAATATTTCCTCAGTTTCTTTTGGAGATGCCTGTTAGCTGGATTCTATCTACCCACTAGAACAAGATCCTCGGTTTAGAGCTGAACTTGAAAAGAGTAGGATAAAACAGTAAGTACAAAATAACCCAGTCTGCTGTATCAGTTATGTTCTACATTTCTGACTCAGACTTTGTTTTTAAAAACATAAGCAAGGGGAAAAACCTTTTTTTGACACAAAGTGATTGCCATTGAGTTTTGTAGCATTAATCACAACCAGGAAATTCCCTGATTTTTCTGGATTAAAAAAAACCAAACAAACCAACAATAACAACAGAAAACCTCACAAAGAACTTCAGTAAACATTAAAATATTTAAATATTCAAGAGCAAAAGTCTCTCTTTCAAGGCACATACTTTGATAAAACAGTGAGTAAGAAATTATACCTGAAACAGATGTTAAATGGACATTGCACTTTAGGACTGGAATTTCCAGACTAAATCATGTATCAGGCAAGCATGTATCTTACATTTCAGGGTATTTTCTGAAGCTGTTTACAGGAATAGAGTTATGGGACATGGTTGTTTACATTGGCAAATTCATTACAAGGAAGTTGCAACTGAATGTGTTTTGCCTCAGATTCCTGTGGTTATCAGATTGTTCTTCTACACACACACAAAAAATGCTGCTTCTCAATGTTCCAGTTCCTAGACATAAGGTTTACAAAGGAAAATATCTGTACGTTTTACAACATACTCTTATGTTTGCAATGAGTTAAGGCTGTAAGCCTTACAAATCAGGTCATATTTTTGGGCAAGGGGAACTGGCTGTTACATGCACTCCCCTGACATGTATTTGCTCATGTCAAGGCTGTTCTGTGATGTGCAGTGAGGCTTGTAAAATCCAGATTCTCAGTTTTGGCAGTAGCCTCAAATCACACGCTGCATTTTAAACCTGCCTGCTCAGGGCTTGTCAACCTACTAAATAGGAGTGACACAACCTGACCCAAGCTTTGGATTTCTTTCCTTGGAAAGCTGACAACACTATGTTTGTCAGTATCATTCTCTGGCCCGGTGATATCGGTCAGCTTCCTGCTGCATTCGGACATTAAAATCCTAAATAAAGAGGTGAGAAAATGCAGGAAAAGTGAAGCAAACCCTAGAGCTCAAGACACTGGTAGGAAGAATTTAACCAAACCAAACCACTATAGTCTATACAGCATTTCTGCTTTCTTCCTCTGACAAGCAGTCCAAGGCACACATCAGTCCCATTGCTGGAGTCTGTTACCAAGGCCAGAATTTGGGATATTGATTAATGAAAGACTGGAATCAGCCAACACTACCTACATATTTAAATACCATAGGAAAATGCAAAACTTCCCCAACCAGCTGCTGCAGTAGAGTAAGGACCCTGAGAGTTTAGGCTACAAAGATTTAGGCTGTTTATTATTATTGTCTTAATTTAACAAGACAGAACAAAACACAAGTGCCATGAGAGAGAAACCTTTCACCGTTCACACCTGTCACACTATAACCAGCACAGCACAAATAGAGACTGTGTGTACAGATATAATGTATATTTAACAAAACACAGGTAATGCCAAACTCCACAGCACAAAGAACAGTATCTTGGCAGACTGTCAACAAGATCTGTGGGTTTGCTGGGTTTTTAAAAAACAATTTAAAAGCAATTCAGTGATTCCACAAGTTAAATGGAACAACAGACCTCACAGCAATCATACAGTTGATGCTTGAGGATCGAGAACCAGTGGTCAGAAATATATTCGGAGTTTTGTTCTCAGTACATTCCACGACGAGGTCAATGCAGTGGCATGATTAACACAAAAATTTACAACTGAATACATTAATTGTGTGAGTGTGTATATGCACAAGTGGGAAAACATAGGACAGGAGAATTGTTTCCGTCATCCAAATTGCACAGAAAACATTAAAACAATTTACACATAAAACTTCCACCACACACTGAAAGGGGAGAAGCCCAAACTAACACCACTCCCTCAATACACAGGTGAAACCATTTGCATTATTTAGAATAAATCCAGCCTGAAAACAGGCCACATCCAAGGTCAGATGTAAACAACTTCACCAAGAAGGTACAGCTGAAATCCAGCACTCGAATCAAGTGAATTTTGTGAACAAAATTTCAGTGCTAAATACTTTGAGCAAGACAATCCTTTCAGTCTATGCTGAATAAAAACATATCAGATTTTGAGAATTAACTCTAACCTTTCTTTGCATCTTTCTCAATTTGGTAACAAATTCAGCACATGCAAAGTCATTTGAGGAAGATCACAGAGAAGCGCATTCTCATAACCTTCACTATAATAAATAAGTTTCCTGTCCAGAAACAGAAGTCAAGGAACCAAAAGCAATGAGCAGCTTTTTCAGGCAATTTTTACCTCTTGATGTAAGCATTACCTCGGGGGAAGGTTCACTGAATAATCCAGGCACCTTGCCAGCCCTTGAACTCATTTTCAAGTATCTTTCAGCTGAACTATACATGTAGAGTTACAAAGGATTGATCAGATTTTGCTCCATGGTAGTACTGCAGGAACACAACCGTGGCTGAAAAATCTCATTGAAGGCTACAAAAGTATTTATGTTCATATAAAAAGAGAATGTTGGGAACACAGTGTTTAAATTAATAAATAAGGTTAAAATTACAGAAAACAAAGTGTTGCCACTAGCCCTTTCTAGAATGAATTTCAGAAGAAAAGTCCATTTAACTTTCAGTCCACCAGGAAGTACATAGGAGTCCCATCAAAAAGCTGTGCTTTTAAAAATATCCGGATTTTCTTCTTCCTCCTTGGAATCCCTCGTGCTACTAGATGGAGGCCTGTATTCTAATCTGGGGGTCAAAGAAAGAAAAAAGAAAATAACTTTAAAAACAGATCAGAGAACTTAGAAAAAAAAAAATCGGAATCCTGTCTGACATTACAGCCTCCTAATTTTAATATCCTGTTGACTTCAGTTGAACAGGTCTTATACTACTACATCTACGCTCATGTGTCATCTTCAACCAGAGCCATGACAAAAGGCCAAGCGCTCTCAGTGCCTCTTAGATTAGCTGAACTAAACTGGAAAAGTTCAGCTCTTCCCCAGCACTTAGGACACTTTCAGGACCTAAAATAATAGATTATAACCCACAATGTGTCCCTATACCTTGATAAAGCAACACATTTTTAAAATGCATTCCTCAGATGTACTTCTATTAAGTCATCAGAGTCAAATGATAAATTTGGAGCTGAGAGATGTACACATGAACATTTATACTTGGGAAGAAGGACCAAGACTTCAGCCAAGCTTTTGTTCAACAGAATACTACCTTTGCTGCCAAAACCAGCCTCTCCCTCTGATCATACCTAGGCGAGTCCACTCCCCAGAGCAGAGCCGTGTTAAGATCAGACAGCACTTACCCTTTCACCAGCAGCATTTGATCAATGGTGTCAGGAAGAGGCATACCGTAGCTTTCAGGCAGAAATAGTGTCAGAATTCCTGACAACACAGTCAGGCTGCCCATCAGAATATAAGGCAGGAATCGATCATAGGCACCTAGGAAAACACACACACACACGAAAAAAAAAAAGTAGCATCAGCTCTAAGTCTCTGATAATTGCCCAGAGAAGCTGTGGATGCCCCATCCCTGAAGTGCTCAAGACCAGGTTGGACAGGGCAGGGAGCAACCTAGTCTAGTGGAAGGTGTCCCTGCCTATGGCAGGGGAGTGGAATGAGATGATCTTTAAGGTCCCTTCCAACCCAAACCATTCTGGGGTAGCGTGGTAATGTTTGTACCAAGGTACAGGGCTTTACCAGTGCAAGATTTGTGCTTTCAGTAAAAACAAAACCAACCAACCCTCATCACAGCCTAACATTCAAAGTATATGTTGTTATAAATGGTGTTGTAGGAACTCAAGAGAGCGGAAATAAATAGCTGTAAGAAGTGTCCTTATTGAGGCAAGAGAATTGAGTCTCCAGAGCATCTCTCCAGCAGACCAGTTAACTCACCAAGGTAAACAAAGTAAGGCGAGAGGATGCTGCCCAGTCTGGAGGCCATGGAACTTGCTCCAACTCCCATGTTTCTTACTACTGTTGGGTAGAGCTCAGCCGTGTAAACATAAACCATTGAGAAGGCAGATGTGATTCCAAACTTCCCCAACATCACCAGTAGAATAGACAGCGCACGAATATCTGAATTCCAAACACAGTAAGGACTTTAGCTCTCGCAATTCATGGTATTCCTTAATTCCTTTGTGTTTGTGGAACTCCTGCCTAATTAACTGCAGTATCTGGTGTCTTTTTTCCCTGTACATATCCACAAACATAAGCAACGTTCTTTTTTAATTTTTTATTTTTTAAATAACTAGAAGTCAACATTTCCAGTTTCTCTTGAGAATGGGGCTTCCTGCCAAGTAAAAAATAAGAAGAACAGAGCCAGAACTGCTGAGATCCTCTCAGGTTTCAGGGGCCAGACCTCTGCTGTTGCAAAAAAAGCCGTATATCCCTTTTAAATAAAGTGAACGAAGTAAAACATTTGAAACAAATAATTTTATTTTAGGTTTCCTAAAAACCTGTTTTTTCATTAACATTCTTAGCTACATTCTTAGTTTCATTAACATTCTTAGCGATAGTAATTTAATTATAGGAATTTGGGTTGACTAACTGGGACAGTTAAGATTTGAAAATCAAAACAGATGATATCAGTGTCCAATTGACTCGAAGAACAGGGAAAAAAAAAAAACAAACCTGAGAATGCAGCACACATACTACCTGTATAAAATAAACAAGGTAGCTCTTGCAAGTTCTCCTTTGTATATTCTTTGATTTGTAAATGAGTCCTAGGCAACAACACCTCCCCTTATATTCAACATTATTATCAGTAATGACTCCACAGCCCTATTAATCTAACTGGACTAAAGATACATACAGTTTGAGATCCAATAAATGTTACTTGGCCTTCCTTTTCAGTTGCTACACATTATTTTAACTATTAACAGTAATTCAGTACAAGCATCTCTGCTTATCAAAAATGCTTCCACAATGACTTCATTGAATGTAACACTTTAAACAAGTTCTAAAGTCATCAATAGCTGCTTGGGAAGTGAGTTTGGCAGCCTCTTGGTAACTTCCACTTACCAAATTCTGATTAGTCTAGTCCTGGTTTTACACCTGGACCTTACCAGGACTACAGAGATGTTACTTTAGAGGCAAAACTGGACTACAACTCTAATCCCAACAGATCACAAAGCCAATGCCCCACCTTTCAAACTGTATCTGAATGACATGTTGTGGGAGTTCCTTGTGTAGAGCACTGAGAACCAAGGAAGAGGGGCAAAGATAGGACATTAGTATCTGTATTTACTTCCCTGAGGACACTTTTCCTCCACATCCGCCCTGTGCACGGTACTGCACGTCACCTATCATACATATGTGAGATCAACTAATGATTCCATACGTGAAGGCACCAGCTGAATGAAGAGAAGAACACAGCCTCCCAAGAATAACGCAGCAGCCATTGAGTACCGTCGGGGCAGATTGCGAAGCAGCAGCCAGGAAATGATGTAGGCTGGGACTTCAATCACTGCTGAGAGGAAGCAGTTCACATACACGTCTCCATGCAAGTTAGGTGTGTCAAGAGAAAGTCCAAAATAGCCAACCGATATTATCATCCTGAAAGAAACAATAGCAGGGTCAAACAAATCTCTCTTCTTCCTCAGGTTGGCATGAACCTCTTCCACATTTCCATCAAGCACAGAAATGGCTGTGTAAGGCAAATTCAGCATCTGGCAGACTTGTTCACCTCTGAAGCAGCTGAAGTGCTGACTTCAGAAACAGCAAGTTAACAATTAAACCATGCAGATGCTTTTGATCTTTCAGACTGCTCTTGATTTCAAAGAAAAAAATACATTACCCTGGGAGGAAAGCGATGGTCATTCAGACTGCAGTAATGCAGTAGTTACCATTCCTATAGTTTATAGCCTTAATCTGAAAGTCTGAGCTGCTGAGGCCTACAGCAGCTTTCCATATGAAGTCAGAGAAGAGGAGTATGGCATCCTGGCAGGCCCAAACAGCCCATGATTTTCTCTGCCATGCCCCAAGTGGGCCGGGCAGCATCCAAATCACATTGGCATGGCTGGGTGCCTGGGCTGGTCAGTGCAGCAGGACAGAGCTTGGTGACTGGACCACTGCCATCTTAATTTCCTGACAGATGAGAGCTGGCTTTCATGTGATCCAGGGAAATACACAACTGGCCTTGGAGACAAACCCTGTCATATCTTGCGAGATGCTGGGTAGAGAAGGTTAAGCTTCACCAACAAGTATAACGTGGTAAACAAGGAAACAATGGGCAGTGGATCAGGACATGTCTAGGTGCAAACATGACGCACAGAACACTTGGCACTTCATCTCCTCCAGCATCTACCTTATAACAGAACCTGGAGCAAAATCACTGGCACAGCACCAAGTGCACCACTGACAAAAGATTAGCTCTTCCTCCTCCTCACTGCATATTGGAAGAGCCTTCATGGTCCAGTTGCTTAAAATAAAGTTGCTTAATGTACCTAGGAAGGTATGAAGTGACCCAGCTGAGAGTAACCCCCTCCCTGCTGCTGTGGTGCCCTGCCCTAAGCTGTTGTTCTCAGAAGTAGTTCTGCAGTGTTTTTCACACCCTGTGCTCCTTGGAGTTACTTTTATATACAAACTGTAATGCTGGGACTCCCTTTTGGTAGCAGTTTGCCTTAGCTTATCACACTGGCAAACCTTGATATAGTTATATATTTTGTAGGAAAACTTTAGTGGTAGTTACACATCCCAGGGTGCCAAGAAGCCAAACTTCCTCATCCCTGGTACAAACCCTGCAAAGGGTATAGTTTAATGGCCTGTTACTTAGTCAAAATTAACAAAACACTCAGCACTACGTAAAGGTGATATACTGCTGTCTGCAATCATCCTCTTTTATAGCCCTTTTTTGTGAGAACTTTTAATTAATGACACAGAATATACCATCAGTATATTTCCACCATGGGTTGGAAAACCATGTGCTGTGAGGAAGCACAGGACATTATATCTTTCTTTTTTGGGAAATTAATTTAAAGGAGATCAGGTCACTGACATGCAAATTAGAATAGCGAAAAAATTGCCCAACCTAACTGAATACTTTAATGCAAGATGAGGTAAGATTGTGCAAGTCAACTGTAGTACCTGTTTGACTCTTCCTGCCTATCATAAAACTTGATTTTTGATGTGGTAAAAAGCCCTTCAGTGTGGGTTACTGAATCCAATAGAATGTATTACATATTGTCATGTCAGTGTTTCTCTCAGCTGGTTCATCCTACCAAAAATGCTGTTCAAACAGGTTTTACCTTTGATTTCTACAACCACACAAACAAAACTGGCTGTGCCTAGGAGCTACTGCCCCACATCAAGGAGATGAGAAGTAGGGCAGTCTCACTTCCGATTAAACATGAGAGTCAGTGACTGGACTTGAGAGGTAAGACATTATATAGACACCTCACTGACATTTCTGCAAGGAACAAACATTACTCTACTTTTTGAGCTGTTTTTTGCACAGGTTCCCTTCTCAGTGCTTGTGGCCTTGTGCTTGGTGATGGACCAGAGAATCTGGCTTAAATATTAGCCAAATCATCCTCTGACCCAAGATGCCACATCATCTTGTATGTGCTGGCAGGTCAGTGGACTGAACTCCAAGGCTCTGCCTCACTAAGGCGCAGGAACTTTGTTCAAAAAAGGCAGCATATGAACTTAGTTGGCTCCAAAGCACTTGAGGGACCTTCTTGGTTTGGTCACTAGGTACATGTACTAATTAAACCTCACTTGTAGAGCCTCTGGCAGGTTGTAAGTTACCCTCTCTGTTTACAGCTTTACTGAGATTTCTAGTAAAGGAAAATAACAACCATTTAATCAAATCGAGCATTAAGTATGGCTTCAGCTAGTGAAAACCAAGCTGAAGATGACAAGTAGACAAAGCAGACAGCAGGAAAATATAGGGAAAACTCATATGAGAACTTAAAAGGCAGCATTATCCCTTTAAGAGCCAATACAAAAGAAATGGAAAGATTCTCCCCTAAGTCAGGCATTATGTTCAGATCCCTGGGCAAAAGTTCTCTGGGCAGAAGTAGTCTCACTGGGGGTAGGGCATGACTCACTCCTCTAAAAAGACTTTGTTACCATCAGAAGAACATTCCCCAAGGCCCAGGCTCAGGCAGCATTCCCACACATCCATTGCCAGCGGATCGGATTCTTGCTCACTTCAGGATAAGCCTGACTGCTTCAGAAAGGAACACCAATCCAGATGTGTTTCTACACTGTCACCAAAATGAAGAACCTATGTAACCGGAATTTTGTTATTTCAGCCAGCTAGTCATTGATTTTTGAGCTGTTTTGTCCGTATCTCTTCAGAATACCTTAGTATTTAAAGTTACATACTCCTGAATCACACTTGCTTACCAAAGAAGCACCGACATAATTGTGATAGTTAGGATATTTCGGGTTTTCATTAGATCCAAAATGGTGTATGTCTGCTGCTTCTGGGAATTCACATCTTGTAGCTGTAAAAGAGCAAACAACAAACAAAACATGGGAACTTTAACTTCCTGAAAAAATAATTATGAAACCAACTTATACCTCAGTATTTTGATCTGCTGAAACAGGTGCCCGACTTCTAACAAAACACATGTAAGAGCCAACTACTTGTGAAAGTAGAAGCTCCTCTCTAATTTAAAGTCACTTAAAATTTAGACTGAAACTCTTAATTCCCGTGACCAGTGACAGGACTCAAAGAAACTGCGTGATGCGAGTCAGGGAATGTTTAGGCTGGGTATCAGGAAAAGGTTCTTCACCCAGAGGGTGGTTGGGCACTGGAACAGGCTCCCCAAGAAAGTGGTCACAGCACCAAGCCTGACACAGCCCAGGAAGCATTTGGACAATGCTCTCAGGCACATGATGTGACTCTTGGGGTGTCTTGTGCAGGGCCAGGAGTTGGACTTGATGATCTGTGTGGGTCCCTTCCAGCTCAGCACATTCTATGATTCTATAGCAATAATTTTCTTTGCCTGAGGCTTCACAAAACAACTGCATTTTGTTACTTGAATTATAAAGCAACAGCATTAATTCATGATTTGTATGTCACTACTGGAAGGGTTCTTATGTCCGGTTTTGAGCAGTGCACCTTAAGAATCAGGTGAATCAACTGCACTCATACTGGGAAGAGAGTAATAAGGATGATGAGACTTTTGAAAAAAAGTAGAGGGTTTCTTTAGCCTAAGGGCCAGAAGACCAAGGACATCTTAAAAGACCCAGAATAGTCTTCAAACACCAGGAAAAAAAGTGATAAACTGTCCTCTATGTCCATTGGAGACACAGCAACAGTCAACAAGATTAAACTGCAGCTGGGCAGTTAGTAAATGACTCCTCAAGCTGGACCTAAGAGTAATGTATTTAAACTGAGACAAACTGGCTAACAAGCTGAAGAGTGCCCATCATTATCTAGTCTGTTTTTGAGATCATCTTCTAAGAATATAAACAAAAAGACAACAAACTTCTCCTTTTCCCATTAAACTTTCCAGCCCCTCAATATAAAATCACTTCCATGTAAACAATGCAAGGGTAATCATCCATGAAGTATGAGAACAAGTTTTGTGCTTGGTAAGACTGTAAAAAAAGAAAGGTTTTTTTTTTTTTAATTAGGACTTTAATTTAGACTCCTAAAGAGGGGGACCAAGGGAGAGATTTTTCAAAATATGGAAAAGGTGATTTAAGAGGATAAATTCCGTTGATTAAAACTATCAGCTCTGATAAAGCAACCTGGAGTTTGTGTAACCTCTGCAGTAATTTTTCTAAGTGACAGCTGGTTCTGAAGATCTGGATAATGAAATAGCAGTCTGGTACATGCCAAATTTCAGTGTATTTGCTTTCATAAATCCCATTTTCTACAAAAGGCAAACAGTCCTTTACCTTTACTGCCTGCAGGCAAACTTACATCACACAAACTGTAGTCACTTCACAGCTCATAGCCCTTTCTCATAAATCACATGATCTTTCCTAAGTATCCTCCAGTTCTGCCACTATTTGTTGCCAAGAAACAAGAAAAAAAAAAAAAAAAGAAGAAACAAGCAAACCATAAAACAAAACCAGGAAGAGAAAAATTCAGTCAGTTGATGAGAAAAAGGGCCCTTGCCTTTTAAGAGCTGGATAAGCAGACAACATAATCTTTACCAGGACAGGCTCAAACAAGAAGCTATGAGAGAAGGGCAGGGAAGCCAAAATGATGGCTCGAAATGAAACCTATCATCCAAACATTTCTGTCCCCCTCTTAAGGCATAATTCAACCAACCAGGCCCTATTTGTGCTCCGCAGCTGGTTTGTGACTTGTCACCTCCTGGACCTCAACTGGCTTGAAATCTCTGGAATCAAAATTCTGCAGTTGCCTCTCTCCAGCTGCATGGTGTTTGAGGGACTCTCCAAACATAAGCTCAGGTGGCTCCTCCATCCCAAATGCAGGAAGGCAAAGGGCCAGCCAGATTTCTGAGCACCTCTGCAGGATAAACATGCTTCCTAAACCCTCAAGAGGCTGTAAGCCTTCTGCTTTCCAGCTCTTCAGATAGCAGACACAAGAACAGCATAAACACACCACTGATGCAAAGGAGTTTTGCACAGATCTTTTGGCCACAGCACAACTTTTACCTTAGAAAGTAAAGAGACGGACAGAGTTCTGCATGTTGATCAAGCTCATTTTCCTTTGATCGTCAGAAAGTTAGTACATTTTTGAGAGCTGAGGTGCTAATGTCTGTAAATATGCACTACATTCTCCAGCCCACCCTGCTGCAACATCAGCATTTCCCCTTGTCCAGCACTCTCTGGAACAAAATCCCTACTCTTGCCCCTGCCTTCTGCTGCTTCACTAACCAACCCCATTCAGAGACAGCAAACATATCAGTGTTTCTAAGAACGAAAGTGAAGATTCCGGGAACAGTGACCTTAGGCAGGTGTTGGAGCCAGAGCTTATTTTCTGTTCTCCTGCTGCAGTGCTGGAGATTAGTTTTCATGGCTACAGCATGAGAAAGAAAAAGAAAAAAAAGGAAAAGGTGTATTCTAATGAAGATCCAGAGAAAAAGGTATCAGGAGTGTGTTTTCTTGGCATTCTCACTCTGTTCCAGTAAGATCAGGATGTTTGCCCTACTATCTACTAATAAGTCTGGACAAACAGCTTTGTCTGCACCTCAGCTGACTTCAACACAAGGGAACCTGTTTCAAATCTCAGTTGCAAACACCTATAGCCTAATGGCTTCCCATTCTCCTTAGCCCAGGACAGAGGCATTGTAAAGCAAGTAAGTATATTCTACTCGTTATATATATATATCATAAGTATTCTCACTTAAATGACAAGACACTGTCAATTGTCAACCATCAACTGCCCAGACAGATTCTGGACATCTGTCAAGGAAGGTGCCCACTCTCCTGGAATATGCAAATGGTTTGTCTGACTTTTGGAGGTCATGTTTGAATGTGTATGGAACTGCTTCTACACCATAAGGGCACCCAACAGCTCAGACAAAGGGAAGATTTCCAGAGAAAACAGGGACATGTAGGAAGAAAGAGATGGGAAAGATACCTGTCACTACTTCACCTGAAAGGGGCTCAAGTTTTGCTTTCCTTAACGTGGATTAGAAATTGGAATTGAGTATGAACTAGAATAACAGTATTTCCAATGTCACTGGCCAGGATTAGCCCTGTGTTAGACTTATACAGAGTTATATTACAGACTGAGTAAGTACAGAATCTGTTTGGTGCAAGTATTTAGATCATTAAGCAATAGGCACCTCAAATTCATTATCCTCCCCTGCAAAATAGAGTTTTAAAGGAAAAAGGGCAGCTGTAAACTGGATGAAAAAGATGTTTGCGTTAGAATTCATGTTGGCATTCCCATGGGAAAAGGCTTTGCAAATCTCAATGAAGGGAAAGGGTATTGTGCTTTTCAGCAGAAAATGATGATCTTTCACCCACTTGAGAAGCACATAACACAGTGCAGGCATAACTCCATTCATCTGTCTGGAATTAATTGCTTTACATAAAGTCCAGCAAACAACTGGACTGCCAAACAAATCTTACCTCACTAGGGTCAAGTATTACATCTGGGGCTGTAATGCCATTAGTTTTTGCAGCTTTTCGGATGATGTCTTCTGCCTCCTGAAACCTCCCCTGGGAGATCAACCACCGTGGAGATTCCGGAATGACCCTGCAGAGAAGGTTCAGGATAACAAGCCTGCATTTCCATAGAAAGCACTGCTGAAGGCACCAATACACATTGTTCCAGGCAGGCAGGAAGATCTCCAAACATGCCACATCTTGCAGGAATTAGTGCAGTGACAACAGAAATCAGATTTACAAGAGCAGACTAGTGAATGGAACAAGACCAGACTAATATGCCCTTATGGATTTCAGAAGCGCTGAAGGAATTAGCAACAACTCAGAAAAAAGAGCAATCCAAACATTCAAAGTAAGGGAAAACATTAATTAAAGAAATTCAGAAATGTGAACACACAAGCAGCACGCTGTATGTTAAGAAGCATATCCTTAGAGGCTAACACATATAAAATTAGTAACTGGAAATTCTGTCACAGAAAAGCAAGTCAGAGAGCGGAATTCCCCACCCATTCGATTGTGTAAGAACCCGGATGGAAGCACAAACACAACTGCTACTGTAAGTGAAGGAACACCACCACCACGTGGACTACTTCAGCTTTACATGCCACCCAAAAGCAGTATTTTAACAACTACAGAAGAAAACACGGAAGCCCCACAGCTGCGCAAGTACTGTTTTGTAGTTTGTCATATCTGTGTCACCTTACCAATGCCCAGAACAACTGGCTTTTCCTTATGCCCTTAGATCAGACCTATACTTAAAAGCCTGTGAATTTCAGTTGGTGCAGAAGTATGAGTTTTATTGACCTTTTTTTGCTTTCTTTGCATGTACAAGACTTAATTTTACAAAAGCCTACAGAAAATGAAGAGTAGGTTTTTTGGGCACCAGTCAGATCACATACAACACCATGGACTGACAGCTAAATGACTGGGAGAGTAAAGGACACAACATCCATTCTTCACCCACCCATTCCTGAATTTCATTAGCTTGAAGTGATCTTAAAAATATGCAGACAGGACCTTCTAAAGACTAAAGTCTTGTAAGTTAGTTAATACTCACCACCAGAGTGGGATACAGAGCAGCCCAGGCAGGGTAAGAGCCAGCAGCAGCATCCGCCAGTCTCGGATGAAGAAAGCAAACAGTGGCAGCAACATGTAACCAAATGAGTAAAATATGCACACACCCAGTGTGCAGAACAGCACACGGATTGATTTGCCAAGGATTTCTGTGCCTGTTCAAAACAGCAAAGGGATATTAACATTTTAACTTAATAGCAACCAAGTAACTTAACAAAAATACCCCGGGCAATTGGCTTTGAAATGCACTGCAGAGCTGTAGGATACAGCACTCTGCTGAAGCACCACAGAGCTGCTTCATGCTGCGATCCTGCATCAATGGAGGTAATTACACGAGTAAAAGAATGAGAACTGGGCCACATAACATTTCTGTAGCTCAGTATGTAGGTCATATTTCTGTAATTTTATCTTTTTAGAATCTCACATTTTACCTGAAGAGCTGAAATCACCTGACATTCTCATCAGTTAACCTTAGCTTGATCTCCAGAATCCTCTCCAGCTTATGAAGAGTAACCAGCTTCTTTAAAGAATAATTCAAAGGTGCCTAAAGTAAGTTCCCAACCTGTATCACCCTCTAAAAGACTATTTAACCAAAAAACCTCACAGTCTTTTTGGGTAGACATATGGAACTCATGTTGGTCACAAAGACCAGGCTACTGGCAGGGGAATTAAATGCACAAACAGGGGTCAGTGCCCCCCCCTGAAATGTTTTGGGACCTGCAAATCAAAAGACAGAGAAAAAAAAAATACAATCTTTCTTGTTTCCACAGAAATCAAAGAAGATTCCAGCAGTTGCAGAAGGCTGGGTGCAGTGAGGTTAGCTAAGCACTGCTTTCACTCCTGAACTGGCCTTCCTTGCCTCAAAAGGAATTTATTGCCACCATTTGGTACTTTGGACAGTGAGGTCACTGAAAATAACACTAATCATTTATTTTTTTAAAAATCTGAGATTCATGAGGTAATTCACATTCCCATGATTAAATAAGGTCTTAGGTAGCTTGAAAGTAATACAAAGCAAAAGTCATGACGACATTTGAATTTTTACTATAGGCTGTTTAAAGAAGAGTTTATAAAAATTACTCTACCTATCTTGGTTCTCTTTAAACTGAACAGGTATTTAGGCCCCAAAATGGACATCAGAAATCCCTGAAAAATCATAGACTCATGGAATGGTTTGGGCTGGAAGAGACCTTAAAGATCATCTAGTTCCAAACCCCAAAAAATCATGTCTCACATGTCTTATCTCTCCAACTAGAAGATGGACTTTATTTCAAATAGTCAGGTTCTGGGGCTTCGCCTCTTTTAGGATGGTCAACCACAGAAATAATTCGAATTGCACCTCTATCAGCTGGAAGTTTCCAAGGAGAAGGCAGGTTATCCACGCATGGTGAGACCACACTCTTAACAGCGTTGCTTGGCAAAACAAATCAACCCTAAGACAATACCGAAAAGGAGCAGGAAAAGCACAAGATGAAAGGACACATGCAGTGCCCAGCAGGACTTTCATACCAAGAACAAATGCTGCCACGTAGTTAGATATCTGTCCCATGCCAACCAGCACAAACAACACTGAAAACATCTCCCAGCTGGTAGAGAAGACCTGTATGAAACTGAAGCCAGTCTGCATTGCCAGAGTTGCAAACAGCACATTCTTCCTGCCAAACCTTCCATGGACAGATTAAAAAAAGAAAGAGAAGGGGAAAAAATATATGATTAAACAACAATGAATGAAATCTTCAGAAACAGAAAAATAAAATTACTTACATGCATACTTAAAGAGATACAAAATGTCTGCAAAAAGCAGAGGTTCAGGAAATGTGACACAGGCACAACTATTCTAAACACATTAAAAAAATCACTGGCCAAGAGAAAGTAATATTCCAAGGGCTGCTAGTTAAGTTGTCTTTAAGTATATGCTGGAACACTATTCCTTTCTTACTGATAGGATGAGCCGGGAAACAAATCATCAGGAACAAGTTACTTAAAGTGCATGAGTATCCAATGCTTCTCCTCCTCCAAGGAGCACAGAGTCCATGACACAGATCAACATGTTGAAAAAGAAAAAAAAACGAAGGCTTCTGGAAGAGAGGTAAAACTCAGATTTGGAAGATGCTATTGGCAGTCAGCGACCCCATGCCACAATCTTCATTCCATTTGGTTTAAAAATGAACAAAATTAAGGGATTCTAGAAGATCTCCTGATGAAGTATTAAAAAAAACCAACCCAAAAAACAAAGAGAAAAGAAATTCAACTAAACCCATCAAGCTGCTCTAGGAGTGGTTGCTGATGTCCTGGCCCAGGCAGCCACACGCTGCTGGGACAGGACATGCTGAGTGCAGGTTTCACAACTCCAAAGTCCAAGTTGATCTGCAGGTCTACAGCTAGTGCCATGGGCATCAGGTGGGTCACAATGCATGAAGAACAGACTGTTACTTGAACCCCCCAAATACTTTGTCAACCTTCGTGTCTCAGGCTCACCGCAGGCAGCAGAACACTGTAGGCAGCCTCACTGGAGCATTCTCCTCATGGAGAGAAGGAGCTCTTGACCAGGAGCTTGCTGTCCTTCAGTGGCTACAAGTAACTGGATGAGCTGCATCGATGGCCTCCTCACCTGCACCTGGTGAGGATCTGTGCTACTACGGGAAGGAGATGCAGGAGACTGCCAGGAGTGTGAAGGTAGGAAGCTCATGGATTCCAGCACCGGAACAACTCCTGCTTCACCTGCCGGGTAGTCACTATGGGAGGCACTCGGGATCCTTGTAGCAGACAAAGACCTCTTTGGAAGGAAGTACCTGAACCTTCTGAAGCAGTAGGACCAGGAAAAGGTGGTGAGAGATTCCCCACAGGGAGGAGGGGAATCGCCCCTCACATGGGAGGGCAGCAGGAAGGCATGGAGCTCTGCCTGGGGATGGGTGACAAGCCAGCTGAGATCATGGGTTGGGATTAGCAGGGGCGGCGGGTGTCTGCTGCAGCCACCTGATCAGAAAGAAGCAAATAGGGCCTGCTGCAGGGCACCACAGGAACCCTCCTTATGTCCAAAGGCACTGGCCATCATAAGGGCTTCAATCACTCCAGGACACGCCGGAAGGACAAAACCCAGGAGGTTTCTGGAGCTCACCAGTGATGACTTCCTAACACAGATGGTTGAGGAGCTGACAAAAGGGAGACACTGCTGGACTTCCACGCAAACAAGGGAGCACTGTCTGGGGGTGTGAAGGCTGGCAGCAGCCTGCTGGCCATGCAGTGCTGAAGAGCAGGATCACGAGGGGAGGAACAAAGCAGAAGGCAGGCTCACAGAGAGAGCAAACACTGGCCTGCCCAGGGACTTCTTTGGAAAAAAATCATGGCATATAGCTTTGGAGAGAAGTACAGGAGGCCTGGCTAATTTTTAAAGATCACTGTCTCTGAGCTCAAGATTGGTCCAACCTGATAGGAAAGAAACTATGGAAAGGCCTTAAATGATGCCACAAGATTTGTGGCATAGAGATTATGTTTCAATGAAACAGAAACTCTGCAAGTATCAGCAAATTAGAGGACCACATACTGTTCTCAGGGAATTAGGAAGACAGCACACAATGCATTGCACAGCAAAGCCCAGGGAGAGAATCAGAAAAACTGAGCTATACAAAATAGAACCAACTGGTGGCATCACAAAAACTAATAGCGCCTTCCTTCTTTTCTAATGTTTGTACCTATAAACAAGAAAGTTTTGTTTCTCTGGAGTAGCTGAACAGCATTTATGCTTTGGAGCTTCCACAAACACAGATCATTGGACTTCAATGCTGTATTTCATGATGAGAAAGAGAAGCTATAGCTGTTTATAAAAAGAGGAATCCCAATTTGACCTAAAAAAAAGGAAAACAAGCCTCAGGGATCCCTGTGAACATAGTCCAAAATAGAAGAGAATGTCATTGATCCAATTTTTCCAGACAAAACTTATCTCCTATGCCTGTTTTCTGGCATAAAAGCAGTTTGCTCTAGAGTGATTTTGTTGCAAGAACAAACAGATATAGATAACACCTACTAACAATCTTTGTAATATTCTGTTCTAGTTCAGGACATTTCTCTACACACTCTGTATACACTCAGGTTAGACATTCACAGAACAAAGACACATTAGTGGTTGCAGAAATACACTTGTAGGAAAGCTGACATACAAGAACTGCCTACAAATGAGCATCAAAGAGACAGCAGCTCTGGGGTATATACTTTACTTGTCTGAGAGCTGTCCTGAGATGAAAGATCCCAGCAGGACACCCACAAAGAACAGGGAGGTGCTCAGAGGTCCCTTCCAGTCGTTGGCACATACGAGATTCCACTGCAGGGAGAGAGAATTGGAAAGTCTTTTAATTAACAGGATTTCCCCTCCCTCCTAAACTCTGCTGAGCTGGGTTTGGAAGGAGTGAGAACAGAATTACAGAATAGTTTGGGCTGGAAGGGACCTTACAGACATCTCATTCCAACCCCCTGCCATGGGCAGGGACACCTTCCACTATCCCAGGTTACTCCAAGCCCCATCCAACCTGGCCTTGAACACTTCCAGGGATGGGGCAGCCACAGCTTCTCTGGGCAACCTGTGCCAGGTCCTCATGACCCTCACAGGGAAGAATTTCTTCCTAATATCCAATATAACCCTGCCCTCTGTCAGTATGAAGACATTCCCCCTTGTCTTGTCACTGCATGACCTTGCAAACAGTTCCCTAACTTGATTTCCCTGCATATAGTAATGTTTCCTATTAAAAATTCACAAATTTAAGAAAAACTGAACTATTGAAACAAGAATATAGAAAGAAGGAGCCTCTTTATTACATTTTAATATGGTTTTGAGAGACAGGAGACTGCTCATTCTTCACTGGAAATCTAACTAACTTCAATTAGAATCTTTGGAATACAAATTGAAATATACACCAAGCAAACAAAGATTTCAAAAATTAAAACAAAAATGAGGAATAAAAGAAAATATTTATTATATAAAGTCTTCAATAGTTTTCAAGCTCCTACCCAGTTCAGTCAGATGCTTTTGAAACAGCACTCATGTTATTTTTCCATCTACATAAACCACTATTATTCTTAGTTCTGTTTTGGTTATCTGGGGGGAAAAAGTGTGTAAATATTAGAAGAAAGGACAAAACCCAGCAGGGATCCCTCATGCCCTCCTTCACAGCTATGCTGTGACTGGAGGAGTTCCCAGAGCTCTCCCAGTACCTGCTGCCAGAGGGCAGGTGCTGCAGCCCTGCAGGAGAGAAACTGGGAGGCTGCAGATGTTTCTGATGTGAGACCAAACCCTCCTGAGCTTAGTTATTCAAACGGCTCCCTTCTGATGTTTTAGCAATGGAAAATTTTACGTTTTAACCTGTATTAAAAAGGCTTAAATGAAAATATTTACCCTTACCTTAATAATTAATCCGCCTTGTCTCCCAATTACAAATAATTCAGTATATATTTTTTTCAAATTGTACTGGAACACCCTTCAATGCTTTGATCTGCTCCATAAGAAATGCAGTTGCTGTGTGTCCCAGCTCCCCCACCCATCTCATCCGTAGTCCCGCATGTGGGAATGCTGATGTTTTGCTGTCTGCCAGCCCCACCTCCTCAGCACTAAGCCTTTGACTCCAGGAATCTCACAGCCCTCAGCCTGTTAACAGTCATGCTACAACTACATCCTAGTCCATGTTTTAAGGCTGGAGGATCACTTAAAACTATGCAGAGAATGAACAACACCAGCAATGGCCTTCCACTGCCAGATCCCTGTGTCAAAATGCAACTGAGCCATCACTTATTTCATGGAATAGCATCCAATTTTGAATTAAAACTGGGAACTGTTCCAGAGATGAAATATTGCCATTCACACAGGCTGCACTCTCATCAGCTGTCTAACTTTAGCTGCCAGTCCTTACACTATCTTATAAGAGAGTCATCATAATTATTATTTTTAAGGTCAAAATGCACCTTTTTCCAATTTGTAACTGTATTCAGGTCATTTCATAATCTCTCCATTGATAAATCTGTTTGTGGTTTTATGTCTGTAAAATCTCTCATTCTATCAGATTTCATAACCCTCAACATTTCTTCCGCAGACCTTTCCAGCCTCACAGCACCTGAAGCTCAGGTACCAGCACTCCAGCAGTGCTCCAGTACATCCCACCAACACCATCGATTAAACATCACTACAGAAGCTCCTTCCAGAACTGTGGCTTTCTAATGTGTTAACAAATGTATCCCACTCATGTTAAGGAACTGAACTTACTATAGTTATCAATATCATTTAGATTATGAACTATAATTAACATTTATAGTTAAATCTGTATTATTCAACAAAAGCTGTACTTCATTATAGATTAAAGAAAGTTTGAGCCTTTCTGTGATGACCACAGAGGCTAAACCAGCTAGGAAGCTTAAGTAAAATATACATGGCAACTTGGAAATACCAGCAAATGATTGTTATCAAATTTATAATTTATACAGGCCAAAGGTTTCAGTGGTTATAATATTCCTCTGTATTGATAACACCTACCAGAGAAACAAACACCACAAATACAAATCCTGCTGTTATAAAGACTTGCCTAGTCACAAGAAGTTATCTTTGTATCAACTACTGAAGTCAAGACATCCTCAATAACTCAACTAAAATCTTTCTTGGTGATTAGTCTGTGATTATTAAATAGGTCATTACTTTCCAGCTGATTACCCTGTGCCTGTGAGTCCACCATCTCCTTTCATCTGTCCTACACCCTGCACTTTGGCACAAGGCTTGCAGAACACTGGGATTTCCAGACACCGGCATGTTTGTATTCTATAACAAACATTTTCATCAGATCACTGGAGACCTTTCTTGGAAAAGTTCATGGTATTAAAACGTTTAGCACAGCTCTGCCAAAACCTTCTTGCATTATACTGAGCATTCAAATGTGGCAATGATTACCAGATTGTTTTTCTGGCCTCTCTGTTAAAGCACGGTGAGGAGCTGTCATGCTTGAGACCACTTGAACCGGGCACCAAAGTGAACTTCAACACCAAACTTCCAAGTAGAACTACGTTGGTTGTTCAATACCAGTTATTTACAGACTCCACAGAAGCACAACAATTAGAACAAAGGGATTTTAAGGTCCATTACCCTTTGCCGCAGTAAATAAATGTCAAAGTCTTCAACTTATTAATGACACACCTATAAGGTCTATTATATTGCTTGTCAGTGATGATGGCATCAGCCTTCCAGAATCATTTTGCAACCATATCCTTCCCTCAACTGCACATTGTCCAAGAGGAAGTCACCAAAGCATTACTGCTGGAAGACCAGCATGGAAAAGAGCAAGTGTCCCAGGAGTAGTTACTAATTAAACCCTGCTGCTGGCAGTGCTGTTTGGACACAGCATAACGTGACCCAGTGCTCTAAAATCATGTGCTATTTTCACTTCTTAGTATCCTTTGAACGAGCCTGCTAGCTGTAACAGCCTTTGCCCCAGTGAACAAGATAAGGTTAACCTTGGCAAGGTATCTGGGCTTCAAATGGGAGAAAAACATTTCCGCTCTGTTTTCAAAGAGCAGCTGCTGATGTTGTGAAGCATCGAGCTGCTCAACACTGGTACCCAATGGAATAGAGCATTCTTGCTCTATTTTGTTATAACTCTAGGGCATCCTCTGTTGCAGTTTAAACTTGTCTTCTTACTCATCTTAGAGATATTTTGTGATTTTTGTACTTCCTAGGCAATTCATCAGGTTTGGGTGATGTCTGTCAGCAGCCTCACACCCAGCATAAATGATCACTTGTGCACTGGAGTTGGGGTGTGCTTATGCACCTCCATAAGCAGATTCCTGGCTGATGACAGTCGCTGGTGAAGACAGCTGGGAAGAGGGGATGGAGAAAAGAAGACAGGCTATGGACATGGCCAGGAATGTGGACAGTTTGGGTTAGAAGGCAGGGGGACCAAAAAGGAGAGGGACTGAAGCAGTTGCTTCTCAAGCACAGGTTTGGGGCCTGAGTATGAAACAGTCCCAGGCACTTACAGTCATCACTTACACACCTCTCTAGGAGAGCACTTTCCAAATTCTGCTTCATCTCTTACATGCCAGCTGCCTGGAACCATGTCTCCAAATCCTTTGCTATAAAGGCAAGCCCAGTGACAAAACTAAGAAAAATAAAAACTCTATAAATTACTCCCTCAGATCTCCTCCCTCCCACAAACTCAAGACCCTTCCCCAATGCCATTACAAGAACCCTAAACAAAGCTGGACTGCGACAAATACAAAACTTCAAGAGCCTCACTTGGTTATACTCCTGTCCTACAAGGAAAAGCCTTATAGGAAAAAAATTTTACAGCTATAAGATACTGTCTTCCCATTCCTTTATTTTATTTTTTTAAACTCTTTTCCTGTCTTCCTGAGAATAACATGCATAATTGAAAAATTAGGTGGGTAGTTCCATGTATTAATATTTTCTTTTTAAAAATCAACATGTTAGCAAGACTTTTTGAAGCTAGGCCAATACCCTGTATTCTCTCCTTCCACTTGCTCCTCTCACCAAATAGAGGCAGATTCTTCAAAAAAATCTCAGTCTCACAATCAAGTACTGACAACCTTTGATTCTGAATCTGGTTTTGTTTATATCCATACAAGTATTCTCTGCTTACTTGAGAGTGATGAGTGTTATTAAACACCCTTTCCTCTAAAAACACATTTGTATATTCCAGATACTTAGAAGTTCTAGATGTTACATTGAAGCTTATTATCTAAAGCAAACAGAAGTCTGTATCTACAAAACACATATTCTGCTTGATTTTCCCCCCTCTAGTTGTTTTACTTTTTTACAGAGATAAAACTTGCATAGAACATGAAGGAAATTGCCAAATATTTTACAATTCCAGCGCAGAAACTGAACTGTTCCCCATACATCACATTTTTGAGATGGCTGGAGAAAAAGGAAATGGGGCACTGCCATCAGCAACTGAGAAGCCTGAGGTGAGTTTGAATTTAAAAGTAAAGGTGACATAAAGGGAATTTTACCTTGTCATTAACTGTCCACAGTGCCTCTGAAAGAGCACTGCTTCCATTTAACAATATCAACTGCAGGCCTATCATTCTTTAATAATACTAATCTTATTTTATATTGCAATGTCAGAAATACCTGCACTTTGTACAATTCTGAACAGTACTGCATGATGTGCTTTTTAAATCACACCTTGAAAAACACAGCATTTTACAAATACCTTTGTATATCTGTCAGACATTCATATTTACCTATTAAATGAAAACTAGACTTTCTTTTCCTTCTTCTGACAAGACTAATAATACTAAGCTTTTGTACCTGCAAATCACCTAAAGGTCTTCCCACAGCTTGACCAGCTCCCAGAGCTGAGAAGTTCTCAGTATGAACTTCAGCCACAAAGATAAGCAGATATTAACCTACAACAATAACAAAGAAGCACCTGTTTTAAAAGATGATAAATAATGGAGGTGGCTAATGTTAATGAAGAGTTGGGTGAGAACTGAACCTGGATGACACAGGGTTGATTTACAATTCAGCTGCTGGCTCCACTCCTGCAACAGCCTGGTCTAGTGGAAGGTGTCCCTGTCCATGCCAGGGGGTTTGGAATTGGATAATCTTTAAGGTCCCTCCCAACCCAAACCATTCTATGATTCTATGACTCTATAAATTACAATGTCTAGCATAAGCCTGTGTTTTTATTTTGGCAAAGTGAAACAACACTTTTCTTCACTTGCTGCCTTCCAACAGAGTGAACATTGAAACCTCTGGTTAACCATCTGCGCCACAGAGGCCATGTGTCGTCCACATATCACTGCTGCAGTCTCCCCTTGCTTCCTGAAGCCCCGGCATAACCCACTCATCTCCAGGGAGTGGGGTCTGACAGCACAGCAGGGCACTTGAATCCCTGGGGGGCAGAGAATGGAAACCTCTGGGCCCTTGTCTCTGCACAGAGCTTTCTCTCCCTGAACACCCATACAGGATGGAACACCAGCCCTGCACTAAGCCTCCGAACCCCTGGCAATTCCCACCATGTGCATTCTTCCTCTGCAAAAGCCAACAGTCCCTAAAGTTTGCCAATAGCAAAACAGAAACAAACCATGCAAATCTGGCATATACCACCTGCACTGATTTCAAACTGATGACCAATATAACAACTTTTTAAGAAGCTGAGGATGAATAAGTGTATCCAAAATTCAGTGTCTGTTTATGGTTCACTGTTTAAGAATTACTCTTGTGTGAACTAAAATGTTCAGACTGATGTATCATCTAACACCCCATTATATCATATTTCTAGTGCACTCATGCCCTTAACTCCACTGCTCAATTCTACTCCAGGTTATTCTGTATAGCCCCATAACAGCCATGACTGGCAGAAGTTAACCTTTTCCCTTAATTACTCCTGGTTTAATCCTTTTACTACCATGTATGAACTTTTACTACTCCTACATTCATTTTTTACAGGACTTGTGGAGGAATTAGAATTACACAGTTGGCTTCTTGAGCCAAAATAAAGCCCTTCTTGTCCCCTGAGCTACAGCATTTCAAAGAGTAAAAGATAGAATGGGATTTTGTTACACTGGAGCTGGTTAAATACTGCAGACTGGCTAATAACAACCTTCTGTTGTTAGTCTGTTAGAAAAGAAAGTCTCTCTTCAAGTGAGAGAGAACTGAATGTTTTAAGTCTCCCCTGAAAAGCAGAACCATAAACAAGGTTTCTCTAAATTCATGAGAGATTCAGCAAAAAACTTTCTTTAAAAAAAAAAAAAATCCCCCTTCCCCCTCCCAGTGTCAGCTATAGAAATCTGGGACAAAGGTCCTCATGATTATTCAACAAGTCAGAGATATGCAACTAAACACAAGATTAGTTAATCATAAAAGCAGCACCACCAAGCAAAGAAATTAAACAAGTTTAACACTGAAAACCTGTAAGTGTGTGAAAGGCCACAGCTCTTGCAAAACACCCTCAGAAGCACTGATATTAAAGGAGAAAAAAATACTGCCTCAGTGCACGATGCCTGTGCAGACAAACATTGCCTCCCACGGACACGGGACATCTGCCAAGTCACACAGACAACGGGCCAGGGCTGGGGGAGTCTCAGCACTATGTCAGCAGCTCCCTATTCTTATAGATTGTAAAACTCCTGGATGATACCCCAATAGCTCAAGACATTTTAATTTATATCAAGCCAAAGCTGAGTGAAGCTCCAAAAACAAAGCACCACATCTAAGCCAGGATAACCATCATAGCACAACACTCAAAACAACACCCGTGTGTCCGCCTGTGAACAGGCCTGCCTGAGAAGATGCCAACTGCCTTACGCTGCCCTGAGAGCACTCAGCCTTTCACAACAGTGCATTTTAGCAAGGACTGCAGCCTAGAAATTCTGAGCAGCTTTCCTCTCGAGGAAGACAGCAGTTCATTAGAAACAGATGAGGCAATGCCTTGCGCCACTTGTCAGAATCGCTCAAACCCTTGACTGAGTTTTCAACAACTCCAATGTCCCCATTTCCAATCCTCCCTGTGCTGCCATTGCTCCTCTTCTGTGTTCCCCAGTCACCCGTAGTCCTCTGTGCCCAGATCAGCTTATGATCATTTAGTACTCACATTCATCACTATCCAAACACTGATCACAACCCAATTTGCAAAGCAAGAAAAAATGGCAGATTTTTATGGAGCTCCAGCTCCATAAAACTTATGTCCAGGCAATGGGAGTGTACAAACTTTGTAAGCCTTCTGAAAAAGGCTTATACTTGTATTGAAATTCAAGTATTCCTCAAAAGTACTCCTCAAAATCCATTTTTTTGCTCCTTAAGTCAACCTGCAGCTGTGGGCCTGGACAGCTTTCATCTGAAAACAGAGTGACAATCAGCACAGCTTCACCTTTGGTTGGCTGCCCACACCCCAGACTTGAAACTCAAGGGGTGTATCTGCACAGACAAAAACATGACCTGTCCCAGCACAGAGACCAAAGCAGAGGCACTGTGGGCACACGGCAAAGTTCAGGGCGCTTTGAATAAAGCATCAAACCAGGACTCCCCAACCTGTGCATTTTGCACAACTCAGGATGACTCTCAACTCTGAGAGTGGTGACACATTGGCACAGACTGCCCAGAGAAACTATGAATGCCCCATCGCTGGAAGTGTTCAAGGCAGGGTTGGACAGGGCTTGCAACAATCTGGTCTAGTGGAAGGTGTTCCTGCCCATGGCCAGGGGGTTGGAACTAGATGTTTCTTAAGGCCCCTTCCAACCCAAACCACTCTGTGATTCTATGAGTTCTACCACCTTTATTTTTTTAAAGGAAGAACACGAATGCTGTTGGCTGTTGATCTCCACAGTTCAAAGAGACATCTCTGTCACACCAAGCAAGCTGAACCCAGTGCTGACCCTGCTCCAGCCCGTTGCACAGATACCTGATGAATCAATAAGCAGTTACACACGGTGACCAATCTCGCTGGGTAAGGAAACAGGCTGCACTTCGAAGCTCATTATAGAAACAAAGAATGTTAATGGATTGGAATGGACCTTAAAGATCATCTAGTGCCTGCCATGGACAGGGATACCTCCCACTAGACCAGGTTGCTCAAGGCCTTATCCAAGCTGGCCTTGAACACTGGGGATCCACAACCTCCCTGGGCAATCCAGGGTTTCACCACCCTCACTATAAAAATTTCCTTCCTCGTTTTTATGCAAACGAAAGCGAACAGAAGACCTCAAAATAAACTCCGCATGGCAAGTTTCACAGCAGATCAGTGTGCCGGCAGAAACCCCAGAACGCGGCGGAGCTGCACCGGTGCTGCGATAACCCCACGGTTCTCCACAGCACCCCGGGGCTGCCCAAGAGTCCCCTCCCGCTCCCGCGGCCGCGCACCTCGGTGACGATGGTGGAGCGATAGACATCGCGGCTGTACTCCCAGCCGTCCAGGCACGGCTCCTGCTCCACTGCCTCCAGCTCTACGTCGGAGCCGGGTCGCAGCCCCAGCGCCGAGAAGTTGGCGAGCGCGGCCAGGCGGTAGCGGCGGCAGCGGCTCGGCGCCTCCTGCCCGCCCCGCAGCTCCAGCGGGATGCTGGCGTTGCGCCACTCGCCGCTCAGGTTGGCCCCGCGGGGCACGACGCACCGGTGCTCGGGGGTGCCGGCCAGGAACACGATGGAGAGGCCGTTGAAGCCATTGGGAATGATGCTGGCGCTGAGTAGAAAGAAGATGAGGCGCTGGAAGCGGCCCCACTCGCCCAGGAAGGCGGTGGCAGCATCGTAGTCGCGCATAGCGCAGCCGAACTACAGCCGCTGACCCGCGGAGCGGTCTGGCGCGGGCAGGAAGCAACCACCCCGCGCCATGGGCCGGGCCGGGGGTGGGGTTTGCAGGCGGAGGCCGCCCAGGTGGCGCCGGCCCGGCGCAGGCGGGCCCGGCGCGCTCCTCCCGAAGGCGCGGCGGGGGCGCGGCCGGGCTGGCACCGGCCGCGGCCGCCACCGTGGGAGAGCCTTGGGCGGGCCGCGCACGCACCTGCGGCGGGCGTGTGTCACGCACGGGCTGCTCTAGGCGGCCCCAGAGCCCGCCCGCTCCGGCAGTTGCTATCGGCACCCGACGCGGGGCTCCGCTCCGGGCCTGGAGACGCTTTCCAGCTCCCAGGGCTGGGGGACAGCTCCCCTGCCCTTGGTGACTTGTGGTCAGGAGCGGCCCATTAATATAGGCGTCGGATCCCGTATTTACTGCCCAAAGAATTTAAAAATCAGGGTGGGGATGAATTATAGTCAGTGAGGTTGCAAAGGGCCTCTCAGATCATCGCATCCAACCTGTGATTGAACAGCACCTTGTAACTTAACATCATGTCACCGAGTGCCACGTCCAGTCTTTCCTTAAACACAGGGACAGTGACTCCACCACCTCCCTGGGCAGCCCATTCCCACTGAGTGGTAATTGGGCTGCCTACGTACATGTGAACCTGCTTGGGGTTCTTCAATAAAACCTTGTTGGGATCAGTACCATATATGAACCAGAAGTCTTCATAGATTGTTCTGTTCATCAAAGCAAGGCAGTTACTGTAAGTTCACGAGTTAAAGAGTTCCTCATTTCATTCTGTAGCACCTTTCCACAGCTGCCATCATCCCTTCAGCAGGATCAGCTCAGGCTGTAAAAAAGCTTTCCTGACCCTGACCCTATTTTCTCAGGCAATGTGTACTACATGCTTGACAAATAATAAATTCAATAAATAATATTCTAATCTTAGGCCAAAAATCCCAGCTCAGTACCTAGTGGCACTGTCAGGAAGTTCACAGACTCCCATATAGATGTCAGTTCAAAAGTTGAATTGTATCGCTGCAGAAATTTGGCCTTGCTCTCCATAATGCTAATTCATATTTTCAAGTGGCTTTTTCTGGGTGATATTCTTTCCCACCTCTAACTGATAAAAAACTCCCAAAAGTATACTTTTTATAGCATTTTTTGAACACTGGCATTTAAAATGATCTTTTATCCTGGGTTGGAATCACACAGCTGTGAAAAAACTCAAAAGTAGAAAATGAATGACATAATAGGAGTTAAATTACAAAATCATCCTTGAGTCTGGCCAGGGTGAGCTTCCAGGGATTTGCAGGATCAGGATTGAACCACGTGAAAAGTCAGAAAAACTGTACCACACCATCATAATCTTCCTGTGTGGAAGAATGTATTGGTGGAAGAGCTTATTTTAGAATTTTATTTTCATACCTGATCCATGCTAAATACCTTTATTTATTTATTTATTTATTTATTTAAACTTCTTGGCACCAAGTGTTTAAGTTGGGAGACTTGCTCTTCAATTAGGAGAACCCAGACAGGAAGCAGGTGAAACAATGCCAGTGCACATTTTTATTACAATGAAGACAGAGGTCAATGACTGACAGTTACTACAGGTTCATATAGGCATTAGCAGATCCAGTAAGCCAGCTGAGGATCAAAGGTTGCACAGAGAGAACCCAGTAAAGGTGACAGAGGTGACAGATGAGGCACAGCGTGATGGCCCTTGCATCAGTGAGAACAATCCAGCTGGGGCTTCCCTCATTTCCACTACACTCAGACACCATAAGGCCTTATAACAACATCACATACTTTAAGAAAGACATTCCACTCCTCTGAAAGATTATTAAATCTGCTGCAAAAAATACTAAAACATGATGCTAGCTCGAGATCAATGGTTTAAATAAGAAAAATGAGACTGGTTGAAACATGGTATTTTAAAAAACATGACACTTTTTGTTATTTAAAAAAGGAAAAACAGGTTTTAAGATACTGAAAGGCTCAAGAGTACAAAAATATTTACCTTTTAGAAATACCCAAGCCCACAATCACATAAAATAAGTCTCAAAATAAAAATCTTCATAAAAATATGGCCTCCTACATTCAACCCAAGTCCTCAAACCTGTCCTGTGCTGATGAAAAGGCTTTCTTGAGAAATGTAGTTACCTCTAAACAGTCATTCTTTAGATTAACTCTGTAAAAGTAAAAACAAGATTAAATACTGCTGTTAGTAGAGAAATTGACTGAGAAGGGATGAGAAGATCAGGAGTCACAGGACAACGGTTCCCTCATGCCATGTTACATTTATGGCAAAAATGTAACTGCAGGAAATTGAAAATAGTATTTCCACTCCCAAAAGCAGCTTGAGTTAATTGCACAAGTTCCTTGCATTTGTTATAAAGCTTAATATTTGTGCTTGAACTTCAGGGAGAGCCTCATTCTTGTGCCAAGGGCCAGCACAAGACAACCTACCCTGAACTCATGCATTAGAGATGAGACACAGTGCTTTTGTTGGCCCTTATAGAAGGTGAATCAGGGCTCATTGTTATTTATAGAGGATAAAAATCAGTCTACCGGGTCTGATAGACTTTATGTGACCAAGAAGTGCACATACAGCCAATAAATACAAAAATAAAAGGAATTACTGTCTTCAAACGACGTAGTGTTCATAAAACAGTAGTAGCACAACTCTAAGCTCTACATTTATCTTCATCCAATCTAGTTTTGCCAAACTTAAAAAAAACCCAACAAACCCAAACATACATAATCTGTAGGATATGAAAAACAAAACACTGGTTTTGTTGGTGTTTGGGGTTTTTTTTAAAAAAAACCCCTGTGGTCCCAAATTAGTCCTTTTGAATTTTTAATAACTGCAGGTGAACATATCCAGTACAGAATATCAGATTTTTGTGAGCATCAAATCACCTTTAAGTTTGTAAATAGTACAAAAGTTTTGCGAAAGCTTTTGAAACTGCCATGAGTGTTCTCTGAAGGCGTAGAACGAAGTAGTATATATTCAAAGGAGAAATTAAATACTTCGGGAAAAAGAAAAAACAACACCTCAGGAGATCTAATGAAATGCTTATAAAACCTGAAAGCTAAAACTGCATGGCACGTTTGGACAGGATCACTGACTTGGTACAGCTCACTTTTCTATTGAAAGTGGGTGTGGCCCACCAGAAAGTCAGCAAATTATAGTCCTTACCCAGTGCTCAAGATTTCCCCCGTACCCCAAAGACACTGAAGATTCACAAAGCCAAGGGTTTTGGGTGGGCTCAGGCTTTACAAAAAAGCAGTAGCTTTTACAGGAACAGGGGGATCCCAGGTCCTGGGAAAAGCAAGTGACATCTAAAGCCACTCGGATGTTTAAAACCCATGTCCTTACAATGAAGTCTATGCCTACTCTGCCATGAATGAATTCTGACTCCACTTAAGTCTATGGGCTTTGGTCACAGATTTCACAGGAGGACAGGATCTTTCTTTCAGGTTTTGAAAGGCAGACATCCAGTTCCCCTTCCTCCAGTAACACACAAAGTGAGAAAAATCACCAGCATTATGTTTGGGTTTTTTTTTCCTTTCAGCAGCTTTCATTGAGTACCTGAGTGTCTCCAGTCACTGCTGTATTATTCCTAATGCTCACTTCTAGCTTACTGCTTGACTTGTGTTTAGCACAGGCAGACCCCCGTTTCTCAATGGGGACCTGTGTTTGCTGACAAACCCAGGAATCAGGACATTGAATTACAGACTAAAAGTCCTACAGGAATAGACAGCATCTTGTCAGTAAACTATGTAATTTGAGGACAATAGCACAGGGGATAGATAACAACTATGGTGCAGTAGCTGTTGGGTTTTGTTCATTTTCCTCTGGCAGAAAATGCATTTTGAGATGATCTTGTTCTTCTTTCAGCCCCTCTGAGAGGTGTGTCCTTCTTCACAAAGGTGTTATCAGACTTCTAGGACTCTCCTTGGAACTCCTAATGCCAATGGTTTGTTGCCCGTTTCTGAAACTGAAAGCAAGTAAGAGACTGAGAACTAGAGAACATTTTCCAGAGTGTCATCAGACACTTCTCTCTCCTATAAGCACCACTACAACAACCATGTTACACTGCTAATATCAACATTAGATGAAATCTAATGCTCTGTACAGTGTGCCTTGCTGGATGGCAGCAGCAGTGCAGCAAACAACGCTTGGATCTTGAATGTCATTCAGCAACTATAATTCAGTTACTTCAGGCTCCTGATGCAAGAAGCCTCCGAGGGGAATCTGGTTTGACTTTAGGATTTCTAGCTACAGTTTGTCAACTGCAAAGCTGAAAAGCCACAGGTCAGACATGTAAGAAATCCCTAACTGTGATAAAGAGCAACATGTCCTTTCTCAAGGAACCTGGCCTAGGAATTTTTCTTATTCTGAAAGCATAATGACAGATAATACAGGGAATTCTGGCTTTTTCAAGCCATTATTGCTTACAGGGGCAAATTCTGTTCTAACACCAGTTCTCACTGAGCTGAATGGTGGCTGTGCAGCTGCTCTTTGGTTAATTCAGTTTTCCTCTGCTGCTCTCACACTGTAGTGGATATGCATAGATTTGAGCAGAAATGTTTGCTCAGGGTACCCTAAATAGAAATGTTGGTGGGGAAGAGAACTGTCATTGCTTACAGCTAAATCATATAAACCAGAGGAAAAGCTGTCCTGGCCAGTCTCTGGCTGCCCAGAAAGAGGCTAGAATGTTGAAATCTTGCATTTAATTTTGAAAAGTACCTAAAGAACTTACACTGGAAGAATAAAGTCTCATAATGCATATAATCCTACTAAATAAATAGTTTAAAGGAATAGTTTAAATAAAGAGTTAAGGAGAGTGAATGATATAATAGGATGGAAAGTGTTTGGAGATCTGAAGCAACAGCCTCAAAAGGCTGAAGGTCAGCCTTGCTTTGCCAGCACACATCAGCTCTCAGGTTCAGACATTCTGGAGAAATTGTATGATGTCACTGTCTGTCAAATTAACAACCCTAAAGAAAACAATCTGAAGGGCTCTTTGAAAGCTTTGAAGTTTTGCAGTGGACCTGAAGAAACATGTTTCCCGATTGTGTTCTGAATTCCTGTGAAGCACAGGATGAATGAAAGCTGCCTTACCATTTCACCTTCAGCATCTGCTCAAAGCTCTCAGGCAGTGGATTGCCGTAGCTCTCTGGGAGAAACAGGGTAATGATCCCAATCAGCACAGTCAGGCTTCCCATCAGGATATATGGTAGGAATCTGTTGTAGGCACCTGGCAGAACACAGAATATTCCAACAGTACTTAATGTCCACAACTGACAAACCCACATGTAAAATTCATATTCCAGACATTGCTGTAATGCAGAATTAATTTGGAATAATTAGCTGGAAGATTCATCAATATCAAAGGTGAATCCAAAGCTGAGTCACATCTATTACCTGCCAGCAGTCAAATTTTAAAGCTTCAACATGTGCTCTTGGATAGCCGCGCCTACCATAATTTTACGCCAACCCCCATGTTTGTATAGCAGCTACAAGTTTGGGTTGCTTTTTTTTGGTTTGTTTGGGTTTTTTGTTTGTTTATTTGTTTGGGTTTTTTTTCTTTTACATTTTCAACTGGGATAATCAACATCTTTGCAAGGCAATAGCTCTGCTGGAGTCTTCAGTGCCACACTGTCATCAAGAACCAAATCCTCTGTTAAATAGTACAATATGAGGGAATAAAATTGCTTGTAAGCAATGAAGCACTCATCACTGCCTGAGATCGTGTATCTTGCTGGACTGATGCAAAAGAAGAGAAGAGACTAAGTCAGCTGAACAGCTCAGTTACAGACTAACAGCTCATTAATGGGGAAATGCTTTAATGCCTTCTTTATTGCAAAGGGAGAGAACATCAGGCTTCCCGAGACGCACATGAGGCTCTGACCTTGGTCTACTCAGAACATTATTTTGGACTTGAAGGCAGCTGCCTCCGCCAGCAGCCAAAGCTGGCACACAACCGTTCAGGCAGGATGCAAGATCCTCTAGTCACAACAGCACAGCAATGAAAAGGTCTTTCAGAAAAGGGAATTAAAGTATTGAAGATAGAGAAAGTACCAAACTGGATTTGACAGCTTTATTTTATAGTTGAGATAGAGCAATATGCTTTATAATGTATGGAATAAACTCAGATTAAAGAGAGGACCTCTGGCTATGTCTCACAGAGATGAAATTTTGATCTGATCTCTTCTGTGTTTTTGAGCCGGATGAACTGCAAGGTCCTAATTTAGCTGTAGCAAATAGCAGCAGCTGACAAGTTTCTCCTGAAACCTCTTAAAGTTTAAGAAACAATTTTGATGTCTGGAACAAGATTTCTTAAAGACTGAGCCTATGGATACGTGGGAGAAAAAATCCCCACAAACCCACAAAAAACAATCAGTAAAAATCTTATTTTGTATACATTTCTCTCTTAGTGCTGCAATGGAGACTGAAGGCCTTAAGGAGAGTCAACAGTCCTGCTGACCCTTTTACTTTACATTTGGACTGTACAAGTATGAAACTAAGACAAGGTATTTTCATCATTTTTTGGTACATTGTGTTCCAGTTACACTGGAATGCAAGCGTGAATCAACCCTGATTAGTTACAGATAGTCATCTCCTCTCCCCTTTCCTGGCATGGAGAATCAGCACTAACCCCTCAGCAGTACATCAGCAATGTTCTGCCAGAGCCAGAAAAGTCATGCTCATGTTGTATCAAAGATCTCAGCAGGAAGCAAGACTCGTTAGGGGCAGAGAGAGTTGAGACGCGTCCAGTGATGGCAGAAGGAAATAAATCGTGTGAATGAAAGAAAGAGGAGATTGAGCACCCCAGACTGAACAGTAGGTATTCACAGATACTCCCACCCTTAGTCCCCTGATCTCTATCACTCTTTCCTGTCTGCAACATGAGGAACATTTTCATGTATTAAACAAAAAACCAAACCAAACAATATTTGTCAGTTAATATATGTGCCGCACTCAGAATGTGATGGCATTGAGTGTCAAAAAAAGTCTATGAGGAAATCAATAACTCTGCTTACAGAAATATCAAGCAATAAGGAAAAGCAAAATGAATGAATGCTGAGGTGACTGGCTTAGAAACTAAAAAAAGTTTTTAAAAAAAATCACTTCAAGTAAACACACTTTCATGCTACTTAACCTCTATGTTTTCCATGTATTACTTTAGAGAGCACGAATCCTGGGAATGTTTGGATTCCCACCTGGTTTATCTCCCAGCATACCCATCTCGGGATGCACAGGGACAGTATCATGCAATGAATTTCCTACTGTTACCTTTCCTTACTTTCAAGACCACTTCTTGTCACACAATCCTGGGAAACTAACTGGCATAACAAAATGTGATTATCATACCAGCCACTCCATTTGTAGTTTATAAACATCATCATTGTACTGGGCCAGCTCTAACCCACTTCAGTGATATATGAATGGTCCCCAAAGGAATGAAGTGCCTGATCATTCTGGGAAGTCCAGGGAGCTCCACTTAATTTCTACCATGTGTGACAGTGAACTCACACCCAAGCTGAGAGAAGGGACTGAAAAGACAACAAGTGAAGGGACTTAAAGCTGAGCCTGCACTGCAGAAGCTCAGACAACTTCTCTGGGCAGTTGTGTGGCGCAAGGCAAGAAAGACAAGATATCTCACCCAGGTAAACAAAGTAAGGAGCAATGATGCTGCCCAGCCTGGAGGCTGTGGAAGTCGCTCCGACTGCCATGTTTCGCACTACTGTTGGGTACAGCTCCACATTGTAGACATAAAGCATTGAAAATGCAGCTGTGATGCCAAACTTCCCAAGCATCACCAGTCCAACAGAGAGGACATTAAGTTCTGGAGGAGAAAAAAATAAAATCAAGGTGAATAAACAACACCCTGTGCTTATTACTTGTATTACTTCTACATCCAAAAGACTGTATTGCTGTGTTTTTCCTAAAGGTTGTGAGTTTGGTGCTTTAGTTTTTTTTAATTATACAAAGTATTAACCCCATCCCTAGATGACTCCAAATTCCCCACTGAGCATAATGCTCAGGTTATTTTGTATTTTTCAGATTTTGGTTGTCTTCATGTAAAACAGTGTTTTTGAAATGGAACAAAACTCTGGGTTATGCAGCAATAAACTACAAGCTTGAACCCACCCCTTTTTCACAAAATCCTATGAAGATTTACACACAGTGAAATCTGGATGCAGGTTTTTGTAGCCTGAAAGCACAACCAGATAAATCACAGTACGCTTTTGGCTCTCATTTTAGAAGCTGGTTCCCTGAACTATATAAAGCTCAATAATTTGACACAATAAATGAGAGTCAAGTGTGACTCAGCATATGCATATGCAATACAAAAAACTAAGGCTGCAAAGGATCAGCATAACTCAGCCTCAAATTCTAAATTTGATCCTGGTTTCCAGTAATTTTGCAGAACTATTACACAGTACCATAAAATATTTTGGGTATTTCATATACTTAAGTCACACATTTAATTTTGTACCTGCAGGAACCAGCTGAATGAAGAGGACAACACTTCCACCTAAAAAAAAGGTGCCAGATAAGGAGTAGCGCCGTGGGAGGGAGCGGAGGAGAAGCCAGGCGATCACATAAGCTGGAACTTCAATAACAGCTGAGAGGAAACAGTTGACATAGGCATTTCCATGCCAGTCTGGAGTGCTCAGGGACAGGCCAAAGTAACCAACTGATGTGAAAAACCTGAGAAAAGCAATAAAACCAAATTATTCCAGAAACAGCAGTCTCTGAACGCCTCCAGTGTTGCCTCAGATGTTGTTACAAAAATAGGATTTTGCAAAGCACCGCCACAGGTATTATGGCTTAAAAAAGTCTCAGTGGCAACCCCATCTTTCTGTCATCCCATTCAGTGATCATATCCACAGCAGCTTGAAGACACCTCAGATTTCTCTGTCCTTCCTGCATACACTACACCAAGTAAAAAGCTTTGTGGAAGTCATTCACAAAGGCTTTTCACTGCAATGGTCTCAATGACACAATGAAACTCTTGCAAGCTTCCCAAGCCAACTACATTCCTACTTGTAGCCAGTGTCAGGATCTCCCACCCTCAGCAGTTCCATTACATCTTATTTAATGTTCACAGAGAGCTGGATGTTCAGGTTTCAAATCTCAGGAGTGCCTTACTATGGCATGCCAAGTGTGCTAGCCAGTTCCTTTCTGCTGAGGGTAATATGGACAGAAAAGGGTCCTGGTTTGTCTATATGGCATTATTGGGTCCTCATTTCTCGTGGCTGCCCAGGCAGGGAGCAGGATCTCACTGAGATGGGCACAGTACAGAAAGAGAACAAAAATGCTGGCCATGGGTCTGGCTCTTGTTATGTTACTGAGTTGCTGCCTTTGCTTCAAGACGAACATTTCTCTTCAAATAGAGATTACAGAGATGGAAGCATTTGAAAAAAAAAAAAAGCAATCTACTTCAAAATACACAAGTTGTTACATATAGTTTTCTAACTATTTTACATCTGAGTCAAGGCTACTGTCTCCATATTCATATTAATCACCCATATTAATGTGGGTGCGAGGACACTGAGGGCCATGTACCAGCCAAGGACCATTGGAGCTGGGCTCCGAGGCTCAGACTTATCATCTAAACCTGTGGCATGTGCCCTCAAATCAGAAACTGTTCTATTGCCTGGGTACTGTAGGAATACACATTTCCTTACCACAAAAGTAATGACATAATAGTAATAGTTGCAATGTTTCGGGTTCGAAACAGGTCCAGAAGGATAGCCTTCTGCTGCTGCTGAGGCTTCGAATCCTGCATCTGAAGGAAAAAGGAAAACAAAACCAAAAAAATTCCCACACACCTAAGAGCAAAACAACCGCTGCTACCCACAGTCTGGGCAGTTACGAAGTTATGACTATCAGGGGATAACTAGTCAGCCCAAGGGCCACTTCTGCACCAGGGAGCGCGGTCCTTAGGTGGGACTTATCTCTGCTACCAACTGTATTCATGCGAGTTTCCATTGCACCACGATGACTAATTAGAAAGGAGTACCAGCTGACCACACAGACAAGTTAATGTTTCCTTAAGGATCTCACACAGTACTTGCAGAAGTAACCTCATTACCAAAGGCATTTTTCTGTCCATTCTGTGCACTGTCCATTCAACTCTCTTCAACCTTCGTAAGTGATGTGAAATAAATGTAGGAAATAATCCAGTTTTGCTGCCTGCCAGCACCCTGACAGGGAGAGGAACGGATGAGAGAGGTTGGTGAGGTAGCCAGGGCACATCATAGGAGCATCCACCACCTCAGATTGGAGATGAAGAGTCTAGTTTGAGGCTTGAAGCAGGAATCTTTTGGGTGGAGTTAGGGTGCCTTCCTGCCTGCACATTTTGCCTTTGCTAGGGCAAAGCCAGCACTTGTGGCCAGGCTTCCCCCAGGCCAAAAGAACAAACCACCCTGGTTCTCCCTACAGGACTATCCAGGAGATAGCCTTTCCTAGGAATAGATGATGGTTTCCAAGGAATGTCTTTCTAGTAATGTTTGAAAAATACTTCCAACATGAGACTTAGCATGCAGACATCATCCCCAGGCTTTTTTGGACAGACGCTTTGGCACACAAAATTTCCACTAAGCAGGTGTCTCCTTGATTTAAGAAAATATGCAGGAATGAAAATGCTGCAACCCAAAAAAGTCATGTCCAGTTTGAAAGACATCTGAGGCCTGGCTGTGAAGTAAGGGAAGTGCTTTTCCATGGCTGGTGCAGAATGAGCTTCCCATAATTGGAACATGCACTTCAATTTACACCAAAACTCCCACTTGGGAAAGAGATCTTCAGGCAAAATGTGACAGTCAAGTGACAGATCCTGCCCAGGGGAGGGGTAACTCGCAGACACTGCAGAGGAGCACATAGTGCTTTGCTTTCTGCTCTATCAGGAGACACAAAACTGAGGTGCCAGTATAAGGCAGTAAAGGAAGATCTAACCTGCATACACATGGTCATTGACAATGCAAGGCTGGAAGAGTCTGCACAAGAAAAATGTGCCTCTTTGGGAGGTGCTCCAGTGAGGGCAGAGCCAGCAGAGGGGGAGATGAGCAGACGAACCAGCCATCCCACTGTGGCTATACTGCTCCCTGCTGGGCTGCCAGGTTTGCACTAGACTTTCTTAACCAATAGTTATGAAATACAAGAAAAACACAATTTTGAAGGGGAGCTTCATGTTCTTCACCGTCTTCATTCACGTCGTGGTTTTCAAGCCCCCTTGTAGCACTCAGGTGCTTTGGCTGGTCTGTGCAACCTGAAGAGTCCCTCAGGCTCCACGCAGCCCCAGCTCACGTGGGTGCTGATTTAGGGTCCCCTACACAGCCCCCCTGCAAAGGGCTGTTGCTCAGCTGCAAACCACTAATAATGCACCAAACTGAAATGGGCACAAACACATTTTCCTTGGATCTTTGCAGTGCCAAAAGGATGAAGCAATCTGGGTCACCCTTGCTTTGAAAACCACAACAAACCACTGCTGAGGAAGAGAATTTTACGTAAAAAGCAAACCAATAAAGCCTCTCTCTGGGCTCTACTTTGATCTCACTAACCCAGCGCTTACTGCAGACCAACAGTCACTGCCAGCCCAAGAGCTGCTGGTGCAAACTAGGTCTCTGCTGGCATTTCCCAACAAGTCAACTAGCCAAATGGGGAAGTGCCAGCAAGGTAAAGTACCAGGATATATGAAACATACCTCTGCAGTACCGAAAAGCACAGACGGGGCTGGAATGCCATTTATTTTTGCAGCCTTTTGGATAATAGCTTCTGCCTCCTTGTATCTTCCCTGGGAGATCAGCCACCGAGGAGACTCAGGAATGATCCTGTAATAAGTTTCAGAATAAATGACTCAGTGCTTTCCCAAAAGTAAAAAGTTATTTATAACATATTTATTGTGTCTATGAGTTACACTCAGATCTCACAGATTGCTTGGAGCAGGAGACAGCACAGAAGCATGCGGGCAAGGTAATTCAAATATATGGGACTGTTTTATTCTCATGCTAAAGGAGATGCTTTGTCCTCAGTGGGTTTTTTTTTAAGGAATAATTGATGTCTACCAGATGTCACCAGATAGACAGAAAGGATGGGGGTAGCTTAGCCAGTGTCAATCAAAAAATATTCTTAGGAAACTGCACACAACGTAGAAATGCTTCAAATATGCACAGGGTGTATTTAAAGGTTCTGTGTCCTAGGAACCTTATATACAAACCTCACCATATTACCACAGCTCTGAGGCAGATTCTCCCAGGCAGAGGGCAGGGGCCAGTGTCCCCTTGCAGAGTTGATGACATTTTCTAATCAATTACAGGCACATGTTGAGTGAACTAACACCAAACACAGGACAGAAAACTTTAACTTTCCTTACTTAAATCCTTTGGTCTTAACAGATGCCACCTTGCTCCCTTTAGCCAGCAGCACTTTTTCCTCTCCTTGGAAAAAAGCAAGTCAGACCTTGTTTTCTGATGAACCCTAAGGACTGACTCAAAGCCAGGCCAATAATTTCAAACATCAGATGATTTATATCTGATCATTAATCACTAATGGGACTTTCTGTAAGATGAGCTGCCTCTACCACTCTTCTTACTGGGAAAGCTGAGGATCTTGAGACTGCAGAGACAATGCTGGGAACCTTCTGGAGAATTTGGAAGGGAAATGAGTAAAAGAGCAAGAATGGCACAGAGCAGAGGGACGTACACATCACATGGCCCGTGGAAGCAGTGGGTCCACATGCCCAAACGCCAGCTAACACCAACCTGCCTTGGCAGAGCTTTGCCAGTTCACCTTGGTCCCCATCTACCCCGACATCGACCCGAGACAAAGTGCCATCAGAGGAAGTTTTTGGCATTTTTAAGTGTAAGCTTTTAAAAGGCCTGGGAATTCCCATTCCACAGATTTCAAAGCAGGACTCTGAAGTCATGCCTTGGGGACAAATTTCCTGTGCCTCACAGTGCCTGTTCTATAGCAGACATGTGACAGGCTCCTACCCAAAACCAGCCTCCCCAAAGAACAGCCGCTTGGTACAGAGGGAAATGCTGCTGTGATGAAGGAGTTTGAAACACATCAAGTTAAATAAACAAACTGACCCTTAAACAGAATCAGAATGTCTTTAAAATCCAATGACAGTAGAGGTGGAGCTGAAAACCATTTTAAAGGTTTGGTTTGAAGACTATGGTTAAAAAAACCCCAACTAACCAATATACCATCAGCAGATGTTTCTAACAAGACTGGGACATGCAGGAGGTCTTTCAGACTATGGAAGAGTGTGTCTAAATCACTTAACTGTTATAAAGATGCTAATTGCTCACTTATAGGTATAACTTTTTCAAGATAGCAAGAAAAAAGGAGTTCCCTAAATAATATGAAAGAACTCTTCCTGTTGTGAATTATCCTTATTTTAAGAGTGTGAGTGATACCTTGCTTTTCCTTTCTTATTTTCAAACACCTGTCCCTTCAGAACACAGCAGATGCCCAAGGCAGCAACAGAACAGGGCTATCTGCCCTTCTTCAGTGCTTTGGTCCAGCTAAAAAGAGCAGGGCTTCAAGCACACAGACAGCACACACAAAAGGCTCTCCAGGTACTTACTCGACTTAAAACTGGCAAGAAAAACCACATAAAAAATGCTCCCTCAAGGCAAAGCCGTCTCACATGGTGAAGAGAAAAGTGCCCCTCCTCCCTGACCTCCTGCCATTACCCAGAACCTAGCATGAAGAGCATCAGGTGGGAGGGGAGGTGGGAAGTGTGGCCTTGGCATGGACTCACCACCAGAGCGGGATGCAGAACAGCCCCGGGACAGTGAGCGCCAGCAGCAGCATCCGCCAGTCTCTGATGAAGTAAGCAAACAGTGGCAGCAACATGTAGCCAATTGCAAAAAATATGCAAACTCCTAATGTAGAGAATAGAATACGAACTGATTTGCCAAGAATTTCTGTGCCTGTTTAAAACAAGGGAGGTTGGATTAGCATTTTAACTCTTTATTTTCAAGCATGACTAAATACTTTATTGCATTTACGAACAGAAAAATAAGCTAAACAATCTTGAAAGAGCAGCACAGCACAGACCCGCCTCTACAGAAAAGCTGCTGGGAGTATTGGGAACCTTCAGATAAAGAAGCTACTTCTGTTTGCTTTGATTAATGCATTGGCAGAGGCAGATAAGGACAGGCATGGGGGATGGTCAGCAGACTTCCCAGAAGCCTCCCCCACACACTCACCTAGGACACAGCCTGCTCCCCCACTTAACCCATCACGATTTAAGATGCAATTCACTGCTGGGCACTTCTGGAAGAGCAAAGGTCTGAGCACAGCAGACTGACGTGGGATGGAAGGATGTGAATTTACAGTGAGGTGAGGTGGGAACAAATTTCCCACCTATTTTTTGGAAGAGAAGAAAGGTTGGAATGTTGGATTGGCACATCATGGGCTGAAGGACAGAACCAGGGAAGATGCCATCCTCTAGCAATGTTACTGTACCAGTAGCCAGGCAGCACTCAGGGAAAGCATCCTACAGCCACTGCACCATGCAGCAACCTAATATTGAGTAATAAAAACTGAGATTGTTCTAAGCCTTCAAGAGCAGCTAAATTCTTTTACAATAAAACACCCAGCCACTGCTTAATAGAATCCAGTGATGCCATCAGGCCCACCTCACTTCTCCTTGAGCTCTCAGCCCCTGGTCTACAGAGCTCTCCTTCACATTAGGAACACTGCAAGGGCCGTAACTGCCACAGTTTGATATTCAATTAAAACACAAACGACACTGAGTGAACAGGAGAGTCACTAAGTGTGGAGAGCGTACTTGGGTTGTGTATCATGGCAAGAACGCCAACATTTATTATTGCAGAGAAGATGGAAAAAACACCCAAGACTGGAAAACCCTCCTACTATTTGATAGTTACATGAATTCCCATTTCAGAAACCTGGAGTAACTGAATAAAGTCACAGTAAAAAACCCTGAAAATAAGAATTTGCTAGGCTAAAATGAGTGTGTGGGGATAAATGATACCATCTTCCTCTTGACTTGCTCTTGTTTAGAGGGGCTTTCTTGGGAGAGGTCTGATACTTGAAAGATTGGTTTATGCCTGTTAAATGTTACATTATAATTTGTGCCAATTCAAAGCCAATATGAAATGACATCTTTCATCTACAATTCCCTTGTCTCCTGCCTTTCCTCTACCCTCATTCTCTTAGCCATGGAGTAACAGTTCTTGGACAATACCAACATGCCTTCACAAACCTCTGTAGTGTTTTACAGTCCTAGAACCTGAACACAACAGTTTTGAGCACAGAAAACAACTGAGGCCTAAAGCTAAGAAAGAAATTTCACAGCATGTGGTTGAAAAAACCCTAACATTGACTACAGAAGTTCACCAACAGCTCAGGAGGGAACTACTCCCATGAAGGTGGGCAATAGTGCAAAGGGCAGCATGAGCTTGGGTGACTAAGGATGCTGAAAGAGGGTCTGAGCTACACATTGTGAGGCAACGCAGGTTTGGATGTTTCAAGTTTGAATGAGAAGAGGAACCTGCGCTGAACTTGGAAAAAAAAAACCACTGCTCTTGGGGATGGAGGGTGCCAGGGCTGCAGCATGGCCAGGATCAACAGGGCCTTTATAGGTGCCACTGCTCCCCTCCCAAGCACAGGTCAGCCCTGCCTGCTCTTGGATGAAAGAACAGGAGCATCTCCAGCACATCCTGTAATCAGGATGGGCTTTCTTAAGGAGTCACTTTTCTTTTTATGGGTATATTCTCCTATTCAGCACCTCTATCACGCGCAGCTTCCTGGAAGCTCCTGGGTTTCCCTTGCCACAGGCAGAAGTCACAGTGCTTATGGGGACATGCTGGCTATGGAGTGTAGGGTGGGAAGAACCACCCTCCGTAGGTACCTCCCTCCTTACCCATGACAGTCAATGGCTCACTTAAATGAGGAAGCTAATGTCTAAATTAGTTTAGATTAATCCTGCCCTTAGAACCAGCCTCAAGACTGCTGGGGAATGGCCAGCACTGCTGGCAAGTGCCCCAGGCATCTGACTCTCTGCTCCCTGGGATCCATTGCTGCTGTGACAACTCTACAAAGAAGAGGATGGCAGAAGAGACAACACAATAGGGTGAGGGCCAGCAAACAACAGCTAAGCAATTAAACAAGCCTAATGATACCTGGAGAGACCCAGACCCTGCTCAACAGTAGGACCATTTGCCCAGTGGGGTGTTTCTGGCCCTCCCTTCCAGCTTTGCTTCTGCTGAGCACTGAGGCAGCATCTCAATCCACATCCAGCTGTGCCCTTACATTCCCAGGGGAGTTGGGAACTAAATTCCTGCCCAATCAGAACCTGCACCTCTGTACAACACAACACCCATGTTTCCATAAGGATTTTGAGCTTTATCCAGTGCTGTACCTCCCAGCCTTCCCATGGCAGGCATTTGTTCCTGCTCCATCAGCTCCACACAAGAATTAAACTACCAGGACAGTGGGAGCAGTGGCAGTGGTGACAGCAATGGCGACAGCAATGGCAGGAACAGTGACAATGGTGATGGCAACAAGGGATCTCCCTGCTGACAGCCTGACCTTAATCCTCCCTGCCACAGCAGCAGTGACTCATGACTGCTTGGGGACACAATGCTGTGTCCTCTTCATAGCACTGACTTCATATTATGCTCTTCTGAACTATTTTTTTCCCTGTTAAAGCCTCATGGGGTAGGAAAGACCAGTATTAACTATTAATATACAATTTTGGTCTAGCTCACATTACGATCTACAAATTGTAATGCTGACACCAGGGGTTTAAAGACAGTCATAAATATATGTATGTGTTAAAGACCACTCTTGAAAATCCCAGTTTCCCCCCTGAGACCTGCATCACTCGTCCCCATAATCTGCCCATGCATTTGCCTTTCCTGAAACCCCCATGCCTAGTGGGAGCCTCTGTGGGGTCCCCTTCCCCATGGGGTGCCTCGTTCCCTGCAGGGTCCCCAGGCAGCAACTGTAGCCATGCAGCTGCTGCGTCTTTTTTCCTACACTCCCCATAGAAAAGAAAACAAACCTTAGCCTCTAAAACTTAGGACTTTATCACTGATCTCAACACTGAGAGCAATGACTTTTTGGCTAATGGCACCCACCCAGCTCCTCTGCTCTGGTCCCCCTGGCACTCATTGTGCCTGGAAATGCTGGTTTGCTCCAAGGCTTTGCACTCAGGTATGCACTGAGCTCTCTGCAAAGGGTGCAGAGGGAGGCAGGGATGAACCCAAATGCCTTCTCTATCTCAGACCTGCTGGTACTGCTAAACCCTGAATGCTGTCTTGAATGTCTTCTCCAAGGAGGAATGAAATTGATGTCTATTTAGACTCTTCCTGCTCTCTTTTTCTCTAAACCTATAGAAAGTACAGGCTTGAAGAATCACAGAGAAAAAAAAATTATACTGGCCTAAAGTAGGAATTTTACCAGTGAAGATTTTACCACTGTGTAATTAAATGATCCAGGTTCAGAGGGGAAAAAAGTAACAGTACCTTAAGCAAACATTTAATCTAATGCAAACATATTCATACCCAAAATGAAGGCCACCACGTAGTTAGAGATCTGTCCCATCCCCACAATGAGAAAGAGCACTGTGAACATCTCCCAGCTGGTGGAAAAGATCTGGAGGAAGCTGAAGCCAGTCTGCACAGCCATTGTCAAAAAAAGGATATTCTTCCTGCCAAACCTTTGGTAAAGAAAAAGATTATTACTGAAATAGCATGTATTTATGGTGGGGGCTATGTAGGAGGGCACAAGGCAGAACAAATATTCAACCTCAAGTGATGCATCTTAGCACAACCTGAAGTTCTGTTCATCTTAAAGAATTTTATTATTTTCATATGCACTAAAAAATATTAAAATTTCCAAGACCCACGAGACAAACAGAGAAGAAAAGCCATGAGCAGAAACTTCAGGGATGCACTAGACAGAGATTAAGGAGACTAGGCAACAGTACAATAGGGAGACACATGCAGGCTGCAAGCCACACACCTGAAAGTTAGGAAATGATGGCTTTTAGGCTACTGGCATCTATACTTTGCAACACCATTATCCTTAATGTGTTAAATAGCTTTGTCAATTGGTTTCAGTCCGAGTTGCCACACATACTGCACCCTTTCCCTCACCTGTTTCTCTGCATTAGGATTACATGGCATGTTGTCCTGGAGAGGCAGAACAAGTTCATGTATGGGTTTTCATACCTGTGGGCACAGATGCTGCATGGGCTGCACCACCTGCTGCCTGCAGCAACCCTTGAGAAAGGCTTCTGTAGCAGACACGGGGAAATTGCTCAGGTACAGGTTCAGATCATACCCCTTTTCCTGACAAAACCCCCAAATAATCCAAGGAAGCTCATGCAGGAAGACATGAGCCAGGCTCTCAGTGGCTGTGCTGCCACCAGGGCAAACACAGTTCCTCAAATGCTCCCACTGCGCAAATGGCACCACTGGGATTTAGTGATTATCTCATCTCCCTTTCAAACAGTAACACCAACTGACTTCTGCACTGGGGCAGGAGTCAGGAGATTAAATTCAGATCACATGGAATTTAATGCTGGAGGCTTTAGGATTAAGACTCCCAGTGAGTTTTGAAACCCCTCTGATAAGCACCCAGAGGACTCCTGCTACCTTATGACATCCTCATTCTCAGACAGCAGTCAAAGCAGGATCAGAGATCACATAAGAGTAGGGCTCAGGGCTGTAGGGAGAGGGGAGCAGGGACTTGTAGAGGGAATATTCTACATTCAATACTTGTAAGGCCAAAACCTCAACACTGCTGAGACAATTATCAAATGTCTGTAAGGATTTTTTTTTTACATTTTATATCTACTTAGTGAGATGCTATGACAATTGCTATCCATTTTCAGGTTATCTTTTTTCCTTGCTTTCATATATCCTTACTCTATCCTACCATATAGCAAACCCTCTATCCTATGCAGAGAGTCCATTCAAAGGGCAAATTTCTATCTTGCAGCTCTAACAAGGGATTATCAGTTAATGTGCAACAAAACCCAGCATCTTTTAAACTACTCAAAAGGCTGGATAAAGAAACAAATAGGAACTGGGTTGTGAAGGGAAATCCATTGCATGAATCTGCAAAGCAGCCACATGGGTTCGTTTTGGAGATCAGTCCCCGGGCTCTGAAGTGCCCAAAAGACAGAAATCCTTCACCTGGGATAGACCAAGATGGGATTTTTGGAAGAAGCCAGGCCAGTTACATAATTTTGATCAGAACTCAGAGTATCAGCCATTTCATTCCTTTTGTGTCTTAAAAACAAATGCACCAGCTGTGGCCCCAGGTCTGCCCTGCTCTGTCCATGACATTACCTGTCTGAGAGCTGCCCCGAGATGAAGGAGCCGATGAGAACCCCCACGAAGAAGAGGGAGGTGGTCAGTGGGGCTTTCCAGTCGTCCTCACACACCAGGTTCCACTGCAAGAGAAAGGCCTGTGCTCAGATACAGCCCCAGTGCTGTGCCGAGCCTCATCCAGCACAGGAGCTGCTGGTTGGAGACACACAAATTTCCATGCAATGGAATTCTCTTTCCCCATATCCACACTTTCACCTATCACTGCCACTGTTTTCTTAGTCAAGGTCACTGTTGGAACATCCTGCTTAAAGCACAGGAAAAAGAAGGGAAAGTGACTGCCTCCCCAAGGCAACTCCATGAGGCCAAAACACCAGCAGCTGTCTGACAGCCCCATTGCCTCTGAAGGGGATGAGTAGCCAGCAAAACCAAACCTGATGGGAACCTGTGTGTGCAGCTCAGGTACTGCCCTGGACCTGTTTCCAGCACAATCCTCCCATAACATACACACCAGACCCCTGGACCTGGCTCCCTGTGGTCCAAGATGCTCCCACCAGTGAAACAGAGCAATGGAGAAGGGTAAAGAACCGTCCCAGCTAAGGACAGTTTCCAGTTTACCTCTGCCAGCACAAAACGTGCTGCATCTCTATAAATTCTGGCACTGACAAAACATATGTAAGAAGACACACAGAATGAAATATCTTTTCTTGCACTCACATATTATCAAATTCTGTTCCACCCCACAACCTGCACCACTGACTTGCCACCCATCACTCACAGCCTCATGACTGCAGCTGGCTGGGACTGCAGACTTAGGACAGTAGCCAGTGTGGAAACTTCCACCTAAAACTACTCATAACCTCAGACAAGGTTTAAAAAAAAATAAAAATGGCATCATGAGCCTCTGTCCACTGAAGTTACAGCTGAGCATGTCTCTGCCAAGGCTTGCTCCCTTCCTGGTGACTAATCTCCTGGTTAAGGCATGCCTGCCAGGAACACTTAGGGAGAGGCTTCAAATATGTCACTCTCAGATCAGATAATTCTACCACAATGGTAAGTTAATTAGATCACAGATCAAAGTATGGCATAATTTTAATAATCATCCATGCTATCAGAGAGTGGGGCCGTCGCTTGCAAAAGCAGTCACCCTCTGCTTGAAGAATGCACAGGCCAAGCACAGGCAAAGGCTTGGTGATGGAGCAGAAACCTGCCCTCAGAGCTGCTCAGGCTCCTCACTCAGCTGCAGGTAACAAGAAGCAACTCTTGTGTTACAGAGACACCCAGGTGCTGTCTGATGGCACCACAAATCCTGCCAAAAACGAACCACTGGTGGATTGGTGGCTGAGCTTCACTGCTGCTGCAGAACAGGCAGGCAAACCCCAAAACAAGGGGGAAGGTTTGATGCAGTTTGCTTTAGACTGTAATTTAGGAAAGAGAGGCAATCAATGCCTATGTTCAGGCAGAAGTATGCTGCCAGCAGAGGGGAGTCAAGTACTTCTGCCCTTTGCCAGCCTGCAAAGTAACACCAGCTACATGACAGAAAAATAAGTTGAGGTTAAAAACACAGCCCATGCCTCTTCCTTAGGAGCACACATGTCTTCAATGCAGGAGCAAGGAGACTTACTAAAACGTGCTTCCAAGACTTAAATCTGATTAAGAACAAAAAGAACCCTATGGCGGCATTTTCTGTAAGGTATTTTCTCTTCCCTTCTGGGAACGGAGAGGTGATGAAGTTTGGGCCTGTCTGGGCACACATCTGCGCTTATCTGCACTGTGTTTGAGAAGGTGGAGGTTAGCATGTGGGTCAGTGGGGCTCTGGTACGTTCAAGGATGCTAATTGTGAAAAACAGATGCAGGGATCTGCTTCACTTGTCAAAGAAATCAGATTCCTGTAAAGAAGGTTGGTGGAAATCAAGTCCAGTATTTAAAACAAAGCAAAATTCAGCTACAAAAACCATGGCATTAGAAGTACACTGCAGAGGTCTTTCACCACGTCCTGCTGCACCTCCCTTTCCCCACTTGGGGAAAGCTGTTGACTAACAGTGTGGCAGAATTTGCACCTGATACAAACTATTGTTAATTATCTGGGTGCTGAGCACCCTGGCCTGGGGCCACCAGCACGGCGCCTGGTCCCGGACCTTCAGACTTGAGTTGCTCGAGGTTAAGGATCAGTGTTTTCAAAATATCTCCGTGGTGCCAAAGGCACTTTGGCTGTAAAATAAACCCAGCTAAATAATAACTTGCCCATGAAACTGCATTGCCTCCTTGGTGCCAAATGCCTCCTATCCAGGTGTTCGCTCCATGACATATTGCACACCCAGCAAAAATTCACTGTACAGGGTCAAGTCTTTAAGATTTGGGGGATGTGGTAAACAGCACACAGCAGCTGGCTGTCCAAAGAGGGGTTACTGTGTACAGGAACTCACTGCATTTGACCAGAAAACACACAAATACATCAAATCCATCTAACTTTAAGTATACCTGAAGCTGCTGAGTGAACAATCCACCTATTTTAGCTCCAATACCACATGGTACCTGAGCAATACAGCCCTACTCTACAGGTACACCTCATCTCCCAGATTGCAACCTCCCATCCCCACAGGCACTCGCTCTGACTGAGGCTCATGCCATGGCACTGCAGAGTGATCAAGCACATATCAACATGGTAAGGTTTCACTAGTGCTTCAGTGTATAGGGAAAAGTGAAATGTAGCTTATTTGACCCCTTCCTCAGAGGCTGCATCCATCATAGACAGCACCAAGCACACCATGACTACAGGAGCTACAGCCCAGCCACAGCTTAACTGCCTACAGCTACAACTTCCAAACTGTCTCTACTGGGCTAATTATACATTAACCAGAAAATAAGTAATTCTGTAATGTCCCTGGCAAAGCAGACTGGGGAGCAAAGTTCATGTAAGATTCCAAGCAAGGCCTCTGAATGCTAGGAATAGGAGCTGCTCAAGAACACTGTTTTAAATCACTTTTATTCCCATCAAATCCCTACAACCCTTTCTGACAAGGTCCCAGCTACTGGTAGAGCCAATTCTGCTGCGTGCTGCTGGTAGATGGACAGGCTTTCTGAAAAACTGAAATTGCTGTAGAAGGTGCCCTGACTGCCCAAAGTACGCCCCCCCCCCCCGCCCCCCCCCGCCAATCAGAAATCACTAATTAACATCCTGAGTACAACCTATTCACATCAGAGGAGAAAACACTAGTGGAGCCTTGTGTAAATGGGTGGATCTGCAAACCAGGGAAAATCTGAACTTGTTTCCAAGAGTAAAGCTGACGATGAATAACTCAAGAAGTGTTAATTATTCACAGATGGCCCCATCCTGCTCTCTGGGAACCACGGCCAGCAATGAGACCAGCTCTGCTCAGTGCACAAGTGACAAGCACAGGCACCTCCATGCCCGAGCACAGGGTGGGCTTCCAGGGCTGGGTAGGGCTGATCTCCACTGATGGAAAGAGCCATAACAGAACAGAAAAGGCCTTCAGATGCCTTCAAACCTCAGCAATTCCTATCCAGTCTCTTGCTTCTGCTAGCCCCAAAAGCTTCTGGTTTCTGCCTTCACTAACATCAGTGCCAGGGCTGGGACAGGGACTGAGCAGGGTGACACAGGTGACAGACCAGTAGCCCCAGTAGAGCCTCTGACACTCACTCTGCCCTTGGCAGGGGCCTCGAAGTGGTGTCTGGGGTACATGCCATACCCCAGTGGTGGAGGGCAGCTCAGTGTGTCCCCAGGGAGTGGTGTTGGGTGGCAACCTCCCTCAAGGGAACTAACCTAATGCCTGCTCCTAAGGGCAAAACTGGTGCTTGTCCTTGAGCCTCTAATTCATGTTTGATCTGAGCATCATTATCTGGAAGTAAAAGAGAAGTAGATTAAGTTCCAGAAAAGAATACCAATGTAATAGACCCCAGGAGCCTGCCAAGAGGAAAAGGAAACCCTGCAGCCTCTTCATCTCAGCCAAGGGATCACTCTTGACCCCACAATGACTCACATTTCCACTTGCTCACCATCATACTTACAGCCCCTTTCTTATATCATCCTGGCCTGATGATCACCTGTGGACACATCCACTTTTCCCCATCATCTCCATTTTAAGACCATGCAAATGACCCAGTCTGGGATTCTCTGTTCCCAGAGTTCAGCATGTCCTCATAGACCAAGTAACACAAGGTGCTGAGCTGGCATTTCCCACTTCCCTTCAAGCAGCAATAACAACAGGATTTAATGCAACTGAACAGATCAAATAAAGTCTCCAGTGCTTAATCTTATACCATCAAGTTCTGCTCTTCAACTGAGTTTGTGAACTGAAGCTGTTTCTTCACTGAGCTCTTCTGATGGCATGTCCTGGCTTGTCTTTCCTAATACAGAGAAAAATGTTGGATACAAAAATAAGCATCTCAAATTTATCTAAACTGCCTCTTTCCAGCATTTCAACAGTGCCTGTTTTCCTTGTTTTGAAACCAAATTCTGCATTTTTTCCAAATGTCTATGACAATTTTGAAACAAAACAAGTATCCTTCTTTTCCATCTGGTTTACAGATGGGAACCTGGCACTTGGTTTCCATCTCTGAATGTGCTATTGCCTCTCTGGCATGCCCCAGGCCCAATGGCAAACCCCACTGCTGCATCCCATCCGAATCCTGCACAGAATGCTCTATTTGGCATCTGCCAACATAAATTATTTACTGTTCATTAAGAAGAATCACATTTCTCCTCCTTTTGCTTCATTCTCGCAGAGCAAGCACTGACTCCAAAACAGAGATGACAAGTTCATAGACACCCCAGGATAAACTGACCTCCCTCTGGCAGTGAGAGTGGCATTGACTGTGCCAGCAGTGGCCACCAGGCTCCCACCACGCAGCTGCGCCAGCCCATGGGTCACAGCCGGGAAAGTGGGCAGCACAGGCTGCTGCTTCAGTTTGCCCATGGACAGGAGCAGGGCAAGCTTTCCATGCACCCCTGCCTTGATTTGATATTGTAAGGGATCTCCAGCGACTGAGTACAACTGTCAGCACAAATGGCAAGTGTCACGTGTGCCAGTGACTTCCCTTTGAGCAGGTAACAGGAGACTGACATCCCCTGCCCACATCCTGCCTGCCTGGCATGTGGCTGAGCCCATGTCTGCACACCCCAAGCACAGACCTTCTTCCTGTGTCCTCAGGGCACAGACTCCTCGCCTCATCATCAGAACCTTTCCTGGCTGTGCCATCCATTGATGTTTTTTTGGTGGCAGATGTTGCTGCTGAGTCACAGGGACTTGTGAGGAGGGTTCCACACCCATTCCCTGCCATGAACCCCGAGGGTGAGCCATTAGTGCATGAGGAGGGTGGCCCTTGGCTACCTAGGGCACGCTCAGCTGAAGGACCGCGGAGCATGCCAGCTGCCATTGCCTGGGATGAGGGTGAGCCTGTTATTCCCTGAAACCCCTTACACAACGCAGAACAGCAGCAGCACTCTTACAGCTTCAGAGGAATAATTTTCCTTCTCTAACGGAGTTTGACACTCCGTGCCAGCTTTACAGAACAGCACGTCCCGGCGACCACACCATGGCACGGCTAGAAGACCCAAACAAGTGCTTACATGACCCGGCACCGCTGATGTTCCCACATGACACTCTGTACAAATGATGCCACTGCAGAGCCTTACAAACTGACCGGACAGCCTGGGAGTGACCACGGCACCTGCCTCGCACCAATCCCAGCGCTGATGGCCACGGAAGCCAATGGCATTCCAGGGTGCGGGGCCAGCGAGGGTCCACTGTGCCCTAGCTCCAGCCAGGCTGGGTGTGTGTTTACCTGAACGTGTCCATGTCCCCATTCAACGCCGCACTGAGAACGAGCAATTCTACCGCATAGAAAATTTACCGGGATGGTCAGCGTGTGGCAGGAGGAAACTACCGGGCTTCTATTTTCAGCCTCTGCCTCCCCCTCCACACAAACCTGTCTTCGAGTAAAACAAGCTGGAAAACACAGCTGGGATGGCGAAGGTGGGCAGCTCCTTTGGCAAACCCTACATCTCGCATCCCTCCCGCTCCTCGCAGCATCGTGCCCACCCGGACCCTTTCCCACAGGCACTTCACCCGCTGGTTCCTGCTCCCTGTTCGCCGCCCCCCAGGCAGAATGACATGCCCCGGCCCCAGCAGAGCCCGGGGTAGGAGCTGCCGCTCCCGCGGCCGCGCACCTCGGTGACGATGGTGGAGCGATAGACATCGCGGCTGTACTCCCAGCCGTCCAGGCACGGCTCCTGCTCCACTGCCTCCAGCTCTACGTCGGAGCCGGGTCGCAGCCCCAGCGCCGAGAAGTTGGCGAGCGCGGCCAGGCGGTAGCGGCGGCAGCGGCTCGGCGCCTCCTGCCCGCCCCGCAGCTCCAGCGGGATGCTGGCGTTGCGCCACTCGCCGCTCAGGTTGGCCCCGCGGGGCACGACGCACCGGTGCTCGGGGGTGCCGGCCAGGAACACAACCGACATCCCGTTGAAGCCATTGGGAATGATGCTGGCGCTGAGCAGAAAGAAGACGAGGCGCTGGAAGCGGCCCCACTCGCCCAGGAAGGCGGTGGCAGCATCGTAGTCGCGCATGACGAGCGCGAAGCTCCGCGTGCCTCCCGCGGGGTCTGCGCGCTCCGCGGAGGCGGTACGGGCAGCTCCGCCCCCGCCCGGCCCAGCCCCCGCAGGGCGGTGCGTCTGTCCCGTCGGTCCCGGCCGGAGGAGAGTGGGGGCTCTGCGCCAGCCCCGGGCTCTGCCGGCCCCGCCTCCCCGCGGCATCCCTGGAGCCTTCCCCCGGCCATCGCTTCTGCCCCGCCGCCGGCTCCGGAGCTTTCCGTAGGAGGCGTGTCCCGGTTTTTTCCATTTATTTCCCTGGGCAGCCGCAGCCGGAGCGGACCGGGCGGTGCCGGTACCGACAGGACGAGACGGGGCGGCTGCCTCGGCAGCAGCTGCCGGTGCGAGATCAGCGCCCGGTGGGAGCGCGGCGATAGTCCCACCGCCCCCAGCCTTCCCCGAGTCCCGAATCCCTCCCTTCGGGGACCCAAAACACGCTACCCTCTGTATTGCTGCTGCAAGATGGATGCACAGCGGGGCACAGCCGGGCATCACGAGAACAGTTAATAGACAGAGAACTGGAACAGCGAGCCATCAGCTGGGAGCTGCCGGGGCTGCCGGGGCCGGCGGGGTCTCTTTCCCCGGATCATTCCACGAAACGTAGAGACGGCAATTATGTGAGCCCTCCTACACACTGGCACAGAGGAAAACAAGGATCAGACACAGCTTTAGGAATCAAACGCTCTCACAGCCCCTGAAATCCTGTCCCTAATGCAGCCCCGTGCTTTTTCCCAGCAGTGTTTACTCTCGGCAACAGACAAGGTCAGCAATGTCTGCTCAAGGAGCCTGTAGCAGCTCTGGCCTGGGGAGAGGAGCTTTTTATATTCCCATCTCCTATCCGTTTACTATTCCTGCTCTACACGTGACTCTGGCTTTGCTTGCAGTCGGATACGTGGATAGCTATCAAAGCCATTTCAGAAATCTGAACAGCGCTGTCATCTTCTGAAATAACTCAGGGGGCACTCAGAAACCCCGTGGTGTCTAAAACAAGCACAGTGCTTGCCCTGCTTGGACAATAAACTACCTGGAAGTGTGAGCAGGGCAAGCTGTGAGCAGGGCGAGCCCAGACGAGGATTCCCGTGCCAGCCTCATGGGCGAGAGCAGGCTGGAAAGCATTGCTCCAGCAGAGATCACAGAGGGCGACGCGGGAGTGTGGGAAGGAAGCACGGAGTGGGAGCGATGGCTTGGCGGTGCTTGGGGAGGAGAAGCAGATGGTAACATTTATCTGGCCAGGCAGCGATCTGCTGCTGCTTCAGATGTGGGATGAAGAACCCATGTCGTGGGAAGATTCAGGTATCTCCTGTTTGGAGAGAACATCCTCATGCTGGGCCTGGGCTACTGAACAGTCTAAGCTGTCCCCAGTGATAAGAGGAGGGTGGGGGCCAGTTGGGACAGATCAGGGGTTCTCAGGCAGCAGCAGGCAACAGCAGGCAGCAGCCCTCCACCTGCCCTGCCGTGCCCTGGGGCTGTGCAAGAACCATACTAAAGAAATGCAATGCATGCCTGCTCCCATGGGGAGATTAGGGTTGTGGACTGTATTGTCTTAAGCATTAATGTTAATGCAATCTTAGTAATTATTCAGTCAACAGTAATTTATTACAGAGGACTAATTTGCAGTGCTCAGAAATAACTGTGGTTAGGCTGCAAATTTAGCATATCAAAAGTAAGTGGTAGACATTGACTCAGTAAGTGGTAGATGACATGGTTAGGTTTATCTGGTTTGCAGATGTATCCTTAACATACTAAAATTTCACGTGTCTGACGTGAAAACACCACAGTGTTTTCTCTTAAAATGTGAACCTGCATAAATTAGCAGTTATAGAAATCCCTCGTGTTCTAGCCAGCTGTACTAGTTTGAAAGCAAACCAGTGAGACACTCTAAATCAGAACTACAATTTAATAGGAAAATTAAAAATAAATGCAGTAGTACAGAAACACTGACAGAGACAGAATATAACCTGACACCCTGTAGGTCAGGGTGGTGGTAGCAGTCCGATTAAATGGTGGCTGCAGTCCTCCTGAAGTGATGGATGTGGTTCTATTGAAGTGGTGATCCTGTAGAAGGGCCTGCTCTTCCTCTGAAGGTCCAGTGGTGGTTATGTAGCTCTTTTCCTCTGGGAACCCAGGAGGTAAGGGTTGAGTGCGGGGTTCCAAACCTCAGATTATATCCAGTTTGGGATGCTTGGTTCCTCCCCCAGGCAGAGCATCTCAAAATGGGATGATGTAATTTTATGAGTCATGCAGTGAGGCTTGATAGCCCATTAACAGAAGATATGTCCCGGAGGGAGTTATCAGGGATGTGTCATGGAAGAGATAAAAGAACACTGCTCCGCCTGGTTTTAACATGTTAAGATGGTGATAGAATACATACTTTTGGTTACATTTTGCACTGTAACTTAAGACACAAGCTCTGCCACAGCACCACAAGCTCCTGCTGCAATCACCATAACCCAGAGTTTTTGCTGGGTGCTTGTGGCAGGACATCCTCCTCTCTCTCATGGCTGGGGCATTTGGAAGAGATAACTCAGGCCAGTTTAATAGCCCAGCAAGGGGTCAGAGAGCCCAGTAAGGGGTCACCTCCAGGCGCCAAGAGTCTGAGCCCCAGCCCCAAGTACACATCGTGGTATGAGAGCAGATGTGGAAAGAGATAAAAGAAAATAAACATCGGTGACCAAAAGACATGGTCCTTACGTCTATAAAAGTCCACATGAATTATCACAGAGGCAGAAGTCTCTTACACACTCCTTGGAACGTGTGAGAAGATTTCTTCCCGAAGCTTGGATGCAACTTTGTGGTTACTTTTCTGGAAATTGAGGGAAAGGATTTCGATGTGTGCCCCTTCAACAATTTGGTGGTAAGAAACAATGGATCCTAAGTTATACTATTTCTTAGCTAGCTGCAAATTTCATGGTACCTTTAACCCCAAGTGTATAATACTAGTATTCCCATTTGTCTTATTCCTGTGTAGTAAAAGTCTGTTTTAAGTCTGACATTTGTTAGTTTTGTGTCTATTAATAAATAATTCATTCTATAATAGACTGAATCAGCCATTATTAAAGAACTTGCAAATGAGAGTGGGTCTTGGGGTGCTGGCCACCTCAATAATGCAACTGCCTGCTGCCAGAAGCCTGGACAAAAGGCAGGGACTTATTTAAACCCACATCATCCATTCATAACAGTGCTCCCCAGCTTGCAAACCCCACTTGTGATCCAAGCATGGAAATTATGAAAACCACATGGAAACAGTGGCCAGTGAATGGCTTGGACAGTTGTGGAGCAAATTCACTGTAGGGGAAGGACCAGTCCTCGTTCTTCCAACTGACCCTTCTGAAGGAAGTCAGTGCATGTGTCCAGAGAAGGGCAACAGAGCTAGGGAAGGAGCTGGAGCATAATTCTGATAAGGAGCAGCTGAGGGAGCAGGAGGGGCTCTGGAGTATGGGAGGCTCAGTGGAGATCTTGCTCTCTACAACTCCCTGAAAAGAGGAGGAAGTGAGGTGGGGGTTGGTCTCTTCTCCCAAGGAAGAAGCAATAGGATGAGAGGAAACAGCCTCATGTTGCACCAGGGGAGGTTTGGGTTGGATATTAGGGAAAATTTGTTCATGACACTGGCATGGGCAGTGGTGGAGTCACCATCCCTGGAGGGATTTAACACACATGAAGATATGTGACTTGGTGACATGGTTTAGTGGTGGGCTTGATAGTGCTGGGGGGCTTTTTGCACCAAAACAATTCCATAATTTTTCCACACCCTTATAAAAGACATTTTCAGCTATTAGATGAAGAGCATTTTATGGGAAATGAGGTTAGGGAGAGTCCTGTAAACTGAAATCAGACACTGAAGAGCCAGCAGAGCAAAGGAGTAGTTCATTATAGAGGGAGATGGAACAAATCTTTGAATGGCTGAGACACCACCTCTGGTGCAGGCACTTGGTTCTTGTGGAAGCAGAAAGCTGCACCAATAGCTGCTGGATGCCACAAGCTGCCCCTAGCTGTGGAGCAGCCCAGTGCGGTCACATTACCCTCACCTAGTGTGACACTGTGCTACTGCTGGCATCAGAGCTCCTGCTCTGCTCCAGAGTGGGGTGGTACTGCTCACAGCAGCTCTGCTTTTTCTGCTAGGGCAAAGCTCCTTTGAAGGGATCCTCTGCTGTGGTGGGATAGCTGTGCCACCCTCCCAGTAGCTGTCTTGAGAGCTGGGAATTAGAAAGCACATGACAGTTTAGAGTTTTGTGGATTGCACAGCACTTGGATCATGTGGAAACTTGCTTATCAAAGCAAGACCCATTTTGTATGTGTCCTCTGAGGGGCTCTGTACCACATGCTGGAGCTCCCATGCCACCCTGCTGGAGTGTGATAGAGCCCTGCTCTGCCCAAAGCCCTGGCCTTGCCCTCCTGCCTGCCCTGGAGTTGGTGATCACATCCATCAGGGTCACATCCCACTGGACCAATAGCATCTGGGAAAAAGTTATCTTTAGCAGCCTTTAAAAAGGCTCTTATCTCTGCCTTTCTGCTCTCTCAGCAATATAGTGCAAGTACCCCTGGAGCAGTGCCAAGAGTTGCCTGATGTTCACTTGAATCCAATTTGTGGGACTTGGAGCCCTTAGGGGCATTATGGCCACCACTTCCCAGTTCTTGGTAGTGGTGAATGAACATGTCTCCTCCTAAGCAAAGCCCAGCAGACAAACATTTGGTGTGAATGATTTTTCATCTTATTTGTGGTAGGAATGCTGTAAAAGAGATGGATTAAAGAGATGACTTTAGCATGTGTGTGAGGATTTAGGATAAACCCTCCCAAAGCCCACCTACTCAAGTGCAGTCAGCTTTCCCAAGGCTATCCACCACCCACAAAGGACTTCAGTAATTTTCCTTGGTGTAAGGTCACTCCAGCCAGGGAAGAGATATTGCTTTGGCCCTGGTGGGGACCAGCACACACTTCCTCTGCAGCAGCAGCAGGTGCATCGAGGCAAACGTGTCCTGCTTCCCTGGCCCCCAGCCTTTGGGTCAGAGCTCAGTGATGTGGGTCAAGGGCTGCATCAGAGCAAGGAATCGCCAGAGGTCTTGCCAGAGAAAAGACAAGATACTCAAGCCCATCACTACGTTGTAAAACGACCTCTCCCGGAGCGATCATTGCCAGAGGTTTCCCGAAGCGCTGCCCTCTGGGTGGATTTGGATGTTCTTTCTTGAGAACCTCCTCACCACGCCGGGACTCCTCACAGAGCTGGCTCTTGTCCCATCCTGCTGGAAGCCGCTGGATATTTCAGTTTTCATCACTAGATGGAGCAAGAGACAGCACAGCGCCTGGATGGAGCTCTAACTTGCCCCACGGCCCTGCATCCAGACAGCTCCTCTGCCCCTCATCCACTCCCCACATCCTCTATACACCCCTGCATCCCAGGCACAGCCATTTACCACTGTCTCCCCTACACATCCCATACATTCCTCTGCACATCATGCATCCAATGCCTTCCTTTATACCCCCTCCACTCCCCCAGATGTTGGGGGACATACTGCCTGGGGAAGCTCGGATTCTCCATTCCAAGGACAGATTAGACACCTTTTGGGAGGGTCATGGGTGGCTGATACTGCCTAGGGACACAGACAAGGCGTGTGTGGCCTCCCGAGAGCCCCTCCAGCCGGATTTTCCAGTGATGGTGTCCATGTCCCACTGGTGAGCCCAAGTCCTCCCAACCCACGGTCCCACAGTGCCAGCAGCTTGGGGAGGACACACTCATCACTGGCCTCCTGGAACCCTTCAGGTTTGGGAGGGAAGAACTAAGATGTTTCTTCAGAAAATAGTTATTCTCATTAATAAAGCCAAAAGCCTGAACCAGGCTTGAGCAGTATCTTTGCAGAGTGAAGTGCGACCCTGTGCACATCAACTGCCCTGAAAGTAGTACTGACCCCAGCCCAGGCCCTCCCCACTGGGCTTCCTGCAAAAGGAACTGCTTTAGAACTACTTAAAAATTCAGAATATTTAAGTGTCCTGGTGGAGAAGCTATTCCTGGGCTGGAAGAGCTCTGAGAGTGTTTGCAGGGGAGAAACAGAAGCAAAACTACTTGCAGATAAATTTCCTTAGAATCGGGAGCAGTTTTCTGGGTTTTACTATATGTGTAGGGAAGATTTTTTTCCTCCTTGAAGTAATTAAAATAGTTCTTTCACAAATGAGAAAGGGAAGAGAGGGAACTTTTCCAAAGAGCCTCTTTCCCTCAATCCCCCTCCTATGGCACAGGACATTTATCCTCAGAGGAACGGATGGACTGAGATTGAGTCCCTGGGACAGACAGGCAGTAACAAAAGCAAAGGTAAACCACTCCAAACAAAAGCTGCAGCAGAACAGGGGTGTGGTGGTGGAAATAATGCCTGGCGGAAACTTTAATGATGATACATGGAAAAAGTTAAAATGATTAAAACTTGAATCAGTCTGGCCCTGGTCCCACCTCATTTAGTTAATAAATGCTGTGCTTCATCATGGTGGAGCTTACGCCTCTTTTTTTCTAAAGAAGAGAGGAGGCTCCCAGTGTTAGGCTAGTCAGAGTAGCTGCATGGGCAGCAGAGGATCTGGGGGCCCCAGTGCTGCCCAGGCCCTCTGTACCCTTCAGTCTCACAGTGGGTATCACCCCAAGGGGCTGAAGCCCCCCACCATTAATGCCCAGGGCAGAGAGGCCAGGGATGGTGGTGGCTAAACCACAGAAATACATCCAACAGGTGTGCATTCAAGGGTGAACAGAAAAATCACTAACTGCAGAGTCATAAGCATGTTAATTATTTGAATACGTGCACTAATTAGACATGGAGTTACACAGACCCACACTATGAAAACCTTTCCTGCCACATGCAGATTCTCAGAGATTGTGTCTTTTAAATGTTTTAGGCACATACAGACAATTTCCATATATGAACACTTGCCAAATAAAACTGTTTAGGTTAAATATTGGAGGCACTTACCTCATTGTCCCTTCTGACTTTCCCATACACCAGTGATTTGAATCCCAAGCAACTATTAAAACCAGACCCATCGAGATTGAGCTACAGAAGCAAACATCCCTCTGACACAGCTGCTAACCCCAGCCTGCCCTTGCCTCCCAATCCTCCACATTCCCACCACCCAGTGGGCTTCTGTACTCCAAGGGTCAGCAATAACCTTTCCTTGGGAAGAAGGCCCAGATCACTCCAGCAGTGACAGCAGTAACACCCCCAGCACTGCAGAGCCTAGGACATCAGGTGGGAGAAGGTTCCCTTGGAGTGTCACCATGGCTGGTCAAACATCACCAAAACCACTGATTCACTGGCCTTGTGCAGGGGCAGATGCAGCAAAGCTCTGGACCATCACAGGACAAGCTGGGTCACAGTGGTGGAGAGGAGCCAGGCACCAGTGGGGGATCATGTAACAGGCAGAGACACAGTGGCCTTTCCCATCTCCACACCCAATAGGATGTAGGATCCCAGGAAGATCTCAAGTTAAAAAAACCCCACACCAACTCCCTCCAAAACATAGGCCAAACCTCAAACGAGCTCTCAATGAAATGTGAAAAGCAATTCACATTTGCAATTCGTACAGAGATGCAATTCATAACTCCAAGATGCTTTTTGAAGTTTATCCAGCTGTCCTCACCTGGATACCAGGGGAACCCCACACGTACAGACCAGGCAAAGGCCAAGTGATGTCAGACAAAACCCATAATACAATTTTATTTTTTTGTTTCATACAAACAGCACCCTCCCCATATTTTACAGAGTTTAACAGCATTATCTGGTGACACAGAAGGTGACACTTGCCTGTGGCTGTTCCTGCAAGCCTCACAACAGTAATGGGGTGGCCTGAAGCCAGGAAACCATGTGCCCTGGGATGGGCCTGTGTGAGGCAGCTCCAAGCTCTGCAGGGGGATCAAGTGAATTGATTACTCCTAAGAAAGGGTATCATGAGAGGCCATGTGGAAATACTCATTTGAGGGAACCTGGGATCAAATTAAAAGAATGGCTCCATGCCCAGCACTCCCAGTGCTGTACTGGTGTGCCAGCCAAGCAAGACCACCAAGGGTGCCCTGGCTCAGCTGGGTGTTTAAAATGAGGGCAATGAACCAACTTAAGAACTTCTTGGCATTCCCTGTATCAGGGCTGCTGACTCCTGGCATCCTGAAGGATATGGCCACCATGCAGGTGGAGTCAAATGGGGACAAAAGCCTCAGGGAGTGACAAACAGCACCACTGGCAGGTCCAAATGTCTGCCTGGAAAAGGGGGAAAGGCACCCTGTGCCATTCACGTTGAGTTTTCCATCATGCAGCTGAGCTGTATTCAATCCTATTTGGGTGAAGCCCGAACTCTCAAGCTACAGGCACCAGAGCTCGAACCGGCTATGTGTAAGGATAACAGAGGAATTCAGAATAAATGTTTCCAACAATGGCAACCTAAGGAGCTCCAAGTAGAGCCCTGCAAACCAGGGCAGTAATGCTTCCCACCTGATTACCATTAGTCTCCTCATTTACACTTGTCCCAAACATTCCCCTTCAGAGAGTCCAACTGACCAAGCAAGGTCATGCAAATACAAGAAAAACATGGTTCAGCTCTGTGATAAAAATTTCCATGTTTCTTGTAATTTAATAATTAAAAATTCCTGATGGCAGAAGGAGGGGGAGATGGATGTCCGGCTGCTAGCAGGAATGCACACAGCCAGCATCCCTGTGGTACCCAGCTGGAGGGAGCCCAGGGCTGCTGGGAGGCTGCGGGACGCAGGGCAGGAGCTGCTGCATCTCTGTAAAGCACTGCATGAAGAGATCTAGATGGAGACCAGTAACACCCTAAAATTCCTTCTGGGGTGCAGAACCTGTAGGAAGAAATTACCTGCTCAGCCCCAACTAGGATCATGCTCCCAACCCTCCTCCAATCCACAGTTTTCCCTCTTATGGAGAACCAGGAGGGAAAGGGGTGAGGCTCTCAAAGTGAGGCTGTTGCAAAGCAGAAGTAACCTCATGGTAGCAAAGACACAGCTCCCATCACCTTGCACAGCAGTACTCAGCAGCTGAGCAACTCAACTCTCTCTCTCCTTCCTCCAAGTATTAACATGAAAAAACCCACATTTCTCTAACAAAGCAACATTTCAAGATCCACAAAATCTCTTCCCTGTCAAATAAAGTGGATGATGGATGTGGCTGAAGGCACAGCCTTGGGAGATGGGTATAAAACTAATCCTGCCGCCCTGGGACTTGGGGCTCACCCAAGCTCCAGTTATTCCCTAAGTGCCTGGAGGGATTTTATCACCCCCTCCCTGCTGGGAGGCAGACCCAGATAGCAGTGATCTGAGGATCTAGAAATAAAGGACTGCAAAACTATAGCAAAAACTGGGGAACAGTCACAATGGCCAAAGCAAAGGCATCTGTGGGCAGAAGTAGGGATAATCAAAGGGTGCTCCAGACTACTGCAGTGTCCTTTCAAGGTGTGCTTGAGTGATTAGATGACAGAACAATAGAATTAGGAGTAGAAGAAGGAAGAAAAAAACCTCATCACACACTCAGTGTGGAGATCTCTTGGGGAACTCAAATCAGTCCGTGTCAGCTTCAAACTGCACTGCCCTGGTCCAGGGAGTTTCACTATAATTACTGCTTTAAGAGACCACCCTTCCTTGACACATCTGCTGGGATGCAGCTGACTGAGGCACCCACTGGTATCGTCCTGACTCTCAGGGATTGGTTTTTAATCACTGGGGCAGCCACAGGACAGAAGATTAGGGTCAGGACATAAGAGACAGCTTCTTTTGCTAAAGTGCCTTATTTTCTTTGAGCTTTTAAAACATCTTCTAAAACATCTTCAGTAGAAGGAGGGCACAAAAAAAAAAAAAAAAAAAAGAAAAAAAAAAAGGAATACAGGTTTTTATATGAAACAGAGTAGAGAATTAATCAATATTTACACAGATCTTGGATAAGACTATAGCACAGACTAATAACCCAACACAGCAAAAAGCAGAGTGCCAAAAAGAAGGGAAAACCTGTTTGAATGCTTTCAACACCATTCTCCAGAGATCCCAAGTGTAAATGGTTTTATCTAGGAAAAAGCATTTTAACTTGGGCTTTGGTAATCGGAGTTGATTACAGCCCCGCTGCTCACAGCTGGCAGGAGAACGTGGGTGGGCACACCCGACCTCTCCAGAGCACAGCCCAGGCTTAGACGAGTTCAACTTTAGCGTTTGGATAAACAGCGACCACATCATATCCCTCGGGGGGTTTAACCCTCTCCTTGGCGTGCGTCTCACAGTACAGCTGCTCCTCAATGAAGAAATACCCTCTCTGCTTCAGGTTGAGGCCACAGTCGTCGCACATGAAGCACTCGGGGTGGTAGAGTTTGTCCCGAGCCTTGACGATGGTGCCCCTGGGAGAGATGGGGAAAGCTTAGGTGAGGTGGAGAAACAATGTGCATGAACAGCTTTTCCTGCTGCCTCAAGTAAAACAGAGTAGGTGGAGGAAAGCAGCATGCAGGGACATGTAAGGGTGTTATCAGGGGTTCTCATCCCAACATCTCAGCCCACCCAAAGCTGCCACCTCATTCCAGGTATGGCTTCACTATGCTTCTGCGGGAAGGGGTGCTCCACACCCGGCAGCACTGCTCCACAGCTCGATGCAAAGCAGAGCCTTAAGTATCTACAGTCAGCCTGGATCTGAAAATCAGGAGCAAGCATCCTGCAAGGACTGGGGCTGTACACTCACAGGCACTATGACTTATGGAGCAGAGACCCTCAACTCACAGCACCAAGAACACGGTTACAGTCATTTGCACAGCTCACACTCAGCCAGCATACCTGGCTTGAGCAGGATGTAAATTACAGCAAAACCTAAGTTACAATAGGTCATAAATTACAACAGAACCAAACAGAAAAACACCTATACTTTCTGAAATAAACATCCATCTGTCAGACAGTAACTCTTCAACAAACAAAAAAACCAACTCACGGCTCTCTTCTTCTCAACACTCATGGTGTTTCTCCCCCCAGCCCTTGTAAGGCAGTGAAGGAGGGCCAGTGCTGTGGTGCTATTCATAGTCCCTGGGCAGCTACTGTGATAAGCAGGGCACAAACCATCCCATAAACTATCCCTTGGGAGACTCCCTTAAAAGGGGCAATCCAAACTGTATTGCTCAGGTTTAGATATGGTTAGAAAAAACCAGAAAGGGATTCAAGGTATTCTCCTATAAATTATAACCCATGTGCCTGGCAGGACCCAACCCAGCTGTGTTCCAGTGTCACCATCCCCACTGCACAGGAGGCTTTGGTGAGGCAAGACACTTACACAATCCCATTCCCACAGCGGGTGCACTCGGGAAGCATCTGCAGCCCGGACATGGGACCACCAAGCTTTGGCACCGGGGGCTTGATGTTTCGGGGGTTGCTCAGTTTGTCGAGTTTTTCACCTGCCAAGAATTATAAAGACACAGATTGAAAACTCTGCCTCTCAGGGCTGTTTTTTTCTCTTTTTCTTCCTTTTCTTTTTCTTTTCCCTTAAGGAGTCCAATGAGTCTCTGTGTGTCATAACAGGATCTGCAACTTCCTTGGAAGTTCCAGGATAGCACTAGCTCAATAGACATGGACCTTGTCAAAATACAAAGCAGCTGTGATCTAGAGATGTGAGGTTAATTTGGCTGTAACACTACTTACTAAGTTAAGAATAATAAATAGTGAAGAGCTCAGAGAAGCTCAAAAAAAAAAAAAAAGGTTCCATCACACCAACATTTCAGGCACACTTGGTAGATCCACCATCTCTCAAGGAGATGGAGATGAAAGCCTTTCAGAGAATGAGGCAAACTGAACCAAACAATAATAGAATCACATGCACTTTTCTTCCTAGAGCACGCATTTAAGCTCAAATAATCTAAACCAAAATATTGTGATAGAAGATAAGGTCTTCTGAGGCACCAGGCCTCCTTTCATAAACATCCAACAATGGGAAAGGAAGCAATGAAGATTTTGTGCATGTGAACAGTATCATAGCAGCGTTTTCAGTGTTGCTGCCTGCACTGCACTCCCTACAGACGATCTACCATCTGCCCTCCAATTCTGGACAACACCAACATGCTTGTTACCAACCCCTGGGATACTTAAAAGCTTCCAGTAGTGACTGCACGGTTTTCCACGGCTGACAACTGACTGGTCTGTTTGGCATATATCGATCTATGGTTCCTCTGTGATGGCCTAAGTTCATAGAAAGGAAAAGCTCATGAAGAAGGACCATTTGGCTCACAGTTTGGAAAAGCAGCAGAGGAGCTCTTGGATGAACAAGTCATTCTCCAGAGTTCTAATTTGCCACACTCCCTGAGCTTCCAAGATGTTTCAGTCCAGGGTCCATTGTAAACACATGCTTCAAGCCCTGACTCCCAGAAGGTCTCAGTAGGGCACAAGCACTTTCTGACTGAGCTATCTGCACATACTCTGTGCCAGTTTTGGCAACTCCAGAGCAAAATCCAGTGCAAGTGCCTTCCGTGGCTCCAGGAACATCTCTGCCTTTCCTGAAGGGAACTTTTAATATCTGGAGCCAATGCATTGTCACTGCTGGTTGTTCACTGACCCCAGGCAGGGTCACACAATAGATACAGTTTGAAGGGCATTGCTCAGAAAAGCTTTGTTCCATGGAGAGACCCCTGCTCCTCCATCCAGTGTGTCTCAGGAGTGCTTATTGTCCTGGGCCCAGACAGGAAGGAGGGTGCACACCTGACTCATCCCCTGGGGTGCACAGGCACCTTCACACCACAGCCCCCCTCTCCAGCCATGGCTCTGACAAAGAGACCAATGCTTCCAGCAGTTCCAGCGAAGTGGGTAAAACCTAAAGGACCAACTTCCCACCAGACCCCACTTCCCCAAAACACAATAGAGTGTTTAGCAATGCCAAGAGCTTTGATACGTGCAAGAGTGCCTGCCCAAGAGCAGAGCAGGGCTACTCCACCCCAGGAGTTTCCCCCAGTGCTCAGCTGGCTCCAGCCAAGCCCCTTGCTGAATCCTTCTGCTGCCTTGCTGGGAATAAAATGAAGCAACTGCTCAAGCTGTTGGCTTCCCCCAGCATGAGACACAGCATGCTTGGACTAGACATGCTCCTTTGCCAACATTTAACAGTTAAGCTGTCGCTGCCTCTCATGCAGAGTGCTTGATAAGCTGCTTAAAAAAGGAAGGAAGGGGAAAAAAAAGGGATTTTACAGCAAAATGAACCCTGCAGAGAAGGCTGCTTCCCATCTTCCTGAACTGTGGATCATTTTCTTCTATTTACCAGCTCAGTCTAACGGTGATTCACAGTCTTCAGCAGGGCAGGAAAATGCTTTAACTCCACAACCTCAACCATGCCATCCCCGTTATGGCTGGAGGGTGTCGTTCCTGGGTCATGGGTGCCTATGAAGGTGGGCACTGCCATCCCTCCAGCCTCCACCTCAGCACAAAGCACTGCTCCCTAAGGGTGTGGGATAGGGCTAAAATGCTTTCAGTAGAAACACATTCCATATAAAACAGATTGTTGTCCAAGACACGCAGCTCTTCAGGAGAGGAGAGCTTGACTTTAAAAGGACGATGCAGAGCAGGCTTAAGTCAAAATGTGTAATTTTAGGCTTAAGGAAAAAGCAGTGGTGGCAGCTGTAAAACAAACCCAGCAGGAACACTTGGGATTGAAAACATGCTGGAACATCACAGAGCTTCATGCCAAGCAGAGATGCTTTTCACTTAATTTTTCATCCCTTGTGAAATAAATGAATGACCAAGGCATGAGTGGGGCTGTGCCTGCAGGCAGTCACACATTCCTTCCACACCAATGAGGGGGAGAGGGAGGATGGTAGAGCCCAGGAGGTGACAATGACTGCTCCAGCCTGTCTCATGCTGGCTGGTACCCGACAGCAGCCTCTCAGGCTCCAGTCGAACAGGTGGTGTTGCACTGGTGATGGGCTAGTGCCAAGAGAATGCTAACGAGCACACATCCAGGACTGGCTGGACAGTCCCAGGATGTGGGGACTTGTCCTGACACCTCTTTGTTCCCCATTCCTCCAGTCCACAGTCTTTTCTTTCTCCCTTCCTCCTAGCAGTGGGTTGCTGCCAGCCCAGGGCTGCGGGATGCAGGGAGAAGCAGGAGCAAAGCTTGAATTTTGTTCCCTTTCCCTGGCACAGAGAAGGGAGGCAGTCAGCAGCGTTACTAATTGGGATTAACAGTCACTTCCCATTTGCTTCTTCCTAATGAGGAGACTGGGGGAGCAGCAGGTTTGTCCTTGCTCTTGGTAAAGGACTTGAAGGTCCAACTGGGGCCTGTATTTAACATCAGTTTTTCTGCCAATCCAGGGGCTGTAATACTAATACTAAATATAATAATAAACCCAGTGCTTCTGAGGTTGGTCCTGTCTCATGCTTTGCAACTATGGCTCAGTTCCACTGAGAAAACCAATGCTGGTAGAATTCCATGATGATCAGAAGTTACCTGCAATTGTGCTTCTTGTGAAGCAAGAACCAACATCCTTCTCGTCAAAGAACGGACTTCTCCAGCACTTTAGATACACAGAAACTGAAGTGCAGCAGCCCAGCTCCCTACCTCTCACAGCTTCATAATGAGATTTACAGTAGTTGGTATTTTCCCATAAAATATACGTTCCTGGATTCCCATGATTGGAGTATGGGGCCCTTGGAAGCAAGCAGAAAGAGAAGTCTTGCCCTAATTACTGTAAAGCAAAGGCTAAAAGTTTGAATATAAAAATCCCAATGGACTTAAGGTTGAAAGGCAAAAAGAAAAGGTGAAATGTATAGATTGGGAAGCTTATTATTTAATGTGTTAATGACACGGGCAGGAAGCTGTGACAGACCTGAGAAGTGAGCCAAGAACTCCTGATCTCTATCCCTGCATTTCTGAGGACCATCCCACATCCTTATGCAAATGCCATTTACTTAACCAGACCAGGTTCTTCAACAGTGATCTTAAACAACTGCTTAAGGCCATCACATTTCATAAACCGTCTCGGAAAAACAGCTGCCACACTGGTTGCAAATCCAGCTTTCACACGGTGCTCAAGTCAGCCACAAAATTTGGCAAGCCAGAGTACACAAAACCCTGATTTGAAACCTGCCATCCCAGTGGTTTCCTCACAGGAGGGTGCTTGGGTGCCAACCTCCTTACCATTCTCACCGGCCTCCAACATTCCCTGTAAGTATCGGAAGGATCCCGACTGCTTTGGCTCTGAAATGGGCTTTTCATAATCCTGAAGCATTTTGTAGACATCTGACTCCACATCAATCCCATTTCTGTTCCGTGGGAGAGACTTCACGGGGTCAATGCTGGTTTAAAGCAAAGAAAGAAAGGCTCAAGTCAAACAGAAACAGCTACTGTAAGCTCATCAGGCAGGTACTGAAATCTCTACATTCCCACAGATTTAATTAAGCACCTCTGTTCCCATGTGTTTCCCTGCCTGGACGTATGTCTGGCCCAGGAACAGCTGCTGAATCAAGGAGGTTAAACTTGTTCCCTTGTTGGGCTCCAATTGAGCAACACAGCAAGGGCTAGCCCAGTTACCAAATGCCTTCAGGAAAGAGGGCAGCTGCTTGTAAATGCTGTAAATTGCTTTGCCACCCATGGAATTTACTGAAAAAATGGGAAAAATATGCATTTCATTAGCTATGCAGGGCCAGGGCATGCACTCACCCCTTGTAAGGGCATCTGGAGAGCATGTGCCAGGCAGGACAGCAAACCCTCTCACCACCCACAAGTGCCTCTTGTGAAGCTGGTGTTACCATAGGTACATCACAAGCACAGCCCACAGCTTAACTGAGAAAACCATGCCACCAGAGAGGGGGACACTGGGGCTGCCCTGTAACCCCCACCTCCAGCCTTCAGACTGGAGCTGCTCCTGGTCTGTATGTGAAGCATTTGGGATGCACAGACAACAAATAACAATTTAAACCACTATTCCAGTCCAATACATCAAAACAGGAAAAGCATGGTCTGGAATCAAAAATATTTCAGGTACATGTTTAAATGTCCTGCTGAGAAGAGCTGAATCCAAGTGCTGTTGTGCTCCAGAGGCCCCAACACACAGCACAGCTCTGGGCAAGGGGCTCCTCCTCCTTTTTATAGAGGTCATCAAGATCATTATAAAACCAATAAAAATAGCAAGAGCCCTGAAATCCATCAGCTTCACATACTTTAGCCATCATCTGGATAATTTTCTCCACCAGTATTATATTCACATCTGCTTAAATAAATAAACAAAAGAAATAACATTCACTTTTAAAGAAAGAAAGAGAAAAAAAACCTCCAGACAAAGGTCACTTTCAAAGAATGGCCAGAGCTCCACATTCTGGGAGTGACTCCCCAGCAGCTCTGGTCCCTGTGGGAAGTAAGGGCCAGCCTGGGTGGTGGGGCTGAGCCACGCTGGGGCAAAGCCATGGACTTATCCCCATGACTCCCAGCCAGTCTAAACCCTGCATGTGCGCTCCAAGTGCTTGTCTACCCTGCTACACCTCACTCCTACATCAGTTCACACATTTTCAATGGGAAAAGGCAGGTTTTGGCCAGCCCAGCCTCATCAAACACCAATTCAAAGAAAACGCACTCCTGCCCCAATTCTACTCAAAGACCCAAGTGAATGTCCTGGCTTTCGGCTCACTTGCAGATAACGCCAGATTTTGTTCTCTATATTTTTTGTGCAGTTCTCCTCTTTCCAACTTCATTAACTTTCCTGGAGCAGCACAGGGAATAAGCTGTGCTGAAATACAGATTCATGCAGACACAGAGTTCCCAAGCTGAAAAGAAACTCTCTTTGCATGTGATACAGACATTACTTTCTTGCAGGATATTTTGCCAGTTTGGAGGAACATAAATCAAGATCCTCATAAGCCATGTGAAAGCATCCCAGCTCACAACCTGGCTTGTCTCAAAGTCTGAGTTATCCACCCAAACCATTCTTGGCTACACAAAAGCCTTTTCTTTCCTAGGAGTATTATTTATTCCTCAGCCTCCCGGATAGCTGTACTGAACAGATATAAACATCCCAGTTACTGGAGTTCATCTTTTCAGCCGGTATCTCCAGTTTCCAGGGCAAGTGTTGGCTCCTGGGTCTGTGGCAAGGTGATCCCCACTCCTAGGAGGGCAGCACCTTCCATCCTGCCTTGGATATACACTTTTAATAAACAGTGCATTATTGTCTGTGACACTCACAGCCATGGAATTGTTTAGGTTAGAAAAGCCCTCTAAGATCATCAAGCCACATCATTCCCCCAGCACTGCCAAGGCCACCACTAAACCATGTCCCCAAGAGAAACATCCACATGTCTGTTAAGTCCCTCCAAGTATGGCGACTCCACCATCGCTCCAGGCAGCCTGCGCCAGGGTTTGACAACCTTTTTGGTGACATTTTTGCTAATATGCAATTTAAACCTCTCCTCCTCTTGTCTTCCCTAGCATTAATCCCAGTACCCAGGGGCCACTAATCTACCTACTCACATCAGCAATAGAAGGGTCTTAACAGAGATCTGGAGAATGAGCACCTTCACCAAGATGCATACCTGAGCATTGCATCAGCATCACAAGCCTCAATTCAATGTTGCAGTTGCTACCTAGGTAGATGTGGCTGTTTTGTTCAGAAATTGGTGTTTCCAAACCTTTTTTTTTTCCTTTGTTTTGTTTATTTGGCTAGTTTCTTTTTTTTTCCTCCCACCTACACTTGACCAGTGAAGCAGGGGTCCAGCCCAGCATCTTGATGGACTTGGCAGAGTTAGGTCAATGGTTAGCGAGGATGATCTTGAAGGTCTTTCTAACTGAAATGAGTCTAAGATTCCATGATATCTGGAGCTTCAGGAGCACCACAGCTTCTGTGCACTCCCTGAACTGGAGTTTGCAGGAACAGCAGCAGACACAGAACGCAAGCCCTGCCCTGGTCCTACCTGTGGGCAGGAGTGATGTGGAGTCCACTCAGCTGGCCTGGAAGCGCTGACTCAGAGCTGTTGTTCACATGGAGCCGGGTTGGTTGGTGATGCTGCACATTCAGCATCTGCTTGTTGTCCATGGGGCTGCCCTCAGATCCATGGGGAATTGACCTCCTGCTCTGGGCAGGGCCACTGTCCTGGAAGAGAAAGAAAGCAGAAAAACCTAAAATTTATAATGTGTGATGTACATGGAGGGGCTGTGTTGGGACATGCAGTTTGCAGTAATAACATTTTATGTGTGTTGTGGAAAACAGGCATGTGCAGCAGGAAAAGGAAAATTCAGGCTTGACCTGCAGTTAAATTGTGCTGAATCTACACAGCTCCCCTTGGTCCCCAAACAAATGAACTTGCTGTTTCTCCATGGTGAGCCACTGCCAAATATTCTGCATTTACTCTCCTGTAAAAGTGTATTTGCTATTTCTTTAAAAGAAAGGCTCTTTAAGTGAGTCTACTTCTTATTCCACATTCCATCACTCTGAGGGCACTTGTTGTGCTCCTGCCTTCAGGGCCATCACTTCCATTTCCATCAGCAAAACAGGATAAATCCACGCTAGGCAGCTCCACTTGTAAGCTGGGCAACACCTGAGGCCAAGGGACCAGTCCTGGGATTTTCACTTGCAGCTATCCATGTCCACACAGATCCATGTTCGTTTAGGGAGGTTTTCTCCCCAGATAAGATCAGCCTTTTACAGTATGAGCAACACATCAGTCAAGGGTTTAGCTTTGTATTCATATTTCCATTTGCTTTTTAAGTCCCCAAGGTAAACTGTAGAAATCTTTTTGTCATATAACCTCAAGTCAGGAACTCAGATGCCATTAAACCACAAATTTTCCCCATTACTTTACCATTTTACCAATGTCAAACATTACCTATGTGTTATTCCACACACATGGAATTCTATGTATATGGGTTGTTGCAGTGGGGATCCTGCAACATGCATATACCAAACCAGGCGTCCCGTGGAAAGGAAATATATATGGACAGACAGATTCTTGCTAGCTGTTTCAGAGATGTTTATTTCTCCAGCCGCATGGCCGGAGCTCTGCTGAGGAACTGTTCCAGTCACGGGACCAAGGGTCCTTCTGCCCGCGCAGGGAACACAAACCAACCAATGGGAACGAGGCTGAGCAGGGACAGGGAAGCCCCGTGTCTGTGCCCTCAGGGCCCCTCTCCCAGGGCTACACGGCAGGGGAGGGACCCCAACACCTCACCCGTTTTATTTTAATAAAAGGAGAATGAAAACAACTGGATAAACATAACAAGAACAGTTTCAAGACAAAACAAGCCACCCTCCTGAGTCTTTAAATGTCCAATCAGATTCTGTGGAACATCTTAGGGTTGACAGAAGGGAGACAGAACTCTGAGCATGCTTTGTGGGGAAACTGAGGCAGGAGAGGGTTTAACTTCTTCCCTCCCCCTTTTCATCCCCCACTCGGCATTGGAAAGGGATTTTTGGGGAAACAATTGGCAAAAGCATGGTTTTGTGAGGGAAACCATGGGTGAAAAAACGGATTGGGAATACACTGGGGGTAATAGGACATAGGGTAAAAGGGAAAGGTGGGATTAGGAAAGGGAGACTGTAGGGGGGGTTTACAAGGGAGATATTGTCTAACATGACTACGATTTTTAGCATATATACTGCCTTTCACAGAAACACCATCAGGCCCAGTGACCTGCGATGCTTGTAACCCTTTTCTACCTCGTATAATTTTGAATTCCACTACCTCTCCATTTCCCAAGCTTGGGATGCATTTTTCAGGGTTATTCTTTTTAATAGCAGTTCTATGCACGAATATGTCTTGCTGGTTGTCACACCTTGTTATAAAACCATAATTTTGCTTAACATTATACCATTTTACTATCCCTAAGATCTTAGTTACTACGATCTTTTCCTTTTTCTGAGTGGCTGCTGTTTTCTGTCTCACTGCGTCTTTGCTCTCTCTTTCGGTCGCTCCCGTGTTGGAATTGTCGGAGCTGCTGGTGCCTGCGCGCTCTTCCCGGGGTCGCGTTCGGGGCCGCGCGGGCCGGGCCGGGCCGCGCCGCTCAGTTCTCCGTGCGTCGCCTCCTCTGGTCGCAGCTTCGCTGCCGATGCCGGGCGCTGTACCCACGTCTCGGCCGGGCCCCCGAGCGATGACCCCCCCGCGCCCTGCTCCAGCGCGCGTTTTGGCTGGGCGCGGCTCCGCTCCACCGCCACCGCCGCCAGCCACCGCCCGCGTGCCGCCTCTCTCGGTCAGGCATTCACGGGGCTCGCTCCACCACGCGCTGCGCGCGGCCGTGCGGGCACTGCCGGGTCCCGCCGCTCCCGCCGCGCCTCGCTCCGCCACCGCGGCTCGCGTGGCTCCGCCCGCGCGCGGGAACTGCCTCGCTGCTGCTCGCAGAGCGCTCGGTGCACGTGGCCTGGGCCGCACGGTCCCTGCGCCAGGCTTCCCTTCGCCAGGACACAGCTGACATTGCTCAACAGTCTCAGTAACTAAATAATATTCACGAAAATATTCTTCCATCGGCATATATTTTGACTCCAGTATTAACTGTGTCCAAACGGTTTTCCAAAAGCCCTTGGTAATAATTAAATCCCAAGAAACATAGAAAAAGTTCTTAAACAACCATGCCAGGAAGTGTTTCAGTTCTTTTTGAGCTTGAATCAAGCTAAAATTTACAAATTGTTGTTCAAGAATCATTTTAAGTTTAAGATAAATGTCCATATGCGGCTCTGAGAGCCAAGAGTCTTCCCACGGTTCCTCCATAGTTTAGATATGGAATAGCAAAGCAAAACCAAGAAGAGGAATCCAAAGTTTCCAGGGTTTACTCACACAAATCAGTCGCTTAGGGATCGGGGATCGTTCTGCCCGCATTCTCCACCATTATGTTGCAGTGGGGATCCTGCAACATGCATATACCAAACCAGGCGTCCCGTGGAAAGGAAATATATATGGACAGACAGATTCTTGCTAGCTGTTTCAGAGATGTTTATTTCTCCAGCCGCATGGCCGGAGCTCTGCTGAGGAACTGTTCCAGTCACGGGACCAAGGGTCCTTCTGCCCGCGCAGGGAACACAAACCAACCAATGGGAACGAGGCTGAGCAGGGGCAGGGAAACCCCGTGCCTGTGCCCTCAGGGCCCCTCTCCCAGGGCTCCATGGCAGGGGAGGGACCCCAACAATGGGTGTGCTATTAGTCAGTCCCATCCACACCCATAAACCAAGCAGTACCTACTGCTAATGTCAACTGAGCCAGGCTTTACCTGCAAAAACTCACTATGGGGAGAGGAGCTAATTCCAGCAATTGGGAAAAGCAGCAGGAAGCTGGACACAGCCCATGGACACACGCTGGTTGCTATTTCCAGCCATGTGAGTCACAAACATGCCTGGACTGATGAAAGACATAGATGCTGTGTAAAAAGCTGGAATCTGTTTAATCTGGTTTAATTTGTTCTAGGGCAGCTCCCCAACAGAGCTGCCTTCCATCATCTTCTCAGTAGATTGAAGCTGATGAAAAACCAAGCAGGGAAATAAAACACCATCCTGTGAACAAACAACAAAGTGCATATTGTGGGGCTCTGATACAAAGCTTACTTTTGACTAAAATAATCCCATAAATACTAATTGGAAACAAACGTCTATCACTGGTGCACAGGACAACACACTGGCACTCCCAAACCTTGTAAAAACGAACAGCTAAGAGAAGTAAAAAACAGATCCTGCCAGAAAACGGTCTTGGAAGTCCAATCCTTCAGTTCTTCCTAAGGCAAAACACCCATTGATAAAACCAAGCTTAGTTAAGAACTGCAAGATGGTGCCTTTGAGGTTTTTTCCCTACCATCAGCTGAAATCCAGCAAGCTCCCAGCAACTTCCCCAGCTCAGAAACTGCCTGGAGCCCTCTTGGCACAGTTCCCTCCACACCATGCATGCACACACACGTGGGGAAAACTGCTTCCAATATAATAACTTCAAATTGTCTATTAAAAAAGAAATTTTGCTGCCAGGAATAATATAATTTTAACTGTTCCCCAATTTATATGCTTAAAACAAATATATATACAAGCAGGCTATGGGTTTCTAATTCCCAGATTTACATTATCATTTCAAGGGCAATAAAGAAAAGACTCAACCATGACGCAGACAGGAAAAGAAGGATCATACAGATTTTTTGGGAAAAAAGCAATAGCCCATATGGGTGGCAGCACTGAGAGCTATGAAAGCCATTACCTTTAATTATCTGTGCCACATGGCTCAGATTCACACTCCGTCCAGGGTGGCTGAAGGAGAGGGTCCTCTCCTCTGACCTCATGTGCTCCTGCACACTGGTTGCCATCCAGACATTTGCTGGGGAGCATGGGACTGGCAGCTGTTTCCAGCAAAGGACCTCCAGACCATCATCTCCATGGACTTGCTTAGATCCAAGGCAGTTTGTAAAGTGTTGCCCCTTTGTCCCTGTTAAGCTCAGCAATTTGTACATCAAGACCAAATGTTGCTGTAAAGCTAAAACTTATTGCTTGGGCACTCTCCAAAAGGCATGGAAGGCCAGTGATGTAACAGAAAAACAGAGTCCTTCCTGCACTGCTTGGCATCCCCAATTGCCACTAGCTCTCCGTCCCTGTGAGAGGAGGATGTTCATGGTGGTGGTAGCTCACCTTTCCTCTGCTCAGTCATGTTATAAAGCCACAGGTGACCCACCAGCATCCATAGGGATCAAGAGGCTTCTCCGGTAGCACAAAAAGCTGTTCCCAGATCAGAGCTCAGTCTCCTCTTCCTCAAAGGCTGTGAGACCTCTGCAAGACATTGCTTTGTGCAAAACACTCACACATTCACCCTCAAAATCCCAGAACCAGATGGATTTCTTTTCAGTTGTCAAATTCAAGATCAGTTCAAATTTCCCCCCTTTGGGACCTAATTTGCTTTTCTTTGCTGAATTTTCTTCCTGCTTTTTATGGCCTTTTTAAAACTGAGTTCACAAACCCTTCTTAAGGGTGGCCTGTGGACTTTCACCAAGGACAACTCTTTTAGCCTACAAACCAGAAACTCCCAATTTGTTTTCTCATGCTTGGTGGTTTTTTTAAATGCATTTTGCAAAATATCCTATTTGTCCTTCCACCTTTTTTCAACTGCAAGTCCTTAGCTGTAGAGACCACAGAGATTTAGAGAACATCAGACTTCATATTCCGATCCAAAGCATTTAAAGTTCATTCACTTCAGTGTGTTATAAATTAGACTTTTAAAAGACCAGAAGTACAAACAAAATAATTAATCTCCTTTTTCCAGACTACCAGACAGAGATTAAAACTGAAGATTGCTAATTTGAGAGGTCAACATTGGCTCCTAGAACCTCCAAGCAAGCCCCTCCACCCACAGCATGATTTGGAAGAGCTTTGAGCAATGATGGTTTCAGTGCATCTAAGAAACCTTCCTTGGGAGCAAACTCACCAGCTGCAGAGCTGGAAACATCTCCTAGATTACACCTCCAAGCCCCAAATCTACCCTCCATCTGCCCATTTGTGCAACGGTGGTGGGAGATTTGCCCAGACAGGACCAGCAGCAGCTCTGTCCCTGTGATGTGGGAGCTCATCCCCACAGGAATTGCCTGAACCTTGTTTATTTTCCTAATCCTGGGCGTGCTGGTCCTGTTCTCACACAACACATAAGACTCAAACAGAGCTGAAGGACATTAACGCTTGGCTCAGCCCAAAGCAGTTTTCTGTTTGATTGTCTTCAGATCTCTTCTCAAAAACAGAGCACAATGGGCCAGTGTCACCTGAATATCTGCTGCCAAAATGCTGAATTACAGACACAAGCAATGCTATTTATGCACCAGGAGATAAAGCACCCTTCAGCCATAGAGTCACCCAGAAGAGGTGCCTCTTGTGACCTGTGTCCATCATCCAGCAACAGCAGGACAAGCCTGTCTGCTCCAGCTCCTCCTTTGGCTTCTTTCTCCCTTGCTCCAAGCTTAGGTAATTGAGTCCCAATTGATTCTGGCCTCTCCTGGCAGAGGGCTTTCTGAGGATGAAGTTTTACTGCCTTCATTATTTCAAGTCCTCTGTCATGCAAATGTGCCAAGCAATTAAGCCTGAAGACATATCCCAGTACATCCTGACACCCTCAAGCCAAGATTCGGCCTCTGCACAGAAGACAACTGCAATGCTGCAGTCCCTCCTCTCCTTCCCCCAGGTTTTCAACAGTAAAGATACTGTTTCATCTCTGATAAACCAGTTCAAAAGTCCCAGAAATGGAAATCTTATTATTACCCCACAGAAGGGGCGCATGGGACAGACAGCATGGATTTAATTTCAATGCAAGTAAGTGATTTACACTGTGGCCAATGGCCACAGGAACAGGACTGATTCTCCAACAAAAGCCTCAGGAGAAGTCCCACGGGGAACTCTTATAACAAAGGCTGCTCCCAAAGCTTGGAGAAAAGGATAAATTTTAAAAGCTACACTCATTTTAACACGTATTTCCCTATAAGCACAGTTCAGATGTTCTGTGTATATGCTGCTTTTACAGACTAAGGAGCCTTCAATCTAACTTTCAAAAGCTCCAGTAAGTATGATCCCATTACTTCGCTCAGGTCAGAAGATTAAGAGAGAAGGAAAAAAGGTTGAGTCTCATTTACTGAGGCTGGATAAACTGAGTGTGTGGGTTATTTTACAAGACAAATTTCAAATATTCTGCCAAGCTCCCCTTTCAGTGTATACCACAGTCTGAAGGAAAACCTTATCCATCACATCCTTCTCACTACACTCCTTTCACAGTTGTCACATAATACCAAATTAGTTTTTCAGATCTTTTAAAGTAAGAGATCAAACTCTTAAAATCAGATGGTCTTTTCGTACAAAGGCTGAAGACAATGTTCATGTGAACATGACTCAAGCTGGAGCCTGGTGGAGCCCCAGCCCACCCATATCCCCAGGCAGTACTGCACAAAGGCATGTAGTGACAGGACAAGGGGGAACACCTTCACACTGACAGAGGACAGGTTTAGATGGGATATTAGGAAGAAATTCTTTCCTGTGAAGGTGGTGAGGCCCTGGCACAGGTCGCCCAGAGAAACTGTGGCTGCCCCATCCCTGGAAGTGTTCAAGGCCAGGCTGGATGGGGCTTGGAGCAACCTGGTCTAGTGGAAGGTGTCCCTGCCCATGGCAGGGGGATGGAACTAGATTAGCTTTAAGGTCCTTTTCAACCCAAACCGTTCTGTGATTCTGTATAGCACAAGGTACAGCACAAGGCCAGCACACATTTAACCCAGGAACAAATCTCTCACAGTCAAAGAGCAGTAACATTTCTCCACCTTGGAGCGGCCATGTGGATGGCCACCAGCAAGGCTCTGATGGATGTTTTCTCCCACAGCTCCAGGGAAAAGCTCCACCCCCATGCAAATTAAAGAGCTCAGGAGAGACTCCAGCTGCAATGCCAGGATTTTACCCCATAAGCTACCTTGCTCCCCAACAGTCTCTTAAAAATCCACAGCAATGGAAAAAAGTTACCTGTCAAGATTAAAATGTGTTTGCATTTATCTTGCCTGCAGCAGTGCAGAGGGCACATTTTTAACATCAAGTGTGAGAGTGGTATTTACCCAGCAGCCAGAGGAGAGCTTTGTATGAATGTCTTGGTAGAAGAGCCTTGAAATTTCCTCCTTTCCCCAGCAGCAGCAGCAAGCTTCTGCCAGGTGACTACCTCACTAGAGCTAGGCTCAACAACAGTCTAAACCCTAGAGAGGACTTTCCTTCTACTTCCCAGTCTTCAGGGTCACCTTCCAAGCTCAGGAACAGGAGGACATTGCTCAGTGCAGGTGTTGGACTGATGCCCCCACCATGCACAGACTGCTGTTGGATTAACTTTCCCACTGACAGAAAATAATATCCACTACAGATGGAAAAATACCTGAAACCATCACAGCAAGTGTCCACCTGCCCTCCTGCCTGCCCCCTTTCTCCCAGGGAAGATGCTACTGTTTCCATTTCAGTCCATGCTTCCACTGAATCACTTTTCTCACCATCTGGTGTTTGGCTTATAGGACAAAGTTGGTGAGCTTAACACTAACAGGCTATGTCCTGATTTCATGCTTTCCAGCTTACTGTCTCTCTCCTCTTCCTCATTTGGGGAATTGTTGCATTTTCAGGTGTTACCATATCACACTTTCTGATTTTCTTTCCATAATCGTTATCAGCAGCTAATTGAAACTAAAAGCTTCACTGGCAACAAGCTAAGCTTCAGGCTACACAAACATTACATGTGTAAAACCAAAAGGTGCCTACTTCACCAGAATGGCTTATCTGAACACCTCTTTCTGTAAAAACCAGGGTAAGGTACACCAGAAAACACAGCAAAAGCAATAGGTTAACATATTTTTTCATTTTGGAATGCCCCAACCTTTTTTTTCCTCATTAATAAAAAAAGATAAATTCAGGTAGATTCAAAAACACGTCTCAGCCTTTCCCAGCCCTCTGTGGCATAAGCTGCTTTAGAGGATGGGAGCAGCTGCTTCAGCCTGATCATCCCGAAGGACCACAGTGAGCATCCTTCCACCATCCAGTATCCCCCCCTTGCACCACTGGGGATGGCTCTCTCCACATCTGTCGTCCCAGCAGGTTACTCAAGTGACCTCCAAGAGCAGTTAATTCCTTTTAAGTGAGACACAAGGAAAAATGAGAGGGGATAAGCTGTTTTTCCTGATGGATAAGAACAGAAAACACTGAGCTACACCTGTGCTTCCAAACACTCAGCACTTCTGAGTACACAAGCAGCAGTTTCCTTACCTGTGTTAACAGAGTCATCACTGAAACTGGTGTTACCAAGTAAAATAACAGAGTGTATGTCTGTGTTAGCACTTAATCCAACAGCATTTTGTTTTGTCCTAAACCAACCCCCACTGTTATCATTTCAGTATAATTCCTATGTACCTTCAATGAGAACAAATTATTCAAGTTACCTAGACAGAAGAAAACACCATTTTAAAGTTTCCAGTCCCATTTTTTCCCTCCTTTATCCTAATAGTGGTTTTGCCTCTTTCATATACCAGGACTACCAAAACTCACTTAATGCTAATTTATATAAGACATACACAGAGAATTTCACATAAAAGATTACAGCTTCAAGATGTTACAGTGGTACTCAGAAAACTCCTCTGCTTTCAAATGCTGCAATACTGTATCACAGGAAAAAGTAAACACAAGTGCACAGCTATGAGTGTGTAACCTCTTCACCCAGTAAATTAGATCACTGATATTTTGTGGTGTAAAACCCCAATATCTGGGTGTGAAATGTTGCCTGAGCACCCGGAGCTCACAGCTGATGCACCCACAATGGCTGTCAGGATTCAGCATGTTTCTGCTATTAAATCAGTCCTCAAAAACGAGTTGAGAGCTCCCATGGAAAGGAACCCGCATTTGTGCCAGGGCATTAGCTCATCCTTTGTTTTCCCCAAAGCACAAGGCAGACATTTTCCCTCCTTCCGTCAGGAGAGTGCTGGTTCGTGCCCAGCCAGTTGGGACAGGAGGTCTCAGCAAGACTTTCCCAGAAGCAGGCACGGCCCATCCTGCCCTGCGAGCAGGGGAGGAAGGAAGGTCAGTTGCCTTGAGAAAGGAAATTCCACCTCTTCAGCAAGGAGGCTTTAACCCCCAGCTCACAGAACTCAGCATGGCCTATGCCAGGCTTTTGAAAAGAAGTTATGTGTAAGTTTCCTGCACGGCAGCAACCCACGGAGAACTTAAAACAAATACTCCATTTAATTAAAGTTAAATTAAACTAAATCCATTACTCAGTTAATTAAGTGAGGAGACATTCACCCTTAGTAAAAAAAGAAAAAAGATCTAGCAAAAAGCAAATATGAGCATATTTAAGACATTTTTAAAGGTGTTAAAATCAGTGCTAAGGGACATGTTAGCAGCAAAGTACCCTCCCTGCTCTACTGCGGGACAACCACTGCTGTCCCTAGGTGCCCAGAGCTGGGGCACCAGAGGCTCAGACTCCCCTGAAGCCCACATGTAATTTTATTTATGTAATTAGGAGCAAGCATGATCAGCAGTGATACTATTTGTGAGGTCAGGGCAAGTATGAAAAACTCCTAGGAATGATGCTGCAGAGCCCATGCTGCGTGGATGCCACGTGCAACAGAAGGTAGCAGCTCCTCAGTCCTGCAACCACACACATCTGAGCCCCTCTGGCAAGAACAAACAAAGGTGTATTCACATTTCCACTGGCCTGGCTCACACCCAGCACTGGGTTTCCTGCACTGACTGGATTAGGCTGCTCAAACAGCTACACTAAATGCAAGTTTGCCCCAGTTCCTCCTCTTCACCCCCTTCTGGCTGGCATTTTCACATGGCAAGCCACACGCCTTGCACCTGATTTTAGTCAGGACAAACTAACAACAAATCTTTGTGGACTGAGAGCTGGGTGTCAAGAACAGATAACACATAGGAAAAATAATTCGGAAGTGATGAGCAGAAACAGCCTTCTCATCATTCCTGTGCAACTCCCCTGATGCTGTGGAGAGACCAGCTCTTCTCCACTGCCCAGAGCTCATCCCCTAGTCGGGTGGTCAGGCTGGGAAAGCCACTGCTCAGGACGCAGCACAAGAGACATCCAAGAGCACTGACCTACCTCCCTCATCCATCCCCTGAGAATGACATGGGGGCTGCTCTGCCAGCTGAGTAGCACCAGGATGCCGTTCCTGACAGACTGCTCTGGGAAGTGCCTCTCCCTGTCTGCACTGCCAGCGGAAACCCAGCCTTTCACCCCACATAGCTATTTCAGCGAAGCATCCAGATCTGGGAGGACTCGCATCCTATTCCAGCTCTGGCTACGCGCTGCCAATTTAATTTCTGCTGCAATTATTCTCCCACCCACACGCTTGATCTACTGTCAATCAGCACTGACAGGGTCCCCATAGCCCAAAGCCTGCATTTCCAGCTCCCCTGGGCTAGAGAGCTGCTGATTCTGGCAGTTTGAGAATGAACAAGAAAATAAATATGTTCTCTTTTTATTAGCACTGCATAGGGGTATTTTGACTAGCAAGTTGATGCTACAGGAAGCAAAATCAGTGGGATCTCCAGAAACTGACGGATAGGTGCTCCCACTCTCCCCATCTGCTGGGGAGAAGTGGCTGGGGCCCATGCCCACAAGGACATAAACACCATGCCAAGTGAGACTGGGGATCCTAACATATCAGCAGTGATGTCATGTCTGCATGATGGAAATCTTGACTGCTGGCTGGAAAGCTCTGAGCTGCCCTCAGCATGCCTGTGGGTCCCACCTCCACCCATCTCCGTGTCCAGTGGACAGGATGCAAGTCTGAATGTCACTGCATTTGTGGCCTCCTCTGTAGATCCTTGCTGTTAAGGACAGATTTGTCTAGTGAAACCAACTGACAACCAAAGCCTGCGTAAAAAAAAAAAATTCCTGAAGGTGACTCACTCATCCTGTTCAGTATTATTTCTGCTAATTATGAAAAAGCAGCTCTCCAGTTCCAGCTTCTTCAGTTTGAGGGCAGCTATTCCCCACAGTCATGGCATTAATCAAAGTTTTAATAAGGAGGATTGATTACATTCTTGGACTCTGAGTAGGGATTTTCCACAAAGCTCAACTGAGAAACCACAACAGATTTAGAAAGAGGGGAGAGGAAAACTCACTGGCCACTCCATACCTTCCAAGTTCTCTTGCACAGAAGATAACTACAAATTTCACTGCCTTCAAGACAAAGATAATACCTAAACAAACTAAATTGTAATAATAGAAACACAGATTTTCCAACAAATCACTCAGACTGAGGCATTCTGCTTAAGCTCACGTTTCAGGGCCTCCAGCAAGAGTTACTGTAGTCACAAGTCAAGATTTTCAACAGATCTTTGCTCAGGATGATGAAAAAGCATACAGAGTAAAAACCTGGAGGAAGGAAGGATATGTGCTCCACATTACTGCAAAGGCCACTGGGGTAAAACTCTCAAAATCTTTTGCACGGACAACCCCCAACCTCTTTTTGTGATTTGAGGGCAGAATTCCAGCAGAAATTTTTCCCTGTGTTTCAAAGCAGATTGCTTTTTTCCAGATGCAAGGAAGTGCACCTAAAGGTTGCACATATTGAGCAAAGTTATTACTTTACAATGAGATTTTTCCTTCGCACAATCTAGTAAGTGCCTTTGCTAGAGGGGCTGAATGAACACAGCACAGGACAGCCCTGGGTCACCTGGCATTGCTCCACAGGGACTCCAGCCATGCCTGAGAGCTCTGCAGCAAGGGTTGGCTCTCTTGGGTGCTGATGGTCATCCTCAGCCTCACACAGGTCAGAGGACATCAGTGATAACACTTGGGTTAGCACAGCTGTTGGCATGTGTCCCAGGCTGTCAACATGAACAACACTGGAGGCACAGGCCATCTGGGGAGAAGAGTCAACCAGCACATCTTGGGTGCAAGCACCACAACCTGGAGGTGTGCATGGAACCACCTTCACCTCCTCTCTGGGAAACCCAAAAAGCCACTAAGGAAGACAACATATGGAAACAGGCACCAAAAAAAAGAGCAAGAGCAAGGATCTGCTGCCTGTACTTGTGTACCCTTGTTCACACACCTCTCTCGGTGCCCTACCACAAACACATCTGCTTTACACATCTACTCCCCAGATTTACAAATTTTCAGTGTACATCTAGATACAGAATAGTCCATCCCTATCCCCTTCATTATATTCTACAAAACTGTCTAATTTTTAAAAAGATCCATATGTAACATATATTAATAGTCAGATTCAAATCCAATCTGCATTAAACCTCAGAAATGTTGTATCTGGCAGTGGAACTGCTGCACATTTGTTCCTCATTTAATACTATTCATAGGGTTTGGGCACATTGAAGTCTAGTAAGAAAAAATATCTGTCAGAGAAGATGGCTATAACTGATAAATGAAGCAAACATGGCCAGAATGCAAAGCCCAAGCTCACACATCACCCTGTGCTGTAAGTCAGGGCAGGAAAGACAAACAGTCCCGCATGTCGCTGGTGTCCGGTACTGGAGCAGCTCTGCTGGTGCTGCTGTTGTGCTGTGCCTCTACCCAGCAGGAATGCAGAATATCTGCAAATTCCACAACGCTGGAACAGCCAACAGACTCAATGGCCTCACGCTTTGGTCAATTTCTCATTGGAGGATCTCGCCCCATCCTGATCACTCGGTGGGCTCTCTGCTGCTAGTGCTTTCTCCCCATTCCTCACCGAAGGAAACACCATTCCTTGTAGCGCCATCCCCTCTCTTCCACCCCTGCAGCTCTTGCATTCTTTCTGGACTGAGCCAAATGAGGGCTGAGGGGGCACCCTGGGACCCTCATCAGGACACAAGCCTCTCTGGAAAGGAGCAGTTGAGCTAAACCAGCAGATCCTGCACACAGGCATTTTGTAAGGGTTCGAGAAAAAGCATGGAATAGCATATGACATAAACCACCTCTGTGGAGAAGGAGACCATCTGAGCAATATTTGAACATTCAGAGTCAGCCAAAGAGCGCTCAAGTGCTTCTGGGGCAGGCACAGGGGACTATGTCCGCCTGAACTGACATACTTTGGTGTTCTGAGGGCTGCAGGCAGCCCCAGGGCCTCTGCAACTGCCCTGAGTGGGGTGGTCAACCTACAGCAGTGAGAAGCCTCAGCAGGCTCCAGCCCTGCCATCCCTGACCTCGGGTGCCCTGGGAAAGTTGGCAGCATGTGCATCAGCTCAGCACACATTCAAGGGGCAGCCAGACAGCAGGAGCTGCCCTCTGCCTATCTATCCCCCTGGTCTCCTCCTTGTTCCCCAGATATCTCTACAATGTGGACCAGCTCATGCAAAAATTGACAATCCAGTACCTCATAAGCAGAGAAGAAGAAAAGAAACCCCATGCCTCTTTCCATCAAGAAGCCAAAGGAGAGTGAGAGTCACCTTTGACCTTGCTAACAAGCCATAAGTCAAGAGATGGGTAGGAAAGCTGGGGAGACCTGCTCAGCTCCATTCACCGCCTGGCTGCTGCAGGAGACGGGGTAGTAAGGCAGGGCAGGATATAGGCAGAAGGTTCCAGGGAACAGAGCTGAGGACAGAGGGAAGAGAGAAGCTGCAAAGCAGAGAGAAGGAGTGAGAGAGGAAAAAAAACCAAGGCAAAAGATGAGAACATTACAAAAAAAAAAAAAAAAAAAAGAAAAAAAAAGAAAAAAAATCCACCATCATGGGAGGTGAATCACTGTCATGGGATTGAGAGGGTGCAATAGATTTTGGAAGCAGCCAAGAGGCACATCAGCTGAGGTAGATGCAGACAGACTCTGCGCATGCTGTATCCCGGGACGGGCAGGCACCAGGCAGTCAGAGGACTCCCAACAGCTCCATCCAAAATAACACTGACTCTGAGCTTGGTCACGGCTTCAGGAGGGTCAGTGCTGCCCAGCCTCCTTGTGTCCTTGGCAACCTGATCCAGCAAAGCACAGATAGACCTGCATGGAACTTTAAAGCCACACATGGAAAGTCCTTCACTTCTGGAAGGACCGTAGGCAGAGCACAGGGCTTTCCAGACTCCAGACATGGATGTCCTCTCCTCAAAATCAAGTTGGGAGAGCAGCAGGTGTGCAGGGCTGCAGCTGCCATACCTGAGAGTCTGGCTCGATGTTGATCCGGTACGCTTGAGCCTTGCCATCTTCCAGGACAGGGGGTGACCACGTCTTCCCTTCGGCTCTGCAGTGGGAAATTAAGTAAACTCTACTTAAATGGCTTTTAAAAAAGCCCTAACTAAAGCACTCCACTCCAAACAAACAAAATCCACAAAAATCCCAAAGAAAGAAACACGCTCCTTAAACAAAACAAAAAAGCAATAAAACAAATTAAATAAAAACCCAAACAAACAAACCACAAAAGAAAAAAAAAAGCCAAACACATATATAGCACATATTAATTCCCTGGCAGGCCTATATTATATATGCATTTCTCCAAAATTATCCTCAGAAACAGTACAATGGTAAATAGAGAAGATGACAGTTTCACGCTATTAAAACCATGAAGCTCAAAATCATCCTTGAACTACTGGCTCTGTCTCAGTTTGGGGTTTAAGAGACAAACTTATTTTGGTTCAAGAAATCAGAAGACAGGCTCTTGGTAGCTCCTGTTTTTCATATTCCTGGCTTTGTCCCTTTATTCTGCCCCCAAATCCAGAAAGTATTCTGATTACATGTGTGTATAGATATATGTATACATACATACATGCAATCCCTGGCAGGCCTGTGTACTAGACCACATCAGGAATTCTATAAACAGGGACAAGGCTTACACCACCCTGTATGAATCATCTTGACCCTTTCAATAGTTGCCAGACAGAAAAAGCCCTAAAAATACAGTTTCCATTCTGAAATGCATCTTCAGTCCTGCCAAGGCAGAGCACAGTACTGTCACTGTCCAAAGATTTTCCATGTGCCTGACCAATTTTTTCCCCACAAAGGCATCTGGGGGCATGGCTGAGACATGATCTCCAGCATAGATCTCCAACACTCAGGGTATGAGGGAGCTGCAGGGGCCCAGGCAAGGTCCAGCAGGCTCATATACAGGCTTTTCAGGATGCAAGAAGGTTAAGTTGGAAGATGGAAATTCCATTAAGTTCAAGATACAGCTTTCAACATGCGAACTATTTTGTTTATCATCGCAGTCTGTATATGCACCACTTCACAAAAATAGGTCTTGCTCCATGGGCACAGATGCATCCAAGCATCCACTGTGGACTCTCACCCCTGCCACATACCACATTCACTTTCACTTTAATTATCTGCAGAGTCTAAGTTTGAAAAATAAGGAGCATGATTTTAACCCAGGAATTCTTGATGTGATTTTTACCTTTTTCACAACTACACAAGTCAGCAGACAAAGCTGCCTTTCCAAATCTAGGATCCAACCCCTGAGGATTTCAGCTTTTTTTTTTTTTTTTCAGTACTGCCATTATAGCCTTTTCAACAGGGAATGATTACTCTCTCTCTCATAGCTAGATATCTTGTTCTGATAATTTATCTTTACTGTAGTTATTTGATTTTAGGCTGGGACAATTCACTATAAATTGGTCTTTCCAAATGGGACAAAGGAAACAGTCCCTCCCAGGAACATCAGCATTCCCAGCAACCCCGACTTGCTTTTTGCCACGATCCACTGCTGTGTATATTGCTTCCACACTGAAAATCAGATCTGGAGGCCCAGAACAATGGAAATGCCTAATTACATTGGCAGGGATCACCATTATTATTTCCATGCTTTCCTGAGCCAGCCTGATGAGAGCTCGCGGTGCCCCGAGAAGGGTCCATGATAACTTTCCCCCCACTCAGCTCTGGAACCCACATGCCAAACACAGCTTAAAGCATCCCAAAAGACTTCAACCTGCCAGTAAATAAGAACAGAGCTTCAGAAAGTGATTCTGATTGCAGAAGATAAGAGCGATAGCAGTAAGTTCATTCTGTGTGAAGGTAGGGCATTCGGTCACCAGTATTGCCCGCACTTCCCGGTTCTCCATACCCCTGACAGAGATCACACTGTCTGTACCAGAAAGCAGATAAACTTGTGCATTCTAAAAGTCATTATGGGTATATTTACACTTAATGACAGACATGGACAGACTTCAGTTTGCATGGAGAAGCCCATTCACAGTTAATGCTTTAATGACTGAACTCAAGGCTTCACCATCAGTTCTGCAGTGACCAGAAGCCCTTGGTATAATGGAGACCAATTCTGAGAGCTTCCAGTGACAGCCTGAACAAAACTAGGCTCACATTAGACCCAGCTTTCACTTGAACTATACTCAAACAAGCTGATACAGCACAATGTGGGCTCCACTTGGCACTTTGAAAGGCAAAGCAAAGGTGAATGGGAGAAACACCAGCCTCACCAAAAAGAAAGTCAAGTTGTAAGTTTGATGAGCATTTATGTTTACACAGGGAGACTTCCTCTTTTCCCTGGGAACAGCAAAATACCATGTAATCTGAAATAATCCAAAATAATTAAGAGATGACTCTGCCTGAGAGAACAATGCTACAAGCAGATACTGCAGGAGGGGCTGATGCTTGGAGCTCATGCTCCAGCCCTGGCTGCAGGAACACCCCATGCCCACAGCCCCAGCAGGACCAGCAGCACACGGGTGCCCTGCACCTCCCAGAACAAGCCCCAGAGCAGTGGGGACCTGGGGGTCAGCAGAGTCACCCCGAGACCCCCAGCAGCAGGGTCACCCTACCAATAGTCAGAGCTTTGTTTTTAGGCAACAGCAAAACCCCAACACACTTTTCATACGTCATAGGCAACAGATCAGGCATCACTCAAATGTTCTGAGTTGCTTAATTTACAGCTCAGGGACAAGAAAAGTGTTCTCTGATGTGTTATAGGGGATTAAAGGCAGCTATGGGAAAATCACTACCCTGCACTTACACCACTTTGCTCTCTTAATGGCAGCTAGGACAATCCCAAGAAAAATACCTTCTCCTAGGTTAGTGCAAGGCCTTCCACACAGGGCTTCGTGGGAAATGGACCCATTAACAGAACATCACTAAAAAAACAAAGTTGCAGACACCTTTTATCCCACCATTTGTTTTCTGAAAGTTTAAGAGTCATTCTCAAAAGATTACTTGCATATGCTCACATATTTTACCAGAATGTTTTTTCACCTGGTAGTGATCTGCAAGTCTCACTCTCAACATTTGTAGAGCTGCTTTTAAGTTGCAAGAATTCCTGTGTCTTACCAAATTTCTGATTTCTCCATCCCCTTAAAAACTAACATTTATCACTTGGGAAGTGCCAGTCTGGATCCAGGTCACTGCCATCTGTGACCATGCAGCCGCAAACCACCAGAATAATCATGTTGCTATATTTCGCCTGCTTTCTTTGGGGGGTGACTCCACGGTCCTGCCTTCATCTGCTCTTCATCTCCCACCATGGCGCATCATGATGCTCACAAGTGATTGTTATCACTGATATGACCATTAGCCTTCTAGAAGCTTAATTCAGTCTAGAAGCAGCTACAGCCGATACTTCAAACTTCCCAGGATCGTGAACCTCACCACGATAACCCTAAGGCGTTGGATCCACCCTCTGCAAGGCAGGTGAGCAGCACAGGAGCTGAGCTCTGCTGAGCACCCCGAAGGACCCAGCTCGTCCAGACTGTGTGAAGAAGTTGCAGGATTTCTCCTCCTTCATTCCTCTCAGCTGAAACCACTGTGTATTGCTCTGGAAAGCTGCCGGTTTTCCTCTCTATTAGTCTTCAAGGAGCTCCAGAGGGGAAGCTGTGATTCATTTTTTCAGTTGTACTTTTACTGGAAACTTGAGAACATACATTGTCATCCTTCCCATCTTCCAGCAGCTTGCCTGTGCTGCTCACAGCTAACAGACCCCAACAAAATCCCCAGGAGCTGAGGGAGACGGAAGGAACATCAACTGCATGATGTTCCAGGGACTGTTAGGGTTACACGTCCAGCAGATTCATTGCTGGGCTTTCTCACACAGAAACTTTTAGAGAAAGTCCATCTCTGTACAAAGAGCAGGAATAGATAGAGAATCTTCATAGTCAATTCTCCAAGCAGACTCAGCATTGGCATACACACCAAACAAAGGGGGAAGAAACTGCTTCCATGATTTATTTTAGATAGAAGGAATCAAAGCCAAACCTTTGAGGATTAATTCTTTGACACCACAGTCAGGAAATAAATTCAACTCAACCACCCTGGGGTTCTTAGCTGCACCTGGGGCCAGGCAGATGCTTCCAGTCTTCCAGCATCAACCTGACCCTGTGCACAACAGCCCTAGTGCTATCACCAAAAGAAAGGGCTGGAACTGGATTGGACTGGAAATCATAAAATTGTGAAGGTTGAAAAAGCCCTCTTAGACCATCCAGCCCCACTGTCACCCCAGCATTGCCAAGCCCACCACTAAACCATGTCCCCAGGTGCCACATCTACGTGTCTTTTAAATCCCTCCAGGGATACGAGTTCCCTAGGCAGCCTGTTTCAGGGCTTGACAACCCTTTCAGTGAAGAAATTTTCCTTAACAGCCAATCAAAACCTCCCCTGGCACAACACACTAACACACTTCTTGCCTCTTAAGGAATTTGTTGTATAACTTGGAAGCAACTTCACAGTGAGTGAAAAGAACAAATTTTGCCAGGTGTTTGTGAGTAGCAGTTCATGGGGCTGCTCCAGACCCCCAATCTTCTCCAACCAGCTGCCACATAACTGGCCTGACCCTTCCTGCACTAAGGCAGGCAAAGTACATCCCATGCTACCTTGGCTTGAGATTCAACAGCTGGGAAGATGATGATGGAACAGCTGCCTAATTTATCATCAGGGCAGTCTGAACCATCCCACTAAATCTTAATCAGTGCCATCGCTGCCTCCCCCACAGCCTCAGTAAGCCCATGTGAACTCCTGGCCTCCCATTTTGGAGCCATTAACCACAGCCTGAACATCCAGCCCTTGTTCCAGGGATGCCCAAGTAATTCCTCACACCTCACATCAGTGCCCATATAGGCATCAATGAGGACTTTCAACCACTTTGTTTCAGAACAGTAAGGCCACTGTGCTGCTTTGCCTTTCACAGCCTCACTGCCCAAAGACAGCCTTGCACATGTTGGGGCAAAGCAGGACCCAGAAAAGCCAGGGACAAAACACCCATTAACTTCAGGGAGGTCGGGGTCTGGCCAAGAAAGGATTTAGAAAATGGAGGGTGTGAAGAAGGAGGGAAAACCCCCTCAAGAGATTTGTCCTTGATAAAGGACAAAGAGATTTAAAAAAAAAGAAGTATCTGCTAGTCCAGCCTGAGAGCAGCAGCTTCACAGATACTGACACTGACTGTTGGCTCCAGTGGCACAGGAGAGCCATGGAGCCCAACATGCTTGAAAAGCTGTGACATCCCCCCTTGCCTGCAGTTTTCCCAATGCCAGCATAGGGCCAGTTTCTCCAGGAAAGCTGCAGCACAAGCCTTCACCCTCCCAGCTGGCAGACAACAAAAGGTTCAGAAAAAGCTGTGGGACTCGCCCTGGCCCTCTGGGACAGATGGGTTGTCTAGACAGAGCTGCCAAGGGTTTCCCGGCAATCTGTGTCAGCAGGAACAGCGATGCCACAAGGTCTACCGTCCCACACCCAAGGTCCTCAACCCTCTGCTTTCAAGTAGTGATTTCATCAAAACACAGCTCCGACCCAATTTTATGGCTACCTTTATTTGATGCATGATACTTGGTCTTGGTCAGGCCACTCAGTAACTCCCCCTTCTTGTTTTTCCCACATTCTGACTTTCCTACTGAACTTCCTAGTCTAAGGGCACTTACTGACCAGAGTCTGAAAACAAAACCCATCTTGTTCTCTATCTCAGTAACATATAATGTCAAGGGTTGATGGAGAAAGGGCACAGAATGGAGCAGTCCAGACAGCACCAGCACTGTGCACCTCCCTGCCCTCTCCTTCATCCCCACGCATGCCCAGATGGAGGAACCTTGCTTTGACAAAACAGAGTTAACACCAAATTTCATGTATCTCCACTAAAGACATACAACAAACAGGCATGTTATTTCAAATGTATTTCAGACAAACACATTTAAAAATAAATCTCCTTGTGTTGACTTGCAAACTGTATTTTGTTAAAGGCAGTGTACAGAAAAGATGCTGCTTGAAGACCATCCTCTCCCCAAGGGAAAAGATACTAATCCACACCCCCACAGGCAGGGCTTTCTTGGAGCTCAGCCTCAGAGCAGGGTCCAGGGTGTTGATCCATAGCTGTGACAAACAGCAGTGGCTGGACATGCACACAAACCAACAAAATCCCTCATCACTGCCAGAGGACATGGCTCCCTGAGCAGGACCAGGTAACTCCACATTCCAGAAGGCAGATCCTGGAGCAGGCATCCACTCACACCTAGGAGAGAACGCCAGATGTGCTTCCAGCAATGACTAACAGTTAGGCAACAGGATCCAAGAGGTCACTTGGGAGACAAGAGAGAGATCCAAGAACCAAGTCACTGTGCACTCACTTTGGTCCAAACTAAAAATAGACCTAATAACGCATCACTGGAGCTGCTGTCCTCACTGCATAAAAAAAACAAACTACTCAGTTTTTCTGTCAAGAGAAGTGCCACTTTCATGGACATCTCTGGGCACAGCCAAGGTGAGTTCTGCCCTTGGAGAAGCCACCAAACTGATCCAAGAAGAGCCACCCCATGCTGAACAGCTCCTCCCCTCACCATCTGTTCCTGCCTTGTAGAGCCCTGAGAATTTATTTTTGCCTGACTGTAAGATAAAAAAGTCTTTAAAATCTGCATTTATGAAGACTTTAAGGCCTGACAAAACCATTGCAATCCTCTTGTTTAGCAAAGCCCACCCACTGCAAGGCTGTGGGCCACCACCAGCCACACCTCTATCAGAGAATTCACCTTCTCTGGATGTAACACAAGGTCTCACTGTTAAAAATATCCACACCTTGGTAGGTACAGTTGGGTAAAAACAACCTGAAGCCACAGCCCCTCCACACAGCATCTTCCAGATCATCTAGAGGTCATAAATGAACATTTCTGTGTCTCAGGAAAACCAAGAAGACATCATCCCTAAACCCAGCAAGGCACATACCAACACTGTTGTGAGACCATTGTGACCACAATCCCTGCCCTGTGCAGGAATCACCACTTAGGAAAGGAGATGCACTTTCACAGAGATATTCAAGGGTCCAATCTGAGCCAAAAAAAAAATCCCACCAGTTGATACCAGTGGCTAAAATGAAGTGGAAAGGTGGGAATGCAGTCTGTCAATTCACACAGCAGAAACCCTCATCCATAAGAATAAAACATTGCCACGCTGCAGGTGAAAACTGTTTTCAGCAAAACTTGGTTCTAACTCCCAATGAAGCTGTTCTGCTGCCAGACCACCCCATCAAAACCTCCTGTCACTACATATGGATTTCCACCTCTTCCAAGGAGAGCTCCAGCAGCCTGCAGACAGTCGGGAAAGGAGCCCTGGTCCTGCCCTGGGCCCAGGTCCTCTTGCAGGTAGAAAATCACCTAGTCTCCCTAAAACTGCTCCAGATGGAAAGCAAAACAACCACCTTCCTTGGCTATGGGAAATTCCACCTGTGTGAAGGGGTTTTGCTTGCTTTCCTTATTTTCTTTCTGTTGTAATACTGAAGCCACATCATCTGTACACCATGGGCTGAGCTCAGAGGACTTTGCTTTAGACAGGCAGCTCAGAGATGCCTGTCTGAGGAACCATGAGGAATCACAGAGGGTTTGCTCCATTTATGGCAGCACTCCTTCCCTGCTGCCCAGGCATCCAGTCAGAACTACATGGTTTTCCAAGAAAAGTATAAACAGTAAATGATAGCTCTTTATAGCAGGAAATGACTCCTTAATCTGAAGTGGAAAACTATATCCACTTATTTAAATTTATTACAGATAATATTAGCCATTTGTGAACCTTATAAGGAGAACTCATTTTGCCTGGGTAATTTGTGATTTTGCTACAGAATTAATTCCAACAGAAATCAAAAAACCCCCAAGAAAACCAAACCAACTAAACAAAAAACCCCACAAACAAACAAAAAACCACAACACACACAAAAAAACCTTGCTCCAACTTAAAAAAAACCAGAACAACCAGAAGACCCCCAACCCCCAATACCAAACTCACGCTTTCATTTTGCTTTGAAATACCCTAAAAAGTTCATTTGGCAGGACCTTCAAAAGTGTATTCATTGAACAGATGCTTAAAATGATGGGTGGATGTTAATGAAGTGGAAGGGTTTGCCAAAGGAGATTATGATTCCCATGCTACTCTTGCTTCAGTTGACACAACCTCAAAGATTCAACTCAGGCCACAGCCTGGACAAGCCACTTTTTCTATCAGTAATCCATTAAAAATAATTTTGTTTTACTGTTTTTGAAAACACATGACAATTATCCAGACCATGGGGATGCTCCAAGAACCCAGCCTGAGAGCACATCTGCTCCAGGGCCAGCCAAAAGCCTTCTGAGCAAAACTGACGCAGGAGGACATCAGAGAGAACCAACCTGTTCACAGAGAGCAGCAGCTGGTCCACACACGCTTTGATCTTGTTTTGTGCTTCTAGATGTGTCATGTTGTCCGTGTTCTCTCCATTGATTGCCAAAATAGTGTCTCCTGGGCATAGGTCTGCCATGGCTGCTTTACTTCCAGGGTTAATCTGGGAAAAATAAAAGGGTTACTTAAAAGAATGCTGGGGTTTTTTTAAAAGAAGTCCAGTTTCTTGGAATAAGATGCAGGTAAAGGGAATAGTTATTTCTGGAGAATATGTTTTATCTACACCAATGGCATCTACCTGAAGTTGGATGTCAGAGCTCTCAGGTACGCCCCAGTTCTCCAAGGGCCATCCCCTGCAACAACATTCTCTGAAATAAGGGATTTCAGTCAACTCCAGCTACTGTGTGACGAGGTCTCCTCCTCACATTTGTCTCGTGCTTGAAATAAATGCAATACGCTCTTTCCAGAGAGATGCTTCACACTCCTTTGGCTTGCAGACCTTTCATGACGCTGCAAGAGTCAATCCCCAAGAAGCACATGAAACCCTCCCCTTCGATTAACCACCCATGGAGAAGTGCCATCCCCTGACTGCTGCCTGGGGAGAGGTCATGTTTGACACCACTTTTCCTGGACTGTCATCCAAATGACGTGTCTCTTTCTAGTCCTGCATGGTCACCAATCCCAACCCCAGAGGGATTTAGCAGATGTGGCACTTGGGAACATGCCTTGGCAATGGTGGGGTAACAGCTGGACTCGAGGATCTTTAAGATCCTTTCCATCCTAAATGATTCCATGATTCTATTCTATAAATATCACATGGCTCTTTAAGCCTCCACAATTCTTTCCTTCTGGTTTTGTAGGAGTGCCAGAACCTTATAAAACTTCTAACTTTTTTCCTGAGGAACTAATGACAGGTCCAGGTACTGTTTGTGGTCAGCCACAAGATCAATCCTGGAGCCCATAAAAGAGGTTCTAGAGAAATTTCATTTCATTTATCCTTCCATCATCCCAAATGTGGTTTTAATTTTTACAATAATATAAAATGATGCAAGGTATAGTCAGAAAAGGTAAACATGTCTGGTTAAACTCTTAATAGCTATGTGTTTGCCCTCTAATTTCCTCTTCAGAGCATCTGCTAACCAAACACATTTTATCAACTGAGAAGTCATGGCGAGCTTGACTTTTGGTTATTCACGTGTCACTGCATTAAAGCAAGCTGGTGGTTTGATTCTGTTTACTCTTGATTTACACAGATATAACTCCCTGTCTTAGGTGGTGGGTCTCTGTCCCACCCTCCTTGAGAAATCCAGACAACAGGAGCACTGCTCTACCTACCACCTCCCCTTGGACATGGCTTACAGTGCATGACAGCAACCAGACAGACCAGGTACAGTTTTTCAGACAGTAAGACCAAGTGGGGCAGTTCCCCAGTGTCCAGAAGCCCCCCAACCACCACAAGCCATCATTAAACAGGTGGTTTCTTAGAAAGGAGGCATGCATACATCCCAGCTTACATCTTGATTTCACAGAATCCTACAATGGCTTGGGTTCGAAGGGACTTTAAAGATAATCTTGTTCCAACACCAAGGCACCTTCCACTAGATCAGGTTGCGCCAAGCCCCATCCAACCTAGCCTTGAATATTTCCAGGGACAATTTGTTCTACTTTTGTAGGGAATTCAAAAGGATTTAAGTCTTACCACAACAGCCCCTGGCGAGAAACAGACAGCCCCCAGTGTAACATGGGCCTGCTGCACTGCTCCCTGCGTGACCACAGCCACAGGCACCACCGAAACACGAACCTGAAGGTGTTTGAGAAACTCCAAACCACTTCTGATAGTTAAGTAGAACTGGCAGCCCAAGTTACAGCTTTTGTTGCATTGTCAGAGTAAATCAGTATTTGCTATTTGCTCTTCAATAGTTTCAACTGGGCTGTTTGGCTCTAACAAACCTGCCCAGGCCAACCCCTCATGGGCTGCCCAATGACTCAGCTCAGAGCAAACAACAGGAGATGTCTTTCAGCTCCACACACATTAGATGAGCTCTGACACAGGACATTTCAACGCAGGACAGGATTATTTTTCCCCTGGCATCGTTAGGGTTTTTTGGACCCCTGTATCCATTCACAGGGCATTAGGGTCCTTCTACAGCCACAGAAGCTGCCAGACTCATCAGAAAGTGAACCTGAAGCTCAACCAGCAACTCCAAGGAAGCACCTCCATGCTCTTGCCTGCTGTTATCTGCTTCCCTCAGTGTTCACCCCACAGCCCTGGCTACCAGCTAGCTTTTAGACTAACAGACCTTCAGCTTGACCCAGGACAGCTGTATTTTGTTCTTGTCTATTCAGTGCTGTCTAGATGTCTGATGCATTCTTCCCCCTGCACTGATCTTAACCAGGTTGTAGCTTTCTTGAAGAATAAGCTGTTCTCCAAAAATGGGACTCTTAGCTGTTTCCTACTTTTAGCTTCTGCTTTTCAAATTTCAAATTATTTTGGCAGTATTTTCATGTTAGCATTTTATGTTAGCTGTGGAGATGACCGAGGGCTTGAAACAGAGCTGCACACCAAGAATCCATTTGAGATACAGCATTGGTGTCTTAACAGCTTGGGAATCATTATTGTAATGCCTGTCAGGCACAAAGTTTGTATTTCAGTGAATAACATTTAAAATACTGTAGACTAAGTTCTCCTAACCCACAGCTGTGCAAAGCCATTGACACCAAACAGTCCACAGAAAGCTGGACAAGTCTGGTTATGGGTCAGTGCTGTGCCTGAATCCTCATGCAGGGGTTCTACCTGCTTTGGACATGGTTAGTGGTGACCTCAGCAGGGCCAGGTTAACAGCCAGACTCAATGGTCTTAAAAATCTTTTCCCACCCAAGCATTGTGATTGTATGACATTAGAGCCTGGCAGTGCGCAGAGGTTTTCGGATGGAGCTTGTATCAGAGGCACTCGCCTCTCTCCAGAGAGCCCTCAGGTCTGCCCTGAGCCAGAACCACAGTGTGTGTGACATCAAGGAAGCACACACAAGTCTGAGAATAATCAGGTATGTCATGAAGTTAAAAACACTGCAAAAAAAACCTGCACTGAGCCACTGCAGCCCCATGTTCTTGAAAGGGGCCTCCAAAGGAGCTGAGGTTTGAGGACAGGAAAGGATTAAGAAAAACAGTGGTAAGATTTTATTTGGTTTTGAAGTTCTCCATCTGTGCCAAGAACAAACCATTTCAAAAATCAATGCTGAATGTACACAGACCAAGCCCAGACCAACAGATAGGTAACTCAGGGTGGTGTGAACGATCTGCCCACCACAGGTAGCAGTGAGTACCCTAAAGCCAAGTCCCATCTCATGCACCAGGGCCTAACGCAGGCTATGTCCCACAGTGCCCACTGCGCCCTGCATGTGCCATGCCTCATCCTGCCTGGGCTTGGTGCCTGCCAGGATTTTGGGCTGCTTGTGTGCTTTTCTCCAGTGAACAGCTTGGGCAGGGCAATTACACATCAGCAATGAGTCAGCCCAGTCCCTCACACCCTGCTAACTCCCAGGGCAGCGGGGCCCCACGCTAGTGTTGGTGTTTCAGGTGGGGAATTCTGTGGGTGGATAGGGTGGTCTTAGCCCTCACACCATCAGCAGCTCAGGAGGGTCTTGCTCCCTGTGAGGCCATGTAGCTCCCAAAGACCTCTGTCATACCATGGGGTGACAGCAACCTCAACAGACCTTCAGAGCAGTTAAGTGCACAGCACCAAGAGCCAAAACCACAGCAAACACCACAGGCTTAAAGAAACACCAATATTTTTATTACAATTCCCCTAAAGGTATTTATTTTTCAATCAGACAAGAACCCCACCTCCTCTGGAAGCTCTGAGCCCCCAAAGACATAACTTCAGGAAGCAGTGAAGCAGCACTGAGGTGAACGCCCAGCCATCAGTTAACTCACACTCCTGGTTCATGCTGTCCTGCATGCAAAGGTATTTTCCCAACAACATAAATCCAAAGCCAACTAATGGAGACTTGGGATGAAGTTGCCCAACACAGACAAGCCAATCCCACAGAAAGGGGAGAGGACCTTCTCTCTGCATCTTCCTGCTCCAGGAGTGCCATCCAGCCTCTTCCTTTGTGCCATCCCTGGTGCTCAGCAGGTTCTGAGGCACAGCCTGGGATGCAATCCAGAAGAGCTGATGGTTTCACAGAATCACAGAATAGTTTGGAATGGAAAAGACCTTAAAGATCTTCTTGCTCCAAACCCCTGCCAGGGGCAGGGACACCTTCCACTAGACCAGGTTGCTCCAAACCCCATCCCACCTGGTCTTGAACACTTGCAGGGATGCAGCAGCTGCAGCTTCTCTGGGCAACCTGTCCCAATGCCTCACCACCCTCACAGAAATAATTTCTTCCTCCTATCTAATCCAAGTCTTTCTTGCTTCACCTTAAGGCCACTCCCCCAAGTTTTCTGCGAGTGAATCAAAACAACTCAGAAGAATGGGTCCAGTGCAGTGGACCTGTCATCAGGGACTAGGGCAGGGCTGGAGTGAGCTGGTGTCGAGCTCTTCATGAGACGGTTAAGCAAAGCCCACAGTGCTACCCACCACCTAAGCACTGCTGTATTTTCAGCAGGAAGGAACCAAGCATGAAATATGTACAGAACCAGCTCACGTACTGGGTAGGTCACTGGCACTTGTGGTTTCACAGCTCCTTTTATGCCCATAGAAGCACTGGTGTGTTCTCTGCCCAAGGCAGCCATGCACACACAGCACGGCCGCCGCTCCGGGAACGCAGTGTGCATGCCTGACAGCTTTACTGCTCTCCCAAAATTAAATAAAGAGAGAACAATGTTCTGTGTTTAACCCCTCCGCAAAAACAAGCAGCTGCTTCCTCACTTCTCTCTCTCAAAAAATGAAGATGCTTGGAAACACTTATAAACAGAAAATACTAAAAGAAACAAACCACTTGCCCAGGAATGATACCCTAGAGCAGAGCATAAGGGGCTGTTTGCAGAGCACGTGCCCCAAGTGAGCAGCTCCAGACTCTTGAGATCCCAGAGAGCAGCCCCTACCCACACAGCATGCCTGTGGAGGGTGCTTCCTCCAGGGATTTGTTCCCCTAGAAAGCCAGAATGTACTTTTTTCCCTCTTTTCTAATAAACATATTATTCCTCCTAATCCCCTCAGGATATGTCTCATTTGTGATATCTTTCTATGTCCTCGACATAGCACTGTGGTTCAAAAAATACCAGAAGTCCAATATTGGTGCCCGTCTCAACACCCTCTATTGTTCCAGTAAGAAAAAGATAATTTTAAATAAAGAGCTCCCAGTGAACAGCCCTTCTTTCACTGTCCTCTCCCTCTTCTGTCACCACAGAAGGTTCGGTGACAGCACTGCAAGCATCACCACCATATTGCGGCGACCCAGCCCACTGTTGGGCTGGGAGAGTTGAACGCCAATCAATTCAGGGCTCTCCCTTGGGTGAATTTCCCCACCCAGGACAGTGACAATGAGGGTGGGTCGGTGGGCGGCACAGAAGCCTAAGCCGCATCCCCCTGGGCAGTACCCCAGTTCAAACCGCCTCCCCCTGTTCGAGAAAGTTCTCTGTTATTCGGTTGTTCACTAGCTCCTTGTTGTAACTCCCGCCTCCCGGTTTCCCCCATTGGTTCTTGTTAAATTGTATCCTCCCCCCCGGCTCGTATGGGTGAGAGCCCATAATCCCCCAGTTCAGTTATCTGCATACTTTTGTATGGTTGGTTAATGTTTTCTCCTCCCTATATTATGTATAATTCTTTGTATATTCATCTTCCTTAATTTAATATGTATAAGTTCTAGAAGGTTCTGTCACACTTAACACCCCATTGGTTCCTTCCCTAAGTCCCTCCTTGGTGTTATTTCCACTGGTTCCCTCAGCCTCAACCCCACCTCCTGTCAAGTATCCAATTGGCTGTATCCCTTATCCCTGCCTTTCCTAACCCCACTATAAAATCCCTGGACACCCTCAGATCTTTGGCTCTATGTCTCCTCCTCACATTGTTGCACTTAAATAAACCTTCTGCATGGAACCTACACAGAGAGTCTCCCCTCTCTCACTTCTTCACCTCAGCCTGCGTGCTCTCCCACTCTGCTCAAGGGACAGCTCCCTCAGGTGACGAGCGCCTCCCCGCTGATCCTTTTGTGTGTGCCGTTGTAAATCAGAGGCTGCGTGGCTAGACCTCCAGGCTTCTCTTCGAGCCAGCACACGTTATTACAGCCTGTTATTACAGGCACACAACTCCAGCAGCACTCCCCACGCTGCCTCTCCTGGTCACGGCCACTCCAAAGATAGGTTACAGATTCTGTACTGCTTTACTGCACAGAACAGCCCAATTCAGCAAATACAGCTGCTACTACACTTAAATCTGCTTTATATTTACTCTGCCATAATATAGGGACCAAGGCCAGGGAGGGACAGCCTGCCCTGGGGACACCAGTGAGCCCTTGATGTGGGTGTGCTCGGAGCACTGCCACAGTCCCTCACATACCACACCACTGTGCACCTCTGCGCAAACCAGTCTGAGCAGCATCACACAAAGTGTTTATGACCATGTTATAAACATATATTGTAATATTGGCTTCTCGCAAGTATTAAGGTAGATATTATATAATGTTAGAAATGCTTTTGCTGTGTGGATGTAGTTTTCTTCCTTTTTAGCAAGAATATTAGCAAGTGTGAGCAGGTAAGATAACCACCAATCGAACAGAGGATGAGGCCCGAGAAGCTGCTGATCAACACTTTGTCCAGGGAACAAAAGGGCCCAAAGGCTACTCCGCCCGGAGAACGGGCGGCCAGGAGAGTCCGAGAGCCGCTATCACCGCTCTGCCCGGGGGGCAAAGAGGCCCAAAGCTGCAATCAGCCCTGACTGTCTGGAGAATTGAGAGATCCACTCTACTATCAACTCTCACCTAGCGAGCCCAAGTCCAAGAATCAAAAGAAATAAAACCACAAGGCAGAAGAATACGCATGCTCTAAAAAGGCGGAACCAAGCAGTGGCCATGCAGAACAGCTCCGGGAAAAGTTTGAATATGCATAAAGAACAGACAGTAAAAATGGTATAAAAAGGACTCACCTCGAGCATCAGGTGTGCTCTTGGCAGAGCGCCAAGGCACCCGGCCATTACCTCTTTGCTTTATTTTATGTGTCTCTTATTGTCTTTATATTAAACCCTTTAAATTCTCACAGGAGAGTGAACCTCGTTTTTCACAACCAGAATTGCTTCATCTCCTTCAGAGGTTTAGGACCTTCCCCCTCAGACACCCATCAACAAGCAGCAGGGCTTCTCGAGCCCTTCTCAGGAGCAAGCCTTAAGCGCTGTGCAGAAGACATGGGGGAACTGCTTGGAGTTTGCCTTCCAAACCATCTGACTCTTGGCCAGGAAGGCAGGCTGACACTTTCCTTCCCATCAAAAGGAAAGTGTACACAGAGTGATCTCCAAAGCGAAGACAATTCTTCAACATAAAAAGTTTAATATAGTTGGTGAGCAAACCTGAAGTTTCATTCTTGCAGCACACTCAGGAGTTAATAATCATACACTGCAGGGATTTGCGCCTTTGCTACACAGTTGCTTTCTCCCACTTTAATGGTGAATGTCAAGTATTTTGCAGGGCTTGGTCTTTTGAACCAGAAGCTTTACACATGCTAAAGACTTCTAAAATGTTTTGTTGCTTATGGTAAACAACAGCATGCAGAGCAGTGTCAGCATCCTGCAAACCTCCCAGCTGACCGTGTCCTCTGGTGTTATTTGACCAGTCCTGGAGTCAACTGTTCAAGACAGCTTCTCTTTTAGCTGTGCACTGCCCATATCTGATAATTAAGAATAACAACTTTAAATAATGTTCTTTAATCTGGTATATTTTTCTTTCTGAAGCTTGGGCTGTAAAATGTCATTGCCACATAGTCTGCTATTAATCCACACAACATGTAAAACTACTTAAAGCTTAATGGGTGTGAATGCAAGTTGCTCTGGTTGACAAGAAGGATTGAGTGTGGTACAGGCTGTGAGGCATCCTTATGGTGTTTGGAAAACTCATTGGCTGAAATCCTCTTGAACACCACTTTCTATTTTTTTCAAATAGAGCTGTGTTCTCTGTGGGGAGAAAGTGGGATTTGTTTTGAGTCTCTCTTGGCTGTAAAAGCTCCTCAGATGCCACACTGTGACTTGACATCTTTGCAGTTGCTCAAGTAACACAGTGAAAACTGTGCTTGAAGTTTTTGTGTAAATTCTGAAGTAGAAACCAAACACAACCTTATCTACCAGGGCTTGGGGTAAGTGGGGTGTTAGGGGCTGTGTACAAACCCACTACATGATCAAGCTCAGTAAGATAGGGGGTTTGCTCTGGCACACATCTGGCACTGACAACAAATCAAGCAGAGTATTTTTCTGTGAACTTGTTTGTTTTAACCTTTTTTTATCAACACTGCTAGATCTTGAGAGAGCTACTGTTTTCTTTCACACTTTAGCACCTGTGGTCACAGACGACTTAAAAAATAAAAATGTTTTTACTAAGTGTTTGGGTATCTGAAAACCATCAAGGCATTTTGTGAGCTCAGAAATCAGACAACAAATTCAGTTAGAAATATTATATTGCTCCTTCTAGGATTTCCCGTGACTCTTGTGAACTTGTGACATGTATTTTGTCCCCAAGCTACCAAAAATGAAATTAAATTGCATTGGTCTGCATTAATTCCACACAATTCATAATGGCGTATTTGTATTAAAATTAAAGGATTTATCCAATTTCAGGAGGACCAGGATTATAAATATCTGTTGTGTTATATAGCAAAAAAAATTTAGGGAAAAAAGAAAAACTGCACATATTTCCCCCTGTATGCTTCTTACACCAACAGGGCTGTTCTAGTAAGCCTGTTATCTTAACTATTTTCTTTAACCCATTTTATCAAGTGGAATATAAGTGCACACTTCTACAAAATAATTTTGAATACCTGTCTCAACAGGCAATCTTTCAATCTTCAAGGAGAACTGACATCACCACCATTTAAACAAAAAGAAGGGGGGAGGAAGAAAAACCCCAAACCCACAAATCCCTAATCCCAAATACCCAGGGACACTGAACCCATACTGCTTCGTCCAGCCTGGCAGAGGCCTGGCGTGTTTTCGAGGGTGTGCTGGGTGTATTTTGTTAACTTGTCCCAAGGTCAGACCTTGCCTAAATAGATCTACATGAATCATTCTTTCCACCTGCTTTCCCACTTGGGATTATCAGCATGCTTAATTACGGTAATTAGTATTAGGTTTTCATTCCAGCATGTTCCACCATTACTGTCTCCTGAACCAGCACAAGCATTTATTCTTCTCTTTCAGTTATTAAGCAAAGCCTCAGTGATAGAAACACTTCAGCATCAAATACATTTGTGACATATTTCTGTTAGTTCTTATCTGTAGCTCAGATTAACTGTTCCATACCAGCACAGCTTCACACGTAACCACCCAGACCTCCTGCCCCCGAGTTTACAGGACAGGAATGATGAGAACAACAAAAACTGACTAGCAGAAGTATTTCCTTCCACTTGAAAAAATCATCTCACTTGAAATACGAGAACAAACATTACTATGCAACCAACTGAAGGACAGCTTTTGTCACTCAGCTCTACACAGGCAGTAAACCCACCAAAGTCAGCAGAAATCAGGTGGGGGCATAGTTCTGGAATTCAGCAATCCAGAGTGACTTCTTCAGTCCATTTGGGAGCTCTGACCAGAGAGTGCATCACTTCCATCTAATAAACTATCAAATACAAAAGAATTATGTGAAACCAACAGAAACCTTATGGAAATCAAAGTGAAAAGCCCTGTTCCTTTTGCTGCTGTCTCTGATTCTTACCTTCTCCACCAACACACATGGAATTCCTGGGGTAACCAAACCTGTTACTCCCAGCCCGAGCTCTGGGGAGTCCCTTCTGCTCAGCCATCCCCACCCACACAAGAACAAATCTCACAGGCCTCCCCAGATATTATACCACTGAGTGGGTTCTCTCTGCATTCACACAGGATCACACCATAGACTTGGATCTGCCCTGACAGAGTCAACAAAATCACTTTTACTGGAATTCCTTCCTCAGCAGAATTCTTTCTCGAGTATCCTAACCTTTAACAGGACACATCTCTGCTCAAATGCGAAAGCTGCTTAAGTTTAAAAGTCAACCTTAACTCAAACAATACCTGGGTAATGGATTGCAGACCAATTATTTCTCACCCTTCTTGTGTTACAGTTCCAAGCCAATGCTGAAAATTACATTTTTGCTGCTCGACTAGAGACCAGTGGGTAAACCAATATTGAAGCCAGTAGACAAAAGAAAAATTGTATTAAAATCTCATTCAAAAAATCCTGGAATTGGTCTATTTGTCAATTGTCTGTTTAACCAAGTAATTTAGCTATGATTTCAAAAGCAGCAAGTGCATGGATTAACACTGGCAGAGCTGGGCAGATGATGACATCGGCTGCTCTGGAAGCTGAACAAGCAAGTTCAAGTGATTAAATGCATTCAGCTCCTCTAGTTACGCTAATGACTGATTATCTTTTAATCCCGGGCAAGGGGTAGATCAACTGTGATCCTGCACAGAACCACAGCACTCATTAATGTGGTTACAAGCACAACAGTGAGAACAGCCGAGTTATTTCATTCCTGTTCCTGAGCCATGGCTGCTGGTCAAAAGGAATGTTGTCACTGGAGTAAGAGCCGCAGAACCTCCTTTCCCACAGAGGGCAAACACAGCACTCAATATTACCCTGCTCAACCAAGGAAAAAGCAGCTGTTTGCTACCAGAAATTTAATTAAGTCTTAAAACCACTTTCTGTCAAGTCATTAAGGCCAACTTGAAGGAGATCTTTTAGATCATTCCCTACCCCTATAAATATCCTTAGGAGGAATAACCATTAATGATGTGATGTCCTACACCTAGTGTTAGCTCACTGTAACAGTGGGTATAAAACAAACTGCATTTCCCCCCAAGAGCACAGGCTGGGGCTACAAATCCATCCCCTACACTGTGCTGACAACACACCAGTATCACCCTCCAGGGCTGCATGCCCCCAAACTGGCCCAGCAAACTCCAGCCCTGCTCATCTGGGTCCTCCTGAATATAAAAGAAGAAATGGGGGATAAAAGGGTAGCTATAGCATACCTAACTTTTCATCTGACTGCATGAGAGAGATGCCCTAAGCATGCCCTTCTGGATTTGCATTTATCTTTACTACTGAGGAATTCAACACTCCACCTGGAGCCCTGGCCTCTCCAGGGCAGAGCTCAGCATCAGCTGCTCAGCAGAGCAATCAGATCCTTACCCCATGTCACTTAAAGCTGATCAAATCACAGAGGGAAGTGACCTGTTTTCAAGAAAAAAAGGCCACTGCATAGTGTCATGAGCCTATTTGAGACAGCTGCAAGGAATAGACTGAACACCATCAGCACCTGCACAGACACAGCCATCTCACAGGGGCTAAAGGCCAAAGTAAACCCTTGTGAGCGAGGCAAGTCCCATACCAAAGCAGGATGGGGTCATCATCATGTTTCATGCTACCAAATCCATATACTGTCATTTATCTCTTGACAAAACTGTCACAAGACACTTTTGTGGACCACCTTCAGCTTTGCCCCGTCTCATGCTGGACACCTCTCTGCCCCGCATCACTGTGCCTCTTCCTCAGCTCAGCCTGGCAGCTTCTTTCGCTATTTCCAGCTGCTCCATTATTTCCAGCCTCCAGCACCCAGAGCTGAATGTGGGTGGCTTTGGATGTCTCAAAACCCAAACCACAAATGATTTGCTGGCAGAATTTCTGCTGTTCCAAAGATGTTTGTAATTTAATGGCATTTTAGTATAAAACAAATAAAATTGAAAGTAAAGAAAAAAGGCACTTTGAAGGAAGCAGAAGTCAGCTGAAAGCCTCCACAATTAGCAAGAATCTCCCTCCTGCCGTGAGCCAGCCGAGGCAAGGGGGATGTAGGCTTCTCATTCCTGGAGACAGGAAGCCCCCTTGCCCATGTTTCAAGCCAGAAAGAACAGATTTCCTGGACAATTACAGAATAAGAGGGAATACAACAGCCATGATCAGTCCTCTGCACAGTAGCAGGGTTGCACAGACCCACCACCAAGCAAAGCCCAGGCTCCCCAGGGAGCCCTACAGCAGCCCCTTCCTGCATTCCCATGGCCAGGAGCTGTAGCAAAAGGTAATTCTTCCCCAGCTATAACATTTTCAGGTACTATTTGTAAAGCAAGCCATGTCTTCTCTTGTGTTTAGAGACTAGAGCCCAAGCAGAGCAACCTACATTTACATCCTAGCAAGTTGTTTACCATCATTCAGGAGCAGCCGTTAGAGTATGGCACATCACCCCACCCTTCAGTGGGAGCAGATTTTAAAAAGGATCCAATTTAAAAGGCTGCCAAATGGAATAACACCCTACATCTGCTTCTTGTATTACAACTCCTTGTGATCCACAGCAAGACTGGCCTAATGAGAATCGTCCTCCTCACATCTCCCAGGTTTGCTGAATCAAGCAAGAAATTTGGCAAGCCACCTGTCTAGGCAGAAGCAGATTTAGGTTTTTCTTGTTTAATATTAAACCAGTTTTTTTTCCAAAGTAACAGGAAAACAGGCTCCCTCCACTGAGTTCAGATGTTCATTTTCACAACAGGAACATTTCTACAGTTGCTGAGAAGTGATTTGTGATACATCCCATGTTACCAGGGGAGAAATAGAACTCCCCATGCCCAGACGGTTCAGGCTGAGCCCCAAAAGCCAAGTGCCCCCTCTCACAGCACAGCCCCCCAGTTACTCCTCCAAAACAGCCCTCACTGGAGCACTTGGAAAGGGACAGCCCAAAGTAAAAACAGAGACAAAGCCATGCAATAGACATATATGAACATAAACTAAATCTCTTTAAAACATGCTCTCTTCCATAAGTATTTCTTTGAAACTCAGGGTACGTGTTTTCTCTTTTCCGTCACAGCTTTGGCACACAAATGAAAAGATGGCAAACAGCTTGTGTAAGTTACAACAGTATTTTTAAGTTATAGCTCCTTTCAAATGCACTCAGGGTTTGTTCCAGAACTTAACCAGCAGCTGCCCAGTGGAGCTCAGCAATCGTACACAGCCTGACCTGCCGGGAAGGCAAAGCAGCTTGGGGCATCCAGCCCTTTCCCGGAGCAGCCCGACGATGATAGAAACACTAGTGCCCACGGGAATGTGTCCAGCTCACACACAGCACCTCATCCATCACATAGCCCACCACACCACCTCGCTGCGCTCCTTCCTGCACAGGGAATGGTTTGTTTTCACATATATCTACATATAACGCCTATTTTAAGCTATCTGCGGCGTCTTAGCAAAGAATTTTCCAGAATACATACTTGTGAGGTCGAACACAAGTGTGAGTACACTTACACAGTAATTATTACCAGCCCACAGAGACCCCAGAACGCTGCAGCCTGCATGGAGAAACTTCTTGCTGACTTAACTCATGCCTTCTTTAAAAACCCCAACAGCCTATGAACTCAGTCCAGGGCAAGAATCCAAACTCTATGAACACTAAAAGCTTTGAAAGCAGATCCTTATGAATTAACAGCCAAAAAAATAAAGCATGGAGAACGCTGTAACACTGGGAAAAGCAGCCGAAACAGTGCAAAGCTCAGAGGGAAGCACTTATTTGAGTGTATTGGGTGTATACAGAATGATCTGGAGTTCAAAAGAGTCCAAGCGCTGCTACCCGCTGGCCCCGGGTACAGTCCGCCCGACTCCGGGTACCACCCGCCCCGCCGCCCATCACTTGCGGCCGGCCCCCTCTCCGCTCCGTTCCGTTCCCCTCTCCGCTCTCCCTCCGAGCTCACCCTGGAGATGGTCAGCGGGGCGCTGAAATCTTTACCGCCCACCAAACGAAAACCCCACGGCGAAGGGCCACGCAGGACCACCGAGTGGGACATAGCGGCAGTGGAACACTCCCTACCCACGGACGGCTCCAGCTCCCACTCGCGATCACCAGCCGCAACTCCTAAATGCCAGGGCGGACCGATCCCGCCTCCCCGGCACGCCCCGCCCGCAGGGCGTGCCGGGGAGGAGGGATAGACCCTTCCCGGCCGTCGCTGGGGGAGCTTTAGCACGGATTTCCTCCTGAAGCGTTTTGTAAGTGGGGTTCGGAGCGATTGCTCGCTGTGGTAAAGTCTCAGTACTTTACTAGTAGTAAAGCATACGTTTGGTGTGCTCAAAGCCCCTCTCACTGCAGTTTCATCCTCTGCAGTGGAAGGAAAATAATGCAGTAGGTCAGTAAACGTTTGATTGTGACTGTTTTATTCATTACAGTAAGTCTCTTGAAGAAGAAAAAAGTTCAAGAAAATAACCAGATTTGGTTTAAAGCACTTTGTGAAGCCTTCATGGTCATCACTTGGGCAAAAGATAAACTTTGAAGAAAATAATCACAGAATCACAGAATGATTTCATTTGGGACGGTCCTGAAACATCATCTCATTCCAACCCCCTGCCACAGGCAGGGACACCTTCCACTAGACCAGCTTGATCCAAGCCCTATCAAACCTGTCCTTGAACGCTTCCAGGGATGGGGCATCCACAGCTTCTCTGGGCAACCTGTGCCACGGCCTCACAGAAATTCTTCTGACAGGAAGGAATTTCTTCCCAATATCCAGTCTACCTCTGCCCTCTGTCAGTTTGAAGCCATTCTCCCTTGTTCTGCCTCTCCAGGCTCATGCTCCAAGTCCCTCTCCAGCTCTCTTGGAGCCCCTTTAGGCACTGGAAGAGGTTCTAATTTGTCCCCAGAGCCTTCTCTTCTCCAGGCTGAACACTCCCAGGTCTCTCAGTCTGCCCCACAGCAGAGGTGCTCTAGCCATTAGAGCATCTTCATGGCCATTGCACCCCAACATCACTGTGTCCTTGCAGGGGTCTCTGGAGCAGCACCCGGCACTGCAGAGGATCTCAGTTTCCTGGTGGTACAGCACCTGTTGGAGCACCATGGAGATGTCCATGCTGCCAGTGGTGTTTAATGGGATGGTTTGCAGGCACAGAGCAGTGGGTTGGAGGTGGGGTGAGTGGTCAGTAGAGCTGCTCAGCATGTCCCCCAGAAGCTGAGAATAAATCTCAAAATGTCTGTACAATTTCCTTTTCTTTCTGAAAAGGGCCCTCTTGAAAAAAAAGGACTGGAATATCCCACTTGAAAAAAAGGACCTAACAAAGTATTCATTGTTTTAAAAGTCCAGTTTCATTGAGCACCTTCTCGCTGCCTGGTTTCTGCAAGTGTGATTTATGTGCCATTTGCTGCAAAGTCTCTTTGTTCGTGACCCAGGAAGGTTTGTGTGACTGGCTCATTGCTGTGCCCATTTACTGGGCTTTGGTCTGGGACAAGGATGGGAGATGTGACTTTTAAATAGGCTCCTGAGCTGTCCTGCAGCTTTGGGATTTAGCAGCATGAGTACAGTCTACATGCTATGTCACGAACCTGAAACACAATAAACTTAGTTTGCTTTGCGAGAAAGGTGCCTGCAGAGGAGAGGTCCAGCTGCAGCCCATACCAGCTGAGCTTTCCCTTACTCTTTGTTCCTCGTAAGTGCCTGCCTCCACCAAGAGAGGCTACAAAGCCTGACTTAGGTCTGGGTGATGAACCATACCTCCTCATTCCTGCATGGTATCACCCAGCTTGCAGAAGCCTGGGAGTAGGCTGGTCTGAGGTTTGCTTGCTTGTGTTAGAAAATCCACACAGCCAAACAGCAAAATTTCTCTCGCAGAGAGCTGGAGGACTGGCTGATGTCCCACCTCTCCTGCTTTCGCTGTTCAAAATGATGAAGAGGATTCCCTGAAGGACAGAGTTAAAGACGTGCACAAATGTAGTGTGTCAGCATCGGCATCTCCTTCTTCTTGGAAGGGAAAAGAAAAAATTCTTTCTGTGAAAGGCACTAAGTTTACTGGAAAGTAGCAACAATAAACAATATGGAAGAAAAGAAGAGAAAAAAACAAACCTGCAGTTCTGTAGTCAAACATTTCCCACTGCCATTCACTGGAGCTCCATTCTCTGGTTGGGTTCTGAACTGCACCCTGCTGTGAGGGGCAGCTCCGTTGTGCAGCAAAGCCTCAGGGGTTCGAAGTAATTCGTTTGCAGAGGCAATAGATGATCAAAACACAGAAATCCCCTCTACTAGAGTATTCATTTCAAAAGCAGACAGGAAACTGCTGGCTCTGAGGGACTTTCTCTTCAAGGCTTTTTGAATGCTCAGCCCAGATCACCCCTCATAGAACTGACGGCTCATCTAAAACTTAACCCAAGTAAAACAAAATTAGCTAAATTGGTATAAATTTGTGGGTGTGCTTATTCCAAATGAGACTATATTCCAGAATACACTATGCTGTGTGAAGTGGAGGCAGTTTTACCCTGAATAAAACTATCTGCATTTAAGTTGCTCCTGCTGGAAAGTGTTCACATGCAGAGCAGCCCTCAGGATTCAGAACTGTATCAGGAACTAATTTTGTACCCCTCTGTCATAGATGTTTTTCCCTAGGATGCAGGGTATGAGAACATTAGCTAAAGAGGTCCTTAGTTCACAGGTGGCCCATGTTCTCTCAGCTGCTCACACACCTTTTCATATATGCTTGCTTTGAGCAAAGCAAACATAACTGCAGTCTACAAAGGACCCAGTCAGCTCTCACTTCAACCACCTAAAGTGAGCTCATAAATTTCTGGTTTTGTCTTTGATAGAATCAGAGTCACAGAATGGCTTAGGTTGGATGGGACCTTAAAGATCAACTTATTCCAACGCCCATTGGCAGGGACACATTCCTCTAGAACAGGTTGCTCAGCGAGAATTTTTAAATTCTACTTTAAATCATTTCCAAAAACTAATTGGAATTCTACTTCTGGCTGAGAAGTTAACAGCAGCTGAACCTTGCTGTGGGAGCAAGCCTCAACATCCAGCTGAAGTAAAGTATTGCCAACATGCTCATTCTTCAGCCGAGTGCTATAGCAAGCTCTAAGACCACACATTATTCAAAGAGAGGTCAAACATGTTCATGAATTCAATCTCATCACTCCATTCACTTTATCTTTCCCCTCCCTGATATTTCCCTTGGTGTTTGTTTCCAGTGTTTTTCCACCCCAAAGCCTTATCACCTCTTTGTTTCTTTTTTTGAATATTCCATTCAGGTTCTACTTTGCCACTAGTGACACTCTCAGTTTCCTTCCTTTGTTATCACAGACCGACTGGGTAAACTAAGGATCTTTGTGTCCCATTTTAAATGAACATCCACGTTTTCCATCTGCCACCCTCCCAATATCTAGCAGAGGTCTGTGTTTATCTGAGAGTCCTGATAATGACGCTTCAATGCTTTTTTTTGAACATCTGTCCATATGAGAGTGATTTAAAGCATCATTATGGCTTGATGGTTCTTCTCCAGGTCAGGAGATTTTCTTGCTTGTACAAATTGTCATCAGGGCTCTGGCTGTTTCTGCTTAGAGCCATTTCAGTGGCTGAAGTTAGTCATGAGTTATCCATCCCTGGAAGTGTTCAAGGCCAGGTGGGACAGGGCTTAGAGCAACCTGGTCTAGTGGAAGGTATCCCTGCCAATGGCAGGGGATTGGAACGAGTTTTAAGATCCCTTCCAACCCAAGCCATTTTGTGGTTCTATGATTTAAAAGTAGCTTTAAGCACCAAAATAGCTGTTAGCCTGTGGGTTGGCCTGACCAACATCCACGCTCCTGTTAAAATTGTGTGTCAGAGGCTCATGGTTTATGTTTGAAAATCATTTGTTGTGAATGGTCATTTGTATGTTTTAATGCTGGTTACTCCTCTTCATATTTGTGATTAGAAAAGGTCCCTGAAAGTGATGCTGATCACATGAATTCAAAATCCTTGTGGGAGTAAAAAACTCCAAGCAATATTGCATGGCATTTGTACAATTTGCCCTCCCAATAGTCAGTGTTTCTCAGAATACAACCTCTTTTCCTTTCTTACATTAATCAGTAATCCTTGACTTTTTTCATCTTAATTTCCATTTCTATTGCCTGAATGAGTCCCTTCTGGTGCCTTCCTATCCCAAGAGTATTCACATACAACAGATTCTCAAGGGTTCCAGTTTAGTCTTTTACTTAATAGTTAAAAAAAAAAAAAAAAAAAAAATCCAAAACCTCAACATCCTGTGAACAGTTAAATTTGAAACTCATTATTTGGATTAAGTACAGGCAAATCTCAATCCTATGGCAGCTTTAGCTGCAGGTTTCCAAAGGGTTACTTAATTTATATGCTTTGCAGGATCTCTCAGATCTGTGTTATTATTTTGGCTTTTGAAAGTTCCTTGGCAGACACCCAAGTGTTGGGAACTGTCATTCTGAATTCTGTTTAATTCATTTGTTTGTCTAAATAATTTCTAAGTTTGTCTCATGGATCTAAGCATCCCACAGAGAAAAATCCAGCTGTGATAGAAACCATTAGGATAATGAAAGAAATATCATTCCTCCAGTAGAATTTCTTCTCTGTAATCACCTTCAGGTGGAGAAGCCAGCTGTCTCCCAAGGCTTTGGAGCTTTTTTACAGAGAAAAACACAGAGAGAATAGGTTTAGATTAGATATTAGGAAGAAATTCTTCCTTGTGAGGGTCATGAGGCCCTGGCACAAGTTGCCCAGAGAAGCTGTGGCTGCCGCATCCCTGGAACTGTTCAAGACCAGGTTGGATGTGGCTTGAAGCAACCTGGTCTAGTGGAAGGTGTCCCTACCCATGGCAGGGTGTTGGATCTAGGTGATCTTTAAGGTCTCTTCCAACCCAAAACATTCTGTGAGTCTATGAAAACTAAGAAGCTTCATTGTCCATGGTCAGATTCATCTTTGGTTTGCCACACTGTGCAGCAGGAGCAGATTCACAAAAGGGACAAAGGTAAATCCTTTGCCTTTGTAAGATGTGTTCAGAAGGTAAAACACAGCAGGGCCTGACACAAAATGAATTTTATTCTTCTATTCTGGCAAATATTAATGAGAAAATATTTACATGTTATTCTAAGTCTTGCTCATCAGGCTACCAGTCATCTACCAGAACTTCATACACTGGCGTTTTGCAACCACTAAGCAGCAAGGATAAGTCCCTACCTCCCAAACACTGCAGACTAAACACAGGACAAGAGCCTGTGGATGGATTTCCCCAAGAGGAACACCAGGAAGCAATGACACAGTGTGGCCAGCTCACATCGGAGCTCAATAGCAGCTTGTCCTTGATAACAGCAGCTTCACAGAAGGCTGTCGACAAGGACAAAGCTCACATCAGGGCTCACAGAAAGGTTACAACACATTCAAAATGTTACAAACAAAACACTTTTTAAAAAATACATATATTCCCTTCTTACCAATTTTGCTGAAAAATGAATTGGTTTCATGGTCACCCTATTCTCAGTCTCACTTTCCATCTCAGAAGTCAGAGGAAACAGATGAACAAGTGCCTGTTAGGTCACGTCTGACCTTACTCACCTTAATCCCCAGACTGAGACTAATGCCATGACAAGCCGGGCTGCACAAAGCAGGCAGGTGGGGACTGTCCTGCTGCCCTGCCACACTCACTGCTGCCACACTGAAGCAGATCCTCAGGTCTTTTTCACCTCACCTGTGTAGCTGCAAGCCTGGAATATATGGGCCAGATGGAAGAAGCTGGTCTGTTTGCTTGGAAGGGGCATGACCTCCTCCCAGCAGGTTCAGCTGCTGCTGACGTGGGCAGGATTAACCCCAGTTCTCGCCCTGTGCGAGCGGTAACCTTTTCACAGCCATGCCACTGTGACCAATGAGCAGCAGTTGAGAAAATAAAAAGAAATATTGGCATAATATTGTAAGCAGAAGATGAGATTACAAGTGATCTGCTTTTTCTGCAAGGCTAATTGTTTCCATTATGGGATTAAACTGATTGATTTCCCATCAGAAACGGTGCCTGGAAGAACAAAGTCAAAACCTCTGGTCTAATGTGAGTCACTTCACTGAGCAGCTAAACACTGAGATTTTTCTCTTGTGAAATCATGACAGATGTCAGCTGTTGGTATATCCTGCAAACAAATTTGGCACATTTTTATTTCACACAGTAGAATCCAAGCGATAGTACCTATCCAGCAGAAGAGCTCCCCAGACCTCTTGGGGATTTCAGCATTTATCATCCACACTCTTGACTGTTTACAGTGATGCTTCCTTTTTAGGGTATTGTGTGGCTCCAGAATGCAGACAACTGGAGAGAATTAAGCTGAATGTTCCCAATTTATGCAGGTCAAGGAAAGTTTGCCTTTTATCGTTCAGAGATAATTACAGCAAACTAACTCTTTTTGAAAGGCTGAGTTCCACAGATGCTGGTGTTAAGATTCAGTGATCACAAAGGTTCCTGTAGTTGGTTTTCACAGAAGTTTTCCTATTCATTTCAACCTTAAACTGATAGGGACAGAGGGACAAACAGTACACTAAGAAATAGGGGATAAGTTGTGTGATATCTTACTCCAGTATGTTCTTCCAGGATTCATTTAGCCCAATCCATCAGCTGCTGTCTCGTCCCATGTAAAGCATTCCCGCTGTGCTGGGGGTGTTCCATATGCTACCTGGGGAGAATCCAGAGTGATCAGTCCCCATCTAGTGTAAGAGGCTGTACTCTGCAAAGTGTAAACTGCATGGTAAGGGCAAAGCAATGCTGGTAGAATAGCTTAGGGTGTGAGAACAGGATGTGAGGCACACGGCTCAGCTCCTGGAGAAGATGCTTCCTCCCTCCATTCAGGCTGTTCTTCATCATGTCCAGGACTTTTGCAGAAGTGTCTATAGAGACCCAAAGCATCTCCTCACACCATAGGTTCTACTCACTCATGCACAGTTATGTCACTTCTTAGGGACTGAAGGGAACATCCCCTAGAAGGACATGGAAAATGCAGTGCTTAATTGGGGTTGTTTATCCTGGAGGAGAGAGGTATGTTTAACAGTTTGAACTCTCCCAATTTCTTAAGTTCATCGGTTCATCAGAGAAGGATTTCCAAGAATCTTTTGAAAATGATTGTGCTTGGACTTTGAGGTGAAATGCTATGAGGTGCTCACACTGGACAGAAGATTAAGCATTCATCATCCACAAGCAAGAAATGAAAAAACTCAGTAATACAAAATGAAGAAATTCCTTCCTGATGTTATAGGCTTTAGATTACTCCTTATTTTTTTGGTTACTATAAAGAAACAAATAGACTAAGCTTTCATGTCACTACTTAGGCTTGCAGGCCAGAATTAAGATGCTTTGGTGTCCAACTCCTGCCATTTCTGGGAGAGAATCTCCTGGGCACCAAGTGAGACCAAAAGCAGGCAAATAACATGCAAATAGAATTTTAGAGATTACTATAACAATTCAAGATTGGTCTTCTGAATTACTATGTCTTGTCTTAGTTCTCTCTTAATATTCCCAAAATTTGCACTTCTGTGCCCAGATTACACAAATATAACAGCACAAATTCCAAACCCTGAACACAGGCAAAAAAAATAGGCAAAAAAAAAATCATCAAAGTACTTGCCAACATTTGTGTTCTAGCACATAAGCAGGAATTCATAAATGCTTGCAGGAATGTAACATATCAACCTCCTTAAACAGCCATATCCTGTTTCTTTTGTTTCCTTTTTTGCCTTTGCATTGACTGTTGCTACAACACCATCTATCACTGCTCCTTTCATCTGTCAGGCCCTCCACATCTCACCTCCATCTGTCACCCACTCACAGCTCCATACCTGTTCCCCTAGGTTTGAACTGTCTGGATTTCCCTCATGTTTGTCATTTCAGGTGTAGATGCTCATCCTTTGCAGCTGGAGCTGCATGGGCAATTAAGGGATCCCCTGTGGTTCCTCAGCTCCCCTCCCATTCCTGATCAGCCAGTTGCGTGAATAGGTTTCAGTCAAGAGAGACTAGATTTGACAGGTTTTCTCACAGGGCATTCGTGCTGGGGACTGAAACGATGGTTAAATGGACACAGTCTAGGCTGAGACTGAGAGTGTGGTGGCTGCAGTCAGAGGACAACACACATCAACATCCCTCTTCAGAGAAGTTCAAGCACATCTTTTCTCTGTTATTATTAGGTTCTTAACACATTAAATTTGTGTTAAGGCTGATCAGCTGCAGGCTCCTGCCACTGAAGATGATCTTCTGCTCTCTCCAGAACACTGCCCTAGGATGTCTTCTGGAGCATATTCCTTGAAGAAACTGATGCTGCACAAATGGTAATTTAATTTTCTTTTTCCCCTCATTCCAAGCATCCAGTTACTGGGTCATGGAAAAGCTGAGCCTGAAATAAACCTTTGAAGTATTTTGAAGGATTTGTCATTACTCAGAGAAATAGGTCTGACATTCACTTGAGTGCAAGGAAGTGGAGGGAACAAAACAGTTTACTCAGAAACTGCCTTGGCTGGGCCAAAACTCTGTCTTCGGCTCCATCTGGGCAACTCATTTAGGCTGAAAGAGCTGTATTGCATGATTTGGACTAGAATTTGCCTTTGGAGCTTAAATAACCTGAATGATATTTAGGAACCTACAAGGCTGTTTGGTGATATTGCACAAAACCTTATCTAGCAAGATTGAATACTTTGCTCCAAGATTCAGTGATGTCAATAGAAAAGATCCCACCAGTGATGGTGGGAATGTTGATTCAATGAGCAGCTTGGCTATTATCCCAAGTGTCCAGTGGGCATTAGGATAACCAGGGATTTCATCTAAAAAAAGGGTCAGGTCTCACTGTTTCTTTTTTAACACATGCGGCCCCTTATGTTCTTCAGCTTTTTTCTGCCTTTCTTAGGAAAGGGTATGAACTGACGATGGAATAAAATGCCTTATGTCTGAAAAAATAATAAAAATCACTTAAAATCTGAGGAGCATGAAAAGCCAATGTTATTAATGTTGAACTGTTTATCTGCTTCAAGCATAGTATTACACTATGGTAATGAATATATGACTGTACTTTAATTTATTATTAAGGAAATAGCTCCCATCTACTTCTCTAACCAAGGCACTTAAGAGTCTTCTGCAAACCCCTCCAAATTTGTCCTTGCACACAGAATAAATGATGTTTAACAAATAAATAAGACTCTGCATCAAATGGTTAAATAAACAGTCATGCTAGAAATTGTACCCGATCTCCTAGTTCACTCTCCTGTGGTTTAAGCAAAAGATGGATGTGTCTGAAAAACCCACAAGGGACTGAGGGTCCTCTCTGTCCCATCAATTGTCCTGAAGTCCATCTGGATACACAACCAGTTAGCAGAAAGAGCTAACAATGTTCCACCAAAGATATTTCGTCGGTTAAAGATACAACACAAAATAATACTTGGTTGCCAAAGAATAGGATATTTTATGAATGTTTAGGCATGCAAGCTGAGGTGTCACAAGATCAAACAGAACCTAGCAGTTCTGATGCTCATAAAATGGGCAGAAAGAGTGACTTATTCAGCTTTTTTAATTTTTCCATGACTCTTTGAAGATTTAATGTGGTTTAGTTTTTGTTTAGTTGGCTTTAAATCTTCACAGTGCTCTAAAGCTCATTATTTATTCTCAGCAACCCCAACGTCGATCTGTGAATGGGTCTGCTGAGCTTAGCCAGAGGGTGCCCTGCTGTGCAACCGTGTGCCATGACCCCAGCTTGCCTGTTCCCAGGAAAACCTCGCCCAGCCCAAGATCCATCATTTTTCTTAGTTCACCCCAAAACCATTCACTGCTTCCTTCAATATCTTCATTTCAGCACTGCTTTTAAAACCAGAATACAAATACTTGGCACAGGTGGACATTTACTTTTCTGTTTTCATGGATGTGGAGTCAGTTGTGCCTGTTCAGAATGTCTCAGGAGAAGCATGAATAGTTTAAACATGTGTTCAAGGAAGATTTTTAGTTTATGGGTCCCCAGGTATTATTCTAAGTTGTGCTTTTGTAGAATTTCTCAAATAGGTGTACTATTGTTCTTCTAAAGGAGACTGAAAAAATAATTGAGGACAGAAGGAATATTCTTCACAGCACACTTTGCAGAGGAAGTGAAATTCCTGAATTAATGCCAGAGGTGGCCCAGCATGGCTGCAGTCCCTCACCCACCCGGCTCCCCAGGAAGCCACAGGCCAGCCATGCTGCAGCCACACAAATCATCCCAAGAGAGGGTCAGTTTAGATGGGATATTTGGAAGAAATTCTTCCCAGTGAGGGTGCTGAGGCCTGGCACAAGTTGCCCAAAGAAACTCCAAATGCCCCATCCCTGAAAGTGTTCCAGGCCAGGTTGGATGGGGCTTGGAGTAAGCTGGTCTAGTAAAACGTGTCCCTGCATTGGCTGGGGGTTGGACTAGATAAGCTTTAAAGGTGCCTTCCAACCCCAAACATTCCATGATTCTATGAGGGAGAGGAGTATAGTGCTCTTGAAATGCTACAGAAAGCTCTAGTATCTTGGTGGTTTGTAAACTGAAGCTCCGATGGAGCAAGCATGTAGCTGAGTTAACAGCAGAGAGGTTTCTCTGCATCCTGCAGTCACTGAGCATCAACTGCTGATGACTCACTTGGAAATGATTTGTTGGCAGCTTGTCCCCCACCAGCACACAGCCTCCATCCCACCACTCCCACTGACCCCCTGGCTGCACACACCATCTCCATGCTGTCGGGCAGGGAGGAAATCCAGCTGACAACAACAGATACCACAGGAAAAAATTGCTAAGAGTTTCTGCTCCTGTGAGGGATTTGACAATGGAAATAGGGGAAGTCCCTTCGCTGGACTTGGCAAAAAAAATTTGGACAGTGCCATCAGGAAAATATTCTTCAGTGAATGAGTGATGCAGCTTATTAGGTCTTTTCTGTATTTTTGTGACTATGAAGACAGAATTAATGAGTAAGAGGCCCTTACAGCTGGTGTCCAGCTCAACGGTTACAACATGCTGAGGGAAGCAGACTTTTTCTTTCCTTTTGGACAACCAAACGGTATGGTATTTTTAGCCATATAGAGAGTTTTTTTCTCTGTAATGATGTAAGGCTCCTGTTAGCTCATCAGATCTGGTTGCCCACTATAAAAAGCTAAAAAGAGACAAAATTGAACACCCCATCATGTCTGAGCCTCAGCTCAAGGCAGGATGTCAGGAAGAGACTTGTAGCTCCTGAATCAATCACACCCAAGTGGAGGAGAAGGCAGGACACAGAACCCAAACCACAAAGCCTGATTCTGGTTTGAACTGAACTCCTCCTAATGTATCTCTTTTTATGGAGTTGTTTGATGTTAGACAGAATATTAAGCTACTTTATGGCTACTTCATTTGAGAGGATATTTGTGATGACCTAAACCCACAAATTATACCCAGGTGGCAAATTTATTGTTTGTGTTTTTAGAAGCCTTTTTCCTATAATCCTCCTCATGGGTGGCTCATTGGAGAGGCTGGATCCCTGGCTGGTTGTCAGCCTGTGTAGTTGTGTCCAGTGTATTCATCTCTGCTGATTTGTGCCAGCTAACAATTTGCTCCATGTATTTTTATGTTCTAGTGTTGGATGGGGCTTGGAGCAACCTGGTTTAGTAGAAGATGTCCCTGCTTATGGCAGGGTGTTGGAATGAGATAAGCTTTAATGTTCCTTCCCACCCAAACCATTCCATGACTCTGTGATTCTTTGTAGCTAGAAACCTAGAAATCTCCCCTTCTTCCAGCTCCCACTGCCAGCATTGTGTAACTCCACTATAAAGTGTTTTCGGGAAGGTTTTTTCTGTCTCCTGTTTTTTCATCTCATAGGCAACCAAATCACATTCACCTAAAGCTTTCTATGAAAGAAATTAATTTCCTTTGAACATTCATTTGAAGTGTGTTCGTTTATAAAGAAATCTAGCTCTCTTCATCGCCCTTCCCAGGCACTTCCTTTGCATTCCTGGCTGGCGTGTCAGTAGGAAATGCAGGTGCTCAACCTTTGACTGCTGGTACCCATCACTGTGGGAGAACAAAAGTGTGAAGTTGTGTGCCTAGAATAGTCAACCCAATGGTTTTCTAAATCTTCCCAGCATGGAAAGCTTGAGGTTTCTAATTAAATTAATGGTTTCCTATTGATGTATAAAACATAGAGGGTCAATTCCTGATGTGCTGTGAGCCAGCGTCACCCTGGGGACTTAACAAATGGCTGCTGTGCCCTGTCGTGCATGGGGACACTTCCAGCATGCTTTGTATAAAACTGGGGTTTACCTTGTTGGACACATAGTCCCTCCTCTGCTGACCCACTCACTAAAAGCAACAGGACATTTTAGGTGGATGTTCACAGACAGGCATAAGTTCCAGGTCATACATCCTGCAAAGATGCCCCCAAATAATTTTGGGGTGTAGAAAAGACCTTCCTGGCCCATTGGAAGTGCCTGAGAATTAAGTTTCTGAGTGAGGCTGGAGCCTAAATGGGATTTACTTTTGCTGAATGCTGAGGGGCCCCTAAAGACTTTGTATTGGCTCCAATCCAATCCACGTGAGCATTCCCGTCAGTGTGGCTTTCAGAGCAGGCCAGGAGCAGTAATGGATTGCTTGCGATATTTCCCAGGCATTTGCTTTATAGTCACTGAAGACAAAGTGTATTTGGTTTCTAATGAATCTGGGATGTTTTTCAGCATAATGAAGTTCCTGCCCTTGTTTTGCTATTTGTAGCCCAGCATTATGTGACATATAAAACCACCCCATTTGTTTTGCATTGTCTGGAAGTAAATTCCCCCATAAGACCACCACTGAGCAGATACTATCCCGGAGGCCAGCCCCGCTCCCACATTCCTGTCTCCCTGGACCCCCAGCCCTGGCTTATCTTGCTGCAGGCCATTAGTAGCTGGTGATGCTGGGTGTGTTCACACAGTGTCCACCCCCTGCAGGCACAGCACATGCTTCCGGGCATGATGTAATGGTGTATCCCATACAGGCACCAAGCCCCAGTTCTGTCAGGAATGTGTCACTCTCATGCCACAGTACATGTTTAGTCCTAATTTCCATGGGCCTTTTTCAGACAGATATGCCCCATGCTCCATCCCACAGTACAGCTGGATGTGTAAATGCCTTTAACATTTCTGGGTGAGTGCAAATGCATATGCTTTGTTGAGAATAGTGCTTTATCTCATCCAGAAACAACTGTGATCATAATAAATAATAAATAATATGGTGAATAAAATCATATGGTGAATGTGAGTGGGATATTCTGGTTTGGGGCTTTTAGTGTAAGGAGATTATTTTGTGGCAATAGTTCCTGTTTCTATGTCTGAGAGAGTCAGAGTTGTTCAGCTTGGAGAAGAAGAGGCTCTAGGGAAACTCACTGCAGCCTTACAGTACTTAAAGGGTGTTCATTAAAAAGAGGGAGAGTGGCATTTTACAGAGGCAGATAGCAATAGAACAAGAGGAAATGGTTTAAAATAAAAGAGGAGGGTTTTAGATTCAACATTAGGAAGAAACTCTTCCCTGTGAGAGTGGTGAGGCACTGGCACAGGTTGCCCAGAGAAGTTGTGGCTTCCCCATTGCTGGAACTGTTCAAGGCCAGTTGGGTGGTGTTGGGGAAGATGAAACAGGAAAGCCTTATAAATATGATTGCCTGACAAAAGATTTTGGGAATATGAAAACTACAGGCGACATCGAAATGAAAGCCACTTTTGAAATACCAAATCTTAGTTACTGAACAACTGGAAAACAATGGTATGGCCGACTGAAGGTAATCCCCTCTTGATTGAACAATACCCTCTGCTTGCAGGCAGGTCCAAGGGTCAGAGCAGACCCTACTAGCTCAGCAGAAGGGGTCCAAAGAGTAGTTTTTAGAAGTTAAGATGTAACACTCTATGGTAATATAAGAACTCTTATAGGCTGTATGTAAATGCTATAGGATTTGTATCTTGTGTTAGATTGGTTAGTGACAATTAGAATATTCAGTACAGAAGATGATTTATTGTATTGTAACCAGGACTTCAGACACTCTTACTACACTCTCATCACTACTTCTTCACTCTCATTCCTCTCGCTCTCTCTCTCTTTACTTACCCGCTTACTCTCTTGCTCTCCTGGGCCTGCTCCGAGCTGAGTCTGGCAGCTCTAAGCAGTGCCCCTGTACCCACGCCCTTTGCAATAAACCGCATGTTCCAAGATCTGACTATAGAGATCTCTCGTCTCCGTCTGTCCCGACCGTCCAACCCACCAAAGCTCCCGCAGGGTGGTGCTTAGAGCAACCTGCCCATGGCAGGGAATTGGAACTACATGATCTTTAATATCCCTTCCATCCCAAACCATTCTATGATTCAATGATTGTCCGTCTGTGGGGCTAATGGTGGAGTGTTTTGTCACTGGGGTGGCTCTATGGACCCTGGTGTGTCCCTTTGAGCCAGCTGCAGTCCTGGCTTGTCTTCCTGCCCTCCTGGGAGTAATTCAAGCCAGGACAGATGACTGACCTGGCCCCAGGCAGGAACTAGTATGTCCCCCTTCCTGGTCAGTGGGGGGCCAACAGACAGAGACTGGAAAACTTATTGTGAGATGGAGAGAAGGAAGAATTGTTTTCCAGGTTGCAAAGCTGAGATGTGTAGAAATGAAGTGACCTGACAGGGATCTTTGGGGACAAAAGCATGGTCCATGTCTTTCAAATTGCAATCCCGTGAATTCATACAAACCCATCCTTCCTGCTCCCTGCATCCAGTGGTAGTGGTGCCTTGGGGAGCCAGCACCACTTTGGGAGGAGCAGCAGGAGTCAGCCCGGAGGGAATGTGCCTGGAGAGGTTAGCAGCTCCTCTCGGTGCTCCTTAATTTTCCAGTTGGGTATTTCCAAAGCACACAGAGGATCAAGCATGCTGCGATGGATGTTTTCCACACAAAGCCTGCTTGCCAGAACTTACAGCCTGTGCAGGGTCTCCATTTCCTTCAGTGTCTGGAAGTCACATTAGGAGCACCTGCTTCTCTTCATGGACAATAACTAACACACAGTCCTATATTTCTGCTACATTTAATGAAGGGATTACTCCCTAAAGGACTCAGTACAAAATTCTGGTGTTGTTAAAATTGTGCCAACATTTTACTCACAAATCTTTGGTTCCCACTGAAGTTAGTGGAAAGATGGCTTTTAACTTGCTGGGGCTGTGCTGGGGCCCTAAATCAAGTTCACTTCAGGATAACCCTGAGGAAACCTTTTTTTTTGTTAAATGTGGAAAGAATCATATATTCTACTTGCTGTGATTGCCAAGGAAAAAATATAAGGGTTTTTTATTTTTTAGCTTTAGGCTTTTTGCTTTTTTTGCTGTAGGACCAGGTGCTGGAGCACCTGTATGCTGGTCTACATTGTTGGTATAGTGCTACTATTAATAACAACCTGACCAGAAAAAAGAATCTGATCCCATTAAGAAACGTGTTACACAACTCTCAGTGTTGAACCTTGAGTGTATCATGAGTTGAACCCAACCAATCTTGATTAATTTGTGTTTGACTACTAAATCTACAGTTGTAATTAAATTCAGGGCAACAGCAGTTCTACAGAATCTGAGTTTCTAATAAACTCATTTAAATGTTTCATTTAAATGAATGGATCTTCAGCTCGGACGTATTTTTTTTCACTTATGAAATAGACTCAAAGGATCATCAGGATTTGTTCTTTATTTATTCCTTGAGCCTAACCAGCAAAATTTTTGCCTTTTTTGTGTGTGGCTATAGCCAAAAGGGACATTACAAATCTCAGACTGCAGCATTTTGGCTGTTTTTACAGCAGAAGACAAGTTCAGGTTGCCATTGGAGTTAATTAGGAATCCTGTTAGTTAAATGCTGAAGATATGCTTTGTGTTTACATCACTTGGTTGTACTGGGCTGTGCTCACCCTGGATAAACACAGTTTATTTTCTTCTGCTGCCCTCTCCTTCCCTTCCAGCTGTTTGCATTGCTGTGCCCCAGCATGAAAAGTATGGAGGCTTTTTAGCCAGAATCCCCAAATTCCTGTCACCACCTTCACGGTGGTGGCAGCTGTGAGTAGTCCTGGCTTGGAAAGAACAACACCAAGAGGCTGGAGCCAGCAGTGCCGACCTCAGCTGCTGAATCCTGGGGAGCAGTGCAGGGAGCAGCTCCTTCACTATCCTTCCCTGTGGCTGGAAAGTGCCTGTGGAATTAGTCAATCACATGGCTCCTGTGAGCAGCTCACTCAGCCTCTTGCTTGCTTTAGTCAGGAGAGTACCTCAGTTAATAAAGCTTTGCCAATTTGTCTCAGCTCACTGCTGGCCCCACGCAGTGACTCACTGCTAATTATTTCTTTGAGGAAATCAGAGGTGGTTTTTAAATGTGGATTTTTACTGGCACAGACAACACATGAGTCTGGATTTCATTTCACCCAGGAACCCAGACATCGCAGAGGGGACAGGCCCAGACAGGGACCCCGATCAAGGAGGGTGTCCATCTGCATGGAAAACAAGCAGGTTCCTAAAAGGAGCCCAGTGGGTGCACCAATGGTGACAGGACGGGTTGAGGAAGGAAGAGGTGCAGGGGGCCCCAGCTGCTTGTCATGAAAGAGCAACACTTCCTCACTTGTCACCACTTCACCCCAGGGTGAGCATCCTTGTCAGAGGGAGTTTGCTGGCTCCGCTGCAAACATCCCCTTGTACAAACAGCTCCACGCAGTCAGGCTTCTCTGTGTTGTGCCAAGTGCCAGGTGGTTGTGCAGGGGCCAAGGCAGGTCACAGCCCTTTGCCCTGCCTCCTCCTCCCTCTCCCTGTGGGACACATGGCTTCCTCCTGACAGAGTCAAAGAATGATTTGAGTTGGAAGGGACCTTAAAGATCATCTCAATCTGACCCCCCCTGCCATGGACAGGGATACCTTCCACTAGACACCAGGTTGCTCCAAGCCCTGTCAAACCTGGCCTAGAACACTTCCAGGGATGGAACAGTCATAGCTTCTCTGGGCAACCTGTGCCAGGGCCTCACCACCCTCACAGGGAAGAATTTCTTCCTAATATCCAGTCTAAAACCAACCTCCATCAGTTTGAAGCCATTCCCCCTTGTTCTGTCACTCCAGGCTCTTGTCCAAAGCCCCTCTCCAGCTCTCTTGGAGCCCCTTTAGGCACTGAAAGGGGCTCTAAGTTCTCCCTGGAGCCTTCTTTTCTCCAGGCTGAACAACCCCAGCTCTCCCAGCCTATCCTGAGAGCAGAAGGACTCCAGCCATCTGTGCATCTTTGTGACCTTCTGTGGACCTCCTCTAACAGGTCCATGTCTTCTTGTTGGAAGGACCAACAAATATGTTCTTGTCTTCATCCTCTGCAGGAACAGAGCGAGGGTTTCCCTGACTCAGCTTTGTACCCTAGTAAATCCTAGCAGCTCTCCTTGGGTCCCAGCCCTCTCCTTTGTTTTCCAAACTGCTCTTTGATAAAGTCAGGAGGACTTAGAGAGGCAGAAATGCACTTGACTCCAACTCCAGACAATAGCTTGCAAACTTAGGAGCACTGGGACCTTATTTCTAGTTTCTGAGATGGACAGCAGATGTGAGCAGGGACTTCAAGCTCTCCTGATAATTTAGTGTAATAATGGTGTTAGCAAGAGCCAAATTGCTAACTTGGTTGTGAATAAAAATGATCACCCTGCCAGACCATTGCCATGAAAACTCTAAGAGCAATGAAAACAGACTGGTCTGGAATGAAACCCACTCATTGTATCAGAATCATCTTGTGCATATTCATTGCCAAGTGTGTTGGCTTTTGGGTTATTTGACAAAATATGGCCTCAGCTGCTCTCTGCTGTTTGGCACCGTGTCAGGAGAACATGGAAAACAGGGAATCCTATTCCACAGATTTTTAGAAAGAGGGTAAAACAAAAAAACAAAACAAAAGCAAAACCCAACAAAACCAAAACCCCAAACAAACAAACAAAAAACAATAAAAAGAGAAAGACAAAGGGTATTTCATATAATTTTTAAAAGAATTTTTAATAGTAGTAATGATGCAAGCAAGCAATGGAATGGATTTTGTGTGATTTTTATTCCTGGCTACAAATGGGATTTTTTTTGTGGGGGAGAAAGTTCATAAAGCCTCTCTGCTATTTATTCCTTTGACCTCTGCATTACCCCAGCTGTGGCTGGGATGACAGATTACATCCATGCACTCGAAGTTTTAAGGTTAAAAGGAAAAGTGACTCATTCAGTATGAAACCCCCAGGAAAAAAATCCCTTCAGAGTGAGAGAGGTGTTAAACCAGCAGCTGAATTTTGGCCAGTTGCTGGACTGACTTATGGGTTAGTGCTGTGCATCCATGTCTGCTTTGGGGTGGGCTTTTTGGACTAACTCCTTAGGGGCACAGGTGCTCGCTTCTGTTGAGAATGGGTGGGGGGCAAACAAGTCCCAGCTGCACAAGTCCTGCTGGGACACACAGCATGGTGCTGGAACAGAAGAAGAGTTGGATGTGAGAGGACTGAAGGAACCCTTGTTTGTGCCTACTGTAGGAGAGGCCCCAGCTGGTGAAGATGTGTCATACAAGCTGGTCCTTTTTAGGGCAGAGACACAAAGTAAATGGCCTTTGACAGTCTGTCATTTACAATTCCACTTTGTGGAACACTGGGCATGATATCTCAGTTTCTGGGGTTTGTAACTAGTGTTTTAAATCAGGCTTTTCCTCTCTGTGCTTTTGGTTTTAAAAAAACCCCTATTTTTAGAGAGCAAAAGTGGCATTTACAGCTCTCTCTGTGTAAATCAGTTTTACTATAACCACTCTGAGGACAGCTTCATCCTCTTGGTCACAGTCTTGTGCTGGGGATATGTCATGTAATAACACATCCCCAGCTTAGTGGAGGAGGGAACAGCTTAAACTACAGAACTATCCCAAGACAGGTATTCGTCACTTTTGATGCTGAAAATGAATGGACTGGAAACAGAACTGCAACAGCAGAGCTGACCACCATCACTTACATCTGGTTTGCACCCTTTAATCCATTGATTTCAGTGCTCTTTCCTGATGTCAGGCAGTTCTCAGCTGCCTGAGCAGCCTGGGGTGACTTTGGGTTTGGTATCAGCATGAGAAGCCTTATGGGCTCTGCCTGTCTGCCCAGCATGGTGTTGGGCTGTTACCACCATATCCTGGATCTCTGTAAAGCTGATCCTTTAATTTGTTTCTCTGCTTCATCCAACACTTACAGTATTCTTGCCTGCCCACATGCTTGGATCACCTCGTCAGTCACAGGCAGAGCCCTCTGTCCTGAGCAGAGGGAAAATTGCATGTTAATACGGAAAATACCAATAATGTTGTTGAATTTTGTTGCTATGGGAACAGGAGCTGCCCATTGTGAAGGATGCCCAGAATTGTGTCTTTAAACAATGACATGGAAAAGGAATGAGACACAGAAGGCCAAGATCTGCTCTGTAGGTAAGTTTTCTGTTTCTTTTGACATTTAACTATAAATTGTCCCTCTTGTGACTGTCTCGTAATATAATCTTACATCGTACAGAATTTCTCATGCTCTTGCATTAATAAATGGGATGATGTATTCTCCTCTTCTCTCTCTGTGACTTTCTGTGAGTAAAATACTTCACCGAGAGATGAAAGATACTATTTGCGTTCAGCCCACATAAATATCTTGTGTTAATGTACTAATGCACCAACATCTGCAGTCTGCACCCAGATGTCAGCCGTGATAGCTTTTCATCTTTCAGTCTGATCACTGGGTTCCTTTTATTTAGGAATGAGTAGGACTCAAAGAGGAGGTGAATAATTCTGTGGTTAATGAGCACATCTGCAGCTATAAAAAAGCCAGGCTATGAAGGAGTAGGAAAGTCAAACTGCCTCACATGTGTCCTGCAGACAGCAGGCCTCTGCTGAGCTCCCTGGTGCTGGTGGAGGTACTTTAAATAGCCAGGGCTGATTCCCATCGATGCTGACAGAAAGGATCTCAGTGTATACCCAACTCCAGACCCAACGTTCTCTGTCCCTAAACTCCTTTTCCACCACTGGGAACCACCCTCTGCCAATATACAGCTGGTTTCATGTGTTTAGAACAAACTAAGTTCCACAACTTTGCAGCCAGGCCATGGCGAGGAGCCAGTTCCCATAATTTCTTCACTGGGGCATTTCTGCCTGCACAAATGACAGGCAGGTCAGTGCAAGCCCTTGATGCTCCAGTTCAGCTGCCATCCCAGCTGTGTCAAGGCACAGAAAACACCCAGCAAGAAGTGGGTACCAACAAGGCCCATGATGAACACTCAAAATGACTGTTTCTTCAAAGCTGCTGGGAGTTTGGTCTTCTGCTGGCTTACAGCATGCACATCTGTGATGCATCACCAAAACCACAGCCAAACACCTTATCAGGAGAGAAGGAGGAACACAGAGCTTGTGCTAGCACAGAGGAGAGGTTTTCCAAGGCAGGGTGGGGTGATTACGCCACAACTCCCTCAGCCTCAAGCCAGAGGCCTATGACAGCAGCACTGAGCAAGGCCTCAGACAACTGAGTCAGCCTTATCAGCTGGGGCCATGCCGGAGGGAGCAGGTTATGGATGGGCTGTCAAGGCCTCCTGGCATGGCCTGCTAGCATTAGGTAGCTTCACAGCTGCTGGCCACTTTCCACAGGACTTCTGAGAATGCTTTTGAAAAACTGTGCAGGGAGGTTGTATTAAGCACACTGCCCAGCTGACAGGAGTGTCTTCTCAGCACCAGCTAAATTCCTGCTGTATTTTTAACCTGTTCATTGACCGTTGCACTGTGTGCCTATGTTAGCTGTCAGGAGCTGTGTTAAATTTCTTTTTTACTTTGTCTCTCAAGAAGGATTTCAGCCCAGGATGCTCTGCTCTCTCCCAAGGGGTGGGACTTACATGCAGAGCATGTGTTTCAGGCTCTGCTCATGCTGAGCAAGTGGCTGATGGTGACCATGCTCTGGGAGAGGAGGGAATGTCTGACCCAGAGCGGGGGGCAGTGGATCCTCCCAGCTCAGCAATGCTCCAGGATGCACACATAGGGTGTGCAGGAGACCCCATTCCTTCTCCCTCTGCATGATTCCTCTCTGCTTCCTTCACATCTTCCTTCCACAGCCAATCCAAAATCAAGGCCAGGAGGAGGAGGAGGGAGAGGAGCTGCTGGTCAGCTCACAGTCAAAAGAGGGATTGGGATGCAGAGAAATGTCCAGGCAGTTATAGGATGAGCTTTGGTGTCTATTCACTTTGCCTTTCTTGAGAAAGTGTCTCTAAGACTATGAAAATAAATAGTCCTGCTGTGTCTCAATTGTCTTTTCAGCCAACAGAGTTTGTGATGCAGCTCCTGGCTCACTGGTGTGAGGTCAGACACAGAGCAGCTAATGCTGACTTCCTGCTCACCTGAATTCCCACCCAGAAAGTGACTATGCTAGTTTAAGTGAATTAATTTAGAAATGGGTTCTTTCAGGCCACACAGTTTCTGTAGGGCCCTCGGGAGCGATGCCAAAGGGGAGCTCATTCTTTCCTGCTCATTGTTTTATGGCTGACCTGTCAAAGTAGGAACAAAAGTTACATTTAGCAGGAGCTGTGACAGCAACTGATGCCATATGGACCTCATTCTGCTTGTCCCAGTGATTCACAGGGGCTGTCACAAACCACCGTCCTTTCATGGCTACCAGATTTCCCTTTCAACTGAATCAGATTAATCCAAAATGCTTCTGTCAAAATAAGGAGAGTAACCATGGCATTACCTATCTGGATGGCTGAAAGCCTATTATTAATCTCACTAATTCTGTGTTTCACTGTCAAACTGCTGAGTCAGTCACTGGTCTGTATTCGTGTATATTTAATGCTTTTAGGGATAAAGCCAAGATCCTTGGGTTTTGCAGAACACAATTCCATTCTTTTACTTTAAAATAAGCATGGCACACATACTAAATACAGAAATACCCATTTTTTTCTAGTTGGGTTATAACAGAACTGTTGGAACTGTTAAATCTAATTTCTGAATTTTTTGCTAGTTACTTTGTTACTACCCAACTATGTGTGGCAGATGCTGGTATCGTGTCAGATTTGTTTAATGTATAGTGTAATGTATAGTGAAATATATTGCTTACATGTGTAGCCACATTATGTTGGCAGAATGTGAGTTTTTATTTCAGTTTGATGTGAGGTAACAAGTACTTGAGTATTATCCAATGTTGCTTCCTTGGCTAGCCAAGACTCTTCCCTTCGAGGGTAATAACCATTTTACGACAGCCATGTGGAGCTAGCACAGCTACTTGGAGGGGGGAATGGATTTATTCTGAGTACCTACAGCAAGAAAAGTGTTTATTATTTAAATGTTCACTCTCAGCTGTGGAGGTTTTTACGCTGGAAATGGATGCACGGGAATGCAGGGCTAGAGAAGGCATGCAGCCCCTCAGCCTGCTCCAGAGGGTGAAGCATGAGGCTGATCCTGGATCCGGCTGATCCTGGATCCGGCTGATCCTGGATCCGGCTGATCCTGGATCCGGCTGATCCTGGATCCGGGCTCGGCGTGCTCCCACGCGGCCGCTCCGGGAATCGCAGTCCGGCCCGGGCCCGGTGTCCGGCCCGGGGTACACGCGTCTGGCTGTCGGTCCCTGGCTGCGGGGAGAGCCGGAGGGTCCCGCGGGACGCACTGCCCGGCTGGGCTGGGCTCGGGGAGATGGTGAGGCACAACCAACGGGGTTAATACAGATGATGCACAAAGCTTAGAGCGGTGTTTTGCCCGGTGGGAAGGATGGGTGAGCTGTCTGGTCAGCAGCCAGGGCCTGGGGGAGAACAGCTGTAGCCTTCCTTCAGGGGAGGGATCTCAGCCGAAGCACTTGGTGAGGACAAAACCCAGGGGTGTCAGGAGAGCTGGGCAGCAGCACGAGGTGAAGATGATTCCCAAGGATTCCGGGGGCTGGACAGCAGCGTGGGGCCACTGCTTCACCAGTGTCACATTAGAAACCACATGGCTGCCTTGAGACAGCTTCTGTGAAATAAACAATGCCACACTGAGGCATGAAAAGCCACTTTGCACAACCACATGGCTCTGAGTTTACCACGAGATTGGACAACACTCTCAGATACATCACAGGATTCTTGGGGTTGTCCTGTCAAGGGTCAGGAGCTGGACTCAATCATCCTTGTGCGTCCCTTCCAGGTCAGGATATTCTATGGTTCCAAGGGAACTTTCCAACAGCCTGAGAGTGTCCTTTAATTTCTCGCAGCAAAATCATGCTGAAAGTGATAAGGAAAGGGCAGCTCCAGGCATGTGAGGCCCTGCTGGGAGCTGAGCAGCCATGGCTGTGTTCCCAGCTGCCCTTGGCTGCCCATGGGCAGTGTGTGCTGTGGGGTGTAAAACCACAGCAGCAGAGCTGTGCCACAGGCTGCACCCTCCAAGAAAACTGAACACAAATACTAGCACTGCCCAGGGTGGGTCATTTCATTTTTGACTTCCCAAAATCATTACAGGGACAGCAAGTTAGGCCACAATACCAGGGTTAGATCTGCAAGTAAAATAGCTTCATCTCTTGGGACCTGAAACTTTGCTAATTAGACCCTTCCTTCTAGAATTATTAGGGGTTTACAATCTGTATAAGCTGAGGATTTGTCTGTAGGGCTAAAATTATTTACCTTGTGATAAATTTCCTCTGTCACACCTATACATTCAATACAAGCCAGATTGAACAGAGTGGAAATTAAGATTTATTTTATAATATTTGAATGTGCTTCTTGAATTACAAATGAGAAAATATAGTTTAATTTTCTTCTGAATTTCCATCCAGAAAAAGTCAAGGGATATTTTTATGTTAAAGCAAGTAATGTTATTAGCCTTTTGGTTGTATTAATACATATTTTCCAAACATATTATTTTTCTGTATTAACCATGGAGCTTTAAATCTTCATTAACCAGAATAATTCAGTTCAGTAATTGCTAAATAGAGCTGAAGTGGAGACATATATAACAAAGAGCAGACTAGAACATAAAACCACACACTTATATCATTACAATTATATCAGGAGTTATTAAAATGCCTATAAAGAACACTGGAATCTGTTTAAATGTCAGAAATTGTTAAATGTATATACTCTTTACAGATATGCAATTTCATTTCTTGCAGTGGCAGCTTAATTCCATTGCGTGTCTACTTCTTTTTTTTCTCTTCTTTTCTAATGTAAGGGAAGAACACAGCCCATACTGATTTAAGCTCTTTGAGTTACTTAAATGTGCTTAGAAAATGTGGAGCTGAAGATGCTTCCACACACACTATTTACTGTAGAACCAGTCATTGTGGAAGAAATCTCTGCCTCTGCACTTCCCCAGATCATGCCAGAAATGAACTGTCTTGTGTGTCCTATCACAGGCAGAGCAAGAAAAAGTATGTGCTCTGGAATAACACCAGGAAGTGAATGGTGTGACTTTACCTATGGAGTTGTAGCATGGGCATATGTAGAAGATATATTTTCCCTTTCAGCAGCTGTAGTGAAAGGAGTTCACTGCCTTATTTAATACCTCTACATGAACATCCATGCTCAGGCATTCACTGTTTACTTATGCTGAGTATACAGTGCACACACTGTGCCTCTTCCTCTGCCTGGGAAGGAATAAAGATCTACTGTTCAAGTCAGACAAATATTTTTAAAATCAAGTGATGTGCCAGAAAGGATTTCAGGAACTCCAGAAGTTAACAATTCCATCACTGAATTTTGCTGTGCAGATGTTGCTGCTTAGAGGAAAGATCAGGACTCATGCTGCCAGAGTTGCCCTGATTCAGCACTGAAATGGGGGTTCAGAAAAGATGCTTTGCAGGAGCAGCTCCAGATCAGGCAGGAGAGGAGGCACCTCTGGGAAGAAGACTGACCCTGTCCCCTTCTGGCCTGGGTGGCTGTGCATGAACCATGAATGATACAAAACACAAATGAGGGGATGTTATGTGAGAATGATGAGAAACTAAAGGACTAAGTACTCTGCAGTTGGAGGAAAGATATGTTTGCTTTGCTTGCTGGCTGCTGGCAGGCCTGGAGGTCATGAGTCTGTCAGAGTGGAACTTACACCTGTGATCAGTCAAATTTAGGAAGGATGCTGTCAGCCTCCCTGGGATCTCAGTTCTGAGATCTGAGATTTCAGAATCTCAGCACAAAGCTAACAAGCCCTCTGCATAAGCATTTTTCATCAGCTGGGTTTCTCTTCCAAGGTGTCTGTAAATTATGTTGTGTGCAAAGACGGGATATGAAAAGCCAGCACAGGCTGATGCTGAATGAGTAAGGACATGGAGCTGAGAGTGCTGGAGCCAGTCAGCAGTGAAATCGCAGAGCTTGCAAGCAGTATTTTCCCAGGCTGCTCTCTTTAGTACAAAAAACCCAAATGCAGTGACCCTTTCCTCATGTGAGAAATCTTTTTTGGATAAATATACCTCGGTTCCATGTGGAAAACCCACACACATAGCAGGAGCTATGCCCGGCAGATGATTGCCACCTAAAACGCAGTGACTGCAAATTATCATCTCTCCAGAGAGAAATATTTCATCCTGATCTGACTTCAGACTGATTCAATATGTTTTTTTTAAACGTCTGGTTTTTCATCCACTAATTAGTAGCCTAAATAAAATAAAGGTTGAGATTTTTGTGGTTTTTTTCATGGGTTTGTAATGTCTTTTACCCATATTTCTTAACTACATCTTTCTCTAAACCTAAAAGAAGTAATGTGACTGGATGGCCTTTCCTATTTCTGGATTTGGTTTATGCTGAAGTATGCGAAGGAATGACTCACAGAGCCTTTACATTGGCTGCTTAGCCTCTTACAGAATCTGTGTTGAAACCCAGGGCGTGCAGAGAAAGGTCTGCCCAGTGCAGTGTGGGATGACCCAGTCCTCTTCCACATTCCCTCTTGGACTTTATTATGCAAAAAATGTGCTTCTCCTCCACAAACCCCTATGTTAAATGTGTCACAAGCTTAAATCCCTTGAAGGTTGCTTTCTGAGCTTCAAGCAGGGCAATCTGTCTGTGTTACTTCAAAGTCTTCCATTTCTTTACCTAGCAGTGAAAATCACTGCTCTGTGGAGAATACAGGGGTCGGGTGGGCAATGCTCAGAGGTGCCTGCTTGCCAGCCACCCAGGTACATTCCACTTCACTTACACCCTAGCTGTGGTGACACAGGGAGATGGGAATGCATCTTTCTGCAGAAATCAGGATCTTCTTCAGGCTCCAACCACTTAGAGTATTTCCTTCTTAGTTCAAACAGAGAGCACAGGGTGATCCATCATTCCTGCTAGCCATGTTTACAAAAGAGTTTATTCATTTGCTGAGGCAGGGGCCAAGTTTTGATTAAAAAACATAAAACATGGGTATAGTTAAAAAATGTTTCAGCCTGGAGAGTGCCTCCTTTGCATGCAAATGATGGAAGTCACAGTCCTCAGAGCTGTCCACCCCCAATGCCCCCTGACAGATTTCAAAGGAGAATATCAGAACATCATTTATAAAAGGTGCCTCATGTCCTGCAAGCCCCTCAGATGCTGAGCAAGCACTGCAGTCTGTATCCCAACACCCCCTGGTTCTTTTGGGCATCCGTGGATAATCTGGAAAATCTAATTAAAACATGGGCAATGTAATTTTAAATAAGAAGGGGAGAATGTGTGTCTTTTTCCTTCCCTGCAGTAAGAACCCTCTAATTCTGTATGGGTGCACTTGTACTGTTTTAAATAAGCCAGTTGGGAAATTAATAGTTTTTTCTGTGTTTGCAGAAGTTTAAATGGCTTTGTGAATGTGCAGCTGGGCACGGCTCAGAGTACTGCCAGACCAGCCTCTACTGTACCAAAATTATGTTGAATAGGAATACAAGCCATCAGATTCCTCCCTGGGATGCTCCTGGTGAATCCAGCTTTAGTGTCCCAAACCTGGCATAGAGACAGCTGGAGGTATCGCTCTGTATGACAGACCTTTTCCATCTGAACACTGTGTGTTTATCTCACCTTAAGTCTTTTCTAGATTATCTGCAGCAGAATTTAAGGCATAAATCCCATCCTTTCACTTCTCTGTTGCACTTTGGTGTCCTCAAGGGGTGCAGCCTTGAATAACACTGAGTTATTCATGACTGCCTGCAGCCTCCCAGTCTGCTCAGCTCAGTTGCACCAGCACCGGGGTGGCTCAGGGCCTCACAGGACTGAGTTCCCAAAACAGTGTATTGGCATAAAGCCTTTTGCCCATTCCAGGAGGATCCTGGCACAGGTCAGACTGCTCAGGAAACTTTCATAGCAGGAGTTTGTTTGCAGCCAAGGTCTCTGAGTTTTGTCAGAGGACAAAGCATGGTATAGTTGATACCTCAGCATTTTACACGCTAGGTTTCTTTAGTCTGTGCAGGGCAGCTCCATGCAGAGACATCTGAGCTGGCGTGGGCTAACTGCTGGACAAAGTTACCTGCAATCAAGACAGCAGATGCCCAGTGCAGAGCAGTGGGAGCACGTAGAGCAGTGGGCTGTGTGGGCTGTGGAAGTGCAGTAACCTGATGTAGCTTTTTGTTGCCACTGTGCACAGGATGTTATTCCAAGAGGAAGTTGTACTCAGGTCTGTTCGTAGTGAAGTGTGTCTGTCTGGCCACATTGCCTTTTCCCTGTGTTTGCATCTTAGTCGCACCTTCTCCTTGTGATGGAGACATTTCTCTTAATGCTTAAAGGGTTTGATTCAGGATGGCTTCCTGACAAATGCTCAGGAATTTTGCTGTTTGGAAATGCTCTGTGATTTTGCTGTCAGATGGGTACCAGACAGTGCCAAGCCCATGGCTGCAGCTGGCACAGGAGGCTTGTCCCAATACATACACCCTTCCCTCACCTCAGAAGCCCCCCTTCTTCTGCCCATCACCAACAGTACAGTTTGTATTTCCTTTGGTCCACCAAATTCTCAGCTTGTGAGATTCACCTGTGCACCAGCTAAAGGAAGACTAATAATTAGATGATACTTCAGCAGGCAGCACATCCACAGCATGGCACAATCTTTTATCTACAGCTGATGTAAAGACATTGCTCAGACTTTTGGCTGGATCTTTAAACAGCAGAGATTGGATATTGGCATGCCTTGACTTTTGGCTTCCATCCTTGCTCTTCTAGGATCTGGTAGGATTATTTTTTCATTCATGAAAAATAAAGGAAGAGCAACAGACATACAACTAATTTTAGAATTTGTTCCTGTACAAGGCCTTTTTACACATGTAACTTTTAGCTTCAGTTTCAGGGAGAAACCTGAGCTATGCTGAGGTCAGAAAGAGTTGTTTTCCAGACATATTCCTGCCGCCTCCATTCTGATTTGCTGCATTGTTTTATGGGAATTCCCATATGGCATGACATAAGTACTGTTCAGATAGTTTTAATATTTCCTCTGCCTAGGTCTTGAACAAACCCTTGTAATATGAGAGACAAGGGGGCACCCAAAAATACTTGTGGGGACTTTTGGCAGGCAAGCTCTCTGCAAAGGGATTTTTACTCTACTTTTAAGGAACATAAGGGCTTCAAACACCCACAGGATGCTTGATTCTCCTGGTTTTAAAGCAGATCTCCATGCCATACCTTTACAGGTTCAGTTGTTCCTCTCACATATTCTCACTCCTCTCTCTGCAGTTTTTTTCCCCCTTTTTACATACGTTAACACTGCTACTGTTGGCAATGGGCTCAGCATTGTCCAGCAGCAAGTCTCTTGGAGTCCGTGGCATTGGCTCCATGGGGCGTGGGGGAAGCTTCCGGCAGCTTCTCACAGATGCCACACCTGTAGCCCCCCACTACCAAAACGTTGCCAGACAAACCCAACACACCTGTACAAACACATTTTTAGTCCTTTCTACTAAAAGAGAAGAAAAAATCTGCTTCTCCCTAACATAAGAGCAAAAAGTCTATAATAGATTAACAAAGAAGCATCAGACCTGAGGAATCTGGCTCTGACTCATGTCATTGGCTCTGAAGACTAATGGTGTTTTTACAGTCTCTAAAATGTACAAATATTGTTAATGCCACCACAGACTCACAGCTTGCTTTTCTCATTGATAGTGATGCAATCATTTCTAAATTCACCCAAACAAATGTTAATGTACAAAGTGTATGTATGTGCAACATACGGAACTGTGTTAGGATGTTCTGGTGACAGGACAGCTGGACCCTTTTATTATGGTTTATGATATTAGCAGTTGTTGAAAGTTTCAGTGAAATTGCACCCTTATGTTAGATATTTATTTTCCTATTTTCTATTTTTCTTATGGATTGTGCTTTGGTGAGTCATCTCCCAAAACGTTGTTTTTTCAGTTGTATTTCACTAGATCTCTCTTTAGAAAATGGACTTGTGATGGAGTGAATTTGGAAAGCAAGAGGTAGCTTGTTCTTGGTGTCTTGCATGGTCTAACATGGTTCCTGGTTCTATTTAATATTGAAAAGATGTTATTTTTGGTAGATGTAACTGTTAGGGTGATGGGCAATGATGATGGTCACTCAGAGTTAGAGTGAATGCTGGTTTCTGGAGAGGAAACAGTAAATTAGACGTTCTGGTGAGCTGGGGAATGATTTTCTCTTTGTTTCAGTTCTGCCCGTGCCTCGGGTCGGGTCCGCCCTCGCCCGAAGTTGTGCTTTGGTCCCGGGACACCCAGTGGGGCTCCGGCTGCTCCTGCCCTTGGCGGAGCCCAGGCCAGCGTGAACCCAACACCCTGCTCATACGGCCCTGCCACGTTCCGGCACTGAGATTGCTTTCCTTCATTGCCATCATTTTCTTTCTGCCACGAGCCCGCCGCCTGGCCAGGGCTCACCCGGAGCAGCGGAGCGCTGGCTCGGCGGTGCTGTGAGCAGCTCCTGAGCTGCCGCCGGCCTGCAGGGAGCACGTCCAGAGCCAGGCGGGTTGTTCTAGGGATGGAGAAGGGGTTACAGGGGTGTTTGATTTCCCTCTGGATCCGCTTTTCACCGGGGAACAGTCGCTGAGAGGCCTCAGCAGCACCCGGGCGGTGCGGGCGGTGGGGGCTATGCGCTGCTACTCGCGGCGTTACGGCGGGGGGAGGGGCAGGGGCGGGGCTTCGGATGTGGCGGTGGCCCAAGGGGGCGGGGCCGGCGGGAGGCGGGGCTGGAAGGGCCGGGGCGCTTCTAGAACGGGCGGCGGGAGCGGCGGACGCAGGGTGAGTGGGGCAGAGTTGAGAGTACAGGTACAGCTGGCGGCTACGCTGAGGGCGGTGGGGCGGCAGCAGCCTGCAATAAGCTGTGCCTGTTCCCGCAGCCCCCCGGGACTCGCAGGGGTCCCGCTGCCGGGCTCCCCAGTGACGCTGCGGGGGAGCCGTGAGCGCTGCCCGGCGGCGCGGTCTGAGCGGACTGAAGGCAGTCCAGCCCTGCCGCGCCATGGTTAAATCCTTGTCCAGGGTCCTCGCTCCGCTGCTGGGGGTTGGTGGGTCCTGGGTGGCTGCCCCCGTCCAGCGCCCCGCGGCGGGGTCGGCGAGCAGCAGCCCCTCTATGCTGCCCACGGGCCGGGCTCTGGGAGGACGGCGGTTTGGCACGGGGGGAGGTGGTATCGCAAAACACCAGCGGGTCTTTGTAAGCGTATTAGAGGTCTCATCGCAAAAATCATGGAAGAGCTTGTTCTCCTTCTCCGCGCTGTTTGGGTTCGATAGGACTGGCATTCCTGGTTTAATGACTGCCAGCTGACTGTGGCAGCTGCATTAACCGGCTGTGCATGTTCCCTGCCTGCCATACGCTCAGCATGGAGCAGGCGATGCCTTAAGCCTTGTAGTGGTGTTTAAACCCCACTTGTTCTGCTCATGTCTCATTTAATTTTACTCTGAGCTCTGTTTTCCTAAAAAAGCCTGTCCTTGTATTGCTGTGTACCTGAGCTGGGGACAAGCCAGGAGAGCACAGGCAGCTGTGTATGACCTGTACGATGTAGCGACCAAAGCCTCGGTGGAAAAGGCTGTGCAGAGACAGTGGAGAGGAGCTGGTGTGAAAACTGAAGGCACTAGCTAAGTATTACCATAGCTCAGCTGGGGCACAGCAGCTTGGCATGTCGTACGATGGCAAAACATGCCTTTGACTAGACAGGAGTAATTTTATTTCAGGCAGCAAAGAATGTTCTTGTAACCTGGAAGCAAGGAGGAGAGAGGATATGTAAATAAAGACTATTTTTGGGACTGTGTGACTTTGTGATGTTTGGTATTTCTAGCCAATAATCATCCCTCTTCCTCAATAGTAAGGTAGTGTTCCCCAGAAGAAATTTTTGTAACAAAACCTCTTGCTCTTTAATTTTAAAGGTGCTCTGTGAAGGTGGAGTGGAGCTGAAAGGCCACTGTGGCCGTCTTTACCAGGGTAATACTTCATCTTCCTGGCATTAAGTACTTGGAAATAATCCCACAGGTATGTTGCAAATATATATAGCAATCAGTAACTGCCACTCATATTTCACAAGCAGAACGTTATTCTGCACTTGTAAATTGGCACTGCTGTGACACCAACAGACAAGAATGTGGCTTCTTGCTAATGCCATAATTTCTTGGGATTCAATTTTTTAATGTAACCAATCATACTTTGGGAAGCAGTGTAGGAGCTACGTCCTTTAAAGAGAGTAACAGCAGAGGGAGCAGGATTTACCAGTTCGCATAAGAAGTTTTTCAGTGGATGTTTAGGTCAGGAATCCAATCTGTTTATAGTTACCATGCTGTGCACATTGGCAAACTTCCAAAGAAGCAAGTTGTAAACGCAGATATTTTTCCTATGACTAGTTCTGATTTTTGTGCATGGTTTTCTATATGTCAAAGACATGAGAACATGGAGTGTGGAAGGGGGCACGTTCTAGGGTGAAGTTAGAATAGAGTCAACCCCTGAGATAATGATAACCTCTGAGATAATGCCTGATTTTAATTAAATATAATTGAAAGAAATAGTTCATTGGCAGTAGACCTTTTAATATGAAAAGAACCACTCTTATTTCTGAGCAGGAAGATATTTTTAATGCTTTATGTGAGCAAATGGCAAGTATGATGATATACTAAATTCATGGCCTTTGCATAGTAAAATGCAGTCTAAATATTACTGCTAAAAAAACAAGCTATAGTGGAAAAAGCCCTGAGTCTTTTTGTTTTCACTGACACTGCAGGATTTGACTTCAGAATGCTTCATATAGGCAGAGCTTGCACAGTAAGATTCAGGTGAATTTGCTGTGTCTTAGACTTGCATCAGTTTTGTTCTCTACTGGAGTGTGGAAGAAATGTTCTTTGTTATGGCTTTAAAAAATTATTGGTAGCTAATCAAGGTGATTATGGCTTCTAAGGTGGTTATAATTTACTTTATGTTGGAAGAAATGTTTTGCATGATTGTGCTGTGTCCTTGTTAATGCTTGCAAATAAACAACTTTTCCTCATTTTCTTTTGGCTTGCCTTGAGAAACATAAGGCAATCCTATTGGTGTTTTTGCTTTTATAATTGGTTTTAGATGCATATTAAAATGCTTTGTAAATAAAGGTGGTGATGTTGGTGTAAGCTGCTTTGAGCGGTAAAGCCAGTGTGCTCTGGAGGAAGGGGCTGGGTTGGACACTGGTGCATCTGAGTTCATGTGGATAATGAATTTCAGCTCTGAGTTACTTGTTTCAAAGTCTTCAGCCAATGGTGTAGGTTTTCTTTCTTAGGATAAAATTATTCATTCCTTAGTATTTAATAATTTCTAAGTAGTTGTCTAGCTGCTATCATGTGTCAGGCTAATCTCCAAGATGGGAAATACTGCTACAAGTGGATGATTTTATGGCTGCTTTTCTTGGTTGGTATTGAAAGAGGCTCTTCCTTGGCAACATCTTGAAAATCTGTTTACAATTAAGCCTGTCTTTTGGCTCTTAATAGGTAAGCAGCCTTGCAGGTTTTTTGTTTATACCATTTTCCACTTAAATATCATTAACTTTGTCTACAGCCATCAGTATTGATAGCAGCTTGATGCCTACTTTTGAAGCTCCATTGTTTGTGGAGGGGAAAGGGATGAAGCCATCTGCAGCACCAGTTCAGTACTGCTTGATGTGTCTGCACGCAAGAAGACGGGGTAGAAAACAGTGGTATTTGGAGGAGCCCCAAACAGACCTGTCTCATGAAAGAGTCCAGCCTCAGACTGTGTTTTGAGGATGGACCAAACTTCAGAGCCTCAACTGTGTGTGCACTTAGAACTCATCAGTGGCCTGAGGTGACCTTGGAGTAGGGATTTGCTTATTGGATTTCACCATGATATTTAAATGTAGATACATGTGAAAGCAGCTGTTTTCAGAGTGATTATCCAGGTGTCTTTAACAGCACAGGCAAGCACAGAAGAGGAGAGAGGCTGTAACCCTTACTTGTGATCAGCTTGTATGTTGTATTCCATTAGCTCAGAAAAATGGTATCTTAATCAGATGTTGACAGTATCTGGTTATGATACTTTGTCTCATAAGCTTTATTATTCTGTAGGGAATTCTGGGTCTGTAAGCATGGAACCAAACCAGAGAGCAATACTCTGCCTTAGTTCCTTAAAAGAAACTATTGCTGTGTGCTCTGAAAAAATTTTCTTCCACCTAGTCTTTGGAAAAAGAGGTGATTTTGCTTGGAGCAGTTACATCACACCCCACTTCCCCACCTCCCCTAGAGAAGCCCCATAGCAAAGGGAATGCTATCACCTCTAAGTGTGGAGTGGAAGAACGCTGGGGTTTTTTTCTGGAGTTCATGTGACCAAAAAGTGTTCGTACATGAGTACAAGTAACACTCTGGTCTAATTTACCACAATAAAGGGTATGACTTTTATTCTTTATGTTGCACAGACTGGTCTTATGTTGGTCCCACTTAATTTAATTCTCCTGCATGAGGACTCTGTGCAAATTTGGAGCTGGATGAAGGACTTGTGCTTTTTGTCCCTGTTTTTAGTTAGGCCATCAGGCAAGTGGAGGACTTTTGTTCTATGGTGAATAGAAGAGACCGTAGCATATCAGTTTGATCAGAAGTTGAATCCTAAAGGCACTGGATGAGTAATAGGTGTTTGTTTCCTCTTCTGACCTGAAAAAAGTCCTCTCTTTTGGCTGAGAGCTGGCCTATGTCCCCTGTGACTGGATATGAAATTCAGGGTGAGTGAGAAACTGAAGAACCATGGTTATTACCGCAGGCCTGGGCCCTAGGGTATATCACCGTGTCCTGCAGCTGTAGGGAGGAGGAGGAGAGAAGATCCAGCAGGCAGGAATTGTGCAGCAAGATTGATTTATTTAATTATTTTAAAAACTCTTTTATAGACTTTTTTCTTCATAGTCTAATTGGATAAGGATCAGCCATCCATTGGGGTGATTGGCTAAAATCCTAAAACATCCATTGTCAAAATACTTTTCTACTGTACCATAAACAAGACTTTCCAAGGTTGCAGGTGGTTTGGTTGTTTACATAACTCTGCTACCTCTTCTGTGAGAGAGAAAAGTCTCTCATGGACTTACAAAAATGCTGCTAGCAAGGATTTTCTTGCTATTTTCTATCCACACATGGTAGGTGTGCAAGCAACTTCCCTTTAATAGGTCAGGTCTCTATTTTTATAGCTTGTTGATTATAAGGTCTTTAGAAAGCTTATTTAATAAAGAACTTGTGGAGAAAAATTCCATCCTGGTCTATTTTGTCTAGAAGAACCTTTTTTTTCCTTCTGCCACTGTTCTCTGGGCCTGACAGCACTCTTTCCAGTGGGAGTGATGATTCATTGAGGTCTTATACTGTAAAGAATTAAAAGAAAAAAAAAAGCCAGGAATATAGGCAATATTTGTCCTACACAGACTTATTGTCTGGCATTTGTTTGAATAAAACACACTGACTTTACAAACATTTGTCTCCATTACTGAAGCATGAGCTACTTATGCCTGTTCTGCCTGTCTTGCCCTCTTTGTTGGCATATGATTCAGCTGGAGTGGGGTGGGCACACATACGTGGCTGTGCATACATGCTCCTGCCAGCCAAGACTGTGGTTATTCAGCCTCCTGTAATTCATTATTTGTGCTGGTTTTCCCAGTAAGAGCTGTGAAAAGAATGTGTACAAACAATCTTTAAACCCTGCAGCCAGGTGTCCTGCTTGTTTGAGCAAGAGCTGCTTTCTCTGTTTACTGAGGTCTCTGTTTATTGACTTAAGTAAAACTGAGTAGTATGGTAAAGCTGTTAAAGATCTGCTATAAAGACAAGCTGCTAGCTGTAGTAAGTGTACTTCTTGGCAGATATCCTCAGCCATGAGAGAACGTGGTGAGGAGGTGCAGGAGAATGTAGAGTTGTGTTGTTTTAACTGGAAAATTTACTTGTAATTGTTCTCCCAGGCTTTATGTTATGCATCCAAAAAACCACTCCATTAAATGATGACAGACTATTCAGATGGACAGACGAAGCTTAATATATCCAAATTAATGTACTTCCCAAGTGCTCTTGCTGGGCTTTCTGCTACATCGCTTATTGTGGCTTGTAGTATTGGCAGACCTCTGCATGGCACTATTCACTCAGCTTTACTCATTTCTCAGATTCCCCATGTACTAGTTCTTAACTAACTTAAACTAGCAGTTTGGAAATATGTGGTTTGCAGGAGGGTGAGAAACAGAAGAAGGAAAGGAGAAGACTTATTTTGATGCTGTGAGATGTTTTCCTGCTCTTACTCATGCTTGCAAACTTGTGGTAAATGATTCTGATTCCTTGTGTAGTCTTGTAAAGCAATCAAAAGAATAATTTAAAAACAATCATCTTGCTGTGTGATAATACACAACAGAGGACAGAGCTATTTCTAATGTTTTTAGTGATGGTGGTATCACTAAGGGTGTGTTTGATGTTTGTGTCTGGCACTGGTGAGCCCAGTTGAGGGTGAGGGCTTCTCTTGTGCTGTGGGCTTGAAAATCCAAGTAAGAAAGGGCAATATCCACCTTTCATCTTTTGGAGGCAGATGTGTGGAGCCCAAGGGAACAAGTAAGAGTTATTGCAGAATTATCTTGGTTCCTTCCTATTTCCTGCATTGCTTGAAATTTCAGGACATTCCATGTATTTTCCCTTCCTTTCTCCCTTCCATTCCCCTTTCTCAGGTTGATTCCATTTTGCCCCCACTAGATGCATTTTTACTGTGCTGGAGTTAGTGGGTCGCACATGGTAATTTTGAGGCACCAGTTTTCCCAGTTACATTGAATAGGAAAAAGTAATAATTGCTTCCTGAGTTGAGGTGGAGAGTTGTCACCTCCATTTGGACACTGTGCAAGGGCGTGCCAAGAGCTCAGTGTTTGAGCACCAGTGCCCCTACACAAGTCTGGCATTGGTGGCTGTTCCTGCTTGGTGGACAGGCAGCTCTGGAGCAAGCTGTGGGCTGATTCAAGTGCAGTGCTCCTCACAAACCTGGAAAAGGTGTTCTGGTCATCAGATCTCCCAGGAGGCTCTTTTGTATGCCCCTTGAATCCCTTGCTTCACTTGACCCTATCTGTTCAGACTGGCTTTCCTCCCACGCCCCTCAGGCCGTGCTTTTGGAAGTGGAACAATCTGCTTTCAACATTCATCTCTGGGACTGGGTTTCTAAACTGGCACAGCCTTTGAAATACAGAAGTTATAAGGGCTGTGCCCAGAGGCCAGTATGCTGAGATGATGCATGTTGAATAAGCAGAGCTGGAAATTTCACTTTTAACTTTTCCAACCGTTGCTGCCACTTCCACACTACAAAATGTTCTGTTTCACTATTTGGCTTTCTCACTGTTTGTGTTTCTAGACAGTTTTCAAATAACTGAGTTTTATAGAATGCTATAAACCCATTTAATTTAGACTTTTATTATTGGAATATAATATAATTTTGTGGGTCTCATATTTTCCAGTTCTAGTTATGTCTGACATGGAAGGCACTGAGTTGCTCTTGCAATAGAGCTTGTTCTCACTGTCTCAGTGGACAATATATTGTTTCCCTTACTTTTCTCTTGTGGACTTTCCAGTGTCTTCCACGTAAATCCCAAAGAGTATGCGAGATAGCATTTGAGACTGTTAAGTAACAGCTCCTGTGGTTGAAGAAGAGTTTTCTCAAGCTTTACTAACTAAAATTCAGAGAGTCTAAATAACTTTCATGAGGGTAAAATGACTGAAGATAAAGGCTAATGCTTTGGTTTGTTTCTCACAAATAAGTTCATTGTTTTTATTCCTCCTTCTAATTTTTTACAGGTTTGAGGTATCTGGAAGATGAAGCCCTGGCTGCAGTTGGTGTTCTTCCCCTGTGTTTTCCTGATCTGGCACACAGAAGCAGAATTCTTCACCTCCATAGGTGTGGAAAGAACAAGTGCATGATGTTGTGATGTGGTTATTGTGATTGCTAGAACTGTTGGAGTTACCAGTTGAAGCATATGGTTTTCTTCATGTGGCCATGGCCAACACTGTCTCTATTAGGAAAAGCTGCTCTTCTACAGCATCAGTGCAATTTGTTTGCAGTTGGTTGACTTAGAATGTTGTGACGAACATGATTCAAGTTTCTCTGGGGCCTGTCTTAGTAAAATAAGATGGGGCCTGTGTTCTATTAGGATTTGTGCATCTGTTGTCATCTTGAACAGAGCACACCACCTTATGCTAAAAAGCTTAGTACTGAATTTGAGTTACAAAAATAGTTTAAGTGGTAAATATATGAAGGTTTTTTTCCACAGGACCTGGAATTGCCTGTCTTCTCAAAAAGTTGGAATTAGGTGTCAGAAGGAAAAATTAATAACTCCCTTATGTTGTGTGTTTTGTTGGGTCTGAGTAAATCTTAAATAATTGTTATAAATCTGAAAAGTAATTTGATTTTTATGACAATTTAGTTCCTATGTTCTAATAGGATGCAAGCATGTATGATTGTGGTAGAGCCTCAGAATAAGCACAAACTGAGTTTTCTCCTGTTAATTGGTCTAATGTTTTCCTGTGGAGCAGTATGGGGACTTCCCCTTCATAAGGGCATTAGAGGCTGATTAACTACCAGTGGCTGGTCTCCAGAATGTTCTTTGAGTCAGTGGAGCTGTTTCTGGATGGCAAAGCTCAGAGCTCCTGGTGGGTTGTTCGGCACCACTGTGTGGAACCGTTCAGCCAGAGTCCCACTGCCAACCTCCTCAATGCCTGGCGGCTGGCTGAACAATATTTAACTACATGTGTAGTATTTGCTTCTGATTTTTTCTAAGTTAAGTAGCATTTTATACAAAGCTTCCATGAAGGATCATCTTCTCTTTACACTTACCTAACTCTGAAACTTTCCGAACCTTTCCTAACTCTGAAAACAGCCTGCTGCCTTCTATCTGCTTAATCATGCCTCATTCATAATTACTTTGGAATGCTGGAGCTAGAGCTGTGGTTGCAGTTATAAATCGCATCATGCTCTTTCAGTTTGGGCTTTGAAAAGCCAAGTTTGTCACAGCAATTGGGACTGACATGTTAGCAATTTCCACTAATCCTAGTCAGGAGAGTGTGTGTGTGAGTCTATGAACATTAGTCTGAAATTCCTCTCTGCTTAATGTTACGTTGTTTCCACAGTTACCCATATTGTAAAGCTGCAACTTTAAATAATGCCAGAGATTACACTAATGATTCGTTAGTGTGACCTAATCTGTATCCATATGTAGAACAGATGCTTTGGCAACCATTTGGATCTTTTGTTGCTTTGGCTCCATAGCTATATGAGTGTCAAACCTTTCTTCTAATTGTCTTGCATGCCCTTGTAATACTAAAAGTAATTCAGAGGCAGTGGAAGGGCTAGAGCAAAGCTACGTGAACTGTTGAAGCTGGGACTTTAAAAGCCCCTTGAAGCATTTGAATGCCAGACCCATGTGTCTAACAGCTTTTGTGCTTTACAGGCATTGAAGTGCATACCATTAATTTGTCTGTTGTTTGTGGTGGTTTTAATAGCCCTGGAGCATTTAAGGTTTGTCTTCTGTGCACTTGGTAATTGTTACTTTTTTAGATCTGATGGATGTTTGCTCCTATTCTTTTTAGGTCAAATGACAGACCTGATTTATGCAGAGAAGGACTTGGTACAGTCTTTAAAGGAATATATCCGAGCAGAAGAGAACAAGCTCTCTCAGATTAAAAGGTAGGGGAGGAGATTTGTGTAATGAAGTGTGACAAAATATTTCATTTGTGTTCAATCACACCCCACCTTTGTCACCACTCTCTGCTGCTAGATCTTGTTGGTATTGCCTCAGTAGATAATCACAGGGAGAGGATAGGTACTAACTTGGTTTAATTTATTCCCATTAACCTACAAGGGTCCCTGCTTCAGATATCACTTAGAATTTGCTTCTTTGGAAATGGTGTTCTGGTGGGCTTTCCCCACTTTGCCCTGTCCTTGTACTATCACAGGACTTGCGTAGAGAGGACACATCAGAGTCATATCAGGAGTCTTGTCATGAGAGCTGAATGCCTCTGTGTGCCAGTGTTCTGTGCTGCCTGTTGTTTCATGCCATCAGCCCTGCTTACAAGAGCCAAGCGTGCCAGTGGCATTTACCAAATCTCTGGATTCCTTCCTCTGTTGGCTTTGCCCTCAGGGACAGTGCTCCTACCTTGTTCTCTTCAGGTGCCAAAGTGTCTTCAGCATGTACATCTCAGATGTTGTCCTGATTGCTTGGATCGCTTGAAAGGCTCTTGCTGACAACTGATACTTTGTGTCCCTTAGGAAGATTGTTATGCTTGTCTAGCCAAAAGCAGTATCTACTAGGGTGTGACAGGAGGATAGTCTGAATGAGGTCCAGGTTCAGAAGAGCCAAGTGCTTTTAGGAGGAGTCATGCTTTCCAAAGAACTTCTGAACTTGAGGCTGTATCTGTCAATCCAACCTTCCTTTGGGAGTGTAAGATGAGAATGGAGCTATGGAGTAGTGAAATGATAGGAATTCTGGTCATGTATACATAAAATGTTCTTTTCTTGAAAAGCTGCCCTTTGGAGGCAAAGCAATCTCCTCTTCAAGTACTGGTAAAGAGAATATCTGTTAAATCTATGTATAAACTGATATTTTTAAGGCTCGTTACAACTGAGATGCATGCCTGCTGTAGTTAGCCTTAAAATACTAAGCAGGGAAATATTTTCCCTTTGAAAGAGACTGTTGTAATTAAGAAACGTCCACTTTATCCTTGTGAACTTGAAAGGTTGAAAGCCAGTTTTGACAATAATTTGATCTAGATGTGTAGTTTGCATGATTTAAGAAGGAAGATGTGCATTCATAAATTGTTCTCAGGCTGAGGTGAACATTTCTCATTCCAGTTGGGCTGAAAAAATGGATATACTGACCAGCAAATCAGCCTCCGATCCAGAAGGGTATCTGGCACACCCCGTAAATGCATATAAGCTTGTGAAGCGTTTGAATACTGACTGGCTGGAATTGGAAAACCTGGTTCTTCAGGATACAACAAATGGTAAGGAGTTACAGGGGACTGCTGTCAGGAGGCAGCCTTGTGTTCTGGAAAGCCACAAACTTGGCTTAAATATTACTGCCAAGTTTGTTTAAAAAACAACGAAAGGACTTGCCTTGTGTGTACAGATTACCCAAGTGAGTGAAACTTGCAACTGAAACACATCTCTGTCAAGGCTCAAAAACTGTTTTATTTGTGGGGAAAAAGGGAGAATGGGATATGCTTAAAGCTGTGGTGGCAACTGTTGAGTATTATGTTCTCTGTATATAAACTGCTACCTCTGCTTTCCCAGTCTGTTCCTTCTCTTGATGATCACTGGTTTTTGACCATGTTGATCAGAGAACGAGATTAAGAATCAAAATGAGTCCCATATTGAGCTGGTGGAAAAATTTGTATCAGCCCCAGCATTAGAGTTGGCAGATGCTGTTGTCAGTCTGTCAAAACGAGGATAATACATGGTTGCTATCATTAAACCTGTCCTTCTAAATCAAATGCTTCCCGTACTAATCCTTGGGTTTGCATCATATTGTCAAGTGTCTGCCTGAATTTGCTTGCATACCTTTTAATTTGCTTGCATGCCTTTTTTTTTTCCTTAAGTGGAGGTTTATTTTTACTGGACTCCTGGGAAGTGAGGGAGAGGTGGTTATGTTTTTCAGGCAGAACACCGCATGTTTTCCCTTTCTACTCTGCATATGCTAAAGTTTAGGTACTTGGAAGTTTTTTCCAGACAAGGCTTTTATTGCCTTTTGGAATAGTCATCCTAAATGGAAATAAAATACTCAAGTCTATTAAATACATCTGTCACTAATTCTTTTTCAAAAGGCTTCCTTTTCCAGTTTGGCTTGCTATATGACTGGAAACGGTTGGGCTGTTTTATTCAGTTGATGGCTTCCTCTTCTGCCCAACCAACCTGCTGTGTAACCCTGATATGTTTACTCAGTGCATCTAATTTTATTTCTGGATATCACCTGGTTTTACTTGTCAGATTTAAGTCTCTTCACTGCATAAGGCCCTACCCTAGTGAGGGAATCCTGGATCAGGGTCTCTGTCCCTGGAACTGAGACTTGAAAAGCTCTTATGGCTTTAGAGGTTGGAATATAGATTTGGAGGTCATTGACCAGTACTACAATCTAAAATCAGTTGTCTCTGTGGATATTGCAGGACATCTGATGAAAGCTATTAAGTTTTCATGTCAAAAAGAGACATTACAGGAAAATGAAGATCATTAGATTCACATTGTACATCAGTAATTGTGTGGCACAAGAAAATTGAGTTTAGTTATTTATCCTTTTTTTTGCTCATGAGCCATATTTCTTAAAAAGGGACAAAAAGCAAAGTGTTTATTACTTTTGAGCCTAATAAGAGGCTTTAAATCTGGATTATTTGAAACTCAATTCTAAAGACAGAGCAGATATTTCCTCTTCTATGTTAATCTTGTACTGATATTTATTCAAGCTCTGGAAGTAACATCTTTCCCTTTTACTGCAAAGGCTTTATTGCAAATCTTACAATCCAGCGTCAATTTTTTCCAACTGAAGAAGATGAGACTGGAGCAGCGAAGGCACTGATGCGCCTGCAGGATACCTATAAGCTGGATCCTGAAACCCTCTCTCGAGGGAACTTGCCAGGTAAGTGCACCAAGGTCTCCTCAGCTTTAACAGGAAGGAAGTGATAACATCCTCAAACTCTCTCCAAAAGTCCTTTATGGAATGAAGATCAATGGGTTTTGCCACAGAGATGTTTTAGAAAATTTAGTGAGATACTGGGATGTCTAATTATTAGCTGAGTCATGATGAATGTTTGTTGCTGCTGCTTGAGACACCTACTGAAACAGGTTATGGTGGCTACCAACATGCTGTTTACAAACTAAATAGGCTTCACTGGTGTGTGGGTAGATAAGCTGACACAATGTTTTTAGTTATTATAGGTGTTAATAACCATTAATAATTAACTAAATTTTAAGTCTTATCTGCGCAGCGGAGCAACTGGAAATCAGTGCAGTTGCACTCAACTGTACACCCAGTTTGTTTAAATAAACATTAGCTTGCTTATGTGCAAATGCAGATTTCCAGTAAAGAGAAACAAGCTGGCTGTGCATGTAGTCAGGCTTCTCTGATCATCTAACAGTGTTAATCTGTAGGTTAGGTTGAAATCTGTTAAGATGTTAGTCTGCTCTTCCATTGTCTACAGCAGAAAAAACAATATCTTACCACTGTAACTGCTGTTAATTTTATTCTAATTAATTCCTTTGGAAACAAAGAGAAGTTTAAGATAGAGCTTACTCTAATTCTGGTGGTGATCACTTCAGTACTGAACCTAAAGTATTGTCAAAGCATTGTTTCTTAGAAACATTTTTGGATAGTAAGTGTGTATTTACAGATACTTCTCAATGTATTAAGACAAAGGTGCTTCTGTGTGGATTGCTGAAAGCTATCTTTTTGTTTTTAGGAACAAAATATCGATCCTCCCTGACAGTTGGTGACTGCTTTGGCATGGGGAAGACAGCCTACAATGATGGGGACTATTATCACACTGTGCTCTGGATGGAGCAGGCCTTAAAGCAGCACGATGAGGCGGAGGATACAACAGTCAGCAAAGTAGAGATCCTAGATTATCTCAGCTACGCTGTTTTCCAGTTTGGGGATTTGCACAGAGCCATGGAGCTCACCAGACGGCTGATATCCCTCGGTAAGAACAAAGACCATGTTATTTTAGCTGGGGAGAGTTACCAGCAGCAGAACTGAGAACAGTCATGGTCCATTCCATGAGCTGACTGGAAAGGATATCCTGACAGATGACTTACAATAAATGTGGGTCCTGGAAAAAAGTCTGTTTATATATGAAGTATCTCTAACAAGCTGTCTTCTGGTCCATGCTGTTGTTACCCAAGGCCCCAGTGTATCTGACTGCACTCACTACTTGTGTGCTTTGCTGCAGTGTACTGAGGTACTGTGTTCGGCAGTGGTAAAAAGCCTTGCTTGTCTCAAGTGGAGATCAAGGCTACCACAGACTTAGGCAGTGCTGCACCTTCTGTGAAGTCCTACTAACTTTACATATTCCTTAGTGCAGGTACTCTTGGATATTGGAAGAGTACTTTGCCTGAGATCTTACAGTATTTATTTCTGAATATTCAGAACAAATTTTCTTGGAACTTTTTATTTCTGAACTGTTTCTAGCTTTCCCTTGAGTAAGCAAATAAGCATTGCTTCCTATCCATCTTTGCCTGCTTCCTGTCCTCCTCATTTAGAGCTAACATTTACTGTGTTAGGTATTTCATGTTTTTTTAATGAGCTGTGGTTCTTAGTTTAGATATTAGCAGCATCCTGAGAGTGGATAGGTTCAATAGGAAACCTTCCTATTGAAAACTATGTATTAATCTAATTTCCACAGACACTAGAACTCTTAAATTAAAATCTACAAGAATATGAGTACGTATTGAACCGAGCTCCCTCTGCAGTGGGGCTTAGCACTGATAGCAGAATGTAAATCCTTATCAGCAGCAAACAGTGGAACACACTTGGTAGTCCCCTCTGGAAGCAGCAGCTTCGTCTGCTCTGGGCTCAACTTCCCTATCTGGCCACTATTGCCCTGTGCTCTAAAGAGTGGTGACTGCAGTGAGCATTGGGGTTGGTTCCATGAGATAAACACAGTGAAGTTGGGAAGGCCACAAGGAAAAGAATCTGTTCTAGGTGGTAGTATCCAGAAACACAGGTGAACAAGGAATTGTTCCTTCTTAGTTATCTGGGGTAAAGGTCTATTGATGATGTTTATTGATTCATACCAACATCATTAATAAATCACTAATATGTCCAAAGATGTTAGTGATCCAGACTCCCTCCCATATAAACCTGTTAGAGCTACAGATGGATGCTGTAGGTGGGCTTAAAGTAGTAACACACACTTCAGAGCTTCCCAGCCTGAGAGGAACCTTTGGGACTGAAGACTGTGGCTGGATTCTATCACAGTCCTTGGTTAAAGTGTGCTTGTGCAGTGTGGGTGATGAGCATGGTGGAGAGGACAGGTGCAGCAAGTAGGGTACCTTGGTCTCTGCTCATGAGCTCTATGATCTGCTTATCTTGGGTAGAACTGGTCAGAAAAGGTGAGAGAAAAAGGAATGTGAAGAAAAAAAGCTTCTATTCTTTTTCTTGGAATACAAGCTTTGTGATGGGTTCTTCTAGAAAGGATTCTTTTGTATCCTGTGTGCACCTCTCCTTTGTGAAGACAGAAACTTCCCAGTGTTGATTTTCAGTGCAGACTGAAGCCAATGCCTTTGTTTGCCTGATAATGCTTTAGGAAGGGAGGAATTGTTGCTGTCTTGATACAGGGACTTGTTTGTGATAACAGTTCCTGAGTTTGCAAAAATCACTGTTTCTCTCTGGTTTTCTCCCAATGAAGACAGCACTCATGAGAGAGCAGGCAGTAATCTGCGCTACTTTGAGAAGCTGCTGGAGAAGGAGAGGAAGGAGAAGGAGAAAGAAAAGTCAATAAACAACTCTGTGACAACCACAGAAGCCATGGTGCAAAGTGGAGCCTATGAGAGACCTCTTGACTACTTGCCAGAGCGTGATATCTATGAGGCCCTTTGCAGAGGTGAAGGGGTGAAAATGGTAAGAGATAAGAATTTCCTGACTATGCTGCCTTTGCATAGAGGTGGTCAAGCTTGGTGGGACATGGTGTGTTTGTCCTTCTGTGAAGCTGTTTTTGAATTTGGTTCTGTCCAGGCCAAGATTTGTACCTTATATCTTGGCTTCTCAATCTTCAGCTGTTACTCACAAACAGCTCTTAGCTGTACCTCTTAAAGGTTGTTGAAAATTGATTCTCCTCAGTTTGTCTACTCAGCTTTTTCAAAGTCAGCTGTAGAGATACACAAGGAGGCTTTTTCCCCAAGAGCTGATTATGCTTTACCACACTTAGGGAATCATGTTATTCCTTCCCTTTTGCATCTTAGGCATGTTCTTCTGGAGTGACTATTTTGATCAAGTGATTTCCAGTACCTCTCAACAAACATGGCTTCAGTTCTTAGTCCAGGGAAAAGAACCAGTTTATTTCATCTGCATAGTCTTAATTATAAGAACCAGGCTTTTTTTCACAGCTGACTGCTTGTGCACTTCTTAATCTGTAACCTATTGTGATTTAATTCCCCTAAAGGTCAGTGTTTCAGATGCTGCTCAGTGGAATTTGGAACAGGGTATCTTGGTTTTAATTGCAGTAAATTGTAGAATCACTCTTGTTTACGTATGTGGAATGAAGCTCATCTTGTCTTGCCTGTTCGAAGGTCAAGAAAAGTGTTTGAGCAAACAATGCTTTGTTTGGCATTTTGTTTCAGACACCTCGAAGACAAAAAAGGCTGTTTTGTAGGTACCATGATGGAAACAGAAACCCTCATCTGCTCATAGCTCCCTTTAAGGAAGAAGATGAATGGGACAGCCCTCATATTGTGCGATACTATGATGTCATGTCTGATGAAGAAATTGAGAAAATTAAACATCTAGCTAAGCCAAGGGTAAGTTTCCCTTTTCCCATCTCACTAACTCCATGCTTCAATCTTTATTAGCAAGGACTAGGCAAAGGATTTGAAAGGCCTGGTTTCATACTATAGATTATACACTGCAGCTGTGAGCCTAAAGATTTCAAAACTGCCTGGTGATGTAGGACCATAAAGCCCAGGCTCCCAAAGGTATTTATGCATTATTGCACTTAATTATGCAAAGTTCTCAGTAAATGGCTTAGAAAGCTTTTAAGAAATTAGAGACTATATTTGAAAAGGTAAATGGCTGACTTAAAATGATAGGAGTAGGTGTGCAATATGCCTTAAGTCTGCCTTTTGAACTGGAGCCAAACATAAATGAAATTTGAAAAGCCCAAATGTCAACAGAAGTGGAAAGAAAAAAAAAGTTGTGCTAGAATAATACCTAGAGGTTCGGGGTTTTGGTGGTTGGTTTTGTTGGTTTTCTTTTTTTTTAAATTTTGGTTTTTTTGGTTTTTTTTTTTGTTTTGTTTGCTTGTGTATCCTGGAATCTACTGCTCCTATTATAAACCACATGTGTTCCCTGTTACTCAAGGTATGAGTTCTGGTGACTCTGCACACAATAAAAAAAGCAGCTGCCTCATGCAGAGCTAGTAATTATCTGGTTTTCTGGAGGTGGAATTTCCTGCCTAACTGTCACCTTTCTGGCAAAAAGTAGTATGGCAGTGTGATAGTAGTAGATGCCACCTTAGTTTTTCTGTGATGTCTGAGCAGAATGTAAAGCTGAACAAATCTTTGCTTATAGAGTGGTTCATTTTAGCACTCTTCAGGCTACTGCTATGAAATATGGTACTAAAATTCCAGTGAAGACTTACCCTTCTGTAAGTGTTTCTGAATGTAAGCATAAATAGTTAGAAACAGACTGAGAAACTGATGCTTCCCAAGAACATTTAATAATTTGGGATGTTTGTGAAGCTGGACTTCTGTGACTACCAGCCAGCTATGGAAATGTTGGCTGAACACTCCTGTCTCAGTGAGCACTCTCACCTCCATAAATGGAGAACTTTTCCTATTACATCATAGTAGAAAACTTCAAGAGCTTCAGATAAAATGGAAGCATTCACATAGAGCATATCACTTAATCTATTTTATCAAATAAAGCACTGTCTAAAGACAGCTGGTTTTTTTGGCTTTTCCTTTTTGTTCAAAGTTTTATGGAAAGTCTTAGTTCTTGGTCTCTGAATTTTGTGTATATTACTAATGTTAGAGGAATTTTTCATTTAATCTATGTAGTCAGTCCCTAGAAGAGTAGATAAATATTACAGCCTTAAGATTCAGATGAAAATTGTCAATTTAAAAAAGCAGCCATTTTCTTATGAGTTATTTTTTCTAAGCCTATGTATAGCTCAGCTGCAGGAATAACTTTAAATTCTGCAGTATTACTGAAAGAATGGAAAATGCAAATCCTGTGATGAGATGGTCCTTAATAAATACAGCTTAATTTTAGCCAAGAAATTTTAGGTAGTAATCATGGAAGCTTTCAGACAGAACTGTGAAGTGTTATTTTATTTTAGGCTCAGAAAGATGAGCACTTTCTTTATTATAAAATGCATTTGCAAGAAATTTTTACTTTTGAGTCCAAGTACTTCAACATTTTCTGCAGTTTACACTTGCCAATACTTTTTGTAGAGAAAGAACATCTGTATGGGATTGGGACTAGCTGCAATTGAGTTGCTTTTTATGCTTGTTTTGCAAAATGCAATCACTGTTACTCCACTTCCAAAAAGTTAGATCCAGATTTTCAGGCAACCCATCAGAACTGGCTGGGGTGGGTCAAGAAGATTCTTAGCTCTATTGATGTGGATAACATTGAGGCAGGTCTGCCATTAAAGTATGAGAACCATGTTCCCAAAATTCTTAATGTTACGTGCAAGTCAGGAATGTCTGAACAGGCAAGAATATGGCATGAAGTGGGGAGCCATGAATATCTAAGCTCATGCTGCAGAGTTTCAGCAGTGCAGAATTTCAGAAGGAAATAGCAGTGCTAAACTAGATAGACTCTGAAACAGTCAGTGAAGCTTCTGACCAATGGAGGGTGTTACGATGATTTTTCAAAGCGAATGCCTCTTAAAAGGCTGATTTCTCCACCCTGAGAGAGGAAGCCTTACGTTTATCAGTTGCTTATACCAACTGAGATGTAGATTGTGTGTCTTAAATGAAGAAACCTGCCTACCAGAGCAGATAGGGAAAAATATCAAGGCAGTCAGGCTTTTTTGAGTTCTGATTTATTTAGATCATATGCTAGGTGCAGAAATCAAGCAAGCATATACAAGCTTGAAAATGGCAGCAGAATGAAAAGTTTGGGAAGCAAAATATATATCCCTAAAGCTATGCTTCACTGTACCAGTGAAGAACAATATTCAGTCAGCCTGGCTCTTCTGTTATGATTTATACAGGAGAAATCTGGAACGAAATAATAGTGAGTCAGAATTACAGCAACAGCTCTGCCAAGAACTCTTGTATAGGGACAACACAGCTGACATGGATTGTAAAGCTGGCTGGAGACTTATTTGAGGAAAACAAAGGAAATAATGACACTGTGCTCTGAAGAAATGCAAGTAAAAAGGCTTTCTATGACATATAATTAAGTGGAAGAAAAGAGGTATGATTTAGAGCGTGTGCGGTTGGCAGGAGTTAAATTTAAATGTGGTCCGAGCTTATAGTCAAAGAAAGGAGTGTCCCAATTCTTGTTCTCAGCTGCAAGAATGAAACCAAAGTGACCAAAGTACTGTTAGCAGTCATCTGTCCCTCTGACACCACAGCAAACTTTATCAGTTTTGCCAAGTTCCATTTTTTTTTTTCCTACAGATCTGGTGAAATGGCCTAAATGTGATGATACTGTTTAAAATGTGTAGGTGTGCTGTGCTTTTGCAGAGTTACCTTCATCATGTAATAACATCTCAAACTGTCTCAGAACTAGATGTTCCAGCCATCTTTCAGCTGGAAAATTTGAGCATGGGAATGTTGAGAGCTGTCCTCAGGAGTTTTCTGCCACTGGGGATTTGCTTGCCCCATAACTTGTAACTCATTCTGTAAAAGTTTTCACTTGCTATTTTGCATCTGAGAATGAGGTTGGGTTTTCAGTCTACATGAGGAGCAGGCTGATTCATGGACTACCCAGTGATTTTCTCTTTGCCAGGAACTTGGACTTCATGTGTTGTTAACTTTTGTTGTTGTTCCCTCTCACTAATATTGACTCCAGCTGTTTAAAAAAAGTGCCTTCAAAACCTGTTCACCAAGCAACTTACGGATTTAATCAATATCATGGCTTGTGCGGTCAATCAGACTCTTTTTCCAGGATCAAATGCAGGTGATGAATTGTACTTGTGTTTCTGCAGTTGTTGTTTTAACATGAAATCAGATTATATTCTAGGTTGAAGCTCTTTCATCCAATGAGATATTGAAGTTGGACATATCAGGTGTTGATTTTGGTAAGATGCAAGAAATCTTCTATCCTGTAGCTGATGTGTTTCTTCCCCCTTGGGATTTTTTTTGGCACAGCTGGCACGAGCCACAGTACGTGATCCCAAAACCGGTGTCCTTACAGTGGCTAGCTACAGGGTATCAAAGAGGTAAGCAGAGAAGAAGTGTTTTAGCTTTAAGGTTTTTGTGCTTAACAGCTGTTATCTGCTACCTATTGTGTCTGAAAACTTGAACTGCTTTGCATGTCACCAAAGCTTTCCCCAACAAATGCATGGAAAATGGCTCTTTTAGCCATCTGACAAAGGGCAGAAGAATCCTTCTGCCTTGGGAAATGCGGTGTGGTGGTTGGTATTGTAAAATGATGTGTTTCTGTCCTTCCCTTAGCTCATGGTTGGAAGAAGATGATGATCCTGTTGTGGCCAAGGTGAATCAGCGAATGCAGCAGATCACAGGGTTAACAGTGAAAACAGCTGAGCTCTTGCAGGTTGGTGCACTGGGTTCATCCTGGTGGAATTAGCTGCTGGTTAGGTTGGTCTGGTGCAGATGGATGGTTTCCCTGTGTGTGCCAGGTAGAGAGGGTGGAGATATCGAAGAAATAGAAGATTAACTTTGTGCAGGAATCTGAGATTCACCTGTTTGTTCTGAAGGAGATGTCTGCTGCTTATTTTTCAAGTCCGCAAAAGCTGAATTTGTCCTAGTTCAACCTTTCTAAGACCCAAATATTTTTTTGTAGTCCTGCTATAGTCTCATATGAATTCTGGTCTCTGGATGGCTGTTGGGGAGAAGAGTGCCAGTAGTACAGCACTGCCAGAATAGCTGTACCTTAGCCCATTCACTGTTTCTTTTCCTCCATGCTCCTTCAATTCCTGTTCCAGAGCCTGATTGAAATACTGTTGATTACAGGCTATCCATAGAAACCAGGTAATTGTGTAGTGATCTGGGAGACACATTAAGTACAGCCTCAGAGTAACTAAAACATGTTATGTGATTGTAAAGTAAGTGAAGAGGTGCTTCTAAGTTAATTTTCTGTGATTCTGGAGAGGCATTTCTATATAACAGATCATTCACGAGTGGCACAGAATCCAGTCCTGTCCCCTAGGCTGGACCCACAGGGAGTTGCACACATTCATCTGCCTTCCCTTCAGAGGAAGGAAGCAACAGTGTGGTGAAACTATTACTGCTGTATGTTAAACAGGCTGTTGTAGTGATAAGTACAAACCCTCGAACTACGAAAGGGAAAAAGCACTCAAGCTGTTTCTCATCTGAGTACCTCAGTTCTGGCAATCTAAAAATAAATTAAGTGTACTATAGATAATAATCTTGCCACAAAGTGCTGTTTCTCAGAGCACGCTTTGGATTTCTGAGAGCAAGTGCTATTCTGCAGCAGTCACTTGCAGTTCAGTAGATATTTATGTGCTTCCTTCTTCCATGCTGTAGGTTGCCAACTATGGAATGGGAGGGCAGTACGAGCCACACTTTGATTTTTCTAGGGTAAGATCACACTTGCAATTATTTCTTAGTAGAGTGGGGAGGATGGAACAGTTTGGTCTGGGAGAACTTTTGAAACTGTTTTCTGTTAGAGCATTTAATATGTAGGCCTGTTGCATGGATGGATTATGAATTCTGAAAAGCCTTTGCACTGCCTTCTCTGATGCTGAAAGTTCAAGAGAATAATGAACAAATCTCCCTGCTTACCTTGGGGACCTTGATTCCTTGCACAGTACAGACTCATTAAAAGAGTCATGCAGCACTTGACTGTGCTCTTTCCATTGTTTTATTTGTAAACTGAGGTCTGCAAGCCCTGGGTTATGAGGGCTTTGTTCCATTAGGCTTCCGATTTCAGTAATGTTGTCCAAACCCTGCTTTGCTGTGTGCTCTAAAGCATTTTGCAGGAGCTGACTGAGGAGGAGATATCCTTCCACCTCCCTCCAGAAGAGTAAATGTTATGGAAATCCTGATGGGTTGTACAGCCCTTCTGGCAGACCCCTGAGAGTGACTGCAGCGCTGGGGTCTGAAAAGGGTTCCCTGGGATGGTGTTGAGGGCAGTGCTCCAGCAGCAGGTGGATGTGCGGGTGGTGGTGCTGGGTCTTCATGAGGCACTAGAGGGCTCTGCGTGGCAAAGAACAGCTGTGGTTTGCTGTGAGTGGGGAGAAAAGAGCAGATTCTTAATAATGACCCTAAACAAATTCATGGATGTGCTAATCATACTGAAGAACTATGGTGACTGGTAACTTCAAATATAAAATCCATCTGATGCCTTGATTTCTATGGTATTTCAGTGGAATCTGGCATAATTCAGATTGTCCCAGTGGTTTTACCTGGTAGGAGTGATTGCTGCAGCAGAGCACACAACCCAATAATTGAGTGCAGAATTGAAGCCACCCAACTTAGCACTGTTTAAAAAATAAAAAAAAAATCCAAGTTTCAACACTGTGGAAGCTTGTTATTAACTTTGTCCTGTTGTGAGAATTTTCCTCTTAAGTCTGCTTGGTTTCCTGAGTTGAGCAAATGCTCTTGAATTCTCTTCAAAGCCATTGAACTCAAGGACCTCAGGCATCAAACGTCCATCAGTGTGGACTTTACTTTTGGATTAGGAGCTGGAGCAGAGCTCCAAGTGGAACTTAACCTTGGCTGCAGTTTTCAGCTGAGGCAAGGCAGTTGCAGCAGTTGCCAGAGTTTTGGTCTGGTCCTGCAGGCTCTCTGTGCATCATAGAGTTTGTGTTGAAATAGAGATGCTGCTGTGTCTCCCCAGTTTCTGATCAGCCTTGGAGCTTTTTGTTCCCTTGCAGTTCTTAAATAGAGGCATTTCAGTAGCTGCCTATTATAACCTGGAGATTTTATTGGTTGTTCAAGTTAGATTTTTGCTATTGAAGTTCAGAAATTCATGGTTGGACGTGGGTTTCACAGCAGTGGCAGTAACCAGGGAATTCCCTGTATCTCAGTGGTCTTATGTTGGCTTTTTTGGATTGGATTTGCATGTGCAAGTCTTGGGTTTTTTATGAACCCATTTCAGGAAAGACCACTTGTTTATTAAAATATGCTTCAAGCAGACTGAACTACATCATCTTAGACATGGTGGCTGTGGTTTTCCTTGCTGTTTGTCTTTTTCAGTACTGATTTATTGTTTTCTTTAAATTTTGAACATTATTGCTTTTGTGTGAAAAAATGCACCTTGATGTCTCCTGACTGGAATGACTTCCTGACTATTAGCAATGTAAATAAATTTCTGATTTCATTTTACTGAAGGCAAGAAGGACACTGATATTTTAGATGTTCTTTCTGCTCCTACATGGCACCAGTGTGATCTCAGCTTCAACAAATGAAACTCATTGTTTATTACAGAGTAAAGACAATTTGATCTTTTTGATGTGGTCTTTAGTCCTAGACAGGCAACCACCTGAAACTACTCTATAGTTTTGTCTGCTGTCAAAACATGCATTTGCTCTTCTTATGACAGTATTTCTTTGAGTTGCTACATTTACAAGAATCTGTGTTATCTAAAGCCCACTAAAGATTAGTTTTTTGTATTCACCTCAGTTGTTGACTTTGGATCAGTGCCCAGAATAATGGCCTGTTGTTGACCTTACTTGGATAACATCTGTGGCACAGGCCCTGAAAGCATTGCTTCTCTTCTTCCTTCAGAATGTTTCAGTGCAACTTCTCATCGCATCCAAGTGCTCTGTGCATGCAGCTGTGCACCCTGGCTGCAGCTTGTGATGGCTTTAATGTTGCCCTGTATCAGTTGTCCCCCTTCTATTCCATCTCTTAAATTGGGCTTGAGGATCTCTGCTGAGCTGCACGTACGTAGCTCTAGTGATAGCCTGTTTGGAACCCAGGTTAAAGTTGTTGTCTGTTGCAGCGACCCTTTGACAGCACACTCAAATCGGAAGGAAATAGGCTAGCGACGTTTCTTAACTATGTAAGTACCTCTCTGTGTCTACTGTCTGGGAGCTTGAAATTTGCAGTTATTCTCATTTAATTTTATAGAAAGATGAGCCAGATGCTTTCAAGCGGTTAGGGACTGGAAATCGTGTGGCCACTTTTTTAAACTATGTAAGTATGATGATCCTTTAGCAGCATCTTATTTACAGCTTGTGCAGTTGGTTATTTGTAGAGATTTCCTGGCATCTAGCAGTAGGGATTTCATTATTCTTTCAGCATCAGGTGCTGTCCCATCTGAATTGATAGAATTCTGGTGGTATGTAACCTCAGAGCAGAAAATTTGAATGTAGTACCCATCTTCTCCTTTTGGCCACTCTACTATGGAATCTTTTACTTAATTGGATTCCATGGGGGAAGAGGAGAATTTGGCATGTTTCTCAAAGGGAAATACTTGGGGTACTCATATGGTATGCTGTTGGAGAACTTGACTATCAGCCACTTAATGTGAGACAGTCATATTTTTCCACCACTGTTTGACAGCTGTGGATGTTGTGGTCTGTCAGCCTCTTCCTCAGCTGTGTGGCAAAGCCAGAGTTGCTCAGCACAGCTGCTGCTTCAACAAACGGAGGGAGGCACAGCTGATAAACTTGGTGTAACTGGGTTACAAGTGCAGATTTGAAAGATTCATTAGTTGCATGCATTATACAGCCCACAGACCATGTACACTGGAATCCTAAACATTGCTGCCACTGGGAATAATGGCCTTGTTTTCACAGTAGTCTTCTGATGCTGTTTTATCTGTGAACCTATACTCATTGTATCTTTAGGATCACCTCATCTTCTGTGTTTAAGATTTGAGTGATATAATTTAAATATTTTGTCACAGAATTTTAAATTTGATGGCTGACATCGTATTTTGAGAGTGAAATGCAGCTCAAAACAGAACCAGAAGCACTTTCAACTTGATATGGCGGGGAGGGAAATAATCTTCAAAACAAGAATTGGAGTAAGATGGGTAGCTGTGAAATATTCTGCTGCAAAGAGATTTTAATTTTAAATTGAGTTAAACTTTATGTTGTTTGCTTCTCAGAATTTTGGACAAGCCTTGATTTAGAAGGAGCAATACACACAATCTCTGCCAGTTGTACATGGTCAAAGGCAATTTGCCCTTGTTTGTCCCATGTAGAACACATAAAACATACATGTACCAACACCCTTACTAAAAACAGTTGGTTGTATGGCTAAGACATAGATATTAGCTTGCAAGGCTGCATGCACATGCTTTCTAGTTGGAAGGGGCAAAAACCCGTGCACCTTTGGCATCTTAAGCCCTTTTATTGTAGGTACCAAGGAGGAGGACACCAGAGTGGTAATTATATCTGCTTTAAACAGAAATCCAAGTCATAATAGGGATTCTGGGGACTTGGGGAGTGTATTAATAGTAGTTTTTATATTTGGTGGGAGCTGGATCTGGCTAATTTGTTTCTTTTCATTAGAATCTGACCCAAGGCTTACTGAATTCAGTGGAAAGATGTTATATTTTTAATGGGAGTGCTCCAGGAACTTTGGTGGGTTTTGAGTCAAGTCTAGAATTTACAATAAATCCATTGTAAATTACTGATGAATTTAATAGGGTTAAATTCATTCCAGTGTGGAAGGGCAAAGCATAAAGATACATGGGGTTTTTTAGAGTCACATAGCTGTAGCTGTTGAAGCTTGAACTGCCTAAAGCACTTGAAATTGCATAAGACTGCTGGTGAGCAGCATAGAAACAGTGCCGAAAGAAGCTTTCTAATAGTTTGTGTAGTTTTTGAAGTGGTTGACCAAGACGCATAAACTAAATTATGAAAATTAGTTCCAAAGGCATGGTTTCAGTTTGAGGAAATGTGGTTTAAGAGACGCTTGTTTTCCTAACTGGATCATAAAGTGGAATGAAATTCTTGAAACCAGCTTACTCTGAAGTCCTCTCTCTTGTTCTAGAGCATTAGCTTATTAACCTTATAGGTACTCAACTTCTAGTGGCTATTTGAAGTAGATGATATATAATCCAGGCAATATATATCTAGACATACATAATCTGGACAAAAGCCTTCAGTTGAAATAAAATTGTTCTACAGCAGGTACTGCTTCTTCTGCACTTCGTGCTGGTTGAAGTGCACCCTCCTCATCAGTGCTGCTTGTAGAGGTGCAAGTCGAAATTTCAGGCCTTGGGACACTTTAGCTTGTGGGACTGTATAAAAAGCCTTGTAAATGGACAATTTGTGGACTTTGTTTTCTCAGATGAGCGATGTAGAAGCTGGAGGAGCGACAGTTTTCCCAGATTTTGGGGCAGCAATATGGCCCAAGAAGGTAAAGTCTGTTTATGTGTTTGGGTTTATTCCTTCTCTCTCCAGTTACTGTCTCTCCCTCTGCACAGTCCGTGTAAAAGTCAGCTGATGTGACAAGTGCACTTCATTGCAGTTATAGTGATCTTGCAGACTTGAGGGCATCTCCATTTGTTGGTATGTATGAAGTGAACAGTTTCTCTGTACAGCTGTTTTTAACAAAGTAAACTTGTGTTCAGTAGACTTCCTCTGTACTCTGAACATGACTGAGTTAGAACAGGACTAAGGGTTTTTTTCATGTGCTGTCTATGATGACCTGTTAAAGTGCTTCCAGCTGCCTGCAGCTGAATCTGTAGGCATCCCCCTCCCCTTACTGTAACCTGCTTATATTGACTAGGTTCTGACTAATCCAGACCTGATCTCGCTTTTCAGGGAACAGCAGTGTTTTGGTACAATCTCTTCAGAAGTGGTGAGGGGGATTATAGAACAAGACATGCAGCTTGTCCAGTACTAGTAGGGTGTAAATGGGGTAAGTAATACTTTTTTAGGAACAAAACCTGAAGGAAGGTTCATGTATGTAAAGCTGGGGATATACTGACCTCTTATAAAAGCATTTAGTAACCTGGGTGTTGCCATTTCAACTACTGGAGTCATTTGGCTATAATGAAATTTCCTGCTATTGATCTCATGAAGTGTTAAGCAGCTGCATTGTTCAGCTATAGCTTTTCTAGTGAGTTTTTGTATCAATGGCAGCACAAAGTGTAAGACTATCACTGGGTTTGTGTAACGTATTGTCTCGGTTTTGAAAGACAGGTGTCTGCTAAGGAAGGCAGAAGCCCCCCTTGAAGTGGCAGATATAACCCCTTTTCCCTCTGAGTTATTATATTATGAAATCAAGGGCCTTTAGGCAAAGATGTGGGAAATAGGAATAACAGCTCTTTTTTATATATATATATATATATATGTGTGTGTGTATATAACCAGTCAAACAAAACAACAATAACTATGGCAGTAACAGCAAACAATCACAAACCCAGTGCCAGCCTTCTCGGCTGTCAGGCCCTTTCCCCTTGGGTGCAGTTCCGCTCGCAGCCGGCAGGGGCGCTGGCGGCTCCCGGTGAGTAGGGCAGGTGCGATGGTTCCCCCGCGGCTGCAGGGGGCGCTCCGGAGCGAGCTCGGGGAGCACGCGGCACCGGTGCCCCGGGATCCCGGGAAGGGATGGAACAAAGGCTTCACAAACCCCTGGGCAGCCGATCCCGGACTCTCAGGAACGGCAGGCTGGAGCGGCAGGCACAAACACAAATCCCGGGTGGCAGACGAGATGTATCCAGATGGGAGAACCCCACGGAGGCCCACACAGGCAAGGAGTGCATGGCTACAACGCAGCGAAAGCTCGAAGCAGCAGCAGGGCAGGGCGGCCACAGCCTGGCCTCCAGCAGGGCAGGGAAAGCGGCTTTGGGATCCCGGTGTTACTTCCAGCAGAAGAAGAAAAAAAAAACCGGCCAAGATGAGGAAACCGCAGCTCCTTTCTCTGCAGATCTTCTCTCCAGACGCTCAGAGCGAACTGACCCCACATCCGGGTGTAGACAAAGGAGTAGCCAGGCCTGCCCCACCCCCCTTTTTGTCTTTCTTAAGTACAGCTATTTGTCCCCTAGCAACATGCCTATGGGAGAAAATTCCTTTAATAGGAAAAAAACTAAAACTAAACTAAAACCCCAACACGTATCAGCATCAGAATGACTTGAATTATCACTTGGGTAGAATCGGGTCTGTTCCTACAAAGATCTGTGCACAGTTAAAGCTGCAAAAGGATGAGAGCTCCTTGCAAGGTAAATGGGAGTCTCTGGGCACTAGGAATTTCTGCTTCCTGCTGAAACCTTCTCAAGCTTCATGTTACCTATTCCCGTACCTATATTCCCCCAGCCTCCAAGTTATTCCCCTGGAGTGCCAGAGCATGTTGACTGTCAGTGATACCAGCCCCAAAATACACTGCTCTGTTAGTGTTGCCTCCAGAACTGTGCATTGCAGAAGATGCTTTCTTTCCCAGGCTTTTGCATCTTTCTGTGTATTTTCCCTTGGGTGAGTAGAGAAGTATAAACATGGATCCCCAAACTGAGAGATTTTATGTAAAGTATCCATCCAGGTTGTGATGATACCCACACTGGGTACATGGTGATAACTAATTCCAGTTCCCTGTTTCCACAGTTTCAAACAAATGGTTTCACGAAAGAGGAAATGAATTCTTAAGACCTTGTGGGAGAACTGAGGTTGACTGAACTCCAGCCTGCTACAGACCTTTGTTTGTGTCTCCTTTTCTACTGTTGTTTGTTCCAGTTCATTTCTAAGAAATGATCCATCTTTTTCTCCAAGAGTCCTGGCACTTTACAACAAAAGAACAATAAAATATGTAACACCCATGAAAGAAAGCATTGTACACATCCTTGTGTTTTGGTTGCAGTTATTTCCATATTTCTCCTGCCTTCCTCCCTAAAGTCTTCCTCTCTAGTGGTGGTGCAAACAGTGCTGTGAGCAATTCTGTTTGTTTGGGTGCTTGGTCTTGTGCCTTTTGTACCTCAGAAGATTTAAATGTTAAATATTTCTTTGAACCAAAGTTGGTTTTTTTAAAAAGTTTTGTGTACATGTTGATTTTATTGTATTTCTATGGATCACAAGTTTTAAAGCAAAAATAAATGTTCTTTCCATAAAGTGATTATCTATTTGAAGTCCTTGATTGGTGCATCAGTGTTTGGTTTTAGGGAACAGTGGGCCTTTACTTTTTCCTCTGAGGGCTTGTTGCCTTGTTGCCCTTTTCCTGTAGAAAATACATCATGGTTTTGCATAGTGTTTTGTCTAAAACTCCAGTACACAAGACAGAACTGTTGCACCTTCTCCTGAAACTGGAAGGATGTAATTTGTGTATTGAAACTATAATGTGTCCTGGGAGCAGAGAGGCTGCACATTTTGTGCCAGTGGCAGCTGTGGTCTCAGTGTTTCACACTTATGAGAAGCCTTGTCCTGTGGTGTTAACTCTCCTTTTGTGGGGTGCTTTTTTTGACACAAGCAGTTAAAAAAATCTGAAGCCTTTCAAGAATGTTGGTAGCCTTGACAATCTCTGATTCTAAAAGCAGGTATCTGCTGATGAAACAGTGTTTTTCCCACAGGAGTACCTGAACTCAGCACATATGGAAATCAGTAGGATGTTCTGCAAGCGAATCTTAATCTCCTTTTGTAGACTGGAGGAGGGTTTTGTCATGCCCTTCAGACAGGCTGGCAATAATCCTGCCCTGTGATCCTCCTTTGCCCTTTTGCTCTATTAACATGTGAGTGTTGGCCCTAAGCCAACACGTGGAGGACTGAAAGGAAGTCCCATTTCTGAATTATTTATGAAGAAATGAGAGTTAATTGCTGAAAAAAAGAGGCAAAAGTTATGGTGAAACAGTTAAATGTTTCAGAAGTGTAGGAACTTGGTGTTAGTAGCAGGCTGTGTAGGTGCATTGACTGGATCTTTCCCTGGCTGTGTGTCGTTTGGGCCTGACTTCATGGGACTATGGATGACTGCAGGTGAACTGAAAGCCAGAACTGGTAATGGCTGTACAACCAGAAGCTAGTGCTTAAAGACATGCTTGGGTGATAGTTAATGTACCAATGCATGGAACTGGCTTGAGAAAGTGAAAGAAACTTCAATTGCACTGAAACATCTGCTTGCAGTCAGGGTTGTCATATGACCAAGGCTGGTTTGCTTTGTGCTTCTGCATTGCCCTGTGTTGTGCAAAGACAGAGTGAGGTAAAGCTTGAAACAGGTTTTGGGCAGGGTTAGAAGCAATTCCCCTGCTGTCCTCTTAGGAGAGACTTGTGCAACAGAAGAGTTTTACATATTAGATATAATAAATGTCATCAATTTATTCTATCAGTATTAAAACAATGTGGCTCAGCAATGTATCTTCATGTGCTCTTGTATTTTATATGTGAAAAATTGATGAATTTGAGGGTTATTGCTTCATTTAGATGCAGCATGTACCTGTACTCACTAAAGCTTTAATTTTTCTGTTAAACATGCACAACTGATTGAAGAGAGAGGCCTTGCATTGTCCAGGCAGAGACTTGCTGAGCTTAAGTTGTTAATAATACTGAAATGAGAATCTAGACTGGTAACTAAGCTTTGTGTGAATACTTACAGCAGGTAGCTATAGGACCTGCAATATTTTTTTCCTAAAGGCTTTGAAGACCCAGCACAGCAGAGCTCAATAGCTGCTCTTTAATCTCCCAGTGCACTCCTTTGCTTGCCATGAATTTTGTGATTGCTGGCTGGCTGTTCAGAATATCTCACTATTGACCTCCAGTTTTCTTAGTAAAATGTCTCAATGTAACGTAAACTTGGGAAATAAGGAATTTTGCTTTGTAACAAAGTATTCAATGTGTGACAGTCTTGCAGATGTGAAGAAGTGACCATGAGCCAAAGCCCCAGCCTCTGGCTGGAACATTCTGGGTTTCAGGGGAAGGAAGAGGAACCTACTTAGACTTTGTCAACGTGGTATGTTGACAGATAAAGTTCACATCAGGACTCTGGCCAGAAACTGCACATCCCATTTCTGAAATAGCACAGTTGGCTGGGAAATACCATTGTTAACTGTGTGTTATCATACTGAACTTCTAAAGATAATTTTAGTTGCTTGTTTTCTCTGGGAAAAATCTTATTCTGTCTTCTCAGTTGTCTTTGACCTTGCTCCCTGTCTCAGTTTTGAAAGACAGGTGTCTGCTAAGGAAGGCAGAAGCCCCCCTTGAAGTGGCAGATATAACCCCTTTTCCCTCTAAGTTATTATATTTTGAAATCAAGGGCCTTTAGGCAAAGATGTGGGAAATAGGAATAACAGTTCTTTACTATATACATACATATATATATATATATATATATATATATATATATATGTATATAACCAGTCAAACAAAACAACAACAACTCTGGCAGTAACAGCAATCACAAACCCAGTCCCAGCCTTCTTGGCTGTCAGGGTATTTCCCCTCGGGTGCAGTTCCGCTCGCAGCCGGCAGGGGCGCTGGCGGCTCCCGGTGAGCAGGGCAGGTGCGATGGTTCCCCCGCGGCTGCAGGGGGCGCTCCGGAGCGAGCTCGGGGAGCACGTGGCACTGGTGCCCTGGGATCCCGGGAAGGGATGGAACAAAGGCTTCACAAACCCCTGGGCAGCCGATCCCGGACTCTCAGGAACAGCAGGCTGGAGCGGCAGGCTGGAGCGGCAGGCACAAACACAAATCCCGGGTGGCAGACGAGATGTATCCAGATGGGAGAACCCCACGGAGGCCCACACAGGCAGGGAGAGCATGGCTACAACGCAGCAAAAGCTCGAAGCAGCAGCGGGGCAGGGCGGCCACAGCCTGGCCTCCAGCAGGGCAGGGAAAGCGGCTTTTTGGGGGTCCCGGCGTTGTTTCCAGCAGAAAGAAAGAACGGCCGGAAAAAAAAAAAAAAAAAAAAAAAAAAAAAAAAAAAAAAAAAAAAAAAAAAAAGCAGCAGCTCCTTTCTTTGCAGCTTCTCTCTCCCAAAGCTGAGAGCAAACTGACCCCACACCCAGGTGTAGACAAAGGAGTAGCCAGGCCCGCCCCACTCCCCTTTTTGTCTTTCTTAAGTACAGCTATTTGTCCCCTAGTAACATGCATATAGGAGAAAATTCCTTTAACAGGAAACAACTAAAACTAAACTAAAACCCCAACACTCCCATCTAAAGTAGGAGGCAATGAGTGTGGATGCAGAATTGCTTGAATGCCAAGCTGCTTTTGGTGCTGTGTGCAGGATTTGCTTACTGCTAATCTGATCTGAAGAGTAATAGATAATAAATATAATAATTTGAGAGAAAAGAGCATATGTGGCTTTTTTTTGTGAGATTCAGGAACCTCCCAAGCATATTTGTGTAGTCTGTTGCATTATACTCCCTATTCTGTCTCCTATCATTGTAGAAGATGAACAGAATATGGCAGTTAGCCTAAATTTAAGCCTATGGGACAGTTCTTAGACCTAAAAGAAGTTTCAAATGCTGGAGCAAATCAGCCTTTCTGCATCTAGGTACACAGAGTTCCTGCCAGTATATTACTGGTAAGGGAAGTACTTAAGTCTTGTTGAGACTGAAATGGTTTTTCTCCTGACATCATGTATGCTCTTCTTTATTTCATAGGGTTTAAGTACTTAGCACAGATACTGACATACACTGCAAAGGCTGAATCTGGACCAGTGGCTACCAGTCACTTTGAAGTGCTTTGGATCTTTTCTGGCCACATCTGGTGGAATTAGCTGGAGATGAGGTTGTTACAATCCAGCTTAGACCCAGGAAAGCAAAGCAAGCTAAGTCTCTGAGCATAAACCAGAAAGAAGGTTCAAAATATTCCCAGAAATGAGAGTAAAACCAAACGTGGTTAGATGTTGTTGCTAAAAAATGGATGTATTTTATTTAATAGTAAAAGAGGCAAAGAGAAGGGAGGAGAAAAGGAAGAGAGAAAGAAATAGAAAAAAGAAGTGTGCGTGGGGGGTGGGGGAACAGGGAGAGGTGACAGGGGTTAGGTGGAAGCATATCACCCATCTGAGGGTCCCAATGATGTCTTGTTGCTCCCCTCCATCTGGTGTGCTGGTGGTGAGGGTCCCCCGTCACCGCTGTGGCCACGCCACTACAATGCTGCCACACGCCATGCCACGCTGCCACACCACATGCCCAAGAGTACAGAACTCTGTGAATTAATGTATACTTTGGGCCAGGTGGGAACACCCACGTGTCTTTCTTGCAGGGGCTAGCTTGACACACTGTCCTTGCAGCACTGAGGGTCTGTTGCATCATCTCTGGTGCAGGGTCTGGGGACCCCTTTGAGGGGGGCCCCTGTGATGGGCCATGTCACCCCCTCCTGCTGTGGATAAGCTTCCTCCCCCCTGGTGAGGACCCCTCAGCTGGGCTCCTCTGCACAGTTGGAGGATGGGCAGTCACTGCGCCTCTTATCAGAGGCGTTTCCAACACACACCCAAAGCCTCTCCTCCCTCCTGCCTTTTGGTGGAGAGTCTGTGCAAGCCTGGCAGCTGATAGCCCTGGGGCTGTGGTCCTCATCTTGGAGGTGTTAAGCTTGTGCTTTGTGAATGTTCCCAGCCCTGAGTTGTTACTTTATCTTATCTTCATCAGTGAGAGGTGTAAGGCCTCAGTCAGGGCCCCATTCAGGGTGCGGTAGTCTTCTCTGCAGCTTTTGGAATACAGTTTTAAAAGTCCTTTAAGAAAATGTTTAAGTCATAAAATATAATATTTCAGTCTCTGACAGAGGTCTGCAAAGTGCTGCCCTGTATGACAGATACTGGTGAAGGCAGACAGCATATGAGCTCTTATGGAAAGATGGTTTCTTATCTCGTGTAGCTTTTGTAGTCATAGGAAGAACAACCACACCCAGTCCATGCCAGTAATCCACATCCTGAATGCTGCTCAGGTGGATATATACTGTGTCACTGAGCAGTTGTGCAGCCCTCCAGCTGGGTTGGGAAATCACCCAAAATATTCATGTTCAGCTGAACAGACTCAGTGAAGTGCTTATCATCTTTTTACCTGCATTAGAAATTAATTCTCATTCCTGTTACAGTAGAACAGCATGTGAAAACCATCAGTCTAATCACCTTAGATGGAAAAACTGGCATCCAGGCTGAAATGTGTAGTGGGAGTGGTGAAAGGGTCTGGCTGGGATGGACATGGGAGGCTGTGTAAGCCCTGGCAGGGAGCAGGTGATGTGCTCTGCTTAGAGGGGGATCACATTTGTGCTATACAAGACAGTTCTGTACCTTGGCTGAGCTATGGACTCCCTAATGCAGGAAGAGGAAGGGTCCTTTTTCAGTGATGCTAAGTTGTATTTGAGAGGAGGGTGGTGCATGTGTGTGTGTAAAAGGCAGCCTAGGATATAGCTGTCCTCCAAGCCTCTTCTTTCTGTTATTCCTGCACCCTGAGATGGAGCTGGGCTGGCTCAGCACAGCAGGTGACCTGTCATTAAAGCCAGGCAGTTCATGCCCAAAACTTACCTCTGCTTGGTAAGGATTTACCCAAAGACAGACTTTGCAAAGCCCTGGGAGAAATGCCCCCCAGGTATTCTCTAGCTTTCAGAGATGGCTGTTGGCTTGAGCATACACATCAGGATCTTTCTTTTGAAATTCCTGACGAGGCCTTGAGAGAAAGTCAAGGATAAAACCAAACTGCTCACTTAATGTTAGGATCAGATGGGTCAAAACCCACTACATAGATGAAGAATTATTTTTCCTTGAAATCTCTTCTTCTCTTATGCTCTAAGGGCTCTCAGCTGCATCAGCAGCGTGAAGGGGAACTAGGGTTATGGTGCCCTGAGGTCTCGTGGCAGCACCTCACTCTGTGTGTGCAGTGTGACCCAGCAAGCTCTTCGCCATGGGGAAGGAGAGAAAGGAGGCTGGTTGCAGTTTAGGTTTCCAGCTGCTGGAGCAGGTGGGCAGTGGCAGCTGTGGGGATGTGACATGCAGGTGGGCAGCCCCACGGCTGCAGCTTGTGGCTCAGGTTAAACTCCTGCCCACGTGTTCTGCTGTGGATCTTTGTGCAGCCCAGCTACCAAAAGCAGCTGTGTAGCTGCTGTTTGTTGACTAAGGAGAATAAGCTGTTTGGCAGTGTGTAGTTTTGTGCTAGAAAGATACTTTATCAGGTGTTTTGCATCAAGATTTGGGTCAGAAATAGCAGACCTCATGTTCTGATTTAAAGGACAGGTGTCTGCCAAGGAAGGCAGGAACCTCCCTTGGAATGGAAAATGTGTCCCCCATCCCTCCAAATTATTATAACTTTGAAATTACAGGGCTTTCAGGCAAAGATAGGGGAAAAGGAATAACAGTTCTTTACTAGTATATATACGTACAACAAGGCAAACAACCACCACCACCAGCAGCGACTACGAACAAAAGCAGAAACCCAACAACAGCCTTCTCTCGGCTGTCGAGCACCTTCCCCGTTGGTGCAGTTCCGGTCACAGCCGGCAGGGGCGCTGTTGGCTCCTGGCCGGGCAGGGCGGGTGCGATGATTCCCCCGCGGCTGCAGGGGGCGCTGTGGTGCGAGCTCGGCCGCCTCTGTGCAGTGGGGAATGGCGGGCGGGCCCGCGGGAGAGAGAGAAAAGGGGATTCCTTTGCAAACCCCCAGGGGCAGCTGGTCCTGGTGCCCCTCCAGGTGGCGAAATGGGCTGCAGCAGGAACTTCAGGGCAGCTGGAACGGCAGGGACGAGCAGACTCCGGGGTGGCAAACAAAATGTAGCAGAAACTCCACAGCCATAGCAGAAACTGTGGGAGCTTGGGTAGACATGGGGTATCAGGTTAAAATATAGCAAAAAACCTGAAGTAATGGCAGAAGACAGTGGGGCTGGGCAGCGGCAGCCAGGCTCCCGCAAGCAGCCAGGAGAGGCTGCCTTGGAGGGGCTTGGGGTCCCACGTGTTCCCCTGGGGCACCCCAATAGATGGTGAGGGTCTTTTACCAGTGAGGTTGGGTGTTGATAAGGTCCCAGTTCAACAGCTGCTCTTATGAGCAAAGACTCACCCACGGTAGGAGAAGCAGTGGGAGGACGAAAGCTCTGCAGTGGCAGCGAATCCTCTGGGGAGCAATGGTCCAGCACTAAACCCCACCTGTCTCCACTCCGATCCCGAGAGGGAGCAAGGAGCCAAGCCCAGCCCCTCACCCCCCAGCCAAAATCTCGTGGTACTTCTGCCCTTTCCAAGAGAAAACCCCCCAGCTAACAGAGTAGCCAGCTGCACCTTCCCCCTCCTCCTCCTCCTCCCAGCCACATCTTTTGTTCTCTTAAGTACCGGTCATTATCATCTTTTAGGCAACAAATGGGACAAAATTCCCTGAGAGAAAAGGAAAAATCCTAACCTCCAACGCCTCAGGGTAATATCAGGTGTTTCTGACTTCTTGTTTCATGAGAAGCTTGAGAAGTATTTATGAAATTATCCTTTTTTTTCCCCCTGAAAAGAGCAGGGTTCTGCCCATTTCCTCATACTGTGATAAGGGATAGGCTTTGGGGGCAGCACTGCCTCTATCTTTGCTTAGCTTACCCTTGCAACATCCTTGTACTTCTACTTCCTGGCGTTTCAGCTCACAGATGATGAAAAGGAGAAGGCGAGTTTCACTTCATTGGCATATTGGTGCACTTTGTTGAAAAACAGGATACCTCAGTCTAGGCAGGGTCATATCTGACCACAGGCTTGAATGGGGGGTTTCTCCTCAATGTTCTCTGCTTCAGGCCCTCACCTGCAAAGCAGACACTGGACTCAAGGATGCCTTTTTGCCTCATGCTCCAGTGTGGAGGTGGGATCCCTGCAACTTCTGAAACTTGAGGATGATGTAAAATTATATAGGAGTGAGCTGGGTGAACACCAGCATCCCCTTGTGTGGTTGCTGATTGTTTAGGCTGTTAGGCACTTCATCATTCCTTATAGCTGCAGAGGATATTGCTGTCCATGTCTGCGAAGATGATGGAAGATTTATGTATCCCATTGCGCATTCAGACCTGATGAGACCTGATGAACTTTCTGAATTTTCTCTGCTTGGCTGGGCTGCGGTGGAGTGACTCACCTGCTGAGGTTCAGCAATCCTGTGACCATATCCATTTGTGGACCTGGACAAAGTTTCCAAGGGATTCATCGCCTGGAAGAGGAGCTGGCTGATCCTGGCACTTATTCCACCTTCTACAGAAGATGAGTTGGGTCCATGGAGCTCGTTCCTCTGGCCCTGGAGCAGCTGTGTGTGATTTGGTTTGCGAGTGGAAGCTGCAGTCAGCTGTGACCATTACCCACCTGCACTCCAGGTGTGCACCAGCCCCAGTGGTATTGTGAAAAACAAGGTTCACCCTCCTGTGAGAATTTAAAAAGTTTAATATAAAGACAATAAGAGACACATAAAATAAAGCAAAGAGGTAATGGCCGGTTGCCTTGGCACTCTGCCAAGAGCACACCTGATGCTCGAGGTGAGTCCTTTTTATACCATTTTCTTTATATGCATGTTCTTTATGCATATTCAAACTTTTCCAGGAACTGTTCTGCATGGCCACTCCTTGGTTCCACCTTTTTAGAGCATGCGCATTTCTGTGCCTTGAGGTTTTATTTCTTTTGATTCTTGGGCCTGGGCTCGTTGGGTGAGAGTTGATAGTAGAGTGGGCCTCTTAATTTCTCCAGACAGTCAGGGCTGATTGCAGCTTTGGGCCTTTTTGCCCCCCGGGCAGAGCAGTGATAGTGGCTGTCGGACTCTCCTGGCCACCCGTTCTCCGGGTGGAGTAGCCTTTGGGCCCTTTTGTTCCCTGGACAAAGTGTTGATTAGCAGCTTCTCGGGCCTCATCCTCTGTTCGCTTGGAGGTTATCTTACTTGTTCACACTTGCTAATATTCTTGCTAAAAAGAAAGAAAACTACATCCACACAGCAAAAGCATTTCTAACATTATATAATATTCACCTTAATACTTGCGAGAAGCCAATATTATGATATGCGTTTATAACATTATCACTGAGCTCTCTGTGAAGGGTGCAGCCACTGCTGCTGCACCATGGGTAGGCTGGCAGTGAGAGCTCACCTCCTCCTGCTACAGTATGGTTTTGTTTGTTTCTGCACTGATTTCCTCCACTGTAATTTTGAGTGGGCACAGTCAAGTGAAATGTTTCTGACTCAATGAGGTATGGAAATCTGTGAGCCTTAATACCATCTGTGGCCTTAGGCTGTCACTTCCTAACAAGTGTTAATTTATTCATGTTCTCAGCTCTCACTTTGCCCCCACATATGTATTTTGGTGGGAGAAACACTGCAAAACGTGTCACTCACCCATAACTGCAGGATGGATGCAATTGCTGGCTATGGTGTCCCCAGCCTGCAGGATATCACCCTGCTAATATGGAGTCAAGTCTGGGTCTTGCAGGTGTGAGAGATGAGGTAATATTTTGCTGCAGACAAAAGCTTATTAGGTAAAAGAATGAAAGTTGTTGGTTCTATGTGTTGTTCTTTATGGTTTGAATTTGTTCTAGTTAATTTGGTGGGTGTTGCTGTGAGCTGGGAGAGGGGCAGGGCTGAAGACAGGACCAAAAAAAGAAGGAGGGTGAGAGGGGAGGAGACAGAAAAGTAGGTGATCGGGAGAGAATGTAAGTTCCCGAGTACCCATCCAATGGGAAAGGGGACAGGGACCGCCCCCGGCCGCGAAAGGGTATAAAAAGTTGCCATTTTGTTGGGAGGGGGTGTGTGTGTTTGGAGCTCGTCAGAGGAGGTATGCACCTGGTTCAGCTGAATCATTACAAAAAAAGTTTTCTTTTGCGACTTTGTCCCCATTTAAATTGTATCTGAAAGTTAGTTTATTTCTAACACAGGTGTCCTTCTTTACCATGCAAGGGCTTAGTGTGTTTCTAGCATGGCTTTCTCCAGCTCCTCTAGCAGCTGGGAATACATGCTTGTATTCTGGACGTGTTGGTTACAGTTGGATCCCACCTTCTCTGCAGCTCAGCCTCTCAGGGGTTGCTCCAGTTCAGCTTAGAAGGAGGGAGCTGTTTCAAATTAGCAAAGAGTCTGAGGTAATGGAGCTCTTATTCATGTAGTTTTACCACTGCCAAAATAAATGATGAAAACCTCTTAGCAAGCCCATTGGCCAGCTGAGGCTCTGCTTACTGACCCACCCCCTCCACCCCCCTAAAGATGTTCCATACGCAGAGAAGAACCAGCTGGGTACAGCGGCCTGGTCTGACACATTTTTGGGCACTGTTACAGTGTGGAAATGTCCTACTATGTCACATTCAAGCCAGAAAGAGTTTGTACATCACATAATTCATTTAAAAGAAACTATTTCTGCATTGACATGTTGTCTAGAAATTCAGACTGCTTAATGACTCAGGTTTGTACCTGAGTAAGATGAGCATCTGAATTGTTACACACTCCCAGCTTTGAATATTCCTTCCCACAAGAGCTTCACGGTGACTGCACTGCCTGTGACAGAAGAACACTGACAAAAAAGCCCTTTGAGTAAGAAGGTTTGCACAGGCTGCCTTGCTGTGGTTTTCATCTCTGTGCTTTGCTCTGAGTAAATGATAGCTTAGGTTTTCAAGAAAATTAGCCTGGGTTTACTCACAGGAAAGAGGAAATGACAAGCTCAAGCTGGTTTTGAAGCGGTACAGAGGAAACATTTGTACAACTTTGAGTGCATTTAAAGGTGGAGGGGAGCAGCTGTGGACTGCATCCTCGGTAAGCAGAACCACATCTTGTAGCACCAAGTGACATTACAGCAGTGTATCATGTGTCCAAGGTCCTTAAGCTGTTGTGGACTAACCAGAACCCCACAGCAGCACTCCCAGGAATGGAGTCAGTGCTAATGGAAGATTTGGCATGAGTTCAAAGTAATATTCCCATCCTTGGTATTTGTCCCCAGTGGCCCCAGGCAGGCAAAGCAGGCAAAGGAGATTCAAGGAGAATCACCCCTGTAAGTACCAGACCTTTGTTTCTGCGAACGATTTAATGATGAAATGCCATTTTTAAGTTGTATCTGGGAAGCCACAAATTTGAAGCTCCACACAGATCAGAAGCTTCTTACTAACCCTCATGCAAGCAGTGCCTCTTTTTGACACTTGGCATTCAGTTCTGCCAAGGTGCTGCTCTGGCTGGTTGCACTTTCATGTCTTTCAGAAATAGCAGTTCTGAGTTCAGGAAGCCTGAAGTGTGTCTTGTACTCAGCTGGGAAGTTGGATTTTACAAACCTGAGTCTAGAGCAGGACAGGGTGTTTCCAGGAGTGTTCCTCTCCCTCATATCTCCTGGGTATTTTAGTCCAAGATTTGACTTCATCTTCCAGCACTGCCCTGGTCCTGCCTTCCTGGTGGGATGCTGCCAGATGGGGTTTGTCTCACTCAGTGCCAGGTGCCTCCTTAGGGAAGAGGAAGGATGCAGACACTGATGGAACAGCAAATAGCTTGGAAAATACCCCTCCCTCCATTAGATCAGAAAAGGCAGAATCAGGCTGGGGTGAACAAGTGCACAGTGGTCCGCTTAACTGTGAACAAACCTCTTCTTCACTTTTCATGGCTGTTCTGTGGCAGCTATCTGGTTTTTACTGAACCAGCATAAAAATTACTGCAAGAGCTGACAGCAGATAAAACAGGCCAGGAAGATTTTTGTCTCTAAGAATTCTTGCCTAAAGGTAGTGCAACATGGGATGTTGCTGCATGAAGAAACCATCATCAGGCACTACATATTCTCTAAGAAATGCCCCAGCACAGCTCTGGGGCTCGATATACAGATAAAGGCAATTGCATCTTCCACCCCATCAGTTACACAGCTCAGCACTTCTCAGTGTCAAGACCGGGGTGTGTGGAGCCAGTTGTGCAACCGAGGTGATTGGGGAGTTGGCTAACACCCACCGAGCCCGGCAGGGCTGAGCAGCTGCACCTCATATTTCAGAAGGGCCTCTGTCCTGTGAACCCCCCCAGAGCTGCCCTAGCAGCACTGTGCTAATTCTACTTTTTTTCTAAATATTTGTCAGGTTAAATCCCTTATGTGTCCTAGACCTCAGAGATGCCCAAGAAATCCCTTTCTCAAAGAAAGGATTTACCCAGCCACACTTGTGTTATCAGAAAAACTTCCTAAGCTATTAATACATAACAGCCCCTGTTACCTGGACATTTGACCCATCTAAATTCTGTTTTGTTAAGTCACAATGAGTTTGCAACTTGGGTTTAATCCTATGGAAAATAATAATTTGGGAAATTCTTCAGAGACAGCACTGTCAAACAGTTCCCCTTGCCCAGGCTTGACCATGGCTGGCTCTGAAGCCACCGTTGAGGTGTCCCCTGCTTGTCCTCTGTATGTGCCACCAGCTCGTGCTCAGGCTGCCACGTAGCTGCAAGTGTGGCTCGAGAGCCGTGCAGGGAACTGGGAAGCTGATCCTGTCCAGCTGGGCCAGCTGCTGGCCAGAGCACCACGATAGTGTGAGAAGGAGCATTTGGAGCTTGGGAGGAAGATATTACTGGAATCATTCAGCTGGAAGGGACCTGCAGTAATCATCTAGTCCAACTGCTTGGCCACTCCAGGACTGAATTGTTTCCTAGAAACCAACTTTCCTTTATTAAAAGCATTTTTGTTAAAAAAAATTCCAAACAAATCTGAAAAACCAGGAAGCCAAAAAACAATTTAAAATATGCCAAGTGTTATTAAAACAAACTCCTCATTAATAAAATGCTGAATTCTCACTTGTGAGTGACGCTCATCCCTTAAGTGCCTTTGAAGAGCCTGTGCGGTGCTTGGCAGTGGCAGCAGCGGCCAGCTTGTTGTGGTGCCCTGAGCCGTGGCTGGGTGAAAGGACGAAGTGATTGTTGTGGATTCCTAAACTGAAAAAAGTTATTTTCCACAGAACAAGCCAAAGTATCAAATAGTTGTGCTCAGTCTACACAGTTAGTTGACGCAATATCCTTTGGAGAGGGGTAGGAGAAACAAGTGACCTTGTTTCCTTGGCATGTTACCTGGAGTAAATACAGGATATTTTACACTTCCAGCAGCTTTTATAACTCACAGTGGGGTTTCCCTGAGCTGAAGAGGGTGTGGGTGGGATTTGAGGCACCTTGCAGTGGAAATACACCTGGGACCTGTATTCAGCACATCAAAGCACGGCAGAATGGAGCCTAAGGAGTCTAACTTGTTTGAGAGCACTGCTCACCTGCCATGTGGACCCTGTGGTTGGCTTGGTTTGTTACCGACAAAACAATTTTTAACCCTTCTGACAGAAGTAAATAATTCAGAGGCAAAGTGGTGTGGTGCAAAGGGACAGTGGATGGTGAAGGAACTTTCCGCAGGGCTGACAGAAGAAGCTCTGCTCTTCCTTCGAGAGGTCAGTCCTGTCCTTTCCCAGTCCTGCCGTTTGCTGCAGGCTAGTAGCTCTGTTTCTAAGCCAGGCCAGGATTTACACATAAAAACTGGAACTAATATTTCATTAAAATAGGGTGGAAATTAAAATGGAATTTTACTATTGAGAGCTACTGTTTTGTTAGCACAACAGGGATCTGCACCAGGTGTGAAACAGCACCTGTACAAACTGCTGGGAACAAGCCTTGATGCTTGCTAAAGCTGGGCCTGATGGTGGTGGTGTTTAAGGGAGAGCAGCTGTGCAGCTTCTGCAAGTGTCAGTTGTGGGCAAAGCTTTCCACCTGACCATCACCTCCAGGTGTGTAACTACCTGCTATGGGCATTGTTAAATTGATCAACTAGAGCTTAAACTGCCTTGCAAATAAATAATGTTGGCTCTGGAGCAACTGGTTAGTGCTTAGCATTGCATTTTAATGCTTTTTCACTTAACTGGAAAGGCACAGTGGCAGGAGCTGCTGGGTAGGAATGTATTCTCTAGAACTGAGATGCTCAGTGAGTAACAACTGGAAAAAGGATGTGATTGATTTGAATCCTAGTGAGATCACAGAATGAGAAGCTCATTTGAGCTCCTGGAAATCATGTTATACTTTCTACTGGATTGCCAGTCTGCAAACCAGACCTGACACTATGGGCCTGAGCCTACCCTGCATTCACAGCCTGGCAGAGGATGGGAACAAGGCAGACACTGCAGTGAGATTCCCTGCTCTCAGTTGTGTGGTTTGGGGAGGCAGGAACCACGCCTGGGATGCAGAGTCCCTCATCCAGGGTTATCCATCCCCAACCTTTCAGCAGCTCTCCATTAATGTCAAAAATTGAAGTAAGCTCATTTTAATTTCACTTTATGTGCTTTTGGGGAATGAATTCTGGATGGGGTAGGAAGTGGGGTGCAGCAATGACCACTGCCTGTGCTCAGCTCCCACCACATCAACCGCAGCCTTATCTCACCCCTCCATCTTAGGGAGGGAGGTCTCGGCCTATCACACCTCTTTCTGTTTTATTTTCTATCTTCCTTTATAACTTTTCTAAAGCTAAAATACCTTTTAAACCTCTTCCATTACAGGCTGTCAGTGATCACAAGTGACTCTCTTCTGTGTAGCACCTTGGCAAGAAAAAAGAAGCAATAAGGTAAGCTTATTCCTATGTTGTACTTTGGAAATTTCCAGATACATCCAGTAGCCTTCCGGACACGAGAAAAACAATTTGTACCTCTGGCTCTAGCTGTTGCATTTTTTTCACAATTTATTCGAAATATGCAAATTTTGAGGGTAACATTTAAGTTCAGGAAGAGCAACCATTATTGCGATACATTTGAATTTGCCAGCAGGTTCTGGGGGAACTGTGACAGGATAATGTGTCTGAATTTATGTAGAGTGGATCCATGATGACTCAGTAGGGAGGTGGATGGGATGTGCCTCCTGCTTATCTGCAAGCAGGATTGCTCAAGTCAGGGGAGAGAATAGGGATGATGCTGTTACAGATAGCAGGGGGAGTCAGGGACGGGGCTTTCCCATTCTTTCTGTTGTTTGTTTGTGGTAGGTGGTTAACAGTGCACTCAGATCCCTAGGGAGTTCTGTCCTGCACCCAAAGCTTAGACCCTGTTGTGAGGACAGAGAAGAAACATTTAATTTCAAATAATAAAAATTATAAGCCCTTGCATGTAAAGTATATCACAGATAAAATATGCTTCAAGACATGCGATCCCAGTATTTATGGAAGTTATTAGAACCCAGATTGTGCTGCTGCCGGGAATATTAGATCCAGATTTCTTTTTTTTTCTATTGCCTTTGAGAATATTTAGAGCATTGCACTTGAAAAGCTTCAAAGTCTGAATGAAGATTCAAATAACTTAGGAAATTGGATATAGAGAATTAGGGTTGGTTCAGGATTGTTTCTGACTGGAATTGGATGGGGTTTCTGTAAGTCTTACATCTTTGGGAAATGAATTCTTTTATACCTTTTACATAAGGTTACTGTCAGTGATAACCAGACTTACAGTCTATGGACTGCTGATATGCTGTTAGCTCAAACAAATTATTTAATACTTGCTACTTCTTCCATTGACTTTTTTTTAATATGAGTTTTTAAAAATATTTTCCATTCTGTCCTGCTATTATTGTTATTGAAGGTTGTGGTTTCTTTTAATAAGAATATATTCTTTGTCCGCTCACAGCATTTTTGACTCAAGGATGTGGGTAACAGCTCTTTGCGTCTTAAGACACAAAAAAAAGGAGTTTCAAATATTTCAGCTCTGGTAAACAGGTACTGTAGCCTCAGTGCCTGGTTTATTTCTCCACTGTGACAAAGTAATGGGAATAACATGCTGAAGTTATCTGCCCATGTTTCCTTTGGGTCAAATCCTGTGGGTTGAACTTGTGCAAGCCTTTTCTCATAACTTCACATTGATGGATGGTATCAGGAATCATCCTAAATTATGTGTCTTCTTGTTTCTATAGAAGCATTGGCTTTAAGTATAGGCTTCATCAGAGTATTTTTAAAAGCTTTTCCCAGCTTTGGTTGTTTTATCATTATACATACTCTGATGCCTGAGAAAACACCAGGGTGCTGGCATATAATTTTTTATGCTTGTTTATAAGCTTTGCTTGGTTGTTTCATCTTGTAAAACATGAGGAATAACTGAGCATGGCTTTGATATTGAGGATTTTATGTGAGAGGTCAACATATGTGTGCAGGAAACATGCTAAATAAATGCATTCATAAAGTTGGTGAGGAAAATGCTGCTGCTGCCTACCCAATTTGAAAGGTCAAAATGTAATTCTAAATTGGTTTCCTTTTCTGCATTTCCTTGATGCAACGACTTCAAGTAGATGTCTGGAAAAATAAATATCTATACAGGGGGAGTGACCTGAATTTAAGAGTGGGTATAGTAAGAGTGTGAGTAGGTGGTTGGGTTTTTTTTCCCACCTCTTTATGAACTTAAAAAACCAAATATGAGTCATGCTGGAGGTGCTACAGGACTTTCTGATCAAGTCAGTAGAATACTAAGCCCAAATGTCATGCTCGGAATTTTAAGTTAAACTGAATTACTTTAAGGTTAAAACTTGGAGGAGCTGCTGGAGCAGGTGGGTGCTCAGCAGGAAAACCCAACTGAATCTCAGCCAACCCGACCACAGGCAGTAATAAAAAGATGTTGTTTGACAAGAACTCCTTAAAATCATGGACTCCTGCAGAATAAATATCTTTCTGATGATAATGCGACTCTTCTGTTTACCATCCCAGTTCAAACACTGACTGGATTAGTATCTCTTATTCTGTGGGATTTTGTGAAACCCTTAGGCCAGCTCCAGAAAATATTGTGGGCTGATCTGTTCTTTCTCACAGGGTTGGACAGGAGCACTTTGGTCATCTTGAGGATTCATGGAATTAAACTAAGTGCTCTTCAGTTTCTTTCTGTTTTTTAAACTGAGTTGTGCTTTGAAATGGTTGGCCAGGGCAGGGGGCTGCATGCCCTCGAGGAAAACCCCAGGGCAAAGGTGAGATCACAGATACATAACATTAAATGGTGACTTTGAGAAAGAAACACACTAGGCTTAAACAAACCACTTTTAAACTGGGTATCTTCCAGTATTTTTCAAAGTCCTCTGGCAGTTGAGGTGGGGCTGAATATGTGAGCAAATTAATGTATTATTCAGCAGCTGCTCTGAGTGGAAGGCCAGGAGTTGGTTGCATTTACTATATGTGCCGTGAAGAATTTCAGGACAGCAATTCAGCAGGTTTCTTTGTGTAGGTCCCATCCTTTCACACACAATCACAGGAACTCATCCTTCACCTGGCTGTGTGAATATGGCCCTACAGAACGCTGCTGCAATTCAGATTGTGTTGGGATCTCAGATGTTTTCATAGGCTTTGAGCTTTCCCAATTTATCATTTTGTTTCAGTTTTCAAGGTTCTCTGTGATGTGGGCGTTTCCCAAGTGCTTATCTTGCCTAGGATGCAAAAAGATGCAGAGAGCTACAGCAAGACCTATACCACCCTATCACCGCTGCTGTTTTAACCTGGAGATGCCTGATGGTTCAGGGCCTGCTGAGCATGATAGAAAACTCCCTGTGTTGGGACTGAAGCATGACAATAGGACAGATATTTTTCTCCACATACCTTATAAATGATGTGTCTCTTTCTTCCTCTTACCACTATTTTGTCAGTTGCAAAAATTAGTTTTGATGTTCCAGTCTAGTTGGGATGTTGGTTAGTGATCCAGACATGGTGGGAAATGAAGGTGCAAATCTTCTGGCTTGTGTGTCTGTATGAATTTACAAGATTTAATGTGTGATAAATCATACTGCCATAGCAAGGAATTTCCATGGTTGTTAGTGACTTTCAACACCAATCCTTGTCCAAAACTCACCAACCTTGGGCTGTGATTGGGAGTGGTGAAGTGTGTTCAGCGGTAGCAAAGGTCTAAGCACCAAGGTAAGATTCATCTACCAAATACACATCTGTCATATTTCAGAGTTAGAAAATCAATTGATGACTCCTTTATGTTTTATCACAGTAGTTTCAAATTTGGGTCCAGCCTTTTTTCTGGGCTTAGAAGAACTATGGATTTTTAACTGATGTCAGCTAGATTTGTTATTATACAAGCCAATTGTCTTTTGGCTCAATTTTATGACAAATTATAGTTCTGTCGGTACTCAGACAAGTCTGGGTTCCCCCATCTTTTCTAAGTGTGAGGACAAAACCCTTGAAATCTGTGGTGCCTGTGAATCACATGGGAACAGGCATCAGCATCGCCTTGAGAGACCCATCATCCATGACCTTTTCTATTTGTTATCTTGGTGTTGTTATTGTAGACTAGGAGTACTGGTATTGCCATGACCAGAATTGGCTAACCACTACCTTGTGATAGTCTGCATTTTTAAAAACTTCTTCCCATTTAAGTCTCTATGACTTTTTCAAAAATACAGATACCTAGTAAAAAACCAGCATCTAGTATCCAGTTTATACTGATTTACACAGAGCTATGTGAGGTCTTGTACAAGGAATATTATGCTCTGAATCTTTCCTAAAGCATGAGATTCAGCACCGGTTTGGATCTAGTCATAACCTGTATAAATGCTCTATAGTGAAAAAACATGAAAAATTCAAAGCAAAGTCTGTCCAGTGCATTGGAAGAAGACACTGCAGCCGCAGTGGCAGCTCATGGAGCCTCAAGATTTATTAAGTCACGTTCATGTTAAAGCTCATCATAAAGCAGTGAAAACTAAAAGCATGAATTTTGTGCTGGGGGTTAAAGCACATGGAACGGTGGGTGTTGGGTCTCTTCCACCCTCCTGGGGGTTGTGCTGGATCTCCTGGTCCGTGGGTCAGTGTTGGGTTTTCTGTTCCTTTTGTGCAATCCTCACACATGCATATATCCTTATACCATAAAGCTCTGGTGACATAAGACGCTTCACATTCGATAACTGCACAAAATAAATGATGACACTTGACCATGCTTGTTATACAAAGCTTTAATTGCTGTGTACAGTTTTAATTTGCTTCCTTGCATTAACCAGCAAAAACTAATATTAATTAGCGTCAGAATATTTGCATTAATTAGCAAAGACTCTGCTTTGTAACAGCCATATCTCCCCCTCCCCTTCCCACCCAGCCCCTCACTGCCTGGGCCACTCTTCCCTAGCCCAAGCCTCGGTGGGGTCACGGCAGCTGCATTTGCCATCCAGGTACAAACCCAACTCGCTTCTCCCGACAATGCTGCAGTCCAGCTTCTCATTGACCCATCTCAGGAATTCTTGCAGACTCTCTTTAAATTGTGAGAAATTAGTTTTTGCCTTCTCTAAGCATCTCTTGTCGTTGGATGAAGATTTCTAAGAGTAAAAAGGAGGTACTGATGCATGAGTTACAGATCCTGCACATTCTGTCTCAGCTCACTGGGATGGAGTAGGATGCTGCCCTTCACACCCCCAAAACCATTTCACACAATTTTTAGAAATGATTAGTAATTAGCTATTTCTCTTTGACTTTCACAGTATTGCAGACTTTTCTGTGTTGTTTTTGGGGGGCAGAGGAGTCATCTGCCAGTCTGGAAGGTCAAAAACATTTCTCTCACAATACCAAATCCTGGGGACCGTGAGGGAGTGTGGGACACTGGCTGAGTCCCAGCACAATCCCAGCTGCAGCAGCGTGGAGCATGTGTTGGTTGGATGACAGACTTAGACGTGGCTTATTCTGCAGCTGCAATAGATAGAAAATTGATGCTTATCTGGTTTTCTTCCTAAAGCCTGCTTCTCTATTCCAGGGAATTACCTAAACACAGTTATTGTTGGAAATTCGGCCACTGGTCCATGCAAACCCTATTTTCTATCCTCTTAATTTCTCTGTTTTTCTCTCTTTTGGATTCAAAAGACAGATTCTTTTATCTGTAGTATTTCTGATCTCTCTTTTCTGTTATTAATTGCCTTGTCCTTCCTGAAGGACAAGCTGTACAGGTCATCATTAATTGCACCTAATAAATAATCTTCATTACTGTAGGTATAACTGAACTATATTGATGTGGTCTCCATAAGAATGAATTTGTGCATGAGATAGAGAGCTTGGTCTCCTTCCCTGGGGCTGTAGCTGGTTCAAAATTAAAAATGAGTGATAATTTCTTTGCTAAAAAATGAGAGTGGTAAATCACCTGGTGTTAAAAACCCTGGATAAATTGATAATTACAAGAAAATACTTGAAACTCAAATCAAACAAATAGTAGAGGCTTACCTTCAAAATGTAGCAGATTTTTTCTAGCCTTTGCATACCTTTCTCCACTTTTCTCATGCACATCCATGTGGGAATCTTTTTTAGTTCATGAATAAATATTTCGGTGTTATTATGTGCACAGCTTAGTTTCTAGGAGAAGAAGGGAAAATATACAGTGTTCTAGTTTGCAACAAGAGAGCTTTTCTTTCTTGAAAGAACTGTTAATAAATCCTATTGAATATGCCATTTTTCGCTGGAAATCTAAACTTCTTTTATTCTTTTTAGGATTTCCTCTTATACCGTCCTTTAAGAAGTGTTATAAGGACAGTTTTCATAACTATTATAGCTGGAAACTTTGAAATTAAAAGGGTCCAGTTTCTGTCAGTGGTGGATGTGACCACATTTGGAATTTGATTCAATTCCATCTAAGTCAGAGAGTGATATATTTTTCTTTGCTTTGGAACTGGACACTTAGAGAGAGCTACTTTAACAATTTTCTTTATATTGCCAGTCATTTGAAGACCAGACTTTGCAATCACCAACAGAAGCTTCTCTGGAAAAAACATTAAAAAGAACTGACAATTACACCCTACCTCAAATTTTATCTTTGGTGGCAATTAGAATGTTTACTAGCCACCTTCTCGTAATCTTTTAAAAATATGATATTGCATCAGTGTTTAGGACATCACTTACATCTGCAGCAATTACAGCTTGCTTTAAATGTCCTCAGACTTGCTGTGCCAGAGCTTATGCTCCAAGTTCCCTTTGGAGACTCTGGCTGACAATAATAGAATGGAAAAAACAGGTTCTTACCTTTATGTGAAGCGGTCTGAAGAACTTCTCCTGGAAATAACAGAAATCTGTTAGTCACAAATTGGAAATAATCTCAAAAAGTAAATCTGATGTGAGGGAAGTGGGGAAATTATTTACATTTATGGGCTCATTTTCAGCCTCAAGCAAACAAAGCATTTCATCAATTAGCGAGTATTTAGTCTCGTTCAACAGATGAGGCATTTCCTTCAGAGGGAGAAAGTAACTGGAGACCCCAGAACTCAGTAGTAGCAAGAATACTTGAGGATGCATTTTAAAGGTGTTAATTTGGGAGCTTGACCCTTGTTATCTGGAAAGGGCTTTGAATTCAAGCTCTTCTCTCTTGGCAGATAGAAAGCTGGCTTATATAAAGAAGATGAGTAAGTGCAGGATGCGATTACCATCTTATCTCATTCATAAATCATTCAAATCAGAAAACGATGACAACTTGAGCAGCTGAATTATCAGCATATCTGATTTGAGAAACTTTTATGATTAAAGTTCTGGTAAATTTCCTAAAGCCTCTAACTTCAGAGCTATGCTTTAATGCAAAAAAAAAAGTGATGTGTAAGGGCATGAATATTGTAAAAGAACAACAACATAATCATAAAGTCTTAGAATGGTTTGGGTTTGAAGGGACCTTAAAGCTCATTGTGTTCCAACCTCCTGCCATGGCCAGGGACACCTTCCACTAGACCACGTTGGCCAGAGCCCCATCCAGTCTGAACCTGAAGACTTCCAGGGATGGGGCATCCACAGCTTCTCTGGGCAACCTGTGCCAGGGCTTCAGCACCCTAACAGGGAAGAAGTCCTGCCTAACATCCAATCTAACCCTGCCCTCTGTCAGTTTGAAGCCATTCTCCTTTGTCCTAGAAGGAAAATATCTGAGGAAACTTGTAGTAATGCAGCCATGAAGGGGTTTGCTTCCCCTCAGATAAGACTACATCTTATATTGCTGTGAATTTTTGCACTTCAAAGATTTCACCACCTCTGGAGGTAATATCAGCTAAAGATGGAGCCCATAGGATCTAATTAATCATCTACATTCCTGCAGTGTGGCTTGGGTGAGCATGTGTGAGCAGGGAGGGCACAGACATGTATAGCAGCCTTGCAAACCTGGCTACGTTTCTAGAGCAAGTATCTTCTCTTTGACCTGAAAAGAAAACAGTAGGCCGTTTGTTCACCATAATTAGTAAGTGTGAGAGCTGGATTTTACTCTGGCATAATTAATTTGTATGACAGTGCTGTGCAAATCTGCAGTCTCAGCTGGCAACTGCAGCTTCTCCTTCTCATGTGGCAGGGAATGTTTGCTTCTTCATTAATGATACTTGGGCTCTTATGTAACACTTCCCAAAGGTAATGAGGTGATTTTACATGGGGACATGTTAGTAAGTGACAAGAGGGGCTGCAAGGACAGTGCCACATTGTGTGGTGGTGTGTCAGAGATGCTTTGGAGTGGGACCTCAGCATCCCACAGGAGGGGAGCCAGGGCTCCCCCAGCTTTCAGAGTACCTGCGGCTCTCGCAGCACAATCAGCTCAGAATGAACACATGAGGGAGTTCTCTTCCAAATATGAAGGCAATGCATCTCTAAAGACAAAAAAGGGTAATTTGTTCTATGCTAGGTGGCAATTAATGTTACAGCTAATAAAAGAAGTGTCATCAAGGGAGCTCTGAGTGTGAAGTTATTTCTGGCTACCAAGGAAAGGGAAATCACTAATCATCATCATTGGTGACAACCATGCCTGGCAGTGGAGTGGGAGGTTTCGTAACCTTCTCCGGGACACCTGGGCTGCCTCACCTTGTTCTGTGCTCAAGAGCAGCCCTGGCTCTAGCAGAGCACTCCTTGTTCAGTGCCAGAAACAACATGCTTGGCAGGTGCTCTTTGGAAAGGGTGAGGGAAGAGCCAAGCTCCCAGCTAGAGCACCAAGCTTTGCCATTATCCCTATCAGCCTGGGCCAGTTGGTATTAGGGTCTCTATTAAATATTTCCCGTATAGCCCAGTTTCTACTCTTATATTTGATTTTTAGGTATGTAATTTCATAGAAAATGTCTGACAAACCACAGAGTTGGTAGATGGGTTTTTCCAGATTCGATTAGGGAAATTTTGTGTTGAATCAGGGATATGTTTACTTCTGGATAGTGTTCTAAATAATAATAGTAGCAACAATACTACTACTACTACTAATATGAATATCTGAGACTGGATGATGTTCTAAGTTCTTTGAGTATGTTTAGGGTTGTCCCTACTATAAAAACAAGTCTGTATGTTAACCATGGCCATGTTATTCACTGTTCATTTACTCTTTTTGGAAACTGGGGAAGTTATTTACATTTTCCAGTGCTTTGTGAAAGGTTCTTGTAGCAAAAAGCAGGTGGGAAATTGTCACGGCTGCACTTTCCAGCACTGCTTTGGTTCAGCTCTCTGATGAGAGGCTTGAATCATTCTCTCAAAGGGCAAAATTTTAGTATCAAGCTGCTCTTGGTCTGTTGGTGTCCAGGCCCCCTCATTTCCCAGCCAGGCTGTTGTGAGACCAAGTAGCTTTGGGCATCTCTTTTCAACTGACAGCCTGAGGTAGAGTAGATTAAAATGAGTTACCAAGATGATAGTTTAAATGTGCTAAACTGGCACACCAAAAGATGCAAAACATGTAAATAATCAACTAAAATGCCTTTGTACTTTCTCCTATGTGAGTTTCAGTATCTCTTGGTAACACAAGGAAGCCCATTCTGCTCCTCATCTCTGGATGAAATCAGGGAGAAATCAGGAAAGGACAGTCTCCTTTACCTTCTCCCACTTCTGTCTGGATCATTTGCCCCAGGGGAAGCTGTGTGCAAGAGGTTCAACCTTACTGTGTACAAGGATTTAATAACCAGACGCACCAGGGACAAAGCTCTATGTGGGTTGTATGTTCACCTAAGCCATTAGGCAAATATTGACACCTTCTAAACCCATTTATCGAATATTTTTGCACCAGATACTTTTTGGAACAGTGTCACTCCTTTTAATACACGCCCACCTGGAAAACATACTGTGACTTAATGTCAAATAGCTTTGAAGCTGCTGGAGAGAAGTAGCAAGATGTTATCAATAGGCTCATGCTCAGAGAGCAACTCCCTGTGCACAGGATGCATCTTTTGGTGATGCTGCAGTGGCCGGATGTTGGTGCTGAGCCCTCATGCCTGCACTGACTCCTGCTCAAAGCCAGCCTTCTTTTAGAAACTGTGGGGTCTGACAGAGTTGTTTTGCTTTTAACTCTTTCTGTAATGAGAGGTGAGAATCTGCTGTGCTTTATTAAACCCTTTTGATCTATAGATTTTTATAAAAACATGTTTTATACCAAAAATACTCTAAACAGGACTGCTCATGTTTTTAACCAGCTGAAGAGTTTTCAAGGATGTTGGCACAGGGAGTTTTGAGAAGCTGGGATAAACAAGCAGAACACCAAATCTCTCAAAGTGCTGAAAAATATTTGACATTAAAGCCTGAGAGTTGTACACCTAGGGGATGCCTTATCAGTGGGTTTGGGCACTGCAGGGGAACTGAGGCTCACAAGCCATTTTTCAGGCTGGTTCAGAAAACAACTCATCTGAAATCTTCCTTCACCTTTCTGTGACACCTCTGAGCTCTTTGGAGTAATACTGAGAAAAGATGATTAAAAACTTGAGCGAGTCGCTCACAGGCAGCCCTTCTTTTTATCGGTCTCCTCTGGCTGATGCCAGCGCTGTGGCGGAGGACGGGCCAGGGCTGCCACCTAGAGAACAGCCACCGCCACTTGCACACGCATCTTCGGGGCCCTCTTTTGGGGAAGAAACGCATGCCAACCTCCACACAGCCCGAGTGCCTGCGGCAAATGCAGCAAGGAGGGGTTGCGTGCTCTGCGACTTACCCCAGCCTAAGGGCTGGGGGGTCGCTTGGGGGAGATGAATAATAGTGATAACAATTTTATTTGTATTTGAGCAGGTGATTGGGAAGGCAGTGTCTGGGGGCATGCATATTTGCTGTTCCCCAGCCTGTTCTAAGGGAAACATTATTGTAGGATCATAGAACCGCAGAATAGTTTGAGTCAGAAGTGACCTTAAAGCTGATCTAGTCCCAGTCTCCTGCCGTGGACAGGGACACCTTCCACTATCCCAGGTTTCTCCGAGCCCCATCAGCCTGGCCTTGGACACTTCCAGGGATGGGGCATCCCCAGCTTCTCAGGGCAGACTGCTGCAGTGTCCCACCATTTTTCAATCTTCCCTCCCCACCATGAGCAATGGTCCACAGCTTTTCCCAGTAGTCCTGGCCTATTGCTTTTTCTCCCTCTCAGAAGATTTCTGCTAATAAATGTAAAACTTCCTTTGGAAGAAGACTTTTTCAATGCTTTCCCCTTGCATCCCACAGGATCGTGGCCCCTTCCCTCCTCAGCAGGTTGTAACTGTTCCTCTCTTGCACCCAGTCCCAAAGGAGAGAGCAGCTTTGGTTGCAGTGTGTAGGATTGTGGTCCTGCTCCCCACAGAGCTTTCAACCTTTGAGCTGGAGGTCAGTACCAACCCTTTCAGACCAGCTTTTCAGTGGGCTGTGTGCCACTCTGGGGGTGATGGGACTAGAATGTTTCCTCGGGTCCCTTGTGAATCCTGTCCTTACAGGCATTACAAGCTCCATCCCAAAGCACTGATGTACCCAGGGTCAGCTTCCTTCTACCCTCTCATCCCCTCACAGAGTGAGCTGCTTTGACCTAAAGCCACTAAAAATGTCAAAGCTTTATTTTCTGCATTCTGTATTTTTGTAAGTATTGGTTAATGTTTTATTCCTGACTATTTTGGGGTGGCGGAGAGATGAGGACTGAACCTACTGCTGGGTTGTGGTTTTTTCCCTGTTCATACAGTGACTACTGTTTCTTTCTTTCCCCACACTGAATAAACTCTTCTTCAGGTGTTGTTACAGAAACTGGCTAATTTTTCAGACATGTGGGTTGCCTTAAGGGATCCCTGCAGATTCCAGCATGAATCTCCCTACCTCTTCAACCTGCCTTTTCCTGCAGATAATGTGGTGTTCAGGGTATCTCACAGGCACACCATGGCTTGCACAGCCATTGCTCTCTGCTAGATTCTTCATGAATCATGTGGTTTAGGGAAATTCATTGCACGTACTCAGTGATGCCTGCAAAAGTACATAAATATGATGGGCTAGGTTTGGAGGTGAAATTTGGGTAGGAGAATCCCCTCAGAGGGGAAGGTGTGTGTCTAACAACCCTGATAGTCCCTGTTATTTTCCCCATCAGAGCCCCAAAAAGGATTTTTTTTTTCCTTTCGGCTTCATTTTGCTTTCTTCTGCATGGGTAAATCTTCCTGAAATCAGAATATCCAACTGGGTGGAAAAGAGGAGATACTGGAGGGAGATCTCCATTGTGAAGTAATCAGTGCTACTTCTACCCAAATTTGAAAACACTAGTGGTATTAGGTGGTATCTGGACCTAAGGATGGCGATCCTCTACACAATCTCCAGCCATTCACAATAGGCTATGTATTATATCTATAATAAACTTAAAGATTTCTGAATATAATACCCTGCTGACACTGTCCAGACCTCACTGGTAGGAGACATTGATTCAATCAATCTAAATTATCTTTAGATAGAATATTGCTTACATCACCATAAATATATATTTATGTTTATATTAGAAAATTTATTCTATAGATAATATATCAAATATTATGCAATCTAGATATTTTATATCTAAAACATATATCTCATATTATGTATGTTATATATATAATATATAATTCAATATACTTTTATATATAAATTGTCTGTGTGCTTGTGTTACATGTGCCACAAAAGAAGAACTGCCAGTTCTATCTTTGTGCAGAAAATTTATTTTGCACAGATTCTGTTAAGAGTTTGGGTACATTTCATAGCATTCTGCATACAAGTTTCCCAAATACTTAACCATAAAAAGTGTACAAGTCCTGTGCCAGCAGCACACAGCTGTCATGAGAACAGTCATGCTTACACAATTTGTACTGCACATTTTAACATTTTAAAATGATTGTCACTGCATTTGTGGCATAATAAGAATCTTCAGTTAAGAGAAGTATTTAGGTATAATTTGAAGAAGTGCATCCTTTTATAAGATTGTCCCCTGCAAGTGCCTCAGCCTCCTAGAGGGGAGGTGGAGGTGCTGAGTGACATGGATTCCTCTGTCCCACAGGCTGGCTCTGTCCTGCCTCTGAGACCACTTGGGTGATGCAAAGCTGAGCCCTGGGACTGTGGCTTGGAATAGCATGTAAGAGAAATAGTGTAATAACAACCCCCAAACTGGATCCCCAGAGCAGCTCTTCACACACCATTACACAGCAGTCTTCTAAAGCAAATAACTATTGCATTTCTTCATTGTAAAAATAAATAATTTGAAGTTTCTCTAAATAAATAGAATAAATAAGTAATAATAGAGATCCGAATAAATAACAGCTCCCAATAGCGTTGCTTGGAGGAGGATATGCTAGGCTCAGGTCTTCTGGCAATCTAGACAGGTAAACCAAACTCTTTTGAAGCTTAGTTTCTTTCCTCTGGAAGGGCATTGTGACCCAGGAACCTTAATAAATATTCCAAATTATTGAAAAAATCATACTCTTCCACTGCCTTCCAGTGATGTTCCTTGAGGGCAGACTGAAAGGAGAGGAGTGAAAAGAATCAGGACATGTAAGTTACATTCTGTTCCCTGACTTTTTTTTCTGACTTTTTTTTTTTCTTAATAATTAATTTTAAGACCATGAAGGCTCTCATGAAGATATTGGGGTTTGAATGGCTGAGGAATGTGTTACAAGTTGCACCTTGTGCAGCTGTTTCTCAGCCAGGGCTCCAGTCCCCACCTGCACCAGGGCACCTCCACTGGGTGATGGGCTTTGTCTTAGCCAGGAGACATTGGGAAGAGGTGACCAGAGCAGAGGAGGCACTGGGGCCATGGCCAAGTGCCAGCTGCTGGCTGGAAGCTGCTCCCATTACCACACGACCAGGAGGCAGTGGGTACTTTGGTCAGACACTTGTTCTCAGTGCAACCAGAAAAAAACCACAGAATCTTTCGTGGTCCTCTAAAGCAGCAGGAAACAGTGAGCAGGGAATCAGCCCAAACATACCGTCCACCCAGTGCATGACTCTCCATAAGACTGGATTTTCTGCAAGTTCAGAACTATGCGTTTCTGCTCCACACTCTCTTTGCTGTTATTTAGGGCTTCAATAAACCCTTCCAGATAGATGGCTGCATTCCCTCCCGCCTCCATCGTGTTGTTCTGGAATAACAAAGTTTAGCAATTTTGTCTTTTCTGTACAGTATTCCTGGCACAGATTTCATCACATTAATGCAATCAAAATGCCTGCTACAAGAAATAATCTTGCACAATTATTTGAGGCCAAAATTATATAATAATTATTATAAAATTATATAATAATCTGTAGAGTAGAGAAGCAACTGTGCAAACCAGTGCTTTCCCTCTGCTGAAGGCTGACATCACCTTCAAAAATTACAGAGTGCGTCTGTAGAGGTGGAACTAGGCAGGACTGGGCACCATTTGTTTTTTTTATTGCCTCCTTAGTTCACTCAGGCATGGGAAGGCAGTGATTCTTAGCAGAATCTTTAACCTCCAGCACTTCTACCTGGGCTTTGCCTCTCCTGAGCTTCCCCAGGAAACGCGCTGCCGATGCCACTGCTGGCATTGGTCTCTAACAACATGGGTGTTTCTTTCCCAAAAAGGCAGGGAAACAGCCTGTTCCACACTTTCCAATGGCAGTAATGTACCTGTCTCCATCTGACTCTGGAAGACAGTCAGTTCTGATTATCTGCCTGTGAAAAGAGATAACCAGTGCTGTCTGGGAGCCAGCTGTTCTGCACCGCTATACTGAAGGCAGAACCCTGAGCACTGGTGTTTCAGGGAGATCTTTGATAACTCTGAAGGGAGCAGAGCCCTGCACATGATCCCTCAGCACACATAACCCCCCCATGGTACTCCCAAAAAGCCCAAAGGGTGACTCGGCTGCCATCTAAGACCTGACTTAAGAGCGCAAGAGCATCCTGAATGGGCTATAACAACATCTGCTTTCCCCCTTCCTCTCAAAAAGCAGCTAGCCACCCCATGAGCCCACAGCATTAGAAAGTGAACCACAAAGGGATCTTACCAGAGGCTCAATTTTGCTGCTGCCCTGAAAGAGATTGGTAAAAATCAGATTAGTAGGTTCCCTGCTAACACAGAAAGTCAGACACAGGGCACAGAGAAAAGGCACCAACCTTAGAGCTTAGGTTCTGAAGGACTTCGATGGTTTCCTTGAAGAGAGCGTTGGCAGGGCAAGCTGTGCCTGTGGCGCATGATGCAGGGGACACCAGGCACAGCACTGACAACATAACCCCGAGCAGGCATAGCATTGTGGCAAAGGGGCTGTGCTCCCCTCTTTGGGCTGGCTAATCTGCCTCCTGGCTGCCTCTTATATGTGCTCTGGTGCAAGGAAGTGATTAATGCCTCACCACAAAAATGCCTAAACTGAAGGCGAGTAGTCACCTGTAGAATGGAAGCTGTTAGTTTCTTATCTGATTGAGGAAACTACATGTTTCTAAAATAAGGACTCCCCCAAAAGTTCAGTGGGAGCTACGTAACTTGGATATTTGAGCCATTCTGATTGTAAATGCTAAAGCATTTTTATGAACTGATATTGTCTAAAGATTGATGCAAAGTAACTAAATGTCTCTTGGGTCCTTACATCCATATTTGCCCTACTTAATATTGCAATTACATTAAATAATACACTCACCTTTACTAATTAGTTCTCTGCCCTTGTTCTGTGTGCTTGTCATTAGAACCCCATGAATTACTCAATGGTACCATGCTCAGACATAAATGACAATTTCAAGACTCCTCCTGACACCATGTGAGCCTGTGCTGGGGAGAGGGACCAGCCATGGACTGCTGGGGTAGCTTAGTATCTTGGGGGGACAGAAAAGCAGCTCCTCTGCTCTTTCTAAGGAGCAATTATCCAGTTTCTGTGCTCTCCTGAGGAGGTTTAAACCATTTGGCTGGTATCTCATTTTACTTCATCTGCAGGAAGCTTGGCTGATGGGGTGCATAGCACTGATGATTGATAAAGACACTGACAGAATTGCTCCTCAAACTGCAGGTGGGCTCTGGGGTGGCCACAGTGGGTCCTGGGTGTGCTGAGCCCTCTCCTGTCCCCTAGTCCCTCATCAGGGCTGCCTTTGACCCTGCTGCACAGTTCCTCTGCAGTCACCCTAAGAGGAATGAACAACATGCCAGGATTACACCTGCAGGACATCAGGTCATTACTATCCAAAACCTCAGAATATTACGTTTACATGTTTTTTCTGTAATTTAAATTATGTTATTTCAATCCTACAGGAGTTTTATTATGTAACTGACATTCTTTAATGTGACTTAGGTTTTTTTTCCCTTAAAAAAACTCAAGTGGTACATAGCTAGAGAGACTGCTTTGTTTGTGCTTCTCCCCTGAGGCAAGGGCAGGTGACCCACACACACAGAGGTGCCATCCAAGCTGATGAGAGCCCAAATGCTGCCTTTTCCACACTCATGGCATTTTACTACTAGTCCCTGAGCTGATGTTTCACAGAACACATAACTTCATTGGTTTCCTTGCGTGATATTAATTAAATCAAAAGGCACTGTCGTGTTAGCTTCAAACCAGGTTTTGGAGATGCTGCCAGGCACTTCTCTCCCCTGAGAAGCCACCTTGTTCAGTTTTTTGTTTTCAGTCATTTTGCTAATTGTTTGGTGAGTGAGGCATCTCCCCTGCCATTCTCCACAGCTCAGCCTTCAGGAGCCTTTGCTGGATGAGCCACCCTGAAAGCAACAGCCAGGTGTGGAGCAGACTGTGCTCCCTTTCCTGCATGCACGGGATATGCTGGTGTGGGAACTGGGGTAGTTTTCTTGCCTTGCTGGAGTCACACTGGTATTCCCGATATTTCCCTGTAGTCAGAAGATTGGCTTTATTCCAGAATTGAGGTTAACTCGCTGTGTGTTACCTTAGTAGGGCAGCATTGGAATGCTGTCTCTGCCTCGTGCTAACAAGGGATTTGCGTCAGTTCAGGCAGTGGTGAATACCAGTCTCTGTGGTGCACACATGGCCTCTGTTAAAAAAAATCCTGTGATTATTTTTATTTTAATGAGTTTGTGAGTAGTGTGGACCATTCCAGTGACCCTGTGCATTGCACACCTCTGGAAGCAGAATTGCACCTGAGACTCAGGTGTTTGCCCCCATCTGTGGGTGGTTCAGGACTTTGTGTGTCCCTGGCACTGCTGTGGCCATGGAGATAAAACAGATTACAGCATGGTTTAAAGGGAAGGAATGGGTTGTATGTATTGAATCATAGAACCATAGAATGGGTTGGGTTGGAAGGGATCTTTAAAGGTGAATTTGTTCCAACCCCTTGCAATGACCACTAGACCAGGTTGGCCAGAGCCCCATCTAACCTTACCCTGCATGGATGGCTGTACCTGCTGGTACCACAAATTGTAGCCAGGTTCAAAGTGCAAGGAATTTCTTCCCTCGGAAAAAGCAGTAGAAGCTAAGGCTGCAGCTAAACCTGTCAGTGAGCACTGGGGATTTTGCTTTTATCTCCAAAATATCTAAAGAAATGAGAGTTCCTGCAGAGAGGGCAGAAGGGAAAGGTGTGGGCAGGATGGACTTTTACTGCTGGAAAAAAACGAATTGTGAAGTTGGGACTCCACCTTTTTCTCTTTATTCTTTTTAAAGCCACTAATGACATGCAAATACATTCTTAGATTGCAGCCAGGGTGGAAAAAAAAGAGGTGATAAAACCAGAAAGGAAGATGGAACTTGCGGTCTACTCGTGTACGCACATTCATCAGTTGATCTCACACACACCAACTCTTTTGCAAATATTCACTCAGAGGTGAAACTGCTGTGACCACCATTCTCCCCTCATGGTTGGATCAGCATTGACCTTTCTTTCCTGTTATGTATTGAGGGGATAACTGCTGTAGGAATCTGAGAGGGCTGCAGGGAATTTCCAGCCAGGGCTCATGCAGCATCATGCCCCCATCCAACTCCACCTCCACCAAAAAATCCTACAAGGATTAGCACTGATGAGATGTAAATCACTGATGTGCTTTCACTCCTAAGCAGAGCCACATGAAATACCCATATCCTTGTCAGACATGGAATTAAATCAATGAACAGAAAATGGCCCAGCCCATTAGGAATTAACCAAAAGCTTAATATAAAATCAACTGAAAAACAGAAAAGACAATAGAAAATTAACTGAAAACTAACAGAATTGTTCACTTTTCTAAACCTGGAGAGATGGTGAGCTTCAGTTTTGTGAGCTGGGCTCTACATAACTAAAGTAGAAATCCTGGTGAGAAGTCTCAGCAATGGTACAGAGACCATTCTTCCCCTGTGAAGGATTTGGACAACTTCAGGTTCATTACCCCATAAATGATCATTATAAAATCATCACACCCATGTAGCTTACCGAAGTGGAAGTTCAGCCAGCTGAAGGGTGACACAAGCTCTTGTGAAGCTTCCTGTCCTATCAGGGAGAAAGCAAAGAGTTTTGACAGTAGTTTTACTAATTTGTGACACTCCGTCTCAAAGCTATCTTCTTGCTGTCATTCCTCTGTGAAAAGATTGATCAGTACCTCCTTTCACTTCTCTGAAAATCCCTGTCATACACATGCCAAGTCCATCTCTGTGCATTCTTGCGCAACCTTGAAGTGTTTTGATTTCTCCCAGATGTTTGCCCCTGTCACATTTCTAGCTGGCAGCTGCACTTGCACACCTCTGAGCAGACCAAACCATCAGGCTTCTCAGTCTTGATGGGCGCCCTCTTCCCCTCCTTAGCCCTTCCACTTGAATTAATCTTGAACAGGGAGGCTGAAATGATTTACAATGTCCTTTGCACCATAGGATTGACACTGTGTTCCTCAGTACTGGAAGGAGTTAAGGGATGTTCTATCTCTGTGGTTTGCCTCTGCAGAAAGGAGGAAGCCATGCCTCTCCCTGCCGTGCAGAGTGATTTTAAACGCTGTTCAGAAACAGCAGAAACTGAGATCATTGTCGCTGGTGACTATGCTTGGTTGGGGCATCTACAGCAGATGTGCAGCTCTGCTCCCCAGCCCAAGGACATTCCTTTTGTGTTTCATGCTCTGGCTGTGTCCCTGGTCTGTGGCCAGCTGTCTGGCCAGTGAGCTGTCATCCTTGGCAAGTGGCCCTTGGAGCATGAGGCCAAGTCAGGCTAATTGGAGAACAGAGGCTACATGTTTTGAAAAAGGCTATGGAGAGAGAAAGATTTTTTATTTGATCAGAAGGTATTCCCCATGTTTGTATGACTTCCTCTGCAGCTACTCAACAAAAGTGCCTGTAAGTCACAGAGGCCTGTCCTTCCCTTGCAGGACCTGGTGGGGGAATTGTACTGACGCATGAAGTCAGAAATTAATCCAAAGCCGACTCATTCTGCACATCTCAACCTCCTGGACCCCTGTCCTCTGCTGTAATCCCTTAGTCTGCTGAGGCTCTGCCAAGGTCTCCCTAGCTGATGGGGGTCAGCAGGGCTTATCCTGTCTCCTTTAACCTGTTAGGACTCATAGGTAGAATTTTTTGTAACTACACAACTTTGGAAAATCAAGGAAAACCTCCCTGCTTGCTCAGAGAGATGTCCTGGAGATGCACAACAAATTCTCTACCTTTCAGGCAAAATTAGAGATAAGTTGTGGATTTCAGTGTTAAATTCTAAGAAGTGAGATGCTGGTTTGATTAGAAAAGATTTCACAGGCAGCCTTGGTGCCTCTCCAGCCCCAGTGAGTCAGGTTGGTGCTCACAGGACAACAAACATTATCACATGCACACTTCACCTTCCAGAGAAAATAGAATAGTCTTCTCATTTTTTGAAAGAAATTGTATCTACAGCTTCTTATATCTTCCCACCCATAGGGAGAAATTGCAAGACATCTCTAGACTTGAGTTTATGGTGTAATACCCATTCAAGCTCCCTCAGGACCTTATGGGGACTCTGAGAGCAGCCACCACCTTGCAACTCTTGCATCTTTAAGCTGGAGCCTGTCACCCATCTGCAGTGCCCTTGGCAGGAAGGACAACTACATATTTAATGATGATTCATTGCATTCTCAGTCACTTGTCTGAAATCAAGTGAGTCTGAGAGAAACACAGATGATCAATCCAAGAAGTCTGTAATGGGTGTTTTCAAGCCTCACCCACTGACCTGATGAAATTTGGCTCCAGAGAGGTGGTGGCCAGAAAGGGACACTTAATTTTTTGGTTTCAAAGACACCATGTATGAATGAGGAAATAAAATAATAAAAGAGAGGTTTTCCAAAGCCTGTGGGGTCATGTTCTGCAGAACACAGAAGGTTTGTGAATCCTGACAAGTGACTAATGAGAACAACAGATGAAAAAGGAAGTAAAATATCGACAGAAAATGACTAATCAAATGTTTCAAAAAAAGAAACAGGGGAATTACCCTTGTAGAGTACTAGCCCAGGTCTGGCTGCTGATTGCTCTTTGATGGAGCTGAGGCTGCATTCATCTGGTTGTGATGGCATCACCATCCTCTGTACACAGCTGAGCAGGGGAGCAATGCCATAGCTGATCTCCATTTCTCTCATCCTTAGTGCTAAGAAATGATGGCAAGAGAAGTGGTGCTGGGACAAGAGGGGAAGGATGGAGCATGGGAACAGCATTTCCATGTCCAAGCTGCTTTCTCTCAGTTCTACCCTGGCATAAATGAAGGGGATCCTCTGGGAGGGAGCTTGCCTGCAGGCTGGGGCACAGCTGCCTCCATCGTGGCTGCCCTGCCACATTCCCCTCTGCAGGTATTCCAGCACCATCTAAAGCCTGGAAAGTGGGACTCTAGGAGAGACGCCCCTGGCCCAAGCTGAAAAATGTGGCCTTGTGAAGCTGGTGCCTGTGTGTTGTGTGTCTCACATGCTCCCACTGCCCAATGTCTCTTGGCAAAACTTTCCCTAGACCTGCTTGTTGTGGTAGCACAGGACAGCTGCCACCATTAAATATTTGGAGAGCATCCGGAAGACTGTGGCTCGTCCTACACAGGGTGGATGGGCTTCTTCCACCCTTGGAGAGCTCATCATGGATCTCATACACACAGGCAGGTCTAGGCATGTGGTATGCACTCCAAAGGAGTTGGTCAAACTGGAGGGGGTCTGCTCTGCTGCCATTGTGTTGGGGAGATGGGTTTTATCATGAATAATTTCTTGCTTATCAAATGGGGAATACTAAATATAACTCACACCTACAACTTCTAAAAGTAGCACATGGCTCTGTGAAGCACACCTTCCCCCGCTGTGCCACCAGCTCACACGTCTTGTCCCCCGCTGAGGCTCACAGAGCTGCTTTTCCTGCCTTGGTGTAAGAAATGCAACAATCATTTTTTAATGAAAAATCTACTTCCAATACAAACAAATCTGCAGCATCTCTCAGAAGTCAGTCACAGCTTGACTGAGACATCAAGGCAGGTGTGTTTTGTTGTATTATGACGATGCAAGATGCTTATCAAGGTTGTTAGACCTCTGATGAAGCCGTCAGGGTTATCATGCTCAGGCAGCTGTGCTCAGCACACTGATGCTGTCATGCTGGTGATAAGACTGTCCTGCCTGCAGAAACCAGGCATTCCCTTCACTGCTGTTTGCACAACAGTTTCTGCTTGGCTTAATGGTATCAGGTTATTTCAGAGCCCATGTGGGATCACAGATGACAGCAGGGCCCTTGGAAGCCCCAGCCACATGAGCTTTGCCCTTGCCAGGGCAGGGTGGTGAAGAGGAAGGGCTGTGCTGTGCTTGAGAGCTTTACAGGGTGCTACTGGCATCAGGGCTGGGAGGCTCCAGCTGGACCTGGGACCCTGCTCCCTGCATCCCACTGCCTGCATCCAGCTTCCTGCATCCTGCAAGGCCCCAGAGCTGTCCTGCCACACCGGTGCTTTCCCTGGCAGTCTGCTGCCCCAGGCAACAGCTCCGTCTGCATTTTCCTACGGCAAGTCCAGTGTTGACTTGGAGTTTTTTAATGCTTCACTTTTCCCTCCTATGTGTCAGAGTTTCCTGGACTGCTGTGCCAAGAATGTTGAGCCTGATTAATGTTTTCTCCTTAAAATCCTGATATTCTTCTCCTTTCCATATACGTGTGATTCTGAGACTTCCCATTTATCTGAAGGGTGAATTTAAAATTTAGTGTAAAACATTTAAATATTGAAATAATGTATCTGAAATATTAAACACCTCATTGCTAATGAAAACTTTGAAATTCAATGGCAGGTTTCTTCACCTCTTCAGCGTGGTTCTTATTATTCCTTGAACTATTACAGCACTGAACAAGATGGAGCTCAGGAGCAGAGATTTTCCTGACTGTCTATCTTGAGGGAGTTTGGCTAGATATTCACTCTTTCTCTGATCTTAGTAAACAGGTTCAGGGTTAGGTTTGATTTCCATGTTCCCCAGTTCTTACAAGAATTCAATATAAAACAATGCACAATGACCTTGCCCGTGGAGCCTGGGCAGTTTGTGGTACCTGAGGACAGTCAGGGCACTTGTCCCCATCCAGGGCTGGCAGCTGTGTCCCCACTGTGGATGTTTTTGAGGCTACTGGCCCTGTGTCAGGAGATGAAGTCTCTGTCCAGCCTGACTGGGCTCTGCCACATACAGTATTTGCATGGGGAGATGCTGTTTGAATGCAAAGCACCTGCTTTTGTTTCTACCATTGAAAGTCTGTATCTGAAAAATGGGATGTGCTCTGCACCGTGGAAGGGATGGGATGTGTGTAGGAGCCAACCCCTGTTGTAGCAAGCCCTGTCCAGGGCCACCATGCTGTCAGCAGGGAAAACCCACATTTTTGGAGGTTTCTGTGAGGCATTCTCTGTCTCCATGGGCCCTTGCCATGGTGACTGTATGTCTCTGGCTCTGTGGGTGTTCATTCCTGCTTCAGCTGGGCAGTCTCTCCATCCCCATCCTCTCAGTGAACATGGATGCTTCTCAATTTTTCAGGGCTGGGAGCTCCCCACACCACTGAAGGCAAGGGGATGATTCTCAGCTGTGCCAAGTGAAAGCTCTTCTGCTTTTGCAGCACTGCAGATGTGGCAGGGACATGGTGCAGCCAGGAGTGAGTCACCCCAGCGGACAAGAGGACATGTCTTCTTAAAAGCTTAAGCACAACATGACTCAGTAAAGCTGAGTCCAAGGCCAGGCTGCAGCAGGTGACTCCAGGCCTTGGGAAGGTGATGGGATAGGTGAGGGCAGATGTGGGGTGCTCACCCTGACCAGGAGCATCTCCCCTGTTGCTGGCAGCACCTGTTGTATCCATCCCACTTGGAAATCAAACAGCTCCCCTGAACAGCACTGAAACCACTCACCCTTCACAAATAAAGGACTCTTAATTATGCAGGAAAATTTTGCTTATTTTTGTAAAGGTGTATTTACATTAACGGAAGGTTGCAAACATTCAGTAACAGATATGTAAGTATAGGCAGCACATGACAGGACTCCTTAAAACCAGTCCTTGCAGGAACATTCCCCTTCAATACTCTTTTATTAAACATTAACTTTCAGAATCTTAACTGATAGCTTTACATGGGTATGAACTTTGTGAGTACCTGCCATAGCTATGGCTACTTAAACAGTTTGGAAAACAAGTATTGTCTGATTCAGTTCAGTAGAATTCAGCTCACACAAGATGAGGGAAACACCTCATATCAGCTGAGTAAACTTGGAGGAAAAACAAACAAGACCTCTTTGCTTTTGTGTTACCCAGTTTGGCTGGATTTGGGTGACATGGCTCTGCTTCACCAACAGTAAAACATGTAGTGGTTGAAGTTACCCCCTGGATCTGAATGCTCAGGGAGGGAGGGGAGGTGGGAGTGTACAACTGAAGTCAATCTTCTCCAGTCCTGGAGCTGGTTCAGGAGCCAAAGGGAAGTGAAGGGGCTGGGTGGCACCGATGGCCTTGTCCCTGTCCCACAGACTGTCTTTGACCCAGCTCTGAGAGCCCTGGGACTGTGGCTTGGGATAGTGTGAGAGAAATATTGTGGCAGCAAATCCCGAAGCAGATCCCCAGAGCTCCTCACACACCATCACACAGCAGTTTCCTAAACCAAATACTTAAACACAGCAGCATCACAATAAATATCTCAAAGTCTCCATAAATAAATAAATAAATAATAAAAATTCCTCTTTCACTATAAAAAAGACAAAAATTAAAATATTAAAATGATCTAAAATATTTAAATAAAGTGCTAGTCATTTAAAAATTCAGCATGTTTCAATCATTATAGTGAACATGACTGCTGTTATATCACTTTTTATATATATATATATATACAACATATCTCTCTCTATATAAATATTCTATGGCCATATTCCTGAGGATAAGTTAATTGAGTCACAGTTTGGTTGCAGTAGAGTTCAGGTTCTCCTTTTCTTCTCAGATTTGGACTAGTTGCTCTATTTAGGCATTTTGAATTTTCTCAGAGAGCAATCTCAAGAACCTGTCTAGCGTGTCCAGGAAGTCATCCCATGTTACTTGTGCGGTCTTACATTCCTTATCGAGATCCTTTTAAAAAAAAAAGACGACATAATTCAGCCACGTAACTTGGATGTCACATTTAAGTCTCTGGTATTTGATACCTCAACTGACAAGTGGGCTGTAATAGCCCACGGCATGTTTTGGAAAGCTGGGTGAGCTGCCTCTGGAGGCTCCAAGGCAGGGTGATGATGTGTGGGTGACAGACAACTCATCACCTGGCATCATTCACAAGTGCCCTGAGCCCCAATGCTGTCCCAGCTTCCACTCACATTTGAGGGTTTTTTCATATTATTATCTTCCTTGCAATTGGGATTACCACAGGAAAAGATGTCAGAGTGTGATCCAAGGAAGAAAGTGGATATATTTACACCCTTCTTAATCATATCATTTTCAGAAGAGATCTCTACTGTCCACTGCAGCCAGCTCAGTGCCATCCCAGCTGCCATGCCCCATTATTGAATAGTCTTTGCTGATTATTTTGCTATTAAGTACCACATGCCAAACTTACTTTGGGGAGGATGTTTTTGTAGGTGTTAAGTCTGGTAAGTTTTCTGGCGATGACTTTGCTGTGAGTGTCAAGAGCTGTCAAGGTGCTAGCAAAGGTTTTCAGGTGGCTATGCATGCATCTCTCCACCTACAGGGATAAGGATGAGTTATTTCAACAGTTATTTCAACAGTAATGATTGGTAGCACATAAAACATCATATCCCAGGAATTTAAATACCCATGAAAAATAATAACCTACAGGAATTAAGAGCTGTGTTTTCAACACTAGCCCTGATTCTGTATTCAGCCATTTACTGAACACCAAATTTAGAAAATCATAATACAATCTATAATTTTCATTTAAGAACATGCCAGGGTCCAAAACCTCCTAACTGCCTTAAGTAAGTTGCAGGTGCCACAAGAAACTGGACATATAAAATTTGGATGTCTTCAATTCTGGAGATGTTTGTTCCTTGAGGGAAAGGAGAGCCAACCCTGCATTAAGGCTTCATGTCTTGCTATTGTGTCTCTCTTGAAACTGGATCAGAATTGTTTTAATGAAATAAAAGCAATTATTCCTGCTGGTGTGAATTTTCAACTTTACTCCCTGAACCTAAGAGGGACTGATGCCATTTGTCTTCTGTTCACTTTTAATGATGGAGATGGGCTGCTATTTCTCACTGGTACTCCTTGTGTCCTCCATAAAAAGCTAATTTTTCCGCTGGATTTCAGGAAAATACAGGTCAGTGAAATGAATGGGTCTGTATAGGATATGGACTAAACAGACTGTTCTAAAGCTAAGGGATCAGAGTGAATCTGTGAGGCTTCCAAGAAGATGCTGGTGCACATCTAAGACCTTTGCCTACTGAGAGAACTACTGAAGCATTTTAGCATTGGCAGCAGCTTTCTATAGGGTCTTGCAAAAACTTTTCATTTCCCTGGGTCTGTAAAGTTCTCTTACTGCTATTAGAATTCTGAAGTGGGAAAGAAATGTGGGGATTTTAGATAATAATTTTAAATAGAAGCATGTGGTTTCTTACCGTAACGTTCACAGTTACAAGGCTGGGAACCTGCTCAAGAGAAAATTAAGTTAGTAACTTCAGAATAGAAACTGGAATAGAAGGGCAGCTAGGGGAAAGTTGTTCAAAATTAAGCAACTTACTGAATTTAAATTTAGTGTCTTCATATCTTGGAGAAGTTCTCGAATGATCAATCCCACCAAAGTCCTGGAGCGCTCCTCCTGCAGTGCTGCTGAGCTGCCCAGCACCCCCAGACCCAGCAGAGCCACAACCTGGACCAGCATTTTGAGAGTCAGCTCTGCTCCTCAGCTGGGTGAACTGTGTGTGGCTCTGCCTTGGGCTCCTTTTATATACACAGTGCTGCAGGAAATGATTAATATCTCACCACAAACATGCTCTTGCTAAAGGGGAGGCGGGGAAGAGTTACCTGAAGAATGGAATCTGCTGGTTATTCAAATGAGTAAGAGTCTATGTACTTTCTGCATCAAGAGCAATTTTATGGACTCTCTACCCGAATCCCTTTGCAATATGTATTTCCAAGGCAAACTGTACAACCCTTTGGTGTGGATAAAGTGTAGACAGGTATCTGTAGCCGTCTGAAGTTAGTAGAGTATGTATTCATAGACTATACATACACATATATAGACAAATGTGCACACAACTGTGGATGCTGGAAAACTAAATCTCTCTTTATGTTAGTTTCTCAGCACTTCCAAAAATTTGGAGGTCATTTAAAGAAAATGTACAGGCTACCTCAGAAAACTACGGTTATAGTGCTCAATATTAGTATATTTAAATTTTTTGAGATTTACAATAAAACTACCAAAAGTATTAAGTAGAGTTTCTACAGGGAATTCTGTCTAATTCAGGAAATATATTACAACCTGACTGAGTCAGGACAGAGATTCCAAAGTGTTGGTGTTCTTAGGAAAGGCACTGTGGCCTCAGGACAGATTTTTCAGCTGTCTGTGGAGAAAATAAACTGAACAGTAACTGAGAAATTTTGCAATCAAACTTTGTTTAATATGGGTAGAGCTGCACAGGACAAGCTAATTATGAATATCAAGTGGAGAAATTTGGTAAAGAATGATTCAGAAGTCTGCTGACCTGTGAATATAAAAAAAAAACCAGATTTCATAAGAACAGCTGTCCCCTGGGTTGCATTAGAGGAAGATCACCATGGATGCTGCAGCCCTGACAAAGAGAGGTTAGATTAACTTTACTCTAGACGGAATGGCTGTATCTCACTGACTTAGCCTGGGGCTACAAATGAGGATGGGAACCAAGCTGTATTTGTCCATGTTCTATTCAATGTATGAAAAAAAGAGTTTCCAAATCAGAGTGTTACCAGGATATTTATTCACTCCTGGATTATTGAGGATGCACTTGTGGGTGCTGGATGAGGGTGTAGCCATATCCTGCGAAGGAAAAGGAATCCTTTACTCAGTATTTTCCCCGTGCCTAACACACTTTCAGAGCCAGTAGTAGGAGTACACACTCTGTCATCCAGAAATTTTGTTAGACTGTATTTTGCTCTTTAATACAATATTGCTGATCAAAGTCCTGACTAATACTGGACCCAGACCAGATCCTTACAGCCAAAGCTAGGTATGACCTTGCAAGCTGATGATGAATTGCTTGTACAGTGATATATTTAATGTAGTAATTTCAGCTCTTCTCCCCTAGTTTACTTATGAAAACATGCTGTAGCCTTGGACAAAAATGTCAATAAATGTTTTTCTACTAACCAAAGCAGAAGTCCAAAGAGCAAACTGTTTTAAAAAAAATGTTACATATGACGTGATCTGCTTTGCTCTCTGTGTGTTTGTTATTGCTCCCTAGAAATGAAAAAAAATTTTAAATCAGATTGTCCTTTGAGCATGCTGTGTCATTATTCTGGATGGACCATGCTGAGTGATGTTCAGGGAGGGCAACACTCCCTCAGCCTATGCGCAGGTGCTTTATTGCATCCAGCTCAGGGAACTGGATGCTCCCTTTTGTTTTCATTCCTGTATGATCAGGTATGTTCAGGTAACACACAGTTTTGCATTTTTCCATCTCTCAGATGCATTTTGTTAAAGACACTGAATACATTCCTCTCCTGAAAAGTCAACTCTGTGATAACAATCTGCTTTTCTCCAGTTGCATTGTGAGAGACCTTGCACTGTGACAAACATTTTGTAGGTGACACTGTGAATTTGGATAGTCTTTAAAAGATATGAAGTAAGAGGGGAAAGGAGAAAGCATATCTCATAAGTCAGTGTTATATCAGATCACATCATCAGAAGGCTTTCTTCCAGCTACCTCTGTTTCTCCATATCTATATGGTTCATCTCAGCGGTTGTTTCCATCAGTGAGCTATTGTTTCCTCATCACTTTACTAATATTTAAGCTGTGCTTAGTAATTCCTTCCGCATTCCATCAATAATCTATGACACTTCTCTGGTAATTCCCAATTTATTTAGTGCAGCTGTCAGGGTCATGCATATTTCAGGACTAATTTTTTAGCATCCTGCACATACTTTCACACCCAGGCAGGGGACATGATGTGCAGGCAAGGGCTGGAGACTGGCTGAAAACCAACTAGCAAGTGTAAAATGTATTAGTAAGAAAACTTCAAATACAGCAAGTGATTTACAACAGGCGAGCATAAAGCAGTTACTCATGCAATTGGTTACATCTTGCAATTAGGGCACTTGCCAGAAACAACAGAAGCCAGTGTTAAAATCTGAAATGATAATCTGAGATAAATTCCAGGACTATGACTTTTACAATTACTTTATTGGATTCAGTCTAGAGCATTAGAGTAAGTAAATGGCTGTGCTGAGGAGGTTATGGAAAAACAGTGTCGCCGTCTGGTGTCAGCGTCATCGCTCTGAGGGAGTATTTCTTTGGGAAAAGGCTTCTGCGAGACGCTTTGTTATGTTTCCAGCTATGTGCAGGACAGAATAAGTATCTGTCATATCCTACATCTCCACAGCCTGCTTGTACATCCCACAGGGAGTGTGCACATTTATAAAATGGGAAGCAGGAAGAAAACTAATTAGAAGAAAAGAAATTGACAAAAATCTGCACCAGGCAAATCTAGCTGATGTTTGTGATCCTTCAGTGATGCTTGGCCACTCTGTGTGTGTGTGTGTGTGTGTGTGTTTTGGCCATTTGCCTCCCTAATCATTGCACTTTATGCCTTGTCTTCCCAAGAGCACATCACACTCAATTCAGACAAGGTTGTCACTGGTTTATGATTCGAAAAGTTCATTATTACTTTTTTTTTATTATTATATCTGGTTAGGGAAACTGCCTGTGAAAACTCCATTGTACTCCCTCCATTTGATAGGAAATCATCCACAATGATGAGATGTTTCACCCTCTGAAGAAAATGTCTTCAGATATTTCAACATTTTAGTCCCCAGCCTGTCATGCTAGGAGCCCAGCAATCCCTTCGCCCTCACCCACATCGAAGAACAGCTTAACTGTGAGCAACAGTGTCACCCCAACTTTATACTGACTACTTAAAAATGTCCCATTTCTAGAAACATTCAGGGCCAGGCTAAGTGGGGTGTTAAGCTACCTAATCTGCTTGAAGATGTCTCTGCCCATTGCAGGGGGTTTGGAATAGATGAGCTTTAAAGATCCTTTCCAACACAAATTATTCTATGATTATATGAAAACTCATCAATCACCTTACTTTTAGTAGGAAAGACTGACAGAGAACTGGTTCCCAGATCCTCCCCCAGCTCAAGCTGAACTGGTTGCTGTATAAGCTCCTCAGCTTTCCACTGGTCCCAGGCTGTGTTTGTCTTCCTCCACTCCCAGAAATTCCCACAGTCATCTGGGTTTTCCAGGATTGTTAGCAGTCATCCACAGTCACGCTGCAGAAAGCCTTAGGAGCTCAAAAATTAATTCCATCATGTCCTGTAGACTTGGCTACAGTTAGTTTATTTAAATAGTTTCTGTGAGGGGATATTTTTATGAAGACAATGCTTGTGTTTTGTTGACTAGATCTCCTACATACATCCTGGTTTACAGAGTCTTTGCTCCAAATTTCTGCAGTCGATGAGTAATAACAGCTGTGTGTTTGTGGCAAAGGAAGAGCACCAAAAAGACAACCCAGTTACAGAGGGTTACATGGTCAGCAAACAGGTTGTGCTCTACAGAGACATCTCAGAGTCTGGCTCATGCTATATTCTGTATCTGTACTTAAAGAAAATCTCCCCAAAGCCTTAAACTTCAAACTGGAAGAGCATTTTGCAAAATCATTAGCATTGAATTACTGTGACAGTTTTCACAATCTGTGAAACAACAAATTCCTTCCAAATAATGTACAAGTCTGTTCTAAGAAATCTGCAAAAGCCCTTTCTAGGAAACAGGGTACCTCTGGCAAGTTAGCTGTGTTGACCTATATTGGAGAGTGGAGTAGAGGAAGATATATGTACAGTCATCAGTGGCAATTTCATCAGCCCATGGGCAATTTCTGTATGCTCAGAGGTGCCTGAAGATGTCCAAAGTCCAAGAAGCTCTTTTGGTCATGGAGAACAATGCTGGAAGACACAGTGGGAAGAAGGATACCCTCTGTTCTAGCTCCAAACAGAATCTCATGTTAATGAGATGGATTTAATTTCTCTGAACAGAGCATATTGCACTAACCTTGTGCTGTTAGTAGAGTAAACGCTGAAAAAATCCATATGTTTCAGGCCATAACCCAAGTTGCAAGTGAGCGCACACCCAGAGGCTTCATTGCTGTTCACTACATGCAGTCACATAGGGAAGCGTTTGATTTCTTCAGTAAGTGAGGAGATTACTGGAAACCAGGTGGTGAAACATGGGTGAATCAACTGCTGTACTGCAAGACACTGAATTAGTCTCACACTTAGCTTCCCACTAAACTGAGCTGAAATTTTAATTATTTTTGGGATGCCCACTCTGGAGTGAGCTTGTGTAAAACGGTACATTTCTTCCATTCTCAGTAATCTGGATTTATTTACTCTTCTTCCAATTACTTATTTTGAAATGTGTATGTATTTGCAAACATATAAAACTTTCTCCTGGAACTATCAAGGCCAACTATTGGGTGATCTTGATTAAATAATTATGTTAATTACATTTAATCAACCAAATTCCTGAGGGAATAAAGGAGTAGAATCATAGAATCATATAATGGCTTGGGTTGGAAGGGACCTTAAAGATCATCTCACTTCCCTGTGGGCAGAATAAAAATATTTGTGTCAGAAAGTTAATGTATCTCACCTATGTTTTATTGCCAGTTTCTTATGGAAGCTTTACAGATGTTTTGTCATAAAAACCACAAGTGCAGATAGCAAGTGCTTTCTTGTGCCATTAATAAACCCTTTGTGAGATCAAATGAGGACACCAAAGATGCAATGGTATGATGAGAGCTTTAACTTCCATTTCTGATGTACGTGCAAATTCTTGCTGCTTTGAAATGCACCTCTGGAAAAGTTGCTCAGAGTAATGTGAAGGATTCTAGATTTTAGAAGGGGTCTTGGGGTTTGTCAGCGTCATGTGAAAATGCAGAGGTTGAGTCTCCTGATGGGCTACAGCCTGGCTGCTCACTCTGTTTTCCATCCAACCATCTACTGCATTCAGACATGTCTAGGCAGGTTCATTTAGACAGTAACAACAAAAGCCATAATGTCAGGTGTATTGGATGGATCAGTCTGGATCTTCCCAATGGAAGTCTGTCCTCCTGTGTACATAACCTCATACCTCTTTGGGAACCCACTGCTCCAGAACTGAGCCCAAAACAGGCATCCTTGGTTCTTGTGAGATTTGCTCCCATGTGACCAAGATGTAACTCAAGACATTTTGTGATAATCTGTGCAGTGAGTAGAAGAATTCATTTATTATCTCTGTTTTTCTTGTTTTGGTTTGTTTTTTTTTTTTCTTTTCCTATTTTCAAACTCATTATGAATTTGGGGCATTTGGTAGTCACTGTGTCAAAATGGGAAGTACAGTAGGAGCTTACATTTATAAATACTTTCATGACATCAGCTTGAGATGGATGCACCAGCACTATGTGAATGAGAGACTTTATCAATAGCAAAAAGGGGGAAACATAAGCCAGAAACCATACAGCCAGAAGCACATCCAGGGGAGGTCCATGAAGTTGACCTGGCAGACAAGAATGATTTAAGTACAGCAAGTAGTTTGGGATATTTTGCATAAAAAAATGCAAAACAGAATTGAAAGTATTAATGAGAATCTGATGGTCATCAGGCTACTGTCAACGATGAGTATGAAAATTAGCCATTTTTCTTCCAAGCCCCTTCTGATGCAGCAGGCAGCCTTAGGCACGCTGGGACTCAGGTGTCAGTGGGAAGGATTGGAAATTCCTCTTCCCAATGTGGTGAACTGATGATGCTCACAAGTCATGTGGTGGTTTCTGTTTCGGAGGAAAAATGCCACCCATGCACAGTAACTGCAAAGACAAAAGAAAATGAATTTTTACAAGTAGTCATGGATTCATATATGAATATCTTCCATGAAATGGACCTTCAAACCTCAAGAAAGGAATTGTCATCACAAAGCCACAGCTGTTGATAGGATCCTTGTAGCCAAAGGTTTTACCTGGGCATTTTTTACAGGTTTGTCTGTGATTCAAATGACCTGGTAAAAGATTTCACAAATCCGACTTCTTGTCTGTGTAGTAAATCCTTTTACCACCTTTTATACTTACTGCAAATAAAAACAAAGTTGAACACCAAGAAGGTTATCTTAAGGGTCTTTTACAAACTACATGATTCTATAATTCCTAAGAAACAAAATCCTAAAATGTAGTTTGCTTATGTGACCATGTATTAGTCTCCTTACATTGTGCTTTCAAACTTTCTTTAGTTGTGTTTTGCGTATTTTTTCCTATGAAAAATTTATTGAATCTCTGTTTTGCTCAGGGTGGACCTCTCTTGGATGACAGTTTTCCTGTAGCATTTCTAACTTTTAAGCTGTTGTTTTGCAAGCTTAATAATCCATTTAAGTAATTTTTTTCCCATGTAATTTTGGGGTTTCTTTTACCAAGTAAACCAAACCCCAAAATCCCAGGCAATGTACTTGTGGAGTCACAGTGACACCAGCATGGTTAGGAACTCCGTGAACTGCACTATATAAGGCCATAGAGATTTCAAACAAAAAGTCATTTCATGTTTTCAGTCTTACTAAATATCTTTTTCCTATTTTTAGAACCTACTGACATCTTCAAGATGAGTCAGCATTCCAGTCAACATGGAAAATTTTGTCCTGGTGATTAAACATTGATAAGTCTGTTGAGAAAAGAAAATGACATGAGGCTTCCCACAAAAGGGAAAAGATGCATCTTTTGGAAGTGCACTAAGAGAGAGCATCACCTCCATCTTGGTGAAACCAGTGGGATTCAGCGTGATGGAAAAATACCTGCGGCTGTGTGGGAGCTGGTGATGCACCACAGCTTCTTGATGGCAAAAATGCTGAGAGTCAGAGGTTAAAGAACCCAGTATGGAGTTTGTGGAGCAGTGTCTCAAGGCACTTTGTGGCTCCCCAGCAGCTGCAATAGAGCCTGCTTGGAAGATTAATCACATCCTTTGGAAGTTTGTGATGTTTCCAGATCAGCTCAGAGGAACATCAATGTTTAGAATTGCTATGCTATTTTTAAACAAACAAACAAGAAGAGAGACTATTTCTAACTAGTTTCAAACAACCAGGATATTTTTTTCTCTGGGTCTCCCAGATTGCTTTCCCCACAGAGCTATGGAAAGGGAAGCACACAGCCCATGCCCATAGGTGTGCACTGTGCAGGCCGGGCCCATGGCAGCATCCCTATGCAAGAAAACTGATGTGACAACATAGAGGTGAGAAATCAAATATGTATCAATGTCAGTTTGTTCTGTTTAGGAAAAAAAAAGGGGGAATTTTCAGGTTGCTGTGAGGATTTCAGTCTGGTTTTCCACACCTGAGTACTGAGACATAGGTTTCTAGATCTCATTTGATTGTCTGATAAACTACTGCATTTCAATATCTCTTACCCTTGGAAAAAGAGAAGTAGGTTCTGGGAGTAAGTGTGCTATTTTAAAGCAACCAGCAGCCAGTGCCTTTACCATCATTATCCAGAAGTGTCACAGGCAGCACAACATGCCTTTTGCTTCAGTGCTGCTGGCTGGCAGTTCCAGCTGCTCCCACTCCCCTCCTCCAGAAAGCAGAAGGAAACATTGCTCTCCAAGGAATGGCCTGATCTGTATTAGGAAAAGATCTTGAGGTCTCTTGTGTGCTTAAAGGCAGCTGCTTTATCATTCAAGAGGTGTTTTAAAAATACTGACAAAAATGGAAAATAAAAGCCTTTTGGAAAGCAGAGCACTTTGCTATGGAGAGCAACATGTGCGTGCACTCAGCAGTGACCTGGGAGAGTTACCCCTCTGGGGTGTAAAGAGTTTAGCTCAACAGAAACATTTCTCATGTCATTAAAAAAGCCAACTCAATAGGTACTCTCCGTTGTACCTATTTAGGTTATGTTTTCTGGGTACATGTCTGTGCTTACCAACACTGAGGTTTTTGTGACATCTTCTTGCCCAATCACTCATCTTTGTGAGATCCTACTATGATGCCTCATACTCAGCTTCAGAGAGTACTCGGCATTACTCCACACCTTCTCAAATTTCATCCCCCTCCTTTTCCAGAGGATATTAAGCAATTCAGGTCTTTGCTACTGTTAATTCTGGCTTTAAATGCTGCTGCTGAAACATGGTCTTGTAAGCAATTGTTTCATGCAATGGCTTTTCCCTTTGACTGAAGTGATCCAAACCCCTCATCACTTTGGTTTTATTTATGCCCCCTTTTTGCACATTCAGTCCTGCATCCATTCATTGATACTGGGATTTGTTTCCATTACATCCATTTTATTAGACCATGCAGTGTATTTTACTCCCTTTCAAGAAATATTATTTGATTCAAAATATGAAAGAAAAATCTACTATTTAACAGCTACTTTTGCTGTTACCTTGGTAAACAGTGAATTTTCCCTGTGCAACAAACTCAGTACTGATTCTTCTACAGTGCTTCTAAAAGACCTGCCATATTCGGGTCCAGCTCTGACATTCATACCTCTTTTACCTTTGTTTTTGAACAGTTTTCTAAATTCTTAATCTTGCTATTATAAAAATTTCATGACCTATCAATTCTATTTTTTAATTAAACCAGCACAAATGGGCAGCTGGCAGATGATTGTGGCGAGAAGGCAAATGACATCAAAAGCCCTGACAGACTAGGCTAAAGGGCTTTTTGTCTGCAACACAAATGCTTGTTTAAAAGATGCTCCATTTGAGTACAAGCTAATAGAAAATCATGAATAAATGTGTGAGATTATAGTAATAAGGAGTTATATAAAGGCATTTCAGCCTGCACTCTCAATGGGGATATTTCTGCAGCTCTTTGACTTCTGATGCTTTTACTGGAGTCGACTCTGTCCCAATTGTCTGAATGAGCTTCTGACAGCAGATGGCATCTTCCTCAAAACGAGAAATCCAAAAGGGATTGCTACAGGAGGAAACAAGGTGGAAAGCTCATTGCCCTGCTCTGCCAGACTGCTGCCGTTGACAAGGTTACATAGCGGATCAATGGCAAAATTTGGCCATGAGGACTCTCCCTCCTCACACAGGCTGGTGAAGCACAGTGCTTTATTGGCGCACCTACGGCTCAAAAGAGCCTGGATGTTTTTTAAATAACAGGATTGACACTTCAAGAGCTCACCAGCAGGAACAGTCAGCCGCTTTGCAGCCACTGCACAACCTCACTGCCCACACAACTCTGCCACGAACAGGTCAGCATTCAGCTGCCTCCAGCCAAAATTTGTGGCAAAATCGTTCAATATATGTAAGTTATCACTTAAAACTCCACCTAAAGTTGAGAAGTTCTGAGCTTTTGGGTATGCTCAGGTCTTGGCTTTGTCCTTTACTTACTTTAGAGGTGTGGCTTATGAGCTGCAAGCTGAACCACAATACCTGTATTTGTCTATTGTCCAAATCTAAAGAGAGAGCTTTTCTCTAATGAAAGCTCAAAGGTCATTACAGTGTATGTTTATATTTATATAGATTGAAGCTTTACTTCCAGTCTAATGGAGGCCTAACATAATTTCCTGCAGCAGCATTAAGCTCTTTGGCCACAACAGAAGTGTGACCAGAGCTCCACTTTGTTGACAGGATCTTTTTGGATTTGAGCTGTATGTCCTCTAAGTCAGAAGAGGTTAAGCTGAATATCACTTATTTTCTTAATGTGATTCAGCATAGCTGGCGTGAAGGGCTATGGAATTAACTGACTTCTGTCCAACTCTGATATCTTCATTTGTTCCATAACAACCATAATAGAACTACTTGTTTTCTCCCTTCTTACTGTAACATAGAAAGAGTGGGTCTGGGATTTGGGATTTTTTTCTAAAAACCCTCTTCTTGCTTTGTCTTTGCAGCTGGGACAGCAGCAGAGCAGCAGTGGCACCTGTGTACTCCTTGCATAACTCCACCAGAAGTAGTTCAGAGAGTTCATGGTGATGAATGGATGTAAACAGAAATCAAGAGAACAAACTCAGTCATTATACCACTTCTAATCTAATGCTTGTTGGTATTTCTGTATCTTCAAAATGAAATGTTCTGTTTTTCCTAGTTTTTTCACAGTCAACTGAGTTTTCCTGTGAATAGTTCAATAGAGGTCTTCTCTCCAGCCTTTTCCTTACAGCCATGAAGATTTTGGCACTAAGGTCATTGATCTCAGCTAACAGTGATGCATAGGTGAGATTTTATTAAATCAATGACACATATAAAGATTTGCACTTGGTAAATTGCTTCAGAGTCCAAGAATTGTAATTTGTGTATGTGTATATATGAGAAGTATTTACTGTGAAAGTTTAACACATAAAAGACAGTTAATTAGTGCTATTACAGAATCCTGTGGGACTTTTGTTATGCCAAGTGTCTGGAGTCAAACATTAAGAGACTGCTTGCAGCAGAAAGTTTTTAACTGTTGAAGTCCTGAGAGCTCTAATGGGCTTTGGTGGTCCTGACCAGCCTCACCTGGGCTCCTGCCCACACGCTTCCCATGTGCACAGGAGACAATTTAAGCCCAGTCCCAGAAGCTTCTTTCTGCCCTGAGTTGCAGGAATGCTGGTTTTCAGCTTAGTCACTGCCATGCCTGTACTCAGCCATGGGACTTGAGCTCCTGCCTGTGAATTGACTTCCTGACCTTCGTCCTTCCTCATCACCACACAGGTAATATTTGATAGTCTGGGATCTGGCCTGACCCCTGGTTGCCACCCTGAGGCCTGTCCTGCTTGCTGTGCATGGCTCCAAGGAAGTGCATCCTCCTGTCTGGGAGGGTAGGTGTGTTACTGTGGCTTAGGGAGCCATCGGCCTGCTCTAACTGTAGCTGTACCCTTGCCATTAAGGTAAGATCATACTGATGGAAATGTAGTTTAAATGAGAGCTGCTAGCAAATCATAATGCTCTGCTGGCTGATATGAACAACCTGAAAGATGGGAATGCTTTAAGCACCAATGTACTGGTCAAAGGAGCTATTTCTATTGACTTGAGGGAATGTGTACCTTTGACTTCAAAGGTTTGATTCTGTCCCTTCATTTAGCCACAATATCTTTCTCTAAATCTTCAAGGTCAGGAAAGTATGGAGTGTTGGCACCATGTAGCATGTTTGTATAGCTTTCAGCAGCAATTGGAACCTTCTCTTGGCTGTGAGATGCAAAAAAAGGTTTATTGAAATGGCAGTCCTACCTCTTCATCTGGATTTGGGCTGCGAGATAGCACTGATCTGTGTGCTGTCCCTCTGGTAAATAAATCTCCTGCCCATCCTGAGTACACCTGCTGCCTACAGCCCTTAGGCAGAGGCCCACAATCATCTATATGAGATGACCATTGGGGCATATGAGGAGCAGCTAAAGGGGCTCAGCCTGGAGAAAAGGCATCTCAGAGGGGACTTTTTCTCTCTACAACTCCCAAAAAAGAGCTTGGAGCCAGGTAGGGGTTGCTCTTTGCTCCCACAGAACAAGTAGCAGGACAAGAGGAAACGGCACCAGGGGAAGCTTAGATTGGCTATTGTGAAAAATTTCTTCAGGCACTGGCAGAGGCTGCCCAGGGCAGTGGTTGAGTCACCATACCTGGAGGGATTTGAAAAGTGTGTAGTTGTGGCACATGTTGAGGACATGGCTTAGTGGGGGGCTTGAATATCTCAAAAGCATTTACTAACTTAAAGGGTTCTATTAGTCCGTTGCAGGATGGACTTAATTATCTTCTCTCCTGCAGGTAGGAAAAGATAAAATGGCAGAAGAGGAGGCTGGTGATAAAGCAGACAACAGGGAAGGAACAACTGCAACTTCTAGGGTAACATATTAATTACAGTTGCTATCTCTAATGTTAGCAGTAACACGGAGCACAGTAGGGAGTCCCTCAGAACCTCCAGTGATTTAATGGGGCAAAGAACGGGTTTGTTAATTAATAAGGATAATTACTGCGCTGTCGCTGTCCGTGGTGCTGGAGGTGTCCCCTGAGCCCCCGGGGACGAGCCGGGCCCCGGCGCCGGCCGCGATCGTCTCATTTATCTGCTCTTTGAAAACACCCGGGCAGGTGCACACCCGGTGGGAAGGGCCTCGAGCTTCCTGTGTGATTTCAAGGTTGGGAGGGCTCGTAATAGCTGAGAAAAAAGTGAAAGATACCTGCAGGGCTAGCTAGAAAAATAAAATGATTCATCCTCAGGCAGGTTTTTGCATTCCAGGTCTAAAAGAACTATCTTAATGTTCATAAAGTACCTTAACCCTTCCCACACATATTTGCTATATTATTTGTCATAAATCTGTCAACTGCAATTTTAGAAAGTTAAAGTTAAGAAACTAACTCAGCTGAGATCCCTAGCCAGCCATTTGAAATTCGCTTTCTTCCAGAATGTCATAATACAGTAAAACTACCTCAATGGCAGGAATATCCATGATGAGAGAATTCACACCCTTCTAGCTCTGGGGAAATCCAACCATGAGATGGGAAACCACAGACTTTGCAAGTTTCACTGTTATTGAAAATAATTTCTTCTAAATTGATGACTTGCCAAAACCTTTTCATGCTCTTAGACTTGAAAAATTGGATGACTGTAGTGGATAAAGAATTGGCTGGATGGTCACACTCAAAGAGTTTTAGTAACAATGGCAACTGGTTGGCCAGTCACCTCTGGGTTGAATTGCAATCCAAGGAAAGGATAAAGGAGAAGACTCAAGGTGTAAATACAACCTTCAAAGCAAGGTAAATTTAAAAAAAACCCCCACAGGTACAAAAAGCAAGAAGCTTTGAACATTAACAAAGGGAAGGGGGGCTTCTGCTCCCAGTCAAACAGACAGGGATATTTTGGAGCTGGGCGTATTGTGGCTTGATATGAGACAAGCTCACTTGGCAATATAAAGCTCCAAAGAAACACTGAGAAATTATGGAAACAATTCAAATATCTTTGTGATCAACACAAAAGGGAAGCTGAAATAGCATCCTGAATAGGTATGATCTTTATTTAGCAGATTCTTGCATTGATTCCACCAATAAATGCTGAGTTTCGTAAGGAAAAATGATCTTTTAAACATCACAATTCTGCAATGAAACAATAAAGAGAAGATAAGGTTATAATCATAAGAAACCAGAAGGGTAGACAGTGCTGCTACTGGAATCTGAGGGAGTGCTGAGTCACTCTACTTTAGGTGCTGCCATAGTAACTATTTACCATCTGGTTGGGAAAGAGGAGAGACTGAAAAATCTGAAATAAAAATCATGTAAACCACAGCTTGAAATATGTTTCATATGCTTTTAAAAATATTTAACAAAATGGAATACTTCTGAAGTTTTTTTATAGTGGTGTTACTTGGGGCAAGCAGATTATATTGGACTATTGAATAGACACAAATGTATTCAAGCAAGAAATAAACTTATTTCTTCCCAGCTAGGCTAATGTTATTGTATCTAATTGTGAGAGCAAGTAGGAACCACTTTGTATTCATGGGGAGGTGATAAAATGCCTGTTCTCTATAACCCAGCCCAGGCTGTGATGCAAACAGAAGATGGGGGTTCTGGTAGTTTTTTCCTCATGCTGCCCTCTGCTCTTCTCTGACTATTAGGAAGGTCACTGCTGGCAGTGGCCTTAATATCTTGGTGGCTGAAGGTCCTCTGCAGGAGTGACGGCTCTGGTGTAGTAGTGATTTGGGATGCTTCTGTGAATCATAAGATTTTGGGTGGTTTCCTAGCATGGAAAATTTCAGCATTATTATGACAGGTGTCTGTCACCTTGACACCTCCAAAGGCAGAACATCCATTACTATTACACCAGTAAGTGAGAGCACTTAAACTGCTGTTGAGGTGGGGACAACTTCAGAAAACTGTAGGTGGGCCTTTTGAATAATCAGTTTAGCCAAATTTGCCTTGGGCTGTAGTTACAGAGAAGCAAAGAGCTAGCAAAGGTTTTAAAGTCAAGAGTTAAAGAAAGGTTTATGAGAACTCTGCAGAGAGGCAGGAAGTTTGTGTGAAACACAGGAAGTCACTTGCCTTTTTTTAATCTGTGTAGAGCTTGGAGGAGCTGCTGCAGGAGATGCTGAGGTCAGGAAAGCTATGCTTTGTAGAGCATAGGCAGACACCTTGCAGCTCGCCAAAGCAAGGGCATGGAGGTCCAGGTGGGATTTGTCATGCCAATGATCTTCACTCTTATGGTAGATGAATGGAAGGTGTTTCCAGGACTCATTGTGCAACTGCATATGCAGATCTGTTTGTATAAATCTTAGTGAAGTTCTGGGAGCTGGTACTCTTCAGCCAGTTTCCTCTGATCCCTCAACTTCCCTAAGGATGTATTATTTTAAAAGGCCTCAAAGATCAATAGATTCTGGATCATAGAACATTTTGGGTTGGAAGGGACCTTTAAAGGTCATCTAGTGCAACCCCTCTTCTGTAAGCAAGGGCATCTTCAACTAGATCATGTTGCTCAGAGCCCTGTCCCACCTGGCCTCGAATATTTCTAAGACAATTTGTTTTGTTATATCAGTTAGGTTCAGTATTGTGATTTCCAGTTAACAGATTTCAGGAGCCCAGAAGCAAGGCTCAGTAAATGACACTGGTGGTTCAGGGAGAAGTCTGGGCTTGCCTAGACAGGGGATCCAGGTAGCCTGGAGAAGATGAGACATGCTACAGCCTTGCAACACAAAACTTGCCACAGGGAGGCAAGTAAAAACTGGGGTAGAAATTTTTTTTCATTCTCAAGAAAGAGAAGGCTGTAGGAATAGGCTACAAATGCTCTTGAGTAAAATAAATAGTGCAGTATTTAATCTATAATCTATCTTGCTCTCAAGCAAAATAGATGGCAGTAGAAATGATTTTGCCAAGTCCAATTTATAGCTGGTATATTTGATTTTATGGCACTTGAAGGTGTAGCTGAAGTCCCAATTGCTTTAGAGGCATTTATTGTGAGAATTGCAGTCTGAGGAAGCAGTTACAGTTCTCTTTGGTTTCCAGCTCACTCGTTAGAGTGCTTGATGATGCTTTTCTGCCTTGAGACCGTGACTCTTGGAAGACAAATAGCCCTTGACTAAACTGGACATGGCAATTTTATAATAGCTTTCAGGAGTGGGCAGTGGTGACTCTAATACAAATTACATCAGGTTTAATCAGCTGCTGGGCTTCTGTACACAGGAAGTTTTTTAAAGTCCTCATATTGAATCAGAAGGAAACCACATGGTGAAAAATTTTTTGACATGGAAAAAAATTCTTCATTTTCATATGCTTCATTTTCACCTTTAAGAAAACCAAAAGCTTTTATCTGCAAAGGAACTGTGACCTTCACAGCTGTAATCATACCTGAACTAGTGCTAATTCCTGGTACAAGCAGGGAATTTTATTGGTGTATCTTGGTCCATGTTCCCAAAGAGTTAAACAGCTGCATGTCACAGCTTGGAGCAGGCAGTTCTGCCTGCTGTGCAGACCTGACATGTTAGTGACTCACACGGCTGAATAAAAAGACAGCGTCTCTTCTACCCTTTGGCACTCCCATCCTGTTTACCCCACTGGCACTGTGATTCCCAGAGGGATGCAAGACGTGTTCTCACCACTGGTGCAGCACTTTTAATACCTTCTTCTGCAAAGCCCTTAATGTACCATGGAGCTGGGATGGACATTAGTTTTTTTACAACTAGCTTGTTCAGGGAACAGTCAAGAACACAAATCTTCTCTTCTCTCCTCTCTCCACATATTTAGTATCACACACAGCTTGCAGCTTGCCTCCTTTTTTTTTTTTTTTTTTGTATAAGTGGCCCCGAGCTGTGTGATGATGAGATGTCTAGCGGCAATGCTGAGCTGTCTCTGCTGATTGAAGCTGGGTGTGTTTCAGCATCTCTGATGGTCGTGCGGGTCACCGGCCAGCTGCAATTTCACCGGCCAGAGGTGAAAATAAAGCTATAAAGGAGTAAGTTTCTCCCCCTCGCTCCCCCCGCCGCCGCTCATGGATCCGAGGGGGCAGGGATGCTCTGACGAGCATCCGCGCACCACCGCCTGTATAGCCCCTTTTACGAGGGATCTGGAGGGTTCGGCAGGATGGGGAGAGGAGGAGGGCTGCTAAAAACACCGCCCTCCGCCGGGGGAGCGGCGGGCCGGGCCGGCGGGGTGTGTAGTGAGCGCCGCAGTGCGCGGAGCGGGGCGCGGGGGCCGCGCCGCAGGGATGCTCGCTCCGCTCCTGGGCTTCGCGGGCTCCGGCTGGCTGCTGCTAGGTGAGTGCTCCCCCGACCCGCCTCGGTAGCGGGGGTTTGTCCTTCTCCCCGCCTCTCTCCCTGTTTCCCGGCTCCTTTCTCCACAGCGGGTGGGGACCCGCTCCCCGCCCTGGCACGGTGGTACCGGCCCGAACCCTCCGAAGCGGCCTCTGGGACCGCGATTCAGCTCCCCCTGGCCCTCCCTGCACCGGGATAAAGGGTATTCCAAGCTCTTTAAAGGGAAGAGGCAGGCGGGAGCGGCACTCCGCATGGGGATGGGGATGGGGATGGGATGAAGCTCGGCGCCATGCGTGCGGCGGAGAGCCAGCACCATGAGCCGCTATGGCAGTGGTGCAGAGCGGGATGCATTACATAATTCCTCTCAAACAGTCCTGCTGGTTTATTCCGCCAGTCCACCTCTGGTAAATTTGTCGGGGCACTTTGTTTGTAGTGGGTATCTGAAATAGGGCAGCGCGCTTGGAGGGGTGTGTGGGTGTTGAGAGCTGTTGGGCAGAGGGTGATGCTGGATCCCATTGTTTTGTGGGCAGGCAGTGACGATTCCAAGTGGGTCTGCATTAGGAAATTCTTGCAAGTCTGAAACAGGAGGATTTCTGTAAGGTACTCAAAGGTTCATCTTGAATTGATCTGCTGTGCTGATTTGAAATTGAGTCCTTTAAATCTGTGCGAAGTGTCTTTTCTAAAGAAGGGTAATGTTCAATGTCTGTGCTATTTCCCCCTTTATCAACAAAGAGCTTCCCTCTACACAGGCAGACTTCCAAAGAGAAGTATAAAGGGGAAAATTATTTTAAAAGACAGCATCTTAGCATCATTAGGTAAATGTTCTGAGGGGGAGTGTTGAGAACAGAAAGATTGTAATTATTTATGTTCCTGCCTACTTGCTATTCTTGATTATGAAAAAGGATGTTTCACACTGGGGGAAAAAAAGAAAAAAAAAAAAAAGGAACCTAAAACTTCTGGCCTGATTTTTGCCTCTGAAAATATTCTGGTGGCTCTCATTAAAGGCAGTGGCCTTACAGCTGCTTATATCAGCAGCTTGAATCAGCTGTTTTAGAACTGTAGCAAAACTCATGCAGTGAAATATGGCCCAGAGGGAATTACATGGGTGAAACAGAAAGGAGGACTTGGCTGGGAAGCTGTGGGCAACTGTTTGTTACTGTATTTTGGGCCCCAAGGCCCCAGGGACTGCTCTGAGCCACCTTACTGGTTGCACCAGGCTTGTTTATGGCAACAGGCGGAGAACAGGACTGACTGGGAACAGGTCACCTGTGTGAGCTCCTACCCTCAGGCCTCCACATCCACCCTGCGGTATTGATTTCTGTGCTTCACATCTCAGTGTTTCTGCTGTGTCCCAGCTCCTGTCTCTTGTGCATCTGGCTATCCCAAGGTGTGTGTCTGGGGCCTCACTTAATGCTATGCTGTCTTGGTTTGAAAGACAGGAGTCTGCTAAGAAAGGCAGAAGCCTCCCTTGGAATGGCAGATGCAACCCCCTTCCCTCTGAGCTACTACAATTTTGAAATCAAGGGGCTTTTAGGCAAAGATGTGGGAAATAGGAATAACAGTTCTTTACTATTATATATCTATATGTGTATAACCAGTCAAACAAACAACAATAACTATGGCAGTAACAGCAAACAATCGCAAACCCAGTCCCAGCCTTCTCGGCTGTCAGGCCCTTTCCCCTTGGGTGCAGTTCCGCTCGCAGCCGGCAGGGGCGCTGGCAGCTCCCGGTGAGCAGGGCAGGTGCGATGGTTCCCCCGCGGCTGCAGGGGGCGCTCCGGAGCGAGCTCGGGGAGCACGCGGCACTGGTGGCCTACCATCCTGGGAAGGGATGGAACAAAAAAGCTTCACAAACTGCTGGGCAGCCGATCCCGGTGTCCAGCCGGACCCTCGGGAACAGCAGGCTGGAACAGCAGGTTGGAGCGGCAGGGACGAGCACAAATCCCACGGGGCCGACGAGATGTATCCAAACGGGGAACCCCCCGGAGGTCTGGGCAGGCAGGGCGAGCAGGGCTACAACTCAGTGAAGGCTCGAAGCAACTGCGGGGCAGGGCAGCTACAGCCCGGCTCCCAGCGGGGCAGGGAAGGCGGGCTTGGGATCCTGGGGCTTCTCCAGCAGAAGGAAAAGCAGCCGAAGAAAGCAGCCTCCCTCTCTGTCCAAATGCCAGAGACCCAGGCTCACACACCCAGGTGAAACAAAAGAGTAGCCAGCTCTTTTGTTTTTCTTAACTACCCAGCCATTTGTCCCCCTAGCAACATGTATGGGGGAAAATTCCTTAAACAGAAAAAGAAACCCCAAAAACCAGGAGAGCTCCTAAAACCCCAACATATGCTCACTTTATTTTAGTGTGGACATGACTTTAGCCCAATGTTTCTGTCTGCAGAATAGGTGCCCTCAGAAGACAGACATGCTGTTATTGCCTTTTGCAGTGGCACTGAGATGTATGCCACCACAGGTTATCTCTGGGAGACGGATCCCACCGGAGAGCCGCTGGCTCTGCCTGACCTGGCAGTGTGGCACTTGCTCAGCCGTGGAGCAGCAGCTGTTGCTCTCACGTCTGGTTTTGGCTTTCTGGTGGCCCCATCCCATCAGTCACTGCTCCATGTTGCAAAGGACTCACTGTGGCTATGCTGACTTACTGAACAAGGGGCTCCTTGGCCATTACAGCCCAGTGAAGCATTCTTCTTTAATTCAAATTAATTTCTGGCACCATTAGAAAAGTTTTAACAAGTTGAGAACAAGTCTATAATTTTCATCTCAAATTATAGTAGAAGTCAGTGAAAGACAAAGCTAATTATTTCCTACTGTGCAGTCTTGGATGATCTAATGGATGCAGAGAGTGGTATAGTAAACAAAACACAAACCTAATGACAAATTCTCCCAGGGGTCTGCACATTGCTGATTTAATTGAAGTGGTACAAGAATTCACCTTACTCCTTGAATCTCTGGGATTTTCCTACTTTTACTCCTCTGCTCTTCTCTTTCATGCTGCTGCAACCCTAAGCCTCTTGCCTGCACTGTCAGTCCTGCCTTACAGAAAGGAAGTCTTTGTTCTCTTGCCTTCTGGCAGCAGCTGGAGGCAAGGCAGGCACCTGCACTCGTGTGTGGAGGCACAAGAAGGGAAATCTGCCATCACAGCGTCCCTTCCCACCAGCACCAGTGTGTGAGAAATGAGACAACTCTTAAAAAGATTGATTTATTGAAAACAGAAAAATTGAAGAATTACAGAAATTAGAAAAATATAAAAATTTGGGATCCTATGGCTCAGTAGATGCTATGCCCCACGAGCGCAGGGATGTGAGATCTTCTGGCTGAGACAGCACGAGACCTCAGGCAGAGAAAAAGGACTTGCAGTGCTGGGCTGACTTTAAAAAAATTACTAAAAGCCCCTTAAAAGGGGTAAGGCTTTGAATGCCCAGCACCGACGTCTCCCACAGCTAGTCTGGAGAGAGCAAGAGGGGAATAGAGGCCCCGCCTCTCCACTTTGTCCTTTTTATAGTTTTTGCGCCGCCCACAGCCCGCCCACAGCCTGCCCCTTTGGTCCAAAGCGATTGGTGCTTTCCCTTTGATGGATCATCTCCATCCACCAATGGCTCATCGTTGTCGGGGGGGGGTGGGGGGTGGTATCAGTTGAGATAAGGGAATACAATGCCTTCATTAAAATTCAGGTATTCAGGCTGCCATGGAGCTTGCCTGCAGAGTAATGGCTCTGTAGCTAAAAATAGCTGCTGGCTATTAAGACTGGGTGGGGTTTTGGCCTTGGAATCAGAATGCAAGTCCAACACATCTCAAAACACTTGTAAAAGTATACAGTAAACGCAGGACAGGTAACTCTTATGGTATATAGGTGGTTTGAAGTTTGAGAAGGGGCAAGTTTGTGATTTTTAACTGGGAAAATTTTAACTGGGAAGTGTGCAACTCTCTTAATAAACTACTTTAAACAATTGAAAACACTGATAATGGAACTGGATTTTTGTACCTGGGCTGACGGGTTAATTGTAACATTCAATTTAAAAATAATTAACTCAAAATTAATTAATTAAAGCACTTAATATGCAAAGACCAAGCACAAATAGGGATTTCATGTATGACAAGTGCATCTCCAAACATTTCTTAGTGCATGTTTGCAAAGGGCTGGGAGGTTCATCTGGGGTCACAATAGACTTGTACAATCCCACTCCTGGTCCTGGCTCTTATGCTGGGACACAGGAATCCTTGCTGATGCCCTGAAATTCAGTTCTCTGGATAAGACATGTTTTCTGCTATGCTTTGTGTACAGAGCAGATGCCCAAGGCTGCTCAGCCCAGCCTGTGGAGTGCCAGGTGCTACACAGGAGGCAAAGCCCACGGTATTTGTTGAGGTATATGTAGTTGCTTTTATTCTCCATCCCTCTATTACTGCTCCACTTGAACCGTTACTAGATACTATCAAAAGGAAAGAGTAGATGCATTTGGATTTCCCTGCTCCCTCACAGGAAAAGACAGGACATAGCAATTTTTCTCTTCTATTCCGGACTAATCTGGACATTTATTTGATTCTTGTCTCCACAATAGAATTATGGATATTACAATTATATTCAAGTAATAAAAATAGGAGAGAAGCTTTGGAGACAGATGGTAAACTGAATTAACTGAATACTCTCAGAAATAGGAAAGCTGACTTGGGAGTGAGCCAGAAACAAAGAAATACAACATTATATCAGTAAGGGTATACTTGCCCTTTTGACGTCACCAAACACTGCAGAGCACCAGAGGGTTTAAACCTTTCATTGTGAGTACATTTCTGAGAGCACTTTGAGAGAAATACCAGCATTTTCTTCCTTCATCACTGCACAGTTGCAATCAGCACCTGGATATCCTGTAGGAAACTGGAGGCAAGTCTGGGTGAGATGGACAAAGATGGTAGGTAACCTTTTGATGGGTTCACAGGCATCCAGGGCAGCTCTTTTCCCATGGCCTTGTTCTTAACTTTGCTACATTATCCCATGGCCTTGTTCTTAACTTTGCTACATTATTTCTTCATACAGACCAAAATAAAATAACTTAATCACCTTCTTTCTGATCAGAAATCAACATGAAAGGAAAACATCTATTAATTCATTCTTTTATTTTTAAATGCTCTGAATATGTTCTTTGGGGGTGGGCCAATACAAGTAATGAGGTTTTTTTCATCACTGCTATTTCTATCTCTTGTGCTAGTGTGCAAAGCCAAAGCCCTGCAGGTCCTTGGCACTGGGGACCTGTCCCCGCAGGGCTGCGGGTGCTGGGAGCAGGGACAGCCTGGAGGAGGGACAGCGCAGTTTACTGGCTGCTTCATCCTCTCACCTCTTTTCCCACTGAACAGGAGGGTTTACAGAGCTTGGGAACCCAGATACCCTCTTATCCTCTGAAACCACTCAAATACAGTGGAGAAAGGTGTATCAGAGGGCATGTGGCTATAAAAAAAAAAATAAATATGCTTGAAATATACATGTAAAATCCATGAATCCCCAGCAGGGACACTCATGCTCCTTTCCATGCTCTCCTGCTATGAGCCATGCTTGGTTCTCCAGGAGCTTTTCTTTCCAGACATGCTGATTTAGAGTCTTTGAAAATCCTTTTTGTAGACTTCAAGGAACTGAGTGTTGATACCATACAGCATGATACAGGGAAATGTTTTGCTGGGCTTGGATTGATTGTACAGTGTGCCACCAGGACTTACTGATGACAAGTCACTTACTGTGTCAAAGCCTCCTTGCACCATAAACATTGTCACAGAGCCTCCAAGGTGGCCTGAAGCTGCTGGGAAGGTGGGCAAGGAAGCAGACATGGGGCTTTGCCTGATTCTGCTTCTTCCTACACTCTGTATATAGGTAAAATTAGAAATATTTTACCATCCTGCTGGAGACTACACTATGGAAAACACGGTAGCTGGTGGTGAGAAAGTAAGACACCGACATGAGCAGTGATTTTTAATCAGGAAAGAGGTTCAAAGCCACAGGGGTAGTTCAGTACCTGTGAGCTGGTCCCCAGCTCCCTGCTGCAGCCACACATCAGCACCCTTTAGTCACTTGTGCTTTTTCTTTAGTCACTTGTGCTTGTGCTTTTTCAAGCAGTGATGTAGCTACAGCGTGTAGCAGATACTTCGGAAAAGCATGGCTGAAAATGCAGCCCTTTCTTGTTATAGGCTGAGTCCACAGCAAGCTTTTGGCAAGACCCCATGGTAATTTCCCCACAACCCCCAAACTAGTGTTCACTGTCCCTCAAACTCCCCTGTCAGCCACACAGGGGTTTTTTCTGTCTTCTGTGTTGTGTGGGATATTCCACTCTCATAAACATGGAAAGAAGCTAAATCCAATCAACTTGTCCAAGTAATTTTCTTCCGTACCACGAAGAAAGTGTCACTTGCCAAAAAAAAGTGTGTCATTCAGTGGAAATCACTGTTTCTCTAGGAAAGCCTGAGTTCAGGGAAGAAAAGTATTTTTATTCAGACCTGTGTGCCACGGTGTTGCAAGACTGCAGCTCACATTTCCATTTGCTCAGCAAAGCGGCTTCAGTTGTAGATACAATCTCAGAGACACCATACATGAACTGTAGTGAGGAGTTTCCACTCAGCACTGCGCCGTCACGCTGCAAAATCTGTGCTAGATGAGTTGGCCTCCTTGAGAGTAACGGGCTCCAAAGGTACCTGGGGGTTTTTAGGTGGCTTTTCTCACTGAGGTCAAGTGTGTCACCTGGCCCAGGAGCAGCAATTCCAAATGCTGGGTTATTTGGTAAAACAACCTTAGCAAAAGATCCTTTGTCCACTGTTGCCCATGGCAGAGGTGGGTGTTTACCTGTGTAAATTCATCTTTTAGTGGCCAGATTCCAAGAGACCCTTCACTGCTCTCACTGCTGAGATGATGGCAAGAAGTCCCACACCTGGGAACAGACACTTGGGTGCTCCACCTGGACACCAGAGTTTGTGTTTTGACCACAGAGGAAGGACAGCCACACCAAAGCTATCAGCCAGATCAGTCACTACAATGGGACCTTCTTCTGTGCCAGAAGAGGTTTAGGCTAGATATTAGGAAAATTTCTTCATGGAAGGGGTGGTCAGACATTGGAGTAAGTTGCCCAGGGAAGTATTGGAGTTGTCGTCCCTGGAAGTGTTCAGAAAACATGTAGATGTGGTGCTTGGGGATGTGGTTTAGTGGTGGGCTTGGGAGTGCTGGATTAACCATTGGACTTGATGACCTTTGAGGGCTTTTCCAACCATAATGATTCTATGATTCTGTAATTTCTAAGATACAACTTTGGGTCAAGAAGGAAAAGTGCTGAGGTGGCAGGGACCTGGTGTGTGGTGCCATGTCAGCTGATCCTTCCACAGAAGTGTGACTCTCTGTGCTATGAATACACTTTCATTTGGGAAAGTTCTAGAAACTACAAAATCTTCCAAGTATCCTCTCAGATTTGCTTGTTTGGATGCCAGCATGATGTCTCAGCCAAGCTATTCGTTTTTCCCCGATGTTTTCCAGACAATGGCACAGCCTCCTCTCTGGGACAGTTGCTCATGTGGCAGATCTCTGCCCCACCCTGTCTGCTTCTGGGGCTGTGCTCCCTCTTCAGCCTGGCATCTTTAGCGTTTGGAAAGGATGGGTTTTTCCTGCTGCTGAGAGCATGGGCAGTGCATGGATGGGTGCAGAAGGCACCATCGCTCACTTTGGGCTGCTGCTTGACCTGTTGTTGGATGGAAAACTGCACAGCCTTCCCTTCCTTTCCTGGGCAAGTCACTGCATGTGTTCATGGCCGAGAATCAAAGGGGCTGAAATGACCTCTCCTTCTCTCACCAGCCATTAGGAAATGGAGACTGAGTTGCCCCCGTGCACAAAGTAGAGCAGTCCCTGGGCTGTGCCCGCCCATGTGGGCAGTGATGGTGCCCAGGGAGGGATGGGGACCCGGGAACAGCCTCCTCGGGGAAGGACCTACACGTGCCTCTGCATGGCAAGGGTCAGAGCCCCACTCTTCTTTGTCTCCAGAGCAACAAGCAACTCCTTTCCAAGGGCTATGAAATCCCTAAAATCAGCTTCAGGAGCCATATAGACATCGCTGACGTCGCTGTGACCGCTGGGGTGTCCCACTCACTGCTAGATAGCCTCAGCCGAAAGCCAGAGCAGGGAAAGCACTGAGATTGAGATGTTTGCGAAACTGGGATTCCCTTTTTTTTTTCTCTCTCCATGGGCAAGTATGAGCTGGTCAGCACAGGAACCAGCACTGAGATTGCTAGACTGATTTAATTTACTTTTTTGTTTTCCTCTTTGAAAAATTATCTAGAAAACTGTCAATCATTCTGCTGAGTGAGTTGAAAGCGATCTAAGCACTGAAATTACAGAAGATGTGAATGATGCAGACTTAGTGTCTTTTCTGCAGAAAATAGTACATAGTTATAACAAGCGGAAAGAATATTATTTAGTTTGTTGTAAGATTCTGTGCAATGATGGAGAAAAAAAGACAAATATATTAGAACCCCTTTTGAAATGTTAAATGTACTTTATTTAGTATCTCCAATTGTCCGAGGTTAGGATTTTTTATTTTTTATTTTCTTTCTCTCAGGGATTTTTCTCCCATTTGTTGTGTAAGAGATGATAACGACGATACTTAAGAGAGACAAAAGATGTAGCCTAGAGGGTGCAGCTGGCTGCAGCCACTTAGTTGGGGGGTTTTCTCTTGGGAAGGGCAGAGATACCACGAGACTTTGGCTGGGGGGTGAGGAGCTGGGCTCCTCCCGTGCTCTCGCTCTTGGCATCGGAGGGCAGATGGCCGGGCTGTGGTTGCTGTGGGAAGAATTCGCCGCCACCACGGGTTTCTGTCTGTCATTGCTTCTCTACTGTGGGTGAGCCTTTGCTCGTAAGAGCAGCTGTTGAACCTTATCAACACCCAACCTCACTGGGCAGGATCCTCACCATCTACTCAGGTGCCCCAGGGGAAAACCCGGGACCCCAAACCCCTTCCCTCTCTGGAGGGAGTGTCTCCCGGCTGCTTTCGGAGCCCAGCTTCTGCTGCACAGCCGCGCTGTGTTTTGCTGCTGCTTCGCGATTTTGCTATACTTTAGCCCGACACCCAGCACCCGCCGAGATCCCCCGCGGCTTCTGCCTCTGCCACCGCTTACGGCTTAGTGCTACACTTCAATTTGCGATCCCCGGAGTCTGCTCGTCCCTGCCGTTCCAGCTGCCCTGAAGTTCCTGCTGCAGCCCATTTCGCCACCTGGAGGGGCACCAGGACCAGCTGCCCCTGGGGGTTTGCAAAGGAATCCCCTTTTCTCTCTCTCCCGCGGGCCCGCCCGCCATTCCCCACTGCACAGAGGCGGCCGAGCTCGCACCACAGCGCCCCCTGCAGCCGCGGGGGAATCATCGCACCCGCCCTGCCCGGCCAGGAGCCAACAGCGCCCCTGCCGGCTGTGACCGGAACTGCACCAACGGGGAAGGTGCTCGACAGCCGAGAGAAGGCTGTTGTTGGGTTTCTGCTTTTGTTCGTAGTCGCTGCTGGTGGTGGTGGTTGTTTGCCTTGTTGTACGTATATATACTAGTAAAGAACTGTTATTCCTTTTCCCCTATCTTTGCCTGAAAGCCCTGTAATTTCAAAGTTATACTAATTTGGAGGGATGGGGGACACATTTTCCATTCCAAGGGAGGTTCCTGCCTTCCTTGGCAGACACCTGTCTTTCAAACCAAGACAGCAATACTCAGGTAAAACCATTCTCTATAACTCCAGGTGATCTAATTCAGAATTATCTTTTCTTCAGCCAAGTGTTCAAATAGCTCCTTGGAGCTGAGAGCAGCTTGTGAAAGGTCACCTGAGTTGTACCAGTGTCCTGATGTCCCCTGAACCTTTGTTCACTGTGGGTCTCCCTTGTACACCCCACTCATGTTGGTACAGGGCAGGGACACCTTCCACTAGACCAGGTTGCTCCAAGCCCCATCCAAACTGGTCTTGAACACTTCCAGGGATGGGGCAGCCACAGCCCCTCCAGGCAACCTGTGCCAGGGGCTTACCACCTTCACAGGGAACCAGGGTTTTGAGGTGGAGGGGGAGTCATCCCCAGTGACCTCCTCCCTCTGTCTCCTTGGAATACCCAAGTCCTGTTTTTTTTTCTGCCTGAAAAGGATCTTTTTGTGCTGCCTCCTCCTCTGGCCCAAATCTCCCACAGCTGAGAGGCTGCTGAGGGTGGTGTGATGCTCTGACCTGCCAACAACAATTCAGGGCTGTGTTTCCTTTTGGAAAACGCATTTGCATATCCTCTATTCACTTTATTTGGTTAAATATGTTTGAAAAGGCAAAAGCTCTGGGTCATTGAGGCTGCAGAATGGGCCTCCTCCATCTTAACCCTTTGGAACCTTGCTCCAGCATCTTGGAGGCTTAAAATATCCAGAAAAAGGGATTATAAGGCTGTTTTTGCAGCAGGTATGGGGAAGGAGGCTGGAGATGGGGAAAGCCCTAACAAAAGTCAGAAAAAATGTGCCATATACCTTTGAAATAAAAAGTCACTTATATGCAGCCAGACGGACTTGCAGAGAATTTGCAAAATTTAGCATGGACAGAACTGTCTTCAGGGTGGCTTGAAAGTCCCTGTGAAAACAAGAGCAAAAGCAAATTACAGTAGTGTCAGGCACAGAAAGGTGCAGGGTGCTGCAGGGTGTGGGATCAGCAAAGGGAACTGCCTAGAAACAAAAATAGAAATAACCTAATTGCTGCTTTAGTTAACAAAATAAATAAAAATCCCTGAAACAACAACAAAGATCCTGAAACATAAACTGTGTGTTTAAAAAACATTCAAACAATGTAACTGCTTGTTATTAGTGTCAGGAGATTAAATACCTCAGCGAGGTATTTAATTTGGAATAGTTAAGGACATCTCAAATCACAGCCCAACCACAGATTTCTCAAAAACCCTCCATGAGATGATGCCAAACCCCTCCTTTTCCCTCATTTCCTAGCACAGTGCCAGGCCCTTGCTGCCAGGGGAGCTGGATGTGGGATGTGGTTGGGGTCTCTGGCTGGTGGGTGCCAGAGTGCAGGAGGGACCCCCTTGGACTGGGCCAGGACATGGCCCCCACACCTCACTGTGTGCTGCACCCACCATGCTCAGCTGCAGTGTGGGGACTGTGCTGTGGATGCCTGTTAAGTGTTTTGAGGATGACAGCTGGGAAGAGATGCATAAGCAATAAATTCATCATCCTGGGTTTATTTTTGTTACCTTGCCATCAGTTGGCATCCCTGCAGTGTAAGGAAATTGAGGGCTAGAGGGAGAGGAGGCAGAAACACTTGCCCAGTAATGTCATATTAATGTTTCTAATTATTGAATTAATGCTCTGTTTGTGCTGTATGCTTCCTTCCTGCTGCTCTTTGGAAGTGGTCAAACATATAGGCTGTATAATCATAAAAGCATAATATCTGACCAGAAGATACAGAAAAGAAAAGGAGAGCACTAAAAAGAAACACAAGGCAGTAAAGTTCCCCTTTCTTACACATTATTTGAATTAGTGGCTATTTTTTATTTGTACTTGAGGCATGATTTTCCATGGATGGACCTTCAGGAATGTAAAGATACTGTTGGTAGATTTCTGTTCTGTAACTGGAGCTATCATTCTAGTTTATGGGAGTGTCCTGAAAATCACAGCAGCAGCTGGGGTTTTTTTGAGTTATCCTCAGAATTTTGAAAGGCCAAGTGGGACTCTTCCATAGAGAAATGGAAGCTCCCTGGCTATCTCAGCTCTGTGTGGTTTCCTGGTGGTACAGCCTCGTTTAGCTGCTCTGATGACTCTACATAGAGTCATAGAATAGTTTGTGTTGGAAAGGACCTTTAAAATTCATCTAGTTCAACCCCCGTACAATGAGCCGGGACATCTTCAACTAGACCAGGTTGTACCAAGCCCTGTGCAAGCTCACCTTGAATGTTTTCAGGGATGAGGCATTCACAGCTGCTCTGGGCAACCTGTGCCAGTGTGTCACCACCTTCATTATAAAAAACCCATTCCTTATTTCTAGTCTGAATTGACCACCTTTTAGTTTAAAACCATTACACCGTGCCCTATCCTGTATTCTCCTGGCTATAAGCAGCAATGTTTAAAATTCAACCTTAATCTGTGTTTCTCATTAATTTTGATAAAGTATAAAAGCAGAGAAAGATTCCATAGGTTACTCTTTTTTATAGGACTCTTTAACTTTCCATTTGGCTGGGAGCATTAAAAGCACTGTGATTTCCTGATATATCTTTTTTTTTTTTTCCTGGATGGGTCAGGTCTCAGCCAAATCCCATAGAAGTCCTTTAAAGTCTTTCCATTGATTTTACTGGTCGTTGGGTCTCACTGGGCTTTAGACTGAGCACAAAAGGTGAAGTCTAATTGTACTAGTATAAACATCCCTGCTACTTAATGCTCTAAGGTGAGGGGCAGTTTGAGCAGATTTCTACAGAAGCAGAAGTCACCCACATCCTGGTTTGAAGCTCAAAGGGTTTTGTGGCTCCTGTTGCTTTGGCGGGGTGCTAGATGCTCAGCATCTCTGCACTCAGCCCCACCAGCCCTCAGCTTTCTGTTCTGCAGGGCACAGCTCACACAAATGCAGGAGGATCTGAAAACAGACTTGAACTGTTCTCTGTGCTCCCATGCCAAAAGATCTCAGAGCAAATCCCTGTTTATGGAGAACTGTGTGCTTTCTCTTGGCTGTGAGTCCAAAAAATGAGGTTGTCTTCCCATAAAGCCCTGTCCCCATCACTCTGCCCTGCAAATTACCTGGCAAAAAATCCTGGGGCAGGGGGAAAGCTTTTATTCAGTATGTTACTTAGAGTATGCTTCCATCATTTTTCCCTTTAGGTAGGCAGTCCACATCCAGCTTCCTCCCTTTTTTCTCCCTCACCTATCTCTGATGATTGTTTCAGAGAGTGAGTCTCTATACTGTACATATGTGTAATGAAAGCAAGACAAGAGAAAGGGAATTACTGCTCAGGGTATTTACAGAGGAAGTAAAAGGGTGTCATGGGTTGGCAAAGCATAGTCCTGGAAGTGCAAAGGGGTGCTTACAGCTTCCTCTGTGACCTGATAGAACCTATCAGCTGGCCAGTTTGAATATGGACAATTCTTTAAGCCACTTAAAGTTGTGACCGCCTCTGTGATCCACACTTAAGAATAGAAACCCTGAGGCAGACTTTCTCTCTTGTTTCCGGTGCTGGGACAGGTGGCTCCGGGCCCCGTGCAGGGGCCAGTGGGCCCGGCCCAGGCCCTGCTCGGACCACGGCCATCCTGGCCGATGGGCCCTGTTCCACCTGTGGAACCCCCCCACTGCCTTGCTGTGGGCAGCTGGAGTGGCTTGGCTCCCCCCCTTCTCCACTTCGATAAGCCACATTCCAGCTGCAAGACCGAGGTGAGATTAACCCTTTTAGTGCTGTGAAGAGCTGAAAACCTGAGGGAAGAGAGAGAAGAGATGCTTAAAACTGAAATTCTGTTGTGAAGCTATGATATGTCAGAGTACCCATTGCAATTTCATGAAGATATGGGGGGTGGAGTTTTCAACTCATGCTTGTGAGCAAAAGCACCTGTGCTGAGATAGGCAGATGCTGACGCAGCTGTAATCTCATGAGAAGTTTGGACAGGGAGAGATGGACCAGATGAGGACTTTTGCTCCAAATGGGAAAGGAGAAATTCCTAGAGATGCTCCTAGAGATAGTCCTAAAGATGAAGATGAGGAAGACCCTTTGCTCCCAGGGAAGGAGAAGGGCCTCTGTTCTTAGAGATGAAATGCTCCCAGAGATGGGTGAAGAGAACTTTTGTTTCTGAACAGCTCAACCTTAAAACTGTACCCCAAAAACCTTCAAGAGTGGACCCTCGAAAGCAGTTGTGGGAAAAGCTGCAAGTCGGGGGAAGGGACTCACATGCGAGCAGAGAGACTCCTCTTCCTAAATGGACTGAACAAGGTTATTATGGAAGTGGTAAACAGACTGAACATCTTAAGGGTTGTCTTTTTACATTGTCAGTGGGAGAAGGGAGGAAGGTGGGGGGAGGAGAAGAGTTCTGAAGGTGTGGTGTTTTTTTTTCTTCTTTTAGGTCTGTTAATATTATATTCTTTCAAGTTTGGTGGCTGCTTTGCGTTTCTCCTAATTCTTATCTCACAGAAGATAAACAGTAATGAGTATCTTGGACCAAACCACTACAAAGGGTCAGCCTCTACCATGAAACACATGTTTTACTGAGTCTCACCCCCTATGCTGAGGGTATATTGCCCATGGTGAGCTTCATGGTGGTAGGCAAGACCAGCCTTTACCCGCAGGAGCTTGAAAGAAGAGCTCCATAGCCCAGTATGTTGTTTTTAATCCGGTATTCATTTGAAATCAGTATTCCCACATCCCCTTTAGGGCATTGCATCAGGAACACAGATGTGCTGAGACTGTGGCTACCGGCACTGAAGCGCCCAGCCAGCCCAGGGCTGTTCACACACCTAAAATATTTTCCTGACTACAAAGTTTCTGTCAAGCTGTCACTCATAAAGAACAAAGGGGCAGGAATCTGAGTTGGTGAATATTGCTGAGGTCCCATTTAGCCAGCAGTGTGATGCTGATTTGCACCTGCAGACCACTCAGTCTAGTACTCCCTGCCCTACCCGGCAATTTGATGAATTAAGCCTGATTGCAGAACACCCCCCGTGTGACCCAAAGGAGTGATATTTGACAAGCTTGCCTGAAATCTCATTAAGTAGTCTCTTCATTCATGGGTATTAAGTGTTCTTTGAGAATTCTCCACTATGCACTCCAATATCACAAGTGGAATTTAGGACAGGTCAGACAAAAACTTTATTAACTAGGGTAATAGTGAATGTTCATACAGCCTTTCTCCCTCTGCTCTCCCCTTTTCTGCCAAGCGGTTGTGGAGATCCAGCCAGGAAAAAAGGGACTTGAGGAAAACAATAATTTCAGTGTTAATAAAGCCAGATATCCAGCCTCCGGAAGGACGGACCCCTCAAATGCCTTCCTAACAGCAAGAGTCCTAAGCAGGAATTGAACAGTAAATAATGACCAGTAAATAAGGTGATGATAGGGAGCAAGGGCTCCCAGGGGCCCAGGGGTGGCACACCCGTGTTATCTTTGCTCAGGAGTGGGGAGGTGGAAGCTACCAGACACTGTTGGCTTTCAGTTGAAAGGAATGTTCTTGTAGTTAAGAATATATCTCGTTCAGATCTCTCAAATGTAAATGTTAGTAATTTACCATGACAAATGAATTTCAAAGTTCTGGTCTTGTTATTTTCAGTGTAAATTAACAAAACCTGGTTTGGGCTGAAATACCAGGGTGTTGGGTTTTTTCTTGTAATATATATAGCAGTATAAGGATGATGTTGGCAATAGTTACTCTGTTACTATTTTATTGATTCAGGTGATTTGTATTTATTCTACTTGACCATCACAGAATGTTTTGAGTTGGAAGGGACCTTTAAGCTCACGCAGTTCCAGTCCCTCTGCCATCACCTGGGACACCTTCCACTAGACCAGGCTGCTCCAAGCCCCGTCCAACCTGGCCTTGGACATCCAGGGGTGGGGCATCCCCAGCTTCTCAGGACAGCCTGCTCCAGTGTCTCACCACCCTCACACAGAAGAATTTCTTCCCAGTATCTAATGTAACCCTGCTCTCTGTCAGTGTGAAGCCGTTACCCTTTGTCCTGTCACCATCTGCCTATTTAAATGTCTGCCCATATCCGACGTCTGAAGTTTCTAGTTCAGCAAACCAGAACTGCTGGCACAGACTTTCTCAGGGTCAGAAACTTTCTTTTATTATGACTTTTCCCAAAGGAAAAAAAAAAGCTGTTTCTAATTTTAAACTGTGCATTTGCAGGTAGGCTTTACAGTTTTGCACCCAAAAGCCTTGCTTTGAGCCTGTAAATCATCCAGTATGACAGGGATGTGCGAAAATACTGCAATATTCAGGAGCAGAGGGGGTGGGGTTTTCTTCTCTGGAAGGTGGCTCTCACGGGCAGGATGTGGAACCTCAAAGGTTACAGCGGGCATCGCTGCTGCTGCTGCTGCTGCGCTAATACAGCCTAAGCCGATATTAGCCAAGCTTAACTTCTTTCAGCCGTTTGCAGATGGGAGGGGGAGGGACGCCCTGGAGTCAGCAGTTCTGTACGGGGACTGGGAAGGCAGAGCCCCAGCTATGAGCTGACCGGGCACCGGGGGCACCGGAGGGACTGGGGTGACCGGCGGATGGTGAGTCCAGGCAGGGGTTTCGTTATTATTATTGCAGTGCGTGTGAGGAGCCCGGGGGAAATCCGAGCAGGATCCAGGAGCTGCGCCCGGGCAAGGCTCGGGTGGGTCTGGGAGGACCTGGGAGGCTCCAGGCGGGACACCCATCCCGGGGGGGCTCCGGGCGGGTCCCGGGGGTCCGCAAGCTCCACTGCAGCCGGGCTCCGGGATGCCGAGCAAAGCAAAGTCGCAAAAAGCAGGGCTGCGGGAGAGCTGCTGTGCAGAGGGACCCCGGTGCTGCTGGAGGTGGGTGGGCTCGTTCTGCAGGGGGCGATGCGAGAGAGCTCGTGGCGGCCGTGGGACAGGGGTCACTGGCACGTGGCTTTGGTAGTTTCCTGTTGCTGCGGGTGTTTCCAACAGCCTTAATAGGGGGAAAAGCTCCTGCCTAGCTCTGGCTGGAGTTCCCAGCACTGGAGACAGCAGCTCCTTAGGTCCCGCGTGGGCTGCAGGGCTCCAGAGTGCGGAGTGACAGCCTTGGTAGCTGGGGACCACCCCAGGCACCCCTGGGATCAGTGGTGAGGGCAGCTCTACCAGCACCCAGCCACGTGTGGAGGCAAAGTCACTGTGATGCAGAGATGAAGCCTGGCGTCTGGGTTCTTCCCTGGAGGGCTCTGCCCGTTTGAGTTCATTGCCCCAAACTCTTGACCCTACATATTGGGTCTTGTTTCCCACAGCAGGAGCTCTGTGGAGCCCAGCATGCTCGTTTAGTTGTGGTTGACCTTGAATCCTGTGTTGAGTTCTGGGCCCCTCACTCCAAGAAAGACATTGAGGTGCTGGAGTGAGTCTAGAGAAGGGCAATGGAGCTGAGGAAGGGTCTGGAGCACAAGACTGATGAGGAGGAGCTGAGGATGCTGGGGGAGCTCAGCCCGAAGAAAAGGAGGCTCAGAAGGAACCTTACCGCTCCGCAAAGGAGGTTGAAGCTAGGTGGGGAGGTTGGTCTCCTCCCAAGTAGAGGAACAAGATGAAGTGACCTCAAGATGGGCCAGGGGAAGTTTAGGTTGGATATTAAGAACAATTTCTTCACCAGAAGAATTTTTCAGCTCTGGAAGAGGCTGCCCATGACAATGGTGGAGTTGCTATCTGTGAAGGGATTTAACAAACGTGGAGATATGGCACTTTGGGACATGGTTTAGTGGCAAGCCTGGCAGTGCTGGGGGAATGGTTAGACTCAATAATCTTAGAAGGCTTTTCCAACCTAAATGACTCTGTGACAGCCTGCTGGTTTCTAGGCTTTCTGTGTCTCAACTTTCAGCCATCCAGACTTCAGTGTAGTCTCTTTGCAATGTATGTCTCTGCCTGAGGGATGTCCCGGTGCTGGTGACAAAGCTTGCTTTTGCCAAAGCTATGCAGTAGTGGTAGGTTGCAAGCATTCAGTGTACTGTGTGATGTTGTTCCTAATTCCATGCTGTGCATTCACACCTTCCTCAAGCATGAAACCATGAGCATGCTCCATCCACATGGGAAGAGCCTGCTGCTGTGTTGGGTGTGAGAGCTCATGGGGGTGCACCCTGGTGTCAGGGACAGAACATGAAAACCTTATCTGTAGCCATGAAATCCCCTGTCTGGACAATAGTGTGGTTTCTTGCTTGCTGTGTTGTGATGTTACGTGCATGTTGCTGGTGCATCCCATCCTTTGGCATGCTGGGGACAGAAAGGGTTGGGGATGTGAAGAAAATGGGAAGATATTGCTTTCAGTAGTTTCAGAGACCCTCCTGGAAGGTGCGGGGTCCCTGCCTGCTCCTGGAAGTGTACTGTGTGGTAGGTCAGGCATGGTCCCAGGTACAGCTGCAGAGGTGGCTGTGCGCATTGTGGGGCCTCCTTGGAAAACTTTCTGCACCCGGGCAGTGAGAGTGTCCCTAATGCCATGGCCCTTTCTGCAGTAATCACTCTGGTTTTACTGATCTCATGCAAGAGAGAAACGTCAAGTTGTGTTCCTTTAAAAGCATGGTGAGATTATTTTGAGAAGCTCTGGCTATTTGCAGGCTGTGTGTTTCAGTTCTGACCGGAGGCTACTGGCACAGGGTGCAGGCAGGCAGAGGGCATGGCAGGAGCCAGCAGGTCTGTGCAGTGGGCAAGGCTGCTGCATCATGCTGCTCCTGCCCCAACTGCTGTCCCTGCTCCTGTCCCCCACTTGCCGTGGGAGGGGGGAGTTGCTTTCCTTTGGGTTTTTGGCACATGGCCTGCCTCTTTATTTTCTTGCCCCTTACTGCAAGGTTGACAAATAAGCTTTGAACAGCTTTCAAAGCTGCCTTCAGTTTCTGGTTTGTTTTGGGATAAAACCTGGAGCAGATTCAGGCAGTAACATTCTGTGTGCACAGGGTCTGGATAAAACTCTCTCCACATGTACTTTACTTTTGGGATCCCCTCACTCCTTCCCATCTGTGCAGACAGGGTCCTTCAGAAAAGCACTACAACTACAGGGCCAGGTTGGATGGAGCTGTGAGCAATCTGACCTAGTGAGGGGCATCTCTGCCCCTTGTATGTGGGATGGTTGGATGATCTTCCATGTCCCTTCCAACCCATGCCATTTGTGATTCCATGGACTTGCAAGGCACTTTCTTGGTAATTAACCTGGTCTAATTATGGTCAGCTTACTCTAAGAGAGGGATACAACTGCATTTGTTATAGTTAGTGACACTACTGTTACTTTTTTGTGAGCTCCCATTTTCGATGTCATTTTCTCGTTTCAGTTTCCAGTGTGACAGTTGTAACACTGTCCTCATGGGCACGTGTTTGACACAGAGCTGGCAGAGCCTTTAATTCCTCTCCTTTTTCGTATGGTTTTGCTTTAAATGCAGTAAGTATTGGAGCTCTTCAAGCTGTAAGATTGGCATAAAGAAAAATGCTCCTTCTAATAGTAAAGGTAGTGTTTAGCTATGATATGGCCCAAGCTGTGAGGTCTCTCTCTACATCTGCAGCAGAAGATGAAAATCTGTGGTGTGATAATGCACAGGCAGCATCCTGAGACAGCAACAGGCCAGATTTCCAGGATCTTCGTGGCTGGAGGCAATGCCAGCTGCAGTCTGGCCTACTTAGCCCTGCTGTGAACACTTGCTACATAACTGTTGATATTGCAGAAGGCAACACAAAATTGAAGTTTGACCAAGTGTTTTGGTCCAGTCTGAGCTGTCAGAGAGACAATGCTAGCACCTGGCTTGGAAGTGGTATTAAAAACATTCCTGTTCTCCCCTATCCTCTACAGGACTAACTCCGGGTATGCCACTGTGTCATGTTGTAGGTTACTGGCGGGACGGATGGGACGGTCAGTGACGGAGACGAGAGATCTCTATAGGCAGGTCTTGGGACACATGGGGTTTATTGTAAAGGGCGTGGGTATTGGGGCACTGCTCAGAGCTGGTAGACTCAGCTCTGAGCAGGCCCAAGAGAGCAAGAGAGTAAACGGGTGAGAGAGAGAGAGAGAGAGTGTAAGAGCAAGAGTGGAAGTAAGAGCAGGAGTGGAAGTGAGAGAGAGAGAATGGAAGTGTCTGAAGTCCTGGTTACAATACAATAAATCATCTTCTGTACTGAATATTCTAATTGTCACTAACCAATCTAATACAAGATACAAATCCTATAGCATTTACATACAGCCTATAAGAGTTCTTATATTACCATAGAGTGTTACATCTTAACTTCTGAAAACTACTTTTTGGACCCCTTCTGCTGAGCTAGTAGGGTCTGCTCTGACCCTTGGACCTGCCTGCAAGCAGAGGGTATTGTTCCATCAAGAGGGGATTACCTTCAGTCGGCCATACCATTGTTTTCCAGTTGTTCAGTAACTAAGACTTGGTATTTCAGAAGTGGCTTTCATTTCGATGTTGCCTGTAGTTTTCATATTCCCAAAATCTTTTGTCAGGCAATCATATTTATAAGGCTTTCCTGTTTCATCTTCCCCAACATCATGTCTTAAGCATTATGGAAGTTTTTCTCTTACAAGGTTGTTTAGTTTTCTGTGTCACTTTGGATGAAGCATTCCCATGCTTGCCTGAATGCAATTGGCTGGCAGGATCCTCAGAGTGTTATTCAGAAACCACTTTATTCTGGTACTGCTGCCAAAAGAAATGGCAGCAGTGAACCCAAAAAGGTTTGCAGCTGGATCAGTACCCCTGGACTGGTGCACAAATACCTGTGCTGGTGCCTGGGGAAGGCAGGGTAGGTGTGGGAGTGATGGAAGGGGCAGATGGTCAAGAGGACTCCTTGCCCTGGCAGGCCTGGAATACAGTGGAGCATCCCAGCCTGTGTGGGCTCCACCGAGTTGTGCTCTAACTGTGGGTCAGGGAGTCATGCAGGGAGGACATTACCCTACCCTGGGACCAGGATGCCATCTGATCATGCCAGGTGGGGATTTGCTTGTAAACTAACCACTTTTTCTGATACTATAGCAGGACAGTTAGTTCTGTGCCAACAGCCATGTGCCCCAGTGTGGGCATAAGGCGAGGGGACCCTCATGCCCCTGTCCAGCAGTGTTGTCGGTTGGGGTCATCCATCCCACTCTGCCAGAAGCCAGCAGGAATTAGATCTGTGCAGTTTGTGCATGCAGCAGGAGAGCAACCAGGGCCAGGACTGTCCCTTCAACCATCCCTGTATCACTGTGACCAGTCTCACACAGTAACCCTCCAGATGCAGCCAAGGGCAGGGTGTGAATGGTCATGGAGAGCTGGGAACTGGCAGCGCAGGGATTTGCCTACATGTGTGTGCTTGTCTGGCAGTGACCTGATGTGGGGACAGCAAAACCAGCCCTCAACAGCCAGGGCAATGCATGCTTGTGGACCAGCTTCTTCCCTGCCTAGCATTTCACCCAAAATCTCCTTGCCTCCACCCAGCCATGGGCTAGGGGCTTTGTAGAGTGAGATGGCCACAGAGGGCCTGGCTATGGCATGTTCATGTGGAGAAAATGAGCCGGACAGTGAGCTGAGGAGGGGAGTACACCCCACGTGGGTGCATTGAAGGGTAAGTCCCCATGTGGTCCCTGCACCTCTGCACTGTCCAGCACTGACACTGCTGCAGAGCCTTCAGGTGACTGGGGTTCTTAGCTGGACCAGGGCCTCTACAGACAGTACTAAGGTTTATTTAAATCCAATATTTAAAGGTGAACATAAAAACTTTCCCTGGGAACAAGCCATCAAGCTCTTTGCAAAGCACCTTCACATCTCTGCTCTGCCAAGCCAGCTGTCAGGGGTTCAGCTAGCTCCCTTCTCCCTCTCCATTCAGTGCTTCTCTTTGTACTCTGCCCCAGATAACTATTTTTAAGCCATTCTTTAAGCTGTTTGTTTGCTGCCTGACACAGAGTATTCAGGAATTATATATTATATGGGACAATCAACCATCAATGTCACTAAAAAGTAAAAAAAGCCCAAACCCAACCCAACAAATGTCATTCTTCACAGGAACTGAAGCTTACAACTGCTCATGGGTACTTCTGGGAAGGGTGCAGCTTTGCAGGTGTTCTGTGAGCAGTGTCCAGAACGGAGCCTCAGCCGTGGCAAAAGCAGCCCCGCGATGCAGTGTCAGGATCCAGTTACGTGTGACAATGCCAGCAGCACATGGCACTTCAACATGAGCCCCAGCAAACATGTGCAGGGTTCACTGCCACCTGCAAGCTTTGCTGTAAGGCTGAGGGGCAAATTCTCTCCTGCTTTAATCACCTCAATTCGATGTTCCTGTGGACTATGCTGCCTGTGAGCCAGGCAAGCAGACAGGGAGGGATCAGGCTCTGGTTTCCCCAGATGGAACTTTGCAGCCCCTGTGCTGATTTTGGCACAGTTATGTGAGCAGGCTCCAGAGAGCTGAAGACAAAAAGCCAGAAAACCCCACAAATTTGGGGGTTTGATTTTCCTTCTGGCTGGGTTCTATTTTAGCTTGGAGGAATGGCCTGAGCCCACTTGGTGTGAGCACACAGAAGCTACACTGGCATAAGGGGAACAAGATGACTATGATGAGGGGGATAGTGTACAAAAATATCCTGGGTAGGTTTTCCCATCTGAACTCCATCCTCTGCAACCACAGGCTGTGGTTTTTAGCCTGGTCAATGACACCTCGTGACTCTGGCTCATGCTGGTGCTGGGTAACATTTTAAGAATGTTAGCAGTTGGAGGAGCTTTTTTGTTACTGTGCCTTAGGCAACTGATAGACTTCAGAGACAGCAGAGCTATTGAGCTTTTCCCTTTTGGGAGGAAACTTAAAATGCTTGCATAGGCTTCCTTATGCTTTGTTATCCAGACAAGTGGCAGATTTGGACCAGATTCCCAGTCATGGCTTTTCCGTATGTGTGAGTCATGGTGGCTTCCAAGGGCTGCTGCACCGCTCTGCTCACGGGTGCAAAAGGTATTTTTAGGTTGGTCCACATGTTTGAGCTGTGCTGAGTGGGTGAGAAGGTGTGGGATGGTGGATGAAGCTTTCCACGAGGATTTGGTATCAGTGGATGAAGAGGGACCTGATGCAGAGGGATGAGGATGAGTTGATGTTCTGTGCATGGCTTTGAGCAAGGGGCATTTCCAGACAGCTGGGGACTGGATTTTGCTCTCTGAAAGATCTCAAATGTCTAAAGTAAGATCTCCACACAGCACTGAATTATTTATTGAATAATTTTTCTTGGCAAGGGACTGATATGCTGTAGATATTTTAGATACTTTAAATACTTCTATTTACATGTGATTACTGGGCTCTTTCAGGACATTGAGCTCCTTGTTAGCATTTTTCCCTTTTTAGTGGATGCTTGCAAAGATCTTGTGTTTTGCAAATGCATTTCCCAACTGGGCAGAGCAGGAGGGAGCAGAGGCCAGTGCTGCTCCTCTGGTTGCTTGGAGATTCCCAGCCTTTGTCTCTGCCTTTGGGATTGGGATTGTCAGGAAGCTGGATGGGAGCTGGAGGGTCAGCAAAGCCCCTGAGCCCAGTGCTGTGATCTGCCACTAGCTCCGTCCCCAGGAACCATGGGGAATTGTGGTCCCATGGTCACACCCAGGCTGTTAATGCACCAACTATTTAGTCAGAGTTTTTTAAGGAGTGAGATGACTACAGTAATGCTAGGGGCACATGGTTATTATGCAATTAGTGCTGTTAACCATCAGTCACTCAGAGTAAGGGGAAATTCTACTTTTTATTTATATTTTATATATATGCACATGCACACACAAGCATTTACATCCACGCATGCAGATATATAATTGTATGTGTGTATATACCATATATAAATGGGACCCAGTACTTTAGCAGCCTTTTCTCTGAGACATTTTTTTCTGTCCTGAGTGACACTCCCTGTCTCTCCTAAAAAAATAATACACCACTTGGCCAAGTTTATACCACAGCCCCAACCACATGCTGATGCTGAACTGGTCTCTTTCATCCATCCCTGTGCTCTCCCCACTCACTCACTCACTCACTCACTCACCAGAGGTCACAGGAAAGCAAGGCTGGCCTCCTTGCCATGAAGTTTATTTGCCTTATTTTTCTCCTGCAGATCCAAGGCTTGACCTGGATGCAAAGCCTTTCTCCATTGAGGATAACTGCCTTGCTGAGTGGGTGGGAGGGCACTGAGAGAGGGTGAATGGGGAGGCAGTTGGCATTGCTGCAGCCCCATGTCTGCTCCCACACCCCAGACCCTGAGTTCAGGGTGCACTGAGCCCCCAGCTGGCTCTGCTGGCACAAAAGCAATTTGAGCTAAAGAGGCTTATGTACCACTGAAACCCTGTTCTTTAATAGTCTTGTTGGCAAAAGGCCAGTTTCACAGATTGAATGGGTCTGATTCTCAAAGGAAAGGGAGAAGGATATTCTTCGTTAGTAAAAATAAAAATATAAAAGTTACAAACTGCTTTTATAACATTTCTTGATCATGGGGTGCTTCTCCAGTGCCTGCTCCCTGGAGAAGTGCTACAGCCTCGCAGGCACTGTGTGCCTTTCCTCCCTTGTTTGCTATCTGTCGCCTCTCACCCTCTCTTATGTTGCCTGAGCACTGGCATAATAATCCAAAAAAAGCAATTTTATCTCTAAACCAGTTCCTTTTTTCCCTCCTCTTTTTTTTCCCCTTCCCAATTACAACTCATTGAGTTATAGTGTAACCATAGTCAATGAGGCCAAATGCCTTGGCTTTGAGTCCTTGATTATTATTTGACCCTGCAAAGAATTGTGTGATCTAAGTAAAACACAGTAATTGTGGTCGTGCACGGGGGGAGGCAATTATTTTGCTCAGTGGGTAAAATTAAGCACCTGTAAGAGTTCCGTTTGGTCTGGTTTTGGTAGTTAGGGGGCATTTTTTAAATGGAAAACACAGTTTTTATGAAAATGCACTGTCCCTAAAATCAAAGCAGCAATACATCATGTGGAGGCTGTGGGAGTTGGCTTAGGGTGATGTGTCTGAAGGTGAGAGACATTAAATGAGGAAAAGGGCTATAGTGAGATAGGTCACTTCAGAGGAGCAAAAGCAGGTATGGTTTCAGAAAGTTTTAAGTAGTATTAGCCTTGGCTTGATCAATAATCCTAGTAATTGCTGAATCCCAGGTGTGGCTGATTACCCCTTGCAGAGTACAGAGGGTCCCTGTACATGCATCCAAGTATGTGTGGTGGGTCAGGGCTGTGGGGTCACTCCTGCCCAGGCTGCTCTGGAGGGATGCAGGACAAGCAGTGAAATGTTTTGGGTCACTGTTGTGGTGATGTGTTTATACCACAATTGCAGGTGTGGGACAGAAGCTGTTAGGAGTCCTGCAAAACTATGTGAGCTGAGTATTGCTTGTCTCCTGCTTCATTTTGGGGCTGCTTACTGGATTTCCACACAGTGAATCTTTCATAGTTTCAGATACTTCTGGTGTTCCTATTTTCCCCTTTATGTTTATCACACCCTTTACTCTTTCCCAGGCAGTTTACAAGCTTGAAGACTGCCTGGCTTCCTGTCTCACAGCAGGGAATTGTTCTGTAAGGTTTTCAGTATCTCTCTGTAATGCCAACAAATACATAATGGCATTTTCTCTCTGTAATTAACACTGGCTTCACCCTGCTGTAAAGCATGGCATTACCATTTCCCTAAACACTATAGTGTAGAACCATTAAAACAGAGAATAAATTGACCTGATCTTAAACTTGTTGAAAATAGAAAGGTGGCCAAGTGCCATGAGTTTTCCAAATTTTCCCGTGTAAGTACAACGAGTGAGAAAAAAATCTGCAAGTTTGGATGAAGCTGGATATTGCATTTGTGGCTGAGGCACAACACAGTCTGTGGTGGGAGACCTCATTAGATCACTTGTTCCCGTAAAATCTAGAGAAATGTGAACCCAGCCTGCTGCAGAGTGGTCAGTGTCCCCCTTCCTCACCTGAGCCCAACCCCAACCCACAGTGGCCTCAGGATTAGAACTGAAGGCTCATCCAGCTTCTCATCCTCTGTGTCCACACAGAGAAACTTGTGGAGTCGCAGAGCAGAGACTGACTTGGAATCAGCTCTCTGGTTTTAATTACAGCAGTGATTAGGAATTCACAGCCTGTGTCAGCTGTCTCAGCTGTCACAGCTCCTGGTGTCCCAGGAGCTCCCTGGCCAAGCTGGAGAAGGTCAGAAGTACCTGAGCTGCATTTAATGGCAGAGGCTCCTCCCAGGGTTGATGTCCCACTGCATGCCTACACGGAGTTTGGAGAAAAAGGAAAAATAATAATGTTTATACTCCGCAAGCAATACACAACATCCCCAAATGCCTCTGACTGCATGGCTGTGGCAGCCTCTGTGCATGTTTGCATAAAGATGTTAATTATTGCAAGAGCTTTCATTTAAATAAACAAATGGTTTCCAGTGATGCAATCTGACTAACAGCTTTATGTGTCCCTGCGAATGCTGACGTTCCCTTTCCCCATGGTAAATGGAGACTCTCTTGTACTGTTATAGTCATAATTTGAGTGCCATTTGTGATTTGAATCCCTATCGCAAAGTCCCCTGAACCCTCTGCACAGAGCACAAGGCATGTTTTTCTTCTGCACAGGAAGGTGAGGGAGAGTGCTCCAAGTTTTGCTGGATACTTCTTTGTGCAAATCTTCTGTCACTGACCACATTTCAGGAAAACAACTATAAATCTCAGGATCTGAGCTCTGCAGAACTGAACATGAGAAAAGAGTTCAAAAAGCTTGTAGTGTTTCACTGGAGTGAAATCCCTGTACATCTGCCTCTCTGGATTGATATATTTCAGATCCTGTAAATTCTGTTTCCTCAGTGAAATGAGTGAGCAGCCAGTGCCGTGCCCAAGGACACGGATCCGTGGTGATTGCCAGCTGACAGAATATTCCAGCTTGCTCTGAGAGAAGCGGAGGGTATGCGGGCTCTGAGCCATTACATGTCACTGGCTCTGCTTCATAGTTCCCCACTGCAAACAGTTAAGTCTCTCAGACGTATTGAACAGCTGCTTATTTGGTTTTGGTTTTGTGCTATGAAGTCTAATGTAAATAACCTTTTTTGGGGCTTGAACAAAGGGTAATGGGACACTTTGCCCATTTTCCAGGATAAAATGAATCACCTGCTTCTTCCCCATCCCACTGTGAATGCAGGGGGGCAGGAGGATACGGATGTCCCAGTAGGAGTTGTTCTTCCCAAGCAGGCACTGATGGAATGGTAGGAAGAATGTGATTGTGTGGCTGCACAGGACCAGTAAAATTTTGATTGCATTAGGCATACACCAGTAGTCTGAGGCTGTTAGCACACTGGCTTATGTCACTGGACTCCGTTGACTGGAGTTACAGAATCACTTCCAGCAGAAAAAAATGAAAACTAAATCACACAAGAGAGCCGTTTGTTACCAAAATAATTAATTAAGCCTTGTTGCAGGGGTGATTGCTGTGAGCACAGGCTGGTGGCTGACCTGGAGCCCAGTGTCACTGCTGGCTGCCCAGAGGCTGCAGGAGTCCTGCTCAGCCCAGACCCCAGCTGGGAAGTTCGCCTGTGCCAGGCACCCCCAGCTCTCATCCATGGCTGTGCTCTCTTGGCACCTCTCCAGCACTTCTTCCTTCCTCAAAACCACTTTTTTCTGTCCTTCCCTGCATATTTGTTTCTCTTTTCTTTGCCATGGGAATATTTTAGAAATCCAGTGATGCGAAGTGCTGTTTGGAATAAATGTCAGTGTTTCCATGTGCCACATACATGGGTGCCATGCTCTGCTTGCTGGCACCCAGGGCCGCTTGCTTGTGGGGAACATGCACTGCAGCAGTGTGCAACAGAAGTGGGGCCAAGAAGTAGCAGAAATGGGCCACAAAGGTAACAGAAATGTGGAGAAAGGGTGTGGAGAGCATCCTGCTGCTGATCCTGGGCCCAAGGTGACAGCAGCAGCTGGTTGCTGTGCACTCTGGGGTGCAACGCTGCCTTCCTGATGGGTAACTCAGCCCAACTGTGCTGGGTTTAAATTGCTATTATTTATTTTCCTGAGCACATGAGAAATGTACTCCCAGCGCATGTGACCATGAGGTGCTCACCTGCTTGTCTTGACTCGTCAGAGGAGGCTGTGATCCAGGCACTCCTGACCCCTCTTTCTGTAGGTATAGGGAGGGGGTGAGGCAGTTCTCCCTGATCATCCCAAACACACCTGGGCCCCTATCCTGGCCACCATCCCAGGGCAGGTTGGCTGCTCCAAGCAGATCAAGTATGGACTCATCATGAATCCCTTTGGGATGCAAAACCCAGGATTAACTGTTGCAAAAGGCAAGTTTTGTGAACTCTGCAGTGCCAAAATTGAATGTGAACAGAAATTGCAGCCCTGACTCTCATGATCCTTCTGTTGATGCTATGAGCTCTAGATGTCCGTGGATGCCCTCCACCCAGACAGATGTAATGGCCTGGTCCCACTTCCCCCCAGGCAATCCCTGCAGCTGAGCAGGACAGAAGCATGTGGCTGTAGCCAGGCATCCCCTCATGACAGTGCTGTTCCCACAGGCGCCTTCCCAGCTTTCCACTTTCAACTTAACTGCACGGATGGATACAAAACAGCACTTCCAGGCTGCTGTTGAGGGAGTAATTCTCAAGATTTCAGTGTAACTAGCAAACTGGGTGGCTGCTTTTGGTGGGACAGGCTGTTTCTGGGAGCAGACAGTCTTAATTGGGACTTGCTGAAATGCTTTTTGCACAAATAGGCAATTCATCAGCAAATGAATAGCGCCCTCGGTAAGCTCTCCCAGTTTTTGTAGTAAAAGTGTGTTTGTCAGGCTGCTTTTCATAGTCCGGTGTCAAGAAATATTTAGGGGAGAAACCAGTACTCTTGTCTCAGTTCATAGAATCAATGTATCCCAGAATGGTTTGGTTTGAAAGGGACCCTAAAGCCCATTCAGTTCCAACTGCTCTGCCATGTCTAGGGACTCCTTCCATATACCAGGTTCCTCCAAGCTCTGTCCATCCTGTCCTTGAACACTTCCAGGGATGGGGCATCCACAGCTTCTCTGGGCAACCTGTGCTAGTGCCTCACCACCCTCACAGTTCATGCTAACATCATTGCAGTTGCACAGTCAGTATTTTATCACATGTAGGGATTTCTGAAAAAACACTCAAATCTCAGGAGAAAATTGTCTTCTGTGTGGGTATTTCCCAGTATCATCATCTGGATGTCTTTATTGGAGGGATTCAACCACTCTTGAAGAGGCTGGTCATGGTCCCAGAGGGTTTGCACAGTTGGGTGTTCTCTGGGAGCAGAGGTGACCGTGGGATGCTGGGCCAGCATCAGGGACCATGGGGCAGAGGGATGTTTGGGCCAGAGCCCTCAGGAGGGAGATGGATGACTCTGAGCATGGGCTCGGTATTGCTGTCCCCTCGCTGTTGTCCTCACCATTTCGTAACCCAAAAGTGAGTGAGGTTAATTGTTTGTTATGTTGGTTTTTTTCTTGTGCAAACTTACAAACCTCCTCCAGAGCCTCATGTGAGGGGTGCACCTCTGTTCACCGCCTGGCCTGTGCCAGTCCCAATGCTCACTTGGCACAAACACAGGAGAAGGCTACTAGAGGGTAGTCCTGACCTTCAGGACTTCAGGATAGTGCAGCCCAGACACTGTTCCCAGGAGGAAAAAAGCTGGTTTGTGTTAGTGGTGCTGTTGTGTGGGAAGTCCTGGCCCCCTCATGGAAGTGAAGCCATGTAGCTCGACAAGCTGGAGCGAGGCCAGAGGGCAAGAGGGAAGGGGCTGCCTGGTTTCATGTGGCTGAAAAACTCTTTTAAGACCTTGACTCTTGTAAAGTCATAAAGAGAGCTGTGGGAAACCTTAACTGTTTGGATTCCCCTGGGCAGCACCTTCTTGGCTCATCTCTCAGAGGGCTGGCCGATACTGGAGACTCCCCAGTGGGGAGTTGATATGGGGCCATCACTGTAAACAGGAGTTCTTTAAAATGTTCCTTGTGTACTCAACACCCAAACACGAGTCCCCTGAGGACATCCTGATCTCTCACTCTGGAGCAGCAAGCCACCTGCCTGGCTCCTTCTCTCTGATGGCTGTGTCTGTATGTGCAAAAGGGAAAAGCAAGGCAACCTGCTGTGGCAGAGTCTAGATCGATGCCTGATCCACAGTGTGACCTTGCCTTTCCCAGGAGAAGCTCCCGCTCTGTGAGCCCAGCACAACCAGACTGTCTGTGCAGTCCTGCTCAGGGAAGGTAGAGAAAGCTTCTTGCAGCCCTGAGGGGTTGTAGCTGGATCCCAGAGCTTGGCCCAGCATAACTCACTCCAGATAACTGCAGCTGCATTACCTCCTGTACATTGGTACTTGGTTGTCCTTAGGGAGTGAGCTGTCTGCTCCTGCTCACTCTGCTATGGATGCTTCCTCCTTTCTTCTATCTCTTCCACAGATGCTGTTTTCCTCAGTTAGGGCGGCTATTGGCAGGCAGCCCCACAGCTCAGCAGAGCAGGGTGTCTGTGATGGCTGATGAGGCAAAGCACGTTCTCCCCTTCCCAGCGACCTGTGCTGCCCCTACCCATCCGCAGACTGACCTCATCTGACTTGACCCATCCTTCTGGCTCTTGCAGAGTTTGCCGTTTCGCTGGTGGAGAAGATGCAGGCTCAGGAAATCCTGCGGAGTCTGCGGCTCCCTGAGTTCGATGACCTCAGCCAGTTCTTCCGCAACCTACCAGCCACAGCTCTGGTGGGCATTGGTGCCTTTGCGGCTGTTGTTGCCTACTGGTTTGCCAGCCGGCCCAGGGCCGTGAAGCCGCCCTGCGACCTGCGCATGCAGTCGGAGGAAGTCGAGGTGAGGCCAGGGCAACCCCGGCTGGCTTTCCCTGAGATTTGCATGCCTGGAAGTCATAGAATGGTTTGGGTTGGAAGGGACCTTAAAGATCATCTCATTCCAACCTCCTGCCATTGGCATCAGACCAGGCTGCTCCAAGCCCCATCCAGCCTGGCCTTTAACACTTTCAGGGATGGGGCAGCCACAGCTTCTCTGGGCACCCTGTGCCAGGGCCTCACCACCCTCACAGGGGAGAATTTCTTCCTAATATCTATTTTAAACCTACTTTATTTCAGTGTGATGCCACTACTTCTTGTTCTGCCACTATGTGCCCTTGTAAAAAGTATGCCTCCTTCATTAAGGTCTCCCCAGACCCTTCTCTTCAGGCTGAACAACCCCAACTCTCTCAGCATTTCCTCATAGGGTAGGTGTCCCATCCCTCTAATCACCTTCATGGTCTGCTCTGGACTCGTTTCTACAGACCTATGTCCACAGGGGATGCCAGGAAGGCTTTTTTGTTGTTGTTGTTTCAGTAGTTCCCCAACCTCATCCTGAAATCAGCCATGTAATGCACTGTGCCAGGGATCATTTCACCCCTTAATTCACCTTTTTCTGTAAACTGAAAAACTAGAATACAGCATGTTAATTTATTCTCTTAGATTTTCAGTAAAATTTTGGTCTTAGCTTTGTAACCATCCGTGGCCAAAGATTAGAGGCACTGCCATTGCATGGGAGAAACAACTGAAAGGCAACAGCTGGTGAGACCAGATCATCTGGCACTCTTCATGTGTGCCCATTGCTGAGTTTGGTGCTGCAAACTTGGTAACAGTAAAGAAAAGTAAACCTGAATCCATGCTTAGAGGCTGAGGAGTTATTACTTTTTATGCTTGTAAAAGACTTTAAAGTTTAATGATGCAGCTCTGTTTTAAAGAATAGAAATATTTCTGAAAATTGTCTCTACTTATTTTAATATCTGAAAGCAGGAGGAGAATTTTTAAAGCCTTTTGTGATGTTCCCTCTAAGACGTTATTGTCTTTAATTCCAACAGCTTTTTAAAAGGGTGGGAGGAATTTACAGTTTTTCACTGTGGTTAGGGAACCTTTAATTAGACTTTTTTCTGGCTCCCAGTGCAGTCCTAGTTTGGTCATTCTCACCCTGGCTGCCAACTCCTAAAACACCTCTACCGAGCTCATGCACTGTGGGCTGGCCTCTGCCTTAGTCTGTCCTTCATGTTGGCCTGGATGTCCTTGTGGAGGTGCTCATGGTGCTAGTCCTGGAAACCTGTGGAGCGCACAGCAGTTGCTTCCCCCAGCACATCTCCACTCCATTACTTCCAGATCCACAATTCCTTATTAAATTCCCTTGGGAAATATCAATGATCTCCTGTGACAGTGAGCTGAGACAAGTGCTCCTCTATGAGCAGAGGGTTCTCCTGAGGTGCTGAGGTAAATGTCCCTCCTCTCACATCCCTTTGGGTCTTGGGGCAGGTGGTGGTCACAGAGGTCTTGCTGGAATTTGGGGAGTGTGCTGCTTTATGGTGGGGCTTTCCCCATCTCCCACCCCTCGAGCAGTACTGATGGCTGTGTCACCTTGTGTCACCTTGTCTCATGCAGGGCCTGGCTGGGGCGCGCCGCTCGGTGATCGGGGACAGCCCGCAGCTGCTGACACACTACTACGATGATGCCAGGACCATGTATGAGGTCTTCAGGAGGGGATTCAGCATCTCTGGTGAGAGCACGGTGGTGAGGAGGCCTAGGAGCAGAAGTTGGGAGAGGTGGGGGACCAAGCCATGCAGATGACCTAATCCCATGGTCAATGGAATCATCACATAGCTCTCATACACTTGAGAGACATCACTTCCTGCTCCAAAAAGCCATGATGACTCTTCCCTGCTCTATCATAACTATTTCTGTGTCTGCTGTTTATGGTGTCCTGCCTCATTGGATACAACAATGTCATGGTCAGATTATTATTTTTGGTACCATAAAAAACCCCAGTGGAACTGCAGATATTCTGCCCCACAAGACAGGGGTAAATAAAGAACTCGGTAGGTGTATGGAGGAATGGATTTCTGCAAATAGGTACCATTAGTACATTACTCAAACTTTTCAAATTTTCATCCAGTCACGCACTGCTGCGTGTTGTTTTACCCTCCTCCAGAGTAGGCTGGGCTAAATACAGTAGTTTTTACCTTTTTTAATCAAAAGGCAGCACAAGTAGTGGGAGCTAGTGTTTGGGATGAGGGCCCTCATCAAACACTAATGCTCATGTGACCTTTGGAGAAGCCTTTTAAAGAGGCTGTTTGGGGCAAATTGCTGCTATCAGTGGGGAGGATTGAAGCCTTTTTGGGGGATCCTAGCATTTAGTCTCCCATCAGATGCACTTGTGTGTGTAATTTGCTGGGGATTGCTGTGAGAACCAGCCCAATAACTATGGATTTACTCCTGGAGGGCTCCCCCACATTGTGGCCCCACATGTAAAAACTCCTGGCACTGCCCCCTGTAACTCACCATCTCTGCTTGTGTCTTTCAGAGAACGGCCCCTGCCTGGGGTTCAGGAAGCCCAAGCAGCCCTACCAGTGGCTGTCCTACAAGGAGGTGAGCTGGAGGTGACACCTGCTGTGCATCCTCTTCCCCTGCCCAACACAAGAAGGGGTGTTGGGGTGCCTGCACGTTAGACCAGGAGGTTGCTCATGCACCATGTGATGCTTCCCAGTGTCCCCACCTGGGCACATCGAGGTGTTACATGGGTGTGTTGGCTTTCACAGGCTGGCTCCATGCCATGAGTCCACTCCTGAAAGCAGCACCGAGGCTCTCTGGAGCCATGGGGCATTGCCAACTACATCAGTTGCTAGTCAGCTAATGATGGTTCATGATAACATAAAAATTGGACTTCTAGATAGGAAATACAATAATTTGAGAGCCTCCGTCTAAGCTTTGCCTGATTTGGTATTGTTTATTTTCCTCTTTTTTCATGTATTTTGTCCTCTCCAAATTCCAGGTGGCTGAAAGAGCAGAAGCTCTGGGTTCGGGCCTTTTGCAGCAGGGCTGCAAGCCATCCACAAAACAGTTCATTGGTGTCTTCGCTCAAAACCGTCCAGAGGTGAGATTTTAAGTCCAACTTGATATTGTAGTAATAATGTTCCTGACCTGTCAGCTTGTTCTCAAGTTATATCTGCTCCCATGGCCCCTTTTCACCTTTGCGCTTCCATGTCCTCCTGCAGTGGATCATCTCTGAGCTGGCTTGCTACACCTACTCCATGGTGGTGGTTCCCCTGTATGACACCTTAGGTCCTGGAGCCATTCGGTACATTGTCAACACAGGTAAAATCAAAACTGATGTGATCTTCCCAGAAATCAGTTTTGTTGCTCAGAATGGTTCATTTTCTGCTTCTAAAAAACAGATGATCATAGAATTCTAGAATGGTTTGGGTTGGAAGGGACCTTAAAGCTCATCTGATTCCAACTTTTCTTCATTGGCAGGGACACCTTTCACTAGACCAGGTTGCTCCAAGGCCCATCCAACCTGGCCTTGAACACTTCCAGGGATGGGGCATTGTGATTATACTTGAGTGTCTTGAATTCACTTAGAGAAGTTCCTGAGGAGCTGGGTGTCCCTGTGCTGGGTCAGGGTTCCCTCTGTTGCATTTTCCACATACCCAGACACGCATAACCTTGGATAGGGGTTGCTCTGGATGCGGGAATTACTCCACGGCCACCCACTCCTGTGTTGCTTGATATTTTGCCTCCTCAATCTTTTAATCCATGTGGGGACCAATTTTAATATTTTGAACTGAATCCCAGAATAATGTCAGCTACCACTTTGGCATTGATTTAGGTTAGCTAAGGTTGCAATTTTTTCTCATTTTTCAAGAGAGGCATGTTTTATATGCTGGGATTTCTGGTGTAGCCTGGAGTGACTATCAGAAGTGATATAGTGTTAGCTATGAGCCACAGTCTTGCATTAAAAAACATTTACTGCAAACAGCTTGTTTGGCTGCTTTTCTTTCAGCTGACATTTCCACGGTCATTTGTGACAAGCCTGAAAAAGCCAGGATACTCCTTGACCATGTGGAGAGGAGAGAAACACCAGGCCTGAGCTCCATCATCCTGATGGACCCATTTGAGAAGGAGCTGATGGAGAGAGGGAAGCGCTGTGGGGTTCACATCCAGACCATGCAGGAGGTGGAGGTGAGTTTGCTCTCCCTCTCCTTTTACTATTTTTTGTAATATCTGTAAAAAGACAGTACAATGTACAGGGACTTGTGAATTGTGTGCCAGATTCAGTGTTTGGAGAGCACAAAAGAGCAGCTTGTGGCTGATAATACTGATGCTTGGTGCACTTGCCTCTTGATGTTATTCATTGTAGATAGCAGAGCCAACAGTTCAGTTCTTTATCCTCAAATGTGCTGTCAGCTGCTATTTAAGCATGGGAAGGGGGTTGTTATTTGAGACACTGTCCTCCTACACATAAGCCTACAGCCTCACACTTGTTTGAAACACCCTGGATGCAGCTCAACCAACCCAAACACTACTTGAAATCCAAGGAAGGCACTGAAGTTAAGGCAAGAAACTCAGAATAATAAAGATGGCCTCAGTGCCAGCTATTAATTTGTCTGCTTTAGCTCATGTTCTCCCTTAGTGGTTTGCAGATTATTAGCAAGTGGGTTACACTGCAGGAATTAAAGTGGAAATCACTTTTGTTACTTTAATCTCTTCCAGGACTGTGGCCGTGAGAGTCGACATGTGCCTGTGGTGAGTGTTGGCATGTTGCTTTTCCCCCTTAAAACTGCATCAGAAGGGACCTTAAAGCTCACCTCATTCCAACCCTCTGCCATGGGCAGGGACACCTTCCATGGATGCTTAGACCAGGTTGCTTTAAGTCCTGTCCAACCTGGCCTTGAACACTTCCAAGGATGGGGCAGCCACAGATTCTCTGGGCAACCTGTGCCAGGGCCTCACCACTCCCGTAGGGAACAATGTGCAGTATTTGCTTTATTCCCTCTACCTGGAATACTTAAATGAGATAGCTCATCCTGCTATGCACATGTTAATGGGACAGTAATTAAATCCTGTTGTTAAGCTACCCTAATTCCACTACCTTACCCTGGTGGCACTGGAGGAATGTCTCTGTACCCTTCACTGTCTGCTGGGGCTTCTATAGTTTAGAGATACTGCTTGGCAGTATTTATAGGGGATATTTTGGGAAAATTGCTTTGATATTTTTCACTGGCTGCTCATACTCGTACAAAACTCTCAAAAGCAGCTTCTGATGTTCAAGCTGTTTATTTAGTCATTTGTGACCCAAAATAGCACACGTATGCAGTGGTGCTGAGAATACAGAGATGCTGCTGGAAATGGGAACAATCAGCTTTGGAATCTTGTCCCCTGTTGTGGAGTTCTTTCCAGAACTGACCTGGAAATTGATGAATTATCTCAAGTTGTCCCACACATCTACAGATAGAGGTGGTGGCTTGGAAAATACTAACTGCAAGACAAATATTCCACCAAAGTCTTCCTACCACTACAGCATGCCCTTAGTGCATCTGGAGCACAGCATAAAGGGAGGAATAGAGCATCAACTAAAGAAATCTGGTAAAAAGAGTTTTATGATGGTCTTTTATATTTGCTGAGGGGAATAACACCTTTTTATGTCAGAGCAAAAACATAATTGGTTTGATCTTTAGGTTTCTACAATGTCAACAGTCTCTACTACTGACACTTCTGCATTTCACTGATGTGATTTTCTTATTTTCCTTTTGTATTTTTAGCCTCCTCGACCAGAAGATCTGTCAATTGTCTGTTTTACTAGTGGCACTACAGGTAAAAAAGTAATTTGAATCTTGAAATGTTGGAATATCTTATGAAATTAATTATTAATCCCACCTCAATACATGCAAACTTGTTGTTATGATATGGCAATGATAGTTCTAGGCATTTTTAATATTTAAGAATATATAGGTATATAGATTCAAATCTATAGATTGCAAATTAAAAATAACAATATATTTATTTTTCAATTGAATTCTCTGACATACACTTTGCCAGTATGATTTTCCAGTTGTCTGAAAATCCACCCATGTGTCTGCTTCCCATTTTCCTGTGTAGTTGTGAAGCACTTGGTTGGTTGGTATTTATCTTTTGCAAATGTTTTAAAAAAATACCCAAAACTCTAAAAAGTGGTTCCACAGCTTTCCATTCTCTGTATCCTAAGCACATTGATGTCTCCAGCCTCACCAAGGTCCTTGTCACCTCTTTCTCCTCTTCTTATGTGCTGCTCATGACACCAACTGCTGGGGAGGTTCAGGAAGAGCCTGGGCAGCCCATGGGACTGGCACTCATCTGCTGCTGACCTCTTTTTCTTGGAGAGAGGAGCAGCATCATTTTCTTACCAGTTCTTAGCAGAGATAGTGCTTTCTCCTCTCTCCAGACCCTGGTCTTCATCAGCTTGCAGGAGTTTCCTACTCTTGAGAACTCAGCCTCCATAACATCTCCCTAAAAGCTGTATGGGCAGAGGAACAATGCATCACTGCTTAGGAAACTGCTTTTACACTTGCCTGTGGGGAAGGTCCATGCTCCAGGGACTGCTGGAGCAGCTCTTCCTGATCCACCTGTGCTCTTGGGATTGCCTAATGCTTGGTCCTACCCCAAAGCATCCTCAGTTTGGTCTCAGCAGAAGATGCTGGAAGCTGCTGGTGCCACTCAGTTGGCGGGTCAGGCTGAGCACGAAGGAACACCTTCATCCTCCACCTCTCAGAGAAGACTTGTGCTTCAGACCAGGTAGGCAACTGCTTTATCAACTCCAAATACAAGCTCAAGACGTTTTAAAAGGGGCCTTTGTGGATGGTCTGTAGTTTTGAGATCTGCACTTCATACTGCCCAGGGCAGAGCACTGAGGGAGAGGAGCCTGGAACTCTGCTCTGTTCCAGCACTGGGAATTCCTAAATGGAAAAGGCTGAACTCAGTGCAGGACATGAACGTCACAGCTATGTACAGAGTGAGTGCAAAGTGGCCAGGCATAAATGGGAGCAGTAGGAAACTGAAGGAGCTATGCCATGGATACAGCAGGGCACAGTGTGTTTTTGTAGATGTTCAAGTGCAGAGCAATTATTTTTTCAAGTCACTTTTTTGTTGATACTTTTATTTCTAAATAAGAAATTCTGCATAGAGAAGGTTTATTTTGATTTTCTTTTTTTTTATTTGCAGATGCAATCAAGGGCCAGTTTCTGATTTTGTGCTTTTCTTAGAAACATGCCCAGAGTTACAGAAATAGGACAACCAGGAAGCTCATTTCCCTTCTCCTGTCCAAACCAGAGATTTCCAATTTTGCAAATCATCTTGAACTGAACTCTCTCATAACAATGCTTTGTGACCCATGAGCCCATCCTCTGCTGCTGCAGGACTTTGCATGTCACTCTCTGCCTTTTCCAGAGGTTGCATCAACACTCTGGTCTGTTTTCCACATTGTGCTTTGATGTAGGAGTTTTATATAGCCCATGTAATTTTTAGTGACCAAATTTAGAATTTTCTTCCAAAGGACATGTTCTCTAGGGCTTTTCCAATTCCAAAGGGCTCTAAATATTTTTGTATGGTGTGAAATAAATCTCTGCTGTAGAATTTATCACCTGAAAATTGTAGAATTGGAAAGAATTCCCCAGAAGCAGACTTTAACACTTGCTTTTCTTTGATAGGACCACATGCCCCAATGCCTCCCCAGGGAGAAAAGAGAGGCTGAGGTTGCTGAGCTTGGATGACAAGACCAACTTTCATGGTTGTGCCAAGAAGCCATCAGCACTTGGAAATGGGCCAAAGGCACACAGATATCCCCAAACTGTCAGGATACAATTTTTCATGTTGGTTACTCCAGAGAAATCAACTGTCATTCCCTCAAGGATCCACTACCAGGTGGACAAAAATGGCTTCCCAGTGGTTTCTCCCAGCCTGGCAGTGCATATTCCTTTTTGCTAGAGCTCCCCAGGGGAGGAAAGTGCTTACATCCCAGAATGCTGATGGATCACTGTAGGTTAAGGGTTCTGGGGTCCAGTCGGGACGGCCGGACGTAGACGGTGATGGATGGAGACGAGAGATCTCTATAGGCAGGTCTTGGGACACATGGGGTTTATTGTAAAGGGCGTGGGTATTGGGGCACTGCTCAGAGCTGGTAGACTCAGCTCTGAGCAGGCCCAAGAGAGCAAGAGAGTGAACGGGTGAGAGAGAGAGTGTAAGAGCAAGAGTAAGAGCAAGAGTAGAAGTGGAAGAGAGGAATGTCTGAAGTCCTGGTTACAATACAATAAATCATCTTCTGTACTGAATATTCTAATTGTCACTAACCAATCTAATACAAGATACAAATCCTATAGCATTTACATACAGCCTATAAGAGTTCTTATATTACCATAGAGTGTTACATCTTAACTTCTAAAAACTACTCTTTGGACCCCTTCTGCTGAGCTAGTAGGGTCTGCTCTGACCCTTGGACCTGTTTGCAAGCAGAGGGTATTGTTCCATCAAGAGGGGATTACTTCAGTGGCCATACCATTGTTTTCTAGTTGTTCAGTAACTAAGACTTGGTATTTCAAAAGTGGCTTTCATTTCGATGTTGCCTGTAGTTTTCATATTCCCAAAATCTTTTGTCAGGCAATCATATTTACAAGGCTTTCCTGTTTCATCTTCCCCAACAGATCACACCATCAAATTAGTGCTGGAGCACTTGAGAGACCCATTTGGCAATGTGGAAAAGGTTCTTCTATTTTTTTAAAGGTTCTTCTATTGTTTATAAGAACTGTCAAACAAACCTGGCACCAAGATAAAGAGGAATTGACATTCCCAGGCTATTAATGGATTGCAGGGCATCCATTCTGTAACAGGACACTCAGACACTCACTGGGTCTGTCTTTGTGAGGAAATTCAAACAAGAGTAGTGTTACAGAAATGGCATTGATTTTTTAAAATAGAGAAGCAGCATCACTGCCAACCTTCTCTCAAAGTGGTAATTCTGGGAAATGGGTCATAGAAAGGGGCACCCATTTTGCTGTTTTACTAAAAAAGAACTACTAAGGAAGGTTAAAATTTACAGGAGTCCTCCAACCCAAAAAGCTGCAGCTATCCCATAGCAGCATGGTTTGTTCTGGATTTCTCCTGATGGAGGCTCTCCTGGCTCCAACACTGCTGCTCTGCTTAGACACCATTATCACTGCAGCCTGTCCAGGATGTTGAGCCTGCACAGGAGGGATGCAGAGGAAGGAGCTAGGATGTTCACATTTCACATGCTTCCAGGCATGGCAGACATACTGAATCTGCATTCAAGTCAGAGGTGGAGTGAGTAAATGAGTCAAACATCTGAGAAATCTCATAGAGTCACAGAATAGTTTGGCTTGGAAGGGACCTTTAAAGCATGTCTAGTTCCCATTCCCAGCCATAGCAAGGGACACATTCACCTAGACGGGTTTGCTCCAAGCCCCACCCAGCCTGGCACTGAACACTTGAAATCCTCCAAAAAAAGTCTGAAGAATTTTGTCAAGGTGTAGGAACCATATCTGTGCCAGAGGACACAGTTTTGAGTTTCCAAACCAGTACTAAGCACATCCTCTCTACTGGTGCCTGAGCTGTGCGATGCTGCAGGAGCACAGCTGCTTCTAGAACTGCAGGGGCTGAGCACATGTATTTGGCTGGACACAACTCAGTAACACAAGTGATTTTTGAGTCATGGTGTGTATGTACAACTGACACCTGTTCATGGACTTTTCTTGAAGCCTGGATCCATGTGTGCACCCAGCTGTGAAAATAACCTGCCAGGCTGATTTGGCACCTGTGAGCCTGCTGGTTCAACATGTTAGGATGGGCACAGCTGTGGCTGGCAAAGCTGTCAGCCTCATCCCTGAGCTTCGGATGAGGACGAGACCAAACCAGCCTCCTGTGCACCATGTTCATCTGCAAGTGTTTGGGACTGAATTACTCAGGGCACTTGGAACAGCAAATAGGGATTTTCAGTATAATATATTGTTGTAGAGGGTTCAGTTTGTAAACCAGGCAGAAACACCAATTGAGTGTAGTGGTATGGTTCAGAATATCTATTACTTACTTATGTTCCTTCTGTGAGATAAGCATTAGGAGAAAGCAAAGCAGGCAGAAAAATTAAACAGTTGCAGTACAAAGAAAGAGTTTTATTACTAATAGAATTAAAAGTAAATAACAAGTAATAACAAGAAATTAAAGCAAACCCCCTCCCCCTTTCCAGCACTTCCCTCCTTTTACCCAACTCACACAAAGGGTAACCGAACATGGGATTTTAGTCAGTGTTGCAGTTCTTGATAAGTCTCTTTCATATGCTTAAGGAAAAAAGGGTTTTCTTCAGCTGCACATGGTTCCCAAACTGCCACCAACAGCAGACCGGCCCGGAAAGAAACAATCTGCTGTGGTGTAAAACATCTCTTCCATTAAAATCTCACAGGTCCTTCACACTGCCAAACATAGGCTATCACATGGAGTCATTAATCTTTTTAAGGATGAGTTATTTTGGCCTGAACACAAAGGCTTTGTTCACCACAAGTCTCTAAAAAAGCCTCTCAATGCTTCTATATAGCCTGGCATAGGCACTCTTCACAATTTTCATGGGCCACGTGTGACTTTTTCATCCCCCCCATGTACTTCAAATGGATTAAAGCGACAAACAGCTTGTGATATTAGTTTCTTACTATGGCATGCAAGAAGTATTTTAAGCTACATGTGAAAAACGCAGCACCGCCCTCTTTTCTCCCGTCGCCATTTCCAGCTCCGTCCCACAGGACTCACTTTCTCCTTCTCTTTGACTCTGAAGCCGCCACGTTGAAGAGTCTTCTTGTTCAGGCTTTACGGTGGAGAAAGCCTCGCTCCATGCTGGCTGCATGGTGTCTTCTTCAGTTCAGCACGAGGTGTGCTGTCCCCAGAAGCCGCGCTGGATGGGTTTAGCTGTGTGGCAGTCCATGGCTGGTTTTAGCTGCCTGCGGCTCTGGGATAGTTCCCCCCCAGCAGCCCAGGGTCTGTGCTGTGGCGTTGGGAAAAGAGGATGTGGGTAGAGGCCTCAGCTCGGCTCGGCTTGGCTCGGCTCAGCTCGGCCCGGTGGGGCCCAGAGGCTCGGAGGCCCCCCCACCTTCTGGCAGGCGAGTTTGGACCAAGGGCAATTCCCGCCTTTTTGTGCGGGTTAAATATGTACATTGTGAGAAGCGTCATTAGTCTAAAAGACTGCCCATCAACTCAGGTTTAACCCACTACAATTGTGTTAAAAATATCCTGCTCTATTGCAATAAATGTATGCAACAATTGCTACTGCTGTTTGTGCCTGCCTTTAATTATTTGGGAGGTTGAGTAAGAGTGATGTTGATGGTGCTAGCAGGGCACAGGGTTCAGTGCTGAGTGTGCCCATGTCTCTGCCCATGCCCACAATGGAGGGCTGCCAGCAACAAAGCCCTCAAACTGCTCTGAAATGAGAGGATGAAACGTATTTTCCTGTGCTGAAACATACTCACAAAGCACCACAGTCTCTTCCTAATCTGAGGAAGGCAGAATGAAATTCTGGCTGATTTACCAATTTGTTACATTAACTGCAGGACCTTTGCCAGGCTGCTCGTGCCCACTGTGCTGGGGACACGCAGGGCACCTGCAGGTAAAGCTCCATCTGCCTCCACACGGAGCAGCGGAAACTACGTGGCAGTGGTGTGATCAAATTAAAACAATCTGCTTAAAAACATGTTGGAGAGAAAGAGGCTGGCCCTGTAATTATATTTGAGCTGAGCTACACCTTCTTTTCAAAAGTAAAGCCTTGGAGGGTGATGAAAAGAGACAGTGCTGTGACAGGACTATGTGCAGAGCCCTCTGTGCCACTGTTTTGTGAACATGGAGGTTCCGGCCTGTGTATTTGCTGCTTAACAAACCCTGTGTTTTGGCGTCCAAACAGATAGGAAATGCAAGTGGTGTACCATGATCAGCTGAGAAAGGAGTGTAAAAAGGTGAATATTGATGGTGCTGAGTTGCCTGCTGGTGGTGGATGAAATGCTGCAGGGGCAGTGCCCAGCTCTGGAACACAACAGGGGCTTTGCTGGCTCCCTAATGGGTTTAGGGCTGTCTTCAAGACACCTCTGCTGCTGCCACTATTCATGACTTCCCTTAATTGCAGTCTGAAAGGGTCTGCTCTCTGCATTTCTCCTGTTATCCAGAGCACTAGCTAAGTAAGAGTTTAACAGCCTTTTAAATGGTGTTTCTTGGTGTTCAAAATCATTCTCAGTCAAAATCTGGATGAAATAAATCCTCCCAGGAGAGGCTGGAACAGCCACTCAAGTCTGATGGCTGTGCTCATTGAGTGGCTTCATCTGAGCACTCTCAGAAATTGCAGTTGGGCTATTTCTCCTGGAACCTGTTTTCCAGAGTCTCCAAGAAAAATATTTCTGTTTGCAGTATCATTTTATTAAGATTTGAGTATTGCAGTAAGTGGTTTTGGTGCATATTACTGCACAGAAATGATGGTGAAAATTACATACGTTTTAAAACTGAAGAAGTGAACATAACATTTTAACCGTTTCTTGTTTTGTTTTTTTGTTAAGTTTTTGAAAGTTATCTTCTGGCTTATCTTTTATATTTCCTCTCTGTTTCCTTTCAGGAAATCCCAAAGGTGCTATGCTGACCCATGGAAATGTGGTGGCAGATTTTTCAGGCTTTTTGAAAGTGACAGAGGTGAATATCTTGAGCTAGAAAAAATTGCCATGTGCAGAGTGTGTGGGTTAAGGTGTAGCCCTCCCCAGGCTGGAAGTACACTCTTGCAGATAAAAGATGACATTTTTCCTGCTCAGAGGGCCAAATCCTTGGGAGTGGAGCAAGGCTGAATCTACAGTACTGGAGGGCATTAAATCCTCTTTCCAGCCCTAGCTCCCAGGCTTGTAGGGTGCAATGGGCTTCTGAGAGGCAATGCTGACTCCTGTAAATCCATTAACTAGTTTTGAAGAATTAGGAGAGCAGACAAGCCCTGTACAGTTGCAACTGGTGCTTGAAGAGGAGCTCTTGTGCTCTTTGTGTCCCATTGTGCCCAAAAATGTCGCCATATACTTGGAACCTCTCTGCATACAAAGTATGTATGTATGTATAAATATATATATAAGAACGTATTTTTTAGTATTATTTATTACATATTATTACATATAATTTTAATATTACACATAAATAAGACTACATATTATTTATATTTATTATATATTTTATATATATATATATTTATATATATAAGAACATGGTTTTTTACAAGAATGGTTAATGGTTAATTTCATTGATATTCTAGTATATCTCAGTTTTTGTTATACATATTTCTAATAGAGCATAGTGCTGGCCAAGTGCCTTTATAATATATTTCATACAACATGTAAACTCATGTTTAGAAACAATATAGGAAGCAGAATCAGTTTACCATGTCATAGTAAGGATTTTATACAGCTTATATGGAACAAATATAAATAATCTAATTTCTGGTAGGGAGCAGGCAATTCTATGAAGTAGTTACATGCACATGGGATGGACAATTGGTTACCTCATACCCCTTACTGGTCTTATTTTGATGTTGAAATTACTGCAGTCTTATTACTTTAATCCTTGAACTTTCTGAGATTTCTGGACCACTGGTGTAAAGAAACTTAGATGTGTGATGTAAGAAATCCCACTGAACTCACATGTTCCAGTGTTTGCAGGACTGTGCCTCCACAGTGTGCAGGATGAAACATCAATGCTGCACTGAGCCCTCGGGCTTCTCAGCATGGGAGAGAAGCTCTCCATGGCTTCAGTGGCAGCAAGAGGCACAAATGAAAGCTGAGGCATGGAGAGGCCTGAGCTTCAAAGGGCAGGAACATTTATTTTAGAAGTGCACTAATTTAGAGCTGAGGGAACTTGGGATCTTCCAGGAGTGGCCCATAAAAATGGATTTAGTGTTTGCTGATTGCAGTGGGACTCTGATTAATCTCAAAGGTATCAGATTGAGACCCAAGTCTGGTGTAAGTGATTGTAAATTCGCTATCTCCAGTCACCAGAGTATTGCTGGCAGACGGTAAATGCCTGTAGCTGATCCACAAGATTTGGATAATGTCTGACTACAGTAATGAAATAGAGCAAAGTGCGAAACACTTGAACGTAGTCTAAATTACAGAAATAAAATGGGCAGTTCTATAGGTTTGCTGTTAACGAGTTCTTGTGGCAGTTTTGCTTAGTTCAGTGATTTTTACAAATTGAACATATTTTGAAGTGAGTCCAGAGCTTTATTATAAGGTTGTTCTCAAATACCAAGAAGCTGTTTGTATTTTTACATTTAACTGGACAACTGTGCCAACTGTGAAATGCTATTCAATGTCATAATTTTGGTCTGATTTAAAACCAAATTATTTTGTCTGGGCCCTTACAGCAGTATTAAAAATACTGATTGATGTTAAAGGTTTTACATTACTGTGCTTGCAGAAAATGAAGCCAAATTGAAGTAATGTATAAATAGATCTGCAGGCCCTAATGGCTTCATTCAGACTGACAGACACAATAATATGAAATGGGATGCTGAGAACACCCACATGGTCAATGATGTTTGACTTTGGTAGGTGATGGTTGGGAGGCCATACCCAAATGTGACCAGCCCAGATTTAGCTTCAATAAAATATCCCCTGAGAGATGAACTCCTGTGTCTGCCTCCACTGTATCCCAGGTCATGGGCTATTGATTCCTTCTGAGCAGTGGAGATGCAAGTCGGTACAAACTGTTAATACTGTGAGCTGCTGGATTTTTATACCCATTTTCCACTAACCACTGGCCTTGATTATTGATTATTGGGTAGTCAACCTTCAGTTTTTCTAATCCATAATATTACAGCAAGCTGTACCCTAGGAAATGCAGGTAGAAAGGTTATCTTCTTTTGGAGAATGGGTTAAATAAGTCTCTTGGGGCCTTTGTTTATTCCAGCCTTCAAGAGAGTTAAAAACTTGGCAAACTCAAGACTTTGGCCACTTTTTTTTTAATAATTTGTCCAACCTTCTCTTTTCCCTGTCTGTGGGACAGTCATAATGCCCTTAAAATCACATTTTAATCCCTTAAAATGGTGAGAAACACTAACAGAAGTAATTAGTTTCTGAAGCCTAAGATGAAATAATTTGTTTTTCCAACACAGCCTGATTCAAATCAATGATTAACCAAAGGAAAAGGAAAAAATCACTAACTTTGACTCTAGTAACACTGTGATTCTTGAATGGGCTCTATGCAATGTGGGAAGCTGCTCCTGCAGAGCCCTGCTGGTGTCCAGGAGGCTCCTGCAGGTTAGCACAGGGATCCTGGAGGCTCCTGCCGGTTAGCACTGGGATCCTGGGGGCTCGTGCAGGTTAGCACCAGGATCCTGCTGTCTGCACACAGCTGAGAGCACAGATCAGGGTCTCGGCACCTCCTGGTAGAAAGCAGTGAATAAAAATTGGATTCTCCGTTAGGGTGAGTCTCCATTCCCAGCGTGAGCTGCATGGATATGATCTGCCTTCTGCCAAGGAGAGCCCTCTCCATTGCCCTGTGTGTACATCTCTGTGCTTTTTACTCCTTCTGCTAACTGAGCTCCATGATGCTGTGGCTTTAACGCTTCCTTGTGTCAGCCGCTCCCTCCTCTCTTGACAATCTTTACCCTTTTGCTCCTCTGGTGCCATTTTTCTTTTTATTGTTTTATGACTTTCTTGTTGTCTTCCTGTCAGTGTTTCTTTCCTTTCTGTCTCCCATGCCCTTCACCTGCAGAAAGTGATCTTTCCGAGACAGGACGATGTGCTCATCTCCTTCCTGCCTCTGGCTCACATGTTTGAAAGAGTTATACAGGTAAGAAACCTACCTGAACTGACGAGGCCTCGTGGGGCTCCTTGTGTTTTCTTCCAGAGTCAGTGGTCTCCTACTTGTGAGGATGTACACATTTCCTATTTGCCTTTAGCACACATGTTTGAGAGAATGGTACAGGTAAGGTCATGGTGTCAGTGGAAATCAGCTTTTTTCCACGCCAACAACAACAACAAAAAATAAAATGAATAAAATACTAAATAACCAGTGATATCTTGTAGCACTAAAAAAGCTTGTACTCCGGAAGTGCCATGTGCATAACGCCAGAGCCATGGTCTCAGTGACATGGCTGTGAGTCCAGAGCAATGCCAGGAGAGTTTCCCAAGTTCTCCAGCTTACACTTGGCTCAGGGATTGAAAAACAGCCCTTCAGCAATGAGCCAAACTCATTGCTCATTCAGCTCATGGCTACTGCTACCTGAGCAATTTTGGGACAGCTTTTCAAAGCACTCTAGGATGAAGTGTCATGTAAGTCAAGGTAATTTCATGCCATTTTCTACAACAGATAAAATAATTTTATTGCATAAAGAACATGATTGCAAAAAAACCCCCAACTTGGCAGACACTGAAAAAGAGGAAACTGAGATCATGGTTAAGATACGTCATCCTCCTGACAGGGCAGCACGCAGTGGGCATTCACTGGAGCTGTGTCCTCTTGGAATTGTGGCAGAACCAAGCACTAGCTCTTGCTAGCCCACAGAACTGACTCCATGTCTCTTTTGGAAAAAAAAAAAAAGGGTGATGATTTGTGCTGCAATTGGTGAGTTAGGCAAGTCAGGTGAGACAACCACATCAGGTCTCCTGGCCTGAGAAGCTGCAAACTTAAAATTGATCCAGTACGTGAAGATTGTATCTGGATCCAGTTGCAGCTCTGCACTTTCTCAGGGAGGCCTGTTTCAGGCTGAAAGCATACTTTTTGAGTCAGACAAGCATTTGAATATAAACTTCCCACTTCTTGATAACATCTGTGCCAGAAGTAAAATATTTTTTCCCTGTTATAAACCTCACAAATTGGAAGTGAAAGCCCATGAAAGATTTGGAGAATTACAGCACAGCCTTTCTCCACTTGCAAGGCAAGTTAGTCAGTGTGCCAGCACTGCTTGGGCTAACAAGGATATAATTATTCAAAATTCATCTGATGGGGGGCAGAAAGAAATCAGAAACATTGAAAATGCTTTCATTTCACAGGATGTTGCTGTACTGAAAGGGACAGCCTCCAAAGGATGTCCAGGTTTATCCTCCCATCTGAAACAGCTTATTAATATGAAGATTTTTTCAAAAGGGCTATAAAGTCATTTTCAAAAGCATTCTGAACAGCAAGCATTGCATCAGTGTCCCTAGTTTTAGCCAATATGATTTATTCCTGGAATTTACAGTTAAAATTATACAGATACATTCTTTCAAGAGAAAAACTTCTAGTTGTTATTTTCAATTCCCAATGAGCACACTGGTTACATTTTCTTTTTTTTTTTAATTCATGTGCAGTGTAAAGCACAGATTCAGCAGTGTGATTTTCATTAAACCCACATCACATGTGTAAAATTCCTGTGATTTCAGCTGATGGAGACAGTCTCTAACTGCCTGACAGAGCAGTGAGAGCAATCTGGTTTGTACTGCAGATTTTTAGGAGCAGCACAAAAAGACCTGGGTGTCTCTTAAGGAATTTTCAACTTATTTAGTTATCTGGGGAAGACAAGCCCACAAAAAGGAGCTGAAGTTTTCAGTCTACTCAGGAAGGCTGGGGTCAGCTCTGGCATCACAGGCGCTTGCTGAGGACGCTTTTTCCTCCATGCACTGTAAAAACATGGAAGAAGTGCTGGTCTCCAAATGTTCTTCACTGACCCAGTCTGTGACGGGTCCTTGGCAGGGTTACTGGTTACCAGTAACCAGCTGACAGTTGGCTCATGGCCAGCAGCCCCCCTGCCCCATTCTGCATATCGAGCTCCATTCTGATCTGATTAAAACATCCTGCTTTCTTTTCAAGTACAAGACTTCTAGATTTGTAGTTTTCATACAAGTCAAGAACCTTTTATGATGTGGGCTTCTATTCCTGGGATACGGGATCAGGCACTGTATTGCTAACGTAGTTTATATTGTTGTATTTAAACAAAACTAAAGTATTAACATCTAAAAATCAGTTGCTGCTCTGTGTTTTATGATGTTTCTTACTTTGCATTTCTGTATTGACGATAGGTACTCATGCTGTGAGCTACTAAGGGAGGGCTGGGCTTTAGGAAAGTTCTGATCCAGATTCTGACCATAACTGGGACTTCTCCATCCCCATATGCAGAGGATGAAGGGAAATCCCTTCCAAAAACTTTGATTCCTTGTTCTTCCAGAACAAGTGGCAAATTTGGTGGATGCTGAATTGCCAGTACTGAAAAGTGCCCAGAACTATCTGGATATTTCTATTCAGTGCAAAATTTATTGTTACTTCTGTATGTATTTCCAAAGTCCCATTTTTGCCATATTAGAGAGTAGAAATTCAGTAAAGGTGCTTCTGCGCTTGCGAGGGATACTTTGCTGTGGGAATTGAAAGCAAAGGGGTTACATGTGTTCCTCTTTCTCCCCATCAGTCTGTCGTATACTGCCATGGAGGGCGAATTGGCTTCTTCCAAGGAGATATTCGCCTCCTGTCTGACGATATGAAGGCACTGCGGCCAACCATCTTCCCTGTTGTGCCTCGGCTGTTGAACAGAATGTATGACAAGGTGAGTTCAATATTGATTTTACTCTTTTTGGAACATGGAGTTTATGTCCCTTTAGTACTCATGTGGAAGAATTCCCTTAGTCATGGAGATTTCTCAAGCAGATTACGCTACTTCTGCCTTGCTGCAGACACATTCTCACCCTGTGTAATCAATACAGCTCCCCAGTGTGTAAGTCTGTATTATGACTTACACAGACTCCATACACAGCTATCATGTGTGAATATGAAATCTCTGTATTAGCCTCCTACCCTGTTCTCACTAAGCTTACCAGTGACATTTCTAAAGATACGGGATTTTTTCATCACAGAAACATCAGTCAAACCTGACTGAACAAGGACCTTTTGTGCCCTTCAACCAGATTTGAAACTTGAATCTCTCGTTCTAGTGGCAACAACAGCTGAAAATCAGTAATTTCAAAATGTGTTTGAGGATTTAGGCAGTGTAAATGTGACAGTGGCTTTTGGATTTAGAAATCTTTAAAACTAAGGTAAAGGTATTGCAAGGTATTTAAGACAGGCACATCTGGTCATCATGTTAAATCTGTTTGACCAGCTGGGAATATTTATTCCTCAGAAGACTTATCTGCTAAAGACAAGCTTAAGCACAAGCTACTGATTTAATTTTTTCCCAAGGTGAGGGCTTCTGTGCTTCATTAGAGAGACAGGCACTGGGGGTTTCTTGTTTGCTGAGGTGGAGTTCGTGCTAGTGCCTGATTAAGCTCAGGTAAATGCAGCCCCCATCACCACATCAGCCACCACTTATACCTGTTCATGTTGCTCATTCCCTGTTGCTCAGGTTGCATGAACTTCACTGAACCCTGTCACAGAAACTGTATAGTAAGAGCAGCCCTGTCAATCTAGTCGAAGCCTGCACCACCATCCTCTCTTTTCCCCCCAAAGAAACCACATGTACAATAGGGAATGGAGCAAAACACACCATTCCTTTTTCCCCCACTAATAAACCCCAGTGTAGCCTTGTTTACCTGTGCTGCAAATGTAACTGCACCCACCTGGCTGGGTGGGTGTCATGGGGAGAACAGGTGTTGATGTTCTCTCTCTCCTGTGTGACACCTCATCTGCCATCCTATGCTCCCACAGATCTTCAGCCAGGCTGACACCTCGCTCAAGCGCTGGATCCTGGAATTTGCTGCAAGACGGAAAAAGGCCGAAGTTCGAAACGGCATCATTAGAAATGACAGTTTGTGGGATAAACTTTTCTTTAATAAAATACAGGTAAGTGATTTAAGAAGTGAGTCTGAAGCCAAAGAACTCTTGTTTCTTCTAGCAATGACTGGTTTTCAGACAAAGGAGTTTCAGACGGTAGGAGAAATTTCTTCATGGATAGGGTTGTCAAGCATTGGAACTGGCTGCCCAAGGCAGTGATGGAGTTACCACCTCTGAAAGTGTTAAAAAAGGGTGTGGATGTCGCACTTGAGGACATGGTTTAGTGGTAAAGATGATGCTGGTGCTGGGTTGATGGTTGGGCTTGATGATCTTAGAGGTCTTTTCCAGCCTTAACAATTCTATGATTCTATGATTTCTTAATGTGGTCCACTTGCCTGATGATGAACTGGGGGCAATCACTACTCACTAGTGAAGAACAGACTGGAAAATGGAATAGAAAAAGGGAACTGAGCACAGTTTGTTGCAGCGTGAAGTTTTGCCTTTTTTTTTTTTTTTTTTTTTTTGGTAAATAAATATATTTTTTTATATTTATTATTTTTACATTTTTTTATTTTTAAACACCATGCATAATGTCAAAATTTCAATTCTCTCAGGATAACTTTTCAGAGGGAAATGACGAAATACAAGGCAGGCTAAGATGACATTTGTGACATATTTCCTCAGCAGCACCAAGAAATCACTAATTTACGGAAGAGTGCCAAAAATTTTTTGCAGCTCTCAGATAGGAACTGTGCCCCTGTGGGGGAGGAAAGGATTGTACCAAACCTACTCCAGGGATGGAATTCAGGAAGGTGGTCATGAAAAGAGGAGTCACTGATCAAAGAGATGCTGCTCCAAAGTTTTCTGCAAAATCTCAGCAGATAGGAGTGGATTTAGGGTTGGGTTTCAGTTGGGCATATTCAAACCTGCTTTTCTTCCTAGGGAAAGAAGAATAAGGCTGTAAAGAAAAATGCACACATGAATCATGGTTCACCAACCATGAGAAAAGAAATCAGAATGCCCTCCTGTTTGCCACACATCTCAGTAAAAAAGAGATTAAATTGGCTTTAAACCAGTTTTTTTGGGCTCTGTGCTACTCCAGGAGGCTTTTATTACTTCATTTTTTTAATTGGATGACTTATCTGGAGACATGCCACTTTATTTTTAACTAAAGAAACTGACTGTACTTGTGGTCTGTGGATTAGTTGTCCTTAGTGTGCAAAGATAGCAGGGTTTACCCAGCCGGGAGCGAGCCAGGCTGCATATTGATGGAAGGGTTGGCGAGACGGGCAGACTTAGTCAGCAGTTGTTTGCTTTTGTGCTGGGTTTTCTTTTTTACTTTTAGAATAAAGAAAAGGAAATGAAGGGGGAGGAGAAAGAAGTAAAATGGGACACAGGAATTGATGTAATACTCTCCAGAAATATTTGAAGGTCATCTGCCTTAGAAAAGGGACAACATTATTTTAGAGGGCTTGGGAGGCAATTCATTAAAACCAACGAGGTGTAAACAAGCAAAGAAAACTGGACGGGGGAAGAGTCTGTTTTTCCCAGCAGTTCCCAGAGCCAGGTCTGCAGCCTGCCCAGGCAGAGAAGTCGTAGGAGCTGAGGCTGAGCAGCTTGTCCTGCCAGGCATGTGGGCACTCTGGTCTCTGTACACTGAATGGAGTTTTATCCCTCAGGAAAGCTTCAGAGCTAGTTCATATTTCCATTCATGGCCACATCACAGAACCACAGAATGGTTTGGGTTTGAAGAGTCCTTGAAGATCATCTAATTCCAACCCCTTGCCATGGGCAGGAAATCCTGCACATCCTAGAGAGAGCATTTTGTGCAAATTCTTTGTAAGCAATGCTCATGGTTTTGCCATCTGTAGTAGTTTCTGATGCTTTCTTTTGTTTCCTCCTGCCACCAAACAGGCAAGTCTTGGGGGGTGTGTCCGCATGATAGTGACAGGTGCTGCCCCAGCGTCCCCGACTGTCCTGGGCTTCCTCCGCGCGGCCCTCGGATGCCAGGTGGGTTTGTGTGACTGTTCAGGGATGTTCATCCACTGCTAGCAAGGGAATACCTGGTATTTAAGAAAGCAGATGGGTTAGACCCTCAGAACTGCATTTAGGACAGCCGTACTAAGATGGATCCAACAGTAGGCCTTAGGGCAGCCACGGAGTCCTGGTACTCCCAGAGCTCAGTGGGGTGGGAACAGCCCTGGGATGGCAGTAACAGGCAAGCGATGTTTTCACTCTGGGCATCTCCCAAAAAAACCCCATAGGCTCATGCCACCCACCTCTCAGCACCAAATTGAGTATGTGCAATTAAATGCGTTTGTGAAAGTGCTGGGTACTTCATTACACAAGCTTTATTCTATATATAAATGGAGAGAGCTAAACTTCAGATGTCAGCCTAACCCACTTAAGATGTCCACTGCATTATTTCTCTGTGATTAGGAATCCAAGGGGAACTAAAAGGTCTCATTTGAGAGCCTAAAATTAGTCAGGGAAAAAATAAAAAGGGTAGATTTTCAAAATGTCCCACAAAAATACCCTTTTTTCCCACTAATAAGTTCCTCTCATAGTGTAGCGTATGTCTTGACTCAAAGGCTAAGTGCTCAACTCATCTTCTCCCTATTTTCAACGTTATACAGCCATGGTCTTTCCTAGACATGTAAATGGAATTTCGTACACAGTAGAAGCCAGGGACAGTGTCCCCGTGGCAAATGGGCACCCACACATTGCAGCTGCAGGCTCAGCTCACAGGACTGTGCAACAGAGGGCAATGCTTGGGATTTCAGTTTTTAATAGTGAAATCTTTTATGATCTTTTAAAGATAACCTGTCTCTTTGTCAGGTTTATGAAGGCTATGGCCAAACAGAATGCACAGCTGGATGCACCTTTACAACTCCAGGTGACTGGACATCAGGTAATGATTTTCTTCCACCATTTGAAGAAATAAAAGAAATGCACATTCCTTTAGGAAATTCTGGACTGTAACATCAAGGGCAGGTTGGATGGTGATTGGAGAAACCTGATCTAGTGGAAGGTGTTCCTGCCCATGGCAGGGGGTTGGAATGAGATGAGCTCTAAAGGTCCCTTCCAACCCAAACCACTCTATGCTATTTCAAAATAGGTTTTATATCCGAAGAAGAGGTGTTGGTATTTAGTTTCAATAGTGCAAAACCTTAATTAAGGAAATTATGTCTATAGACACAGCTCCTGCAAGAACATCCAGTGTATCTACAACTATGCAAGTAACTAATGATAAAATGCTAATTATTGTTTATAGGAGAGATGAAAAGTGACTTGATAACTTTGATTTCCAGGTCATGTAGGAGCCCCTTTGCCCTGTAACTTAATCAGATTGAAGGATGTGGAAGAACTGAATTATTTTGCTTCCAAAGGAGAAGGAGAGGTAGCAAATCACATTTTTGTATCAAATTCTCACTAGGTAACACTGTATGAAGTAGTTATATAATTATAGAAGCATTTTACCTTTGTAGGGTGCATGGTTGCTGATGTGTTACGTAGTGCAATCAGGAAAGGAAAATGGCAGTTTAACAGTAGAGCAGCAAAGAATTAATGAAAAAGGAGCTGTGGCAGTACTTCCAGCCTGATTCCTTGAACTGCTAAGACTGAATTAATTAGTTCAGCTAAGAAGAGCTGAATTGCTGTGATTTCTACATTGCTGTCATTTCTATACTACCCAAAAATTAAACTTATTTCAATAACTTGGTTATTTTTAACTGCAAATGGAATGCAAATCAACTTCAAGCAAATCAGTTTTGCAAACCCTACTTCATATTTCCATTAGCTTGAAAAAAAATCCATAGATAGTTTAATAACCCAATCTATTTTAGTTTCATGGAGCACAGTCATTAAAATATTTCAAATTTTGTGAGTTACTACTTAACTTGTATTTATAGCAGAATAAGAAAATAATTCATCATCACCCCTGGCTGTTTTGCAGATCTGTGTGAAAGGACCCAATGTGTTCAAAGGTTACTTGAAAGATGAAGAGAGGACAGCTGAGGCACTGGACCAGGAGGGCTGGCTTCACACAGGAGACATTGGAAAATGGTTACCTGTGCGTACTGGACACACACAGAATTCTTATGGCAATTGTATTATCCCATGTAAATTTTAGAGGACTGAACTTAGGTTTCCAAGCAGGTCTATCTGTATACAGGATTAAGTTTATATTTGGCAGAATAAGCTCGATATGTCAGTGAAGCATTTGAAAGCACAACAGGCAATTGAAAGCTCTGTTAAAGACAGACTGCTTGCTGAGTTTCTGTGGTTAAATAACTTCTCTGGGAATTCTCATTTCTTTCTCCTAACAGAATGGGACCCTTAAAATTATTGATCGGAAAAAGCATATATTTAAACTTGCTCAGGGAGAATATATTGCACCGGAGAAGATAGAGAATATCTATATCCGCAGTGACCCTGTTGCTCAAATCTATGTCCACGGAGACAGCCTGCAGGTACAAACCCAGTTTTCAGAAAATCTTACTTTACTCTTTGTAGTTAGAAGACAGAGAGCTGGGCATGAATAGAGGGAAAATGTGAGTGGATCACGCCACATTGTCTCCCTCCTGCTTTGGAGTTGGCTGCCAGCTAGGCAGGACCCTGAGCAGCTTAAAGAATGCTGTGGCCAAAGATGAAGCTTTTAAGTTGGCTTTGGTGTCACTCTTTGGGTTTCCAGTGCTGTCCTTTGCCACCACGCCTGTGGGAAGCCAAGCAAAGGCAAAGCCATTGCTGCCCCCCAACAGTGCCTGCCCATTCTGACATCTTGTTTTGTTAATTTGCACATTTATACACACACCTACAGATTCTGAAACCATGGCAATTCATCCTCTGCATTCAAGGCTCACAAGCATGAGCCTTCCCTTGGCATGAGAGTTTGTCTGGGGCATGCAGGGCCATGTGAGTTATTAATGTCCAAGAACACACACCCAAACGAGGGTATTAAACCTGCTGGTAAATGCACAGTCACAGACAACCGTTTATCTGAGAAAAAGGCACAGACATCAGAATGTACTTCATGATGATATGTTAGCAAATTATTGATATAATTAAACAAGAAGGGGTAAACATGCAGAAATTCAGCTGACTTGTGTATTCACTTCAATGTAGAGCCTGGAATGTGGTCCAGCTTTCGCCTGCAACTCTCCTTCTCCTTTACCTACAGGCTTTCCTGGTGGGAATTGTGGTGCCTGATTCCGAAGTTATGCCAGGTTGGGCAAAGAAAAGAGGGTTTGAAGGAACATATGCAGAACTCTGTAAAAATAAGGTTCGTATCTGCAGTACAGACTTTTTTTTTTTTTTTTTTGCGGTAGCATTATGTGTGCACAATACTGTGTCTAGGAACGATGATCTCAGTGACAAGAATTATTTCCTCACTGAACATTCAGCAGGGTTGACCTGGATCCAGTGATGTGTGTTGACTGGTGGTACAGACCTCTGCCAGCTCTAGTGTGGGGGGCCAAGAGTCTGTCTTGCAGAGAACAACAGTGCAGCAGGAGGAGAGGTTGTGTTTGCTTAGATTTCTTAAATAAGACAACTAAATAAGACTTATCACTGGTCTTCTCTGTGGTGACCAGCAGCAGGACCAGAGAGAAGGACCTAAAGTTGTGTCAGAGGAGGTTTAGGTTGGATGTTAGGAAAAGGTTTTTCCCAGAGAGGGTGGTTGGGCACTGGAACAGGCTCCCAAGGGGACTGGTCACAGCACCAAGTCTGACAGAGCTCAAGGAGCATTTGGACAACACTCTAGGGCACATGGTATGACTCTTGGGACTGTTCTGTGCAGGGTTGGGAGTTGGATTTCATGATCCTTGTGGGTCCCTTCCAGCTCAGGACATTCTATGATTCTATGAAAAGGACCCCAGCCTTAAAAACATGCTCTCTAATACTGAGGAACTGCGTTGGATCTCATCAGTGAATACTGATGCCACTGAACCATCCCACTGGTGTCTGTGAGCAATAATTCTGCATTGAAGTCTGGCAGATGGCTGAAGGATTGTAAATTTAACAGCTAGGTCACATAGCTGGTTTGAAAACAGAACCTTACTTTTCATACCAAGGGGAGACTTAACATCACCACACTCAAGTTTAATGTTTATGCACTTTAATAGAATTTTGCTAATTACACATTAACTGTTAGTAAAGCACTTGAACTTTACTCAGAAACATGTTTTTGGAGAACAGTGACTGTGGTAGCTCATGAGGAATTTCTGTGTTTTAATGCAGGAACTGCAGCAAGCAATAATGGAAGACATGGTACGGTTAGGGAAGGAGAGTGGACTTCACTCCTTTGAGCAGGTAAAATTAAACACATCATTCAGTGTGGTCAGACAGGCAATTTGTCTGTATAGAAGAGGGATTTGTCAGCATATGTTATGTTACTACAAATCTTTGTTGCAGCTGTACATGATGTTTTTGGAAAGAGCTTTATTGCTAGCAAGTTGTATTTATTCCTTTGGAAAAATGTATTTGCTGTGATTCTGCTTCCCACCCATGCTTGAAATTTGAATTAAATTTAGTGAAAGTTTTGGGTGCAGAGGTCAAAGTCTAAACTGGGGACATGGATACTCTCCAGATTGACAAGCAGAGGTCAAGATAAACATCTGTAGGAGTCTGACTTTTATGACACTGAAAGCTCTGTTAGAAATTGGGTCACTAATTACTGTGCTTATACCTGACCTCAAAATGCTGCTGGTTTCTTTATTTTCAGTCTGGGCACTAATTCTTTCCTGGTGCTTGTGTAAATATTTCTGCAATAGAGCTACAAACACTTCAGAAGGAGATCTGAAATCAACCATGGATTACATAGCATTAAAAACACAGAAAAATTATCCACCCCATTTTAAAATGTCAAATGCTTGTTTCTGTTAAAAAAAATGAACATCTTATTCATTACATATAATTAGCATAATTTTGCTTTTGTTTAGACTGTTTCTGGGTGATAATTCTAATGAGTAATTCACCATATCGGAGTGGAGCAGAAGCATCATTAAACATAGCCCTATTAATCTTAACTTCTCAGTTGCCTATGCAAATGGAATGATAGCAAAAAATTTATTTTAAAATAATTCAGTGTAAAACATAGTTTTTAATGCACATAATCTTTTGTGCTACTAAGTCTTGTTTGCCTCTGCCATGGTCTTCACAGTATGAAATATCCTCAAGTAATCGATTCTACCAGCAGTTTTCAATTAATAAAGTATAAAGTAGTGAGGAAAGCCTTGTCATCGTTCTAAAAATTAGAATAAAATAACAATAGAATAGAATAAAAACTACATGATACAGTTTTCAAAACTAAAGGGCTTCAAAACTTCATCTCTGTTGCAATATGTAATCTTAAAACCAAACTTTGAGCCAGATACTGTGGCTAATGTTCCCATGGGATGGGATCCCCTGTTTATGGGGATACTCTTTATCATCCTCATCCTTTTCTGCAGCTTGGATCTCTGTCTTGGGAATGACAAGTCTGGCTTCTAAAACCATCAGCTTCCAGGCTCTGAAAGCCAGTGCAGCAAATGGGGGAGCATTAATAGCACGAACACTGATTTATAAAGGATGTCATGGGGGGTGGCCCTGGACCACGATGCTTGCAGAGAAAGATGAATCACGTATCTAAAGGAATAGAAAATGGATTTTCAGCCTATATTCCTGGAACTCCCAGCTGAACAAACTGCAAAGCAGTCTGGCTTGGGGAATCACAAAAGCAGCAGATGGCTTGGGAATTTTGTCTTAAATCGGTGGACTCTGACCAGTCACGCAGCAGTTTTCTGCTTTCTCCCACACCAGCATGGGAAGGAAAAGCTTGCTCCCATCTGTGCTGCCAGGCTCCCTGCTGTGCTCAGAGCCACTGCTTCGAACAAGGGCAGCCTTTTGAAATGCCATTTGCACAGTCTAAAAGATTTGTGTCACTTTAATTAGCTAAAATTCTTCCACAAAGATGATCATCGTGTACATGCTTTGTGCCTGCAAAGCTTCACAATAATTTTGCAAGATTGAATCAGTGCTGTTTACTTTTGCAGTGGGGTTAAGGTGAAGTTGCCTAGCACAACTCCCCACGCTTGCCCTCACCCCCACTGCCTTTCAGCTGTGTGAAACTGCAGTGATGGTATCACGCTGTCCCTGTGCGCTGCCTTGCTGTGCTCTGGCCTTGGTTTCATACAGAAAAGAGGTTTATGTGCTCATTCTCTTGGAGAGCCCCCTTCTGTGGGCAGGGGAGGGAAATCCTGGGGACTCAGCAGAAGAGTGCCCTGGACTTGAGGCACCACCGGAGGGAAGCACCGGAAGGCTGGCATAAAAAGTTAATGCTTATTGAGTGTGATGCCTGTAACCTTTGCTATAAATACATCCGTCTTTTATTTTAGGTCAAAGCCATTTATATTCACTCTGATATGTTCTCGGTGCAAAACGGTTTGTTGACACCAACATTAAAGGCTAAGAGACCAGAACTGAGAGATTACTTCAAAAAACAAATAGAAGAGCTATATTCAAGCATCTCCATCTGAAATAATGGGAAGAATCTCCTGAGTGATGGACTTCATAGCAATATTAGAATAATACTCAAAAAGTACAGAGCCAGAACGACACTGCTGAAATGGATAAGCATCTGAATCTTATATTTGAGCCTTTCATTTTTCTAGGATTTCATCACTAAGCATTTTTTCCCTTCTTCTTGCCATCAGGTGTGATACAATTTCTTTTTTACTCTAGGCACATGGTAGGGCACTACTATGAATTACGCTAAATTGCCACAAAATACGCAGAAATTTCAATCTATGACCAAGTAAATTATGGAAGCATATATTATTAAAATTACAAGCATTTCTAATTAAAATAGGGAAAATTTTACCTATGTCTGTTGATATTTGATTGTATATAACCTAATATATTAGAAACTAAAATAATGGATAATTCAATAATGTGGTCTACCTCAAATAATCAGTGATTGATGGTGAAAGTAAAACTCTATTTTCTCTGATTTGGAACTTCAAGCTGGATATTGGTTTATGTAATAAGTGATAGTTTTTATATTTTTCAGGACATAAATGACATTGATTTGATCATTGATGACCTAACAACCAGAATAGAAATAGGAAGGAATCTCCCACTATTTGTACTTAATAGACCTATTAGTATATTACATCTAGTGGATTAATGTTACCTTGAAATTACAAGAACAGGGTAGGAAGCGGTAGCATAGAATTCCCTCTATTTCCTTTTCATCCAAACACAGTTTATCCATGGTATGCTGTTTCTGCATTAGGGCTCCTTCAGTCCAGTGCAGTCATGGAGATCTGAACTGCTCAAACTGAGAAGGTTGCAAAAGCATTGCTGGCTCTGTGGTGGCTTTAGGTGGGAGTTCACAATAATCCTTATGCTCCCAATCCCTAATTTATTACTTTACATGCTGTTAATACTGCATAGTCCAGCTGGACTAACTCCAATTCAGAAACAGCGCTAAAGAAACGGAGCACAAGGAATAAGCTATGATTCTGGATGGGGCTTAGCAAAATGAAAGGGTTTGGGAAAATGCCAGCCTGAGGTGCAGCAGTGGAGGGCATCCTTTGTCTGACCATGGAAGGGGAAGGAATACTGCCCCGAAAGACCCACAGGGGTGGGCTAAAGGCTGTGTTAGCTGTCGCTGTGCAAGGTGTCAGTGTATGGCAGAACAGTGGATGTGGTGGCAGAAAGGCCTGCTATGGAAACGTCTGTATGTTCAGACATCTGGAAGCATCAAATCCCATTGACATCACTTCCAGTGGCCTCTCTGGAATAAACAGCAAGTTGTCTGGATGAAACCTTAGATTTCTGTGGTCATCAGAAAGGGGATAAGTCTCACAACGAGTAGGAACAGACTCTAGAACTCTCTTTTGGTACAAAGCATGGGACGAGACAAAGAGAAAACTGTCATGTCAAGTTGCTTGAATACTTGGACTGTTGGTGGCTTCTTTCTGCTAAACAGGGTCCTAAATATCTGTGTGTATTATACTAACTAATGTTTGTTGCACCAGTGCATACTAGCATGGAGCTGTGCCTGCTAGATCTTTGCTAGGACAGTGGAAGCACACTTATTTTCTCTCTTATAGTAGAATCCACTGTAAACTTTTGAAGCTAAAAGTTTAAATTTTTAATCTAAGCAGTATTTTCTCTCTGAAGTTCCATTGCATGCTTCCAAATTAAATAAATAGAATTAATGAGTTAGTGTTATACGAAGACTGATTTATTGCAGTGATTTCAGAATAAAATGATACATAGGAAACTGTATCAGTAACATAATGACTCAAAGAATGTGGCAGTTTGATTTATCAACTGTGCGTTTGTCTGAATCCCTTTATGTGCCTGATTCCTCATTTGATTCCAGTGCAATGACTCATACCAGTCCAAAGCAAGTAAAGAAATATCTGAGATCTGATGGGATCATACATTCATTTTTCACCAAGGTACGCTGCAACAACATCCCTGGGGAATTTGTGTGCACCACATCTATAGGATAGGGATTATTGCATAAAATCTGGCTCTTTAGGTCAAGTCATAAAGGATTTTCATCTCAGTGGAGTGTAGTTCATATCCTTTTTTGTATCAGCCAAAAGACAGTCATTATATATAGAACCTTCGAAACAATGGAGAATTAAGTTCAGTATAATTTCCTATTTTAATGCGAGAGTTTTAAAATAAAAAAAACCCCAAACCCTAGTCATCTAGGTAAGTAGAGAAAAGCTATTTTTCACTGATATTTTTTTGCCATTTGAATTTAATTTACTTTTCTCCTAAGATGATTTCAGGCTTTTTGAGATAACTAAACTCTGTGTAAGTATAGAAGATCCCAATATGAGTTTATTTACAGCTTAGATGGCTGTTATTTTTACATACATGGTGCTGAATAATATATCTATTATTCTTCTTTTGGTATGTGATGCAAAATGTTGGATGCACTAGAGCCAAATATATGAACACCAAAAGAATAAGAAAGAAAAAATGCAGACTTGGCCACACTTGGATGATGCAAAAGCTGAGAGAAATTGTTGTCACACCAAAACTGTGAATGCTTTCAGAACTTGTGAAAAATTATATAAATAAACTAAAAGCTCTCTTTTCTACTGGTATAATCAGATTTTTCTCTGCAGGTCACTCTCTCTCACTCTAATCATAATGATGTTGTAAGAGATTAACACCTGAAAAGAGACATGCATAAGGCATGAGCTAGGCTCAATCCTGCTTCTCTTCAAATTCCGGGAATATTTATTTTGTATTGAGCTTTCTTAAACTGAAACACTTCTTGTGACCACCAAGGAAAAATCCCCAGGGCTGTCCAATAACCAGTTGTTTGGCTTTAGGTTGTTTTTGTTTTGTTTTTTTTTTTTACCTTAAGATAACTAATTACAAAATTAGTTTCTATTATTCATCTTAAGAGTGGAGACTCTTTTAGCAGTCAGTTTTGCTGTCACAATACTGCATTCTTGGACATGTTAAACATGGGAGGTGCTTCCTGGGCCTGGTGCTATGCCTATGGAATCACTGGAAGATTGTCTTATATATAAAAAACCAGAATAAAATACATTTTCCAGGAAGAGATTCTTGCTTAGTTATATATTTTGTATGTTCTTTGCTTGATATATTGCACAGAGAAAAATATGTTCTGCCAAAATGCACAAAGTGTGAGCAGAAACTAGACCAGAGTCTTTAACCCCATGTGGGCAGGAAATACATGGAGTAATTCTGTTGTGAAAGGCACATTTGCAGGTTAAAATGCTTGATGCACATCAGGTGAGACAGAGACGGTGAATTTTTATTGATAAAGTAGCATTTTGCAATCTGTCCTAACTGTTAGTCAGTATCTATCACCAACAGTAAAGTCCAGTCTCATTTTTGCCATGAATATAAAATCCTTGTGTGTAACAAAATAATCTGACTTAAATATCTGAAATAAAAAAACTTAGATTTTTTTTTTTAGTTTTACATGTGTTAAAAGCACAAACTGCTGATCTATATGTAAATAAATGCTACAAGATGAATGTAAACTGGGAAAGAATATACTATTTTTGCATGGTAATAGGTTACTTAAAGACCTCTTGATGCCTTAGAGAAAAACTGGAAAAGCATTTTATTTAGAGGCAATTCTATTGGCATACTTTTTGTATCTTTAGTTCACTTTGGTTTTCTCTGGGGGAAAAAAATTCAGAATTAAATCATTGTTTCTTCTTGGAATTGATGTTCTTCAGTATTTTGCACATTTGGTGGTATCTATACCAGCTTTGCTCCTATGAAACAATGAAGCTTTTCAGAGAAGAAATCTGGATGCCTGTAGCCCAGAAGTGAGGAAGTTTTAGATCCCTTGAATTCCTCCAAAGAAAAATGTTTTCTGAGGCATCTGGAGTCCCTTTAAGCCCTTCATTTCAGCTTTTTGTTATGTATTTTAGCAAAGTACAAGCAGCCAACAAATGAGGCGTTTTGGTAAGTGTTGCCTATTGTATTTTGAACTGAAAGGGAAGGGGGTAAAATTTAACATATACATTTGTGTAAAAAAAAATCTTAACTGTTATTAAAGATTTTTCAGTTTTGTTATATTAGCCTGTATATCAAAGAGTCATCTATGGAAACTTTTGTAAAGAACTAAATTTCCACCTTTCTCAAGACTGCTCATAAGATTTTCTCATGAACTGACATACAATAAAAGCTCTTTTATAAAAAATCTGTTTTTCCTCCAGTACTTTGTCCTCACCATCAGTATGAAGTCATTTGGAATGTGTGCCTAAACTAAACATAATAAATAAAAATAATAAATTATGTAAAATAAAGTAACAACCAAAGGAATATTGGAACGTGAGACTGATTTTAGCAATCTCCTATGAGAACAAATTGTTGCAAAGTTCTCGGAAGATGGAGCAGTCTTTCTATAATGGTTTCATTTTTTAAATTTTTAAATCAGTAATAATATAACCAAATGTATATGCTTGTTTAATATGAATTGACAGTTGGGAATGCATAGTATTTTTTCAGACTGTGTCTAAACCAATAAAGTTTTAAAGCATTCGGGCTCTATTCTGTTTTTTTTGTGTGCACTTGTATCTCCCTTAACTTGGAAATCCAGAAACGCCTGGAAGTGTCCAAGGCCAGGTTGGATGGGGCTTGGAAAAACCTGGTGTAGCGGAAGGAGTCCCTGCCCGTGGCAGGGGGTTGGAACAGGATTATCTCTGGGGTCCCTTCAACCCAAATCATTCAGTGATTTTATACGCTCTATTTTTTCATGTAACGAAGCAACGAGATTCCTCCTCTCTACAAATTTAAGTTGAAACACGGGGTCTGACCAGTACAGGGAGTATCACACAAACGATTTATTTACTCCATTTTCATACACGACTTTTTGCCCTGTGAGGGCGGTGCCCCCTGCGAGTGTTCCAGGCCGGGTCGGACGGGGCACGGAGCCACCCAATCCGCCCAGTCCACTGAAGGTGTCCCTGCCCACAGAGGCTGCCTGACGGGGGCCGGTCCTTTACGGAGGGCCCCGTGCTGCCGCCCCGCGCATGCGGGCTGGGGGCGGTGCCGCTTGAGGGGCCGCGGGCGGGCGTGGCTGCGGTGGCCTGCGTCGCCATGGAGGGGGACCGCGGGCTTCGCGCCCCCTGTGCCGGGAAGGCACCGCGGAAGAAGCACCGCGCGTCCCCTCTGCCGGGGGCAGCCACTCTCCCGGGCAGCCGGACCGGTGTCTCCCAGACGTGCCGGCGGCGCCTGTTCGGGAGCGCGAGGCCTCGCGGGCCCGAGCCCTCTTGTAAGCGCCTCTCCCGGGCGGCGGCGGGGCGGGGGGGTACAGGAGGCTGGGCCGGTACTGGCGGGAAAGGGTAGGGGAAACAGGACCCTGCGCTGTGTTTTGTCCGGTGTGTTCTCGTGGGTAAAGATGCTAGGCAGGGTAATCCGGGTAAGGTTTTTCGTAGTAGCGATCTCGGTGTCCCCCCCCAAGGGTTTGTTCCTCACACCTGTGCCCAGCGCAGCGAGTCCTGTGTGAGGTTGGGAAGGGGTTTCGTGTTATCCATGTCCCTCACGGCTTGGAGAAAGCAGGCTGGAAACAGGAGTGTTCTATTTAGCTGCTAGTTAGCAATAGGAAGGATTTTTCCTTCTGTAAAGTGCCTTCCCTCCATTTAATCAAGTTGGAAGGGAACATTTAGAAATGGCAAGACAAAAGCCTTGCTCACCTTTGAGAGAATACCGTAAGAATTGCGTAAAGTCGTTATTCAAAAGGAGCTGCCTCGTTGTTGAACGCAGTGCAGCAGATAGGAAGCTAAGAATTTGAGACCTGTTAAGAAAAAAATGGAGTTCAAGGGAAGGGATGGGAATCAAGCAAAGGCTGACAGAATATAGGGAAGACCAGCGTGGGATGTCTTGATACTGGGCTGATCTTAGTAATTTAAAAGTAAAGCTTTGCTGTTAGAGGGTACAGTGAACATTTGTTTTTGCCTTGTTCCTGCTCTGCTGGCTCCTGCTCTTGTATATATTTAGTGCTCCTGTGCACAGGACTGGGTGCAACCAGCAGCCTGGAGGTCTTCCATATCCGTGAAAAAAAAGAAGGAAAAGGATGAGTCCTGTCCATATATCATCCTGTCCTGAATTCCCAGGAAGCTTCAACCAAAGGGCTCTGTGTGGCCCTGGGAGAATGCAGTGTTTCAGACCCAGTTTTTAGTGCGGGGCTGGACACTCCTTTGTGGTCATAAAAGTGTAACTCTGGAAAGTTTGGCTGTTTGTGGCTCTTGGATAATGAAAGAAAAGCACAAAGCTAAATAACATAAAATTAGTTTTAGGATAAGAAAATATGACTCTGAAATTTGATGCTTTCTGATTAATTGTGTCATTAATGCCATTTGGGATTATATACAGCGAGGACCAGTTTATGTAGAAATCCTTGATACTCTTAATAAACTCCATTTAAAACTGATTTATACTCAAACTACTTTGAATCAAGGTAAAGGTTGCTTCCAAGGTGGTGGGGTTTTTTTTTGCTTTTAATCAACCAGTTTCTAAAACACCAGAAGTATTTCTTTAAGTCTGTTTTTTGTTTTGTCTTGATATACTGCTGAAAGAAGCAAATTCAGATTTTACATTGTTTGTGATAATAGGGTCAAAAAGTGTTATGGGTGTGGAAGGTGGGAACAGGTAAAGGTTCCCCGTTAGAAAAAATAATTAAATTCTAATATTGAAATTATCATTACTGAACTAAATATTTATTCTCTAGGCCTGAAGAAAAAGCTCAGTGGGAAAAACCTACCAAAAATTAAAGAAAATGTTGAATACACTGAAGAGAGCTCTTCATGCAACCAAAGGTCAGCTAGAACTCATTCAAACACACCATTGTTAAAACTTGCTAGTAAATGATATTGTTTTGCCTTGTGAGATGGCTCTTGGAGCAATGGCGTTTGAATTATCAGTGCACTGATATTTGTCAGATTATTTATTGACAGCCCGTAAAGACATTTTGGAGTTGTTGCCTTTGTCTAAAACAGTGTAGCTCTGTGATCGAACTTGGTTCTGTTCAACTGCAGCAATCAAGTGAATGTCAGAGGAACAACAGACTTCAAGATAAAAGAAGAAGAACCAGAAGGAAGCAGTGTACCACTGAAGGTGAGAATGCTGTCTTGCTTTTTATGTACTAGTGATGGAAGATAAATCAGAGGAATGTGACATATTAAATTCTTTTTCTATTCAGGTAAAATTTCCTGTGAGTTATGTGTGTGTGTGTGCCCGTGTGACGTTTTTCAGGCTGAACTTGGTCCTGTATTTTGGATTACATTTTCTGTATCTTTTGCCAGAATAAAAGCCGTTGGAGCTGCTGTTAGCATGAGAAAACATCAATACTAATTATCCTTAACGAAGCAAGGCTGTAGGAATTGTGTTTGGTGGAAGAGATCTCAGTAGAGTGTGATTCCAGAGAATTGCTCACTTCTAGGTCAGGCACAGACCTTTGACAGATTGCTGTTGCTCTTTCTTGTGTTATTAAAACTGGAACAAAGTGATTGGAGATGATGGTGCAGAAGTGTTACAGGACAGTTAATACTGCAGTGGCAAGAGAATAGTGAACCAGGTGTGTTTGAACTGAAATCTGCTGCAGCAAAGGGCTCAGGTGATACTGGTATAAAACTATTTTTCTTTAAAATGTTACCTCTTCTTTAGACTCTACCAATTACTTACATTTTCTACAAAATGCCTAGTTTTGTAGAATCTATTGCCTACACATTACAGATGTTTGTATTTACAGAAATGGTGTAGGACTCTGAAAGTGAGACTGGGTGTCTGAAAAAAAAAAAATAAAAGGCAGTGAAGTTCATTACTCCACCAGTGTTGTGCTTAAGTTCAGTTGATGTCAGTATGCCTTCAATGGCAGTCTCATCCAGCAAAGATTGTAGGATCAAATGATGGGGTATTTGTCATGAATTTTAGAGCTGTAAGTCAGATTGCAGGTATTTTAATGTGCATGAAAAATCCTGCTACAAATTACACTGTGAATAGCAGGCTTAAGTGGTGAAGTACTAGGCAGTGAGTTTTCTCAGCATCTGCTGATGTAGGATATTTAAATGCCTTTCTTTGTCTACAGTCCGTTTTCTCAGGTTGTTTGTATTGATCTTTTAACTTTAGGAATCCAAAATAATCAACTTTGAAAGTAAAGGAAGTTTGAAGAATGCTGAAGTGACTTCAAGTGAGTATAATGGCAATACATTATATTATTAAATATATTTATATTAAACTAAATGTAAAATTAATGATATAATTTTATTTCTATAAAAGTACTGGTCTTGTACTGTGCTGTTGTTGTTCTGGTTCTGACTGTGATATTAGAAAGCGAAGGTTTTGAGACCACTGGCTGGAATTCTGTCTCTTATTGCAGCATGTGACTGGGCTCACCTGAATTGGTTGTAGGCAGCACAGACAGACCTACAGCCCCTGAGATAGTCTTGAGCCCAGCGTGTTGGAAACCACATGATCTTGGTTTTATCATTGACAGAACTAATTGTGGACATGAGTTCTTCAGTTTACTCAAACCTGCATTTCTAAAAGCTTGTGACCTATTTAAGAATTACCCTACTAGAGGCTAAATTCTTCAGGTATGTCTTGTGAACCTTGGGCAGCGAAGGTGTCTTCTCTTAGCTTATGGTAGTGTATGGAAGTAAACAAAGGATGCCCTTTGTTTGCTTCTTTAACTGTATTATCACTCATACTGACATGACAATATTTAGCTCATTACAGGAATGAAACTCAGATAAGGAAATCCTCATGACAAGATGGTAGACCTTTTTTAGCCACCTTTTTTGTCTCTTTCTCTAGGTACAGAAATTACTCTTCCCACAGGTGTTTCCACCTTTCTCATAGAGTATTTAGATGAAGATTCAGCTGTAGATTATAGCACTATGAGCAACAGCCTGAAGAGTTATTCATCCCCTGAAACGTTCAGAGATAATGATTCAGGTGAGACTTTTGGGGGACTTACTCTAAGTTTTATTTGATGTAGAAAATGTGAGGAGACTATCTACAATAGAAAGACTAGCTGCCTCCCTTGGTGTGACTTACCAGGTTACATCTTTGCTATAAACCTGTGCTTAACATGGAATCTGTGTATCTGTCCTCTAATCTGCTGTGAATCAGGTTCTGGTGTAATTTGAATCCTACTTTAAACCTACAGTATTCACGGTTGACACAAGCTGTTTACTGGGAATGGCCCACAAATGTGCTTTCAGTCAAATTCCTTCCAAACTTTTCTGCAGCTGTTTGAGCCAAGACAATGCTTTAATTTTGCTTTTTAGTTCCTGTCCTGCAAATGTGATTGCTTTCGGTTTGGTCACAAATTTAATAACTTGAATTTCAGCATAAGAAGTCTGCATTTACATTTTTTTATGTCCAGAAGGATGCAATTTTTACTCTGTGGACCCTAGCAAGTACAAGAACTCTACTCTCCTGGACTCCAGCAAAGCAGTGACCATAGATAAGATACCACAGATCTCAAATGTTTCAGCAATATTAGGTAATTATTTTCTACAATACTTGAGGATATTATAAACAAATTTCATTCTGGTGTGAGGAACCTTTATAAAATATGTAATGATGATTTTAGGTAAGGTCTGTCTGCATAATGGAGAGCAGCTCCCTGCTAGTAGTCTGTGTTTGCTTCTAATGTTGTGCTTTCTAATTTAGTTTGCACTAAAAAATTGTCTGGTCTAAGCTGTCATACCTTTTTCATTTAAAGTTTAGCTTTCATGTTTTGGGTTTTTTTTAGAACCTGTACCAGAGGATTTTCCAGACCGATGCATTAGAAGGTAATCGCTACAGCAGACTCTTTGATGGACCTAAATATTCAGGCTAAATGTTCAGAAGAGCAGAAATGTTCTTCTCTTTTGAGTAATACTTAAAAGAAAGGCCAGTACAAATAAGCCTCTGCTCCTGCAAACACTTCTGTGGAGTTTCAGCTACCTGTGTCCTCACTAACTTTGATACTGGTGGAATTTGAAATTGGTCAGGGAAGAGGGAAGTCAGTGTAAGAGAACTCAATGAAGGATTTTATGGAAGGAGATGACATTTATTTACAAAATCCCTAAATAAGTTGCTTTTATGCAATTGCATTAATTCTGTCAGATTTCATTCAGTCACAGCAAGAGGTGTGTGCTCAGGTGGTCTGGCCAGGCTTGTCTGTGCAGTAGAGTGTGAAGGGTACCTGTTGTCAAGTCTTCGTTAAGTCTGACATTCTGTGCTTGCCCAGAGAAAAATCAGTTTTTGGGCAGGTTTTTTATGTTCTTTAGGAATCACCAGCTTACATGGGGTGCTCCTTTGCTTTGGAATGCTGCTGACTTTATAATATAACCTTGGGCCAGGTGACTTACTGCCTGTTGTTAGTGTTTCCTTGCTTGGAGTGCATCTGCCAGGAGGTGGAATGGTGTGTGTGTGTGGTGTGCTGGGACCCTGCTGACACCCCCCTGTTGTTGGGTGCCAGGTTTTCTCTGACAGGTTGTCTGTGGTGAGGTTTTATCACAGAGAAGGGTGTTCTATACTTGGCCTTGTCACAGAGCTGCCTTCAGGCACTGACATAGAAACCTGAGGAACAAGGAACAGCATAATTTCTTTTAACCCTTGTGCTTCTCCTTCCAGTCTTACATGCAGACATTTTCATTCATAACACATACCAATCTTAGTGTTACAGATCTCTACACAGTTGATTCGGATTTTTCTTGTGAACCTAATTTCACCTGCATCCTCCTTAAATATGTTCTGTCCTACAATGCCAAAGTGCTAAGTGTTTAGCGAGTCTTCTATGGGTCTTAAATTGCAACAGTCCTCAGGATAAGCTGTATGACTTGATAAACTATCAAATAACTGTAAAGGGTGATTAAGCAACTCCTTAACAATATTTTTTTAAAATAAGCTTTATCCCTTTTCACTCAGCCTATATTTTCCTAGGATTTTCTTATTAATAGTTTTTTTCAATGTTAACATTCATTCGGAATAGTTGTTCTTTTTTTTCCTCCTCTTCTAGAAAGAGACCATCAAATTGCAATTACAGTTCTTCAGCATTAAGCATTTCAACTACGCTGGCAGGTAAAATATGACCTGAAGCAGTTGTACTAGCTGTGAGAACAGAATATTCTACCCAAACTTAAATGATTGCACAGTATCTAAACCAGGCTTCTACTGTGTCATTTGTCTTCCAGCACAGACTAAACTCAGTTATGTCTAGAAGGGAAAGTGTAAATTGAAAAATCATCCCAGCAAATAAGACTTGGTTCTAATTAATGTGTTAGGGGAAGAAAACAAAAACAATCAACCAACTAAAGCCTCAGACCCTGCATTTTTCCATTTAATCACCCATGATGCTCAATGAAAATTGACATTTCTTATTTAACTTACCCAGAACAGAACTGTTTGTGTCATGCTCTTTACTTGAGCTTATTTCATATAAGTCTCACAAATACATTGATTACACTGATGTAAGTATAGTTCTGATCTGTGACCAATATGATTCTGTCTGGCCCAGGTACCACATAATTTCCACCTGCTCAATTTTGAGTGCAATGGCAGCAGAAGTTGCCACTGGTAAAGACTGCTGTGATTATACAGGTCTCTGGTCCAACAGTATTTACCCAGCTGTAAATAGCCAGGTGAACATAAGATTAATAAGCAGCCTTGTTTAAGGAATGGGAGAGGAGTAAAGCAGTGCTGATGGTGGGGAGAGGGAGATGAGCATTATATTGGAGGGTGGAACTGTGTTTTGGAATTTTTCCTCTTTGAAAACCGTCCTGTAAGTCATGGGGTGGAGAGTAGCTGTCTTTGTCTCAAAGTCAATTAATGTGTCGGAAATCTGTCACAGGCAAAAAACTCTGTAAAATAACAGCTGCCAGAGAGAGAACTCCAGACCTAAAAAGTGGTATGCGCTGTTCTTCACCGTTAGGACCGGAAAGCAAGGTGAAAGATCCTTAATAAATCAGCAAGGTTGTAACACAAATGGCTTGCTCCTTGTATGGGTGGAAAACTCCACCTAGAGGAATAGTAGCTCCTGCTACCCTTGTAAAGGGGTGCTTGCAGCCCGGGCAGAGTGAAGATGTAGCTTGCCTCTCCCTCTCGATAGAACAATAGTCATGGATGTCCCCAAGCTCACTGTTTTTCAGACTGGCTGTCAGTGGTACTGAAATGGGTTGTGTAGAGCTTGACTATGCCAGAGGGACTCTAAAGTGATTACCAGGCTATAGGGATTCACTTTGTAACACAAAATGTAATTGTTTCACTATTTAGTATGATAATCAAACAGCTAAAGCCAAAAGGATGAAGAAAAAAGCCCCCAGTTTTAATCCTTTAGAAGAAGGTTCGTCATCGTTTAGGCAGCTTGATTCCCCAGGAAACACTTCAGCCAGATCAAAGGGGTTGACAGCAGAAGTTCTGCCAACCAAACCAACAGATGCTGTGGTGGTGAGTATTCCCATTGTGCTGCACTGGTTAACACTGGCATGGAATGGAAGTGGGAGTTGTGAATCCTGAGGAAAGTTACAATTAATTAGGAGAAGTGGCAGGAAGTGCCACATCTGAAATGTCCATGCTGCAGTAAACTAATTCTTTGTTTTAATTTTGGAGAGCATAAGACCAAAAAAACCCTGAATGACAGGAATTCAGTACTGAAGAACTAGTAGTAATTCTAAATGGAGTTCCTAAAGTATTGTGTACTAGGAGAATGCCTTAAGAGTAATAATAAACAGCAGAGACTTTGAAACTGATACTGAGTTCTTCTCTGTTTTTATTTAGCAAATGACTTCCACCATGCTAATCATGGAGGAAAATAAAGTCCTAAAAAATCCTGGTAATGCTCAGCCTTTAGAGCTAGATGTGAGTGTCTATCTGATACTTTTTTTTTTTTTTTTTTTTTTTTTTTTTGAATGATTAAAACCAAAGAAACCATTCCTTGTGGCACACTCCATTTCTGCCTATACATATGTTACACTGCAAATTGCACAATAAACTGTGATAAATTCTGGACAATGAAAAAACCTAAACAACCCAACCTAGGAATTTGGTTTATATTTTTACAAATGTAATGTAAAACTAGCACTAGTATCCTTACTTGCACAAACCCTTTGATTCAAAATTGGTATTTAAATGCTAGTTTGAATTTTTTGGCAGGACAGGTAGTACAGTACTGCCACTTGTCTCTGCACAGTCGAGCTAGTGCATACTAATAAACAGAGAACATCAGGGTCTAGCTGAATCCCTAAATAATTTTTTTTAAGCAGTAGAATATCTTTTGCACAAACCAACAACTGTTAGCCAATCTGAATTATTGTCTGTTACTTAACTGGGCAGTTACTTCTGTATATTTTGTATTTTGACGGAGCTGTAGCTGAGCTTGTCGCCGGTGTGCAAAGCCTCACCTGGGGAAGACCTGTTCCCGAATACCACAGGTCCATTTGTAAATTCAGAAGAAATTGTTCCTGCATCTCTGAGCTCAGAAAAAGAAATTATTCCTCAAAGTCCAGAAGAAAAGAATATTTTAAAGGTTCTGATTTTATTGCACTTCTTCAATCCAGTTTTATCATGCTAATTTGTAGTGTACTGTATATTTAATCCTTACAGTATTAAAACTGCTGAAGAGAATGTTTAAAGCTTTGAAGCTTTTTATCACCCTTTCCAATAGCATGTTGAGTGTACACAAGTAGTCTTAAATGTTTTCTAGTGACATGTCTTGAAATCTGTATGTCATCTCTAATTTCCCTAGAAGAAAGCTAAAAGAACATTTCTTCAATGGGAATAGTTGTGTGAGTGAAATGTCATTAATATTTCAGCCTCTGTGTGACAGACGAGAAGTCTGCTCCATCATTAGAATGTCACCAGGCCAGAGGCCTTCCCAGCTCCAGCAAGTTCCAGTTAACTGGAAAGAGTTCCACCTTCCCAAAGGAGTGCCTGAAGGTAAAGCAGTATAGACTTGGTTCACTGTGCAGATGCTAACTAGTTAATTGAGTGTTTAAAGGTTGTTGGGCTTTTTTTTAAAGCCTGGATATTTGGAAAAATCGCAAGGCTATAAAGAGTAAAAGATGCAGAAAACTTCAAATCTCTGGCTTAATAGTATTCTTGTACAACAATACTTTATTAAAACTGCACTAACATTTTCTCCCCCAAGGATCTTTAGCATAGGAATTAATACAGTCATAGGCTACTTTATAATTAAGGCCTTATTATTATTCTGTGCTTTATTTCTAGGGTGAGTAAGCCTGAGTTGAACTTAAGATCTGGTATTCACTAGCCCCCCCCAAGTAGTTCAAGTTATCAGTAATCTTTTTCTTTAAAATCTATCAGTTTCTCATAAGGTTTCTGTTCTTTCTCCTGAAACCCTTAACATAAGGAAAGCTCATTTCTTCACTTCCTAGATTTTTGTTAAACAAAAATGAGAAATGTGAACAAAACTGTCTCATCACTTAACAGAGGTAAAAACCCCACACTTTCCCATATCTTGTGAAGTTTCTCATGAAGTGTCATCTATTCTGTTTTAATTCAATACAGAGAGACTGCATAAGTGTGGCAGCTTTCAAAAATACCGAATACACAAAAATTTTCATCTTAGGTCCAAATGTCTTCCTACTGTATTACCAGTTGAGTTATATGCAGCATCTAGAATGCAGGGAAGTGCTTGTAAGTGTGTGTGTATGTATTAATTAATGACACTCACGCAATGCTTCTGTACAGATGAAAGAACTGGGATGCTAGGTCATGTGCCCAGGCAAATTGTGGTAATACAGAACACAGGTTGTACTTAGTGGGCAAGTGAATCAGCAATCAACAAGTGGTGTTGTCAGAACAAAAGTTTGGTTTTCTTACTGCTTTTCTAGAGGGTCCTGGTTTGAGGAATTATACCCACTGTGGTGGGGGGTTTATGATGGATGTTTTATTCTCTGCTCAAGGAGTCTTTCGGATGATGCTAGTTTTCAAGAGGAATGTACATATACTCAAAACTATTGTTCTCTCTTCACTGGCAAATGAGACCTGCAAGATCAGATTCTTCCAGACAAATGCTAGCATTGGATATATCTAGTGAATGTCTGAACAGCTGGTCAGATCAATGAGCTTTCTCTTACATGTGAGAATGTGCCACTTTATTGATAATTATTTATCACTTTTTTTTTCCCCCCAGATACTATTACAAGTACCAAAAATTGGATCTACTGTAAACAGAGATGAGATTTTTGGCTCTCAGCAGGAGTTAACAGAAGAAATTACCATCTTGCTGCTGTGGCAGGGTGAAACAGAACTCCTAACTAGTAATTAATCTAGTAATTAATGGTTGTAATTTTTTTTGCATATATGTTGTTTGAAATTTAGTATTATGTGTTTCAGTAAGCTAGTAAATACTCAAATACGTGATATTAAATTATTTTGTACAGCAACTAGATCCTGTTCTGGGCATTATTCTGAAGGATTCCATAAAGATGATTCTTCAGTTTGTTTAGATTTTTAAAAAGTGTCACTGAAGAACAGCAGACCAAATTGCATTAATGGATTTACTTTTGGCTTTTTGCTAAGATTTCTAGTTTTCTCTAGTAGCATTAGCACCTAAAGATATGACCTCTGTTTAAGTGTTAACATTGGCTATGAAGGTAACCCTGTGTCCTGGGAGTGTTTATGAAAGCATTTATGTACTCTTGGGGAGCCAGAATAGTATGCCACCATTAAACTTCTTGAATGCTTAGGCCTGCAGAACTTGGAGGTACAGGACTGTGTGTTCTGCTGTAATCTGATTTCTGAACATGAATACAGGTCATCTTCACTCCATCATCACTGTGAATTGGCTCTTAATGATCAGCACTGTGTCACCATTCTGGGCACATCCACTGCCCAGCCACTGCCTTCTCAGAGTCCTTCCTGTTTCATCTCCAATATTTTGTAGTATCACATCTCTCAGTCATTGTTTCTTCTAGTGGCTTCAGACTTAGGGAAAGTAAATGCCTTACATGAACACAATGCTGAGAAAAACCCTTTTACTAGCTGAACTGTTTGAAGAAATGGATATTAACATTCTGGATTTTCAGGTTACTGCTCACACTGTGTCCACATAAGTCAGATTCCCAGTGCTTCCAGTTCAGCTTGTGGATTGTTAATTCATAAATGTTGTTTTTAATGTGCTGAATGTCTCAGAAAACACATTTTTTTTCCACTTGAATTCATTGCACATTAAAGTAATTTGGACTCCTACAGTGTTCTCACTACAATGTCCTTTACTCAGACTTTTTCTGGACAAAAAGGGAGTTTTTCAATGTTTCAAAATGGTAGTATGGCTTTCAAAAGTTTGAGTTTGTTTCTCAGTGTTATCACCCTGGAAAATAGTTCTGTATTTCTAAAAAGAGCCTGACAAGAAGACATACAAAATCCACAACTTTAGTTTGACTGCATTTGAAAATACCTGCAAAAGTTCAAACCCTTATTATCTATTCCCCATTGGGCTGGGGTAGAAGGGAGTGCAAATAAATCCTGCTGGATTAGTCTATGAATAAGTATTGTATAAACATTCTGTATGGCTCAAGGTTAAAAATTATGCCATTAAGCTATTTTTCTTTTAAGCATTAGTAGATTGAGTTCTGCCAGTAACTCCTTGGAGTCCTGTCAGGTATGCTTTTAATTATCAATATCCTTGTTGTTACAAATACTAAGTCACTAGTAATTATGCAAGAATCTAGAGCCTCTAGGAGACAGAGGTGAGCTCCTTGATGTAGCTTTAAGCAAAATTGAAAGTTACATATTTAGTAAGTTGTGCTTATGATGATTATTCAAGTAAAGGATGGTCTGGAATAAAGATGTGTTTATTGTAAAGGTATTCTGGAAGTCATAGGAAAAAACGCTTATTTTGCCCCAGGCCATTTGGTAGTGTTATACAAAGAGACTAATACTGGCAAGCTAATTGGAAAGTACAAGAGAGGAAAATGGGGTCTGTAACTAAGGAATTGGCTGTAGCAGCCCGAATATTGCTGGGGTTTGCTTTTGTTTTTCTTGATGTGATGAGGCTGTGTAGGAGGACAGAAATATCATTCATCACAATCTCTTGCCCTTCCGTTCAGTTATGAAGGCACTGCTTCTTACCATCTTTTGTCAGACTCTTAGAGAAAGTGTAATTAATTTCCAGGCTAGCTCTTTGCCCCAGGGAAGGAAATTCATTTTGAGGCTGCAACAATCTCTGCTCCTGTTCTGCTGTTCTCAAAGGAAAGGCATTTTCCCATAGTTCAGTTTTCAGCTGAAAAATTACTACATAAAATTTCATTCAGAGTGGAAACTGGCTCTTCCATATTGGTGGATAAAGGTTACGGGTCATGGCCAGTTAATGGGTAGGACAGAGGAGGTTATTTGTGCAGTGATTCAGGAGAGGAATCTGTTCAGTGTCAGTCTCTCCAGGGCTGCTCTGTCACAGCCCAGACATGATGAAGTCTTAATGGCTTGAATGGAATTGCTTCCAGCAAGTCAGTCGATGCAGGAACTCTGATAATCCTTTATCACCAGGAATTGTGCATGGCAGATGTATGTTGAGTAAATCTATTATACGTAAATCTGTAAGAGGTTTTTCTTTAACACTGTTCAGTTATTTTTGTTATCTGAAGTGCACTTCTAGGAGACTTTGACTTCAAGTACCCAGAGATGGTGGGAGATGTGTCTTGTACTGGAGTGCTACAAGGGTACATGTACAGGCCAGTGGAGGATAAATGGTTCTGATTTGGTTCATAATCTTTAGACACAGAAGAGAGATGGCTGGGGTCCAAATCAAAATATGCTGAATGGACACATAATTTCACTTATATTTAAAGGGACTCCATCAGCTTGAATTGTACTGCATTTGAGCTTAGCTAAATCTTCATTGCTCTAAGTTGTGAAACTACTGAAAGCTGAGTTACATATCCTGGCCAAAATTCTATCATTTTGTTGTGTTCCCTGAGGACTTTTTGTATTTGAGTCTGTATTTATGTGCTCCTCTTGAAGCCAGGAGGCTTTCACATGGTGAAAAGATGTAAAAAATTGGTCATGTATAAATCTGTAGCAGGCATGGGTGTCTTCTGTACAGAACAAGGGGAAAAAGATGCATCTAAACATTAATTCCTGGTTTGTGTTAGAATTATCTCTACAGCTTCTAGTAGATGGAAAACAAAGTTCCTACAGAGGGGTGATTGTGAAGAATCATTGTGTAGATATGTTACACACGTGTTAAATTATGCCTTTAAAACAATCTGCTTAATTTAATCTTACATCAAACGTTGTTTTAGCTTAATTTCCATTTTCCAGGGAAAGCAGATGAGTCAGTTTTGTCAGTCCTTAATTAAACTTCCTAGCAGTGTTGTATTTGAACAGTGAGACATTGAAGGAGACTGCTAGCTCTTACCAGGGTTTTTATTTCACTAAAATATTACTAATAAAGAGTTTTGCAAAAAGGCACAGATCCTTTTCATTTTACAAAACCTATCACACTTTTTTTTTTTTTCTTATAATTTGTTTTGGAGTCAGGTGCTGGGCTTTATGTCCTAGATAATCTTGTGGATGGATGTTTTACCTGTAATGATGGCTTCTTCTGCCATCAACTACACATGTTCCACCTTCCCTGTAGGTTTTGAATCGAGTGCATCTGAGCTGAGCCATTCTGCTACAGCTGTGGTCGAATCGCTTCGTGTACCTGGCAGGAGAGCGGGCAGGAGTTGGATTTTCGAGGTTTGGGGTAAAAGACGTTACCTTTCTCTGCTGCACCCCTGTACGCATAGTCCCGAAGGCGCTGGGTACAGCCGCGAGATGGATCTGATGCCACGATCGTGACCTCCTCTCGCCTTCCTGGGGCTCCTGCCTTTAACTTCCGTCCGAAGAAGGAAAACACAACAGCGGCGCATTATCGCCGCCCCCCGGGGGATTCTTCGGCCCTGCCCCCGGCCGAGCTCCGCCGGGAGCAGGCGCTTTTCCCGCACCCGCTGCGGCCTCAAGAGCCGCCGAGGCGGGTGAAAGAGGAGAACCCCGAACTCCCCGCGGGGTCTGCGGGGCTCCGCTCTCCACGTGGGCCCGCCCCGCCCGCCCGCCCGTCCCTCCCCCCCTCGCTCCGTCCCTCCCCCCCTCGCTCCCTCCTCCCCTCCTGGCAGCGCCGGGTGACTAATTTCTGTCATATGACTGTGACACCGAATGGAGCGGGGCGGGCGGAACTAGCCGTGGTGAGGGGACGGCGCTGCGCGGAGCCCAGCGGCTCGGCGGCGGGGGCAGCGGCGGCGCCCCAAGATGCCGCCCACCCTCTTCCAGAAGCTCTTCAACAAGAAGCACGGGCTCATCTCCCCGACCAGGGACGCTCGCGACGACTGTGTCTTCAGGTAACCGGGACGGGGCCGCGCTCCTCCCCTGCCCCAAACTTCTGCGCCGAGCTCCGAGCTCCCTCCGCCGCCCGGAGGACGCGGGGGCTGGCAGACTTCGGCAGCTGCTCAGCGACGTGCCCCGCTCCCCCCAGCCCCGGGGGATCCGTCCCCCGCCCTCCGGGGGAGCGCCGGGGCCGCCCCGGCCGGGCCCCTCCGGCGGGCGCGGGGCGGGAGTCCCCCGGGACCGCCACGTCGGGGCTGCCTCGGTGCCTCCGCTCGGCTGCCTCCGCTGCCGGGGCCGCCGCTCCCAACGCCGGGCCGTGCCTCGCCCCCAGCCCGCGGCTGCCTCCCCTTCCCCGGCGTGTGTGGGGCCCCAGTCCCCGCGGGTCCCTCGGGGGATGGCCGGGGGACGGCGACAGGCGGGCAGGTCCCCAGGGAGCAGCCTCAGGAACGGGGAGAAAACGTGAAGTTTTGGCCAAAAGAGGAGTCGGGCTTTTCGTGAAATTCGTTATGCTCTGACCTCAGTAGCACCGGATCAGCTGAGCGGGGTCAAGCTCAGGAGGGGGAGCAGGGCAGCCCGAGGGGGCGGGTGGGCTCGCACGGCCCGGGCCTGTGGGGGCCAGGGCAGGGAGAGGCTGCGTTCGAGTGCTCTGCGGGGCCTGGGGCTCGCCCGGGGCCTCCGCGGGCTGGTGTGCTTGGAAACAGGTAGTTTCTGTGCTGTTGCACGCGTGAATAATGGTCACGCTCGAAAGAAATGCCGTGTCTGCGTCCTGGCAAAGAGAGAACCTGCAATATTCTTTTAAACTGTAGTTTGCCACCTGGATGCAAATACAATCTGCTTCATTAGAAAGAGTTACGCGCTTCTTGAAGCGCACTTCTAACTGTGTGATGAAGCTCTCCTTCCACCCGCTGCCTTGAAATTTACTGCCTACAAATGATCAGCCCTTGGGCTGCTCTCTAACGGGAGATCTCTGACTGATGGGCTTCATTTTCTGTGGTGGGATACCCCTTTTAACTGCAGTATTTAGCAGTTTAGATGGATAATAGTGTATCTGCAGTTATCTAAGCACAAGGGTTTTCAAAAAATATTGATGGGACTATATGAGTCCTCAAGGAGTCAAGACATGCTCCTGGACCTTACCTGGAGCTCACACAACTTTTGAAGACACTGATCAGAGGTGCTTGCACACCTCTTGATATTCACTGTGGAGGTGAATCCTTTTTTAAATGATCTTCTCTAAGAAACAAAATGTTTTAATGATGTTGATGTCATCTTATTTTCCAAATCATCTTAATACTGGACCAGAGGCCTTGGTGGGGAAGAGAAGGAGTACTAGGACTGCTCTGTATAATTGTCGTGCCTTTTGCCTTGCCTTCATGATGGGTTTGTCTAGAGACTGGTGCTTCATGCAACAGCTGCAGTGCAGACCTGGGGCATAAATGTGGGGATCACACCCGTGTTGAAAGGAGGAGAGTGAGTACTTGGCAAGGTCTTTGCTTCCCTCGTCATCTGTATCATTCTGTGCCAAACTGGGTCTGAAATTTATAGTGCTGTTTTGTTTTGTGATGTGAACTGTCAACTGGTAACTGGTGAATTTGCAGTTGGGGTTTTTTTTGGTGGACCCACAGGTATAATTTGCAGGGAAAGGCTGATGAGGCTCTGGGAAGGGTGGGAGATCCAGCTCTGACTTAGAAGAACCAAGTAGTATTTTTGAAGACTAATACAGATGCTTTCTAGGCATATTGCCTAACAGCTGCTTTCATTTTCCAAATGGGGCTAAGTTTGTAGCTAAAATCACAACTAGTGAGGATTATCAATTCCTGGTGAAACTTTCAGATAATGTACAAAATAGAGACTGTTATTTAGGACAGCTGAGTCTTTGGATGCTGGAAACATGCACTTTAGAGTTTAGGCTGTTGCTGGTTCCAGTGAACTTGAATGCAACAGCCTCATCAATTCCATTGGTGCAAGGTGATGTTTTACGGATTGATAAATTGTATCTGTTTACAGCCTTAATAACAGAGCATTTCCCAAATATTCTGAGCGCTGTTATTTCTGTCTCTCTTCCCTTTGAAAGATTTGGTCTCTTATTGAGGAGACTGTGTAGAACAACCATAAAAATGCATAAATTCTGTAACTATATTTTGTGAATAATATGCACTTGGAGAGAAAAACCCAACTATTCTGGCAATGACATTAGTATAGCAGAACATTTAAGGATGATTTTGCCACTTTTTTTTTTTACTATGAATATATTTTGCATTTTTATGAGGCTTATTGTGAAAATTCATCAGTTCTACTTATCTGACCTTACACTGTTTCAAAAATAAAACACTGCTTTTCAGAAGAAGCATTTTGTTTAGTTGTTGATTTGTTTGTGGTAGTTTTTTTTTTTTTTTTTTTTTTTTGTTTCCTGCCAAGAATCTCTTTCTGTGCTGGGAGTATGTGAGATTTTGTGAGCCTAGGTCTAGCCAGACTGTGTCAAACCCTTCAGGACTAGGTGCTGGAGAAGTTAACAGGTTTAGTAATGGGACCAGTAAGTTAGCAACACTAAAATGGGACCAGTAAGTTAGCAACTGTAAAATATTTGTTGAGGTGCCAGTTTGCCATTTATATATTTTTTTAATATATATATATATGCAGTTTATTTTACAGAAGAAACTTTAGGAAATCACAGCAGATCCACTACTTGTTAGTTTTTTAGCTCTTCCGTTTAATGCAGGGCAATTGGCAGACTTGGCCCTTAGACTGAAATCTCTTGGTACAGCTTGACATTCACATGGTGAGTAAGAATATTCAAATTTTAGTGGTAAAATCTGTTGACAAGAAACACAGAAACACCTGCAAGTATTCTAGGAGGGAAGAGTCAAGCCCTTACATTCCAAGATGTAGAGTACCTGCTGTCTACTGCAAATAATACTCACATGAGTGGATTTTCCCTCAGGGTTACTATTACTATAAATAGAATCTCTTGGCCATATTGTAGCATCTGGCACAGGCTGCTGCTGGTGACAGGAGAGCTCAGCCCAGGCTTGGGCTGTTACAGTTATTAGGAAAATAAAATTTCACGTAAGCAGTTTTCTAGAATTATAGAATCAAAGTATTCCTGCTGTAAAAATACGTAAAGGTGTTCACATGAGCTGTAAGCTGTATGTGTCTGAAATGGAAATACACTTTAAAATAGTAAATAAATGAACCCTGTTCCAGTAAAATAGAAATAATCTTACAAAAACTTCCTTAAATTAAGCAGAAGCAGCCATGCATTTCTGCTGTATATTATATGGGCACACAAAACATTCCACTGGACGTTTACATTAGTGACTGTCACAGATAGTGATTTTCAGCTGCTGTGTCTTTCTTGGCTCTCCAGGGATCCACGTCAGCCCTCTGGAGAAAAGGGAGCTGGTAGGTCACTGAAAACTCAACCAGCTTTTTGTTCTTCAAAATGGGCTCAGTAGATTTAGCCCAAAGCTCAGTAAATTACCAAGAGGGCTGAGGCTTTATATCCTTGTCAAAATGTGTGTAGTGCAGTATTTCCAATGGTAAATACAGCTGCAAGGACTGCAGCAGAGTTTCTGCAGGAGAGTATGTGTGTTGGGATCCTGACTGGACTTGGAGCGCTATTAGTATGTGGCAGGGGGAGAGGGATGATCTTGTAACACTGCACTATGGGACTTGCACATTTTGGGGCTGTATGTAGGAGGGAAACTCAGTGGGGATTTTTTCCATCTTATGTATAAAGTTCAAATACTCATTCCCTTCTGTCTCTAGACATCCTGCCTCCCTAGCTGGAGGATAGAGGGATTATTAATCAGAAGTTCTTTTTACACTACAGCTCAATAAAAGCCTCAGTGTCTTTTTTTAAATTTTAATCTAGGGAGCTCTAAAGAACCATCTCATTCTGAGGGGCATTCCACTGATGTTTGCAAACTCTGTTTTGCTCTTGTTAAAGCAGCTGTTGTAGAGGTACTGCTGTGTGGTGATTGTTCAAGCTTGACAGAACCCCTTCCAGTTTCAAGTTTTACCAGCTGTGGTGGGTATCTTTGGGCACATTCTTCCTTTAGGACTTTGCTTTGGTTATTTACGTATTTTTGAGAATGAGTGCTGTTTTGCAAGCTGGGAGATTCAGGAATAAATAATTTTAAATGTTCTTTATTATGGAGAAAGCCATTTTTTGTCATCCCGGAAATGTGCTTTCTTGGGGTCTTCTAGTAATATGTGCTGCTCCTTTATTTGAGAGGATAGTTTGCCAGGTTCCTGAGATAGGAAAGGCCTCAGGCTGACTGCAGAGTAGTATTTCCTGAAATCTGTCTAGGCAAGCATTCCCTGTCAGCCCAGACTCTTTCTGTTCTCTGTGGCAGTGAGTTTAAGTGGTATCCTGAGATGTTTCCTTTCACATCATTTTTGGCAGCGGCATTCATCAAGGGAATGCAATAAACCTAAAGTTGGAAATGGGTAGCTTGATACAAAGATGCTTCATGAGCCAGTTCCTCTGCAGAGCTATTGTTCTTGCACAGTAAAAATGCTACATGCTTTCTTACAAAGGCATAATTGCTTCTTGAACCAGAGGTTAATTTCTTGAAATAAAGTGCAAAGAGACTTAGAGACATTTATTAATGTGTAGCCAGGGACTACTACAGCTTTTTAAAGTGGAGGCTGGAGTAAGGTGAAGGAGGAACACAAAAGTTGTCTTTATACTGGTATTTCCAGTCAAAAGTTTTACCCACAGAACTTTATTCTCAGGAGCAGGTAGCTTTGTGTACAGCTTGGCTGAGCCCAGGGAAGCAGATCTCTTGCCAAACTGTGTCAGTTCTTGGGAGCAATGCAGCCAGCAAATTCCTGATCCTAATAGCTCTGCATAAGGCTTTTTAAAGCTGTTCCTCAGCAGTGCATCAGGCCAGCCTGACCAAAACCTGTTATTAATGAAGCAGCATGTTTTATGTTTGTTCATTTCTGGCATTCTGCAAGGCTTTTTGTCAATATTTGTAAAACTCCTGGAATTTCACCACCTCAAAATCTATCTTCCAAAAGAGCGTTAGTTGAACCCTATTTTGTAATAGCTCCAGCTTTTATCTTTTTCACTTACCTGATGAGTTTAAAAAGCTTTCGTGCCATAATTTTTAAGACTATTCAAATTCTTAAACATCTAAAATGTTACTGTGCTTTTATTAAGTTCATTTCTGCCTTTTAATGTCCTTTTAAGTTTTGCTTTTTTGTAAAAATCCATCTCTTCTGTAATGTCTGGAAGAGTATGGTTTTGGCTATTTGGTGCTTTCATTAGCTTGAGTGTACCAACTTTTAATAAATACTTCACTTTGATTTATGCACAGTTTTCTCTATGCTATGATGACTTTGGCTTGTGTTTTGAAATATATCGCTGTTTTCTAAAGTACTTCTTTGTGCCAAAATCTGTTTTGCATTTCCTGTCACGTAAGTTTTTATGTACCTTCCAATGCTTAAAGTCAATTTTCGTCTTGGAAACAGAGACATACAAGCTACAAGATTCCACTAAGCACCTCTGGAACTTGGAGATAGTTTTGATAATTTCTTCTGAAAGGGCCACCCTCCAAGCCCTCCTTGCCACCATTCTCTAGGTCTCCCAAGTGCTTCTCCAGGTAGGAATGTGGTGCTCCTAAAACACACAGCATGTCCTTTAAAATTAGGTGCAAGCTTTGAATAAAGCTGCAAGCTGGGTCTGTACAGTGACTGAAGGAGTTGATAATCAGAGGGTTGGCAGTCCATCCAGTGATTATTTACTCATATTATCACCAGATCTGAAGGAATTAACTTGGATTGATATTCCCAGCATGCTAGGTGCATGTGAGTGCAGAGACTGATGAAATAATTTGAAAACTGTTGGGGTGCTTGTGTCTGCCTGGCTTTGTGCCTTGGGAAGTTTTTCCCTGCCCTGGTGGGAACTCTGCCTAGCCCTTGCTTCACCTTGGCTTCTTCCCATCACCTGTGGAACAGGGAACATGAGCAGCGAAGTGAAAAAACCCTCTGCTCATTTTTTCTCTAGTTTTTTAGCAGGAGGTAAAGCTCATTACAAAATGAGCTAACAGGTGAAAGGTCACCCTTGCTGCCTTTCCTGCTGGCATGTCTTGTGGTGGCTGGGAGCTCGTGGTGACTTGAGAATTTGGCATCACGAGGCTGCCCTGCACGTCCTGGCCATCATGAGGTCAGCTCTGTCAGAGCACACTCTGCTTCCTCCCAGCCTGCGGCATCGCTTCTTCCCTATGGGATGGCCTGAGTTGTCTGGGGATAGCTGCAGTCTCCTGCCTCACCGAGCAGCCCTTGGAACAGTCACTTTCTTGGTTTCCCTCCCTGCATTTCAACTCCTTCCTCGAACTTAGAAATCTTTTTGAGGAGAGGTTGGAGTGAGTGAATCATGTACGTATAGATATACTCAAGTGGAAATGCTTCTTTACACTTGGGTTACACTGGCAAGTGTTGTAAGGAGGTGTTTCTACAAACTCTTGGGTTCTGTTTCTTCCCTTTCCTACTGCAGGTAAAATCATGAGGCATGAGGATGTACCAAGAGCATGGGGTGTATGTACCTGATTGTGCACTGTGAGGTCGTCTTCTTTTCTGAAACAATTCCACCACTCGTTTTCAGGTGACTGAGGGTGTGTTTACATGTCTCATGTTACAAACCTTGCTGACTTGGGATGATCAGCTCCTCTGGTTGATTGATAGATTGTCCTTGTGTTTTCAAAGGGCTTTATCCCTTGCTCTGTGTATGCTTTGAGTTAGCGTATGCTCATGGTGACAGCTTGGATGAATCCAAGCTTCTGTTCTGGAATAAACTGGTCCAGTGTGACTTGGAGCCTGAAACTTGTGTTGTAATTTTGGCTGAATGCTGTAGGTGACCACTTCAGCAGTGTGTTTTACGAGTGGAAAGTAAAGCACGTGGTGGTTTCATGCTCAGCGGTTGTGCTGCCTCCCAGTGCTACATCTGGAGCTGAATGTCTGCAGGATCACATGTTTGTGAGTAACGTTAGGAAAAATGCAGAGCTCAGTTGCAGCAGCGAATCCACAGTGTGGTTGTGCTGGGCTTCCAGAATCAGCCAAGAGCAGAATTTGTCTCTGAGGACTTGAAAAATTTTGCGTTTGTGGTGTTAGATAGAGAACCTTAATGTGTAAAATATCCGCTGGAGGAGAAAAGTTATGCCCATTAAAAACAGGAAACAGTTTTAGTAATCAGTAATTGGTTTGCTAGTGCACCGGCTGTTCTGTTCCACCTTACAGTGAGTAGTAGCAGAATTCATATAGGGGAAATATTAATATATGGGAAATATATTTGAGCAAAATACATGTGATTCTCTTGTGCCTAAGGAATGTGACCATAAACACTACATTCAGTCACTAATTTCTAACAGTACCTGCCCAAGTATGTTCTGCTTCATAGACAGGTGAGTGGTTATTATGTAGTCTTTGTATTGAAAAGGATTTATTTATTTTTACAACAATGCATGGTTAACAATGTTGCTTAGTGCTCAACTGAAGCTTTTACTTAATTCTGCACATTTGCGTAAACAATCTTTTTCTTCTCTGAAACTGATAGCTTCTGAAGATACTATTATTCAGAACACAATATGCTGCAGAGAAACTTGTTCAAACATGTGAATTGCGGCACAAAATACTCCATGAACTACATCTAGAGTATTAACAGTGCATGTATGTGAGGTGCATCTGCAAGTAAAATATGCTTGTAATAAAGTTTTTTGTCTTTTCTAATTTCATAGCTCTTATCAAGCAATTAAACCTTTGGACGTAAACAGTTTGGCTGTATGTAAAAACTTTTTATATTTAGCAGTTTTGTCTGATGCTTTTGGGTTGATAATCTGGATATCTTCCAGCTCTTGTATATTATCTGTCTTTGAAACTCTGGCCTTGAAAGAACCCATTTTGTACAGGTGGAGGACTCTGCAGTGCTGCCAGTGTCAGTAACAACAATCCTGGCTGTAGGTACCCCCTGCCCACGTGAACAGGGTTAGCTGTACCCAAGTGTGGGCCTGCAACAGCCCCTGCTGATAGCAGTGAGCTTCAGGCATGAGAATGATCCATCACCGCTGGTCCTGCTCTGTTTCTCCAGGATCGCAACATCCTCAGTAGTCATTTTGGTCTAAAATGAGTAAAATACGTCACAGAAACAATCACATTTCCTTTACTCTGGGTACTGATCATGCCCTGTGCATTAATGGTGTTTCATGCCCCTCCAGATCTGTGTGTGCCTCACTCTCAGCATTTTCAAATGTTTTTTCCCTTGCTCCAGCTAAAATGTCAGCAAAACATAAAATTTGTAATAGTACCAGAAACCTTATACTCTTCAGTTTGTGTGATATAGAGCTGGGAAGAAACGGTAGCCAAATTACAGTTCTCTTCCATCTGTTTTAGTTGATAAATGAAGAAATTTTGAACGCAGTTCAGCCCTGACTTTAGATCCTGGCTATGTGCCTGTTTAAGCCGGAGTAGTATCTTCACCCCAGTTCCTGTGTCATTTTCCACTCAAAGAGAGAGAAGGTAAATGGTTTGAGCATTGCTCAGAGGAGCTGTTGCTTTGCTATATGCCTTCTTATTTTTATTTTAGCCTCAGGAGCTATGGAAATGGTGGCTCAAGGAGTGCAGTACTTGGCCTTGCACTCCCCTTAGTAATTTCTAAACCTTTTGATTGACTTCAGTCGTGTCTGGTGGAGACTGTGAGAACAGAAGTCTGAGTGAGGTGAGTTTCTCTAGTAAAAATGCTGTGGGTGCTGTTGCGTGCCTCCTGCGCTTTGGTACCTGTGAAGCTCTGAGCTGGCTGCACCTCGTCTATTCCTGTTTCAAATGGCCATGTCCATGGGGACAGCCACAGTATGGGCATGTTGGAGGAAGACAGTAGTCATGTGGTTCCATAGTTTGCCCTGCATAGGTTGCAGGGGACAGCCTCAAGAAAGGTCAGTCCTGGACTACTGCGAATACCAGAATATCAAAACCTCTGTCAGCTGAATTATTTTGCTTTCTGATGAGTATTAAAGCACACACTGTCTGCTACATAACCACATTTCTCTTGTTTCATGCATGTCCCAAGTTAAAATCAGGCCTCCAAAGCCTGTGTGCTCAGCACTTAGTTTGCCACGTTTGTGGGTAGTTATGGAAGGCTTCAGTCGGGCAGAAGGTAACACATCACGTGTGAGGAGTTCAGTGGGAAATGAATGAGATTCTTGACGAGTATTTTTGCACTCTCCCCACGCCACCCCCGTGCAGCCTTACCTAGAAAATGTTCTTGCCGTTTGGAGACTTGGCTGAATGGTTTGTTTACTCCTTTTCATGAAACTTGACACCAGAAAATTGTAGCAAAAAACTGTGTTAGTTCAGGTGTTAATGAAGAATGGGTGCAGATGATAAGCTGTGTGGTTGGGTGTGCAGGAAACAGGCGGGAGGGTGTGCTCCTTCTCAGAAGCTTGTTCTAGTTGAATGACGTTATCTGAACATCTGAGAAGCTCTTAGGGACAAAGTCTGCCAGAATTTTCTTGTTCCTACAGGAAAAATAACAGTATTACCCCTTAAGACAGAGTTAAAGAAATGCCTCAAATGTCAGGACAGTGAATTGGCTTACAATGCTGTGTTTCTATTTAAAGGCAGCCCAAACTCTGACATAGAACTTAAATAGTCAGACAGAAAAAGGTGGTTGGTTTTTTCAGTACTTAAATGTTTCAGCTGCTCTGAGTTACTGGAAATTACTCTACTTGCTCAGTAGAAAAGGAAATTGTTCTACTGACAGCATGGAGTACTAAGAAGCTGTGAAAATGAGCATGGTGGTTTCTTAACTGGGTATATTTACTAGTCATATAAGAGATACTAATCATGAACTTTCCAAAACATATAATAAAAATGTATGGAAATAAAAAAAAAGAAAATCAAAGCAGCTTTAAGTTCTTTTGAGGCTATAACAGAATTTTTTCTTTGCATAAAGAAATATTTATCAAACTTTCTTCAGATAAGCTAAAATACCATTTTGTAATAAGACTAATTTATTTTACTTTTAATAGGGCTTTTTTTTCCATACTATCTTGTTGGGGTTTTAGTTTAGTCTTAGGTTTTCCTGTTAAAGGAATTTTCTCCCATATGCATGTTGCTAGGGGACAAATAGCTGTACTTAAGAAAGACAAAAAGGGGAGTGGGGCGGGCCTGGCTACTCTTTTGTCTACACCTGGGTGTGGGGACAGTTCGCTCTGAGCGTCCGGAGAGAGAAGCTGCAGAGAAAGGAGCTGCTGCTGCTTTCTTTTTGGCCGTTCTTTCTTCCTGCTGGAAGCAACGCCGGGACCCCAAAAGCCGCTTTTCCCTGCCCTGCTGGAGACCGAGCTGTGGCTGTCCTGCTCCGCTGCTGCTTCGAGCTTTCGCTACGCTGTAGCCCTGCTCACCCTGCCTGCCTGGGCCTCCGTGGGTTTTTTCCCATCTGGATACATCTCGTCTGCCACCCGGGATTTGCGTTCGTCCCTGCCATTCCAGCCTGCTGTTCCTGAGAGTCCGGGATCGGCTGCCCAGCGGTTTGTGAAGCCTTTGTTCCATCCCTTCCCGGGATCCCAGGGCACCAGAGCCGCGGGTTTCCCGAGCTCGCTCCGGAGCGCCCCCTGCAGCCGCGGGGGAACCATCGCACCTGCCCTGCTCACCGGGAGCCGCCAGCGCCCCTGCCGGCTGCGAGCGGAACTGCACCCGAGGGGAAAGGGCCTGACAGCCGAGAGGGCTGGGACTGGGTTTGTGATTGCTGTTACTGCCATAGTTGTTGTTGTTTTGTTTGACTGGTTATATATATATATATATATATAGTAAAGAACTGTTATTCCTATTTCCCACATCTTCGCCTAAAGGCTCTTGATTTCAAAATATAATAACTTGGAGGGAAAAGGGGTTATATCTGCCACTTCAAGGGGGGCCTCTGCCTTCCTTAGCAGACACCTGTCTTTCAAAACCGAGACAGATCTTGGCGCCCAACGTGGGGCCTGAGGGCATTAAGAGATAGAGGTGAAAAAGGAATAACAGTTCCTCGATAACTTTATTTTGTGTGCTGGATATTGGAACCTTGTTAGGCAGCACTATGTGGTCTAGTTTACCCTGGTTTGGGTGGCATGTAGCCGTGGCTATATTCTTCCCCTTTGCAGCTCCTTACTTGAATATGGGTCCTCTGACTAAGGCTACCATTGCTGTTATCCAGCTTGCGTTATGGGTCGAGAAGGTGAGGAATTCATGGGTTTTTAACTTCCTCCGGAATGTGGGCACATGGATAAACAGCTATCACACACTGAGCACATGTTTTTGGGGTTATGTTAACAATGGTACCTTCTGTGAGGAAATGACACCAGGGGAAGTTTTCTCCCAACCCCTCAACCAGTTCTTTGGGCCCACCCCATCAATTTTCGAAGGGTTTAAATTCCCTCTGAATACTAACCATCTGCTGCTGATAGGCCTACTCTATTTAGCATTCAAGGATAAGTTGAGATTGGCTTGGATATCTACCCGGACACCAGCCCCAGAGACTAGAGATCCTGCCCCAGAACCTGACATGGCCCCAGAGAGTAGAGTTCCTACCCCAGAGCCTGATCCTGCTCCAGAGCCTGACACGGCCCCAGACACTAGAGATCCTACCCCAGAACCTGACACAGCCCCAGACACTAGAGATCCTACCCCAGAACCTGACACGGCCCCAGACACTAGAGATCCTACCCCAGAGCCAGAGCCTGCCACAGCCCCAGACACTAGAGATCCCGCCCCACAGACTGATACTGCCCAACAGTCCACCTCAGAAATGGACTACCCAAACTGGGTGGGGGTACTGGCAAAAGGGATGCAGGAGATGTGCCAAGAGATGGGTCAGGTGCGCCAGGGGATATGCCAGGAGATGGGTCAGGTGCGCCAGGAGATATGCCAGGAGATGGGCCAGGTGCGCAAGGAGATGTGCCAGGAGATGGGCCAGGTGCGCCAGGAGATATGCCAATTGCTAAGGGAATACACCTCCTCAGCTAGTGAAAAACCCTCTCCCTGCCCCAAAGAGGGTGAGTCCGATGGTGCAGCAGTGGAACCCACGGATGTTACAACCGTCCAGGCTTCAGCTGAACCACAAGGACAACCACAGCCAGCAGCAGTCGCCCCTGTGCAAAGGAGGAAGTATAAGACCAAATCAGTACGACCAGTTAATGATGATGGGCAACCAGGGCCCTCACAACCAGCAGGAGAGCCAGAGCCAGAAATCATTACTGAGTCCCTGTCGCACGACAGTCTCCGTGCTATGCGAAACGACATTGTGCGAAGGGGGCGTGAGCCTTATACCACCTGGCTGCTTCGGGTTTGGGACCTTATGGGCAGAAGTGTGCAACTGGATAGTGGTGAGGCAAGGTATCTGGGATCGTTGACCCAGGACCCAGGTGTGGACCAGATATTTGTGAGGGAGCCAGGGCCTCTCTCTCTCTGGGAGCGGCTCTTAATGAGTGTGAGAGAAAGGTTCATTCACAAAGAAAGAATGCAGGAGTATCATCATAGAATGCAGTGGAAGACACTCGAGCAAGGGATCCAACAGCTAAGAGAGGTGGCAATATTAGAGGTACTCTTTGGGAAGGATGGACAGCATGATAATGACCCCGATAAGGTCAGGTGCACAGGACAGATGATGTGGAACCTGGCAAGGCTAGGGCCATCGCAATACACCACCTTCATTGCAACGATTGATGCTGACAATACCCGAGAAACAGTGGGCTCTGTTGCCAACAGGCTCAGGCATTATGACAGCATGATCAATGGCCCGCTGAAAGCTCATGTCTCTGCTGTGGTCCAGGACCTCAAAGAGGAGATGAAGGAGAAGATGGAGGAGATGAGGGAGGAGATGAGGAGGGTCAGTGTGGCACCAGTGCGAGTCACAGGCCCCCAAGTCAGAGCCCGTCGTCCCCCTGCTAGAGAGAGAGGGTACACCCCACGAGCTGAGCTGTGGTTTTTCCTGTGTGAGCATGGGGAAGACATGAGAAGGTGGGATGGGAAACCCACCTCTGCCCTGGCAGCGCGGGTGCGTGAACTCAAGGAGGGAGGCACTAACCGAGGGGGTTCCGCTAAGGTGAAGGTAGCCTCAGCCTCCCGTGACCGAGCTGCCAGGCATTACAGAAGGGAGGATGATATGCCGGATCCCCTTGAAGGTACCTCGAGCATGTACGCCCAGGGAAAGAATGATAACCAGGGCTAGAGGGGCCCTGCCTCTAGCCAGGAAGAGGCACGGGAGAACCGAGTTTTCTGGACGGTGTGGATCCGATGGCCTGGCACATCAGAGCCACAAAAATATGATGCATTGGTTGATACTGGGGCACAGTGTACTTTAATGCCATCGGGACATGTGGGGGCAGAACCTGTATCCATCGCTGGGGTGACCGGGGGATCACAGCAGTTGACCCTTTTGGAAGCTGAGGTGAGCCTGACTGGGAAGGAGTGGCAAAAGCATCTGATTGTGACCGGCCCAGAGGCCCCGTGTATTCTGGGCATAGACTTCCTCCGGAATGGCTACTACAAAGACCCAAAAGGACTCAGGTGGGCATTTGGGATTGCTGCTGTGGAGGCAGAGGGCATTAGGCAATTGAACACCCTGCCTGGACTATCTGAGAATCCTTCTGCAGTTGGGCTCCTGAAAGTGGAAGAGCAACGAGTGCCAATTGCCACCTCGACAGTGCACCGCCGGCAGTATCGGACAAATCGAGATGCTGTGATCCCCATCCACAAGATGATCCGCGAGCTGGAGAGTCAAGGGGTGGTCAGCAAGACCCACTCACCCTTCAACAGCCCCATCTGGCCTGTGCGCAAGTCTGACGGGGAATGGAGATTGACTGTGGACTATCGTGCCCTGAATGAAGTGACTCCACCGCTGAGCGCTGCCGTGCCAGACATGTTGGAGCTCCAGTACGAGCTGGAGTCCAAAGCAGCAAAGTGGTACGCCACTATTGACATTGCCAATGCATTCTTCTCCATTCCTCTGGCAGCAGAGTGCAGGCCTCAGTTTGCCTTCACCTGGAGGGGCGTGCAGTACACCTGGAACCGACTGCCCCAGGGGTGGAAGCACAGTCCCACCATCTGTCATGGACTGATCCAGACTGCACTAGAAAAGAGTGAGGCTCCAGAACATCTGCAGTACATTGATGACATCATTGTGTGGGGGAACACTGCAACCGAAGTGTTTGAGAAAGGAGAGAGAATAATTCAAATTCTCCTGCAAGCTGGTTTTGCCATCAAGAAGAGCAAGGTCAAGGGACCTGCCCGAGAGATCCAGTTCCTGGGAGTAAAGTGGCAAGATGGACGACGTCAGATTCCCACTGAGGTCATCAATAAGATCACAGCAATGTCTCCGCCGACCAACAAGAAGGAAACACAAGCTTTCCTAGGTGCTATAGGTTTCTGGAGGATGCACATTCCCGAGTACAGCCAAATCGTGAGTCCTCTCTACCTGGTTACCCGCAAGAAGAATGATTTCCACTGGGGCCCTGAACAGCAGCAAGCCTTCGCCCAGATCAAACAGGAAATTGCTCACGCCGTAGCCCTTGGCCCAGTCAGGACAGGACCAGAGGTGAAGAACGTGCTCTACTCTGCAGCCGGGAACAATGGTCTGTCCTGGAGCCTCTGGCAGAAGGTGCCTGGTGAGACTCGGGGCCGACCACTGGGATTCTGGAGCCGAAGCTACAGAGGATCTGAAGCCAACTACACTCCCACCGAGAAGGAAATCCTGGCAGCTTATGAAGGAGTCCAGGCTGCCTCAGAAGTAATCGGCACTGAGGCACAACTCCTCCTGGCACCCCGACTACCGGTGCTGGGGTGGATGTTCAGAGGAAAGGTTCCCTCCACGCATCACGCCACCGACGCTACTTGGAGCAAATGGATTGCCCTCATCACGCAGCGCGCCCGAATTGGAAACCCAAGTCGCCCTGGGATCTTGGAAATAATTACAAACTGGCCAGAAGGTGAGACTTTTGGGTTATCTTCTGAAGAAGAAGAGGAGCAGGTGACACGTGCCGAAGAAGCCCCACCATATAACGAGCTACCAGAGAGTGAAAGACAATACGCCCTCTTCACTGATGGTTCCTGCCGAATTGTAGGCGCTAGCCGGAAATGGAAAGCCGCTGTATGGAGCCCCACACGACAAGTTGCACAGGCCACTGAAGGAGAAGGTGGATCGAGCCAATTTGCTGAGCTCAAAGCTGTCCAATTAGCTCTGGACATAGCTGAAAGAGAGAAGTGGCCAAAGCTCTACCTCTACACCGATTCATGGATGGTAGCCAATGCTCTGTGGGGTTGGCTGGAAAGGTGGAAGAAGGCAAACTGGCAGCGCAGAGGAAAACCAATCTGGGCTGCTGAAGAGTGGAAAGACATTGCCACTCGGGTAGAGAAGCTATCCGTGAAGGTCCGTCATGTAGATGCTCACATCCCCAAAAGCCGGGCTAATGAAGAACATCGTAACAACAAACAGGTAGATCAGGCTGCGAAAATAGAGGTGTCCCAGATAGACTTGGATTGGCAACATAAAGGAGAACTGTTCCTAGCTCGATGGGCCCATGATGCCTCAGGCCATCAGGGCAGAGATGCCACCTATAAGTGGGCACGAGACCGAGGGGTGGATCTAACCATGGACAGTATCTCCCAGGTTATCCATGACTGTGAGACATGCGCTGCGATCAAGCAGGCCAAGCGGGTGAAGCCTCTGTGGTATGGCGGGCGATGGTCCAAATACAAGTATGGGGAGGCCTGGCAGATTGATTACATCACACTGCCTCAAACCCGCCAAGGCAAGCGCTATGTGCTCACAATGGTAGAAGCCACCACTGGGTGGCTGGAGACCTACCCTGTGCCTCACGCTACTGCCCGGAACACCATCCTGGGCCTGGAAAAGCAAGTCCTTTGGAGGCATGGCACCCCTGAGAGAATCGAGTCTGACAATGGGACTCATTTCAAGAACAGCCTTATAAACACCTGGGCTAGAGAACATGGCATAGAGTGGGTGTACCACATCCCTTACCATGCACCAGCAGCTGGGAAGGTTGAGCGGTGTAATGGACTGCTTAAAACCACCTTGAAGGCACTGGGTGGGGGGACTTTCAAAAACTGGGAGATGCATTTAGCAAGAGCCACCTGGTTAGTTAACACTCGAGGTTCCACCAGCCGAGCAGGCCCTGCCCAATCCGAACCCCTACAAACAACAGATGGAGATAAGGTTCCAGTGGTGCACATGAGAGGTATGCTTGGAAAAACTGTTTGGGTAAAGTCTGCCTTGAGCAAAGACAAACCCATCCGTGGGGTTGTTTTTGCTCAGGGACCAGGTTGCACCTGGTGGGTGATGCAAAAGGATGGAGAGACCCGATGCTTACCTCAAGAGGACCTTGTTTTAGGGTGAACTACCCATGGATCTGCACTTGTATCAATATCAGCATGTATATTTGTATATAATTTGGGTAATGCATAGATTTATATGGTTAAAAAAAAGTTAAGTTTCATGTAACATGTTAGTATGGGAAAAAATTCGGGGTGGATAATGTTGGGGTTTTAGTTTAGTCTTAGGTTTTCCTGTTAAAGGAATTTTCTCCCATATGCATGTTGCTAGGGGACAAATAGCTGTACTTAAGAAAGACAAAAAGGGGAGTGGGGCAGGCCTGGCTACTCTTTTGTCTACACCTGGGTGTGGGGACAGTTCGCTCTGAGCGTCCGGAGAGAGAAGCTGCAGAGAAAGGAGCTGCTGCTGCTTTCTTTTTGGCCGTTCTTTCTTCCTGCTGGAAGCAACGCCGGGACCCCAAAAGCCGCTTTTCCCTGCCCTGCTGGAGACCGAGCTGTGGCTGTCCTGCTCCGCTGCTGCTTCGAGCTTTCGCTACGCTGTAGCCCTGCTCACCCTGCCTGCCTGGGCCTCCGTGGGTTTTTTCCCATCTGGATACATCTCGTCTGCCACCCGGGATTTGCGTTCGTCCCTGCCATTCCAGCCTGCTGTTCCTGAGAGTCTGGGATCGGCTGCCCAGCGGTTTGTGAAGCCTTTGTTCCATCCCTTCCCGGGATCCCAGGGCACCAGAGCCGCGGGTTTCCCGAGCTCGCTCCGGAGCGCCCCCTGCAGCCGCGGGGGAACCATCGCACCTGCCCTGCTCACTGGGAGCCGCCAGCGCCCCTGCCGGCTGCGAGCGGAACTGCACCCGAGGGGAAAGGGCCTGACAGCCGAGAAGGCTGGGACTGGGTTTGTGATTGCTGTTACTGCCATAGTTGTTGTTGTTTTGTTTGACTGGTTATATATATATATATATATATATAGTAAAGAACTGTTATTCCTATTTCCCACATCTTCGCCTAAAGGCTCTTGATTTCAAAATATAATAACTTGGAGGGAAAAGGGGTTATATCTGCCACTTCAAGGGAGGCCTCTGCCTTCCTTAGCAGACACCTGTCTTTCAAAACCGAGACATATCTTTTGTGCAGTTTTCAACAAAGGAATAATTTTGGTTAGCCTGAGTATGTAGCTATTTTAAAATGTGTCATCAGATTTTAGTTTTCAATTGAAGAATGCCCAGAAACTGCTAGGTAGCTTATGTTTGTGTGTTGCGTAAGGCTTTTTCTCACTTCGGGGTCAAAAGACAAGACACCAGGTATTATAGGTTTTGTTGGTTTGGGATTTTGTTGTGTTTTTGCCCACCTGGATTTAGTATATACTCATTTAAACACTGGTCTTTTTTATTAGTAGCTAGCAGGACAAACCAGCTGAATTGCACTCAGGAGGTGACATTAGTCTATACCCACATTGGAGAAAAAATCCATGCAAGATAATGTAAGATTCAGTAATGGCAATTGTTCTCATCTGTATGGATTGAGAAAACAGAGGAGAAGAAAATATACAGGGAAGAGGGAGTTTGACAAGAATTTGTTTTTTATATGAAACTTAAAAATTAAGGCAAATACCAAGTAGCCCAGTTCTATGAAGTCCTCAGCATCCTCACTGGGGTTTGAAGGCTTTCAGTGCCAAAGCCTTGAGCTTTGCTAAAGGATATTCATGCTGGAAGAAAAAAGATCACAAGAGCAGGAAAGACCTCACTGTTAGATCTGTCACATGTATGTATATATTTGTCTGTGTCAGACAAAATACATATATCTGTATATTTCAAAATATACCCGGGTGCCTTCATTTGCCATCATGGCTCTGAGTGTGCAAACACCTGTCTCACCTCACAGCAATCAGGATACCACAAAGCAGAAACCTTGCTCAGCTGTTGTCTGTAAGAGAAGAACTTTGGTGTTTCCCCCAGCTGTGAGACAGGTAAATTCATTATCTGTGTGCAGATAATGCACTGCACTGTGTAGACAAGCCTAAATTGCTGTAATGTAACACTGGGCAGACTCCTTTGCTTCTTAGATCAGAACCATAATGCTAAGATTTTTGCGATTTTGGGGGCTGATAGATGCTGTATAAATACAAGCATTTTGGAGTTGTCCTGTGTACAGAAGGTTACAAAGGTACATGTGCAAGTGTAGTTGGAAGCACTTGTATGATGCTGTGATTACATACATACATTTTACAGGATTTAGTGGTTTTATGGGCATGGTGGTATTCAGTCAAAGGTTGGACTTGATGATCTTGGAGGACTTTTCCAACTTCAGTGATTCTGTGATTCATTTTGCTTGGGATGTTTTGTTCCTTGTAGTGTTCTCCCTCATTGTCACTGTCCCTGCTTGGTGCTCTGCTTCAGGAACTTGTATTTACACACATGTACTCACACACAGAAGAAGAGAATTAATGACCATCTCGCTTTACCTTCTATTCTTCTGTTCTCTTCTTAGTGTTGTCCTGTCTGAGGCCTGCAGTGCTGCCTCTCCCCTCTGAAGGGTTCCCCTCGGTGCTGTGCTGTCCCTTCCTCCTTCTGCCACAAGCAGTGGGGTGCATCCTGTTTGGGGTTACTGCTGTGTCACATCAAGTGATGTGCATGAGAAGGGGAAGGGGAAAGGGAAACAAAAGGCCAAGGGAGTGATTACTTTGGCTTACTTACAGCTCCTTTAAAAAGACCACGAAAAAATGACCCAACAAAAATAAACCAGTCCAAAATGTCCTGGTGGCATTGACAGCTATTGCTGTCCAGCATGTGAGCCTTTCTTTCCTCTTGATGCAGTGGAATAAACAGCTTTGTGTAGTGCTGTGGCTGGTTCACAGCAGGTTACCTGCAGCCCTAGGCTGCTTCGGGTTCCACATTTTAAGGATGCTCATGTGGACAGACTGAAATCTGCTGGCAAGCTGTGGTGGTTGGGAGTGTGTGGAATTATGTTCACATCAACTCCATTACTACCAGCAAAAAGGGGTTTATTGAACATACAGTAAATATACATATATATCTTGATTAAGTAAAGCCTCTCCCAGTGGAACAATGTAGGTTTTATCAAGTGATTCTGTTGATTCTGTCAGGCAGAGCTGGTTTGGACTGTGTGTTCCAGCTCAGTTCCGTGATAAGGAAGGTGTGTGTTTGGAGTGAGGTTTTTTTTAGTGCTGATACTCAGGGAGGGCATGTTGAGCTGAACCTGGAGTTTCTTTATCAGAGACAAAGATTTTAGCAGTAAGAAAAGTTCTGGGGCATGTAAGGGCTGTGTTCAGCTGATGCTCAGAGCTGCCATGTATCTGTCATGTGGGGTTCTCAGTAACACTTGACTAATTCAGTTTTTCTGCTGTGGAAAATCCCTCTAGATGGATAGTCGTGTTGAAGAGCTTGGGCAATGGCCAGTCCTACATTGTATTTTGCATTCCTACCATTCTTGGAAACCCAAAACCATGAGCTTGTAGTGAGACTTAGAAAACCGAAGGGGATGGCAGAGAGCCTGAGGATACAGAGCTCCTTGTGGCAGTGAGCAAAGCACAATGAAGCAAACTCAGTAGAGCACTGTGTTAAGTTTGGTTTAAAGGTTGAGCAGGTCTTAGCTGATAGCTAAATGCATTTCTACACGTTATTCTGCTGTGGGGAACCAAAGTGTTTAGGACCTCACAGTTCCAGTGCATTTGCTTGAAGGTGCCAGGCTGCTCCATTATTCCATCAGTTTGTATTTTTTTTTCCAATGTTAAATGAAGTTGTGGCTTGTTCAAGCATCTGATTTTTATTTGTCCTCATGTCCTTATGAGTTACATAAAAGTGAAGTCAGGGAATGTCTTTAGTGTCTGCTCTATATAGATCTACCTGAAATAGTTTCAGGTCACCTTTACATGCTTAATTTGGAAAACACTTGAGCAGCCTGACTCTTGCCTTGGAGAATTGAGCAGTCTAGGGTCCTCACAGTAGTCTTGGGACCCTTGCAGTATCTGCACAAATCAAGATCTCATCCCTTCTGCAAATTAAGTAGGGGCCTGTTTGACTCGTAGAGCCAGTAAGGGAGGGATGTTCAGTGCATGGGCTGGAGCCAAGTCAGAAAAGTCGTCCCTCCTGAAAAGCAGCTGTAGGATAGATCCAGTCCACCTAGATATTCGTTAGTGTTATTTGGCAGATCTATGAAATCATTCCTAATTGTTTCAGGTTTGGAGCCTGGCAATAGCCTTGAAATGCAGTGAACTTGATGGTTAGTGGTTTTGAAGGTTAACTAAAGGGATGGGTTAAAGTCCTCTGGGCTTATGGCAGCAGGTAACCACTCTGTGTGCAGAAAGATTGTAGAATTGAGCCACATCAGACATTTGAAGGTGTTGGAGGATGCTTAGATGGCAAGTGACCAACACTGGTGTCAGGCAGTTGTTGATTCATGGGGAGTATCTATCATTAGGACTTGTGGGATGTTGGTATAAATGAGCATCATGTACAGATAGGACAGTCTGGGATTTCATTCCATAGATATGAATTTCTTATACTTGTTTGTGTAATCATCCTCTGTCTTTAGTTTGCAGTTGTTCCTGTGTAACTGAGATGGGATTTTGGTGAAAGCTGATGGGGGCAGTAAGACTGAGTCAGAACTGTGCTTAGGCATGTGCTGTAAGTCTAAGTAGTTTGGTTGCTCCCAATGAACCCTCTCATGTGCTTAGCACTAGGCATGTGTTTTAAATAAGTTGTAAAATCTACGCAAATGAGGAGGGTGAGACTGAAAGCAGACAATATTTAAAATCAAAGGTTTAGGGGGTCGTATTCTTCAGGAAAAAAGCTTTTGGCATTTAATGCATTTCAATGACACACTGAGCTTCAATGTCACCTTCATGGGAAAAATTGTCATCATATATTAATTTTATGTGACTGTCTTGGTAAATGACCTGGTAACACAGCAAGCTAAAGTTCACTGTAGTCCTCTACAACCCCAGAATTTGGACTGAGAGCAGCATTTTGGGATTATTGCTACATCAGACCTTGTTTGAACTAAGTACATATAAATAAGTGTCCACCAGCTTTTTCTACTATACACAGTTTGTGAAATTGCTTTACCATGTCCTGAAAATTTCTTTGATATTTTTAAAGCCTGTTGCTATGGTAACCAGACCCCATAACAGAAAAGCTTTCTGGTACTAAGGAGGCCAAGAAATTCATTTAACAGGAATAAAGCCACAGAAAAATAGCTTGTATTCTTTTTCCAAAAGCAAACAAACCCCAGAAGAAAGCCTGGTATTCTGAAGCAGCCTGGACCTGGATTATCAGATGGAAGGGGACACTGCTCTCAGGGCTTCAGAGCTTGGCCAGGGAGCTCACCCTTTGGACACTTGTGCTGGTCCTGACTCTCACAGGCGAGAATAATCAGGGAATTCACAAGCATCTTTCTCTGAAATAATACATATTTCTTTTTTTTACCTTTTTTTTTTTTTTTAATATGGAAAGGTTGAAATGATGTGATGGATTGGTTTATGGGCAAGAAAACACAAGTTTTGCTTCTCAGAACTGGATGTCCCTTTTGTGCTTTGCTAATACAGAAACTGGCAGAACAGGCATTACTTTTTCTTTGACGTTGGGGCTTGCAGCCCTGTTTTCTTGTGTCTCATGACTGAGTGAATCAACACCTAATTAAGCAGTCACATGAGGGACAGAGCAAAATGCTGTTCAGGCACTGATCCCTGTGAATCTTCAGAGGGTAACTACTTACATCTGTCTTCCTCCTTTTCCAAGGAACCCTGAACAGCTGCAGCTCTGCTTTTTTTGCCTTTTTTGTTTGGTTTTTTTTTTTTCTTTTCCCGAGGAAAAAGAATAGCACGTAGACCTTGGCTAAAGCAATGCTGCCTATGCAGATAAATGAGACCTGGGGTAGGGGGAAGGAAGACCAGGGAGTACTCAACAAAATCTTGAGGAATGGGAATGATTTGAGTTCGTGCTGGGGATGACTTAGCTGAAAGCCTGAAGGTATAGTCCTGGTGCATTTGACACTCCTGGAAATTTAACTGAAAATGTGAACGTTGGGCAAGGAAGTTGGGAGTGATCTGTGGGCTTTCTTTATATTTTTAATATTAGCTCTAATTTTACCACTTGCAGCTCCTTATGAGGGTCCATAACAATTGCTTTCCATCTCTGAGTGAAAAATACTTGTGTGGGGATTTATTGGGCTCTCAATTATCACTCAGTCACAAGTGCAGCAACCTTAATCAGTTACAGGACCGTGGCCTGCAGCCAAGGAATGCTCCAAGCCCCATGCTGCCTTGCCTACGCCAGATGACTTTCACCACCAAGGCAGTATTTTTTCCCCTTATAAAACTCACAAAACAAGTATTACAGGATGTTTTAATCAGCATAAGCAGATGTCTCCCTGCACCCCGACACAGCGGAGGCTCCCAGGTCATGCACAGGGCTGTGCAGCAGGTGCCAGTGTCTGCAGCCAGAGGTTTTGTGGCTGTCATGTGCTGGCACTGGAGGTACCAGTGTTTTGGGCACTCCATGGAGTGGCATTTCCAGGATGGAGGTATCCTGGCTGCCTGCGGCCAGACCGGGGCTTTCAGGGTGGAAAAAGCGAGGTCTGGGCAGATGCCCTGACCTACTGTCTCCTAGCACCCTGGGCACAGCATCACCCACCCTGGTACAGCTCGCAGGTTAAAAAGCATGACAAAAAAAAGAGCAGCTGTTTACATTCTAGTCTTTTAGCCTTTCCAAATGTATTTATTTTTAGATGTATCTGTCTGATTTAAAAAAAAAGCTTATTTAGGTGTGTTTGCTTGGTGCAAGAATCAGCTGATGTGTCAGGCATACCTAGAGCACACCAGCAGTTCAGTTATGCACCTTGCAGCTTTTCTCTTAATGTCTCCTGAAGTAATATATTGAAAATCTCAGTTTTCAGTAGGGTAAAAATAATAAAACTGCCATAGTCCTTATGGTTTCTGGGAAGTACATGAAAATAAAAGCCATAAAGACATTCTAAGCTGAAGATAAATACAGGGAATTCAATATTTGTCTATTAAAAAAATGAAAATTTAGGAGTATTCAGCCAAAGTACTCTTATTCCATCAGGAATCTTTCAAGGGTTTATTGTTATTAACATTATGGTTGATAGCAATAGTGGAGCTATGGTGATCCCTCTAAGGTGTCTTCATTTTCATGACAAGAGAGGTCTTGCAGTCAACCTTGACTCTCATTTGTCTTTTCTCTTCATTGTCTCATCTATTAATATGCACAATTTCCAAAATAAAAAGCATCAATTCACCATTTAGTTCCCTAAGCAAACTTTGCAGTTGATAAATCTGAGCTTGTGAGCTTGATTTTGTTTTGTCAAGTTAGTTTTGTGTGTGGATATAAGGATTGTTGAACCTATCACAACTTCTCCAGAACTACACAGAATAAAGAAGGAAACACAAACTGTCCCCCACAACCCTCCTCTGCTGCATTACATAATTCTGAGTGATTTTAGAAGAGTCTTTATTTCCAACAACTATGCTATTTTCAACTATGTTCATCAAAAGCAATTTGTATTGGAACTTTTTTCTCCCCAACTTTTTATTAAATGCACACAATACTGAACTATTTACACTTGATTTTTAATAGCTACAGCAGAAGAGTCTGCTCTGCGCACCCGAGCATGCACAATAAAATAACTGTTTGGCAGGGGGAAAATGCCCTGTTGTCTTGCAGTACCAGCTGGTATTATGGAGGTTTGTTCGGTGTCTTATAGTAGATTGCAATTGGAAATGCGATACAAAATGAACACCAATGTTTCAGTAGCCTAACCATGCATCAGATTTTTACTTTGATAGTTATTTTTATTTTCAGCATTTTTATCATGACTTGAAAAATTACAACAGTGGACAATCAGTCTGCTGAGGTCTCCACGTTCTTAAAAAAGAGATGATTGTTTCATGTCCTACCCTCCAGGAATGCTCATAGGCAGATTTGTAGTTGCCGATGCTCCTTTACAATGCTGGTAGAGACAGTTCATTCCAGTCATGAGACCTTGTGCTGGTAGTGAGAACCCTGTGTATGGAGAGTTTATAAATTTGGTTTGTTTTTCTTTCTTAATCTCATATCAAAAGCACTTTTTTCAGCATTTAACAATCTGGTTTCCTTTGAAGAATAGAGGACCCAGGTTTTGAAACTCCTGAGGGCTGTTTTCAGTGATCTTTCTCATCGTTTTGGCTCTTGCTGACCTTTGGCTGGGCTTATGTTTGTGTGTGCAAGTTTGTGTATGTGCTCCAGGTATATATGGAAGGTTCATGCTTTAACATCTCCACTCTTCCTCTCCAGCAGTGAGGAATTTTTTTTTGCAGGGATACAAAAATGCACAGAAAGCACATTTTTAGAAGTCTAGCTCCGTGGTAATCCTACTAAGGCAAGTATTTTGTAGAGAAATGGTATCCAAGTATTTCTAGTCAGATTTCAAATAAAATCCTAATTGGTTTTCTTTCTTTTCGTCTAGTGTGGCTTCCAGCTCCTACCTCTGTGCATTACTAAGCAATAAACATTTCTTGGCTCACTTACTGGCTCTTTGTTGTGTGCATTTACAGTGTGTGTGAGGGAAGCCTTCCTCCAGGAGAAAGACTGAAAAAACTTGTTAAGGCAGTGAAGACCAAAAATGAGTAATTTCATTACTTTTTAGCCTGCGGTTGGAGCAAACTTTGTTGTCTGCTTGGTTTGAAATCAGGTAATTTATACCCAAAAGGTGCATATGAGCCTTTGCAGTAGTTTTAAGTGTTTTCAGAAATGCCTTTGGATAGAGTGAAGAAAGTGATTTTTTTTGGTGCTGTTTGGTTTTGAGGGTTGTTTTGGCTTCTGTGTGTTTAAGAACGTGCCCCAGCCGCAGTCGGGCATGGGGATCTGCAGATGGTCCATTGGGCTCTGGGCTGCTGGATGTAGTTGAATACCATCACCCACATCTTTTCCATCTGCAGCTGGGTGGATGTGCATGGATACTGAAATACCTTCCTGGAAGGTGATGGGCTATGGCAGGAGATTTTGATCACTTTATTTTTTTGAATTTAAGTGTTTTTCTGAAGCAGGGTAATATTACCAGCTTTGTTTTTCAAGCTCAAATTTTACACTTAAAAAAAAGGAAAGCCTTCACCCTTTCAAAGAGAGGCCTGGATATACACCTAGAGAAGATGATGTTGCATATCTCATGTTAAAGATGGTCCAGTATTTTCTTGGATATGGGAGTGGTGACAGTGTGTATAAATAAACATTGAATATCTGAAGTCCTTCCTCAAGAAAAAAATATTCACTGATCTGGCCAAAGCACTGTTTACTCTCTGTACAATGTGAGTCTGTCTCTATTTGCAGAGAAATTCCTTCCAATATTTTTCCTGGTCAGTTGTTGGATGGAGGCTGGGTCAGCTTTCAAAGCACTTGTCTTTTAATATGCATCAGGTTACCCTGAGGTAAAATGGAAACCTTAGATGTTATTCCTGTAAATAAATGTTTACATAATACATGGCACTTGTCAGCATTGCATGTCTAAGAAAAAAGGTCACTTTTGACATCAGTAACCTTTGGAGAGTGGTGCCTTTGCCACACAGGTAAAGGAAGTTACTGTGCACTGCACATTCCTTTCATAGACCTAGAAGGTAGGTAGGAGTGGTCAGATGTTACTATTTTTATCTCCAAAAGCTTTGCATTTTAAGCTTTAAAGGCAAGATTTGGGCTTAAGGCAGGGGTGCTGTAACAAACACATGCCCAATTTTGCTCATGTGAGTAATTCCATTGAATTCCCTGGCGCTAGTCATGTATGAAAAGCCAGGTCTGTAATGTATGTGTTTGTGGCATGAGGGCCTCAATTCTTCATTTCTAAATGAAAAACTTCCTGTAAGGCATGGTAACAAAAGATAATGGTTTTATCTCTCTTTAGTTTTGCTGCTTTTGTGTCAAAACACTTGTCCAGCACCTAACATAAAAACATTACCTTCCTATAAAACAGCAACAAAACTGTTGTGGTGTCAAGAGATTAAGGGTTTCTCTCTGAACTTAACCCAGGAGATGTGTAGCAGAACAGGGAGCTTGGTGTTCTGCTTTGGAATCCATTCCAGAGGACAAGCAACATCTGACCTCTTGGGATTGTATGGTCTTGAGACCAAAGCTCATGAACAGGAACATCAGCTCACCCACTCTGTGATACAGGGGAACCATCGGTAGAGTTGGGGATGCAGTGGAACAGGAGATCGTGATGATAAATCTATTTTTGCTGCTTATGTATTTAAAATATTGGAAAAACCTGTAGGTTTTCAGACACTGGAAAAAAAGTAGGAACTATGATGCTGCAGCCTTTTGCCTTCAGGTATTACTTGAGTTTTATCCAAAGGTCATACAGAATTAATAGTATGAGTGCCCCACCTATGTCTGTGACAAGACTAGATGGCTTTTAATGTGCATTGCATTTCTGAATGCCCAGTTCCTTCTTCACTTCCCTGTCCATCTGTCTCATTTCTCCCCCACAGTTTAGAGATAAAAGTTTGTTAAGTAGTTCTTTGCTCTATAATGTTTGTTAAAAGGCTCTTTGCTGTTGTGATATGTGGGTATCCTTCCTAGCATGACCCGGGTTACCCCAGAACACAACCAGGAAACCTTGTTTACAGCCACCCGGGTTGCTCGGCTTTTCTTTGGGGGGGCATTATTTTGCGTATTCAGTGTTTTTCCCGTCCACAGCCATCCAATTGTCTTGCATATCCCCGCTTCTTTCCGTGTAATATTAATGAGCCCTCGCCGAGCACACAGTGCGCTCTTTGTTCGTACAGGGGAGGGGGAGAGGGACCGGGCGGGATGTGGGAGTCGCGCCGCAGAGGTAGCAGCGAGCGGGGACGGCCGTGGACTCCTCGTTCCCCTTCCCCGCCGAGCCCCTGCCTGGGGGAGCGCTCCAAAGCCGCTGTGTGAGGGAGGGCTGGAGCGCGGGGTGTCGCCGGCGCTGGCGGCCGCAGGTGGCCCGCGGTGACAGCTGTGTCACATGATGGCTGTCAGCGCGGGCTCGGCCACCCGCGCGCCCGGGCTCCGCCGAGAGCATCCCGCCGCTCCCAGGAATGTGAGGGCTGGGGGTGCCGGCTGGAAGGAGACTGCCGTGCTTCGCCCCCCCGTTCCTCGCCGAGCGGGCTGAATTCCCGGCGGCCGCAGCTCGGAGGTGCCGGACGGCGGCCGCGGGTGCCCGGGCACTCGGGTCATGAGACTGAGCCGGGAGCGCGGTGGCGGACAGGAGGATGGATGGCATTGACGGGTCCGGGCCGGCGCTGCCAGCCATCGCTTGGCTTCCCCGTAAATTACACTGATCTTCTCCGCAGCAAACCCTGCAAGAGATAAAGGAGCGGGGAAGACGGGCGCTCTTTCCTCGAGCAGAAATCCCGGGCTGTGCAGAATTGTGGGGCAGGTTTTGGATTATGAAACTCTAGGGCAGCGCGAACGCAGCCTGGTGCAAACCCCGACACTGCTGTCCTTAAGGTGGTTTTTGTGCTCCTGTTGCTAGGATTAAGACTTTTGCATTGCAGCATGGAGAGTCTTTTGTTTGAGTTAAATTCAGACCTCTTGATATGTCACCTGACAGTCTTGTGGTTTTGGATGAATATGGCTCATTGCTATTATTAACCTGAGTTGGCAACCAGGCACAACAGGAGTTTATAGGGATTTTGAAAAGTGGAACTGCTCGGGGGACAAAGATGCTTCCCAGGTACGGTCACTGCACAGTTCTTGAGATTATTTTAATTATTTGAAAGTTTAATATTTTCCCTGTGATGAAAATACTTCTTTTCCACAGATGTGAATCTTCTAGAGATTTATTTCTTTATGATTCTTACTATAATTTTATGCTAAATGGCACAATTTTTTTTTGCCTGAATTGATTCTATCTTGTAACTTTGCAAAGCAAAGTGCAGTCTGCTTGAATAATGTAATTTTGTTCAGTGCTAGTGAATTTAACTGAAAGGAGCTGTGTCTTGTTTGTGTATGGTTTTAATTAAAACATATTTCAAAAAAAGCTTGAAACTTGTATGTGTATGTGCAAATATTTGCATGCATATGTGTACCTAAATCAGCTAAAACCTGAACAGGTACTTTTTGAAATTACGTAAGTGAAGTAGTCCCAAAAATATTTTATGAAATCACTAATAGTGATTGTAATTCTGAAGGTGTGTGAATTGCAAAGTTATTCAGCATACTACACATCTTTAACAAAACCTTCCTACCAATGTATAACGCTTCAGATTATGATTAATGTGTTGGCTAGGCTGCACCTAACCTGTAATATTATGTCTTTTTGCTTGTGGAAAAGCATCTGTCTCATGTATTAGACTTTAGAGTATAAATTATGTATCTTAATGAGAGTCAAGTGACTTGGTAGAAGGGAGAAAAAAATGAAAACAAACTAAAGTCAGCTTCGTATACAGATAAAGAATTGGACAGAGCCAAGGAGCTTGCCAGCCAGTTGAAGTTCAGGTCCAAGTTTGTTATACCTTTGAAATACCTGGCTGACGCACTTTGTTCCTGGTGGACAGTATGTACTTAGTATAAGCAGCACAAGTTTCCTGGAGCTCAAGAAGTGCAGCTATTCCAGGTGAGGATTGCTAAGCTGGTAAATGAATGAGACAGAGTTAGAGATGGAGTGAGGAGCTGACCTCCACAGTGCTGCAGTGCCTGTGGATATGTCACCCTCTTTCAAGAGATGAAAAGCAGGGGCTTGGATTTGATTTTGTATTTTAAAGAAACATTATTTCCATGGGATAAACCTGAAACATGTCACCACTACAGGCAGTCAAGGGTGGTTGTCCCTGAGATGGTCCACCATCTGTCTATTCTTCCACACTACCCAGAACCCAGGTCCTGTGACTTCTGTGAAACCCCAGCTGAGGTAACCATGGCAGAGGGCAGTCACTTGGGGCGGTGGGTGAGCTTCTTCGCAATCCACCCTCGTGGGCTCCCTCCCTGCCCTGGCTGAGGCACAGACACTGGTTTTTCTGTGCAGAATCAGCAAGTGCTCACCACCACAGTCGCATAGCCCTGACATGACCTCAGGTCTTGTAAAGACAACTATCTTGCAAAAATTTTTCCTAAGTATAGGCCCTGTGGTTTCTCTACTGTAGAGAACTTTCTTCCTCCTTGCAGCCTTATGGTTGTGTTATGTCACCAGCACTTAAACGGAATCTCTCTCTTAAAATGCCAGCTTCGCAAATCAGCCATGCAGCCTGGACCATCCTTGTCATGTGAATCCTAAGAAACTTCTTTTGTGTTTCAGGTACTATTGTTAAAAAAATAAATAACCTACCCATGCCTCTAAAAGAAGATGGTCTTCCAAAGCTGCAAGCATCATTAAGATGCATTATAGTTCTGTTTTCATTGCTTCCAAATTAGTTGTGATCTTTTAGAATGGTCTGTGCAGCTGTTTTTGTGCAATAACGGTCAAATAATAAATTAATTACTGAAATGCAGTCAGAAGGTATTAAAGTATGTACAAGACCCTCCCCATTAATCCTATATACTCAACTTTTGTTTTATCTTCTCAAAGCCAAAAGAAAAAAAAAAATCTAGTAACAGATAATAGAAGTCTGCAGAGGCGTTTGGGCAGGAGAAGGGAATTCCTGGTTGGAGAAGGCATCTCAGGGCTGAGAGGAATATGATAGGATGGTTGGACTAGGCAAGGACCATTTTCCTTCTGGACTTGATCACCCTTCCCTGTAGCAAAACCAACTGCAGGATCCTAAATTCTGGGCTGTATAGGTACAGGTGAGTGTGCTTTGATGTGGTTGTACATCTCATAGAATGTGGAGATAATCTGAAATCCCAGTGCACTCAGTGGAACGGTCTCGTATTTACAATGTCAACTCTTCATGACAGATGCAGCCTCTGTCAAAGGCTTGTGTAGAAGCTGGCTAGGTCTAAGCACCATTGCAACAAGGGTAGTATCTGGAGAATCATCTGCAGGCACTGGAGATAAGCCCTGGAATCCCTGTGCCTCTGTTCTGATGCTTGTCTAGCAGGAGAATGAGGATGTTTCCTTCCGCCAGAGCCTGCGAGGGGAGCATGGGGTAAGGTGGACCTGTCTGCTCTGCTGGGCTGTTCCTGTCACCCTTTAAAAAGGTGCTAACATGAAAACCACGCAGAACAGATAAGCTGGCATAAACTATAAATATCGTTTGCGTAGATGCATTTAAAAATAGTTCCAAGTGATTCATCACCAGGCAATTTTTATAACTATGGGTAACATGATGTAGGAAAACAATAGTTTGACTGATAGTTCCAACTTACTTTTTACGTGTTTAGTCCTGTTCTGGTTTTGAGCAAATTTACTTTTTAGAAAACTCTTTTACAGTTCCTACCTGCTTAATATCTTGATCATTTTGCTTCAATTGCTTTTCTTTAAGATTTCTAAAGTATCTGTTTTTAGATACTATCTAAGCCATGTTAATATAAAACAGTTTTAAAAGTAAAGTCTCAGCCAGACTTCTATCTTCTCAGGAGGGAAGATAATATTAAGCTAAACCTTTAATGTAATGAAGAAGTGTTGTTTCATGTTCTAGGTGGGAATGAGAAGGAAGGAATGTACTTGGAATCAATTATAGGGAGAAATCCTGTATTTTCATTGTTGGAGTGGTAATGAAGGATTTCCTCTGTCTCTTGTGTCATCTATTAAAACTTGCACAGAGTGAAATAATACCAATTTATAGCCATTCAGTTCTTGCTGAGAAATGTTGATGGTGGTAATAAACTCCAGGAATTGAATACACAAAATTCATCCTTGGAGAGCAGTTGGAATTCTGGATTGCTATGAATCTCTGTAGTAGAAGTGTCAGAAAGCACGTAATGGATTTGTAAATGTAAGCTATAGGTAGTATTCCTAGTGATTGAAGGTAAAAAAGGCAGGAAAGCAAAAAGGATGAAAAAAGAGAAGAGCTGAACAACAGTAGGGCTTAAGTGTGAATATGCATTAAAATACCATTTTTCAGATCTTGATCTTGTTGTTGCTGGTTTCTAATAATTCCATAATTAATCGTATGAAATTTTCCTTTTCTCTCCCAAGTAATTCCTTTTCTTTTGCACTCTGTACTTGCATGAGTGTCTGTGCAGGAGCGTTGGTTCAGATGCCCTCTAGAAGACCCTTCCAACCTCAACCAGTCTGTCATGGTGTGAGAGTTGGGTTTTGTTTCTGAAACATCCCATACAGCATTTACACATCAATGGATTTCTACCCCATATATGTATTTTTGAACATCTCATTCTCGAGGAATCCCCACTTGTGTAGTGGAGATCTCCACAGGAGCAGTGTCCTGCTCAGAAGGAATTTGTTTATCACCAGTTTTTCTCTTGGTCTATGCCCGAACTCACAGCACTGTCTAGCAAAGTCACAAACACTTCCACTGGTGAAAGGTATTTGGGGTTTTCTTTGTGGCTATTTTTATGGGGTTTTTTTGTCATGGCTTAATTTTGGGGTTTTTGTTTAAATCTAATCAGTTTCAGGGAAAGATCAAAGAGTGGCAGATAGGTCATTCAGGAAAAAGTCCTCATTAAGAAACTGTCATTTCCAGAGCAGTGTGGGAGATGGAGACACGCCTTTAATTAACCCTGCTAGAACATTAGATTCTACATCTCCTGGTTTTCCTGTAGGAATCTCAAGAAAACATCAGTTAAATGTCAAAGTTAGTTTCCATTTATAAACAGAACTAATGATATTCAGAAGATCTAGGTCAGTTTTCATCTGCCTGAAGAGGAGCTCTGGAGTGCTGCCCTGTTATATTTGTTTTGAGAATGCCTCTTGCATGCAGGAATTTTACGTTTCTGGGGATAATCTATTCAGACATCAAACTTAACGGTATTTTAAATCTGCTAACAACAAAAGCAAAGCTCTGTGTCCCGCTTCCCCCTCGCTGGTGGGGGTGAGTTGGAGGTGCCAGGCTGCCTCTGTTTACTGTCTGTCTGAATGAACTTTCCCCCAGCTCTCTGAAAGGCTCTTCTGGTTTGGGAAGTGGCATGCTATTGCCAGGGAATGTTTTTGCAAGGCTGAAATGTGCTTAAGGATGCTATTATGTAACAAAGATAGCGCTTCTTTGGAATTATCACAAATTATGATGGATAATAGCTACTAAATGCTTGTCTAGAGAAAGTTAAAATGTCATGTGAAGAAGCTGAGAAGTAAACAAGCTCTTGTTACCTTGATGGAATATGTTTCTGAATACAGCAAGAGTTTTATATTTAGCTTTCTCTCCTCTTAGTGTGTAATCTGCTCTTGGAGCTTTTTATAAGTAGACTTTCCTAAGATCTGGAATAGCTACTGCCTTCTTTGCCAGTCACTTCAAAGTCAAATATCAAAAGTACTAGGTAATGGAAGACATGCTTTTATCTGAGTGTGAAGGAAATTCAAACGCGTTGCAAGGGTGGAGCAAGCAATAGCACCCTTTTGACAAGCAATTAATTGTTACTGTCACACAGTTTCTTTATAGGAACCACAGTGGCCTATCTGGAAAAAATGTTTGTTTCTGGACTTCCACCGGTTTCACTTAAATATATGGAGACTGTTCCTCCAGAAAGCCAGTTTATCCGGTGCTTCTCCTCATTTCTAGTCAAAGTCATGCTCTTGCCAGTTGCCATCCCCAGCTCTAGTGCCTTTGTGCCTCTCAGTTGGTCCCTGGCACACACCCCTGGCATGTGTCAAACTAAGGATTTTGGTTTTTTACATTTTCTGAAATGGAAGATGGAGTTAATTAGGAGAGCCTCCAGTAACTGTAAGCTTGGCTCTGAGTTTGTCACTGTGCTTGAGTTTTGGTACTACAGAATTTGCTCAGTTTGGTGTCTGCACTTTGTGGGGGCATTTAGGTTTGTGAGTAACACTTGGCTTTAGGTGCCCAAATGAGAGGGTGTGTGGCTCTTTGTCCCCAAATCTAGACATGAAGTTATTTCAGCTCAAGTTGCTCAAGGTTTTCTTTCTTGTAGTAAGTCAATTAGGACATTTGTTACACACCATCTTCTCTGCAGCTTCTTTTTTTCTCTCCTGTTGCTAAATGGTGGGGATGGGCAGATTAGGAAATAGATTTCGTCTCAGGAGAGTGTGTAACTGTATGCCTTGATGCTTAGTTTCACCTCATTGGGACTACACTATTTGTAAAACCTGTGTACCTGGGCAGCCTTAAAAACTTCTGATAGGTGATGATGACTTTGGTGATCAAATGGATTTTCCGCTGTTACAGGACTTGTTGAGTCACGATCATTAGTGTATTGGTCACATAAAGCATGGGTGCAGAGCAAGAAGCCCTTTGGGTACTGAGTTAGAGGAGAGGAAAATTTACTGTTGTCTTGGAGTCTAACGTGCCAGGTTTACTTTAACTCATGTTATGGGTGTCTTTTTGATGACATACGTGTACAACTTCTTGCAAATTGGGAATCTCTATCCTTCATTAGTGGCTGGAAAGTTCCAGTGCCTTGTTTCTGGCTTCTTGGGGTTCATGCTAACACTGCTTGCCTAAAAGCCAAGGGTAAGGAAGACAGAATTTCACTTGATCTAGGAAATGGCTTGTAAACTAGCTGAAAGATGGTTCCTGGTGGTTTCATGGATACAGCAGGTGTCTTGTTTCCTATCTTCCAAGAATTGAGATGGTATCAGTGAAAATGGATTCCCAGGCCAATGGATGACAATGCTTGCTGGGCTTTAAAGTGATGGCTGGCTTTTTACAATGGAAATTTGAGATGATGGCTACAAAACACCGTTAAAGGCAAGATTATGGAATGGTTTCCAAGCCTGATGCCTGCAAGTTTTCCCTTTGAGAGCTCCTCTGTAGTAGTGGCATTAAGGTAAGGCTGAGGCTTCAGGAAAGCTCGTTCCCTTGGAAACCAGTTTGGGAATAGGTGTGTTAGGCCTGGTGTGTATGGTTTGCTGACCATGCCCTTGAGTCACAGTGGCTTATGTGGAGACAACCAGGTGGTTCTCCCAAACCACCCTGTGATTATTCATCTTGAGGTTTCTTTGTGTCTTTAAACACAAAAGCTGAGTTCTATGATGTTGATTTTAAATAGTTGGAACTTGAAGAAAACATATCACAAGACAGAGCACAAGATCTATTAATGCTGCACACATCATTTTGTGCAGTTGTAGAGGATTGGTGCAGTTTATGACAGTGTAATTTGGCACATGTAGGGGAAAGAAAAGAAAACAAAGGGCGTAGTTCTGGCTACAGGATCAAAGGATTTGATGAAATGGGATTGAATTTGCTTGACTCTGTTTTAATCATGTTGTATATACAGATAATGTACAAAGAACAGTGTAATAAAGAGTTGTGGTAATTGATCCTTCTGCTCTTTTCTTTTTTAATTAAAGCTGGCCTTTGCCGGAGTTTGACCCAAGTCAGATCCGACTGATTGTGTATCAGGACTGTGAAAGAAGAGGACGGAATGTCTTATTTGATTCCAGTGCGAAAAGAAAAATAGAGGATGTTTCAGTGTCGGTGAGTATTTTGCTAATTTACATGTTTATAGTTGTATTTTTTCAAATGGCCAAATTGATAAATTACATATGTTCTGTTTTATCAGATTGACATTTAAATGTTGGCTATATTTAAATGCCTGTTAAATTGCAAATTATTCAGGCTTCAGTGGTCTCACTCTTACCAGCTTTAAATACTATAATGATCTCTTTATTCTGGGATTTATCTACTTTCTGCTCTTTCAGTGAGAAGGATTCCTTCCTGGGGCTGCAGCAGGCAATGCTGTCAGTTGAAGCAGGGCGTAAACTGGGATTTATTGTTCTGGTTTTGTGCCGTGATGGGGTCTGCATTCATAATCAGAAGGTCCCCCAGCCCCGTGTCCTCGTGTCCTATTTGCTTAGCTTTTGCTAATTGTTGTTTGTATGCTTTGCTGACAGTTTTTTAACAGAAAGTTACTTGGAAACTCTTGTTTTTCCTTTTGGCATGATTTGCATGGTAATCTAGTAATTGAAACTGTAATGGATGCGGTCAGATGAGGATACTTCCTTCTAAGGGCTCTGGCCAGAAGATTAATTTCTGGCCACAGTGCTGCTGAAAGTGGTGGTATGAGGCTGGACAACTTACTTTGCTGCTTTGAACTTTCTTTTCACCATTTTTATAAACAGTCACAAACCATTTAAAGCCCTGCAAGCAGAAAGCATGGTGTGAATTGAAATTAATGATTCCAGCTGCTTTTACCTGTAGGACTTATGGAGGTCCTTCTGTAAGCAGGAGTACACAAAATAACACGTTACCCCCAAGCCCCGGTTTTCCTGATGAGCGTTGGAGTACAGCCAGAAGATTTTTCATCTAGCTTTCCAAACTCTTCCAGCCTGTTGCCAGCCTGATGCTCCTAACCCTGGTCTCAAGTGCTGTGTCCAATATCCAAACCTCTGGAGTCTGCGTCTTACCAGGCACAAAATTCTGGGCTTCTCCATTGCTTACTCCAGTGCTTTTATAGCCATGAATCATGATCCCTATTTCCTAGTTTTTATAGAGAATTGTGAAATAAAGTGAGTTTCACAAATGTTGAAAAACAATGCATCTTTCTTTTTAATTTAAACTTCTTAGAATGGTTCTATTAGTTCATGTTCTTCCTGATATTCTTGCCAGGAAAACAGGTTTTTAAAGACAGGAGATCTTTAGAAGTGGTTTATTGGTATGAATTGCTGGCTTATCACTGTTACTTCATTAATTATAAAGTATTACTTCATTAATGAAAATAACTTACAGTATAAATCCTCTTGCCAGATTTAAATTAATTTCTTGAAAGTCTAAAACCTCTTTCAGATAGATGTGAACTTGCACACTGAACTTGCAGACTTCACTGGTTTGGGTTACTTCAGAAAGCTCGTTGACTGTGGCAGCTCAGGATAAATGGCTGATAATGGAGCTGATATGGTTCCATATTAATCTCTGCTTTTTCTTTGCTAAGGGGGAGGGAAACAGCTGTAGTCACCATCTCCACATGAGACTAGTGGAGGAAAATTGTTTCCAGGGCATTTGAAATACCCAGAAGTCACCTCTAGGAGCTCGATACATTTATTTTTCATAGTATTAGTATTCTTCGGAAGAGGATATATTGAAACATTTGCCTTGCCATGTACCTGCCTTCTGCAGCATTCAGATTATGTCATGTCAGGCAGAACTTTTCTCGTAAAACAAAAGTTTGCAGGTAAAAACATGGAGGAGAGTCCTCAGCTTGGCTTGCTGTGAGCTTAGTATGGGCTTGTGCAGTTAGCAGGACATACTGGCCATTTTCAAGGAATTGCATTGTTCATTTCTCTCGCTCTTAATCATGATTTTCATTAGCAAAGACACACCCTGCCTATACAAAGCCAGATCTTGGCTCTAAGCACATTCCAAGGCACTCTTGCCCTTTTGCAGTCAGCCATGTGTGGGCTGGGCACTCTCTATTCTGAAAGGGTATCTGTTCAGCACCCCACAAAAAGCAAGGCTTTCTGCATCTCTTCCCCCTCACCCCTCATTTCCTGACGTGACTTATACCTCTGGATCTACAAATAACACCGGGGAGAGATCTGCAAGAGGGCCTGGCGGTGGCCAGACTGTTCTGGTTCAAGTCAAATCAGTCTAACATGGAGGATCAAGAGGGTTTCACTTTGCTTTATGGTGCTGTTTATGAGACATGAAAGCAATTATAATTTAAAAGTTGTATGCCTGCAGCAAAGTGAGATGTATTTTGGTCTGTTTCATATATATAATCTCTACATATGTCAAAAGATCTGTGTGGTGGGCCGAGGTTGAACATGGCTCAGGCATTTGAATTCTGTAAGGGAAGGTATGGTCATAAAATTTAAGGAGCATCAGAGAAAACCTTTCCAGACACAGCTGTTTCAAGAAATAAAACAGTAAGCTCTGGCTTTTTGATCAGTGAAAACTGCTGAGTTTGTGCTTACACTGAGCTGGGGCCTAATTGGTAAAGCATTAGTAGATTCATCTTATCCGCCAGGGAAATGTGGCTATAACACAAATAAGCACCTTGTATTTTCATTGGATATTAAGTCAGCCTCTTCATGCCTTCAGTAAAGATAAATATTAAGGAGAAGAATTTGGGGAGGGTTTTGCACAGTGGGACACTGAAGGCAGTCAGGAGTTTGCAGAATAACCATTACAATATTTTAATTGCTCCGGAGAAGTCATGATTTCCCTGGTCTTGCTAGAGTTAAACTTGGCGAGGGAAGCTGAGCAGCAGTCTCAGAGGGCTGGCTGCTATTCCCAACACTGGGAATGTTGGCCCAAGGCTGTGCCAGGCGGAGATCCGCCTCAGGCAGCTGCGGGCACTTTGCATGTGGGAGGCAGAGAGATCCCCTTTGTGAGTCCTATACCTTTTTTGGTGCTAAGCAGGAGAGGTCCTTCCCCAGATTTCCAGGGGATGGGCTACTGATCTTCTGGGCTCTGGAAGCAGAGGGGAAAGGCTGCTGCTTCCTGAGCATCAGAAAACTGTGTGTCTAAGTTCTGCTGGGGTATCCCAGAAGAGAGTGGCTGCCCCTTCCAACCCTGTGGCACTAGGTCATGAGCAAATGCATCAAAACAGACATTTGCACATTGAATGTACCAGGGCAGCATGTGGTATGAAGAAGAGGCATTATTGGAGCCTTTACTGAACAGCCTCTGTCCACGCGCAAGCATCCACATCCCTTGGATTTCTGGGTATCAAAGAACTTCCATGGGCACGCTTGTGGGTTTGAGCCACTGCCTCCTCTAGGCAGCTATTTTTTTCATTCCTCATAGCAGTAAGTGTCTCATTTCTAATCAGACTGTGTTACTTGATGTGCAAGTAGATAGTGTTACAACCTATGACTGGTTTTTGCTGTTGGACTCTTTCCTGTGCTCGTCTGCTCCTTTTGCTCTGACACCTCCTCTCCTGCTCTCTGCCACCAGCCCCACTCTCCTCCCTGTGCCGTGGGCTATACTGAGTTCCTGAGCCAGGAGCTGTGTGTGAACACAGGTGTGCTCCTCAAAAAGCTGTGGTACCAGGCCTGCTTTGAATTTCAAATAAGCACAACAAGCAGCCCTTTTTCCTCCTTAAGGTGCAGCAGCCAGGTGGCCCAGCCAGTGCTGGGCTGTCAGCCTTGGCTCTGCCTTTCCCTGTGCTTGGCTTCCCAACCTTGACTCAGCTCATGCTAAGGCTGGCTTGTGTTTTACTGTGTGGTGCAGGAGTTATGTCCCCATAACTGCCAGTGTGCAAAGGCCAGCTGAAGTATGAGGAGTTCGTCTCCAAGGGCTGGTAATTGATTGGGATAAGGATGTCCCAGGAATGGTGCCACGAGGGAGGAGTGGGGAGTAAAGTTAAGAAGAAGCTGAAAAGGGGAACCTTGGATCATGGCTTCCCTTGGAGCAGGAAAAGTGAGTTCAGGGACAGGGATTAACTGTCTCATTTTACTGCTCATTTTCCTTTTTGTGTTGTCCAATGGGGATTTATGGCAAGACAGTGGTTAACATTGGGGATCTGGCTGGAGAGAGATGCTGATGGACATACAAGAGCTAAAAGATTTCCTAAATCTAAAGATCAGCCTAGAGGAAAGTTTGAAGTCCAGGGAGGAAGAAGGGGTGTCAACGGACCGTCAGGAAGAGAAGGGAGGAAAAAAAGGAAGGACCCAAACTGCACTGTGCTGAGCAGAGATACAAAGTTTGGTCATATGGGAGGAAAGGGAGAAAGACAAGGAATCAGAGAAGGGCAGTAACTTGTTGCCAGGACCCAGAGGCAGAAGAAGGTTTTCAGAAGTAGTGTTTGTTTTGGTTTTCAGAAGAAATGAAAGAGAGGCCTGGGATGCAGAATTTGAGATGTAGAGGTGCAATAGTGGACTTCAGTTTGGAGAATGGAAAGTTCACTTCTTCCACTAGTTGTCTTTATCTTTGGAATAATTTCACTAAAAGGTCATATGATATTTGATCTCCTTCAGCGGCAATTTCTTTTACTCTGAATGTCATATTTATCCCAAAGCAGAGAAATGGCATGCTGTTTGAAACAAGCCAGGATTAGCCACGTGTTCTAATGTACTTCAGCACTGGATAAATGCTGAACAGCAAATTGCTTTGAGGGATTAGTAATTGGATAGTGAGCCTTTTGCTTTTAGGTGAGTTGTGTGAAATGGAGACTCTGGATGCTGTCTGGCTCTCAGGACAGGTTTCCAGTGAGCCAAGCTGAGCAGATGGATAAAGCTGTAAGCACAGAGATCAAGTCCCCCTTCTTAGCTCTGCTTATTCTCTCTAAACAGACATGGAAAAATACTAGTGGAGTGGGGGAGCGCGGGGTTGTCTTGACTTTCACTGACCTCTGAGTAATAGAGGAACTTGACAACTCTAGAAATAAAGGGAGATTGCAGCACTTGGCAGCTGCATTTTAAGAAAGATATCTGGATTTTTACATGGGCACTTGAAGGGGAGGAATGAGTGCCTACTCAGGTTACTCCCATGTCTTAGGTGGATACATACATTTCATTGCATATACAGACCAACTCATATTAATACAGCAAAAGAGTTCATTTACCTGTTTTGAATTTTTTTTTTCTGGAAAAACCTGTTTTGAAAATGAGGAACAGAGCTCTTGAGGAGTAGCAACTTTGCTTGGAAATAGAGATTTCTCTATCACTGCCACCACAGTGGTATTTGAGCACCTGCTGTTGCACAGAGGTAAAAAAGAGTAAAGCATACTATGACATTTCTCTTCCCTTCTGTCACTCACTCCCAGCCCTAATACACCTATACAAAGTCTGATTTAGTTCAACACACCAGACTCCTTTCAACTTTCTTGTTATCCTCAGAGTAAAACCTGCCCAACAGAAATTCCTCTTACTATTCACAGCACTGGGCATGTTTTTCCCACTTGCTGAGGAGAATAGAGACCTTGTGTCAAAGAGTTAAAAGTCTTTGCTGACAGATGTGGAGAAAAGAGACTCCAGAAGAGGAACCGAGGAAGAAAACTACTTTGAACCCTGTCATACTATAAAGACATTTTACTCTAAGTTTTCTTCAGAACTACCTGATACGTCTCCAAGACTTTCAGCAAACGATGACCTCCAATGTCAGAACTGGGGCTGCCGGAAGTCTTTGGAGCTGGGTGGTATCTGCAGTGAACTGGCAGGGAGAGAACAGAGTGTGGCCCCAGCAGGGAGAGCAGTGTGGTGGCCAGGAGCAGAGCTGCCTGTGGCATCCTTCCAGCAGATGTTCTGCTCTCCAGCAAAAACGGGCATTTCAGAGCACTCCAGCACTACCCTGCCCAGGGATTGGATTTGATGCAACTGTGTCTAATTGGGAAGAAAGTTCACAGCTTTGAAACTTTCTCTTGTACAGTTCTTAAATAATTAGGTTACTTTTTTATTTTTGGAAAGCTGGCTTGAATATCTTTGGAATATTATATGGAATGCAAGTAATCCTACTCCTTTGATGCATAACATCTTGAGATTTGTTGCACTTAAAATTTCATTGACATTTGGAGGCTGAAATTGCAGAGGAGAGGGTCCCTGCAAGTTCTTGATCTCATTGTCCAACGAGTTCTTCTTAAACACATACTAAGTTTGTGAAAGAGCAAACACCAAAATTCATCAGTGATCTGCATTTTAGGAGGGATTTACTGTTCACAGGGTTCTAAAAAGTGGGAGCTGAAAGATCCTGACCTCATTTAAAGATTTGTTGCAGGAGTTTTGGTTCATTAAACACCACTGCACAGACCAAACAACCATTTTCCTGTTTGCTATTTAACTTAGGCAACTGTTACTTCAAGTTACCAGCCCCCCCAGTGCATCTGGGTAAAGCTGCTGTGCAGAAAAATGCAGTGATAATGAGAAGAAATTATTTAACAGTAATTAATTTGCAAACTCAGCCCATTCTTTTTAATGCACAGAATTTTATTTTCTGTTGTAAAGTCAGTAAATGCATTTCTACAGTCTCAAGGAAGCTTAGTTGTAATTGTAACATTTTAGAAGGAACTTTCAACATCTGATGGAAAATGCAAGCTGAAATGTGGTTTGCCTGCAAAAGCTGCTGTAACCCTGTGGATTGTATGTGGTTTTATCACATGATGCTTGCCTAGCCTAGAACATTGTTGTTTGTGTCAGAGATAAAATGCAATTCTAGTTCATGAGTTCCTACTGAAGTCATATGATGATCATTCACATGTTCCAGCCATTGTGCGCTGTGCTCAAGCCACAGATCCTCAGTAGCCATTAGCCAATCTACGTATTGCAGGATTTCAACAAGCTCCTGTCGAAAGGAGAGGATACTGCTGTGTGCCAGGAAAGCACAGGGCTGGGGGAAAGTGAACACTTCCCTCCCCTCTGCCACAGAATTACTCATTTCTCTGCACATTTTTCCTTGGGGCTTTCTGTGGCAGCAGCTCTCAGGGAGCAGCACTGCAGGCTGCCATGTGGGGCTTTATAATCCTGGCCATTTTCTGCTGCTTTGCTAAACCTCACCCACAGTTAGGGCCAAATTTAAGTCACCTGTCCCTAAAAAAGTAACCTGGACAGCCTAGGACAGAGACATGGGACTCCCATCCCTCCACAGAAGGAAGGCCAGTCATCTTTTTGTACAGTTATTGCTGATTATTGAGCAATCATGGAGTTACTAATGTGTGTCTTGGCTATTTCACACTTTTCTTTATGCCTTTTCCTTAAAGGTTGAGACATGCTCATGTTTTTGAATGAAGGGGAAGCTCGTGGCAGGGAGCCGTGAGTCCAGAGATGAAGATGTGGCATACAACAGCACTTCTGTATTCCCATCTATCCCTTGAATCTTGCTTTCAGCTGGATTTGCTTCCAGCTTGCTCTTACTGGTTTGCTAATTGTGTAGGAAAGGGTAATTAAGGAAGTCTTAGGGCAGAGTTAGTGTGGAATTTTGAGCAGTGTAGACTATTTCTGTCTCCTAGTGCTGCCTACCAGCAGATGTAAATAATGCCAACCTTACGTGGGTGTGCTGAAGTGTAATGAGTGTGTGAAAAATACGTTGAGATCTTTAGGTGAAGAGGGTTGGCAGTGCCATTGCTGGTGTAAACAGCATTAACTTGATGGATGCTGATTCTGCTCAGGATGCTGGGATTCGCAAGGTGAATCACAAATGTTTTTAAATAGTGAGTGAAACCTAGTGAAGCATCTCCCATGCCAGTGATTGATAATTCTCTCTGTGTGGAGTGGACACGGATCCTGCCCATCCTGTTCATCAGTTCCAGCTCCATCTGGGCCCTCTAAACTCTCTTCTCTGCTGTGCTTTCTGTCTGAATCTCTATTAGAATTTACCTTTTGGATTCTCCATAATTTTGTGAAACTTCTCTGGCTTCTCTATAACACTGTGTTTTTCAGCTTTGTCCATTTTCAGCCTCACAATTTCCTCATACAGAAAATGTAAGCCTCTGTGCCGCTCTTCAGAAAGACTAGGGGGCTTAGACACAGCTAGGGAGAGATCTGTGAAAAACAGGATCTTTTGTCTCCACTTGCCCTTGTAACATGAATCTTCTGAATTGTGTTATTCTTGCTTGATAATTTATGGCGAGCTGCTCCTTCCTTTGTGCTGCTCACACTCCTGTGTCATCTCCACTCTGGTAGGCACAGGAGTAAGGTGGGCATTGCCATCCTTCCTTTAAATGCTTTGGTACCATCCTCTTTCCTAATCCTGGGTCTAAAATAGTCTACTTAGGAAGATGGAGTTGGAGTGACCTGTTGGCTCTTGGCTAATTGGAAGTAAAAGAGCTCAGCTTTCCTTTGAACACCCAGGCTGCAAGAGATATGGGTATATATTCTACTACCTGTTTCCTGGGGCATGAGCCTTTCAGCTGTTAAATATCTTACCTAAACAGGTAAGTACAATGATGCTGACAGTGATTTCAGGTCATGGGTCTTAGTGTGTCACGTGTGTTGTCTTTATTTCAGAAACTCTGCAGTGATGCTCAAGTGAGAGTTTTTGGGAAGTGTTGCCAACTAAAGCCTGGAGGAGACAGCTCTTCTTCCTTGGATAGTTCAATCAATTCATCCTCCTCATTCTCTGATCCAAAAGAGCAATGCCCAAAATACCAGGTGAGTCACTTTTTTTTTTTTTCCTAACGCATGTCAAATACTAACAGCAGGTGAGGTACGACTGTTTTAAAATGCTTGAAATGAGAGGCTGGTGGTGGAGAGCAGTTTTCAGTCAGAACCAAAACTTTGGTTGTGACTTAGGAATGTTTAATGCTGTAGCTTTGGGTACTATCAAGTCTAAAACCAACCAGCTGGTTCTCTCGGGATGTGTCTTGAATGGCAGAGATTTCTCCATGGCATTTGTTCCATCTTGTGACCCGGGTGATAACACTCATTCAATGTGATGAGACTTGACACAAGTATCTTAGCTTGGTGTAGGTGAATTAGTTTATTTTACCTTATTGTCAAATGCCAGGGAAGTAACAGGGAGACACATTGTCTGTAGGGATAGTCTGTGTAACAGCTTTAAAACAAGGGATTCAGTGCACTTGAGTTCCATTTCATGTAAGAGATTTTGGCCATGAGAGTAGCTAGAGTCATCTGACACGGTTATATTTTTGTCATCTCTCCTTTCATGGATCACAAGTGTTTTATATTGAGCCACCTTAAAATAGAACTAAGCCCTTCTACTCTTTGTAATGAAGTAATTGTGTTTTTGAGGGAAGCTGGTATCTCCACAGCCTGCTCTGGAGTACAATACTACTGATGTCTTAATGTCCCGTTGAGAGAAATGAAGAACCTTCCAGTGCTGACTTACCTACTGTCATGTCAACTCCTGCTATATTTGGCAAGCTGTGGATTCTTGTTTTCTCTTTCTCATCACACTCTTTTCCACAGCTTGGGTAAGGTGGCTGAAGATCTGTTTTCCGTTCCTCCCTTCCTGGCAGGGCATTTAACTGTGGTTATGAAAGGAAGAGACGTTTCTGTCAAGCCGCTCCCTTCCAGCACAAAGCAGCCTCCTTTGAGCAATGTGTGCCCAAGGAAAACCATGCTCCCCACTACCCAGAAACTGTCTCTCCTCCAGAGTAGGCTCTATGCAAACAATGCTCAATGTTATTAAAGAAAATAAATTTTAGTGTTCAGCATGAGTGTGTATTTTAAAGCTGTGGAAAGTTTTCCCTTTGAAGTCCTCATTTCCTCACGTATATCACTCACTCAAAGTCTTACTGAGTTGAACTGAAAGGACACATGGCAACGTGACTGTGACACACACTTTCAGCTGAAGTTGGTCTTCCAAAGCATATTTGTTGTAAACTATCTACTGCATTCATCAGACTCCTTCCAGGCTTCCCCAGCAAGTGAGCAGAGAGACAAAATACAAGAATTATTTAATGTGCAATAAAATTTAGTATCGGGTATGCAGAAGGGCCAAAGTAAGTTTGTCCAGACTTCGCTCAGCCTGCCATTTCCTATGTTCTGACTTCTGTGTCTGTAACCTCAGGTTACTTATTGGATTTGCAGTATTTACAGGTTCTTCTGTCTGTTTTTTTTATAAGGCTATAAAATGGAAGTTCGAATAATACAATACTATGGGATTTTTAAAATACTTCTTACGGTTTCTTGTTTAAATACACTTTGATTATATATGAGCAACTTTAATTGCAAGGTGAAATACAGAGGTTTTATTCCTGGCTTCCATTTTTGTAATTATGTCCCATATTTAACATTTATTTCTTTTTCTTTACATTTTTAATTTACAGATACTTAGTTATTGACAGGACAATATGTACAGTAAGGGGAGTATTAAATGTTGTAAATATATTCAGAAATGTAATTTCCAAATCATGCAAATGTTACTACCTCTAATATGCTACTGTGCAATCACAAACACTTGTGGGTATTTTATGATCAGTTTTTATGGGAGCTCTAAACTGTGACCTGGGGAGCTGGTTTGCTTCCAGGCTGTCAGTGCTGCACATTGTGCCCGTTTTGCCAGATGCTCCTTGGCTACTTTTTGTTTGAGTTTTTAATATTTAACCCCTTTCCGCAGTTGATTGCACTCTGTTTTGGTCTTGGGTGACCTGTATTTTGCAGCATTAGAGGCCCAAACAGTTGAGCTGTAACAGTGTTCCATACTAAATGCATTAAATATGTGTCTTTGGTTATGCATGGTAAAATGTTAAGTGTAGATGAAATGCCAGGCTGAACAGGCCATGGGCTCATCTTATCATGCTCTTTGCTTTCAGCAGGGCTTGTCTGTCTTTCAGAGGAAAGGGAAACCCCTATAATTAAATTTGCAAGCAGCTGATTTTCACTTTAATTTGGTTGTCTGACAAAGAAAGTCAATACTTTAAGATAAAGTATTTTTACTGAGCTTTAGAATTATATTTTCACAACAGCAGAAGGCTGAAATCAAAACCCACCATCAAGGGCTTGACATTTAATCAGAATTGTGTCCTTCATTTGGAGATCTGCAACAGATTTAAAAACAACAATCACAGTGTGAGGCTGTAGTAATTTGCAGTGTTCCTAAGGATTTTGTGATGCTGGCAAACCTGTTATTTCCTGGACTCGTTAACATCTGTGTTGAGATTTCCTTGGAGCTGCTGGTCATACTGACTGCTTTTAAATTCTAGTTTTTGCAGTACTGCCTACAGTGCGCCTGGGCAGTGGGATATCCTGGGAGGCAGAGATGGAAATTTCACTGAGGCCCAGCTAATGATCAGCTTTTGCCCTGTCATTGAACACTTACAAACCTTGCAATTGTACCCTCATTTTTACAGTTGTGGTTGCTGCTTTCAGTCATCCCCTCTCCTTGCAGGGGTAGGAGATTTCAGAGGTTAAAACTATGATCATAAAAGTATGATCACCTTAATTGAGAGTGCTTGACAAGAGCTAAACATTGAGGTGTTGTAAGTGTGTTGCCTTTTGGCTGATGAGCATTTGCTTGTTCCTGCCCTTGTTCTGCAGGCTGGTGTGAGCAGAAACACTGAGTGGGATGTTCACAGCCCTCCTTGCTCCTGGTAGGGGTCTGTGGTGGGGACACCCTGTCTTTGGTTGTGCTCCAGGCTCATTGTCTGGCACTGGCACAGGTTGCCCAGAGAAGCTGTGGCTGCCCCGTCCCTGGAAATGTTCAAGGCCAGGCTGGAGAGGTTTTGGAGCAACCTGGGATAGTGGACGGTGTCCCTGCCCATGGCAGGGGGTGGAACTGAATGAGCTTTAAGGTCCCTTCCAACCCAAACCATTCTGTCATTCTGTATTCCAGTCCTGTGTAGAATATATGATTATTCAGGATACTGGTTGTTCAGAGCTTGGATAAGGAATATGGAGATGCACTGAACATCTTCCAGCAGGGTTGTTTCTGTGAGTGGTTTTAGGGATCTTTTAGAAGGATTACTCCAAGGAATTGAGTGATTACATTCTATCGCACACCTTGAAGGAAATGTGTTGCTCTCTTGCACAGCGCCAAACTTCTCACCTGAGAACTGGCTGAGCTCTGTTAGTGAGTGATCACCGCATTTTAAATTATTCAGGGCAGGGTGCAAGTGGAGACCCAGCACTAATACTCTGCTGGCCTAGAGGTGAAACAGCCCTGGACAAAGGGACAATAATCACAGTCATTGAAAATACACAAACTAGAGATCTGTCAGTTGAGCAGTTGTCTCCAGTTGACTGCCCTGAGTAATTTTTTAATTTTAGGGTTTTGTTTGCAGAATTTGACCTAGTCTGTGATGTAGCATAGTTATATTGCTTCTTGGTATTTAGCCTGTGTGCCTTACTCCTGCTGTGCCTTAGCTCCTGCTACCAGAGAAGCAGGAATTGCACCACTTTAGCCTGGCATCATGATGCTGCAGCTCTTTCCTGGTGCCATCACAGAAGCACCAGGGAAAGATTCATCCCATATAAAATAGCATCCATGGATAAGTTATGAATCAGTCTTTGTCAAGTACACATTGGTCCAGTTAGGCTCCTCTGACATCTCCGGTGAACTGGTGATCCTTCTTGTCAAGCAGGGACATGGTTTAGGCTTAATTCAGTAAGGTGTGTTAACACATTCTTTAAACTTTAGTCCCTTGGCTCAGTGCGGTTGAAATCTGCTTCCCCTCACCTAGATGCGTTTGGTTTCTTGCATGGTTTTAGTGGTTGAGCTCACAGCCAGTGTGAAGATCACTTTCTCTGTTAGCATTTCTTGATTAAACTGTTCAACTTAGCATGTTCAACAGTGTTCTGGCAAGATATTTTGCATATTTATATTTTAAATAAGGAATATTTTCTCACTTGTATGTTGCCTTAATAGAAGTGTGCCTCTAAAATGCTTAAAACCAAATGTTGGCGGGTTTGTTTTTTGCAGGGTTCTCGGTGCTCCTCAGATGCCAACATGCTTGGAGAGATGATGTTTGGCTCTGTGGCCATGAGCTACAAGGGCTCCACATTGAAAATTCATCAGATCCGGTAAGATTAACTTTTTGCTGCTGGTGTTTTCAGAAGACTCACTCCTTAGCGCTGATAAATAATGAATTGAATGGCACAAGTGCAGAGTAAAATGGATTTCTGTGTTTGCTTTAAAGTCAGTCTGATGTCATTTTTGAAATAAAAGGCTATTATGTCATGTTAAGGTTAATAAAATCTGGAGGGCTGAGAAATGGAAGGCAAAGCCTGTCTTAGCAGTATTTCTGACTGACGTCTTCCCTCCTGTCCCCCAGCTCCCCTCCCCAGCTCATGCTCAGCAAGGTGTTCACAGCTCGCACGGGAAGCAGCATCTACGGCAGTCTGAACACGTGAGTCCACTACGTTTTGTAGCTATTGCACAGAAGTAGATGAATGTAAGAACACACAGGACTTTTTTTGGACCCTCCAGATTCTTTCTCTAAAAAAATAACTCCTTGCTACATCCTGTCAGTAATGTCCTCACCTTGCCCTCATGGTTATCTTTACCTCAGTTGGTACTAAGGGAATGAATGAACTATTGCTTCCATGCTGATATGGTGAAGCTTGATATTGTAAGGTACAAAAGTACCTACCTGCAACCTGGGGAATTCAGTCCAAGATGAAGAAAAAGGTGTTACAAAAATATATGGCTTCAGAGGGTTCCATGTTTAGTTTTCTGTTATTAAGTGACCCACCTGAGGACGTGGCTTAGGCTATGAAAGCTTTTTCTAGTGGAAGCCTGTGTTCTTACCTTGTCTGTTCCATTTTAGCTGTAATGCATGAGCACTCTATTCTATTGAACTGCAAATCACTGGTGTTGTTATATGTTTCATGTTTGTTATAGGCTGCAGGACAGTCTTGAGTTCATTAATCAAGACAGCAATACATTGAAGCCTGACCACAGTACAATGATGAATGGACTTCTTGGGAATATAGGTAATTGCAAACAGATTTTATTTGCTGATATCTTTAATTGAGTAATCATAGATTATAGAATATGCAAATCTTTTAAATAGAATCAAATTTTTTAAAAGCTAAAGATGTAACAGAAAATTAATGCTGATGAAGCTTAGGGGAGAATAAGTGTTAGCAGTCATTCAGTCTACACTGCTGCATATGTGTATATGAAATACGTAATAGAAATATTTAGATATACTTAAGTTCAAATACAGAAAATGTTGGAAAATAATCATTCTGTAGAAATTCCTGAACAGCATATCTCGGATCAGGCAGGATGGATTCTGCCTGGCTCAGTTCCCCGGTTTTATTTTCGTTAATAATTCTCTTTCTCCTCTGTACTCTGCCCACCTGAGCCTGTCCTGTGTGAGTCTCAGTTAACCTTGCACAGCTGTGCTGGAGCTTTGGATCAGATTAGACAGAATATCTTTTTGTTCTCTCCTCTGGCTGACCATGGGAGCTAAGCAGTCTTGAGAAACCATCTGGCATCCTTGGTTCTCAGCTTCCCTGGAAGAGCTGTGGGTGGAGGCTCCATTAATGTTAGATAACAAAGGTCTTGGCTTTTCCTCTTGGCAACAGTTGAGCTGATAGTAAAGATACTGGACTTCAATGCTTGGTTGTCCAGTGTAGCACCCTGATCCTTGGGTCTACAGCACGTCCTCCCTTTCCCTTCATTTTGACTGTTGACTTTCCAAGCAAATGTCTGTTGTAATAAGGGGCTTCTTTTCACAATTGCTTTCCAGGGTATTGCTGTATGTAAAATATGCTTTTATAGGGTTGGAAGTAAGGAGTATATTTGATGACTGTGTTACTTTTAATGGGTTTCTGACTTTGCTGTGGTCCTAGATCTTGGGGGTGTTTACTGCTTTCCTTCACATTGACTTTGGTAAGACTGTGCCCAAGCATGGGCTTAAGTGCTTCTCAGGCTCATGAGCTGTATACCTCATTAAAATAATTCGCAGTAGTCCATTTATAAGGGAAGCCAATTAAGGTTATAAGAACCTATTATCTGTTAAAGGCTTCCTGAATTCACTGAGTCAGAAAAGTTAAAAAGACGGCATTTTTCTTAATATTTAGTAGTCCTTTCAGACTTCAGTTGTGATTTTTCGCAGTGAATGAGGTGCCTGATCTAAGAGAGAGAAGATCACTTTATCTACTGTTAGGCTTTGCTGTGGTTTGTGCCTGGCAGAAGTTTGCTGTATCATTAGAGTGATCTAAACTGCAAGTTCCAGTTCAGATAACGCAGCTCTTAGACATGGAGTGATTCCGGTGTAGCCAGTGCCACCTGTTCACCTGTGTCCAGCTCGGAGGTGATTCTGGTGACTGCCCTAAGAACTGACCAGGACGTGTGGTCACCTTGGGGCAAGGGTATGTGGCAAGAGGCACAAGGTTGCCTGCAAGAAGAGGATGCTGAAGTTTTCTTTGTGATTGAGCTGCACAAGTTTTCTACAGTATTTGTTTATAGTTCCCATTTTAGCACAGAGGGAACCCTGGGTAAAGTAGGGAGAGGAGTTAATCTGTAACTGCAGCATTTCTAACAACTGTGCTCAGCAGCAGAGATTGCTCCTGACTCACCTGTGACAGGAGGAGGGTCTATGTGTTTTGGTCGGGAGCTATTTACAAGGTGCTTTTTTTAGATGTGCTGGTTAAAAAAAAACAAAGCAACCCTATTCATGTGTTCCCTTTAATGAATGGAGTTCTAAGAGAATGGAAGGGAGTTTTGAGGTGCAGCCTTCGTGTTTTGTATAATCAGAAAACTTTGAGTGAGCATTGGCTTAAAATTTAGGAGAGTGACTGGCAGTTAACTCTTTAAAAATACTGATGTGTTTTTTCTGTCTCTGTGTACAGTAAATACACTGTTTCCCTTGTATTTATATAATCCAGTATTACTTTTAAAATGAACTGCTGAGACTGCTAACATTTATTTTCTGTATGATCATTTCACTCAACTTATGTACTGACTATTCTCAGAACTACTTCAGCCTATGATTTTCTGTTGGTTCTACTAAGATGAATTCCTGCCTGCTTTCTCCCCCTTCCTCCTTCTTCTCTTCAGAACCAGTGTTCCCAGCTGCCCCACCAGTGTGGACGTTAAAACAAATATTATACTCTGTGATGAATCTCCTGTTTGTGGTCAAGTTAGGCTTTGAGCCTGCATAAATTAATCATTTTTCAACCTTAAAATAAAAAAAAAAGCCCTTTTGAGAAACCCCATCCTTGTATGGGAGACAGTGGAAAGCTGGGTCTATTATTTTAATCTATAAATACTGTATAGTCCAACTGTGGGACTCATCCTCACATCAGCGTTCTGATAAAGCCTGAGAGCTATCCTCCTGCGTGTGTTACTCTGCATTTATGTTGGCTCAAACCTTCTCCCTGCCCTGGCCCCCTCCCTATGGACTGTTCTGCTTTACTAACCTCATTCTCTGACGTGTATTTTACGTTTTGCCATGTAGGTCTTTCCCAGCTTTGCAGCCCCAGGCGGGCATTCTCAGAGCAAGGTCCGCTCCGCCTCATCCGGAGCGCCTCTTTCTTTGCAGGTTTGCTGTGTGCTGTGTGCTGTGCTGTGGGGCTAGTCTAGCTGGGGTGACAAACTGTGTGGATTTGTAGTTTAGCCCTGCAAATAAGATCTTATATTTTAAAAAAAAAATGGACAGTGGTGTTTGGTCCCTTGCCTTTCTGGATACATTCTTGAAATCCCCAGAGGATAGCAGGCATTTCATAGTCCTCTTTGGGATTGTCCGTGTTGTTTTGTTTTGGAAACTTAAATATTTAAATATGGGATTAATATTTATGGGAATAATATTTCACAATGGTGTCAAGCTATTTTGATCTGGATTGGTTTCAACCAAAATGTAAAAATTAAAGCTAAATTAGATTCATTCAAAATGGACATTTCTTGCTTTTAGTGGCTGGATCTTATTTCCATGGCTGAGTAGCTTTATTTCACATACATATTTGTAAAATATATCACATTTAAAGACTGTTGAGCCTGACGCACCTTTGATCTTGTGTACACGCAGACTGTGAATCTGGACAGCTTACAGCTTAGTTGAACAACTGCTGCTCACAACTTAAAAGTATTAATTTATTTGAGACAGCATTGAAAATTCTTTTAAAAATGCATATATAATACCTGAGAAAGCTGGTATAGGAATGAAGTTGTGTTTATTATGAGTTTTGGTGGGTTTTTGCCTAAAAACTGAGTACTACAAATGTGACCAACATCCTCTGGGTATAATTAAAATTTTATTGAAAATTATCTGTGTAAAGAAACAAAGTCCTTGTTTTAGTTTGCACTAAAATAGGTGTATGGACTTGAGAAAAACACATACAGGCTTCTCAGATAAGTGTTTTGGTTGTTCAGCTAAGCAGCCTTTCTTGGTGATGGCCTTGTGCAGTGCTGTTGATCTGAATTAATGAGCATGTTTTTGTTTCATTAATTACACAGAGATCTGCAAACAAGAAAGGAACTGTATATTCCCCTGCTAATTGGTATTCTTTGTTTTACAGTTCATAGCAACCCTATGGATATGCCTGGGAGGGAGCAGAATGAGGACAGAGACAGCGGTATTGCAAGATCTGGTAATGGCAGTTCCGTGTGTTTACCCTGTAAACTCCAAAAATATTCAGTAATACTTGTCACTGGGATCTCTGCACATCATGAAGTAGTGCTGAAATGGGATTGTTCTGGTTTGTTCTATGTGACATTAGTGACACCTCTCTGTACCTGCCTAGATGGTGCAGGTGTCAAGGGTGTGCATTGGGCACCTCACAGTCACCTGACAGTAGTGCCTTCTATTAAAGCAAGCTGCAAATAAGCAAGGCAGATTAAATATTCAAATGAGCTTGCAGCATTTCTAAATGATACTTGCTGTCATCTCCTTTCCAAATCCAGGAGGCCAGGTTGGATGGGGCTTGGAGCAACCTGGTCTAGTGGAAGGTGCCCGTGCCAAATCCATGGCAGGGTTTGGAATGAGATTTCAGATTCTGTGATCCTATGATGGTAATGTTAAAACAGAAATTTGCCTCAACAGCATCCCTTTCTTCCCTCCTAAGTCAGGATGTTGGACACTTGGGTTAGGATTGGAAAGGCTGTTAAAGGATGTGATCAACATTACTCCTTTCCACAAGGAGTTTATTTCCCGATACTCAGGTTGCTGAGCAACGTGCAGCCTGTGCATTGCCTGTTACATAAATCAGCAGGACTGTCCCACCCTTGTGGTGCTTGTATGGTTTGTTAATGTCATTATAAGCTGGTTATTTTTATATTAGAAACACAGATAAGTAAAAGAGAAGGCACTTGAGAAGCAACACCAGTATATCTTGAGGGGCTTTGTTTAGTTGCTGGTGTTATATTCCAAATGCTCTTTCTTCTGGAGAGATTTTTATTCCTCTTGTTCTTGCAGCATCTCTTAGCAGTCTGCTCATCACTCCGTTTCCCTCTCCGGGCTCCTCGCTTAACAAGAGCTGTGCCAGCAGCTACCAGCGGCGTTGGCGTCGCAGCCAGACAACCAGCTTGGAGAACGGGGTCTTCCCTCGATGGTGAGCTAGGGATTGAAATGCTGCTTGCTGCCCGTACGCTGTTGTCAGCTTGATTTTGCTCTTGCATATGTACGTCTGCTCTTGCTGATGCTTTCGGTGGGGTATTTACAGAGGTGTAAGTCAGGCTGATCTCTTTTAGTCTCTGTTTTTCTCATGGCATTCATTGTTTTTTCACTAACTGGAAAGCCTTCAGCAACATGTAAATCTGTAGGCTGTATTTTTGAGGATTAGAAGCCCTAAAATCCTACTCAAAACACAAATTCTTGGCAGGGATGGGAAAATACCATATTCTGATCCTACAAGCACTTTGAATCTGGTTTCAGACTTTTGTGATTGCAGGATCAATTAATAGTTGTTTGTAAAAAATCACAAAGGGGTTGTTATCAAAGATGATGATTTGACAACGCATGCAAGCAAAAGGTATTTGTTGAAGTTATATGTTCAAGAACGGAATTACACAGGAAACCAAGGTACAACTTTAAGCAGTGGATTACATTAACTTTCCCTTTTGTTCATGCTCCAAGGTCCATGGATGAAAGCTTCAACTTGTCAGATGACAGCTCTGGTCCAAACCCAGGAATTGTTAGGAAGAAAAAGATAGCAATTGGGGTTATTTTTTCACTCTCAAGAGATGAAGATGAAAACAACAAATTTAATGAGTTCTTCTTCTCACACTTTCCTCTTTTTGAGAGTCACATGAACAAACTGAAGAGTGCAATAGAACAGGTAAACACAGCTGCTTTGCCTTCCTGCACTTGTACAGGGCTCTATGTCCTCTCAGCCCTGTCAGATTAATTTCTAACTCCTGTTGCTAGTTACAAAAGTGGGATCAACTTGATGTTGGGTGTGGGAATTGCATCACTGCAGTTAAAACTTTGACCCCTTTTATGCATTAAATGGTGAAAAGCACAAAAAAAGCAGAAGCTGCAAGTGTGCCTCACCGGTCTTCCCTCAGATAGGAAAGTTGGCACTTGTACCAACTTGTAATTTTTTTATCACTTAAAAAAATTATTTGCATGACCAGTTGAACGAGAGATAAAGTCAAACACATGACTTGGTTTTCCATTTTCTGTGCTTCTGTAGCTCTGTGTTACTTATCTGTTTAATGATTGTTTTCAAGGCCATGAAAGTGAGTCGGAGATCAGCTGATGCCAGCCAGCGGAGTTTGGCGTATAACAGAATTGTGGATGCCCTAAATGAGTTCAGGTGAGCCATGTGTTTCCTGCCTTTCCTGTCTCTTTCTTCAAAAGCACTTGAGCCTGATTTAGAAGGATAAGTAACTTAAAATGTCTAAAGTCTTTTGCAAAAGTTAGTACAGCAAAAGACTGGTGATACCAAGCCATTCTAATGTGTCTGAGTTTTTATATTTTGCCAAGTGTGTGTGTCCATCAGTCCCGTGTGAACAGGACAAATGTTCACGGTTTTCTGTGCTTTAGGTGATAACAAAGCTCTCAGTGACCTCTTAAATGGTCTTTTTTGGTCTGTCGAGAGGGTGAAAAGCATTGCAAAGCCCTGTTAGGGAAATCCTCCTCTAGTCTATGTTGTCCTGATGTGTGAGCAAAGCTGTGCTCTAAAGGCGTTTCAGAAAAACAGCTAGGACGAGGGAGAGCTGTCTTTTCCCACAGTAAAATGCAGCGCTGTAATCTCTGGCTATTGGTACCTGCAGAGCCTCTCTGTTCAACAGTTATTACACAAAGTAACACAGATAAGCACATCCCTGGCATTTAGCTGTATTTTCTTTCCATAGCTGAAGTCATGGGGAGGGAGTTAAGATGAAATCTGTCTGTTTTGAGTGATTCATCTCCTCTCAGATGGGAGTGGCAGGGTGCTTCCTTTTACAATCACTGCAGAGCTACTTTTTAGAGACATTATTGAAGACAGTGCTCTGATGTTATAAAATGAAATTCCTGACATCAGGATGTATTTTACTGAACAAAGAAGGATCCTGAGGGCTCATTTATTTTTCTACAATTCCACTTCCTACCTGAATGCCATGGATTAGGCAGCACTGCAGGATGAAGGCACAGTATATTTTTAATTTTTTTAGAAGCTCACCTCCAGGCAGTCACAAGGAAAGGCAGAGGACACATCCTGTAGGGACAGGAGGCAGGAAGGAGGGAGCACGTGGGCCTGCAATGAAAGGTGGATGGGATAAGCTGTGCCAAGAGTGGGAGCAGAGGGAGCTTCTGACTGCTGGGAGCCACTGATCCTGCCCAGGGGCCTGAGATGAGTTCAGCAACTTGGAGCAGCCATGATGATTCCTCCACTTGCACAGCTCTGCTTTGCCTCTCCTCCCAGGTCTCTCCCTGAGCCATTTCTCTGCCTTCCCACTCTCTGCTAGCACCAACTCCCCAGCTGTTTTCCAAACCTTCCCCCCAGAACATTCTCCCCTCAAGATATACTTAGCAGACTTTGCCCGTTCTCCTTTGTCCTTCCAAGTTAAATAGTTCCAGAGGGCTGGGGAGGGGCACCTGTCCTGAAAACACAGGCCAAATCCCCTGTGCTGACTTTTCCTCCTGGAGGGACGCTCAGCAGTGCTGAGCTGGGATGGGGTGAGGAAGGCTGCTGTGGCCAGGCTGAGAAAGAAAGCACTGTCCCAGCGGACATGGGCAGACTGCCACTCACTGCACACCAGGAGCTGGGATCATTCCCATGACATGGCCACTGCATAATGAGCACTGGGAGCATGTGTCTAACCACCAGTTGTATGCAGAGGTTTCCACGGTGATATAAATATTGCTCTTTAGTAGTGTAATGAAGTAAATTTAATCCAGTTTAATTTCATATAAATTAATTTCCTGGGGGAGCAGCCTTTGGCAATTTTGGGTTTTGTTGGGGTTTTTAAGGGGTTGCATTCAGAGGTGGGCGACAGTCTAGGCAGGGTCCTTGTGCCCCTGTGACATGCAAGAGCATGTGTCATCCTCATTTCTGTGACATACAAGACCCCCTTGCTTTTCAAAGCAATGCAGGATGTGTCTGGTAAGAAGAGAGAAGTATATTTAACTACCAAAGGCTGGATGCAAAGATGCTTTGGCACAGGTTCAGCAAACCCATTTAGGACACTATTATCTCTTTAGGTGTCTGCTTTCCCACTGAAGTCATGGGGAAGTCAGGAGCCAAGTCCTTTGGTGAACCTGAGCCTTGTGTTGATTCCTGTCCTCTTAGCAAATTGTGCTGGAGGGAAGAAGGGTGCTGACTTCAGTGGGTTGGTGATTCCAAAATGTAATCCTGTTGCTGGTTTAACTCGTTGCAGTCTGGTTGGTTTTAAGGAGAATGTTTTTTTGTTTATTTTTCTTTAAACCCCCCAGATTTTCAGAGGTACTCAGGAGTAGCTGATGTGCAGTCGTCTGGTGATCAGAATAACCTCAGATCACTAGGCATGGGGGATGTGTTGCCCTGCTGATCAGAGAAGGGAGCATGTCACCCTAGAGTCCCCCTCTTCAGGGAAGGGGCTGTGGCTGTATGTCGCTTTACTGCTTGCAAAAAGGGAGCTGGGTCAGCAGGCATTTACCTGCTGGCAGTGAAGAGGGAGAAGAGAAGACAGCAAAACAGAGCCTTCCTTTGCTCTTTTTGTCTTATCTGGGAAAAAACAAAGCTGCCTTCTCTGGAAGGCCCAGGCTGCTTCTGAAAATGGAGGCTATAGATAAATTTGCCATCTACTTGGTACCCAGCTCCAGGCCTACCTTCGCATCATTAGTCACTTTACAGCAATTTTTAATATTCTAGAGCACTGATGGGTTTAGCTATTAACACTTGACTTAGAGACTTAGAACTCTCTGTGGATGTCAGCTGTGCAGACACATGACTTATAAAATAAGCTACTGTATTTGCATAAACATTTCAGCTCCCCTGGTCCCTGAGGCCAACACAGCACATTGATAACACAGATTATGCATCTGACTAATACCTGTGTGGCACAAACACAGGCTGGCAAGGAAACACTGATCACAGGGCCTGGGGAAATACCTCTCTGCTCTCTGGCAGACAGATTTGATCCTATTTTCTGCCAGTAATTTTTAAGCAGCTTATGCTGCTGTGAATTGACTGGTGCGTTGTGCTCAGTGGTGCCAGCATGGGCACTGAGTTGTGGGGGAGCCTCGCTCCTGCATTCCCTGCAGTGGGGATTGCCTTTGTTTTGTTGTTCTTTTTTAAGGAAAATTCATCTTTGGAAGGAAGGAATGAGGATAGGGAACAAATGCATGTGAATTAAGCTTTATAAACCACTGATTTTTTCTTTCTTTGCCATTATGTTGTGGCTCCTAAATAACAGAGCAGCACTGGGGGCACAGTGCTGAGGGTTAGTGTGTTTTCCTTGGGGAGGAAGTGGGCTGCAGCAGGATGCTCTCATCCGTGAGGAGCTGTCTGGCTCGTTTGGTTTGTACCAGGGAAAGATGTCTTGGACTGGTACTGAAATCCAGGCCAAAGGCCTGATGTGGGGTGTATGTGGGTGAGGGTGAAGCAGGGAGCAGCCATGCCATGGTGTCTGTGGGAGCAGGGCTGCTCACCTTAGTGTTATCTGTGCCCGCAGGGCAGGCAGACCCCAGAGGGACTGGGGAGGGGTTTGCTCAGGGCTTCCTTTTCACTTGGCCGGGCTGGGCTTCATTGGCTCTCAAACCCTGTGAGATGTGAAGGTTTTTCCTGAAGGGCTCCTCTGGCACCTGTGCTCGATGCTGCATTGCTGGGGCCAAGGTGTGTGGAAGCTCCAGGCTGGAGTTCAGCCTCCCAGAGGCTTTTCCAAATAGAAATCAATTTAAATGTACTGGAACCCTCAAAAGAGCAGTCTCTCATTAACTGAGTTTTCCCTTACATGCTGGTGTGCATGTGTGTGGGGAGGGAGAGGAGGGGGTACTGCTGCAGATGGCCTAGAGGAGAGGGGCCAATTGGGTTTTTAATGGTTGTTATTTTTAAAATCCAGTTAACTTCCCTGTAGTGTTTGAGGGTGTCTTGGTGTTGGTTTTTCGTTTTGTTTTCGTTTTTGCCCTTTGCTATCTGGCAGGAGAGTGCTTCCCTGAGTGTTTGCAGTGGGAAGCAGTTAATCCTTGCCCTTGGTCTCTGTGCCATTGCTGCCTGTGCTGGCATGGAGGGTTCCCTGCACTGCAGTCACATGCCTGCTGGCCACTGGCCAGGGCAATCTGATCTGGCTCGGAGGAAACACTATCAGCTGCAGATGCAGCCAGGGTTACCAGAATAGTAAATAACGAATCACAAGACTCGGGCTATCTTTTCAACGAAAACAAGTATTTTAATATGTTGGTTTTGGTATCGACGTACTTTCTTTTTTCAAAACAGCCGAGCTGCAAGAGGCTTGGCTTGGGTTAGTTTGCATAGGAAGGAGAAATAAGCTGTATTTTACGTTAAGTTGTGCTGTTTATCTTCAGCTTCTCAGGTCAGCTGTGTCTGGGAGGTGTAAATTCTCACACTTGTTTTGAGCTTTGAAACTCCTTGAGTTTGAGGTCCCTGGACTTGAGGTTTCTTCTTTTTTTGGGCATCTTTAACATGCACTCCAGTTAATGGGCTGTGAACAGAAAGCTTTCCCCTAGTCCCAGCTTGCCCCCTGCAGAGGAATGAAATCCCAGTGACCCAAGACTGCTGTGCTGCTGGAGACCCTCCGGTGCCCCAGAGGCAGTCCCAGTTACCCTGGCTGTGTGCCCCACTCGTGTCTAGGCGGCAGGACTGTTGTGCCCAGATCTGTCACCAGGCTGGGCTTTCCTCCCAGGACAGGACCAGCAGCAGAGGGTAACACTGAGCAGCTGCTGAGGCTCCTCCAAAGTGACCCAGCAGACAGCAAAGTCTCTGGGGGCTGGGGAGTATAGAGGTAACTCAGCTGTCCCTCTCTCCAGCACTCTTGACTCTTTTGTGGTGCTCTCATCATGCTTCTGGCAGTGGAGGATTTGAAGGTCTAACCTTTGAGGAAGACAGGGTTGATTCTGACTACTGTGAGCACAGAGAATGGATTTTGTATTTGATGAAAACTGGTAGAAAAAGTTAGGCAGAGAATGCCACTGCCCCCTCACCTCCTTCCTTCTGGAGCAGCGCTGGTGACCTCAGTCACCTTTGCTGCCCTTTGGAGAGCTGCTCTGGGGTTCTTGTCACCACCGAGCTACTTCTGTGCCCAGTAACTGCAGTAACTAAGGGGTGACTCCCTCCTCCCTGGGGAGCCCCTGCACCAGCGCGGGATGTGCTGTGCTCCTGCTGCCATGCAGCTCTCACTTCCTGGCAGTTTCACTTTAAACACTAAACCACGGAAGATTTGGCAGCTGCTGCTCCATTGTGTTTGTCTGCTTGGTGTGCACAGCTTTGCTTCTGAAAGTGTCCATAAATTTTGATACCACAATATCCAGAGAAGATCTTTATAAATCAGGAGTGGTGCTAGGGATAATGGGATAATGTATATCTTTGCCTTTTAAAACAAAAATACTTTGTCTAGAAAAATTAGTGCATTAGGCGGGGAGAAACCTAAATTGATCAGTCATTTCCCATGTCCTTTTGGGTTTTTTCAGGCTTACATTTTTACTGTGTTAAAAATACAGCTTCCCATAGTGTCATAATGTCGGCTTTGTACTTAAAACTAAACTATAACTTGTTTATATTTTAGAGGAGTTTAGCAGTAATCTGAGGGATTTTAATCTGGTATTTTACTGCAGAGCCAATTTTTAATCATACATTTACTGTCCTCTGTAGAGTCAAAAAGGATGTAGTGAGTATGTAATAGGTATAGCCACAGGGTGACTTTGCCTCTCATAACTCTCTAAACCTAAAGATGTGAGCTGGTTCCCTGCTCTACACATCCACACTTGGGTGGGTTTGGCCTGGAGATACACCAAGTTTTCAAAGCAAGGAGGAAGTTAAGGTATTTTTATAAGTCAGATACATATAATCTTGTCCTAGTCATAAATAAAGCAGAAGTTTGTTTTAAATGAAATGGAGAACAAGCAGGGAGATACCAGCAAGAAGAAATCATCCATTCCTTCTGCATTCAGAGCAGGGCAGATCTTGACTTGTCACAGGGAGTGTTGCTGTGTTTGAGATCAGGTCAGATGGATGCAGGAGGAACCTGTGAGGTTCAGCTCTCCAAGGTGAAGGGTGAATTTGTACTACTTAATGAACAACACGGTTTGGATAATGGTTGCTGAGAGAAATTTTTTTCTGATACAAATGATAGCTGGATCTAAATGTTGCACAGAATTCTTTTTGGTTGAGATTTCTGCTTTGTTTTGTTTTGTTGTTTGTTTGTTTGTTTTCTGTTTATCCTGGATTTTTTGATTTTGTTTTCTAGAACAACTATTTGCAATCTCTACACAATGCCACGGATTGGGGAGCCTGTCTGGCTCACCATGATGTCGGGGACACCAGAGAAGAACCAGCTATGCCATCGCTTCATGAAGGAGTTCACTTTCTTGATAGAAAATGCTTCTAAAAACCAGTATGGTGGATTTTAGTTTCTGAATTACATATGTGATTGTGCGTTTTTATTTCAAACAAATTTTCAAATCAGTTGTTAAAATCCTGGTAATCAAAGAATCAAAAGGCCATACATAAATACCTTCTTTTTGAAACAAGTAAGAAATAATCTCATTAAATTCCTGCTTCCCCACAATCCTCTAAATCTTGGTAGAGGCTGAACATCTGTAACATGTCCATAGGAAGTGTGTGATGGGTGTGGATGTCTGGAAGGGGTGAAGATACCTTACAAAATACCTTTCAGAATCAGTTATCATATGACGAGCAGGATTAGACATTCAGGAAGAGCTGTGTCTGTAATACTGTCAGACCACAAAGTGCTCTCAAACCTTGTCATTTTAAAATGCCACTAAAGAACTGCTGTGCTCATTAGTGCTCACTCACCTCTCTGGCCTCAGGCCCCAGCTGTGAGCAGCAGATGCTGAAAACTGAGAAAGAAAGTTCCTGGTAAACTGGGGAGAATCTGATAAATTTACTCTTTTGTCAACACTTCATCACCTTTTCCCAAGGCATGAGTAGGGGAAGTTTTTAAAGGGTTTGTCTCCACTGAAGTCCTAAAAGGAGCACAAAAGTAGTTTGGATGGGAATGGCACTAACAGATCAGCTGTTTGCTCAGGGGCACTGCTCCCTGCAGGATGGGAAGGGACTGCCACTCCCATCCTCCAGCTCTGCCACCACCTTTGTCATCTCTTCTCTCCCCAAATGGGAAGGTGACAGTGGTCACTGTGGTCCACCTGCTCCTGCCCCAGTGCAATGGGAGAAACCACAGGGAGTTGTGAGGGGTTCAAATGTTATTTTCTTAAGATCAGTTCCCGCTTCAGTGGAGGCTTTTTTCTGGGATTGTCTCCTTTGATCCCTGCCATTCCGAGTCCTGTACATCTCGGTTACATTTAAATAGTCGTTTATTTGGGCTTATTTTCTTTATTTTAAATAGAGTAAGATTTCAAGTGATGGAAACGAGAAAAATTAAGCCCTGTATCCTTCCCAATCTAGTTTTAAGTCTCCTCTCCTCATTTGGCTTTCTCTAGTTATGAAATGGCTGCATGGGAGCTGTAGGGTTCCTGATGCTTGTAAATTATTCAAATAACATTATTTTGAGGCATTTGACTATTTTCCTCCCCATACATGAGCCACTGTGGCCACCAGCGCCATGTGTTGGCATGTGGAGCCTCCTGGGCCGTGCTCCTGCCAGGAAAACTGACTGGGAAAACTCCACAGAGCAGAAACCATGCTCTATCATTGCAGTAAATCAGATAGTTAATGTTTTTCAGGAAGGTTTTTTCACCTTAATTGCTTAGCCAGAGAAAACCGTTTTTCCAGCATAAGAACACAGCTTCTCTGGCTGAGCTACAGAACTTTGGGCAGGGGGGTTATTTTTGAAAAGGAGCAGCCATATGTGCTGAAATTGCACAATAGTTAGGTGAAAGAACACAGCACCCAGCTATTTTACAGGTTTGGTAGCAGTAGTTTCCCTTCTCATCCATAGTCACAAGTCTTAAGGGTTTGGGATCTCCTTGGAGTACAGGGGCCACACAGTACTCTCTTATAGTGAATGAAATGAATTGGTTTTGAGATGTTTTACAACATAAAACTTGCAAAATAGGAAGTCTCATAATTATTGCCAAACAGAGGAACTGAGATGCCACTACGTTAAAATATTTCATTTTACTTCAAATATGTGTTCTAAAAAAGAGCTTTTCCAGGGTGGGAGGGAGGGCCACCCTTTCTCTCCCCAAAGAACCAAGACTGAAGGGATGATCTCTGCTGATTTTGTCAGGCTGTTTCTTTAATCCTTGATCCATATAAACTAGAGCTGCTGTCAGTTTAACATCTTGAATGTGTATCTGGAAAAAAACCCAAACATGTTGAACATTTTGCTTTCAGGTTTTTACCAGCTTTGCTGACTGCAGTGCTGACTAACCACTTGGCCTGGGTCCCCACTGTCATGCCTAATGGCCAGCCACCCATAAGAATCTTCCTGGAGAAGCATTCTTCCCAGAGCGTGGACATGCTGGCCAAAACTCATCCCTACAACCCACTGTGGGCACAGCTCGGTATGTGGCAAACACCTCCAAACCACCCAGCAGCTTTCCATAAACGGGAATGCGTGAGGTGGGGTTTTTGATGCTTGTTACTCCCCTCCCAGGTTATTTATTTTTTAATACTAAATGAGACAAAAGTGTGTTTCAAGCTTAGAAGTGGTCACTGTATTATTTTATGCTCTAAGTCTTTAAGGCATTATCCATTATAAAATGTTAGCCAAAAAGTAAAGCCCTCTTTAGTCATCTACGCTGGGTCCCTTAAGGTTACCTGCCCTGGTGCTGGTGGAGGATTCCAGGCCTCCTTTGGTCCTCCTCCTATAAGGAAAATCTGCTTTTATTTTTTGGGATACCACTATCACTAAACCTCATTCTGGAATGAGAAAATCAAGAAAATCCATCTTTTGATCAGAAGTGAACATACTTTTAGTACAATGGAGTGATGCAGAACAGGAAGTCATAGGTTGGCAACCCCGAGGGAAGGTCTCAAAGCCCAGTTAGTGGTGTAGCTGGTCACACTGTCTGATAGTTGCCCAGTAGAGAAGAGCGGGTGAGGTCAAACTGTCCTGCTCTGCACACATACACACTCTCATGGAATTTGTTTAGGGAAGGGAAGGTTTTGCAAGGTTGTCCTATTCTTGTACAGGTAGGACTTGCCAGGGAGTTGGCAAGGAAACTTGATTTCAGACCTCATGTGACTTGAGGGACCCACTGTGGTTAGGGTGGCCTTCAAGAGGACTCCTTGTCCCCTCACCCCTGGTGTCACACAGTGCCCTAATACCTTCAGAACGCACAGGCACAGCCACTTCCCCAGGTGACTTGAGTGCAGCCAGAACATCCCATCCAACCCATAGTAGAACTCGAGGGGAAGAGAAGGAGGTTGGCTTCAGCCATGCACCTGCCATGGTCACTTTTTGTCCTCATTCCTGGCATAGGTTTGTTTCTTTTACAGCTTTCTCTTGTGGGTAAAAGTTCAGCCCAGTTTCCAGACTCTCCAGGGTAATTCAGCACAGATGCCTCCTCTCTCCCTGTGGAGATATACAGCAATACATATGGCTGTATAAGGATCCCAGGAGATGAGCCTCCGAAGCTGGAGTGAGGTAGTGTGAATGCTCCCTGATGTGTGAGATCAGATGTCCCCCTGATCAGTGGCTCACCTTACAGATGATACCAGCAGCATCTTTGGGATTCTCTTATTGGAAACAAAATACAGCATAGCTGTTGTAGCTCTACTGCTTTAGTATTTCTCACTTGTAGACCTGGTGTTTGAAAACTGGCCCAACAGCTGCCTGTTAGAAGAATAAATTATTGCAAAGATGCCAAAAAATTGTGTGTTTAATTTCCTGTCCTAGGTGACCTGTATGGGGCCATCGGATCACCTGTGAGATTAGCAAAAACAGTCGTGGTTGGTAAAAGACATGACCTGGTCCAGAGATTGCTTTACTTCCTCACTTACTTCATCAGATGCTCTGAACTTCAAGAGACACACCTTCTGGAAAATGGAGAAGATGAGGCCATCGTCATGCCTGGCACTGTTATCACTACCACGCTGGAGAAAGGAGAAGTGGAAGAGTCTGAGTATGTGCTTGTCACAATGCACAAGAACAGGGGCAACTTGCTACCCACCGAGTCTGAAGAGATGAGAGCTCCCAACTGCAGCTGTAAATATTGCAAATGTCCCATTTCCCTCGCACAGAACATAGAAAGTGTTGCACAGCAAGAGAGAGAAGACATGCAAAGCACTCCTAAGGTAGAGCTGGAATCTTCTTCAGATGAGAACAGAACCATCGTTCCTGAGGATGGCCAGGAAGATGCTGTGGATGTGACACAACCAAGGCCCTGCCTGGATGCCAAACTGGAGACTGTGGTGTGCACAGGGTCAGCTTCGCCCGAGAAATACGTGGGGACAGAATCTTGTTTGGAGCCAACAGCAAGCACGTGGAGGACTGAGGACATGCTGGAGCCAGGCAGCCAGGTGGGAGGTGGGACAAGGACACCTGGGATTGCTGTGGAGAAGAAGCCACCCGATAAGCTCTTCATGGACACATTTCCATGCAGCACTGCCGAGGTTCAGACAAAGGTGACTTTCCTCATTGGAGATTCCATGTCACCTGATTCAGACATTGAACTGAGAAGTCAGGCAGTAGTGGAACAAATTGCCAGGCATCACAGCCCGCCAGCAGCAGAGGCAGGAGTGTCTTCTGATCAGAACTGTGAAGCTAAACAAACTGTTGAGGACCAAAATAGAGACTGTGGGACAGCTGAATCCTTTCCTCAAGTTGCTAGTGAGCATCAGAGCTGGAACCCAAACCCATACAGTGCTGAGAGCATGAATCTGTTTGATGAATATTTCACTGATGACAGTTCAATTGAAACCCGGACTATTGATGATATTCCAGGGCAAGCAGCTACAGGCCTTCTTGCTCACAACAGTAGTTTAGGATTTTCTAAAAAGCTGTCTACAAAGGCTTGCAAACCACCTAGTGAATTTTGTAAATTCATGGACTCTGTTCAACAAGAGACCTACAAAAACTGCTTTAGTGAGCAGGACCAAAGAGAGAAAATCTCTATTCGTGTCCCCCATGGGGACAGAGAAAACGTAGAGAAAAAAGTCGCCCCGGGAATTGATTGGGACATTCCAAGAAATGAGAGTTCAGACAGTGCCCTGGGTGACAGCGAAAGTGAGGATACAGGCCATGATCTAACTAGACTGGGTGGTAACTATTATGGAGGAGAACAAGAAGATTGGGCAGAGGAATATGAGATTCCCTTCCCTGGGTAAGTACTGTTCAGCACTAACAGAGCCTAAAAAAGATGGAGCCTCTTCTCATGTCATGTATTTGGAGGAATGTAGTCTAACTTGGCATCAGGGGTTGGAAAAGTGTCTCTTGAGCTTGCTGATTGTTGAGGAATATTGAGAGATCAGTGATCTGGAAAAAAATACTAATGGTGTATTCTGATCTTGGCTTGTATTCTCTGCTTCCATGATGGGCTGACTGCAAAAGCTGACTGTAAACTCTTTTAAAAGTGCTTGACTTCAGGTTAGAAGAGAGATGAAAAAAGTAGAAATGCAACCTCTGTAAGCTGAATTTGCTGTTTACTGTTGTACATCTCTTTGATATGCCTTTCTTTCAGGTCAAAATTAGTTGAAGTCAACTCTGTCCAGCCCAGTATTGCCAATTTTGGAAGATCCTTACTAGGAGGCTACTGTTCGTCTTACGTCCCTGACTTTGTTTTGCAAGGAATAGGAAGTGATGAAAAGCTGAGGCACTGTTTGGTGTCAGATTTGTCTCATGCTGTGCAGGTAATTAAGCTATATTTGGTTAATGTATTTCTCACAGTAGGGAAAGATAAATGTTTGTGCAGGTACAAACCTACTGGAAGTGGAAATATTTCCTGTCACAACTCCCATCAGATTTCTCCAGTCCCAGGTCACCAATTTTTTCTCCTGTCTCAATTAATGTATCTGAAAAACGTGGATATTTCATTGCAAATCTGGAGCACAAAAGATCAGACTCCCACTGAAGCCAGCTGAGAGGCTTGTCCCTGGGAAGATGGATCTCAGTGCTAAGGTATATCACAGTCTCCTGTAGGCTTGGCAGCTGATGGTTGTGTCCCCACAGATGGAATGACATTAAACAAGCCCAAGTGCTGAGGTTGTGCCTCTCTTTCTGGGCACAGAGTCCTTCTGCAGTGGTGCAGAAGCTCCCATTGCTCCCTCCTCTGTCCCTGCACGTCTGACCAATGTGCTGCTACTAGTGCGGCAGAAGGTGCTCTCCATCAGGAATGCTCAGTATTTTGGGGACATTTCTCCTTCTTTAGGATGGTAGTCCATGTGTCCAATAGCGCTGGCTTCACTGGAAAAGGAGAAACCAACGTAAATATAATGGTCTGAAGGGAACTTGTACTTCTCATGTGTTGGAGATCAGCCATAGAAGTTTTTCCCTAGACGAACTGGGGAATGACTAGGAAGTGTGGTATATCCTCCCCCTTCTAGTTACCAGGAAAGAAGTAGAAAGCAGGCTGTCACTGAAAGTGTGACATCTGCTCCCATCTAGTTTATTCCCCAGAGAATAAGGGAAAACAGACTGGTGAGCAGCCATTTTCCTGAGACCTTCCAAAAAGTCCCCTTTTCCCTGCTTCTCACGTTAACAATGTGCTTCCGACCTATGGCTGTTCTCTGCATGCGTGTCCCCCTACCTTGTGCCCAGCCCCACACCAGATGAGTTTTGCTCCCTGGGTGGTTTTTCCAGGGGCTTGTTTAAGCTATTTGGGAAGTGTAATTGAACTTCAGGCAAGAGAGACAGCAGTGTGAGGCACCTGCTGCTGTGGCACAGATGTGTCTGAAATACAGCCTGAGAGACCTTTTTATGCTAATCTTCAAGTAAAACAGTAACTGCATCCCAGTGCCTGTATGAAGCCCTTGTAGGACTCTTTGGAAGTGGGTCATTGCTAACAGTTCAGTCTAGAAAACATTTTAGGGAAGAACAGTGGGTTTCCAAATACTCCCTTTTCCAAACTCTCTTTCATGGCTTTGGAGAGGTGGAACACCAGCTGGGGCGAATGGCAAGGCCCAGGATTGGTTCCTGACTCCCTCTGCTGGCCTCCTGTGAAGGAAAACCAGTGACAGCTGGGAATAATCTGACCTCGTTAACGCAGTCACGCTGAACAGCAAGTTGGATTTTTGGTGCTTTCAGTTTTAGGAGTTTAAAATACACTTTAGATATGTCAGAACTCTTTATATCAAATACCAAAAGTTGTAACTGTCAGCCAGTGACACACTTCAAAGCCTGGAAGAAAAGGTAAAACAGCCACTGTCCTTCTAAGACTGTGCCTTGCTCACAAAACCTCTCTGGTTTTAATGGATGGAATGCAATGTGCGTAGATGTATTTTAGGTGAAGTAGTGTCTGGGATGCTACCCTGCTATCCAGGGATGCTGTCCTACTATCCAGGATGGCAAAGTTTTGTGAAAGGACCACTGTCATTTGTCATTCTCAGGGTTCTACTCTTCATTTTTTTGTTTCTAGCACCCTGTTCTGGATGAGCCCATTGCAGAAGCTGTCTGCATTATTGCAGACACAGACAAATGGACGGTGCAAGTGGCCAGTAGCCAGAGGCGAATGATTGAAAATAAACTGGGAAAAGAAGTGTTAGTCTCCAGTCTTGTCTCCAACCTTCTTCATTCCACTCTTCAGCTTTACAAGCATAATTTATCTCCAAACTTTGTAAGTCTAAATGGAAATCACGAACGTGATGGTTTTGAAGCGCCCTTTAACTTGATAGTTAGTTAGCTAGTTAGCTCTGCCTAGTGTTTGTATCCATAGTCAGTGCATCCTCTGGTGTAGCTGTTTGAGATGCCTATTGAAATGCCACTCTAATCAAAACAGCTGCCTCATTAATTTTGATTTAACCTGTAATCAAAGGATTCTGCTCAAAAATGAAAGTCCTGCCAGTGAATATCTCACCTAGACACGGCCAGAGAACAGGCAACAGGGGTGTGGGATCTGTGCTTTCTGCTCTGAGGCTGGTTTGGTTCTGTCTTCTCCCTGACACAATTCCCTTTGCTTTTTAGTGTGTGATGCACCTGGAAGATCGTCTGCAGGAGCTCTACTTCAAAAGCAAGATGCTGTCCGAGTATCTCAAGGGCCAGATGAGAGTCCATGTCAAGGAGCTGGGCGTGGTGCTGGGGTATGGTCACAAACTTCTCCCAGCAGTGCTGCCCTGGGTGTCCTGGTGCCACACCCTCCACCTGGGCTTGTTCCTAAGCACAGCAAAATGGATTCCTAAACTGGACCAGAATTCCTAAATTACCCATGGCTTCAGGCTTCTCCTTAGCCATTGCTCGATCCCAAGGATCTCCCAGCTTTTCTGTCTTCCCTGCGGGCAGGAAGATGGGCTTAGCACTCCGGAGCATATCAGACTCCCTTCTTAGTTGGTCAGTCACCAGTAAACAACATGGGGCACCTGATTCCTCCAGGTTGATTTTCCCTACATGGCAGGAAACACTCTGTGTCATGTAAGGCACATAATACGTCTCTGTGGGTGTGGGGCATGGGCAGAGGAGCTATTTAAGGGGTATTTATAGGAAGGCTCTGAGCATGTTTTCCTGCAGAGGAGTACAGGCTAAGCAGGAAGGCATACAGTACACGTGTGGTGCTGAGCATGGCAGCTTTAGCTGGTCCCGTGCTCCTTTACTGTGTCCCCCCAACTATTACTCCCTTTACTGTGAGGTTAGGCAGGAATTCTCCTCCCTCCGTTTCCTCACCATTTTGTTGGTCCTGTTAAAAACCCACCAGACAGGTGGGAGCTCAAGCAGTGCTGACACTGTGGGAGCAGGCACATCTGGAGGGGTGGGAGGAACAATCTGGCAGCTGCAGTGTGTAGCCCATGGCCCAAGTGTAAGTGCTGGGGCTCAAGCAAGCAGTGTGGGTTCTGACACGTGTTCAGCCCAGTGATGTTTTGAGTTGGATTAAACATGACTCTTCTGCTTCCTTTCAGGATTGAATCCAGTGACCTCCCCTTGCTGGCAGCTGTAGCGAGCACTCACTCTCCGTACGTTGCCCAGATCCTTCTTTAAAATGTCAGAGGCCACAGACTTTGACTTTTTGCCTCTCTGGAAGCAGAGTGAAAGACAACTTGTTCTGGCTGCTTTCTCTTTGCAGCAAGTAAAACAAACTGCTTGTTGAGCTGCAGGACCTCCATATATGACTGCACGGTGTGCAAACAGTTGGAGACTTCTCCTCTCCCACTTGGCCATTTATTAAAAAAAGATAATGAAAGGAAAAAAGAAAACTGAGTAAGCTTGAGATTTCAGCCACAGAAAAGTGGAGATTTTAGCAAAGCTGAAGAGATGCATTTTTTAGCAGTTTCTGCCACGATGTCTGACTGTAACTTACACTGGGGAATGGAGGAAGAACTGCTCTGAGAAATACATGATGCCATCACCCTTTATAAACTGAACAAGAGAGCAGCTGTCTTCAGCCAGGCTTCAGCTGATGAGGATCACGTTAGGATCTGTAATTCTCAAGCTGCAATGATTTGTAAACAACTTCTACTTTTTCATGTCGTAGTCCAATTCTGAATACTTCCCAGAGGAAGAACGGGGCAGGGGCCTGTTTTTTTTGTAGAAGCTTATTAATGACAGTCAGCTACAGAATTTATTTATGATCTTTCTCCTGGGAAGAGGAAATAGTGGGGGACAGAGGGCAACAGGGAGGAGGGAGGAAGAGGCCAACAGACGAACTAGCGATGGAGATTCTTGGCTGGATGCTGTAACCAGTATTAAATGTTTATAATGTTTCAATGTTGCTTTATACTAAATGACGCTTTTCTTCCTCAACGTAATCAAAATGTTAAAAACAAAACTAATCTAAAGAGAACGTTGGCTGAAATTTCCCCATTGTGTTCCCCAGAATGACATGGCAATTACCTCTAACTTTTTTATGATCTATAATGTTCTTGCAACATCATACTCTTTTTACAGCAGTCAGTCGGATATTGAAATAATGAACTAGAAATAATTGTACCAAAGCACTGGGGACAAAACGAGCAGACTATTACCCTAAATTGCTCAGGTAACTAATTGATACATTTTTTAAAACTGTTCTACAAAAAAAATGAACATTAATGACACCATAGTGTAGTAATATCCAAAATATTTTTTAACAAATATACCCTTGCTGCAGATGACTCTAATCCCTTTTCTACTCACTCGTGTAATTACCAGCAGGAAATGTTGTTTATTTATTCTCAGCATTTCTCTTTTACTCAGCCATCACTGGTTTGTCATTGTATATACAATAGTTGTACGAGTAGCTGATGGACCCAACCTGGTGTAAGTAATGTAAATAGACAGTGGGAGGTGGATTATGTTTTCGAAGGCTCTACTACCTCAGTTTAACTGGACACTTCATTCTACGCTTTGCTTTGCGTATTTGTCCTAGCAGCCAATTAATGTTGCTGATTTTTAGCTTGTGTTTTCTTCTGTTAGGTTTAGTATATTGAAATTCATGGATTATCCACACAAGTAGGAGACAGGTATTCACTTGGTTGCTGAACTCTATAAAATTTCTATAAATATGTCATTCTCTAATCATCTTTTCAATAGAAGAGCACACCTGCTATTGTTGTTTGCAGAGTTACTTTAAATACAAATCTATTTAAACCATTTAATAAACTTGAAAACAACAGGAGAGATCCCTGCCCCACCTCTGTCAGTGACAGAACTCTCCTCCCTTCCTTCTCTGGGGCCAGGACTCACCTGGAGTAGTGTTTTAGTACTATTTAAAATCTGTCACCTAAAACTCTGTTCCAGGGAGATCTACATGGCAACCCCCCCCCCCCCCCGCCATGTAGGACTGAGTCTACATCAGGAAGTGACACCAACATTAATACAGGCAGTGTCATTGGAAACTCTTTTGTATATAAAATCTAATGCTGACTGCTGCAGGGGAAAAACTCAATGTTTAATATGTGATCCAAGGATTTGTTTCTCCCATTTTTCAAGTGTCCGTTCCTTGCCATACGATTATATTACATCTGGCTCTTGGAATGAGCACAAAACAGGGGCCCAGTTGTGTAAACACATTTCTAATGAAATATAGGATTGCATTCAGAACATGGTTGTTTAACTCTTTGCTAGGATATGTGGTATAGGCAGTAGTTAGGATTCCATGTTGTACATAGACTGGCAGCAGTGACCTGGTGGTGTCTGCGGTGTCAGGGCTGGCGGAGGAGGGTTCTTGCCTGTGCCTCGGGAGACTCCGAGATGGGTGAGTTCATCCATAGCTCGTGTCCAGAGAGCTGGGCAGCAGCACCCCTCACTCTGGCACCCCCCAGGACTGTGCTCATAATGATCTTTACAGGAGAACACTGGTCCTCTTCCTTTGAGCCATTATTGCGCAAATTGTTGGGGTTGCTTTGAAATGTGTTTGACTCTCCAGAAGGGCCCTTGCATGGCTTGCAATGAGTATTAACATGAGAGAAGAAGGAGGTAGCACCTTCTCTGCTGCCCTTTGCCCCACACTACCCAGTAATGGTGTTAATGATGTGTTCAGTCAGTCCGAGACAGAGCAGGCACGGATGCAGCTTCCTCGTCATCCTCCCACAGTGCCAGTCCCTCCTGGCATGGCAGCACCATCTCCACCTCTCAGCAGTATTGTGGGCAGAACACAACCAAAACCCTCGTGTGATGGGAAGTTTTCCTGTGAGTTAACTTTTTGGGTACATGAACAATGTGGTACGTATGTCTGTTTGTTAAATAATACGAAAAGGGATTTTTACAGGATATAGCATTGACTTTTTAAAATATATCGCGATTCTTTTATGTGACTGGAAAACTAATGTTTGATTTCTTTTTTCCACTATTCCCAATCTCCATTATTAACATGTCTTAATTTTCTGGCTGGAACCTAAGCGTACTAGGCACACAAATTAGCAAATTCAATTTTGTTGCAGTTGGCAAACACTGGGCTGCTAAGAACAAAAAACTGTTTAAAAGAACAGATTTTACACTTTGCATATGTTTTCCCTATTAGTTCTTAGAGATGTTTTATGACAATTTTTTGCTTTCTCTAAATTATTTAGATGGTGGTACTTGTAAAATGCTGGGTAAAATGTACATACTTGTTATCTCTTCTGTTTTTGTATGTATTTCCCAAGATGTGCACTTGTATTATAATAACCATTCCCAACTTTAGGGGAAATTTGTGCAATAAATACAGTATGTCAGTTTAGTTCTGGTACCTTTTGTGTCCCTTTTTTTACATGTGGTATGAGACCGTGGTTGAGTGAACCATCTCACACTTGACACATGTCTCCTCTCACCTGCCCATTTTGGGGCATGATTCTGGCACTTGGCAGTGCTGCAGCCATTTAATTTGGGGTCTCGTAAGGAATTAATTGTTTCAAATAGGAATTTGTGATTGAACTTGCTGTCCCTTCAGTTGTGAATGTTGTTGGCCCCCAGAAAGCAATAGTGAGATGGGACAGAGGTCCTGATCCTCTGTACCAATGCTTGACTTTGTGTGAGGTGAACAAATGTAAGCAGAAAGCCATGGTCTTCCACTGGTTCATACATTTATTCCTAAAGTGACCTGCAAAGCAGTTTGTCACACAGGTGTTTGCCATTGTGTTTGTCACTGTATTTGTGTCCATCTGCCTGAGTACAATCCCTTTTCTGTCTCTTGGGGCCACTGCACAGGAATGAACGTTATTGAGGAGTCTTCCTAAGGTTTTATTAAATCTAAGTTCAAATTGTGATAACAGTGCTGCCAAGAAAAGTGAAGTAATAATCATACAACAGAAAAACAATTAGGAAGATGTGGCAGAGTGTAGAAATGAGGCTTTAGAGCATCTGGGTTAAATAAGGTCCTGTGTTCCCAAAGAACAGAAAAAGGACAAGCAGAAGATGGAAACCTTTGCCTGAAGCAGCTGCATCTTCTATTTTTGATAAATGCTCCATGGTTTCCTGCCCTGGTACGTACCTGCCCCAGGTGCCCTTGTCACATGCAAGGTGCAGGATAAGCAGAGGGATGAGCTGAGGTTAGCGTCCCTGAGCCCTGCCTTGCAGTGACCAGCTGCTGGGCAAGGGACACTGTGGGTCCCACGTTCTGTACAGCCAGACAGCACAGGAGTCTTCTAGGATTTCCACTTGCACCTGCCAAGTCCTGTCCTGTAAAAGGATGCCTGTGACTGGAGTGTTTGGAAGAATGGCATTTGTCCTCTCTTAGAGGAATGAAAGCCAAAACAGCTAACTCCTGGGTGCTTAAACTGGTCCTGTAACACCACCGTGAGCTTCCCCTGTGAGCAGGGATGAATTGCTCTGACTCTGCCTTCTCTGTTCCCATCCCAAGTAACACTGTTATCAGTGGCCCGGTCCTTGGTGTGGGTGCATCAACAAAAGCATCAACACAGGATCCCTTGCCTTTTAATACTGATAACACAGGGGGTTATTGCTGGTCCAGTGTACTTGTTCCATGATGAATTCACAAGGCAGAGCCTGCAGTCCCACAGCAGCACTGGAGGTGTCGAGCAGGCAACTCCAGCAGAATCTGCAGCAGGAGATGTTCAGCTTTGGCTGGGAGCTCTGCCATGGGACAACGGTGATGTGCACTGTGCGCTATCAGACCTCCTGCAGGGCTTCTTGGGCTGAGTGCACCTGACGGCAGAGAATTTTGTGTTACCAGAGTAGATGGTCATGAGGTGTCCTCCTGACAGGGACAGCAAGGGTAGCTGGAGTCGTGTCTGCGTGGGTGTTTGGCAGTGATGATGTGAGCAGTAAATTCAGCAGTATAATCACTGCAGCATCCAGAAGATGCTCATGTTAATGCCCAGAATTTATTTCCTTTTTAACTTTCCAGCTAGACTGGGACATAGTACTTGCTAGCCAATATTTTTAATGTATTGTTACTCCTTTTCTGTAATTCCCTTAATTTTCCTGAAACAAAAGAGAAAGCTAATTCACTTAGCTGAGGTAAAGGCAGAAAGGAAGCCACAGGCACCCAGGTACCACAGCGTCTCTCATCTCCCACATTATTCCCAGGTCTGCAGAAGAGGATATGATTGTTTTCTGTGTGGCTTAGTGCAGAGTAACCACAGGACAATTTCTGGATCCAGGGCTGGGAAGCAGCTTGGTTGTTGGTTACACAAAAGCACAAAGCTCCTAACAGCTCTCTGCTGAGCTGCTGTTGCTTTCTTCTCTCTTAAAAGTTAAAATATAGTGGCCTTGTAGTTGGAGGTAAAAGTAAGCAGAGAGCCTGGAGATACACGTGTCTTCTGAGTCTCTGTGCTGCAAGGAACATCTCTGTTTATGTGCTGCAGCATGCATATTCTGTTCCAGCCATCCCCTCATTTATTTTGTGGTACAGGAACAGTTACAGGCTTCGCACACCACCCCTGCGGCCTTCTTGTCTTCCCTCTGTACAATAACATCATCTTTGCTGTTGCTACAGGCAAATCTAAATACACCAGCACTCTGGGTTTTGGAAAGTGTTGCTCGTGCTGGATGGAGATGCTGCTTTACTGGAAGCAGCGCTTTTCTGTTTTGACAGCTGAAGAACAAGTTCAAATCCTATGGGATCTGTCCAGGCTTTTGGAGCAGAACCTGATTCCCCAGCAGCGGCAGCTTTGCTTTGAGAGCCCTCTGGCAGAGAAGCTGGAAGGTAAATAATCTGTGCCCAGTGTGCCTGGTAGCTCTCCCAAAGGGGTGGTTAATTTTCCCCTTGCTGTGGTCAGTGGGAAGGAACAGACATTGCAGGACAGGCATCTCAGCACCAAGGAACAGCATTGAGAGCTCCTGCCCTGACTGGCACAGAAAGTGCCAACATGGAGCATCCCATGGGGCTGTGGGTCCTGGTGGAAGAGCTGGCACGAGAGGTCATGTGTTGGAGAGGTGCTGTGGCTCTCCTTCCACTGAGGGACTGCTGCTGCACAGCATTTTCTGCCTCAGCAATACCTGCTGGCCTGCAAGACTGGACGGTTGTGTGCCTCTGGAAATGGACAGCTTCATGTGAGCCCTCGTGTCACCCACTTGGGTCTTGCTCAGGCTCTCTGCTCTCTGCCAGCTTATCTCCTCCTAGAAGCATAGTAGCAGGGTGCAGCATGTTACTCCCATGAATTTGTTTATTTTCATTACCAAAAATATTTGTACAGCGGCAGAATTTGATTTCCAAACCTCTGTGTGTTCCAGCTGTTTGTTCCCATCTGGAGCTTAAGACATCTGCTCCGAGGGTGGAGATAACTGTCTGAGCTCCTGCCTTCAGCCACGCTCCTGAGAACCAGCTGCAGCAGGGCCTGGAGAGCTCTTAATGTCCGTCACTGGTACTTATGGCACAAGAATGTGCAGGAGTAAAGGCAGGTGACAGCAAGTAGCTGGTCCTGTGGTTTGGGATGTCAATGATAAGGAAAGGCTACCTGAAAAACATCAGGCGTGGTTTGTTGTGAGGCACCCGGCAGCACCCCCTATGTCCTGCATGACCTCAGAGGACATCGTGGTGACACGGGCCTTTCCCGTCAGTGCACGTCAGCTGAACGCCAGAGCCTGGGCGCTGCCTCTACCCGGTCCCTGTTGCTCAAAGCCTCCGTGGGTTGAGCAATGCCCACGGTGGCCGTAACTGTGTGGGCAGGGCAGTTTGTGCACGCGGATCCGGCCCATCGGCGCCCAGGGAGTGCCGCGATGCGCTGCGGGCTGAACAACCGGCCCCGGTGGTTTGCGGGGCGAGCCCGGCCGCGGGGCTGCTTCCCTCTGGGACTGACGCGGGCGCAGACACTCGCTTTGTTTCAAGGCCAGGTTTCGCCGGAGCTCGATCTCGGAGCCCTGCAGTACAGCCAGGCAGTTGTCTGGGTGCTCAGACACCAGCGAGGGCGAGGGACCGTGACTCCGGGGCAGAGCTGTGCTGCCGGGCGGCACCGATGAGCCATCCCGGCCCAGCCAGCAGATCCTTATTGCAACATCCCAAAGGAAGTATTTGGGCCGCAGGCTCGTCCCGGATTTCCAAAGCAGCACAGGAGATAAGCAGATGCCTTTTTCTTGTGACCCAGCTGCTCTGCCTATGCCCCAGCTTTGGCCGGGCCCCCGGCTGTGAGAGGAGCTCCCAGTCCGAGTGCTGGTGGGACTTCTGGGATGATTCACCTCTCACTCCACCTTCATGCTTTCAGTTTGCTGTTGTTTTCCTTAAGGACTTGCAGCCCAGCATCTTGGGTGACAGCTTTTCTGTAGATAGAGCTTCTCACAGATGAAATTATAGACCAAGAAAAATCTTAAGGATGAACGAGACGGGGGTGGCAGGATGGAAATGTCCTGCTCTGGCTCATCTTTTTCCCATTACAAAATCAGAACCTTGTGTGAACGAGAGGGAGCCACTTCCTCTGACGCAGGTCACAGGGGAGGGGGAGCCCTGCGGGGGAGCCCTGCGGTGCCAGAGGTCAGGACCATCCCTGCACCACTGCGTTTTAGACCATAAAGACATTGTTTAATTTTGGTTTGAAGATTTCAACTATCCTGTGCCTTCCAAAACACTGAGAGGAACTCTCTGACCACCGTGCCTTTGCCTGCTCCTGTTGTTCAGTTTTTAGCACTAACCAGAGTGTCTGTTTAATCTGGAATTTGCTTTTCCTTCTTTGTTAACTCCTTAAGATGAGCTTTGATTCCACTGGTTGGACAGATCCTGTTTTTTTCTTACAGAAAAGCACTAAGGAGGAATGGGGAGTCGTGCAGATCGCGTGCGGCTCTGCTGTGCTGGAGCAATTGCAACCAGTGCTGTTCTCATCATTATTTCCTGCTTAAGCAGGATGGGCTGAAGTTGCAGCTCTGGGACACATGAATGTGTCACTAGTGGCATTGCTGGGGAGAGCTGAAGGTTGAGTTTGTCCTAGGTTCTTAATGGAAAACAAATGTTTTCCTTAAATGGCATTGAAAATGAAGGTAGTGTTTCTTATGGAAGTGCACGAAGCTGGGCTGAGGAAGAGGGGTGAGAACATTTCCTTGAGAAATGAGCTTCTTACTTCCCAAAGGCTCATTAATTTAGTTTTCTTGGCTAATCAAATTAATTTCTAGAATATTTTCACAGATGTCACAAAAAGAAAAGTGGTTTATGAACAGCCTGGAGCCAGCAGAGAGCGCAGTGGCGAGGGCGCCTGGAGGCAAAGCCCAAGTCTGTGCAGAGGTGACCCCAGCAAGTCCCTTGGCCAGCTCCCAGTGCTGACACTGGGCCACTGGTGGGACGTCTCCTGAGCAAACACCCTCATTTGGGGCCTTTGGGGCCTTTGGGCAAAAAGTCACTATGCCACAAAGGTGCCTATAAACAGTGACTTTAGGGCAGAGGGTACCAGTGGGTTTATGCGCTTGATTTTCCTGCTAGGGATGCTTTTCTCTTTGGAGAGCTTCAATGTGTTGCAAAGACTATGTTCAGCATTTCTTCTATAGTTGCTTCTATAATTACGTCAAAATTACAGCCATGAGCAATTATAGTTTTCAATAGCTTACTGAGTGCACTGAATCCTAAGAAATTAACTACCACGTTTTCAAGGAGTAGATTTATTAATAGCAGCTGTAACTAGAAATCTTGTCTAATTTTGATCACTACCAAAAGATATGAAAAAAACTGGCTCCTGTTTTCATGTATTAACAATAAGACTGATAAAATTTGTGGGAGATATTCTGAGTGAACAAGAAAATTACAGCTGTGTTCCTTGTGCTGCAATAATTAATGATCATGCACTTTATTCTCCAAAGCTGTTTTTCTTGTACAGTTTAACTAAAGGTCTTGATCTCTGTCATTTCACACGACATTGTTCTAAGGCTGGTTAGGCTGTAAAAGCCATCAGCCTGAAGGAGAATTTATTTTTCAAAATACAGCTTAACTCTCCAAACTATTTCTTAAATTACAGGTTAGTGAAAAGCAGACCCTCCCCATGGAAAGAGAAGTTTTTAAGAACTGTAGACTTGAATTGACTTAGTATTAAAATCAAGGCTCTGTCTTGAGATGTTAAGAGCCCCCATTTCTCCTGGCAACTGCAGCTCTTCACAGCTGTGAATTCAGACACACATTTTTCAGGAAAATAATCCTCAACCTAAATACAACTTTTCAGATATTTTGAGGTTGACTGTCGCTTCCTTGTCTGTTTTTTCCCAGGTTGGCTGGCTGGGAAGCTGCTGACCCTGTTGGATCGCAAGCTCCTACAGCAGCTCATCCTTCCAGTGAAGGAATCATGTGCTCTGCTGGAGCCCATGCAGGGTTTGTCCAGTGCAAGTCATTAGCCTCAGAAATATGGGGTGAATTTCCACTTTTTCAGGATGCGAACAACAGAGGCAGGTTTGGAGGAAATGTCTTCCATCAGCAGCGTCTGTCTTCTGCCTTCATCACTTATAGTCAAAGCATGAAAGCTCATTAGGTGTGATTTGGCTATTTCCTGTTCAGGCTGTCAACTAAAGAGGCAGCTGAGCAGCATTGCTGGAGCATGTGGTGGTCTCATTCTCTCAGTGAAGGAAACACTCTGCAACAGAACCCTCACCCCTCCTTGCCCATGGTGTTTAAACTAAATGGTTTTAAACTAAAAGAGGGTCAATTTAGGCTAGATACAAGGAATAAGTTTTCTGCAGTGAGGGTGGTGAGGCCCTGGCACAGGTTGCCCAGATAAGCTGTGTCTGCCCCATCCCTGGAAGTGTTCAAGATGAGGTTGGATGGGGCTTTGAGCAACCTGGTCTAGTGAAAGGTGTCCCTGGCTATGGCAGGGGGTTGGAATGAGATGACCTCTAAAAGTCCCTTCTAGCCCAAACCATTCCGTGATTTTGTTATTGTAAAAGTTACTGACGGCTTCATCTGCTGGACCACCGTCACTGCACCTCCAGGTTTTGGGTGTCCCTGACACCTGTCTCCACTCACAATCTTGCCAGACCCAGGACATGGCTTTACTGTTGATTCCCACCTTGGGCCCAAGGTGCTGCAGAGCTCTGCTCTCTCAGTTTCTTATGGCAATATTCTTCTTGCCAATTTTGATTGCAGATTCTTTACGATGTGTGTGCACATCCTTGTTTAGACCACAACTGGAAAAAACTCTGTGGTGGTTCCTGCTCAGGGCCTCCTTAACTGCAAACCCACAAACTGTTTCCGTTTCTCTTGGTACCTTCTTCAAAAGTACGGCACTTTTGTAATACCCTCCTAGAGTGAGACCCAATGATAGTTCACCAAGTACCAACTACTACAGCAATAGTTTCTATAAAAGAAAACACTTCTACTGCAAAGGCGATTTTGCCTTAGATAAAGACGGCAATGAAATCCAACTGTTCCAATGCAATGGACTGCCATGGAAAATGTCTGCCACTGGCAAAAGCTCTGGAAAAAAAAGTAAGTCACTAATGCAATTTGAAAAAAGGTAGTGAGATATCTGCTGGTACCATCCATGGCTTTTAACATGCTGGTATGGCACTGAGAGTATCCTTGACACACGGAGGGGAAGTAAGGGCACTTGGAGGGCAGCTCGACTCAGCTTTCTAGAAAAGTCAGAGGTTGCTGGTTCCACTTGTGCAGTCACTTCATATGCAGCTATTGAAAATTGTATTTCCTTGACAAGATCGTTTTTGGTGTCAGGGTTTTTCTGGAAGTCAGTGTGCTTCCTATGGGCCAGGCAGGTCACTGCAGGTATTTAATTGTGTTTCCCTTTTTAATGGAAACTGCAAATACATTTCCAGACACAGCTCTGGAAATACCCAGGCAGCAGCCTCCATCACCTCTTCAGTGTTTTGGACTGGGGAGTGCTTGTGTCTCAGCTTTCACCTAGGATGAGTGAAATGCCTAAAAATCTTAAGAAATTGCATCTGCCTTAATGTCATCACTGCTGTCCTACCTAATAAATATTTTCCTGATTTTTAAGTTCACAGAATGACTGTAAGAAACAAAAAAACCCCAGTCCTCTCTCTCTGTGGAAGAAGACTACTTCCATGGGGGTAAGCAATTGCAGGTAAGTGATATTTGTGTACTTAGGTGGCATCTGGTTTATTGGGCGGAGCACTCAGCTGTGCACTCAATAACTTGCATCACCCTCTGATTCATACAATCATCTGACCTTCATCTAGCTGCTGCTCTGCTTTTATTTCCTTTTCTCCCTATGAGTTACAGTAAAGGAAATTCTTCCTGTGCTCCCTACAGAATGCTTCCTTTCATTCAAGGTTTGGTTGTGCTTTTAGCATTTAAAAAAACAACCAGTACAACCATCTACTGGAAAAGCACAGGATGAAATACCACTTCCCTCTCCCGTCACATTTACCCCCCCACAGACCACACGCACTCCAGGAGTTGCTGTACTTTGGACACAGCCTCCCCTCCTGGGTGAAATCCCAGCTGGGAGATGCTGCAGCCCCTCATGGTGGGATGATGGGGTTTGCAGTGAGGGTTCCTTCCCATTTTGTGTATGGAAAAGTGAGCAGGTCTTCCAGGAGGAGTCTAACTCTGCTGGCTTTGTCTGGTGCTGTACCTTCAGCTCCTGCTTTGCCCCAGCAAGGCCATTTCTCTGGGTACACACTTGTGTCACTCTCCTGCAGCTGAGGAAGGACAGCCATCTCCCTGGATGTCTCAACTTTCTGAAGCATGAAGGTATAACAGATTCTGGTGGTCTCTGAGCAGCAGCATCTCAACTGTCTGCTGCAGGAGAGCTTCTGGGTGGTTGGAAGAGGCCACCACAGGCTTTGGGACACTATTAGGAATCAATATCCCTTGTCACAGAATTACTGTATGATGTTACCAAGGGCAGGGCCTCTAGAAGGAAGGGAGGAAAACCACATTGAGTGGAAGAAGAGTCATCTGCAGATCTTTCTAAAGTTAAAAATAGTTAGGATTTTGTCTGCAGAAGACAGTTTGTCCTGTTATGCTGCTGTCATCATGTGAGCAGGCTGTATGCTTCTGCATTTGAAGACTAAAACTGACATGCTGAAAACAGGAACTTTCTGGAAATTCTGCCTGCCTGAAATTTAATGGTTTCAGTGAGTTTCTTGATATCATCTTATCCATATGGTTGTGCTTGGATGGGGGAACTAAACATCTCATTAGCTCTGCAGGGTCATTAAAAGCCAAAGAAGAGATCATAAGGAATAATAAGGACATATGACATCCTATGAAGACAAATGATAAAAGCAACCGCCCCTGCCAGCGAACGCTTCAAGGTGAGGGAACCCAGTTTTAAGAGTGCAGAGGAGCTGAGCTCTTGCTAACTCATGTCAGCAGGAGCTGTTTATCCTCTCTTCATCAGAAAAGTCAGACTGACAGCATCAAAATGTGACTAAAACCAGAGGATGATACAGGGAATTTTGGCCTACATAACTTTGCAATGAGTTCTCCAAGCATTCCTGGCTCCCAGGCCTGGACTGAGTCTACTAAACTGTGCAACATTTCTTCATAATCAAATTATAGTTTATAGACACACACCAAAACACAGAGACCTATATCTTCCTACAAATGCACCAAGTGTCTGCAAACAGTGGAAAGCTGATCTGATGCTGGCTGAATTGTCACTGTGGTCTCAGCTATGATAGCAAAGCTCGTGGTTGCAAAGAATCTTGACACCAGCAGCAAGAGAATGGTAAGAAATGCAAGTCTTCCCCAGCCTTGATCTCGATTCAAAAGCTGTAATAGTTCTCATAGGATTTCACAAATAAGTAGCATGTATTTAATTGCATAAAGCAGTGAAATTGCCAGTCAGGCATTTATTCACAATTTCTTAATCTAGATTGCCAGTTAAGTCTAGACCGTTGGCCTGTTCTTTGGCAAAAGAGAAGTTGTTTATTATTTTTCCACATGCTCGGAGAATTACTCCATTTACTTAAAAAAAGGGAAGGACTGAAATCCTATTTACTCCAATCTTTATCATATTTAAACTGGCTGCTCTCTGTAGGCATGCCCTGTTCTTTTACCAACTCAGTGTTGTTGGCCAAAGTGTTGTCCAGTAACAAATGCCACAGATACACAGAATGGTCACATTGAGTTTTGCAAGTGTTTGGCTTTTTGCCTCTGAAAATAGCTACTCAGTAGAAAAATACAAATGCCATTGCATGTTCTCTCTGGGTTATAACAGGTTACAGACACAAAATCTTCACCGTTTGTGAAATCTTCTTGCAGCTTATAGTTGTACAACTTTTAACAACCCCGAAAAATTAATGAAAGAGACATTAAATGTTTGGAATAAGATATGTTAAATTGGCAACTGATACCAAATTACTGCTGGACAATTTCCCATGCCGAGACTGTTCTTTCTTTTTGTTACTTAAGTCTTCATCTTTATCTGTGCCCAGCCCATTCTTTTACCCACTCTCCCCTTTCCAATATTTTTTGGCATGAGGTTTCTGATGACAAATGAAAAGAAAAATCTTTCAGCTGAAGCTGTAACTTGATTATAGCAACAAAGAACCTGCAAATGGGGCAGTCATCAGACTCCAGATTACCTCCTGTCAGGGCAGGTTTTCCCCCGCCACCCCCCATCTTTAATTTTTTTAGGCTTGAGCGTGGACATCTGTATAATGTTTCTGGATACCACCAATACCTAGACAGATCCATATGCTCTTTTGGACTTTGCCAACAAAGTGCTGGGGCTGGAATCAAATATCTGTAGGTTGAGTGTAGTAAAAACAAAGTGGCAGAAGACACACAAAAAATTTGATATAAGAGCTTGTTTCAGACAGAGCTGTTCCATTGAGGAGTGTGTAGCAAGAACTTGTGGCTTGGAGCAAAGCACCTGGGGTTTAGATGTTATTTTGTAACAATTCTGAATGGGTTTTTTTTCAGTTCTTATTCTCTTTTATCAGACACTGTTGATAATGTTGTACACTACACCATGCCTGAGGCAATTTGGATGCACCAGTGACTTGGCAGGAGTTCTTTCTTTCCTCATCCCACTCACTCATATTCATCGAGGCTTGGTAACTGCAGCAGGGTGGTAACAGGCCATGGACAGACCCTTTCAAGTCAATCAGCAGCGGCACGGGAGACCAATGCCCTTCTTCATACCTGTTGTTTCCCATATGGACAAGAAAGGGAAATGAGGAAGATGAGAACATACATGTCGGTGTCACTGGACAGCCAGTGTTCTTTCAACACAAACAGCTTTCGCTGTCCTCAGTGATAAGTTTCAGAGAGTGCATCAATGCCTGTCTTTGTGTTCACAGAAACCTTAGTAAATGAATAGCAAATAATCAAATTCACTGTTTCCTTTTCAGATTGCTCCTGACTTGGGAACCAGAACTCCATAAGCACTGGCCAAGGATTACCTGACACAAAGATCAGGGTAAGATGTTCCCAACACACTGTGCATCCTCAAGCATAAAGTATTTGTTATTTCAGAATTTCCACCTGCCCTCCATGAAGCCTTACCCGTGGACATCCCACAAATTGCCCTCAGCTGAGAGATGCGTCCTTCAATTGGGAACTAACACGTAGGAAATTGTTACTGCTTCCAGCTGAGCTATGGCTCAGGCTGCTCCTGGGAGCAGCTGGGGCTTGTCATTCCCTCTCTTTGCACATTAAATATAATATAATAACATAATATATCTTAAAACCTTTCAATCTTAAGGTTCACTGAATTCCCAGTCTATTCACACCAGCACTCAGCACATTAAAGACTATCACAGATGTGTGACAGTGAACATGAAAAGCAAGGAAAATTGCCACTGAAGGTAAAACGTAAGTAGAGAAAGTGTTCCATCCCCACATTTAAAAGGCGTCAGGCTCCCAATTTGTTTCTGTATTGTTGATAAAGGCTGAAAAATAAGTGTTTGACTGTCACAAGGAGATCTGCAATTGCTTATGTGTACATGGCTTCTACTCTTCAGGAAAAATCTATATATGGAAGGAAAGTCCTTCAGGAAAAATCTGTGCTGATTTTTTTTTTAGAGGGAAAGCCATGTTAGGCTTGAGTTAAAGAGAAGAAAGATGGGGGTTTAGTTTTAAAAAACTAAATGTTAAACTAATATTATTATAATACAGCAGAAAGATAATGATCTAACAGTTCTGTTTATTTTCTACTTTTACCACTATCCTTTGAACTGAAACTCTGGGAATATGCACAGTGGGGAATTTTGCTTTGGAAGGAGCAGAATTAGTGGTTCAATGTTTCCACCATTTCAGTCTTGCTCTTGATTTTGCAAAAATAATTTGGTATTTCACTTTTAATTTCAGAAATGGAAATTTTGAGCTGCAAAATGCTGTTATAGCCAGGAGATCAATGTTCTTATGTAGCTACCTAAGCAGTGTTGTGCCATTTGCAAAAATGTAACTTTCCTGCAAAACGTGAGCTCTCACAAGATTCCTAATGATCGCTTTGCCTCCCCAGTTTTCAGGAAGTTCATCATCAGAATAAGCATATATGGTAATACCATCTGAAGAGGTTCTTCTCACTGGGAATCCCAGAATATTTTGTTTTCCTCTAGACAGGGAGAGAATTAATTTGTGTATCTTCCTTGCAGTGTGTTAACCACATACTTAGCTAGTAGTTGTTGCCAAAGACGTGCATGAATGTCCAAAGGAGTTTTTTTTTTCCAAAGCTAAGAAATTAAAACCAATAGCCTAACAGCCAGATTGGAGAATGAGAGGAAGGAAATTTCCAGGCTGTAATAAAATTCACAGGATACTAAACACACAAAAATAAAAGTTAAAAATATTTCAGTGCATGATGATTATGAATCTTTCCCAGTGGGAGAGGTGAGGAAGTTGAGTTTTACCCTGAGGAATCTGGGATGTGCACATGGTGGTAAAAGGCGTTAGATTAAAAGGCATCTTTGGGAGTGTCAGTGAGCCAGAACAATTGAGGGAGCATACTGGGAGGAGGAGATGTACTCTGTAACTCAGCTGGTCTTCCCAAATTCATGGATGTTTGAAGCAGAAACATTTAATCTCTTGAAACTGCAACTCATCCGTATAAATAGCAAAGCACCTCCGATTCTTGCATGATACAGATACTGTTAGTTTCCAATTTAAAAACTGCGGTAAGTGATGATGCTTTACTTCTGTAGGGATACAATCCAGACAAAAGGCAAGCAAATTTTCCCCTCTGCATGGACAATAGGCGTCCTGCTTGGCCACATCCCTTAATCCCAGCCCTGAAATTACTCGTGAAAGCCTTTTAATTGTGTTTAACTATGTTGGTTTTACCACGTGGAGACATTGGCTGTAACACAGTGAACAGTGAGGATCATGACGCTCGTTTCCATTGTTCTCCAGATATCTGGGAAAATAAACCCTACGGCTAAAATAGCCCCTGAAATAATTGCAGCTATTAGAGCCACTACCTACCCAAACTCAGGTACTTTTGGAGTGAGGAAAGTCTTGTTTCACGGGTCAGTCGAGTCAAGCAATTAAATTGGAATGGCAGCTTTGGTTCCTATGGAATACTTCTGGCTCCCTCACTGCTCCTGTGCCTGGCTGTAGGCTGGTGTCCAGTATGAGAATTCGTGTGTGAAAGAAAAAGGAATTTTTAGGCTACTAACTTTATTCCCATGGTGCGTGTCCACTTCTGTGTTGTGTTCATTGCAGGAATGCTGAACAGCTGGAATAGGTGGTAAAATGAGTTTCCTTCTAAAAACCAAGAATAGGGCTTAAATTATTTCAGATCCATGAGAACTGTGACTGCGCAGATTTCACCAAAATCTGAGGGTTTGTTTCTAGTTGTTCATTAATTTTTTTTCCAGCCACCTGCACCTGGGGAGTATTGACAAATCTTTTACCTTATCTTTAAATATAAACTGAGCTGGTAAAGCTCTTGATTTGCTGTTACATCTCAAAAAAAAAAAAAAAAAAAAAAAAAACAAAAAACAAAAAAAACCACCAAAACCCAAACTGAAGAAATAAGAGAAAAGAAGAATCTCCTAATAGAGAAGGATTCATGCTTCAGTTCTCTTCTTCCTTTCTTCTCCTTAGTTACTCAGGAGAACTTTTAATCTCTGTATTTTCCATTTGGTTTCCTGGCAGGGAAACTTTGAAGATTCCCACACCACAGGAAATAATATTTTATGTACTGAAGTTGAAAGAGGATAACATGTTCTGTGAAATAACTAGTACAAACTTCTGACCTTTGGAACCATAATACACATTATAGACATTTATAGACATATAGACATTGATATTTGGAAATCTTACATTTACAACAGAAGTTCAAAGAGAAGGAAAAAAAAAAGAAAGAAAATTAGTTTTGACAGACTTTATGAGACTGAAACCTGTGTCTTTCCTGCCAGTTTTGGGAGCACCTTATATTCTCTCTGTTGTGGATGCAGTGTCATGACTGTGATGTTAAGAGTAGCTGTTCTTTAGATCCCAGCTGTCCATCCCATGGGGGTTGTGCCTGCAGTGATACCAGGCACAGCATCAAAATAGTCTACAGTGGAGGAAACGCCGTATTTCCTCAGATTTTTTTTTTTTTTTTTGAAGAAAACACTAGAAATATTATAAAACAATGTGGAAGGGACAATCGAGTCCTTGAGCACAACAAATGTAATTGTGCCATAAAGGGCAGGTGGTAAAGAGAACGGGAAGGGGTAGCTGGAGAAAGGGCAGAAACAAAACCACTCTTAGTTATTAGGAAGGAAAGAAGAAAAAACAAAAGGGCAAACTCAAGTGTTGTGCCTGCAAAGCTTTGATCTCATAAATTTACAGAATCGGACTTGCAGTAGGAAGGAAAATCTTGCGAGGCGTGTTTGGTATGTGGCTGCTTCCTGTTGTCCCCGAGTGGCGTCAGGACCAGGAATGCAGGGCTCGTAGGTAGTTTATAAAACCCCACAGGACTCTCGAGCTGTGGTAGCACCTTCTTTGTATTTAATGCCGAGGTCTGTATTCGACGACTGCGGGCGGGAAGCAGGACCGTGCCTGGCCGGGCGCTGCGAGGCCTCACTGGGGACCGCGAAGATGGGGCCACTCCTCCAGAAGCGACCTAAGCCAAAGGCTTGAAGTAGTTCAGGAATCACGGAGGTCAATATTCTATGAACTGTTGTGTGAGGGAAAGGGGCAACACACGCAAACTCAGGGGGAGAGGTGCCACGACAGCATGTTATGCCTGATCACGGACACTCTGATCCCAAGTGATGCAGAAAATGCTTCATTTCGGATGTAGATTAATGCAGAAAACGCCTTATGTCGAGTGTACAGGCAGCACAAAAGCGACTTCCAGAAAAAGCCCACGGCCACCTCAACGCTCGGAGACGACGCCCCCGCAAGGCGCAGGCGCCAGGTCCCTCCCAACCCTCGCGAGCCTTCGCCTCGCGCCGGCCCCGGCTCCACCCCCCACCCTCCCCGCGGCGCGTGGGGCCGGGGCTCGCCACAGCCCCTCCTGCTCCTCCTCCGCTCCGCCCCTCGCTCTTCTTGCTGATTGTCTGGGTTGGAGGGCCCGCTCTCGCGCTTTTCCATAGCGGGGAACGCGTGGTGGGTGACCGGGACGGGGGGGTCCGGGCGGTGGTGGCGACTCCCGGCGTGTTCAGGGGAGACGCGGGCTCGTACCCGGCCGTGAGATTCCTCTCCGGACCCTCTGGTGCCGCGCCGCGGAACAACTCGCCCGCCCGCATCGCTTTGTGTGGGCGTGGAGGGCGGAGCCTCGGGGGCCGAGTGCGCGGGGAGTCCCGCTCGGGCCGGTAACTTCGCTCACGGAGCGCTCGCGCCGCGATGGGGAGCGGCGTCGGCCGCCCCGGGAACGCACCGGGAGCCGCCGTCGCCCGCCCCGAGCGCCGCCGCCGCCGCTGAACCCGAGGCGCCCCGAGCGCCGCCCGCTTGGTGAGCAGCCAGCCCGGCGGCGGGCACCGCGCCCGGTCCCTCTCCCGCCCCGGCCTCCCCCGGTCCGTTCCCGCTCCCCGCCCGGGCCCTAGCGCGGCGAAAGTTTCGGGGCGCGTTCCCTGCGGGGCCGGAGGGCGGCGGAGCCCGGGCGGGAGCCCCGGCGGGCCGCACCGGTGTGATCGCGGCGCGCCCCGCGGCAGCGCCCCGCCGGCCGCTCTCGAGGCGCCGCGGGGCGGAGGGCGCAGGGCTGGAGGATGAGCGCCCCAGTGGAGCCCAGGATCAAACAGGCGCTACGGAAGAAGCCCGCGGAGCGCACTCCGGAGGTAAGGCGTCTCCGGCTCCTTCCCAGGGAGTCTTTTTATTTACTTTCTCACTTTTCCTTTGCGTAAATCCGTGTTCCGACAGCCTGGGGTCCGCGGTGCGCACTTAGACCTGGAGCACAAACTTCTGTCTGGAGCTCGGTTATTTATTTATTTTTCTCCACAGTTGGCCCTCTCGGGACCAGCAGTGGTTTAAACGCCCAGTAACACACTGGGTACAGGCACAAGGCTCTTCATGAAGTACTTTGGGCCAGCTGTTGGAAGAAGAACAAGAAGAAGTAGATCACCGAAAAGTAAAATGTTGCATATTTATAAAGTGATGCAAAACTTATGGGAAAAGTTAGGGAGCTGAAAGTCTTTGCTTACCTGTACGGTGATGCAGATTTAAACAAAACCAAACTAATTATGCTGCCCAGACTTCATAAAGATGTTTCTGCAGTGAGTGGGAGTATAGAAATGTGTGAGGCTGGTAAGCTAAAATAAAATGCATTTTCTAATTAACTGCCTTCTCTGTCCCTTCCCTACAAGCCCACAAGCCGGTCTGTAGTTAGCCCTGTATTTTTGGGAATGGTAATGTCATGGAGCATTAACTTAATAATGAAGTAAGTTTGATATAATTTGCATTTGTTGAAGGTCTGATTGGAGTTTGTTTGCTTACTTACCCTTTGCCTTCCTTTATTTGTTTCCCTTGCTGTGGTTTTTTTTTTTTTTTTTAAATGTGCTCAAGAATTAGTGCTGTGAAGTGATACACTCTTGAGTTTTTCCCTTGGAGACTGGGAAACATCTGTTCTCCCTTGATACTTCAGTGGATAACAGAAATGTCCTGCCTGGTCTTCCTTATAAGTTAGTTATGGAAGGGCTACTCAGGGAACTGCTCAGAGGCTGCTCTGGAGTACATGCTACCGGGACAGAGCCCCCTATTTACCTTTCAAGTCAGCCTAGTGAGTGAAATACAGAAGTTCAGTCCCAGTGGTTACTCACTTTGGGATATCCAACACATTCCTCCTTGTGTCTCTAAATTAATGATGAGGTAGTCTCTGTGTCCATTCTTTTTTCCTTATTTTTAGCACTCCCCTCTTGCTTCAGACCTTTCTTTCTCTCTCTTCAGCTGGAGTCTTCAGTTAGCAAAATTCCTTTGCTAGTGTGGCTTGCAGTGTTGGGCAACTGGGTTCATCACAGAAGTGTCATTCATGAGTTGGCATTCCGTGCTGGCTTGTCGTGGCTTGGACTTTGGGAAACAGGTAATCTGGCCTGGCCCAGAACCTCTGCCCACCGCTCCTACTTGCTGTACCAACCTCTGTGGCTGTGTATGGCTTTTTGTTCTTTTTTTAGGCATCCCCAATTTTTCCCCCAGCAGCTGTCATGGAATTATTTATGGTTATCACCTAGTTTAGGCAAAAACTGCCTTAAAATAATTATTTTACTTAACCTTGTAGTGTTAAACTGTAAGATATCATGACTGACTGCTTGTGGGTTTGTGTGCATTTGTGTAGGTTCCCATTGAGAGTGACATCAGGGTTGTGTGCAAGTTTGAATTTGCCAAGGTATCTTAGTTGTGGGAAAAAAAAATCTAATCTTTGCTAATCTAAGTAATAGTACTTCTAAAATGATTTTTAAAAAATCTGAATTCCCTTGTTTATTTGGCCCTGTTTTGGCAGGCTTTTAGAGACACTGCACAGTGAGACTACTGGTGATTAAAATTACACATGTACTTAAAACTTGGCAGGGTTGGGTCCTCGGTTCTTGCTGCCTGTTGCTGAGTAGATAATTACAATCAAGTCACTTTTGTTTTCTTGGGATGCTTTTGTTTACATACATTTAGAAAGAAAAGCTTTTCCCTAATTTGATAGCAGGGTATACCTGGGGATCTGTGCTACCTGCTCAGATACAAAGCGTGAAATCTCCTGTCACAGTCACGCTGACAGATTTTCCAAACATCTGCTCTGGGATGTGAGGACAGATGGCTGTAGGGTGATAAGTGAACTGGAGAAAGCCACTGCAATTTTATTTATTTATTTATTTATTTATTCTCAACACCCTGGCTTATCCTCTTTCCTCTGTAGGCTGCAAGACTTGAGGCAGGGAAGCTGAAACCTGCTTAGTGCAGCCATTAGGATCATACCCAAATTTTGGGTGTCCCTGCACAGGATGAATGATCTGGTGACTCCTGTCTTGAAGTATCCAGTTGTACACAGACAAAAAGTGTGGCTTCATTTCTCCCCTCCTACTCTGGTGGGAGGGTATCATCACCTCCTCCCACACAAAATCGGCTGCACGGGGCTGCTTGTGCACTTGGACTGCGTTTTTGTACAGGAACCCCCTCAAATTCCCCAAGCTGTGACTGATATTTTATGATAAGCAAAAGCTGCTCATCCACATGAGTTTCAGGCGCTTTCAGTCCCTCTCTGCCCCTATCTCTGTTTCTGCTCCTGCAGTTTATATGAGCAGTTTACCTGGGTATTTATTACAAATTACAGGGTTGGGGCTGTGCTGATTAGTAGCATGGTCTGGTGCTTTGTTCCTGTCATCTGTGTAGTCTCTGGAAAAATACAGATAAACCCTCCACATGCCAGATTTTGCTTACAAGTAGTGCAATTATCCATATGATTTTAATTGTAGATCTTTTTCTTGGCAAAATGTTTTAATTTCTAAGAACTACAAAACTAAGCAGGGAGATATTAAAATATTTTTGTAATTTACTTATTTTGAAATTTATCTCAGTGTCTTGCTCAAATAAGTATTTTAGTTCTTGATGCTACAAATATTTTTGTTTGGAAAAATATGAGTTAGGGCAAGTTTTCAGTGTTGTGGTAACATTCCAATGTTTGCTAATTGTTAAAATGTATAAGTTATGCATGTTAGGCATGTACACACTTGATTTTTTTTTTTTTAGTTGTTGTTGCTCAGATACTTCATATGTTACAATCTTTAATTTATTTGCCAGAGGGAATTATTTTGATGAATTTGTAGGGATTGTAGCAAAAATTTAATGATGTGTACATTTTTATGTAATTGCTGTTGTGTTACTCCGTTTAGAATCTTTTTTGAAACTACCAAAGGCTGGCAAATATTTTGCTTCCTCTCCTCTCCCTTTTCTCTCCCTTGGTCCATCATTGGAGGTGCATATTGTTCATATGTGATGCAAGTGACTTCTCATGTGGAAAGAGTTCCAGAATGTTTCCTAGTGGATTGATGCCTGTTTATGTAGCAGATGCTGCTCTAGGATTTGAATGAGTCCCATTTAGTCAAATCTTGCTGGTTCCCTGATGGCCTGTGACCCTGTGCTGACACTGGAAATAAATCTGTATACCTGTCTCTCAGGTATGGCCTGAAAGTGCAGAATTTGTGAGGCTTCTCTCAGATGTTAGTTTTGATAACAGATTATCCTAACAAATCATCCCTTCTGTCTAGTCAGACAGAGGAAACTGTGGCGGTAGTTGGATACTTAGTCTGAAAAAAATCATGCCTATACTTAAACAATAGGATTTTGTACACTTGTTTAATATTTTAATATCTGCACTTTTCTCCCAGGGTGGTAAATCTGTGAGTGTTTATACATGCAGATCCTTCAGTGTTTGCTTGGAAATATGGGATTTATTGTGCAATGTTTTTGCTGTTTCTTGTCACAGGTGGGGATATTAGTAATTTGGAAATATTTTAATAGGAGAAAATCTTTGTTCAAAGCAGTAGGAGGGAAGGATGAATGCTTGTGCCACTGTGTGTGTGCTCTCATTAAAGGTTTAATTTTTTCTGAGGCCCAGAATTCCTTACCAGATCCATACAAAGGCTCTGATGTTGGTCTTTAGAGGAGTTGTTCATGCTGCCACAGATAAGGGCTCAGTGGTTGATAGGGCCAAACAGCAAATGATTGTGCTCCTTTTTCTTTGTCTTTCCTTCTCCTCCATGAGCATGCTCTCTTCCATTTTTAATGGAACCTTTTCCCAATATAGTATCTTTTTTAGTTCTTCATGACTTTGTTCTAGACAGTGTTTACTTTCGTGGTTCAGAAAGCTTTGCCTTTATTTGACTTCAAAGAGTTGGAGTTTATACTTAGAGCTCTTGTATTTTCCTAACTTCATCTTGCAGTAGTTCTTGATTAATGTTAATTTGACTTCATTTGGCAATACTAATTCCGTCTTCTCTTCCTGTTCCCTTTTTATTAATACAGTGGAAAGAGGAAAAAACCTAATTTGCAGAATTTTCTCATAACAGGGTCTGCTGTTTGGAGTGTGTATGTGATGCTTCTTGATGGCTTAGATATAGAGAAATAGATCTGCGTGAATGTAAATCATGCACAAATAGTACGTTGATGGGCATTATAAAATAGCTGTAATAAATAAAATAAATTATTGCTGACAGCATAACAAAGGCACTCTTGTACTGTAGCACAGCTGAGCCAAACAGAGGAGAACATCTGCTTCTTGTTTCCAGAAATAACTGGTATTTCGAAGTGTTTTTTTTCATCTTATTAATAATTTTCTCAAAATTTGGTAGGTGAAATGGGATTAACCATTGTTAAAATCTATTGTTTCTATAATCTGAGGTGAGCTTTTAGGAGTGTAACTGTATCAAGGGTGTTGGTTTTGGATAGCCTTTGAAAGTAATTAGAATTGTAGAGTCACCACAAAAGTGGAGATGCTTGCAGTTATTGTAAAGCCTAAAGAAATTTATGTTAAATGAAGATGCAGATGCTAGTTTCTATTTAGTAAAAACCCCTTACTGTTAGTATGTGGGCCTCCAAAACAGGGACAGAGGAGTGATGGAAACCTGACTCCTGTCATAATTTTCTACTACCTAACCTCTGTCTTACACTTTCATTCCCAATTTTTGGTGATCTGTTCTTTTATAGGTGACACTTTGTAAGACTTTGTCATGCAGGTAACAGTTCTGAAGCTCAAACTGAAGATGAGGAGCAGCCAACTGTTGTAAAATCCTTGAGATTGTTCTGTGTCTTTCTGCTTTAGTATCTTTGCCAGAGAATCTCCTGAAAACTTGATCAAAGATGCACTGACCAGTGCTACATAACTTTAATCTCTCACCATGCAGAGACTTGGGCTGCTCTTGGCATGTGACTATGTTGGGAAGCTGGAAAAGACCTTTAAAGTGGAAAAATTAGTTATCATTGGTGATAACCAAAGTGATAGGAACACGTACTAACATGCCTGCAATTTATTGCTAACGAATTCCTTCCTGGGTCCTTGTGTACCCTGTGCAGATAGCCTTTCTGCGCTCATAGGGCAACAATTATCTTTTACAGTTAGAAAAACATAAAACCTTGTAATATGAATAATTTATAAATAGTTCTGTGAAGGCAACAGTTACAGTTTTATTTATGGTCAGTATGATTGAAAAATCACGTGCACAAAAATTTTTTCATGGACAAGAATGTTGAGTAACTGCAGCTTTAGAGAAAGATGTTGAGAGTGCGTGCATTTCATTGACACCATATTCCATCAGCATCTTGCTAGGACTAGGAAAGACCTAGACTTGTGAGGGTTACTTAAATATTAGATTAGTCTCTTTAAATAAAATGAGTTGTAAAGCTTTTTTATAGCCACCTACTAAAACCAAAGTTCAGAACAGAGGTACATGAGGAATGGCACATTGAGGATCATAGTGGTGGCTGACACCTCTTAAGATTGAGTCTTATTCGAAAGCAGACTATAGTTTCTGTGTTAATGAAGTTGAAATTCTTACTACTTTTAATGAAACAGTCATAAACCTTCTTTCTTCCTTCCGCGCTTCCCCGCCACATAGCTTTGAGTTGAAGGTAAAACAAAACTACATTTTTTTTTCCCAGCTGCTCATTAAATTAATGTATTTAAGCTCATGGTAAATACAGCACTGACAATCCTGGAGGATTGTCCAACAAGCCTCAAAGCTTTGGGAAAACAGTGTCTCTTCACCTGTCAGCTTGATGGGTTAGGAAGTTTTTAGTGTTTAGATTTTCCTCTATTTTGTCTTGTGCTTTAGGTGGGTAGTTGTCTCTTAATTCTATTTCTTAACATAGTTGTCTCTTATTCTATTTCTTAACATCTCAATTAGATCTGTGGTTTTCCTGTAATAAAAAAAGCCAAGCATGCAAACTGTTGTTTTACCTCAATAGATGCTGCTTGATAATTAATTTTCATAAACTTTGTGTTTGCACCTTGTTTTCTGAGGTGATCAAGAGTGATGTTCTTTGACAGATGTATTTTTATCTTTTATTCCAAAGATTCAGATAAATACCAATTGGCGCACGTTGGTAGTAGTTGTTCAGTCTTCCTAAACATCCCGGGAAAACCAGTGCAGGTAAAATGTGGTGTCCCCCTCCCCAAGACTGGGCAGGGTGAAATCTCTTCTCTGGATAATTGAAATGAACCTTGATTAGCATCTTTAATCTGTAACTGATCATAGGATTGACTTTGAATTTACAAAATCTTACTTTAAAATCAGTTGTGTTTGGTTTTTTTACGTTTTCATTGCTATGTGGACGCAGTTCCGTGCTCATGACATACAGTTGAATTATTGGCCAGAGGTACTCAACAACGTGGCGTATATCAGTATCCAAATAATTCAGATCATCACTACCTGGAGCCTTAAGTACAACACACTTTCTGAAGTTGAAATCAGCCCTAAATTAGGTGGACATAAAAAATAAAATCCATCTGCTGTTTCAAATAAACCAAAATACAATACTGGAACATTTACCAGCTTTAACAAATGTTAATATATGTAAATACCCAGCTATATGGGCTTCAGTATCTGTCTTAGCAAGGTTTTTTGCTCGTTTTTGAACTTTTTTTTGAGTTTGTTGTTGTTGTGCTTTCATCAGCAAGCCTGAAGGTGTTGCTCATGTTAGTCTTTGGATTATTTATGTCTTAGAGACATAAATAACATTATGTTAAGTCTTGGACAAGGTACCTTGTTCACAGAGGCGGGATCTGGTTTGGCTGTTCTGCACCTATTGTCTGGTTGGAATACCTGCAAGGAAACTCTGCTGGTAGTTCTCAGAAATAAGTATTTTTTCCAGCTTTCCTAGCAGTAAAGCCTGTTGACTTCAGTCAGACATTGATTTGTGGTTCCAATGAAATAAATCAGGTTTCAGGGAACTGCTTGAGTTTTGACTACATTTACTGGCTTTACTGAAGTGACATTGACAAGATTTTTCTGAAATTTAGAGTCTGTCTAACAAAGTTTCCTTGTTCAAAAAAACGTAATATTAAAAAAGTAGAGAAAATCAGCATGAGTGTTTTGGGATGGGTGAGTGTTTTGATTTTTTAGAGTCTGTGTCCATATTAACCTGTTTTGTGGGTAAGGATGTTGAGCACTGTCCTGGAAAGGAAAATTTGGGCAGGGGTGAAAGGAGTAAAACAAACTGTGATGGAGACAGGGAAACATTGTGATGTTTAAGTTGCCTTGGAGTAGGTGTATATAATTTGTTAATTATTTTTGGAAGATCGTTGTGAACCACAGCTGTTTAAAAAAAAAAAAGTCAAAACCAAACCCACAAAAAATGAAATGCCAAGGAACGCAAACTTTTAATAAAAATTCTGGGAAGTAAATTAGACTGAACATTCAGTGTTCATCACCTTGTGTAGGTGGAACATGCATAGGATTGTTCCATCTAATAGCTGTGACTTTGTGGTATCTGATCTCCCTGGCAGCTGAGGGATGATCAGGGCTTCTTCATTGGTTAAATGAGTATTTGATGCTTCTATCATTGCGGTGTAAAGTCATGGACATTGCTCCTGTAAGTGTCTCTGTGATTGGCTTGGAGCAGCGTTGTTAAAACTGGTTGGGATCATGTTGGTTTCTGAAATACCTTCTTTAAATATGGTTCTCTGAAAGGGTCCTTGGGACTGTGTTGCTGCTGCTTTTCCTGGTATGGGTAGACCGTAGGGTTTTTGTTTGTAGTGGTCACTCACAGCTGTGTCTCTAAGCCAAACATCTTGTCACCCTCTGGGAAGAATGGTTGGCATGCTTTAGCCTCTCCTTGTGCTGATACTGTGCAGTGGAGTCTTTCACCTCTTTGTCACAGAATCACAGAATGGTTTGGATTGGAAGGGGTCTTAAAGACCCTCCTTTTCCAACCCCCTGTCATGGGCAGGGACACCTTCCACTAGACCAGGCTGCGCTAAGCCCAGTCCAACCTGGCCTTGAAAACTAACAGGAATGGGGCATCCATGTTCCAGTGTCTCACCTTGGAAGAGCAGAAGTGTACAGATGTTTTGTGTCTGTGACAAGTGATGCTGTTTGGTTCTCTGCGCAGAATTGGAAGGGTTATTCTAAGTTATCTGCCCTGGCCCTTTCTTCCTGCATGTTTCATTCTGCTCTTGGGCCATGACTAATGAAAATTCCTTCATCTAGTGTAAAGTCTGCTCACCAGAACATAGATGTATTAAAAAGGAGATGAAATTACAGTGCACTAAAAACCCTGTGGACAGTGGTTCATGTGTATTGGCATTGTTTGCAGAAAGTTGAGGGTTTGTGTGTAGTGAGTCACTGAGTTACACATCACAAGGTAAAAATCTGTTCTGCCATCCTTGTTTGTCTCCTGCATGTAATTTCCAATTCTGATTCACTGAAATGAAGTGGTGAGCAAGAATGTGGTTCTGTTATGGGATACAAGTGAGTGGATATTTTAAAGCACTGGCTCAGCCTTTTTGAACATGTGGTGTACCTATTCCCAGTGCTAGTCCAGTTTACATGAAGAAATGTGAGTGCAGTTGGGTCTAGCTGAGAAAGAGCTACAAGTTAACCATGGGGAACTTGAGGAATTGTATTAGAATCAAAAAACATCCTAAGTTGAAAGGGATCCACAAGGATTATTGAACCCAGCTCTTGTCCCTGCACAGGACCACCGAAGAATGAATGGAGCTGATGAGCACAGCTGGTGCCTTCCAGCATTTCTTGTGTCTAAGTCTTGGTGGAATTGTTGAATCCGAACATCCTACTTAAGTGTAATGGTTATGTTGTATCTCTTGTGTGTAGTTACACAAAAACGTCAGAGGCTGTTGCCTAAACTAACTTGCCTCTGCACGTTGGGGTTCATTTGAAGGAAGTAAGGCCACAGCAAAAGTGGTAGCAAAACATTTTGGCTTTGTAATTTGTGTGTCGGTGTCTCTTGCTTTCTGTGACCGGTCTATGCACCTGTTTATGTGTGGGTGTCTGCTGCACACCTTGTGTATATAATTTTTAGATATCTTTTCTCCAAGATATATGTACAATAAGGATTTTAAAGGAAATTATATTCTAAGGCACTCTTATATGTATGACTCTTGTATGAGAGGAAAGAAGATGATCGCAATCTGTGTGTGTTGATGGCTCTGCAGAGCAAGATAGGTCAGAGGTGCTTGCAGGAATTCTGCTCTCAGACCTGGGGGGAGGAACTTTTCCTGATTGGTGATGGCAGGCATCGGTGTCTTCCCTCTGGAAGAGCTGTCCTCAGCCTAAAGGAAATGCTCTTGAGTATTTTTACAGAATCACAGAATCATTAAGTTTGGAAAAGACCTCCAAGATCAAGTCCAACCGTGAACCCAGCAGCAACATCGTGTTTACCACTAATCCATGTCCTTAAGTGCCTTGTTCACACAGTTGTTTTGAATGCTTCCAGGGATGGTGACTCTTCCACCACCCTGAGCAGTCTGTTCCAATGCTTGACAGCCCTTTCCATGAAAAAAGTTTTCCTAATATCCAAGCTAAATGTCCTCTGGTGCAGCTTGAGGTCATTTTCTCGCATCCTGTCACTTGTTACCTAGGAGAAGAACTTCGTGTCATTCTTTAATTCACCCAGAGTCTGGTATGTGTAGGAGCAGCTTTGTCTGAAGCCCCTGTTGTCCAGGCATGGTTTGATCTCTTTTTATTCCTTTTTTGTTTTCTTTTTTAAAGCTTCTGCTGCTGTTGCAATCCTAATACAGAGTGATTCTCAAGCACAGATTTCATTAACATTGTGCCTTTTGGTTCAGTGCTGGCTGGTTGAAGGAATTTGAGAATCTGGTGTGAGTGTAGGTAAGACTATTTAACCAAACATCTCTAGAATTCATCAAGTTCTTAATCTGCCTATGAAGTTATTCTCAAAGCACAAAGTCTTCTCCAAGTCTCCGTCCCTTTTCCTTCATCTTGTTCAGAAGGTTTGGTGTCTGATATTGATGCTGTCCTGTATCTGCCTTGAGGTGTTTGTTGTGCAGCCCCTGTCTCTGTTCAGGCTTTCAGGGGGATGTTAGGATGTCCTGAGAGGGCTGCACATCCTTTCTACTCTTTATATTTTGTTCCAAGAAGGTCTTTAGAAGATTCACTCAGTGGTTCTGGGGTTTTCTGGACTGATTATATAGTTGTCAGCAAGGCTTTTGTGTTGGAGAGATGATTGTAAAACAAGCTCACTGTTTTCACTGTGTGGTTCAGAGTGTACTAGAAACTTATACAGACAGTATTTAGAGATATTTTTCAAGCTGTTGGCCAAAGTAACTGTAACTAAAACCCAGAGATCACAGCAGCTTGTTTCATGATAATCTTCACACTAAATGCAGGATATAGGACTCAGCAGATGTGATTGTGCAGACTAGGTCATACATTAGTATTGATCAGATATTTCAAGGCCTAATTCTCTAAACTGTGATGGTAAGGTGGTGGTAAATTTAGCTTGTAGGGGGCTGAAAAATGACTCAAATTTCTGCCCATTGTTGTCACAGAAGACACTCAGTGCTCCAGAACAGCTGTGGGGACCTTGTGAGCCACAGCTGGTGCCAGTGGGCAGGTGGTGCCTGCAGTGTTTCCTCTCTGTTCCCCAGCCTGCAAACATGGAAATCTGGGGACAACTAAACTCATCCCTGTAACTTTCCAAGATAAGATTGGTTTGGTTCTTTCCAGAAGGTAATATGACTTCTGCTTCATATAAACCCTGTTAAAGGAGCAAGTGGAGTTAGAGTGTATCAGGGTGGCTGTTCCCAGTGATCTGCCAAGGAGCATGTGAAGAGGTATTGCTCCAAGATTACTTTTCCTGTCCTTGCTTCTACTGTTCCTGAAAAACTGTTTTTTCATTTTATTGACAGCTGTGACAGCCCTGAGAGTAAAACCAGAAATTATGGTGAAGTCTTGAAATTTTTTATTGGAACTTACTTCCTTTAGTATATACTTTTCCCTGTGAAGTACGGTCATGCACTTAGTTTCCTCTGTGGAGTGATAATTTAACTAAAAGTTTTCATGTATGAATTAAAGTTTAAATGTGTAATGTTTTTGTACATTGTAATGTACAAAATGTAATATTTTTTGTACAAATGTAATGTAATATTTTTTGTAATATTTTTATTGTAATGTAATATTTTTCTAATGTAATATTTTTCTACAAAGCTATTTCTTATTGTAGTATCTGAATTTAAAAAACTTATTTCATGGACTGATTAGGTAGTAAGAGTGTGTTTTTCAATGCTTAATCTGACCTAAAAGATGAGCCTAGTGCCTTGTTACTGACCTTGCAATAGGAACTTTGAGATACTAGAATAGTGGAAAAGGGTGTGGAAGGAGGTGGGAGAGAACTGCAAGTTATACTTGGCATTCAGAAAAGTTGCCAAATGGAAAAAAACACATTTCTTTTCTGCTTTTGTTCTCCAAAATGCAAAGGGTGGAGGATAAGCAGTCAGGATGTGTAGGTGGTAAATTCCTCACAGAAACAGTATTAAAGCTGCAAAACACTGTAGTGAATAAAAAGGTAACTATAAAAAAAAATTTTTCAAAAGAAAATCTCCTCAGGCAGTATACCCAAACTTATTTTGTATAAGCTTCAGAGAGGAGTTCTCTGTAATGTTTATTTTAATAAACTGTTTCTTATGTCATGTTGTGTAAGGAGAGCTGGATATTTGTCTACAGTGAAAATAAATAGTAAGAGAGTAGTAGCCTTAAGGAACTTGTGTGTATGTGTGCTGTGAGAGGAAACTGAGGTGCCTGTGCCCAGGTTTTGCCTGCTTGTGGGCAGCCCCGTTTCTGAGGAGCAGAAGGGAGGAAGCCAAACATCTGTAAGCAGCTGTCTGACATCCCTGCTGTGCTGCTGAGTGCACTGATCACACACTGCTGCTGTTTACTACATGGCTCTGTCTAATAACCCTGGTGCGCAATGGCTGATCCTCCTATCCCAAGAATGTAAAAAGCTGGCAGTCTTCAGGTGGAAGTGAGTCCCTTGGCATTAAAAGGTGGCTTGTGGTGGTCTTGTCACTGGCAAAGAAGCTGCACACTTCTCAGGACCATTCCAGATAAGCTTCCAGTTGGCAGGGAAGTGCAAAACACTTTGCCAGGCATGTGCGAAATGAGTTTTTGTTGAGAAGTGTATTGAGATTAGCTTGATAAAGTCTGTCCAGGGCTTTGATGCCCTTCCTTGTAAGAGGCCCGATATTGCCATAAAAAAATTCTGCTCATGTTGGTGTTGCCAGACAAGCTGTTTCTAAAATTTGGAGGTCTTCTTGTTGCAATGGCTCCAGGCTTAAAATATAGAGTGTTTTCCTTTGTTTGATGGTACTGTGATACACCCTTCTTCCTCTTTTGATGATTTCAATGCAGTATTTTTGGAAATACCCTGAGTTCAGGGAAGCACGCACAAATTAGTTAGCATTCTGCATCTGGTTTCTTGAGGTTCCTTAGCTCTGCTAATTATTGGTTAGCTTTTAGCATGTCAGGAGTGTAGCAAATTCTTGATGAATGGAACAAAAATAACTGCCTTAAGGGATGCTCTCTTTGTAATCTTTTTGTGCCTGATTAAAGCATTGACATTTAAGCAGTCCGTCCTTCAAAGACTGGTCATTAATGAACCTTGAATGTTGGTCCTGTTGGTCTGGAGGGAAGGAATTCCTGTGGTGGTGTGTTGTGTTGCAGGCACATACAGTTTGGCCTTGTGGCCAAATATGAATTCCTATAAAGAGAGAGTTCAGAGCTGTTGTTATGTTTTTTACTTTGGCAGTTTGTATTTGAGGGAGCTGAGGAGCGAGGTTTGTCTTTGTAAACTGTATCATGGGTTTAGTGTTGAAAGGTGATGGTACTGTTTTTGTTCCACTTCAATTTTGGGAGCTTTATGATGCTCTTGTCACAAAGAGTTGTGCATGCCAATGGCCACTAGATACTGTGGGGAGGTTATTCTACTAAATCTCATTTACTTGATCCTGCATTTTCAGGGTTCTTTGTAACATGTCCAGCCTCCAGTAGGCTGTGTTGATTTGGCTGAGTAAAATTGTTCTTTCCAACTGTTGCAGAAGAAGTTTCTGTTCCTGTTTCCCATTTGAAGTAGGAAGGAAACTGGCAGTCCTATGTCAGACTGCTGACCGCCTGTTAAACACATTTACTGCTTCCCTTGTGTTGGATAGAAAGGCTTCCTTCAACAAACTCCTCTACAGATGCCGTTACAGGTGACTTACAAGATGCCTGTCAGTGTCTTCTTGTTCTGGTTCTTCCAAACAGACGTGCAGGGATTAAAGGGTATCATCCAGCTGGTGTGATCATTAGAAACGATCTCTTATCTTGTGTATCTGGCCTACCATCCTACCACTTCAGCCCAGTTCCTGAGGCATTGGGGTACATTTCCTGGTGAAGTCCATGGCTAAAGAGAGGAACTTTTTTCTGTTTTGTTTCCCCTCTGTTCACATTATGTAGATGAAGGTGATTATGGAGTATAGCAGACCTGTAGGTAACAGGTGCTTCATAACCTATCAGAGCTGAGTACAACCATGTTTTTAAGAAAAATTGAGAATTTCCTTTGCGTTTAGTTTGGGTCTCTCAAATGCAGCAAATCTGGCTCTGTAAAATCTGGAGGTCATGGACTTCAGTGTTTCGTATGGCGAATAGTAATATTGCTTTGATTTTTCCCAAGCTCTAGTTTGACTCTAGTAGAACGTTTTTTTAAAATGTATTTTTATATGAAATATAATTACATAGCTTTCACGGTTTTGAATGCTAATGTAATAAAGTGAGAAGCCTTAGATAACAGGTTCATTCCTTGTAGCCCTTGGACAGAGTGTACTTGGTAAGTGCTGCAATGGACCAGCTGCCTGAGTGGGAGGCTGAGACACTCTAAATGCACAGCTTTCCAAGAAAACACACAACAGAGATGTCTCAATTTTCAGTGTAATTGTGTAAAATGTCTGAGCTGCGATACTGGATCCTTCCGTTTCTCCTGTGTTGGGGGGACTGGGATCTAGAGTGTGTGTTCTCCGTGGTTGCAGTCACAGGCATGACTGTCCGAGAGATCGTGGTGGTGTAATATTTGTTGCAGCATTCTGCTGCTGTGTCCAGACATTGCCTTTCATCTCCCTGTGTGGATCCTCTCTTTTAATGTGAGCTGATGAGTCAAAAGTTGGCATATTAAAGGAAGGCATTGCAACACTGCTAATAAATCCAACTTTGCTCAGATTAAGTTTAGAGTTTAATATTAGTTGTTTGGGTTTTTTGTTTCGTTTTTTTTTCATCATCAGTAAATAATGGTAGTATTGCTCTCTTAAAACAGAAATCTTATTTTTAGGTGAGATCCTTGATTCATTTAAAAGTGGGTTTGTTGTACTTCCATAGAGGTTGTGGTTGGCTAACACTGGAGGAGCAAGAGGCTGGAGGAATCTCTGGTGTGTTGCATTACAAATTGTGTTGATCATGGTTTCCTAGGATGAGAAAGGTAGAATTGGCTTGTTTTGATTTTTGTAGTCAAAGCTGATTGTAACCTCTAAAGTTTTTGGTCTGCTTAAGGATTGAATGGCTCATTGGAGAAGAAGAGGCTTCTGTGTCATCTCATATACTACAACCCAGCTGAAGGAGCCTGTGTCTCACGTGTTATCAATTAGTAAGTGTTTGATTTTTAGTATGGAGGTGGAGGAGGCAGTTCCTTGGCATCATCTATAGTTCTGTGGATGTTAGTCATGAAGTTTGTTGCACTTTGTGAAGCTGGATGCCTGGTGGGTAGGCTGCAGGATTTGGAGCTAGAAATTCCTGAGTAACAATATTATCTTGTGGTTGATTCAGTCTGTTAACGGTATGCTTGTTTGTTGTTCTTCCTAATGTTGAAGTTGTTAATTTTCTTAATTAGAATTATTCCCTTTGTAACATTATGCATCAGTGATCAATGTAATGACTAGGGAAGTGCACAGTTATCTGTACCTCTGACATTTATTTGATCTGATTTCAAACTTGAAACCTAGCTAGATGAATATGCATATGCAAATGTAGCTCCTGAGTTTGAATCTGTAAGCTTGTGGTTTATGGCACAGGTATTGCTGAGAAATACAAAGGTAAATGTTAAAGTGGCAGAGCATCAGTTCCTAGAGTTTTGCCATGGTGGTTTGCATTCAAATGTTTCAGTGAGATAAATCTGGCTAATTTTTTTGTTACGAGTGAAGGTGCGAAGAGCTACTGATTAATCCTGGTTTTGGTTTCTGGTTTGGTTTTCTTTTTTTTTTTGGTGAGGGATATAAGTATATTTGCTGCTACTGTGTGGGCACAATGAACACAGGCATGTTAACCTTTCTCAGTGTGTGAGAGGATATTGTAGTAGTTGAGGCAGTAGTAAAATTTGTGGGAATCTATATTCAGATAATTTAGACTCTCTAAGAAATATCGCCTCCTATACATTGCAGTAACTTTCTTGGATTGCTCTGTTTGCTAGTGCTTGGGTATCCTAATACCAGGATGTAGAAGTAATTACTGGTGATCATATTACTGCTGTCCACTACAGGAATTCCTTCATAGCTCATAATGACATTATTATGGGAATAAAGTATCTGGAGCTTGATTTTTCTTTTTTCCTTCAGTGGTTTTATTGAAGAAGACTGAAGGAGAGCATTACATTTGTATGATATTTTATTCTCCAATTATAATCTCATCATTCTCTTCCTGTTTTACTGATGCACCGAAACATTTTTAGGCATTTAATAGAGCTTTATTCCTCTCCCTTACCTAGATACTGAGTGGGTGATTTAAATTACAATATTGATAATGATCTCATTTTGCCTTCGCTATTATTTATTTAGCAGGACTTAATTTCTGGACAGACATGATCTTTCCTTGCTTTAATTCACAAAGAAGTAAGAAATTACACACAGAAAAATCATAAATATTCTTACCCATTTGTATAAAACTCTGACAATCAATATGATGGAAAAACCTGCAGTAAAGTGTTGTTATTGTGTCTGTCAGTCCTTCTCTGTATGAGATACCTGTTGAGCTGTAGTATGGGAGCTCGGTTATAACATTCACTTGCTGCAAAGGTACATTGGGCAAAACGTGATGAAAACATTGACAATGGAGTGTTTATATGTTAAATATGAACCAGCAGTTGCTAGTCCAGGAGGGAGGAAAGAGAACAAGAACTAGAGCATTTTCTGCAGTAAGAGCAAAGTCATGTGTAGGTAACAACTGAGGTGTTTAACATGTCTGAGCTGCACTCAGCCTCACTGCCAGTATGGATAAGCATAGAACAGGCCTTTGGATTTCATCCTCCACCTCCTCTCTCCTCATCCCCAGGTTTCCGTACCAAATTTCTTATTTAATGAGAATGTACCTTCTTTTTTTTCTAAATGTTTCAGTGTTCTGACCTTTCCTAACAGAATTCCTTGTTTTCTTAAGAAGAAATTTCAGATGTTGACACTTTTCCTCTGAAAAGAGCAGGGAGTTTGTGAATCAGAGGAGCTGATGTTTTTGGAGTTACGATCAAAAGGTTTTAACTGAAATATTGCTATTTGATGGATTCTTGTCCTCTGGAAGGAAAGGTAATTCTGACAAGTGGTCAGCTGCTTGACTAACAAATTGTTAATTAAACTGGAAGCCTGGAATTGCCCATTTTTGGGGTGGATTTTTCAAGAGCCTGGGTTAGGAGGCTGATTTTACGATCTTTGTATTATTTAAAACTGTTTGGTATAAAGTCTTGCTTTTTGATAATTTTGTATATTCTGTGCTTCTCATCCTGTTGAATTTCAGGAGCTCAGGGTTTTTGAGGCAGTTTGTTTTTCTGTTATCAGTATGTAAGTCTGAAAGATATTTTAAAATTAAGTAATGTATGTCTGGGAACTTTATGGTAATGTTTTAGTTGAAGGCAGTTTTTCATAGCTGTATGTTTGTTCTTAACTGTAAAAAGGGCTGAACAGTGCTTGAGATACTCAAAACTCTCCATGAGCTGCTTGCTTTGGAGCAGTGACATCTGATGTTCTGTCTCTCCAGTTCAGGACCCTTGGAACTTCACTCTGCAAAATCAGCTTTTCCAAAGGAAGTTTTTTTTTCCTCTGGCGAAGTCAGGGTTCCAGAAATGCTGACTCTGTGATGAAACAGCAGTAAAAATAATATAAAATTTTCCCTCCCTCATTCCTTTAAATGTTTTTCTTTCTACCAAAGTCCTATATCAACATAATCCAGGGTTCTGAGGTGGAAGGTGTTTATCTGGATTGGGTGTGGGGAGCGATTGGTGAGTAGAGAAACTTTTTGTTTTATTTTCATATAGAAAGACTTCAGTTCTTTTATTTTCTTTTTAGAAGTATGCCACTGAATTGAGGTATTTTCAGTCTATCAATAAACTGTAATAGTGGCTCTCAAGTCTCTGTTTTTAAAGATCCAGCTTTTCCAAATTTTCTTAAGGACAGTTTGATTCTTAGGAGTGCAAGTCTGTGCCTGTATCCATGTGCATGTTATAATGAAATATTAGAAAATAATATATAAGGAAACTATATTGGCCCCATTGAGAGACTTTCTACTTTTTCACAAAAAATAAGATAAAAATCCAAGTGTGCAAATGTTACTTCTTACTATCTGCAAAAACAAGAGCCAGATTTTAGTTTTCTGTTTGTGGCTATACTGTTAATAATGGATGCTGTGCATGGGAATTGCTTCTTGGGTTTACAAGAGTGAAATGAAGTCTCTTTTCATCTCTTTTATCCTGTATAAAGATGCCATTTTGTCTGAATAATGGAATATAGCTCTGAAGTAGTTGAACCAGTTTATTGTATACAAATGTTACTGTGTGCAGTCTCGGGCACACAGTAAGATCATACGGGAGTTTGCTGTTATGTTCCATGAAAGGTTCTTTAATTAGGCTTTTTGAATTGGTGGCATTTCCTACATGGAATGTTGTGGCTTCATTCCTTAGGAGTGCTGCTTAAACTCTGTCATTCTCTGCAAGGTACTTTAACAGCCTTCATTCATAACATTTTCATTTGTCTGACTGACTAATCCATCCTTTCTCTTCCCTAATAGTGCCTCAGTGCTTGTATTTCATTTTTATTTTTGTTTTTTAAGTGGCCTCCAACTAAATAGGAGGCTACTTTAAAGGGAACTGTTACTTTAAGTAAAGAGCTCTGAGCTGACATTCTATTGCATTGCTTGCATTTTTGTTGAAGTCCAATGTCTATGCCACTGAGCAAGGACAGTAAATAAGTTAAGATGAAGGAGTTGCTTTCCAGTTCATCTCATCATCTTCCTTTTAGTTTAGGAACTGTACACTCTGTTACATATGTTTAAGTGGATTTTACTGCTCCTCCCACAAGTTTCGGGGGTAGCTGACAATGTGTAGGGTGGGCTTCTTGAACCAGCATCCATAAAGTTGGTGCGTTTGCTGTGTAGTTATCTGAGTGTGTAAAATACGGATCAGAGAACTACAGCATGTTTCTGTATTTCTATTTCTGGTATTACAGTATCAGGAAAGAATTTGGGCGTACTATTTTTACAATTGGCCTTAAACGGAGACTAAAGGAAACAGCGCAGATTCCAGCCTTCGATGAAGCAACAGGAAGGGAAGCAATGAAGACCATAAACTGTGCTGAGTAACATTTCCTCTCTTCTACTACATCCCCCCAAGGGTGACAAAGTCTTTATTGAGCCTAACAGGATCCCTAATAAAAGCTGCATTCAATCTCTATAAGGAGCCTGCTGAATCACTGAGAAGCAAGTTAAGGCATTGGGCTGGAGGGAGCCTCCCACTTAAGAGCTTACACAACTTATGCTCTGTGCTCCAAGAATCACCTCTTTTTGCGTTACTAGGCACTTTAAATAACTTTAATACAGAGAAATTCAGATTGTCCAAGAGTCTATTAAAATCCTTGTCCTGATACCAAGTGAGTGCTTGATTCTGCTGGAGTTCGTTTCCAGCTTTGTTTCTGCTCACAGCACTGAAGAGGGAGAAGCAGCTAAGCAGCATACAAACAGGAAGGTACCTTTCAACCATGCAGCTTCCTTCCCTGGAGGATTTTTTACCTGATGGTCTTTTTGAATGCCACTGGAATTTAGGAAGCTGTTGCCATATGGTTTAATTGTTGTTTCAAAGGCAGAAATGTATGTCTGTTTCTTCTGAAGTATGTTGTCAGTAATATGGCTGAACCTCTGACAGATCTTTAGAAAATACTAATATTTTGTTTGCCCTGAAACATATAAAATATGCATCCTGCCAACTGCCTTAGCTTGGAAAAGGTACGGATGCAAAATACCATTGGTCATCATTTGTGCTTCTGTAGAAGCAGGTTCTTGTGTGTGACCCCAGGAATCCTGGGTGGCTTGGTAGCCTGTGTGGGCTGGGTGTGGGGAGCCTCGAGTGAGCCAAGCATATGTTCTTGCAACAGGAATTTAATGTGTTTGGGGTGGATTGAGAGACAGGCTTTGTGCGGCTCTTTGGGACAGGTTTGCATGTGAGAGCAATCTGTCTGGAACTTGCTGACACAGCTGGTTTTACATGCGGCTTTGAAGTGCTGGTGCTGTGGTGCAGGTTTTTGCTCTTTTCTTGTTCCCTGACAGTCGAAAACTCTGGACTGACTGAAAAATAGTTGCCAGTCCGCTTTCTTTGAGATCCCTTGTTTCAGGTTCAGGGTGGATCTTGGGTATCTATGAAGCCCAGGCTCATTGGGATTTGAGAGCATCCCGGAGTCCTGGCCCTGCTGCAGTGAGCAGCTGTCCCATGGCTGGTGCTGGCTGACTGGGGCTGGATGCAGCTGTTTGGGAACTGGGCTGACTCTCCCTGCTGGCATGAAGGACATAACATGACAGGCAGTGCTGAAAGGAGTCTGTGGGGATTTATGGCTTCCTCAGCATCCCTAATACCTGATTACAAAGAGAGGTTGTCTCTATGTGAGATTAATCAGAATTTGCAACTATGAGGTCATTTCAGAACAATTTATTTTCCTTAGAAATAGACTAGATTTCCTGTTCAGTGTATAATAATAATAATGATATGTTACTGGAACACCTGGATGGGGTCACATAAAGTGAAGTATCAGTTTTTTGGTTTGTGTTTTTGAGGGGCAAAGTTGCTTTTGATGCAGTCATTCCATCCTCATTTCAGAGCATCACACTGCTTTTACCTGCTTTTAACACTGCAGGAGGATTTGTCCTGGACCTTGTTGCAGACTTAAAGCATCTGGATGCAGCTCATGTGAATTACAGTTGTGCTCGCTGGAGTTGTTGATTGGGAAACTTTGTGGTCTGAACTCCATGTTCGAGACCACTGTTGTTCCACTGGAGCCTTAATTCCAAGCTTTGTAAAGCTGCTTATTGGATTAAAAGCCAGAGATTGGGTGAGAAGAGGGTGAAGCAAAATGAAATGATGCATGCTTGCAAATTTTGCTTATCGTTGGTGTTGCTGCACTGTGGTGCTTGTTCAGAAGCATCCAGATCTTGGTCATATTTTGAAAAGATGCCAATAATGAAATTAAGGGTGATCACCACTTCCTCAGCAACTCTGAGTTTGGATTATATTCTTGTGATGATTTTTCTGGCTGACTGTACTTACTTCTTTGTTTTAAAAAGTTACATCTTAACAATTAAGAAACTAATTTTTCACCACCCTTGCAAAAAAAAAGTAGAAGCAAATTACTTTCAAAGAAATGTTTTGGGATAAATGAGTGATGGTGGTAGTTAGCTGGTGGCTTTGCTTTTGTGTGGTGAGCTTTCAGTTGATGCTGCTTTTATTTTCCCCTCTTATGGGATCTCTGAGAGTTAGCATCTGGCAGGGAAAATGAGAAGTGGTCTGGCTATTCAGGTGGCTCACTTCAAACTATATTGGGATGAGGATGTTACCATAAAAGAATATGTATTTATATAATATGATATTGTTACTAAAATCTCTGTGTTTTATACCACCTTTGGTTTAGCAGCTGGTTAAGCTTTTTGCTGGAAGGATGTGTGTGCTGGAGATGATAAAAACTGGTGCTGAAGGAAGCTGAGGCTGCTGGTGGCCATGCTTTTGTGATAACGGCGTCATCTGCAGAGCCATCCCTTGGTTTCTGCACTGCTGCTGAAGCACACGCTGTTTTCTAGAGTGTATTCCGTCATGGGAAGAATTTGAAGACACAGATGTCCTCTGCTTTTTTAAACACATCTGCTGTGAGAACTGGAGGCAAAGAATGATCTGTCCCAGGCAGCTTAGTGCAGGATCACTGCAGTCGCAGTGTTCATATTTCCTCTCTATAGTATAGAAAATCTCCTTTCTAACAGGATTAACAACTGCTTGATTATTCTTTGCCCAGTTTCCCACCTTCCCTTGAGTTACTGGAGCTGCAGTTTTAGCTAGGTGGATAGATGATGTGAGTTACTTTCTCCGTAAATAACCTTAGTTAAGGTTGCTTTTTGACAAAGAGTGAAGAATCTGTGTGGGTATAGCATTTGCAGGTAGATCCTGTGGTTCAGTTTCAGCTATTGTTTCAGCTGATGAAAAGCTCTGAAGAGAAGATTGCAAAATAAAATCATACTGATCTTGTTCTTCAGTTTACAGCATGTGAAGAAATTGTGTTTCATCAATAATTGTGTCTCGGTTGGATTTTGACAGAAAGAAGTAAGTAAAGGGACTATAAGGAAGGATATGGAAAGGGGCTCTAAAATTCCAGGAAAAGCTTTGTGTTCTGCTGATATGGTGCTGAGTGTTGCCCTTTGGCATCACTTTTTGTAGTGAGTATCTGAAAGTATCTATGAAAATTATCTCTACCCTTTGTACTGAGGTTATGTGCTTGTCCACTGTTTATAACTGCTGTGGTGACATAAATCTGTTTTTAAAAATAAAACTGAAAATTGTATTAGAAGCTGTTGTAAACCTTGAGTTAGAGACATAAATGCTTTCAGCTCTGTTGGAGGAGGATTTTAGGGAGTGTGGTGCAGCTGGACTTAAGCCTCTGTCCACGAGGTGGCCACAGCCCCTGCCCATCTCTGGCCAGCCTCAGATTAATTGATCCTTGCCAGCAAAAATACAGAATGAGTCTCTAAACACAGCATGTCAAACGTTATTTCAGTGCTATTTTAAGCACTTTGTCTGAAATGAATTGGAAGTGTTGAAGAAAACTTCACAAACTATGACTGATAAGTAATTTTCATTTTATTGGGACAAGCTGGGATATATACAACACATGTTACTCTATCCTCTCTTGTTAGAATCTGAAGTGGCATGTGAGGGAGAGGAGGAATTCTACCTGGCTGTATCTATTTAAACAAGTGAAAAAGGCTTTTTTCACCAAGACATGGAAGACACATTGGATGGGTACATTCGATGCACTGGCAGAAAGAGGCACCTTGCAGCCCTTCCCAGGAGATTGCTGAGCTAGCTCTTTTCTCAGTGGCACCCAAAATCACCTGCTCTGCATGACTAGGAGAGGGGCTTTAAAAGTCAGGTATTTTTAGGGAAAGCATTACAGATCCTGATTTAAAACCACCTACAGAAACTGCTGTGTGAGTAGCCAATGTGTTTAGCTTGTTGATGTGTCACCTGGCTGGGCAGGGAATTACATTTAATCATGTAGTTTATTACATTTATCAATGTCAGAACAGTAATAGTGGGCAGTATAAGTTAAATGCCTTCTGCTGGGTGAGGGAATAGGAGCCTTTGCCTTCCCTTTGCTGTGCTCTGCTCAGCTGTTCCTTCTGCTGCTGCTCATCTCAACAGATGAAGTTGGAGTTGGGGGATGCTTTCCAGATATGTATCCCTTTAAGGAAATGTTTATCTCTTTAACTGACCAACTGTTTGTTCATCAAGCTCCTTCAGTAGGTCAGTACAGCAGTCCCGTGTGCTGCAGGTGGAGTGCAGGAGTCAGTCCAGGCCAAGTGAACTTGCAAAGGGACTGCATTCTGGGGAGTTGTAGAGAATAATTTACAAGTCAGGATGTGCATTTTTCATATGCAGAAGTTAAAAGCTTTGTGATTAAATGGGAACATAAGCTCTTGTTCTGCTTACAGTTTTCTGTAACTCATAACTACAGAACTGTTTATCTAAAACATGTTCAAGATGTTCCGTTACATCTTAGTCCCAATTATGTAAAAAAATACTGGAAAATGTAGGAAAACTTACATAGACATAATGAGTTATGAAGACTTAAAAAATTCAGCTTTAATTTTAATACCCAATAATGATTCCCTCCTGGCTACCCAACTTTTACAGTTCTTCTTTTGGCCTGGGAGTCAGATATTGTTAACTACTAAGCTACTGTATGCTCTGAGTATATAGTTGCTGCATTTCTGTGCCTGATGCTTTCAGGTGGAGAAGTTGAGGCCGTTCCCTGCTCAGAAACAGGGAAAGCTCAGTAATGGAGCTGTTAGATACCTGAAATGACCCTTTGGCTGCCAGGTGCCCACCTCTGACAGGCTGTGGTGTGTTTGAAGTCTGATCCATAGCTAGTGCTCCTGGATATTTCACTAATAAAATCATGTTTGTGGCAGCTTGGAGGATTAAAATGATACTGGACTGTGTGAAATGAGTGCTTTATAAATGTGTTACAAATTCAGGCCTTCTGTTTAATTTTCATAGGATTTGGTAATGGCATTTAAAAAAAAATTCAGAGTTTTATTGGTTTTACATGGTCTGCAATTACATCTGACCTTTCATTTGATACAGCAGTCTATATCTGTTATATTGCTAAACATGGACTATGAAGCCAAAGAACTTTTCTGAAGTAAATCCATTGTAAATTCTGAGGCCAGCATTCATACTGATTTATCTTTTGTAAACACTGTATAAATGCAGCACTTGAAAATTCAGAACATGCTTTCCAAGGCCAAGCTGGAGAGACTTCTCTATGATGTATAATGATTTTGTTGTGCATGTATTTGATTCTAACAGCCCACCTGTTCAGGACAGTAAATTAAGTGATGAATAGCCCTAGTGAGCTGTTCCCTGCCATGTGGTCTGCACCATCAGCACAGATATTTTTGTGACTGAAGAAGATTCTGTCTGGTGAGAAGTTTAAACAGCTGTATCTCCTAATTACAGCTTCTGTGTAAAGTTCAGTTTATAAAGCAAAATAATCTTCATGTTTTAATATTTTTGTTTCTGTGGTTGCTAGTGGATGACACTGATGTGGTGCTGACTAGTGATAGTAGGAGGGAGAGACCTCTAAAGCTTTATTGTTTTCATCTTTGCCAAAGAGTAATTTTTGATGTTCCCTCTAGACATGGACTGGGCCAAGCAAGAGAGGCAGTAGAATGGTGTAGTTTGTAATGGGCCTGCCAGCTAGGTCTGAGGTGGACATGAAAGAGTTCTTCCTCTCTAAACATAACCCCTTTGCTATGAAAAGGTACTGTGGTGGTTCTCTGCACCCTGTAGAGTGGCTTAGGTTTTCACTGGTTTTTAAAAAATTTCTTCTTTAAAGAGATCTGAGAAGGTTTCAACAATTTTTGACCTTGGGTGAACAGGCCTGCTCTATTTATCTTCTTCCACGTGTTGCTTGCTGCTGTATCCATTCCCATAAATAATATTTTCAGAGATATATTTAATAAATCTTTTTTTTTTCAGGTCAGTGTTTATGCATCAGTTGGATGTCACTCTTTTCATTTCCACAGCTCAAGTGTAGACAGGGTTCTTCAAATCTGTGTGTGTCCTGACCTATCTATTAATCTGGGCTTTGTATAATTCTGTGTAATTTATTGCAGAATCTGAAAAGTAACACTGAATGATTAGATGTGAATGAGGTTGCTTATGTTTGTATTTTTTTTTTTCTCTTTCTTTTTAGGACTTGAATACTATCTGTTCTTTCCTTCATGGACTGGACATACTCTCACATTTCAGAGAACATCAGCTGAGGTGAAGTACTCTGCAGTTAGTGTTTTTTAGCACACTTACATCTATGACTTTTTGTGGAGATAAGCAGAGCTTTTGTTTGCCTGCACTTTGAGGTGGCAGAGCATTGGCCTAATCCATTGCTGAGTTAAGTCACTGCAAATAATGTGGCATAGATTCTAAACGAATTAGCTCTTCTAAGAAGGAAGGCAGAGCTTACTACCATTTGCCTACAAAAGACTGTGTAGACAGTGCCCTGTCTTAACGCCAGATTACAAAAGCTTTTTAATGCTTCAGACATTCAGATGATCTCAGAATCCATAAAATGGAAGGCCAACAAAACATAAAAACCGCTTTGGAAGTATTTTAGTTCCTTCAGTTCTGTTGCTATGGGTAATTCCAATGTGTGGGAGTGATTTAAACATTTAGAGAACATGCTGTATGTTACCTGTTTGGATAATGAGGAACACCGTAATAATTTGAATTTTCTGGTTAAGCACATACTTTGTTTAGAACAAAAAAAAAATAGTTGAATTTGAGGTCTTAGAGCCTGAAAGTGATTTTACTGAAATGTGGTAATGAATGGCTTATGATCTTTGGGGATTAAAATTGAAATTAAACTTCTCTTCCTCTTCCTTCAGAATAATGTCGTCAAGTGCCCGCTATGAGAGGTACAAGGGCAACCAAGTTCTCTTTTGGTGAGTACATAGCACTTGTTGGAGTTGTTCAGCAGAAATGTGAGCAAACTCAATGTTTTGCATGTTGTAATATGTAATTTGCTTTTCAGTCTCTGTCAATAATTGGTTAAAAGCTTTGGCAGAGGTGGTTGTAGCAGTAGTGCAGTGTTGATGTTTGAGAGGTGCCCATGACTTTTCAGCCCGGCTCCCAGGGACAGCAGAGTGGGGGCAGGGGGGTGTGTGTGTGTGTCAGTAACACGAGGTGTTACTGAAAGGCAGGCAGTGTCCCCTCTGCAGCCGTGGGAGCCCTGGTGACACTCAGTAGGTGGCACTGTATCCCTGAAGCTGGCACTGCCTGCACGGCTGCTTGTCGAAGCAGCCTGTACTGGAGAGGGATGGAGCTCAAACACCATCTCTTTACATTGCAAAATTTAGTATTTTATCTTACAGTTCTCTAGGTTCTTGCTGGGAGGCAAATATACCTTTATTTTCCTCATATTTTAGTATTGCTTATGGCATATTTATCCCCTAGCTTTCTGTATAAGGCACAGCTTCCAGCACACCTGAGTCTAAATAAGATTCCACCTGCTAGTTGGTGTGGTGGGTGTGTGTGACACACACCTGCTCCAGTAGCAGGTCAGTATCTGTGTGGGGGGGTTGTGTGCTGTCCTGTAGTTATAGCTCTTATGTATACTTTCACTGGAATAAAATTTTTTCACTAAAAATTTCATTTTAATAAAGTAAATTTTTAAGCTGACTTAAATGTCAAAACGTAAAGTATAAGAAACATTCTTTATGTAGATGTTTTAAAAAAAATAATCCTTGTCCAGTTAAAGTTCCCAGGTTCTTACATATCAAACTGGTAGAATGGTATATCGTTATTTTACTGCAATAATATTTTGGATAACATATTTCTCAGGTGCTGTAAGGAGAAGTACATATCAGTGATTTCTTTTCTTACAGCTCAGAAACTATTGCAAGATGCTGGTATATCCTGCTTTCTGGATCTGTGCTCATGAAGGATTCAATGTTTTTGCCACCATGCAGGTATGTAAAATTTTTGAGTTATTGTTGTTATTTAAGGCAAGTTTTTTTTTTTTTTTTTTAATAAATGCTTTCTATGTATTTGTGTTACTGTAATTTTTAAAGAATTTAAAAATAATTTCATAATTTTGTTTTTCTAGAGCTTGATAGTGAAAGAAATGTTCAGCTAATTCAAGTTAAATTTTCTCAGACTTTTCCTGCATGTTGAAATTTCTTTGTGAAATACTGCACTCAAATCTAGTTTGGCTTTTTAAGTTTATAAGAGAATTTGTCGTCAGCTTATTACCTTGGGGTCTCTTTGAATAATTTGTGCTGTGTGACTGTCCTGGATAGAGTTCCCTGTTGCAAAAATACGACTGCAGATCACATAGCTTCTGCCATTTCATTGGAGGCTGTATTTAATGGCACATACGATTTTTATGTGAAGCAAGAAGGGGCCAGCAGCATCAGCTGTGGGCAGCTTATGCCGGGAGCCTGTCTGTGTCTAGAGGTTGAGGCACAGTGAACACTAACATGCTTTCGCTGAAGCACGTTATTAGACTTGAGCTGAACTTGGGCAAGTAATACCCTGAGTACCCAGAGTAATACTCTGCTTGATCTTGTACATCACTCAGAAGTGTATTTCACTGTGTTTCATTTGACTCAGCATGAGCTGACCGTGAGTGGATAGACTTAATGCCAACTCCAGCTTACACACATTTCCATATACTTGAATTTTGTGGTAAGTACTAGTAAGAACATGTAGGACTGAATTTTTCAACTCATTAAACTGTAGGCTGGATATTAAACACTTAATGCTCCTTGAGTGACTGAAGGTCCTCGAGTGAAGTTGTCCAGAGAAGCTGTGGCTGCCCCATCCCTGGAAGTGTTCAAAGCCAGTTTGGACGGGTGTTGTAGTGGCCCTGTCTAGTGGAAGGTCTCCTTGCCTACGGCAGGGGGGTGGAACAAGATGTGCTTTAAGGTCCTTTCCAACCAAAATCATATTATGATGAGTCAATGATAAGTTCAGGAGTACCAGAAGTGACGACATGGCTGTAAGCGGGTTGAGTTTGAAACCGGGTGGAAACACCAATTAAATGTAGTGGTTTTGATTCAAAATATTCATTATTTACTTATTTTCCTTCTGTGAGATAAGAATTAGGAGAAAAGCAAAGCAGGCACAAACCTTAAACAGTTGCAGTACAATGAAAGAGCTTTATTACTAACAGAATTAAAAGTAAAGAGAAAACAACAAAACAAAATTAAAGTAAATTCCCCCCCCCCCTCTTTCCAGCACTTCTCTCCTTTTATCCAGCTCACACAAGGGATAACAGAACATGGGATGTTAGTCAGTGTTGCAGTTCTTGAAAAGTCTCTCTCTTATGCTTAAGGAAAAAAGGGTTTTCCTTCAGTTGCACGTGGTTCCCAAACTGCCACCAATAGCAGACCCGCCCGGAAACAAACAGTCTGCTGTGTGTAGAACATCTCTCTCATGAAGAATTTCACAGTTCTTTCACACTACAGAACACGGGCCATCACATGGGGTTATTCATCTTTTTAAGGATAAGTTATTTTGGCCTGCACACAGAGGCTTTTCTTCGCCACAAGTCTCTAACAGCCTCTTACTACTTCTATATAGCCTGGCATAGGCACTCTTCACAAACTTCGTAGGCACACGTTGATTCTCCACCCCCCCCCCATGTTCTTCAAATGGATTAAAGAGACAAACAGTTTGTGGTATTACAGTTTCTTACCACGGCATGCAAGAAGGTTTCTTTTAAGCTGCGCGCCAGAATCGCGGCACCGCCCTCTTTTCTCCCGTCGCCATGCTCAGCTCCGTCCCACGGGACTCACTTCTCTTTCTCTCTACTCTGAAGCCGCCATGTTGAAGAGTGTTCTTGTTCGGGCTTTACGGTGGGGAAAGCCTCGCTCCCTCTGTGCTGCTGGCTGCGTGGTGTCCTCTTCAGTTCAGCACGGAGTGTGCTGGCTGCAGACAGGAGGCTCTGCCGGCTCCCGCTGGCTCCGCCGGCTCCGCATGGAGAGGAGAGGGACCCGCCTGTCCCCAGAAGCCGCGCTGGATGGGTTTAGCTGTGAGCAGTCCATGGCTGGTTTTAGCTGCCTGCGGCTCTGGGACAGTCCCCCTCAGTGACCCAGGGTCCGTGCCGCAGCGTTGGGAAAGGGGGAAAGGGGCAGTGGCCCCGGCCCGGCCCAGCGGGGCCGGGAGGCTCGGAGCCCCCCCACCTTCCAGCAGGCGAGCTCCGACCAAAAGGGGAAGTCCCGCCTTTCCGTGCGGTTTAAATACGTAAATTGTGAGAAGCGTAATTGGTCTTAAAGACTGTCCATCAACTCAGGGTCAACCCAACACAATGGCACACTGTTGTTTGCATAAAAACTCTCTAAAATCATGGTTTTGTGAAACTTGGGGTAAGTCACTTACAAGCACCATTGCTTGTAAGGTTTCTTGTGCCTTAAAAAAAAAAAGCAAAGTAGATCTGTTATAGTTAATTCACAAGATTACAGTTAGATTTATTATGGATAATGCAGTAAAATAGCTGCTAGATGGTGAAAGGATGGAGCTGCTGGCAGATTACATCTTACAAGGGGTGGTTCCTGGGGTGTTCTGTCTCCTTAGGTGGTGAGATCATGTAGAAAGGAGAAGAATGCACTCCTGATGGGTACCTAGGGTGTTCAGCTCACTCCATTTCATTTGAAATACATTCGTGTTCATGCATTAAATATAATGATTTTTATTTTTTCTTCAGTAGAGTGGGATAAACTTCAGTTACTTTCCATGGTCTGAATACCTTACCTCTCACATTTCTAGTTGGGGGAGCTGCAGTCACCAGACACAGGCTGATTTCAAATGAAATAGTGCCTTGGATAAGTTAGTAGTAGTCTTTCATAATTGTAATTAGCAGCATTTTAATTACATTTGAAATAATACTTAATGTCACTCGTTATTCTTTGTCCCCAACCAAATTCCGGATTATGTGAGTCATTCTGAAAGGAGGCTTAACTACACATCTGTAAGACAGCACAATATTGCCTTCATTTTCATTGCCTCAGGTATTACAGAGCTATCCTGTATCACAGGAAACAACGATAAGAACTTGTTGCCATGTTCTCTCTGGCTCATGAGAATATGATCCTAGACCTGTAATATGTTCATGAAATAAACTTTTATGGGAGAGTATGCTGTGTGGGATACTGCTTTATCTGTCCTTTTTTGTTTTTTTTCATAGCAGGAAAGTAGTGGACAAGAGTAGGGAATGAAATGAAAACCACGTTTTTGAGGTATTCTGAGGCTGCTGAAGGGAATGGAAACACTTCTCCGCCACCTGGGTTTCTGATAGGCTTAGTGCTGCCCAGACATGGCATCAGATAAATCTTACCTGTTTGTCCTGTTGAATATGGTATAAATATATCAATGTGTGAGCAGATGTGGGTGAGGTTAGAGACAGGTGTGTTCTGCACAGGAGTGATGCAGGAGACTAATGATGGCATTGAGTTCGCTGGCAGGTAAATGAAAGAGGACCAAAATAGAATCCTTAATGGGAGGAAGGTGGTAACTACCAAAGATGAGGAGTTAGGCTTTAATCTGGAGACCTTCTAGAACTCTGAAAAGGTCAAACGCAAAGTTTGAATAATTGTTATTCTGGAAGAACTGGGTAGGTGGAGGCATTTTGTAAAACAGATCATAGTTAGCAAATAGATTCTAGTTTGAAATTCAGTCCTTGTGTACTTCATAACACCCCCCACTCCCCAGTTACCTCTTTGTCAGGTTGCTAATTTCAGCTTCATACTTGTCCTCTGGAATATTTGACAAACGCTTTGTCTTTAAAGGACTTCTGTACATTTTAGGGTTTTTTTTCAGAATACTGGAACAGTTTTTATAAAATAGTTTGCTTTGTAAAAGCAGGATATCAGTGTTTCTCAATTAGAGGAAGCTTTTTTCTGGGCAATAGTGGGGTTTAAGGCCCCTTTTTCTTGTAAAGTTGTTAGTTTCAATTTGTTTTATGTAGCATTTGTTTTTCAAAATTGAGCATTGCACTAGAAACTAACTGCCCAGCAACTTTTGTTTAACAATTATATAAGAAGCTGCTGTTACAATTGATTGTTAGTGAGATCCTTGCAGTCCATAAATAATCGTTACCACTGGAAGGTGGTGATGGTTTAATAACTGTTTCCTGGTACATCCTCACAATGCTTGTCTTTTTTCTGTCGTCTGCCCTGTGATTACCTTGATGGATAGGAGGAGACTGTAGTAGACAACTGTAAACTTAACCTGGAGAAGATGCTATCCTGCTTTTTGGCATGTCCTGTCATCTGCTATCTATCAGAACTATGGGAAACCTTATTTTTTTTCTGCAGAACTCTTTGAAATAAAATATTCTGTGGAATCCAGCCTGAAAGAGGCTTAACCCCTTGAAAACATAAGGAGGTGGGCAATTACTGCTTTATTAACTTTGTCTCAGTATTTGAAATGAGTAAGGGAGGAAACTGGGCCTCACTGTGCTTGAAAAGGGCTTTTTTTAATTGGCTTGATGAACTTGAATACAAGTTGTAATTCAGAAATTGGTTTAAAAATTGGAGGAGTAAAACTTGCATCCAGGTACAATAAATCTATTCAATATTCCGGCACTGATGCTCATGATGAGACAAGCCCTGCAAGATTTTTAAGGTAAGAGACAGGTCAGTCAGTAATACCAGGTACAAAGACGGCATAATCTTGAGTACCCTATTGCCTGGAGAATGGATTTGTCAATAGATTTGGCATAGGAGGAGAAGAATTTGCTTCTAACATGAAAGCAATGGCTGGAATAAAAGAACAAGATTGACAGATTTGTGGAAGGAAAATCATGTCAGCAAGTTAAAGAGGTTTTGTGTTTTAACCTTGTTTGTTAATGAAGATAATTCATGTGAACAGGATATTTGAAGGAGATTACTCACAGCAAGATAAGCCATAGGAGATATATCAAGGGCCTGGAGCTTTTGAAGCCAATTATGTGGCTGACAGCCTCCTACAGCTGTGAGAATTGAACCTCCAAGGGAAAAACACAAAGTCTTGAAACATTCAAGATGTAGTCTACTACAACAAACACTTCTCTTTTCCCAGCCTTTCCAAAATCTCTCAAATGGAGAAAATTTGAATCATTGTTCTATTCATGTAGCGCATTTCTTGGCTAAAAACAATTACTTTATTTAAAATGGCCTCATGGTTGTGTGGTATCTTATCATGAGAGTTGTAGGTGCGTCAATGACTCAATAAGCCATTTCTCTTTTCTTCAGTAAAAGGAGAAGACACAAATGCTTAGATCAAGAAAATGGTCATAATGAAAGAGGAACTGCAGTTTTGCATTATGAACAACAGCTTGGGTTGAAATTATTTTAGCTTGTTTTGTATTAGTATTTGTGAGTAACAATATTTTACTATATTTTGCAACTTACTGTGACTGTTAATAGTGTTTGCATCTATTCTCTGTGAAGTGCCAGAAGCACAGAAAATACTGTGCTTTTACAGGACTGTCAGTGTTGGAAAATAAGAATGTGAGATTAAAGATTTTCAATTTGAAGAATTTAAAGATTAACAAAATGCCATAATTTAAATTTTGATGTATGTAACTTTGTTCTCAAACATATTTATACCTCAAATGTACCATCTAAAGTCAGATTAGTTTTCCTTCTGAAGCTTGTAGTGCTGCTTTCTGCAAATACTTGTGAATTTGTACCATTCACTGCAAAAGTATATTTGTGGCTCAGAGCTCCTGTACTGCCAGCTTCAGCCAGTGCAAGGAGTACTGGTCTTTTTCTCCCCTGATCCTTCCTTTCCAAGTGTAACTTGAATACTGCTTTCTGTTCAGACTGTGCCTGCTGTATCCAAGCTCTGTCCCAGTGCTCCTCAACCTCTACTCTTCCTCTTTCTCATGTCCATCCAGTCCCTATGTCTGGAGTGTGGATAGTGCTTTTCCTCCCTCAGCTCCCATGGTCTGGATCCATGTATGACAGTCCACTGCTGCCATACAGTAAACTTAACTTCTGACAAACTGGCAGTTGCCAATAAGGTTCTGAATTGTGATAATTGTTGCCATAATTGGGATTTAAGTTTCTTACTGTGTGACTGTAAGTCTTGCAGTCACAATACAATACTCCTGAGTGTATTTTCGCTTCACACTAGAAAGCTCTTCCCAACTAACTGTTGTGGATTATTTTCTCTGCTCTTTTAAAGAGAACTTCAGGCTTACATCCCTGTGCTTATCAAGTCTGAGAGATTTATCCCTCAGCACAGGATAAAAGCAGTGCATTGGTGGCTGTGGATGAGGTGATGTTTTCCCTGGGTGTTTCTGTTAAGTGATGGCTATAACTTGTAGCATTGCCTGACAGCCACTAAGTGAACCAACAACTTGGGAATGCTGTCAATAAATGTGTTTGTAAAACTAATTAATTCAGATAGAGTTGTTCAGATTTAAATTCTTCTGGCAGTGCTAGTGCTGGTATGAAAGTACTCTGAGGGAAAAGGGCATGTGGATGAGAAGAGGCAGCACACTAGTGAGAAGCTGTGTCCTGGTCTCCTTAAGTGCAGCAACTTGTATTGGGCGTGCTGATGTTGCGTAAGGGCTGGGAACATGCTGCAGACTAAGAGGACATGGTGCATCTTTTCTGACATAGACTAATCTAAGAAAGTCAGAAAATGAAGAAAGACTCTGTTCAGGCCTGTCACAACTATATGGCCAAAAAATCTTGTCCATGTTTCCCCCACACCAGTAATTCCATTTTGGTCGGTTCATGGTTCCTTACAGAGTCTACCCTTTAGAAGTTTTATGGACCGCAACGGATGCTGATTGTGCCACAGAAAGAATTTTTTGTTGGCTAAACTAAAGTGCAAGAGAAATGAAATTAGAAGGAGAGGGTTATGTATGGTTTGTTTATAACTAAAATACAATTTTACTGAGACTTTGCAATCCCATGATCTGGAATAGCTGGAAAGCTGCGCAGTAAGTGAGACACAGGCTTCCCCAAAGGGTCATCACGTTCAGAGTATAAAGTAATTAATACAGAGATCTTGAGCTTGCAGCTGGTAGATTGAGTAGCATTACACAGCCTCTGAAATAATTTCCAATTAAAACTTCAGCAGGCTTAAGAGAGAAACCTGCTAAATGTTGTTATTAAGAGCTAATGCAGAAATGGATTTTGATGACTGAGCATTAATTGAAATAGGTATTTTGCATTCAGCCATATATCTTGTGGTATCTGGTTTCCTTTAAACCGTTTCCTGATGGAGTTAAGTATTATAATATTTTTCTAATGAAGTTACTTTGAAGAGCTCAGGACTTGCACAGCATATGATGTCACGTAAACTCTGCCACTTGCATTTGCTGAAACTTTTGGTCTGTGCTGATGGACCTTTTTTCCCCATCTCCTTGCTCTGTTTCACAGATAAAGGCATTTGGGGCTGCTCAACAGCTGCTGAGGGCTCCTGATGTACCTGTAGCCTCAGGCAACTCCCCACCACCCCCATTCTTCAGATCATGGTTGGGCTGAGACAAATCTAGTGAAATTGAGACCTCCATGGAGATGCCGAGAAAAACAGGTTATTCCCATGAGGATTTTGATGTTGAGTATACTCCTGTGTTTGACTGCAGTGCAGGAAGGGCAGATCTTGACTTTTCTATCCACAGTCACCACGACTATTACTGCTTGTTATGCAACTTCACAGGTTTTCCCTCAGTGTTACTTCCCAATCAATGACAAAGAAATTTAAGTATAAAATTACATGTTTAGATTTGTGTTTAATGGTTTTTCCAGCCGTTAATATATTAGTGTGGTACATTCATAGGTAATGGAATGGATTTTATCTTGGATCTGACCAACAGCAACTTTGCACTAGATGTCCAGGGGTTTGCTGGAATAGCTGTTCTGCAGAAGAGGCACTCTGCAAGGAGTGGAAAAATGAAGTGCTTTTCATAGAATGACAGAATGGTTTTGGTTGGAAGGGACCTTACAGCTTATCTAATTCCAACCCCCTGTCATGGGCAGGGACACCTTCCACTATCCCAGGTTGCTCCAAGCCCTACTCAACCTGGCCTTGAATGCATTCCGGGGTGGGGCAGCCACAGCTTCTCTGGCAACCTGTGCCAGGGCCTACCCACCCTTATAGTAAACAATTTCTTCCCAATATCTCCTCTAAATCTACTTAGGTCAGCTTAGAGCCATTCCCCCTTATCCTGTTACTATATGCCCATGTAGGCCTCCCTGACTTGCACAAAAACACGTTTTCATCTGTTAAAAAAACAACCTAACAACGTGTCTGTTCCTTACACATCTTGTCTCTTCCAGGCCCAGTTGTGCCCTTCCATACAAAATCTTTTTGCATTGAAGAAATGCATCCAGGTTACTGGATGAGTGGGGTCATGGGATTCACTTTGCAGTGGCGAGTACAATTTATCTTCATCTTTATGTACCTAAAAGCAGCCTGACAGGCAGACAGGCAGTTTGAGAGACAAGTATATTCATAAAAACAAAGTATCTGCAAACCCTTTGCTTGTTATCTTGATAAACTGGTATATCAGCACCCTGGCCCTGTTCTACATGTAATACAGTACTGAGTATTACTGCAGGTAAAACTCCTGCAGGTAGCTTTATTGACAGTCACAGATAACTGTACATTATTGACACCAATTTATACAGGCAGGATAATGTTATGATTTTATAGTTCCTGGAAAATACAGAACAGAAGGTAAAGTGCTTGACATCCTGCCACTGATGGCTTTGACGTCTGAAATATCTGAAAACATTGTTTCAGGATGTAGTAGAATATTGTAAATTTGAAGATGCCTGCTAATTAGTGTTAAATAATAAGACATTCAGTCTCAGCCTCCATCTGTTTGTAGGCTGAAAGCTCTTCAGGACAGGCTGTGTTTTTACCTTTAATGTATGTACGATATTCTGAGTAATGCAGAATGAGACGCTATCAGTATTGAATAACTTGAGCATATTGATATCAGGAAATGTTTGAGTAAAATGTGATAGCTATTGCTTAAATTCGTCAGTCTTGTCATTCCAGGTGTGTTTTATCACCAAATACTCAGGTTGCAGAACAGCTGGATATGAGAATTTTCAAAACATCTCTTTTCAGAAAGCTGTGTTTGTGCACATCCTGTTTCAAGAACTACATTCAAAATACGTTATGTTGGAGGCATTTCTAAATAGTTTGCCTTATAAAAGTAAGGTTTGTTATAAAAGGTCCTTAAAGAAGTTTTAACACCTTCCTGTTTTGGGGAGTGAGCATGAGTGTGAAAATGGGAGTATTCTCCGATACAGAAGGCTCCCTCCTGTGATTAATTTTATTCCATTCCCTGTATCCCTGTATCAGTCAGGCACATACTCAGGTGCCTGCACTTCTAAGGTGCTCTGCAGTTGCAGAGAGATGAGCAAATCATACAGTGGAAGAGGGACAGATGAACCAAGGACTGTCACAGAATCACAGACTGGTTTGGTTTGGAAGGGACCTTAAAGCTCATCCAGTTCCAGCTGCCTGCCATGGGCAGGTGCACTTCACTAGACCAGGTTTCTCCAAGCCCTGTCCAGCCTGACCTGATCCTGTTATCTGTGGTCCTGGGCTTTTACATTTCAGTAGCTCCAGTCTGATCCATGGCCTGAGCACAGTTGTTGGTATGGGGTATCATGCCAGTTTAACTTACATTCTTTTCTCAGATGATACACCTCCTTAAGCATTTTTAATTGAGTAGCAGTGAATCAGGAGGAAAACAAGGTTTCTTGCAGATGAGGCATCCATAAATGAAGGATAAACAAAGCTTCCTTTGATATCTGGAAGCCATTTTTTTCATGACAGTGTTGCAGACCGTTGAGTGAGTGTGTGAAAATTAATGATGCAGATGAAATAGATGAATATTAAGTGATGAGAGCATACAATAAAATTATAAATAAAAAAAATTGTAATGCAATTTTATACTACTGACTTTTTCTAGGCTTCCAGCAGTGGGAAGCTATAGAATTATATTAAATTTAAGACTTATTTAAATCACACATTGTTAACAATGCCAATTAAATTGTTTGATAATTTAAAGCTTTAATGGTATATCAGTGGTAGTATGTCCTTTGACAATTTTTAAATTGTAAGTAGAGCTTAATTTACATTAGTTTCATGTTTTCTTACACTTTCAGTGTTAATTTAAATTTTTAATTGGATTATTTTCCCCACTCTGCTTAAAGTACTAAAGCATATATAATGTGCTATACCTTAGTCAGTATTTGCCAATTTTCTTATGTATCTTGCCACATGTGACATCAAGAGGATGTAGTGTTTAGGGATGTGCTTTTGGTTGGGGAAGCTGCTGTGATGGTTGGAAAGCAGAAGCACTGAAATGGGCTTCTTGGGTTGGACCTTTCCAGGAAGCAAACCTGGCCCTGGGATAGGACGTCCGTGGTCACGATCTTGTTGGGTGCCAAGGTGGGTAACCAAAAAGACTTAAGTAATAACAGCTCCTGCAAAAAACACTGTGTTCTTGATGCCAGTTGTCTTTTAGTACCAGAAGATAAGATTGCCCCATCTCTTCCAGAATTAGATGAACTTTCCAGAGCTCTCTCGAGAAACAGCATGGTTCAGGTTTGAGTGGCTCTTTAATCACCAGCTAAAGACTTCTCCAAGTAATTTGCTGTCGCAGAAATGTTCCCTCTCTGGAAGAATGGTCCATGTCAAAGTTTGCTCGTTTCCAAGTGTGTTTTCTCTCCTCCACTTTCAAAGCTTTGTTCATCTGAACCTTTTCCATTTACAAGCATTTAGGAATGAATGTTGTTCTGAGGCCTTGATTATAATTGGCAGATTAGTGAAGTATATTGATGTCAGCAAACCTCTTAACTGATAGTGAAATTAAACATTTTGTATTCTAAAGGAAAAATATGGAATAAGTAATTAAGAAATTTAAACCCCATGTTTCTAGAACATGTTGTGTATGTTAATTAAGAATGTTAAAAGTTGGTATTTTCAAGACACAGTGGTTGTTATGGCTGGGGAAAAACCATATGCGGCCTCCTCCTTTGGAAAAGGAGCTCTGCTGTGGAATAATCAAGAAGCCATCCATGTTGTGTACAAGGAAATAATTAAACTTGACCTATTGAGTTGTTCATATGAGTAGTTTATTCTTTAAGATTAGTGGGGTGGGTTTTGTCTTTGGAACCTGATCCTTTTCCAAGTGTTTGGTTGTTGTAAAGTGCCTGATGGAGCAGAAATGATAGTGCCAAGACAGTGACCTTTGTTCCAAGCACTGTTCTTGTCCTTATTAGTGTTTACTGCCATTACTTAATTAGCAAATGCTGCAACATAAGCAGAGGGAGGCTGGACAGTGGCTGAATTGGAGGAATGTGTTTATGTAAAACAAAACAAAAAAGAAAACTCCTCCTCGACCTCCAGGAGTTTGATAAATTGTTGTTACACAACAAAAATACTTTGCTTGAACAACCTGCAGCAGGAAATTGTGCTTTTTCCTAACTACAGGGGATGTAGCAGTAATGGTAATCTGTTTTGTGATAATACTGGTAATGATTATTTCATTTATGGTTTTAAAAAGGTGCAAAACCTGAAACTTCCAGTTGCACATAATTCCTTTATAATTTTGGTGTTTTGGAAAAAATATCTCTTGTCTTTAGTTTTCTACTATAAGGAATAGAATTATAAGTTATTTAACTTTTTTTTTTAATTGAAAATGATCCCATAGCAAAGTTGGTCTCACTTTGGATTTTAGTTTGTAGAGAAATCTTAACATGGATTTCAGTTCACCTAAATGTTGGAGCTGACATTGAAAATGGCATTTCTGTATTTTCTGAACTGAATTAACTGTTGTAAGAGTGAGAGTAGTTTAGCCATTCTTTTATGCATTGCAAAAACACAAGACTCTCATGCCTGGATCACAAGGTGTGTGGAAAAAGCATGAAAGAAGGCATGAAAATTTGAGCTCTGAGTTTCTTACTATAGATGTGTGAAACTTGTGCTTGTTGGGTCTGGATGAGAAGTTTTAGTTGTCATGTCATTTATGATTCTATTGCAGTCATGTAATTTAAATATTGTTCTTTTCCTTCAGTAGACTATTAGCAAAATCAAAACTTGACAGTAGAAGCTGCCCTGCTCCTGTTAATTCTAATTCTTTATCCTAACTGGATTATGCTGATAATTTCTTTGTTGCAATAATCTGAAGCTTCACTTGAGTAACTTCACAGTTGCAGAGAATCACAGAATGATTTGTGAGGGAAAGGACCTTTAAGCTCACCTGGTTCCAACCCCTTGCCGTGGGCAAGGACACCTTCCACTATCCCAGGTTGCTCCAAGCCCCATCCAGCCTCACCTTGAACAGTTCCAGGGATGGAGCAGTTACAGCTTCTCTGGGCAACCTGTGCCGGGGCCTCACCACCCTCACAGGGAAGAATTTCTTCCTATTAGCAAATCTAAACCTCCCCTTCTTCAGTTTAGTTTTGTTAGTCTTTTAGCTTCAGTTTAGTTGCTTAAATTCTTTTCCCGTAGTTGCACATATCCCACAGAAGTTTTGGAATGGTGTTTATAAACATGGGTCTTTTTAAATGTTCTGTATTTCAGTGGATCTTTGCCATCAAGATGACCATTTATGTAACTCAAGTCTTGCGTGGCTGGAGTTTCAGATGTACTTTTTAAATGTAACCTCAGTGAAAACAGATGGAGCTGTCCCACTTTTTAAGGGTTCGTCTCCACTCTTGTCTTAACTTCCTTCTAATTCACATGTTAATCCCTGCTTTGCATTAACTGATTCTTCAGTTATCTCACCTGCTGGTAGGTGCTAAAATGTGGTTGTTGTTGACAGTCTGAGTTTGTAACATGGCAGCTACAACTACTGAACTGCTAATCCAGCCACTGTGCTGCTTATCAAGGAGTTTGTTTTATGTGCTGGGGGTGTGGAATCACTTTCCTTCCATCCCAGGGAGTGGATAGGTCAAGCATTCTCACCTCAGGCTAATGGCTAAGGAGTGAGGACAAACTTAATGTGCGAAGCCAGGTATTTTCAATTCCAGGTATCACTACGGTCACAAAAGGATTGATTTGAGATGTTATTGGTCTGTAATATGGTCTATAATACACCCCACATCCCCTAGCAGTGCCTAGCTCAGTTTTTTTTTTTTTGCTGGTAGCTCCGGCACCCTTAGATCTGGTCGCATGGTGCCCTCTTCAGAGGTGATTCCTCTAAAGTTGTTCAGTGTTGTTCTGTTGTTCAGTGTCCTGAAGGAAGTCTCCTGTTAGAGTTGATGAGCTGAAGCACATCAGTTTGTTTTTATCTCCTTTCTCAGCTGCTGTCTTACGTCGCCCATCATGCTTTGTTACATTTGTTCTTTCATACTTCTTAAACAGAACCCATCACCATGACCCACTCCTTGTGATGGTACAAGTAGCAACATAAAGACAGAGGTCACAAGTTAAGGCTCAATGTTAGAAAAGAGGTTCTCAGTCCCCCCCTTTGCTGGAGGAAAAGACAGAGGTCACAAGTTAAGGCTCAATGTTAGAAAAGAGGTTCTCAGTCCCCCCTTTGCTGGAGGATGAAGGGGTGATGTAGAGTTGAGGGAACTCTCATTAAAAATGCTGTGTGCTGAGTAGTATTTTGGAGTCTTTGGAATTTATGAATATTTGTTTTTACAAGACCTGTTTAATGTTTAATTAAAATTTACTAAGGTCTTGTCAGAAATGAAATGTATTATGAGTAGTTTTGAGTATCTGGAAGTAATAATTTACAAAAGAACATTCTTTATATTTAGACTTTACATAGCAGGCCATGATGAGGGGTGCTGAATAAATTAAAATGTTATGGTAATGATACTATCTAATTAGCATTTTTCACACAATAGTTTTCATCAATTTTTCTCTTTTTTTCTTTTTTGTTTTTTAACAACATGGACCATTGCCAATTATTTTTGTTACTGAAAAGGTAAAATAGGCTGTTAATCTCATTGCTTTTTGTTTGCTTTTTTTCTATCCCACTCTAGTTTTGGCAAGCAGTCTGGAGGAAAGAGAGGATGCGAATGTATCATATTGGAACCTTCAGAAATGATTGTGGTAAGACAGATTTTTTTCATATGTATATAAATCTATTGCTGGTTTCAGCAAATTCTTTCTCTTTTACCGCAAAAAGCTTATTGTAAAGTATTCTGTGAAATTGCAGCAAAATTGCCTTGATTTCAATTATACCTATGGCTGCTCTTGTAACAGCAGTAGCTATGTAAATTTAATCTAGACGGGTAAATGATGATGATTAGGTCATTCTTTCTAAAATTATACTTACTTGAGTTTCAAAAGCCTAACTGTCACGGCTGAGTTGAGCATTCCTGAGTCAGGCTATGATAGTCTTCTATCTTGAATATTTTATTTACACCCCCATTCCCCATTTCATGGCTTTTATTGGTCATGCCTGGGTGGAAAAACCTTCCTCCTCCAAACCTTTGCAGTGCCACATAGTTTGAAGGCTTGTAGGTAGGAGAAGAAACATGAGACTGCTTAGCCACGCTTGAAGGGTAAGGTTTGTCACCATCCTTAATGTCCAGGATTCCTTCTGTTTCTTCAGAACACTTACTGATACTGCCAAGTGCATATATAGATGCAGATATCTGTGCTTAGAGTGTGTTGCTCAGTCCTTCCCAGGTTGTTGTACACATGCTGTGAGCAGTTGGAATATTAGGATTACTTTTCCATAGTACAGACTGACATTGTATCCCAGCAGTGTGCCCGGGGACACAGGCAGATCTCTTTCAACTTTCATCTTCGATATTGTTAATGGAGCTGAACAAAACTCTTCGTTGTGCTCAGAAGCCACGTGTCTGTTAATCAGACTCAGATCTCCAGACTGCTATTGATTTAGCTGCCCTAGATCTAGATATGGTAACATTAAAACTGATATTTGACAGTGTCTCTTACTGAGCATGTAAACATTCAGCTTCCGTAAGATGTTTGTTTCTCACAGCGCATTAGCAGGAGGGAGGTCAGCAGTGTCCTGTACCAAGTCCACTTGCTGTCCTTTGTGCCATTTGCTCTCTGCAGTGTCAGTCTGACTCTGCTTGTGGGCTCTGATAGCATCAGTAATGTGCTCTGTGCTGCAGCACATATTTTAACCTACAGTCTGCCATGAAGTTAAGAGTTAAGGTTAAGAGTGCAATAAACCTGTCTTCACGCTTTGGAGTGAAACAGTTAATTTATTCTGAATTGTCCAGTCTCTTCTCAAAGCTGGAATTTTGGGGGTGGATTTATGCCTGGAAGGATGCCACAGGACTATTTGGGTGGCAATGTGTGCAGCCATGTCATATCTATTATTAGATATTGGGGAGAAGTTCTTCCCTGTGAGGGTGTTGAGGCCCTGGCACAGGTTGCCCAGAGAAGTTGTGTCTGCCCCATCCCTGGAAGTGTTCAAGACGAGATCAGATGGGGCTTGGAGCAACCTGGTCTAGTGGAAGGAAGGAGGCTGGTGACTTGACTCACTGCAAGTGCATTTGTAAGTTTATGTGAAAAATATTTAATGGGCAAAGTACATTATAGAAATCTTAAGAAATACCTACATCCTTCTTTGGTCATATCACCATTGTAATAATAATTAAAAAAAAAAAATTATTGAAGATGGAAATAAAAGAGGAGCTTCTGTGCAGTGTGTGCTTCCAGAGAGAAACTGGCCCTACTGAAATACTTACTGAAGAAACTAGTGTTGTGTGTCTAACTTGAGTAGGCACAACTGTGATGAGTGTTTTCAGAGGAACACAGTATCACAGTAGCTGGGTAAGCCAGCATTGGCCATGTCAGCAGCCTCACACACTGCTGAGTGTTCCTGGAGGCAAAGGCACAGCCCAAACAGCTGTTGACTCTATTTTAGATCTCCTGAATTGTCTGTAATAGCAATTAAATGCCAGTAAGAGTATAGAGACACTTGAAAGTATCTTACGTCCTTCTCTGGAACTTCAGTATGTTTTTCTGGTAGGAAAATCAGAGAATTAAAAGTGCAGAGTAGTTACCTCGTTATATTTATGATCATGTTTCACAGGTAAATGTAGCTACAGGTAGTATTAGCTGTATTTTCTAGATAGCACTTCAAATAGTGTGAGAAAAAAACATCAGTGTGGTGGTGTGCACCTTGTTAATGATCTTCACTGACACAAGGTGTACTTGAGTTTCATTTCCCTGATGAACTCTTATTAAAATTTATCTTAATTCTTTTATTTTCTCTAGATTTTAATGTGCAACATACTAATGAGGTTTAATACATAATGAATATTTATCTTCAAGCAGAAGAATTAGTTAGCTACTTTAATGGAGTTAAAGAACTCTATCATTTCCTGCTGGTGACTGATTTTTTTGAATTTTTTTTTTCTTCTCTCCTGTCGTTTTAGAATGTAAATCAGTTTTGTAGTGGGAAGCCTCTGGGAACAGACCCATTTTAAAGGCCATAAAATGTGGTCAGCTTAAGTTAATGAGGATAACAGTGTGTGAATGGTCATTGTAACTCATATTTTTGGAGGCTGAGCAATCTATTGAATTAATAATAGCCCCATTTATCACTTAAGAAAATGGTCCAGAATTGCAGCATATCTCGGTGTATTGAAGTATCCTTGCTGTTGTTCCTTGGTGCTTCATTTTCTTCTTCAGATCTAAGTGTAAGATTTCAGAAGGGCAGCGTGATACTTGCAGGTAGAAAATACTTCATTGCTGATTTGGACTGCAGAGTGCAACAGGGCAATCCTGTGGTTCTCGATTTCTGTGTGGCAGCTAGTGCCTGGGTGAAGCTGGTGGTGTGGGAGCATCCTGCTGCTGCCAGTGTTTGAGGTTAATAAAGAACACCTTTGATTAGGATATGGCCTGTTAATGCGCTATTCCAGACTTCTTGGCACAAGAGTATGAGTCTGATCAGGAACAGCTGAGGGAGTTGGGGGTGCTCAGCCTGGAGAAAAGGAGGCTCAGGAGGGAACCTCATCACTCTCTACAACTCCCTGACAGGAGGTTGTAGCCAGGTGGGGATCAGCCTCTTCTCCCAGGTAGCAAAGGATAGAACAAGAAGAAATGGCCTCAAGTTGTGCCAGGGGAGGTTTAGATTGGATGTTAGGGAAATTTTCTTCATGGGAAGGGTCAAGTCCTGGCACAGGCTGCCCAGGACAGTGGTGGAGTCACCATCCCTGTAAGGATTTCATGGATGTGTAGATGTGGCACCTGGGGACATGGTTTAGTGGTGGGCCTGGCAGGGGCTTGGGGCATGGATGGATGTGATGATCTCAGAGTCCTTTTCCAACCTTAACAATTCTGTGATACTCTATTGAAAATGAAGTAATGGGAAGCAGTCTGTGTCTCAATCTGACTTGATGGCAGCCTGGTCCTCCTGGCTCTGCAGTGGCCTGGGGAACCTGTCCTCCTTCTGCTCCCATGCCGGGACCTGGCTCCCAGAATCCACAGAGAAGCTGAATTCTTTCATAGGGGTGTGATGAGGGTGACACCTCTCTGCCAACAGGAATTTTTAGTTTTAACCAGGTGAAAGCAGGGCCGAGTGAGATGCCCAGGTGTGCCTATCCTGTTCAAGTACAGAATATCAGAATCAGTTCTTGTAAATCATAAGTGTTGACAACCTGGTGGTCAGCTGGACTCAAAATACTGCTCTTGCTGGTGGTACTAAGCTGGAAGCTCTGTGGCATGGAGGTCTTTCCTGGTTTCTGATTTCCATGTTGTTTTTGTCAGCAGCAGTTCACTAACCGAAGGAAGCAGGTGGTCTCATTTTCCCCCACTTGTTTGTTTTGACTTAGTGCTATCAAATAATTTATTTATGCTCCCTTCTTAGTTTTCAGTTAGAATTGTGAAAGAAAAATAATTTCTTCTGTCACTGAGTGTTTGTTTTAATATAGTGTTAAAAATACCTGTTTAGTTTGGGGCTTCTTGATAATAAGGGTTATCTGTATTGGAAGAGCCTTTGTTCACCTCAGCAGTTTTCAGGTCCAGGTGAGTCTGTTCTGTTGAAGAAGCTCACTGCTTGTTTTGTTTTCTAGGGTCTTATAAGACTGAAAAAAGGATAATAATGCATTTATTGAAGGAGCTCGCATAGAAAAAATTAAAAATTAAATCATTGCAATTTTGGTTATTTAATGAGTAACTCTTTACAAAACCAAAATTCCTTATTTCTGGAGGACTTCTGTACAATTTGAGGGCAACACTGTGCTAACTAGAAATCCATATTTATGCTGCATGAAGAAAGGCTTCTATATCAATCATCTTAGTGCATTTTTTTATGATACTGGATGGCCTGTTTAAAAAGATTTTTTGTTTCTTTTTTGTTTCTGCCTGCATGCATTGTATTCTTTACACCCTTATACCATTGTGCTTACAGCAGTGCTGCAAATAGATACCTTTGGTGGTTGTCCTGTTCCTTTGCAAAGAGGTAGTAAAATCCTAGTGAAAAGTGTGGTTATCCGTTGCTGGGGGAGCTCAGCTTTTCTGATTTCTTTTTTTGACAATATTATGGTGTGAGCTTCACTCTTCTTTTCTAACTTTTCTAACTGTTATATCTTTAACCCATGTTGTTAATGTATGATTTCTCTATGGAATCAAAAAGAACCCGCAAGACAAGCCCAGCTGCTTGCACCTTCCTCTGACTTCAGACAGAACGTAGCTGTTTGGAAAAAGTGATGTGGAAGGTAGATGTGATCTTGCTTTTGTGATGGTGTAGTTTGGTTACTTTCCTGTTTCTGTCTGTTAAGTCGTTCTGGGTTTCATTCCTTTGTACCTTCTGGATTTTAATTTTGAGATAATTTACTTGAGTATGTGAAGTGAGAGCTGTATAAGACCACGCAGAGGTTCTTCTCCTGTTCCACTAGTACAGCCTTAATGTTTAGGATTTTCCAGTGAAATTTGGAGAGAAAAAATGAAAAATAAGCAATTGAAGACAGCAGAAACTTCTACATAGTAAATATATTGTAGAGAAGCTTCTTGGCTGCTGCAGCCTATTTGCATGCATGTCTGCCCTGCTTCCTGCTGGGAGATATTTTTCCAAAACATCAAAAGGAAATGGGAAAGGATGAGACTGCTTTTTATAGAAAAAAGAATTGTAGCTATTGAGATAAAAGGTTTCATGTTGGCTTTTACTAACAAGATAAATTTACCTAATTTTTAATGTTTAGTCACAAATAATATTTAACATCAAGATACGAATCAAGTTCCAGCCATTTCTCCATAATCCACTGGAAGCGATTAGAAGGTAGTATGACATAGGTGAAGTAGCTATTTATAAAAAGCTGGAATATTTAAAGTTGTTTAGTTGTGACTGGTACTAGAAATAAATTATGCTTTTAAAAATTACACTACTAAAAATAGGATATAATTCAGTGTTTTTGCCAGATTGTAAATACACAAAGAAATGGTAACTTCTGTGTTGAAGATAAACTTGAAATGAGCAGTGCCTAATAACTCTTTTGTGCTATGTGTGGGTGCAGAAGGGTTTCTGCTGATAAGTGACATTGTTTAGAGGGATACGTGTGCCTTTTTTACTTTTTTTTTTTTTTTTTTTATATAAATACACTGTTTCCCGGAAGGAAACTGTGGCCTCCAGCTCATTGTATTAAGGCACTTCTGAGATCTGCAGCAGTGGTTCTCCGAAACAACCACGGTTGTTTTCTTCAGAAAGTTTAACTGCCCTGAACTTATGTTTGTTCCTTCCCCATGAGCTTCATACGGCTCCATCGGCTCTCAGTGCTATGGAAGAACTGGATGTTTAACCAGGAGCCTGAACATGTGTTTCAGGTGGAGAACTCCAAAGACAATGAGGAAAACATCTTGCAAAGAGAAGTCCCACTCCGTCAGTCCCGTCGGAGGTATAGGAAGATTAACCAGAGGGGTGAGCGTCAGACCATCACGGACCACGTGGATTCCAGCAGCTACATGTCGGTGAGTCTGCTCTTCCTTGGCCTGTCTCCTTGGCATTGTGATGTCTGCATGGCTGGCTGGAATTTTCTTTTGCTGACAAAACTGATGCAGTGAAATAGTCCATGCTTGCCATTTTTGAGAACGCTTCTTTCGTGTTGGGGAGCAGTGATGAAGTGGTTTAGATTGGAACACCATAGGTGGAAATGAAGGTAGTAGTTGGAAAAGATGAGGTTTTTTTGGTTTAGGGATCTTCAGCTGAGCATTATAAATAAATCTTAATATGATCACTGGACAGAGAAATGGGCATTCTTCATTTTTTGTTGGTTTTACCTGGAGTTCTTTTGGTAAGATGTATGAATTGGTGGGTTTCTGGTTTTTTCCTTAATAAATTTGAACTATGGTGTAGAGTTGAGTTCATCACAAATGCAGATCAGTACAGCATTAACACTCTTGTACTTGGTTGTGTTTACTTGCTTAAAAATAGTATAGTGGTAGTTCAAGCATCAAGAAGAGTTAACAACTCATCTGCTAGTTTTAAATAGCAGCAGAGACTATAAACTCTGCTCTGTGTGAAGGCACGTACCTCTGTGGTTTCAGGGCTGCAAAGCTTATGCGGAGGTTTTTCTTCACCCTTATTTTTCAAACTTCCTGCTTGGTAACAGAATATATGTGATCTAGACAAATTATTTAATTGAAAGTAATTGTTCTGGATAATTTGATCTGCTTTGAAAATCAAAGGTTAAAACCAGTACTATCATTCAAGTACAACCCTGGAATAGTATTCATGCTCAGAAGAGAAAAAAACAATTTCTCCCCCTTTTGCCCATCTTCCTTTTCATCTCCCCAAAAGAGATACACTCTCAGTTGATAAACTTCAAAATCTCTGATGTGTGCAGTCAGATATGAGCTTATAACTTATATAACTGCTGGTTTTTGTGCATGTTGGTAGCAGTTGGGTCGCAAGTGGTGCTTTTAGGCCCTGCACAGCATTTGTCTGTGACAGGAAGAGAATATGCTACTTGAAGTTTAACATCCTCTGCCATCTCATTTCTAGAACTGTCACATGTTGGATTTTATTAGTAAGACATAAAATTAATTATTGAAGAAATGAGATGTTGGACCCTCACGCTCTGGGTGGGTACGCATAAAGCTTTATTAGTAATTAAATTCCAATCTGTGTATGACAGACTGTATCTCTCTCTTTGGTGTCTGTGACAGTGAATAAGAACACAGATAATAAATAATTCTCAGGTTTCATTGCTAAGAGTAGGAGAATCCCAGTAACAGCTGATGCTGGTGCTACCTATGCAGCTTGCCTGGAGGGGGATGCATGAGAAGGGACTTGGCATCTTTGGTCTGAGAAAGACCAAGTTTCACGGCTTCGTGAATGATCTCAGAGGCTCTCAGTTATTGGTGCAAGGAGTCAGTGTGGTACACACACAGGACTGTGATTAGTCAACAGATTATGTCCTCATTAAGATTTTCCTTCAAGTTGATTTATTTTTCTTTGTGTTGATTTATTTCATTGTTACCAACAGTACAGAGCACCTGAGCCTGTAGCTGCTTGTTGCAAACCTGGTGACTTCCTCAGATTTGTGAATATGTATATGTATATATGAGGTGTTTGTTGGAAAATGGTATAAACTTAAATCAACAGCACATTCCTAAGTCTGCTTTTATGTCTATTAATTAGGAATATGTAAGGAGAGTCCTGTAACACCGCTAAGTGTTTTCTTGGATGAGTGAGTGCTAAGTGGCAAGGAGTAAACAACCACCTCTCTGCTACCAAATCTGCAAGATGCTGGGTTTTCAGCAGTTTGAATTGAAATACCAATCCTTACTTTGTAGACTGTAAGCTCCGAATTGGAAAGTGTCCTACTTGGAGTAGTTAAGGTAGCAAAAAGTAATTTGTAACTCAACAGATGACTAAGGAATCAAAACACGGTAACAAGCTGCCTGTGTGACAAGTAAGGAAAACTTTGGTGCCTGTATTTTTCCATATTCCATTACAAACTAGTCAAGTATGTACTATCTGACGTATGGTTAGTTCCATGCCTATATGAACCTGCTCATACACTGGTTCCCACTGATCTTGAAAAACAGGTTTCATGGTGTAACCCTTCATGTAGCCCATGAGAGAAGGGTAGGATCATACAATGTTGGAGTTGGAAGGGACCTTAAAGATCATCTAGTTCCAACCCTCTGCTACAGGTGAGGGATCAGGATAAGGAGGAGGGCGAGTCAAAATTCCATTTGACAGGAACTTGCAGTAAGGTTTCTGCCAGAGTGGGAAAAGTGTTTACAAACTCTCCAGCAGATTTCCTGTCTGGCATAATGCTAGTGAATGAGCACAGAGTTGTATTTCACTCTCCAGCCTGTTGCTGAGTGCTCTGTGACAGATGCTGAATGCAGCCTGATGGACCTTTTGTGAATCCTGCATGCTTGGGGAGGGCTTGGAGCTTTCCGCATGGACTCCAGTCCATCTCCTGTGGCTGATGTTGGAATACTCAGTATGACACCATTTAAGTTTTTACGTGCCTAGTCTCTCATATGCAAGTAGTTTTCTGCTTTGTAAAGAAAACTCAGATCCTATAGGTACTGAAATTCAGTATTTTTTTTAACCCAGCTAGGAATATTTCCTTAAATAGAAGGTTTCTTGTGCTTGCTGTTAAGGGAATTATCTATGCAATCTCCATTAACTCCTTAGAATGTAAATCTCTGCATATTAAATATACTGGGATTATATTTATGATTAAGGTTAATCCATGTTTTGTAAAACATTACCTATTGGATTGTGACATGAGCTAACATCTACTTCTCACATGGAGTACTTCTTGTTAGTGCTGGAACTTGTTCTGTAGAAATACCTGATTGGCCACAAAACCAAGATTTGTATGCAGATACTTTGAATAATACTTTAAATTATTGTTACTATCCTTGAAGCTCTTCTTTTCTCTTATGCCTCTTAATTAAGTAAAAGAGTTCTAGTTCTTAATTGAATTGTTTATCTTCAGGATAGTTGACATTCAAATTATTGTGGGTATTTAAAATTTCTTCTCTCCCTGCCCTCCCTTGAATGAACTAATGTTAAAAATGGATCATCTGGTTGGTTTCTTTGGTGAAGGTGTTACCATTTAGATTCCTTTGCTAAATTTTTGTGGTTCATAGAGCAGTGTTATTTCACGAGAGCACTGGTTGTCTGCAGAATTAACTATTTGTAGTTGGTTTTTGGTTTGTGTTTTTTTTTCTTTCCAAGTAAATACAGTGAGCACATGCTGGCAGTGTTCTTTCTTCTCCCTCAGAGTGAACAGGTTTATGTTTCTGTTTCTATCTTCGAAGTGCACAGTGATGTGACTGCTCTTGCAGTCCCCGTGCAGCGGATGCCAGCACTGCTCTGGTGGATTGGTGAGCAGGCTGGGCTCTCCTCCACATCCAGAATGCACCTAAGGTGTGCAACCAATGTGTTGAGGTTCTGCTGGTGCTGGGGATTCTTACCTTCTACAGCACAGCAGGCCAGCCAGATCCCGAGGGCAGTTGTGTATTTGGCAAAACACTTACCAAATATTTTTTTCAGGCTACACAATAGCACTACTGCCTGTGAAGGGCTGGAGGAGGTGGCTCTGTTGCAGTGGGTCATGTGTGAGGCCACGGCCACGATGGCAGCCTGAGTATGTGTGGCTGTCAGTCTGCCTGGGACAGGTCTGAGCATCCCTGTAATTATATCAGATCTCTTCATCCCTGGGCATTCCTGGCCTTTTCCATTTTTGTCATGTAGTAATGCTGCATCTTGCACATCACCCCACCCACAGTAATGTCCTGACTGTGGGAGAGAAAGTGAGGCTGGACACATTTGGCAAAAGCTCTTGCTCAAAATGAATGGATTAAGAAGAAATGTGCCATTGGTGTTAATAATGCTAGCTCTTGATTCAGATCTGATTTCTTAGCATGGTTACATATCTTGGTGGTGATAAACGTCCAGCCAGGAGCTGGGCTCGTTGCAGCAGGGCAGTGTCACAATGGAGATAAATAGTGAGTCATTTCTATTCTTAGTCTAATTCTCAACCCAATCAATAATGAAACCATGTTTTATAATAACAAAAGAAGTAATAATACAACCATTTTTTTTACTTACAAAAGAAAGAAGTAATTGTGATCATCTCTGTTAAACTATATCCCAGACTTCTGTGCTCATACAGTAGGAACTTGCAAAACTGCAGCCAGAATAACAGCAAGTGACTTTTGAATGATAATGCTTTGAAAAAAATAAAATTTAATTATAGTTCTGGTGCTTTATAAAAATTAAATTGCTGTTTTGATCTTGGATCAAGTAATAGGAAAGTAAACAGTTTAAGTATTTATCTTCACAGTTAAAAAATAAACCCTGAGATAGTAAGTTTTGCATTTATATTTCTTGCACTGTTCAAATCCAAACAGGATTTAACAATTCAGTCCAAATTCCCACGTGACTCAAACCTGTAAACTCAAATCTTTTTTTCATTTCAGTAACATTTTTCTAATTCCTTTTGGTGGTCAGTAATTTGAGGTGGTGGACTCCCCATCCCTGGAAGTGTTCAAGGCCAGGTTGGATGGGGCTTGGAGCAACCTGGGATAGTGGAAGGTGTCCCTCTCTGCCTTGGGGGTTGGAACAAGATGATACTTAAAATCCCTTCCAACCCAAGCCATTCTGTTATTCTGTGTATTTATTACCCACATACATTTTTGACAAGTCTCTGTGATTTTTTTTTTTTTCAGATGAAGAATATTTGTAGCTCTAAAAATAGTGCATGTATGATCTAATGCCTGTTTCTGTGGAGTTGTGACAACATACTGAATTTTTTCACCTGTTAGTTTATTGTAGAGCAGAATAAAGAAATTAGTACCAAACTTTAGTAGTAATCCCCTTCCTCAGAGATGAAATTTTTTTAAACTACTGTAAGAGGATGATGAGGTTTAAAAGATTCATTATAATACTGCATTTAATGGACAGTATCTTAATATTTGCATAAAGTAAAATTTGTCCTGGAGCTGTGTAGAAGCATTTATCTTCAGAGAAGTCTGTCACTGCAGACTGCTTGAGTGGCAAGTTTCTTGTTCTTTGATCATTACTTAATGTAATCCTGTCAGAGGCTGGAGGTAGCATGGGGGATCTCATAATTGGAGGGAATTAAGTCACACTTCAATATACTGGATCAAACCCATTAGGTGCTTTACCATCACCAATCCTTTTCTTTTTAAATGCTATAAAACACTGTGGGTCTTTTATAATCTACTTTTAACTACCAGGTAAATTTGCTGAAATGGTACCTTTCAATAATCGAAACCAAGTAAGACTGACTTAGGGCATGTCTCCAGCTGCTTTTTGTTAAACCTGGACACAGCATTGCTGGCTTCTGTTTTTTTTGGAATATCAATTCATTTTGATGAGGCTGTGGCTGATCTTGTGAGTGGCTGAAATCACTAGTTCTTGAGCTGGAAGACGGTTCTCTTTGCAGCTCATTGCTTTTTGTTGTGTTCATGTCCACACTTCCTCTTTTTGACACTTTAAAAAAATATTTGACAGAATTTTAACTTTATTAACTAATGACAGGCTGAGAGAGTTAGGGCTATTCAGCCTGGAGAAGGGAAGGCTCTGGAGAGACCTTGGAGCTCCTTCCCCTGCCTAAAGGGACTCCAGGAGAGCTGGAGAGGAACTTTGGATGAGGGCCTGTGGTGACAGGACAAGGGAGGATGGCTTCAGGGTGACAGAAAGCGTGGGTTTAGATTGCTAATAGGAAGAAATTCTTCCCTGTGAGAGTGGTGAGGCCCTGGCACAGGTTGTCCAGTGAGGTTGTGGCTGCCCCGTCCCTAGAAGTGTTCAAGGCCTTGTTTGGTGGGGCTTGGAGCAACCTGGGGTAGTGGAAGGTGTCCCTGCTAATGCAGAGGCTTGGGACTGGTTATTTTCTAAGGTCCCTTCCAACCCAAACCATTCTGGGAATTCTATGAATCAAAAGAAAATTTAGGTCTTGCTGAAATCCACGGATCTTGCAGTGCACTTACAGGATACAGAAATTAATGTTGTCATTATCTCTCTGGAGGTATTGCGTGATACAAAGAGATAATGCAGGTTCCTTCTTCTGATGCTGTTTTTTAACAACATGAGGATTTTCTCTAGTCTGTGTCTTGATAATTTTGCATGGCCTAGGTGGGATCCCAGCTCTCAGGTGCTCAGGAGCAGGCATGTGCTCAGGTTCCACAGCATATGCCAGAGCCTCCATTAGCCAGGCACCCTGTGTGGGACAGGACCCTGGAAAAGCCCACGTATGCTGTCCCTGTTTGCAGCTCTGCTGAACTCTCCTGCATTTTTATATGTGTTTCTTACTTCTGTGATCAAAAGAAGCCGCGTCTAGAGCATGTTCACTTCCTGTGTGGGCCTCTGTGGGTTTGGTTTGTCGTGGGCTGCACACAAAGGGTGTGTGGGTGTGGATGCAGCATCCGGCGCTGTCTGGTGGAGGAGAGGAGATGTACGTGGATGGACCCCCTGGCTTTCTGGAAAGGAAAATTACTGTTAGGCTGGGCTGTGGGGGTGGGGGAAGAGGCTGTGAATCAGGTAGTGATTAAGCAGCTCCATTAACAAATGGTGTAGAGGTATCTGCTTCCCAGGCCAGACAGCTGGGGAATGGTCTGCAGCATGAGTCTGATGAGGAGTGGCCAGTGGAGCTGTCAGGGCTCAGCCTGGAGCAAAGGAGGCTCAGAAAGGACCTTATCACGCTCTACAGCTCCCTGACAGGAGGCTGGAATGACATGAAGGTTGATCTATTCTCGCAGGTAACAAGCGATGGGAGGAAACAGTGTCAGGTTGAGGCAGGGAATGTTTAGGTTGGCTATTAGGAAAAATTTCTTCTTAGAAAGGGTTGTAAGGCATTGAAATAGGCTGCCCAGGGCAGTGGTGGAATCACCATCTCTGGAAGTGTTAAAAAAATATCTGTGGATATGTTACTGAGGACATGGTTTAGTGGTGAACATGCTGGTGGTGCTGGATTGATGGTGGAACTTCCTGATCTTGGAGGTCTTCTCCAGGCTTAACGATTCTGTGATTGTATGATTCTGCTGCTTCACTGGTGGAGCTGGAAGCAACCTCTGGCAGGGTCCCCCTGGCATCCAGCATGGGAACCTGTGCTTGGCATCTTGAACTCACCCTGGTCTGCCGAGCTGTCCTTGGGCACTTCCCTCTGCTTTTGTAAGCAAGGGGAAAATTGCCAAATGCATGTTCGCTCATATTTTATTTTACATACTGATTTTGTCTGCTCGTTTTGTCAACAGTGTTACTTTCAAGGGCTCCTTGAAAGTCTGCCGCTGGTTATGGTGGTCATTAGCAAAACACCGATCCTCAAGGTGTGCTGTGCATTAAAAATCTTCCTAGGAATTTCCATAGACCACTGGTGTTTCCCAATCCAATTAATGAGCATTTGCAGTTTCAAGCGAGTAATGACTTGAATAGGCTGTGCACAAAGTAAGAAAATATTTAATGAAAATACTGCCCTTTGGTTAAAATCTGTGGTTTTCAGATTAATTTTTTTTTTTTTTAAACTAACAACATAATGCAACATGTCAACTTCAATTTATCCATAATGAAAGTGGTTGTTTTTCAGACCTTATATTCAGGAGTTTCCCTAAAGATTTTACGGACTTGACAAGCAGTGTATATATAAACTGTGATTTACAGGAATCACCACAGTTTGGAGGTGACATGTGCTGCTATGTAACAGCAGTTAAGAGCGATGCACAAATGAAACTGTATCAGACTGAAACTAGGGAGGGTTTATTTTAAGCAAGCACCTGTACTTACTGAAATCTGGCTGCTGGCAGTAGTTTACAGTCCTTCTTGTAGCCCTGGGGAGAGCCTGTGGTGGGGGGTGATGCCACAGTGTTGGGATGTGGCATCTGTCTGCTGCAGGAGAGATGGACAGACATTGTCCTGCCCTGCCAGGCTGTGGCTTTGGTTCTGGAACAAGATACTGAGTTGCTGTTAGGGAGAGCTATGCTCTGAGGCTGGTAATAGGACCTGTCTTCTCTGCTCTTCAAGGCCAGGTTGAACAAGGCTTGGAGCAACCTGGTCTAGTGGAAGGTGTCGCTGCCCATGGCAGGAGGGTTGGAACGAGATGAACTTTAAGGTCCCTCACAACCTGTTCTATGATTCTTGCCTTGAAGACTTTTTTTTGAGCCTTTCTCCATCTCGAGTAGGTTGAGCAGTCAGTTGTGCATCTGCTTCCTCCCCAGGTCTGCAGGGTGATGATGGGCCTGCTGACCCCAGGGTCCTCCCACAGCAGGTGTGTTTGTGTGTTGCCCTCCCCTTGCTCAGCAGAGCAGCAGAACTGCACTTGCTTGTCATAAGTCAGTAAAAATTTGTGGATATTTTTGCACTGATTTCCTACTTGCAGTCCAAACACACACAGAGCACTTCCACCAGGAGGCCTGGAACTATTTGGAAGCAGATCCTGAGCACAGTCTGTCCTTTGCAGGAAAAGCATCCTGCTCTGTTGACTGGGATCAATCTGGAGAGTTGCTTAAACCTTGACCTCAGCTGGCGCTGACAGTACTGCGGGAGGGATGTACTCTTGTGGCAGAAAAACCTTTCAAAACTTCTAAATATTTTGCAAATTACTGCCACAGGAAATAAAAATTCAGTCACTACTGTGCTCTCCACACAAAAACCAGTTATCTCTTTCTTTCTGCTTTTACCACATAGACAAATTTACACCATGGTAGATATTAACTCGGTTCCTTGGAAAATGCCTGAGAAAATCTTTTATGTAGCATGTTCAGACAGTTAATCTCTGTTTTGATAGACCATAAGGGTTTGGGTGGCAGTTCCAAGGTCATTAATTCTTTATAAGCAACCTCTTAATGCAGACCTGATGGAGAATCATGTGTGAGGGTTGTTCCCACTGCTCGTAACTGCGTTGTGTCACTCAGGAGTTGATGGTTAAAGATGCTCTGCACCAGAGAGATGTTTTGTTCTTTTTGGGGACTTAAAAATCTTCTGTGTATGAGTTGCAGTTCTTTTTCAGATCCTTGTTTTCAACATTATTGTTTCAGTCTCTTGGAATGACATATTGGGTGGTTTCTTGTAGGAATCTGACAGGGTAGTAGCCAGCAAGCTGGTCTCCCTGTGTGCAGGGAGATGGTAGCATGTGTAGATCCTGTTTTTTATTTCCTGTCTTCCATCTGGGCTGCTTCTGTCCAATATGCTCTACTCAAGTGTAACAGCCTGGTTGTAGTCTCATTTGTAGCCAACTCAACCTTTCACTTAGGTTTAGGTTTCTCCTGCCTTAGAGAAAAGTAGTCATCTGAAGGGTTATTTTGTATATTAGCCTTGTAAGGTTGTAAGTTGGGAGTTGTTGGGTTGAGTGTCACATAGTGCTGAAGGATTTCTTTAAAGGGCTGTGATGGTGTTGTCTTCAACTTTGTGTTCAAGGTAAAATGGATTTCTGATTTAAAATATGGAAATTCACATCAATTCAGTCATGTTCTTCGTTAGCCTCATGGACCAGTTTAGAGATGGAGAATATCCCAAGCAATTTTAAATAAAAATCACAATCAGAAAATGTCAGTGCATAATTATAAGTATCTGGATGCTCTGTTTTCCTTGGAAAAACTTGGCATGAAAACCACTGCCTGTACGAGAGAATAGCTAGAAAAGTATCCTTCTTTTTGGCATAGAACTGATTACTATTTAATGGCATTTGTAGTTTCATATTTGGTATGTGGCATCTTTCTTAATAGTGATATATCTGACAGATAAAATACTTGACTAGTTGGAACCGTCATTATATTTTAATTTGTCATTGTTCCTTACCGTGTTCTTGCAAGTCAGACTTGCTTTTTGTTGCTGAGTATTAATGAGTTTTGTTCTTATGTAATGAAGCTTCTAGTTGGAGGTAAAGTAGCCACAATACTTATATTGTCTTTATGATTTTGATTTTGTTTCCTTTGAAGTTTGGTTAGCAGTTGTAGTTTGTCAACTTGGAGTGCAGGCATGGCATCTGGCTCACCCCTTGCTCTATCTGTTTGATCATTTTCTCAGATTGGGTGAGAATAGCTGGGGTTTTCCTGCTGTTTTTGCCCTCAGTGGATGGAGGATCCCAAAGGACTCTGGGGAAGACTTTATCTGAACATACTCAGCCTTCCATTTTTAAAGGTGATAAGGGTTGGATTTTGTGAAAGGTTGGAAAATGTGAAAGTTTAGAAATCACTGTACTGTGATGCTCCATCTGATGACAGGAGCCTTGCGGAGCTGCTGTAGGGTCTGTGCTGTGTTTCCCCAGCATGGCTGGTCTGGGGATCCAGATCTCAGGGTCTGCAGACCCTGAGTGCCTGGTACCCTCCCCCTTATTCCCTGTTCATTCTGTTACAGAACTCAGGCTGTGCTGAGCCTGGCTGGTCCCAGCCTGGGTCCAGGGGCAGCCAAGCTGTTTGCATGAAGTTGTGCCTGAGCACAGGCAAGTCTGTCAGGGTAGGACTCCTTCCAGACACAGGGTAGACTCCTTCACATACGCTCTTCAAACTGGGTGCACTGACCAATAATAAATGAGAGTGGACTGTTCAAAATTACCCTTGCTTAGGAGAGAAATTTTGGTAGGAGGAGTCAGATCCCTCCCCTCTTCCCACTTGCAGTCTTCCAGTTCGGTGTTAATCCTCAAGCAAAAAGACAAAAAAAATATTGGAAGTGGCATTTTAATGATTTTTTTGTTTTTTTTAACCTCATCTGTGGACTTAACGTGTTATTCTCAGGGTCATTTAATCAGAAGCCTTTTTCTTGTGAGAGATGTGGTGGTACCTTATGTTCTAAATTGTCTTAGTCTACTTGGTTTAACCTGAGATACCATTTTAAATAACTGAGGGAAGAAAATGTAGTATTTTGTATTGGTTTTTATATCAACTTTTGCCGAATAAGAAATATATATATACCTTCATGGGCTTTGCAAATGGGAGACTCCACCTGAATTCCCAGGTCACTGTCAGCTGAGGAAATCACAGCCAGGTCCATGTTAAGTTTGGGAGGTGATGTCAGATTTGAGACTAGACTGAGGTTATGTTTAGGGATCAAAATCCTAAACGTGTTTCGGAAATTTTGCTGCCGGATATTAGCTGTTTTGTCCTTTCTGTGTCTCTGAGTGGATTCAGTCCCCCAGACTGACCTTTTTGGGGTTGGTATCCACACCTTTTCATCACCAGGGATTTTTGGGTTGCAGACCTTTCCAGACTTCCCCATCCCTTGCTGAAATGAGATATCAGGAAGGAAGGGAGGAGCGTGGTATGAATCATCTCAGTTCAAACGGTAGAAAGGAACTTTATTTGTTTGAGTCCATAGCAAAGGGGGCTTCCCCTTCCCCCCCACTGCCGTCATCGCTGTTTGTGATGCGAATCATGCTCTGCCTGGCTCTGCAGAGCGTGTGCGCGAGACAGAGCTGCAGGAGAGAGCTGTAATTTATAAACGTATTATAAACCGTATAAATCTGAATCATTGCAAATAGAAGATGACCTTTCCTTGCTTAACATAGCAGCTGAAAAAAGATGGTTGGGGTAGTGTGAAAGCAGTGGAGAAATTAAATCCATGGTGCCTTTTTATTGTTCCTCCTGTGTTGCTGGTGCTATATTTAGAAGCTTACATCACTTCAGAGATGATGACAGTCTCTGCCCTCCCTCTCCCCTTCTCCCCCTGCTCTCCCTTGCTCTTTCCCTTAGGATGGATCGTGTTTTCATACTCCTTATGAGTCCTACAGGTCTTTGGGTAGGATTTTTCTACAGCCTTTTAGTAAGTGCTGTGGAAAGCGATGTGTGTAAGGACGTGATGGCACCACAGAATGTCACCCTGAAGGGAAACAGGAGCTTGTGGTGCTGCTTTCCCTGCCTCCCCTTCCTAAAGAGTCAGGAACAGGGTGGAGGTTGTATGTTTTTTCCTTTTTTTCCTGAGAAGCCCTAATGAGGGGCTGACCATGTCACAACAATACAATGAGTTAGTTTTGGTGTTTAAGTTCAGAGTTGGGGAAGACCCAGGAGCATCCTGGCAGTGACACTGAATCCAACGAGCTGTGCCAGCATGGCAGGGTCTGCAGCTGGCTCTGCCTTCTGCACCCCTGTCTCCCCATTGCCTGCCTGTCCAAAAAGATTTAAAGTACTCAAATCTATGGAAATAGTCTCTTGATGCAGGTGGTCTTAGTGCTAAAATATTTCTGCATTTTGCTGCTATGTTTAGCAATTCCCACTTGGAAAACTGTATTAAAATGAATTATTTTAGCCTGAAACATCTTTGCCTGAGTGTGTGCAATGACAGATCGCCTTTTGAGCAGTGGTTGCCTTCCCCAGCCCCCACCATGGGCTTGGAGTCAGGATGCAACCAGAGCTGCTGCACTAGAAATGGGGGGGGCAAGTGAAAGTGCCTGTTCATGTCTGAGCACTGCGGGGAACAGTGTGGCAGGGACAGTGTGCCAGCGGCCGCCTGGTTCTGAGGACAAAAGGACAGAAGTCCTTAAGCCCAGCTCGCAGCCCCAGGCCCGTTGGCTCACTGGCACGCCGGCAGCTCCTGCTTCATCAGCCAGGGCCATGACGGCTTTGAGACCATCACCATCCTCCCTGCTGGAGCGGCACAATGGGCTTTTCTTCCTCTGATTGATCAGGAAAAAGTCGTGCTGCTTGTGGGGTACCTTCTGCCAGCAGCTGCCAGTGCTTCCCTGTAAGGGAAGACTCTAATCCTGCCTAACTGAATGTGCATTTAAATTATGAAAAGCTTTACTGTCCTTTTAAAAACATCCCATCTTTCAGTGACTTACTCTCATTAGACACTTACAATGCGCAGATTTGTTTAAGTCTGGAGGATTCAGGTAGCATTATGGGAGGATAAAGAGAATGATGCAGAGAAATCTATGGAGTGATATTTCAGCATGGAAATAAATCAATGTTAAGGAACAAAGACTCCCTTTAATACAGAGATTGTAGACTGTTTTTTCCTTAAAATCTTCTGAAAACTTGGATTCTGGCTTAAAATGTGACTGGTAATTTTCTGTTTGTGATTCTGCTCAATGCTGCAGCTCTTCTCAAGTATTTTGATTGTGATCACTACCAAGCCTTTGTATCAGATTTTTTTTTTCACCTCAGCTGCTCTAGTTTTGAGATTTGTCATTAAACAGGCAGTTTATAAAAAACTTACAGCCCTGTGCTGCAGGGAGCTGGGACTGCAGAGAGACATGTGTTAAAATAAATAAATAAATAAATGAAAGCAGAAAGGAGTGGGGGGATGCCCCAAAAGCTGGGGTGTGGAAGTAGGTCAGGTTTTCCCCCCACCCGGGGCTGGTGGGCAGGTCTGTGTAGCGTGGGCTGCAGCCCCCCGGGACCCCCGCTGCCACTGCGCTCATTGGCGGCACGGCCACAGGGATGATGTCATCTGCACTTAAAGGCAAAACTAGGAGGAAATAGAATTTCATTCCCATTATTGAGCTGGTGTTTACAGTAGTTGTAAAATATGGCATCCGCACCAAAATCCATGCTGGATCGGGTTTGCTGCACAATGCAGTGGGGTGAAACTGGGAGGTGGAGATCTGCCCAGAGAGCTATCGGGGGCAGGCAGGCAGGGAGAGGGTTTCTTCAGCTGCATGGGTTCTTTTCTTCTTGATACAAATTGTGATTGATTGTGCTAACCATAATGCAAGTAACACCGCATAAAAGGATTTGGGTGTTCATTGCTGCTGAGGATTTATTACTGTAGCATTAGACGTTTAAGATGCTTCTAAATACAGTTTTATGCATTATTAGAAAAGATGCAATTTAGTAGTGTGTAAGATGAAGCTGACATATCCAGCCTATTGTTTAGTATTAAAGAAGCAGTAAAAGAAACAGCTATTTGTGTAGGTGTGTAGTGCTTTGTAAAAATCTAAAGTAGTTAGAATGCTTTCAGCTTTTAAAAATCAAATAGACTTTGTGTTTGCAAATTTTCCAAGTGCAGGATTGAAGTTCAGATTGTCCTTTATGTTCAAATACAAATTAAACCCAGTAATATTTATGGACCCTGGTTGCATATATTATTTCTGTTGTTTGATAAGAGGTTGAGTAAATTCAGACACTGATGCCAATTTTTTCCTTTTAATATAGTTTTGGAAGGCACTAGGGGAAGGTCTTTCTTGGTTAAGGTGCAACTCCCATCCTAAGTGTTGGACTCAATTGATGATCCTTGTGGGTCTCTTTCTACTCCAGATATTTTGTTTCTGTGATAATTTGGATTATATACTGGGAAGAATTCAGCTCCTGGATGACTGCTGAGGAGCTATTGGTGTGAGGTGGAGAGTGGTGTCCTGTTGGTACAACTTGGCTTCAGAAATGTGAGAATCTCCTTCCACATGTCCCTTGGCACAGTAGATGAAAAAGAGCTTTCTGTGGATTGCTCAAACTGCCTGATTCAATATTCAAAGATAAGCAAGCAAACAAGACAGAAAAGGCGTTTTTGGCCCTCACTACCAGCAGGCTCCCCTTGGCAGCTCCATTTGCACACAGGAGGTACAGCCATCATGGGATAGTTTTGCTTTGGAGAACTACCTTTGAGTCTGATGCGGCAACAAAAATTCTTTCCAAAAAGAGGAAGACGGCAGCAGTGAGTGCCCCTTCTTGCAGATGAAGTAAATTATCCAGAGACCAAAATAATGGCTTTAACATAACCAGCACCCTCTGTCCCCCTGCCTGTCTCCTCCCTCCTTTCCTCCCTTGCGCAGTAGCAGAAGTCATTTGCCTTCTAGGAACCAAAAAGCATCGCAGCAGACCCGGCTCAAAGGTGTGGGATCTCAGACATCCTTCTTTGGAGCAGCTCTCCAGCATATTGGGCTGCCATCCAAGACTCTAAGCTCCTTTCAAGTATATCAGTTTTTAGTTGCAAAAAGAGATTATAGAACTAAATTGACTACTGCAGAATTAAGGCAGTTTGGGTTAGAAACAGAATTGGTCTTGATTTAGCGGGGAAAGAAACCCCACCCACCAAAACTTTTAAAAAATGGTTTCAAAACCATTAAAATTATGAGGGTTATAAACATCACTTTTCAATAATAAATTTACATTTCATTCTGGATAAAATCTCTGTATTGTGTAGGATGAGATAGAAGTGTTGAGCTTCTAGTGTGACACATATATAAAAGCAAAAATTTTTTTATTGTGAGCTGGTCTGTGTGTATCTGTGTGCATGTGAATGGCTGCAGATATTTATTTTACTTATTTCTAAATTTGAATGCAGAGATGAAGAAGAATCCACCTAAATGCTGCTGCAAGTGTTAGTAGATACGTGTGATTAATTTAAAAAAATTATTTAGAAAAAGGAAAATAATCAGAGTTCTAGCACATCCATGAATAGGTGATAAAATGATATAAAAGCTGATGTGGAGCAGGGTGTTTGCTGAGCAGTTGTACTGATGTGTGTTTATATTAGGTCAGTAAAGATGCTCTGTTGGCTGCATCTGCAGATCCAGTAGCCAATTGATCTAATGCAGTTTCTAAAGGCTTTCTATACAGGTGATGTCATCCTTTTAGCTCTGTTCCCCTCCCACTCTCTTTCCTCCTTATTAGATATTTCATCTTGCTGCGGAGCATCCAATCGATGGGAGCTTCTCCTGAGGGAGCTGCTGAGAAGCAAGCAAAGATAGTAGGAAATAGGACTCCAGCAGTCAGCCTTGCTATAGCTATGGACGTCCTGTTTTGTTTGGCATTACAGAAATGTTTTAATTGGAAAAGCTAGGCGTGGATTAGCCGTGCTATCTGACTGATGCATTAGAATACTAAGCAACACTGCAGAGTTGTAAACTGCATTAAAAAAAAGAAGGAGGGGGTGCAAAAGAGAAAAGGGTTTGTATTGCAGAGGCTTTTAATGCATTCCACAATGCAAACCTGTTAGAGCATATATCCTGGAGCTACAGTCTGGATGCAAATTCAATTTCTGCAGTTATGATGGACACGAGTATAAAGAAGAAAGTTTAATATCCCAGGGTGTGGGATTCCTGGATCGCCTAAGATGCTGAAGAACCTTTGCAAAATTTCATCTGCAATATGAATATGAAGTTTCTGAAAAGTGGAGCTGAAGATAAGCCACTTGTTAAATGCATTTTAGAAGAAAAAAAAGAAATTTGAAGAATTCATGCCTTGCTTTTTAATGTATTGTTGCTTTAACCTGCAGTTCTAATCCATTTCTGAATTAATTCAATTTTAGGAGCACTTTTTGGGTGCATGCCTCTTGCCTGGAGGAATGTATGGATATTTGTATTTGAGAAGCTAGGAAACATTTTGATTTGAATTTAGGTGCTTGTTAAAACTGGAACATTTTTATAGGAATTGCTGCTGCTGCTGCTAACTCCCTGCAATACTGAAAACTCCTCAGATCTAGTGGAAGCTGTAATCGAATTCAGTGTGAAATCCAAGCCTGAGAAGTTGCATATATGTACATTGCTGCTTTATGATTTTTAAAGAGAAAGCAGAAGGGATTTTTCTCATTTTTTCCCCCTGTGGCTTTTATTTGAGAAAGGAAACTTTTTTCCCCAGCCTAAGAAATGGCTTTTCTTGTTCGATGTTACGCCAACTGCTTACAGCCCTGGGCCTCCAAAGTAAGTAAGATTTTGTCTGTGCTGCATTTCTGTGACATGTATTGACAGCCCTGGTGCTATCTGAATGTTCCCTTCTCATCCCAGCAGCATGCTGGGTTGAAGGTACTGGAATCCTGGCTGTGCATGAGCTATTCTTGTGGAATCATTTCTAACCAGGAAGGGGGGACCTAGAAATCATGGAATTGTTTATGTACCAATAGCTTACAAATTACCAGAAAGTATAAAAAAAAAGCCATTTGCTTGTGAAAGGTGTTAAGCTTGTTTTTTAGCCTATGGATATGAAGTGTATATGAAGCCTCTAAATATTATTGAAGTGTAACATTTTTATAACTGCTGGCATATTTTGCTAACTTGAAAATACTGGTATCCAAACCCATTGATGTTTTAATTTTCAAGCTGTGTGGAGCTGTATTGCTTGTTTCCTTTGTGCAGCAGCTTGGAATTGGTTAATTATTTAGCTGAACTATGTAACTACAATTAGCTTTAAAGGACCCAGATTATTTTGTGTGTCTGAGCATGCAGTATTTCTGTGAAACTGGAGAGGGAAGGGTGTTTCTTTTAAATGGCATAATGAAAGCTAGAATGTTCGAGCAAACCCACCTTTGAGATAAAAGCCTTTAAAGAAATTAAAAATACAATATTTATGAGACACTTACTATTTGGTATGCTCAGTCAGAAAATTAGCTGAGTTTCTGGTATTTTATTAAGGTTACTTCCAAGAAGTAGTCACCCAAGACACAGGAATTGCCTTATAAATCCGGAGCCAGGCATATATTCATTATTATTTCTTTATTATAATTTTGTATTTACAGGGCAGAAAAAAAAAGTGCAACTTTCTGGCATTTGGAGGCAGTGGGCAAAAGCCTTGTGCTCATGTCAGTGTGAGATACAGCACTGACTTTGGAGCAGGAGATCACTCTTGACTTTGAACCCAAAAAGTTTAGAGCCTCAATGACATGATGGTGTGTAAAGGCACAGGGAGAAGCCAGCTGGGTGTGTGGACTCCCTGTCCGGGGTGATTTTCCCTGTTTGGTTTTTATGTCTGGTGCAATGTAAAGGGAAGCTTGTGGTGTATGGGGGCGAAAGCGCTGGGTTTGTGGGGTTTCCTTGTGCAGCTGCCAAAACCAGCGTGGAAGCGTGTGGGTGGATGTGTGGCTGAATTTTGGCTGTTTCATGTGTGCTGAGTCCACCCCATCATAGGTGAAGTGGAGCTGCAGATAGTTGTGTTCTTGGAGGGTGGCTGGGTGCTGTGTGCTCAGACAGGTAATTGTGGCTCCTCACCTTGGACTTCCTGCTGGCAATTCCCGGCCTGTTTGTATTATCATCCGTGCCCCAGTGTACATGTAGACTCTCTTTCTTCCCTTCCTACTCTGCAGACATTAATTATGAAAGGCTGAGTTTTCTTAAGCTTGACTTACCTGAACTGCCCATATTAAGAAGGTTTGAATGTTGTAATACTGCTTAAAAACTGGGAATGCTTAGTCACCTTGGTACTTCAGCTGGGATTGTGCTTTCCACAGAGTTTGGGTTGAAATGAGAAACCACAAAAAAGGAACCATGTGCTCAAATAAGGGCTTCACAAGGGTAAAATAATAATATAAAAAAAAGTTTTTTGACCCCTGTGTCACCTCTGTGGACAATATCCAGTGGATTTCTGCTCTGCCAGCCAAGCCATTTATTCACTCAGTTACTATTCATAAATGAAATGGTATGAAATGTTAGGAAGAGGAAAGTTTGTGTTTTCTTTCCTTTTTTTTTTTTTTAATGGCTTATGAGAACCCATTAACTGTTTTGCATTCCAGTCCATAGCTAAAAGTTCTTTAAAACCACAAAAGATAAAGCACTTCTATTCCTTTCTGAAAAAATCCACAAGCCCCCCCCCCCCCCCAAGCCCCCCCCCCCCCCCAAACTCCTGCAGCCCCCCAAGCTTTTGAAGGGATCTGTTCATGTTGTTCGGTAACTCTGAGGAGAAGTGTGCATAGGATTTAAGCAAACTGATAAGCTGAATCAGATCTGAATTTGTTCCATTTTGGTTTTAGCTGAGCTTTGTACTAAAAATCTGTTTCTATGACTGGTGTTTTATAATAATAATACAGCAAAATAAGTCATGTCAGAATTTTAAATGTGAGTTTATAACTTGAAAATGTCAAGTATTTTGTGATACTGTTTTGAAACTAGAAATTAGATTTATGTAGCTCTGTCCCAGAATTGTTTTAATCAGTTGCTTTTAAACTGGTATAGGACAGTAGTCTGAAAATGGGCTGTTGACTCAGTTGTAATTACAGCTGTTCTGGATGTGACAGTGTGATGATCCATGGATTGAATCAGAGCAACATGAAGTCATATTTCTTATGAGTAATCATAAAGGTAGGCTTTTGTGAAGGTAGAACGCTTCTGAAGGTTAACCTTAGCCGAGGGAGGTTAATTGGTGTGGCTGTGGAGGAGCAGAAGCTGGCTTTAAGAGCTCTGTGGGCACCTGGAAGACATTCTCCAAGTACAGGGTGTCTCCAAGTACTGGTGTCCACACCAGTTTCCACAGCACACACTGATTAGGGCTGCACTCACCCTCATCCCCCAGAGACTCCATGGCTTTTGGCTTCTGAAAGTAAAGGTGCAGAGTAGACTCATGTAAAGCAATTGATGCATTCTATTTCTTTCCCTGCATCAAGAGTTGCTACAAGGAGGATGAACAGAGGGAGAGAGCAGTGAACGTGGTGAATTTCTGCAGTGCCCTTTCAGCCCCATACAGGTTCTTGCGGAGGTCAACATATTTCTCAGGACTCTGCTGATAACTGGAAACATGTCTGAGGGAGATCACCCTCTCCTTGTCAGGAAGAGATGATGGCTGCTCTCTGTTGGTTGCATCTGGAGGAACCAGCAGAGGGGCAGAACATCACATTGTAAGTGATGGTCTCTACCCTGGGGACTGTGTCCTTTCTGGAATGATAGATTGTGGAAGATGAGATAAATAGATGCAGGCATCCGTAAGGAAATGTGGTGAGGATGATAAGGAGTGAGGAGTGTGGTGAACAGTGATCAAAGCAGTGCCAACTGTTAAGTCACTGTGGCTCTGGAATGGGATGAGGAAGATAGGGGTCTTTGCATCGGGTTTGTGGAGGTCTCTTTCCACAGGCTGGTTGTGTTGGCAAGTGCAAGAGACATTCAACTTACATTAAACAAAAGTCCTGTGATGCCAGTGCAGTATTTTAAAGCAAAAAAATAATTCACAAGTATCTCAGCAAGATGTTGGTTGTCTTTGTAATTCTGATCATAACTTTCTCTGTTCAATTGTCTGTGATGCACTTTGTGGTATTGGACTCCTAGCTGTAACTGTGCTATTAAGTCATTATGAAGGAGAGCTCTAAACTTAACAATTTAGATGTATAGGGTTCTTCTGTAATAGAAATTTTATGCACATCTTAAGATTTTCCAAGCCTGGAATGTGCCCACAGTTACTGTGTTTGTGAAGCATAAGGGTCTGATGGGGGGAGTATGGAGTGATTAGATAATGTTTCGACAGAGGATATTTTAAAGGGTTGCTTTTTGAGATAATGTACTTTTTGTAGAAAATAAGAGTTTTTGAATTAACATTTAAGTTTCTAAAACATTTTTTCCTGAAGGAAAATAGTTTAATTCAAGATCCCAGGTGCATGTTAAACTTATCTTACGGCAGTAGACGGTAATTTATTTTTTCTAGGCTTCTGTGCTCTTCTCTTTCTGCTGTTTAGTTAAAAATCTAATAACGTGAAGCATAATAATGACACATTTGCCCTGTAAAAGTTTGTGTTTGGGTTGTAGCAGAAGACTTGGAGTCGTTTTTCAGTCCCATTCCTATTTCTGGTATTGTCTCAGAGGGATGTGATACAATTTTTGGTTATTCATAACTAAAATCAGTGTAACCTCATCTTCTGATTCCAAAGGGCATCAGTTTGATCTTCAGGATCTTGAATTGAAACCTTCATGCAACTGAAGATGTATTTTCATCTCCTTAGAAGAAAAACAGAGCTTTGATAGTGTGTCCTTGATTTGATTCTATTTCATCCTTATCTTTGCTAATGTGCTTGCATGGAAAGTAGCCCCGGTAGTATGAATTTTAAATGTTTTCAGAGCAAATAGAGTAACTGATCCTTTGCTTTATTTTTTCAGTCAGTTTTGATAAGGTCTTTCTCTTCCCCTTGGCCGTGCCTCTCCCACCAGTCCATCTGTCTGTGCCTGTAGCTTCCAGCCCAGCTTTCAGCATCGCAGAACTGGGCCCTGTCATCCCTTGGGATCATTGCTCTTTGAGCTCCTCTCTTGGCTCCTCATGGTTCTCTTCCCTCCTGGGAACTTCACATTGCATAGTTTAGCCCTCTTTGGAGTTTCTGGAGTTTAAGCCAGCTCCTCAGAATATTCATGGTCTCTCCTACCCTGTATTTCCTGATCTTTTTCCCCTTCATCCACTGCTCAGAAAGATTGCTTTGATTCTCCATGTTATTTGTAAGAGCACAGTCTCCTGGTTTCTCAGTACTATGATCCCTGAACACTTGGAGAGCGAGGACTTGGACTGACAAATGACAATTTTTCTTACACTTAGGTACAAGTTTTGACTGTTTTCTGTAACCACTTGTATGATACTTTTTGTAAACTTCTTGAACGCGTTTTTTGCTTGATAGTTTAAGATAAAAATGGTTTTGTATGAGCTGTGTGGCCATTTACTCCAGAAAACTTGGATTTTCTTATACTCTGGTGTAAAATATGTTAAAATTAAGTGCAAGTACACATTGTGCTACTTTTCAACAGAAAAAGCCTTTTCCTGAAGTATTGTTTTTATGGGAAATTGGCTCTTAAAAGGCAAATAAACACCTATCTGTTCATTTATTTCCTCCTAGACTTTGGTTTAAACCTTCTTTGTTAAAATTCTCCTTACAGCTACAGCTTAGGTTGGGACCACCCTGTTCTTCCCCTCTCACTTCCACAAATGCATTTCTTGACGAATACAATGGAAGATTGGGGCTCCTTTGTTTTTTCTGCATGTACAGGATCCAAGGCCTCCTTACACAGCTCCTGGCTCAGGTAATGCTGACAGCATCAGCGTGCTCACTGTGCTCTCGCGTCCTTGGAGCCCTGCTCGGTGCATCCCTGGAGCTGATTGTTACCTGCACGTCATTACTGTGACATGGGGTTGTAGCAGCCTGAGTATGTGTAAAGAGGGATTGTCATCCTGCTGTATTTTACCAATCCGTGCATCTAAGAGTTGATAAATTATTCAGTCGGTGAAGCTTGATGTAGATGTGGAATTTTATGTGCCCTGCAGTCCTGGCTCAGGATGAGAGTTCCCAAACATCAGGGCTGCTGCTGGCTGCTGGAGTTCCTGGGCTCCTTATAGAACTCAGAGCATCACTATTCCCTGTCACAGTTTGTTTTCTACTGTAATTATTTAGACAAGGCACTTTTTACTATTGTATTAATTTTCAGTGGCAAGAACAAAGAGTAAAATTTGAACTGTGACAATGAAAATAAGTCTTTCTGAAAATTCCTGTTCCATATTCAAAACATCAAAAGCACAAGTCTTGGCATTTTAAAAAATGTTGCTTTGTGAATGGACCAGAGAAGAGTTGATCTTGTTATCTTGTAATAAAGTTACATTTTTTGCAACCATCAGTTATGTTTACTTGCTGGAGATTCCCTTAATAAATGGACCTCCCACCAATACTGGTGCAGTTTTTTGTAGGTGAGTTTTCAGACCCACTTCTTCTCCAAAGCTGAGGTGTTCGCGTGTCAGACACTTAGCATTATCGTGAGTTAAGGCCTAGTAGTAATCTATAATTTAGACATATGAAAACTAAATTAAAATTGCATTACATGTGTGGTTTAAGGCAACACCAGCGTTTAGTTTGAAATTCTGTCCTCATGTCACCTTGTTGTAACTAAGGAAACGTAATACTTCAGATAATTTTAATTTCTGTTGGCTATAGGAGCCATGAAGACCAAAAAGCTCTTGGCTAACAGAGGCATAGAACAGCCTCTAGGGACTATTAATTCTTCTAGATGGTTTTTTGTGTGTTATGTGCCCCTTTTTTCACCTTATGGTAATCCTAGAGATACTTTAGGAAGGCTTGAGGGATAGTTTTTGAGGCACTGCAAGGCTGTCATGAATGATGTCAACTTGGTCTTTATTTCTTTGAGATTCGTGTCTGTAGTACTGGTAAAAACAGGAGTAGATACTGTAGATAGTGACTTAAAGCATGTTTTGAAATAAATATTGTCATGAAGTTTGTGTAGTTGGATAGGCACTGGGTTTTTGCATCATGTTATTGATGGGCACAGGATTTTATCTGAACCTGTTGGGGGAAAAAGCTTGAGCCATCACTTGGCTCTGGTTTCTTTTAAAGCCTCGCCCTCCGAAATCATTGGTGCTTTTTAAAAATCTGAAGAAACCTGGTTTTGTGCCACTGGTGAACCATCTGTGGTCTTTAAGGGGGAAATGTTTTTGTTTGCATTAAGTCTGAGGACTGATGTCAGCATGAGTAATTCAGCTGGGCTCATCTTACCCTCTCTGTGGACACCTAAGTGGCTTCTCTTTGTATCTCAGAGAAGCAACTTTCTTCTCTCCTATTAACACAGCTCTAAGTGTATTTTAAAGTGGAGGAGAATTGTAGCTTGTATGTAAAAGGTTATAATATAAAGCAGAGTTAATTTATACCAATCCTTGTGAAAAAGATTACTGAAAAATCTGCAGAATAACTTCAGAGAAGTTATGGGTTTTAGTGGTTTCATGTTGATTTACTGGCAGGATATATGAGATGATTAAAATAATTTACTGATGCCAAGAAAAAACATCCAAGAGGTTTGTTCCTTTTTCATTTCTTAGACAGAATGAGTGGGATGGAGGAGAGCAAAAAAGTGGGACATAGAAAGGACTGCAGGTTGAGAGACTGCCCACCTGTCAGTGGGAGTGAGCAGTGCTGCTCCTGTTTCAGTAGACTGTAGAAAGGAAAAATAGAATTAATTAAATAAGTTAGTTATCTTGTGTAAATGAACAAGCTGATGATGGAAACGCAAGCATGTAGTGAGACCATCAAAACAACTTGCAAATAAGATGGTGGAATGCAGAGTGTGCTGAAGAACTAGTTCAATATTAAAGGTATTTGAATCTAAGGGTACCGAAGAGAAAATGGCATTTGAAGGGACTGGAAGGATATAGACACTGAAAGGGGAGCAGTGGGAGCTGGGTAAGTCCTGTTTCAGAGGACTGGGGTCCTGTTCAGCTGTTTAATCGAGTGGTCTTTTTAGTTTGGCAATTTGGTTTAATTTTTAAGACTTAAGGCAAACATGTTTGGTTTTTTTTAACTTGCTTCTTGTGACAGTCCAGGCTTTCTGTGTCATCTGAGAAAGGAAAATTGCTGTCCTTAAACCACTTGGGTATGATGGAGGCTGAGCAGGAGTGTTTCCTAAGGCTCAGAGGTTACTCGGTGTCATCACAGTTAACGCTCCAAGTGCATGTTAATGGGTTCCAGCTTAAACCAGTGAAAACCTCTTAATGGAAAACCTCAAACAATAAACAAAATTCTCAATATGTGTGCCTTAAAACTGGGGTTGTTTTGTCTCAGAGAACTGGTTTTCACAGTGAGGTGGCTGGGCTGGGGGTTTGGTTTTATAATGACCCAGAAGCCATATGTGTGCCCCAACACTGCAGGGCTGAGCTGCTCTTGTCCTCGGGTATTCCATGGTAAATAAATCCTGTGTTGTTTTTGAATATTACTCTTGTTGGCAACATTTATGGGAACGTCAGAAAAGCAAAAAAGGTATAAGGTTACTGACAATCTGTAAAACCAAGGACAGAAAATTTGCTTACGCAGCTTGGAAAAGGACAGATTGTTCTCTCAGAGGCTGATGCTTCTGCTGTGTCCAGACTGGATCGATTGGTTGTAAACATCCATATGGGGACCTAGAAAAACTGATAAAAAAAACTTTGCTGTCAAGGAGTATCAAAGAAAGGGGCAAACCTTTTGATTCTTTATTGCTCATTTTCTTTCCATTAATTTGAATTTGGAATGGACCAGAAGAGTTAAGTGGGTTGTGCTTCCTTTATTAGTTTTTTTTCCTCATGTTGAGTCCTTTGGCCACTGTCCTTATTGTGGGATCTTTCTGAATATGTTTAATAAACATACCATTTACTGCAGGTTAAAACACAGTGGTGAAGCTTTTTACACATAGAAAAAGATAATTCATAGGTCTTGTGTCCCTCTGTCAAGACTATTTTGCAAATTCATGTTGCCTATGCCTTTTAAGCATGTGTTTTTTGGTTATCCGAAGTGTAACAGGAAACACTGATACTTATTTTCAAAACTTGTAGCACAAACACATGGATGTGGCTTTTCCTTATGATGCCTTAGGTTTTAACTTCTATATTTTTCAAGTCCTGCGCTGCCTAATGTGTGACTCTGAAGTTTTGTGTGGCCTGTTAACTGCAGTTCTCTCATGCTGGTTAGAAAGCCTCTCTAGGTTTGCTTTTCAAGGACACCTTGTTGTCCCAGACCCCAAAATGTGTAAACTAAAGCCATGAGAGGGAACGCAAACTTGGGGTAATTACATAATTAACTGAAGTTATAATTGGAGAATTAACCCTGATATGTGAATGGACCAAACTTATAACAGTGTGAAGAACCTGTGACCCAGGGTCCATCTTGGGTGTAGCCTTTTGACTGCCCAGGGTGTACCTTTGAAGGCCCTTCAAATAAATACCTACTTTTATTCTCTTATTTTTGTCCAGTCTCTGTTTTCAGGTTAGCCACCCCAAGGCATCACTTAGGGCAAAGATACCAGCAAATCCTAAAGTTAGTAACTATGGAAACAAAGGGTGAAGAGCATGGTCTCTGCCAAAAGAGGTTCTAGTGATTCCTTTCCATGGAAAAAAAAATGGGAAATAGAAAAGAAAAATGTGTCAGTTTGGCCATTCTCTGACAAAACTTAACTTCTGACTTCTGTGGTTGCCTTTCTTTTAATTTATACTCTGCAATGACTTTCTATAGCCTTTATTTTTAGCAAACCCTTTCTGGGGAGCACATGAAAGGAGGTTGTCCTCAGGCTGACCATCACTTTTAGTGTCCTTTTCAGATGAGTTGACGGGCAGTCATCTCGTCAAAGGTCATGTCATTTGCTCTGTTGGACAGAGCATGTGCAATCTTGAAAGTCTGTTACAGCAAAATTAGGTTTTAATTTAATTCCCAAGTATTCTGTGTGACTTCATTGTTGAGAGGAAATAGTGTTTACATGGGAAGTAAATGTCACTGCAGACACACTGTCCTTGGTCTGCTGGCCGAGTTGTACCATGGAGCAGAGCTTCTACTCCAATTAATTTCAAAATTACAGACACGAGACTTGGTGTAGATACACAAGCTTGTACTCACCTTTGTTAAACTTCATACAGGTCTTGCTGGAGAGCAGTGGGAAACCTCATCTGTCTCTGGCAGAAACCATCAAATCATTATTCTGCTCTTGTTACCAAACTACTTTTAGGAAGTTGGTAATTCTGTATAAAACCGAAATGTCCTGATGTCTGTTAAAAAAAACCCAACAAAAGAATCAAATCAAATACTCTTTGTAAGTAAACTCTGTGTTATGTAATAGGAAAATGGACAGGTTTGGGGCTTGCAGAGGTTTTTGGAGTTTCTCTGGTTTGGCAGCAGGACTGCTGCTGCCCCTTGCATTGGTGCTAGGTGGCTGCACCCATGAAATTGATAGAAAAAGCCAAGCTCCTGGTGGACCTTTGGAGTCTTCATCTCAGGGGTGTTTTCAAGGCTGCTGCGGAGGAGAGTTTAGTATTTTGTTCATGTCATTTTTTATTAAATGTTACTCACTGCTTGTCCTCTCCCCCCATCTCATCTCTTTCCTGGCTGAGCTGGCTGACCTTGCGTGTGTCCTGGCAAATGGGATGGGATCACCCTGTGAACCCTCTTCCAAAATTTCACATACCTTTAACAAAAACAAGTCTGGGCTGCTCGTGCTTCTGGGTTTGTGTGGCATGGCGGGCTGATGCTACCATTAGGATGAGCTTCTGAAGGATTTAGTCTTTTTTTCTCTCCTTTTTCCTATTGCAGTTTGCAATAATGCTTTAAAAATTCCTTGTTGATCCAGGATTTTTTGGTGTAATCACCAGCTGTGTTTTCCTGACTCGGTGGGAGTGCAGAGCTGTAGGTGGCTGTGCCAATGATAGCTTCTATTTTCTTAACTTTCTTTCTTGTACAGTTCTGAATTGCAGTGTGGTATTTCAATGGGGGTTTGTTCGTAAATATCGCTTTGTTGGGAAAGGTCAGTCACAAGGATGTGCTGGCACTGATGCAGGGACAGGCTGTGCCAGCATGTCAGATGCACTCATATTCCAGTTCCAGATTATCCCTTCTTATGAAAAAATGAAATTGTTGTGGCTTAAAGTGGCAACTAAGTAGTCAGTTGGAGTGTTTATCAGAATGTCATGGATGTTTGGGATTTTCCTGTCTGTGGGTGCTAGGGCACACAATTAGCCAGAAGATATTGCAGATACAAACATCTGCATCCAAAAGCATGTAATATGGGCATAGGTGAACATTGCTATTTAGACCTTGTTTCCCAATGCATGATTTTTCAGGATACTGGTGCTATTGTAACAAGAGTTTCTGAGTTTCAGAAAAAAAAGTCACAGTCACCAATAGTTAAGACAATTTTATGTCACTTCCAGCAACTTCCCTGCCACAACCAGCAAGTCCTTCCAGTGTCCGTTGTCATGTTAGTACAGAAACATCCTCTCTGTGTCTTGCTGCCTAGTGTGCTCTGCAAGAAAGAACAGTTACTTTGGGTAATAAAAATGACATACAAAAGATAGAAGCTGTGATTTATTTTGGGAGATCAAGTAGAGTGGCAAGCAGTACTTTAAAGGTCACTTGTCTCGAATAAACCTTATCTCTCTCTCTCAAACTTAAAGAGATACTGCCATGTTTCCTTGCATCTAACTTGCATTAAATGTCTTTTGCTAGAACATATTGCAGAGTCCAGCAGGAGTGTCGCACATACCCATGTACTTTATAGGTGATGGAAGTGGAGTGCTGGCAGGGGGGTTGAAGAGCAGTTGTGATTAATTAGTTGATTAGAAATACTCCTTTGGGAAGGCTAGCAGTGCTTTGAGTTGGTCATCGGTGGATTTTTGTGAAAATGACACACGAAGTGTATGCACAACCTGTTTATTTTGAGAGTCATGTCCGGTTCCATCAGTACTTAGAATTACAGAATCACAGAATGGTTTGTGTTGGAAGGGACTTAAAGGCTCATCTTGTCCCAACCCCCTGCCATGGGCAGGGACACCTTCCACTAGACTAGGTAGAGCCCCACTTCTCAGTCTAGTGTTCATCACAAGAATCTTAAAATCTCAGCTAAATTAGACAAGACAAACTGTATGTGGCAGTGCGTATGTGTTGGTGCTGGGATGTCTTTGAGCCAGAGCAGGCTTTAACAGCACCAGTTGTTGGTAAAGAGCAGGCACCTGCCCTTGTTCTCCTGGGAAATCCTGCAGAATTGGTTCTGCTTTTGGTCCTGCTCACTGTTATACTGGAGCTGTTTTGAAGGTTTGAGAATCTGAATAGAAGGGAGCTTAAATTAGATTCCTTGTGTCTGTGTTACTGCAGTCAGCATGGGATTTGCTCATGGACAAAAAGATTGAAGCTAAAGTTAGAGCTGTTTATTGGAATAGGGAAGTTATAAAGGTGGGGACAGGCTGAAGAGTTTGCGCAAACCTGTGATCTTTAAGCTAGAGGCACTGAATTTATGTGGGCTGATTTGTTCTGTAATTTCCTAAAACTCCTGAATGTTTCAGTTCCACTGACCTTCAGCATCTCAGCAACTGTCACCTGTCCTGCCCTGTCCATTTGTCAGTGAGTACCACGGTGCTGCTGGATGTGGACTCCCTGGAAAGTGATGCTCTGACCTCGTTGGGATCGTGGCTGAGGGCACTGCAGGGTGCTCCAGGAGCAGGGAGCGGGGTCACCCTGCAGCACAGACTGCTGCTTGCTGAGCACTGCCAAAGCACAGGAGCATCCTCCATCCACACCGCAGATGTCATCAGTGAAACGTTGGTGCCTTAACCAATGTCCAGGTGTCCGAGGCTTTAGGGATGAAAATGTGATGCTTCCTGCCCTGTGCCCATTGGAAGCGGAGCCTGGAGAGTGCTCTTCTGTGTGTGGCACAGAAATGGGTTCTGTAGGCAATGTGCCATTAGGATTCCAGAAGTAACCAGCCAGTTCTCCAGACCAGAATTAAATCAGAATTAAATCTCAGCTTCACTATTGCACATTTTGTTGTAGTTGAGAGGTTACATCTGGGTGTATGTCAGCTCTTCCCGTGTGCTGATAGAGAAGTTGCCTGTTGGCCACTGGCTTGTGTTTTGTCACCTGAGTGCTTTGACCTTTTTGCTGTTCTGAAATCCTGAAAATAGGTATTTTCAGCCTGTAAAACTTTTTCTGGTGGCTAAACATAGGCTTTAAAATGCTGTGTATCCTTTGTATTTAGATCAAGTTCACTACAACTTAAGTTCCCTAACCCTAATTCTGCCATCCTCCTTTCTTCCCCCTACTGTTTAAATGGGTTTTTTTGTGTGATTTTCTGGAATTTTAGCAACCTTTTGCTTTTCAGACGTTTTCCTTTTCATGTGACCATAGATAGGAATTTACAGATTGGATATTTTGTACTTTCTTTCTAGGAAAAAACAAAGCTAGAAGGTAAAAATTAGGATAGTGAGGAAGAGTAATGTTTTCTTTCATAGCTCATATGGATGGTTGTGTTTGAGTAGTGATTGCCAATGAGAATGTCATTGGGAGTTGCAAGGGATGCAAGATCCCCCATGTTCTCATCAGAATTTTGATAGTAAAATTATGTTGCATTTATCAGAGGGTCTCAACATTTTTTTTCCTGGGTGTGGGGAAGGTTTGGCAAGACCCGTGGTGCCACCTCTGTGTTCAGAAAATATGTGAACTGGTATTTGGTAAAGTGTTTCTCTTGTGCCCTCTTCAAATAATGGACATGGAATTGTGATGCTAAATCAAAACCTGTTTACCGCTTCTTTTAAGTTTGGTCAGTATTTATATAGTTGATACCAGCTCAAGAGTATTTTACAGTACTGTCCTTTAATTTGTAGGACTGAATATCTAGTGGCTGGCACGGTTACATGTAATTTAGTTTGTTTTACAGGAGAAATCTTTTCATTTTGATCACAACACTTGATGCTGTCGGAGGAGTTTTGGACTTTTTCTGCATCAGAACTTTTTTTAAAGAAATAGTATATAATTTGTATAATTTATGAATTATGAAAGCACATAGAGAATCTATGATTCCTTGATACAGTGTGCTTTTCATACAGTTAATTCTTAAAAATATTGGAAGTGTATGTGGCAAAAAACAAACCAGCAGCTGAATTAAAGGACTGTTTATTTATACCACCATGCAGCTCTGAGTCTTTAAAAGCTACTGCTGTTTTTTTTAGTAGAAAGAATATGTTTGTGGACTTGAGTTATGCACTAAAATTTAGATATCTGCCCATGTGTTCATTTGCAGATAGATTTATGAAATAGGGGTGCTGTTGTACATAGCTGTACCCAAACTGCATAATATTCTTTCTGTGTACTCACTCCTTTAAAGAAAATTCAAAGCCTTTTATAGACCAAACGTTTTGTTTAGATTGGACTACTTTTTGTTTTACATTGGTATTTTCTAAAGGTTATTTTTGAACTAAGGTGCATAAATTGAACTTATAAAGAGGAATCCTGCTTCTTCATAATGGATTGCAATGTCAGCTAATGTTAAATACGGTTGGCTGTTTGGCCAGTGTCATATATTTGTCATCTTGGGGTATGTCACTTAGCTGTAAATATCCCAGGCCTTTGTTTTATAGAAAGGTGCATTGTTTTCCATCAATTTTATGAACTGTGAAGTGTGGTTGGGTCAGCTTAGTATAAACTAGCTTTTTCTCAAAATGTATGTCAAGTTACAGACTGAAATTCAGTTTGATTTTGATTCAATAATTCAAATACAAATCTAAATGTGTAACTAAAGTTTTAGGAAAAACTTTGTCTTCAAATTAGACTTACACATCTTGTTTCTTTTTCCTGCCTTTCCTCAAATCCGTTTTATTTACAGCTTCCAGCTGACCTTACCAAGATGCATCTCACTGACAATCCTCATCCTCAGGTGACACACGTCCCTTCGAGCCAGTCAGGATGTAGCATTGCCAGTGACTCTGGGAGCAGCAGCCTGTCTGATATTTATCAGGTAAGACTGCTTTGGCTTCACAGTTTTCCTTCCTTGATGTTAACTATTCCATAAACAGGAAGAGTGACCCTTTATCCAAGACTTGGGTAGAACCCTCTTGATGCTTCCACCTATCCCTGTGTTGTCCTTGGGACTCACCACTCCCACAGGCACAGAAATGGAACAAGCTGCTTGTAAGGCTTTTTGTTGCTTTTCACATCTTTCTGTACCACCAAGTATGCTGTGGCTTTTGAAAGTAACATTTGTTGATTCGTGGGATCGTTTTCCTTTCTGAAATGGAACAAATCTCTTGAAATCAGCCTCGTGTTTCCAACACCATCCTTGATTATTTGTATTTATTGCTAATAGCAGATGTTCAGTTCTGCAAACAAAGGCATGGTAATAAACCCACTTTATGCACTAATTGACTGTCAAAATTCTAGTGTGGCTTGCTGAGAGTAGAAGTTGGCTGAAATCCAGAGATAGCTTCATTTGTTTACAGATAATACACGTATTAAGTTACCTGTCTCCTGTTGTTTCATGGGTGTTTATGTTCTGGTTTTTGAGGGGGCTCAGCTTGGGTTTGTGTTGATCAGTAATTTCACAGCTTTTCCACTTCCAAGTTGCAATCTGACTACAATGCAGAGTGTACAGCAGTTGTTGAGCATGGTGTAGGTGTAACTTGTTTTTAGACACCTGTTCCTTTTCCTTAGGTGCTGTCTGGATATTATTTCTATACTGGAAACAGATTAATGATACCTATTTACAGCAATATATTGCTTAGGGTACTATAAGAGTAAGACATTAAAGCAAAAATTCCTTTAGAACATTAAAAGCATCTCTGCATTTTTGTCCTACTTAATCTACAGCCTTACTACTTCTTTAAATTTGCTTGCTGCCAGCTAGGTCAGGAGTAGCTGGCATCCCTGACAGAGTCTCTCCAAGATGCTTCATGAATTCTCTTATTTCTGGGAGGCTGTGCTGGAAGATGGTGTTTTGTATCTTGATTATTTTTACTCTTTTCTATTTTCTGAATCAAAACTAAATCAAAATTCATGTTAGGTTAGGGTTAGGGTTGAGAGAGTCAAAGAGCCTACAGCTCCAGGGACACTGGGGCTGGCAAGGGCATGCCAGGGTGATCACGGCAGGGCCACAACATTGCTGCTCCTACATCTTTCTGATCTGGACCAGCCGTGGTGATGGGGATAGGGTTGAGAGAGTCAAAGAGCCTACAACTCCAGGGATGATGGCACTCAAAATGCTTTGCAAGGGCGTCACAGCAGGGTGCCAACATCACCAACTCCACACTTTATAATTTGTGCCACCTCTGGTGATGAGCACCTCTGGCCCAGTGCCAAGCTGTGTTAGGGTTGAGGTTGAGAGGGTCAAAGAGCCTACAGCTCCAGGAGCACTGGGGCTGGAAAAGGCATGCCAGGGTGATCACGGCAGGGCCACAACATTGCTACTCCTGCATCTTTCTGATCTGGACCAGCCGTGGTGATGGGACTTTATCCCCAGTGACAAGCTGCCATTAGGCCTGGAGTTAGGGTGGAGAGAGTCACAGATCCTACAGCTCCAGGGACACTGGCACTCGAAAAGGCATTGCAAGGCCATCACAGCAGGATGCTTGAGTTGCTTGCCTGAGTAGCTTGGAGAGGTTGCTCTAAGTGAAAAGCACTTAAAATATGTTATTGGTAACAAAGATAACACTCTAGCAATGATATCTTCTAATGAGTGAATACTCTTATCATGTGCAGGTAATTGTCTTATGTCTACTCATCAGAAAATGACAAAAGAGCATAATTACTAAACAAATAAAAATTATATAAATAAAGAAAATGATGGAGTAACATTTATATGCACTGTAGCAAATAAACAGTGGTGCTAGGTATTTTGTACACTGAGGAATAATTAATGTGAAAATGACTGCAGATTTTATATTAATTTTTAGGAGTTAGGACTTTTCAGGTAAGAATTTCCTTTTCAGTGGCATTCACCTGTCTGGTTTTGCATCCTGAAGGAAATGAGGACATCTGTTAGAGAATTCCTGGCTGGCCGGGTTGATGCTGAGGCAGGTCTCCACTGTCAGACTCGAGCGAGATCTTGAAAGATAATTTTACACCCATGTATGATCAGAGTTACAGTGACATTAATCATAAAAGATAGCAGTAGAGAATCAAGCATTTGATAAGCTGTGGGTGAAGAGGAGACATGCAACAGACATGTTATGGGGGGGGGGGGGGGGGGGGGAATCCTCAGCAATCCACAGTGATTTTCTCCCCCTTATTTTTTTAGTGAATTTTTATATCTTGTTCTCATATGCCTAATGTGCAAATAGTAACCTGTTAAAAGATGTATTTTATGTGCATTTATGTATTTTATGGTTTTTATTGCAGTAGCTGTAACAGTGTTGGAGATGTCTCTTACTGTTTGTCACAAGTCTATAAGTGATCACTAGATATTGCTTAGTAATAGATAGATATTGTGTAATAATGCCATGAGACAATATTTAACACAGCATTTTATTGCAGCAACACATCAATATAGACAGAATTGGAAGTAACAAAATAGAAAAGTGGTTTCCCCCAATATTCATGATGTTATGAAGGTAGAAAATATCTTTGATATGTAATCAAACTACATTTTGAGTGTGATGTATTGGCTCAGTAATTGAAAGCATTTTTGGTACAACAAAATACAGCTTTTCATAAAGTATTTGGAAAATGATGCTTTGCTTTTGCAGTCAGCTTCATATGTATCATACCAAGCTTCACATGCCAAGCTCTTTAGGAATATCATTAGTGTCACTAGTATTCGGAATAATTTTGATTAATGTAGCCTTGAAATGACCTTTTGAATTAATGGTATCTTAACATTAATTTTTTATAGTAGGTAGTACAAACATCATTCCAAAATTGGAAAACATGATTGGTAGAATGGTAGAACCAAAGAATGAAACAATATTTTAGTAAGATTTGGAAAGATTTTCTCTTCATCTGTGTACACTGCATTCATTGATAGTGTTGAAATGAGGTTTCACTTGTTCCAGCTGCCTCTCAGCCCAGGATAAAGCCCATTTCCAGTTAAACAGGAAATGATGAACATAAAGCTTAAGGTGAGATCAGCAGAAGAGGATTCCTGCCTGTAAGCTGTGCTGTAGAGACACTGTGTTAAATCCTGAGTTAGTTGCAAAAAGTGATGAAAATTTATGGAGGGGTTTTTCTCTCTTGTCCTGTACTGTTGCTATTCCCTGTTGGAGATTTCAGTGTTTTGGTGTCCGAGACATGGACACCAAAATGTCCAAATGTGTGTATTGCAAATTCCAGTTTGCTTGGAATACTGCAGAGCAGTTGTCTTTCTGCTGCACTGCAGACCTTTTTTAATTATAGAAAGAAAAGTAAGTTATTCTGTACAATTTTTAAAGTACCTTCTTGCTTTAAAAGGATTTTAATTTTTTTTTTTCTTTCAACCCCTTTCTGACAGTACGTTTAATTTCAGAGCGATGGTCTTCAGCCAGAAGTAGGGGAAGCTGTGTGGTTGTGCATACAGCAGTTGAAATGCAGGCTTGTACAGCTGCTTTGACCTGTTACAGGAGTCTTCAGGGAAAAAGAATTCAACGGGTATTACACAGAGAAAACACCTTTCTTTACCCGTTCATGGGATAGGCTCTAAGGTGCCCAGCCAGAGTCACACAAGGAATCCAGGTTCTCTCTAGATGTGGTTGGACAGGGTATCACCTCTACTCTCACAAATGAGTTTCCTGCAATCACTTTCTCTTAGTGACTAACCACTTTGCATCAATTTTTTCCTACCTGTTTATTTCTGTAAGTAGTGTGCCGAAAGTTTCTCTTTCATTTCACTTCTTTCAAAATCCCTAATTTATCAGTACAGAGTATGTACAGAGTATGTACTCTTTGTGGGCAGCAACATCATTATCCAGCAATAATTCCAATTGTGGTTAAAGCTTTGATATTAAAATGGATTATCTATAAAATATTCATCAAGGATGTGTATCTCAGTAGATACCCTTGTGTCACGGACCTGATCCTGGAAACCTGTATTTGGGTGAGATTTGAGGATTGCAGCTTCTGGTTTCGTTTTGTACATCAGCCGTTCATAAATGTTTGTATTAGGAATGATTTTTATATTTGGTAATGGAAACAGCTGGAGCATCATGGATGGGAAGAGCAGCTACTTCTGCAGACGGCTTTATGAGCAAAATCCATCCTGTTCCTTCCAGCACTGCCTGACCTGCCAACGTTCTGTCAACCATCTGCACAGAATCTTTGAAACACAGTTGGAGGACCCACTCCTATTTCATAGTTTGATCAAAACGTAACTTATTTATCAAGAAAGGAGTTGATTTGTCTATTTTCCTATGTAGGGTATAAAAAATTTGGTAGAACCTGTAGCCTCTGTTTTTCTGGGTTAGTGTGGGCATATCAAAGTGAGGATTGGTGCTGCTGTTTGTCTTACTCAGCATAGAGAAGTTGGTATAAATTGTGGCTATTTAGATGAAGAAATGCTAGAAAAGTCCTTGAATAAAATGCTGTACTGATCAGGTGCGCTGAGACTCTCCAAGTACAATTTGCGCTTGGGCTTAATTCCAAAACTGTTAATGTGAGCTACAGAAGCCAGTAACGGTGATGTAATGTAAAACAGATTTAACCCTCTCTATATTGTTATCCTTCTCTGAAAGAAATATTTTTTTGAAAATCATGTAAGCTTTATTTATTAGGTTTGCTGGCTAATTATCAAAATGAGGACAAGCTCCAAGGCCCGAGGTTATAGCTAAACCCCAGTATTTTTTTTTTTCTGGTGTAGGAAGAAAAAGCTGTTTCTTTGTGAGGGTATTGGGGCTCACATCAGCACGGAATGTGTAGGGAGATGGAGACAGTGCAGTTCACTGTGTTTAAATCACTTAAAATGAATATTGTTTTATGTGAGGCCAGAAGAGCAGGAGAGCAGTGGCCAAGGACAGACCTCCTGGTCAAAATGAAGGCAATGCATACAGTGGAATCAGGGACATGTGTCCTGGGAAGAATATGGGGACACTGCCCAGTTGTGTAGGGTTGGGATCAGAAACAGTAAGGCTCAGTTGGAGCTGGATTTGGCAAGGTATGTGACAAAAACCAGAAGGGCTTCGATAGGTACATTATTTAAAAAAAACCAAAACAACAAACAACCAAAAAATCAGATAGAAATTGTGCTTCACTCTCCCACTAAATAAGGCAGGAGAACTGATGACATGGAGAAGGCTGAGGCACTCAGCAATTTTTGTCTCAGTTTTCACAGGTTGCTCTTCCCACATCTCTCCACTCCCTGAACATCAAGGCAGGGACTGGGGGAACAAAGTCCTTCCCATGGGAAGAGAAGGCATTTGAGACCACCTGAGGATCTGAATGTACACAAGTCCATGGTACCCAAGGCAGTGCATCCCAGGGTCCTGAGGGACTTGGCTGATGGAACTGCTAAGGCACTCTTCATCTTGGAAAGTCGTGGCAGTCATGTGAAGCCCCCAGAGACTGGAGAAAAGGGAATAAGGCTTCAGGGAGACCTTACTGCACCCTGTCAATACTTAAAGCAGATTTATTAGAAAGACTTTTTACCATGTCCTGTAGTGAAGGACAAGGGGCAGTGGTTTTAAACTGGAAAAGGTAGACTTAACTTGGATATAGGAAAGAAAATCTTCTCTGTGAGGGTTTTGAGACCCTGATACAGGTTGTCCAGAGAAGCCGTGCTCTGCCCCATTACAGTGTTCAATTCATCTTCTATTTTGGAGGTTTTGTGAACATGCAGGGTACTTGATACCTTAGATAGTTTTGGGGTTTTTTTTTGTAATCTCAAGGATTTCTTTTAAAAGTGAAACTGAGTGTTTTAAATCTGCTCATTTAAAAACAAACAAACTCCATTTTCTACGAGTATCTATATAATTACTTTGCAGTGACATCTTGTTGTTTGAATTTCTGAATTTAAGCAGAAAAATGATTTGCATTCTGGCTTAAGCTTTAAAAAAAGTGCCTGAGCAACTACTCTGTAGAAACTGAGAATTTGAAACTGCTTTTTTTTCCCCTTCCATCTGTTTGGAAATTTATTTTCGTGCCATTACATCATTTAAACTGTACAGAAGGAATTAGTGCAAATGATTTCTATGTGATTCTGCTTTTTGTTGCTGGTATTTTGTTCTCTTTCACCCTTGTCTTGTGTGCCTGCTCAGTGTGATGTCTATGTTGCCATCTATTGCTGACAATCGAAATGTGTCCACAGGCATTGGGCAACCAATGGTATTACTAAAGTATATTATTATTTTGTCAATACTATAGACACAAATTGTTTTTTCACAATGTTACATGAATTCACAACAGAGAGAGAGTAAGTGCTGTAGAATGAGAATCCAGTAGATTTCAGCATAACATGTTTTCCTCAGTGTTCAGAAAGGGAGCTGTTAGAGATTCTAGTTTGACTTGTTGGTCACAGAACTTAAATTTTTTTTAAATTATCTGTCTCAGACTATAAATCATTGAACTGAGGACATTGAACTCTCTGTCTGATTGATGTTTTCTTTGTAGGCTACAGAAAGTGAGATGGGAGATGTTGATTTAACGGGTCTTCCGGAAGCACCTGTAGACTCTGAAGATGAAGAAGAGGAGGAGGATGAAGATATTGACAGAACTTCTGATCCACTTCTAGGGCGAGACGTTGTCCGAGAGTGCCTTGAGAAAGAGCCTGCAGATAAAACTGATGATGACATTGGTGAGAAGAAAAAATAGAGTAGTAAAATTTACATAAAAATACATCATATAACATCTGTAAGAGAAGCATAACCAAAAACTGTTTAATGAGTTAACGTTCAGTGTATATCTTAGTAATTGAATGATGTCTCACTTTGCTCTATTGATACTTTTAATTGAATGATGTCTTCTCTTGCTATCTGAGATAATATTTGTTCTGAGAATCCAAATATTTTGAACAACAGTCTTTGTGGTGTCAAGATGTGAGGTATTACAGTCATTTTATGTGTTGATGTAATGGGACAGGTAGCAAGGTAATTTTGACTGCCTGAAACTGTTGAATTAGTTATTAAATAGCAAAGAGAACATACTGTTATTGGCTATAGCTATACTTAACTGTAAACTACAAAACAGTTGAAATGAAGATAATTTACTGCAGTGTTTAACTAGAAATTGGCATGAATTTCAATAGCAAAATTTGCTTTCTGCTGTATTCAGATTGCATCTCTGAACACTGGAAAATCATTTCATGCTCCTGTCTAGCTTATAATTACTGTACCTAAGGCTATTTTTAATTTTTCTAAATGTTTGAAGCTGAAGTGCTTTTACTCTTAGCTAGACTGCTGCCCTGAGAGTCAATCAGAACACCAGCAAGGTTGTGGAGCTGAGTTCTGGCTGTTAATGACAAAGTACACACTGGGCTCATTTAGCCACAGGCACTAATGGGAAGTGTAATACCACTGAACAATTTTCCTATGAATATAACTGGAGTTTAATATACTTGTGGAGAGTAAGGAATCCAAGGAAACCCTGGGCCTTGCAGTCATCATACCAATGTTTCCTTTGTCCAACAGAGCAATTATTGGAATTCATGCATCAACTCCCTGCCTTTGCGAACATGACCATGTCTGTGAGGAGAGAACTGTGCTCAGTGATGATATTTGAAGTTGTAGAGCAAGCAGGAGCCATCATACTTGAAGACGGCCAGGAAGTAAGTGACTGCTTCCAGCACAGGTGTTAAATCAGTCAGTAGTCAGGCTCCCAGCATAGGTGCCCTGAATCACTATCTTGAAATCTCTCTTCCTGCTTGGATCAAGACATCTGGAATGGCATTTGCTGTTCATCCCTCCAAGAGGGGTGAGGTAGACTCATCTCTGGTAGTGACTAAATGGGTACTCAGGGAAAGAATGTTCATTCTCACTAAATGGTACAAATATATCATAGCAATTAGCCTACTTATTAAGAAAGAAATCTATTCATCAGCATTTCTCCCTCCAGGATCAGTTCTAAAATGAATGAAGAAAACTGAAAAGCATTCCTGTTTCCATCTCCATCTCTTGCCTTACAGTGCACAGTTTTGGTGATTTAAATGTTACGGAGAGGTGGTGGCAGCAAACTGGAGGCTACAAGAATGAGCCTTTCTGAGATAAGAGCTTACAAAAGTTGTTAAATTAGCTTCACTTTTTAAATTTTTTTTTTTTTACTTCCTCTAGCTTGATTCTTGGTATGTTATTTTAAATGGCACAGTAGAAATCAGCTATCCTGATGGGAAGAGTGAGAGTCTCTGTATGGGAAATAGTTTTGGGATTACTCCCTCTCTGGACAAACAGTACATGAATGGAGTGGTCAGAACCAAAGTAGATGATTGTCAGGTAAGGTTGCAATTCTGTATAACTACCTCTTATTTTTAAGCATCTGATTAAAAAACCCAGGTTGGAACAGATCCAGAGGAGGCTACAAAGGCACTCTGAGACCTGGAGCCCCTCTGCTGTGGAGACAGGCTGGGAGAGTTGGGATTGCTCAGCCTGGAGATGGGGATACATTCATGTTTTAGATACTTAACTCAGAATCTGTTGTTGTCCTTGGGGACAGTTCGTGTGTATAGCCCAGCAAGACTACTGGAGGATTCTGAACCATGTGGAAAAAAACACTCATAAAGTGGAAGAAGAAGGAGAAATTGTAATGGTAAAGGAGCACAGGGAGCTGGATCGCAGTGGAACCAGAAAAGGACACATAGTTATCAAGGTGCATTTCTTTCTGTGCTTTCCATTAATCAATTACACTTTTATTTCTTAGTAAATAAATACAATTTCAGTTTGAATCTACTATGCATTCTCAGTTTTGTCTGTGTCAGCTAAAAAACTCGATTGGAAGGAATGTGTATTATATTCCAACTTTACGTCCATTTCCCCTTTAATAAAGTTAGACCTGTTCAACATATATATCGAGTTTTGTATTGGGAGCACCCTTTGGGCATCTTTATGACCTTTTTGTGTAATCTGAAAGAGGTACTTAAACTGCTTACTAAAAAATAAAATTAAGGGAAGTTACTAATTGTTTTAGCCAGGTGTTACCTGTGCAAAACGTCAGGGCTGAGAGAAGCAGGAGGATTTGATTTAAACATGTTGGTGTGTTTTCTCCTGAGTTCGCCATAACTGAACTTTCTAAAGGGATTATACTGCTCATGTGGGTTTATGTTGAATTACTCTTTAGGGAGAGGTAGTGATGAGAGATATCAGTTATTTTTTTCATTTGCTTTTTTAAGGCAACACCCGAGAGACTCATCATGCACTTAATAGAGGAACATTCTATTGTGGATCCAACCTACATTGAAGATTTTCTTTTAACATACAGAACATTTCTAACAAGTCCCTTGGAAGTTGGAAATAAACTCTTGGAATGGTTCACAGTGGATAGCCTCAGGGATAAGGTTGGTTGTAGTCTAAGAGATTAATATTTCTGGTGAAAATATAATCAAATTGATCCCTTTTTGTATTGATGATAAACTAGGAAAAATAAAACCAGGTTCCACTCTATCTAACTGTGTGCACATTCATGAAAAAGCGTGATAGTCTGGAACTTGTATCATGCCAATTTGTTGATTCTTAGCCAATGTTTTTATGTTTTCTAGCCTTGAGCTGAGGAAATCCAACATACTGTCAAAACACTAGATGTTTCATATAGGAAATTGTGCAGGGTCTGTTGTGGTTATTGCTTCTCTTCTTACCTCTTTCCATGCTTTTCATTTGGGCAACTACTGTTTTTTAATAAAAGGAAAGATAAAGAGAAGTGTGTCAGCAAACAAAAGCAGAAATTGTATAGTTTTAGAAGAGAAACTGCTATAGACTTAGATTTTTTTTTTTTTAATTATATGGATGGATAATATAGTTGTCAGTCTGACTTTATCATGAATAGTAGTGACTCTGTAGCACCTACAGAAGCAATCTAAAGATTTAACTAAAACTTCTTGGAAGAAAGCTTTTTGTTTATCACAACTAGAACTTCCTTTAAAGAAGTCATTAGGATGCTTTAAAAGGTGATCTTCATGAACAGTGTCAGGAAGGCTTAGCTGAAGATGGATTTATACACCAGTAGGTACTGGGTGATGTACCCAGTATTTTTTATGTATAAAAATATGTGGGTTTTTTAGTTTTTCATTTGCTTCCACAAATAAAGGGAAAGAGATGATGATTTCAAGTGTAAATATCTTTTTCCTATCAGACACAGTAATCTGTTTTATTACCTGGACATGTCTTCTGCCATGTCCAGGTATTCTTTTGTGTTTATAGATTAAAGCTTATAGGAGAAGAACCATAGGTACCTTTATATATATATACATAATTTATTTTGTTTTTACAGGTTACCAGAGTAGTCTTACTGTGGGTGAACAATCATTTTAATGACTTTGAAGGAGATCCTGCCATGACTCGATTCCTGGAAGAATTTGAAAAGAACTTGGAGGATACGGTAGGAGCAAAAAAGAACGAGCGTCACATTTTCTAGTACTACATATTTCAATTTTCCAGGGTTACCATTGCCTAACAGCTGTAGTCTCTAAGTGTAACAGTTAACAGGTGGCTTTTAACATTGGACATATTTGTTCTTAAGTATAAATTAGATATAAAGGCCATATAAAGTAATACCTATGGCACTCACTTAGGAGTTTTTGCATTTCAGCAAAAGAGGACAAGGTTTATTTAGTAAGATCTGAAAACATGGCCTCAAAAATCTATTTTCTGGCACTTGGGGTATTTTTCATAACCATTTTTCCATTTCTTATAAAAGAAACATTGCACTGCATTTTGTGTCTTCTGTGTTACAGAAAATGAAAGGCCATCTCAGATTGCTGAATATTGCCTGTGCTGCCAAAGCAAAATGGAGACAAATCACCCTGCAAAAACCTTCCAGAGATTCTCCCTTGTTTTTCAGCCTTCTTGGAGGCAGTGACAAGGGGTTTGGTATTTTTGTAGAGACTGTGGAGATAGGCAGTAAAGCAGCAGAAGCTGGACTTAAGCGTGGTGATCAGGTAAAAACAATTAAGTTAATTTAAAATATTCTGCTTTATCCACCTCTTGGTTGTTCTCCACAGAAATGTTATGCTGTGTACTAAAACTAAACCACTGGCAGCCAATCAACCATTCCCATTCTCTTGGGAATGCCACAGCTCAGCTTCCATTTATATCTGTTAAATGGGTTTCTATTAAATAGTTTTCAAAATATGTAAAATATTTAAATATTCCAAAAACAGGATGAGGAAAGAAACTAAGTTATGGTTATTTTTGGAAACTTTCTGATTGAAGATATGGTTACATTGAATCCATCAGATTGTTTTCTGGGATTGATTCCCACCTAATGTGTTTGATCCCAGCTCACTGAGGCAGGTGGAGCAGTGACAGGTCACACTCAGTGAAAATCGAAAATCCAGCTTTTGAAGTAATATCAGTTCTGTAGTTCATGATCCACCATTTTTGATTAATTGCAAGAATGTCATGTTATCATAGAAAATAAACTTATTCAAAGCAGTTTTCAAGTAAAAATGGAAGTCCTGACTTATTTACAGGATATGACTTCTCTGACATGATGAAAATAGTTATTTTACATGGAATGTTTTCATTCTGTAGCTGCTGTAAAGATGATATGGTAATTTCTGGGAGGTTCTTATTGTGCCTGTATTATCACCTTTGTATTTGTAAGCCTGTCAGACAGATGTTCTCCTAATAGTCCAATTTTTGTTTCTTAAAGATAATGGAAGTAAATGGACAGAATTTTGAGAACATTACCTTTGTAAAAGCTCTGGAAATCTTAAGGAATAACACGCATCTCTCCATTACTGTAAAAACAAACATTTTTGGTGAGTAGACTTCATATATGATGTATTTTTATGTATGAAGGAAAAAAACTCCACTCCTTCTGGCTTTATAAGTGCAATGGGATTCCACCTTTTTTTTTTTTTCCAACTTGCTGCTCTTGAGGTGAGAAGTTATGCAGAAGTCCCCTTGTTGTGCCTCTGTTTGCTTGGATAAGTTCTCATGCGCCAAGGGCTGCACGTTGAGTGGCACGGAGCCAGCACAAGCAGCTCTTCACTCCCTGAGAAATCCTCAGATGACTGTTTAAGCTCATTTAGTGTCCCTCCATGCAATAAGGCTGAAACAAAGCCAAGGGATCTGGACCAAAATATTTTTGCCAAGAAACAGCAAAAATGTAAAACTTCTTATAATGGCTGTAAGAATGAGAGGATAAATAGCCTTTATAATTGAAAAGGGGATATAAAAAGTGGTGTGGCATATAAATGTTGGCTTTTAATTGTCATCATGAATATAAACACCTAAATACCTCTTTAAAATCTCAGTCAAATCATCTGTTCTTTTTCTATAATCCTCTTCAGGCAATAGAATAATCAAAGCTGCAGAAGGAAGGAGACTGTGCACAGGATAGCTCCTTCCTCCATAATTGTATCCATATCTTCTGATGGTTTTCTTTTCCTATTTCCTTCCTCCATTTACCTGCCCTTGCTCACTATTGATTTTCTTTTCAGTTATTACTATTCTATGTTTATCACTGTGCAGCTACAAAGGTTCAAGCCCTCAGCAGTTTCTTCTTAGCATAATTAAAAAAAAACTTGAAACAACCAGAGTAACCGGTCGTCCAGACTAATGTGAAATGACATGAAATGAAACATCACTATAACTGAGAAAGTGATAGGTTGTTCATTTGTATCATAAATGTAAGCAACATACAAGCAGGTTCTAATCTCCTCCTGCTAGCTGATAGACTTTCAAGGTGATTTCTCTGATAAATTTTAATAAATTAATGTCTTGAATTTTTTTCAACAGTGATATTTATTATCCTTTTTAATTGAGTGTTAAGTGTCTGGTACTGACAATGAGCAATTCCTGTTCTATTCAGATTTATACTGGGAAAGCTTGTAGCCTTAGCTTTTATTATATAATAGAAATGTACCATTTAATTGGACCTTCTGTACAGAAGGTTGCTTTGCTCATAGGGACAGTCTGAGTAATATGCTGTTTACAGTTATGCATTCTCCCAGTATCACCATACTTTCAACAGAAAATACTGAATTTCTGACTTGGAAGATTTTCAAAACATTTTTAAAGGATCTTTAAAGAAATAATTGATGTTGACAAGACAATTTGAACATTTTTTTCACCTTACATATGTGGAAAGAAGCAGAACAAAAACCCTATAATTTCCACAGAATTCTATCTTTGAGAATGTCAGTGTAGGTTTATAGACTAGCTTAGTTTCATAAATACAGTAGGAAATTTGATGCAGCTTCTGTTCAGTAGTGTTAGTAGAGGCAAACAAAGACGGTTTGGGAATATATCAGTCTGTGTTTCACTTACTCTTGAAGAAGCATCTGCACTCCATTACCATTGACAAAAAAGACCAATAAATGCATAGTGCTGATTGCCCTGAATGCAGTGTTTCTTTATTATCTCTCTGGGATGTGGGAAGCAAAAGGTTTAAGGGGGAAAAAAAGAATTCACTGTGAAGTTCTGAGTGTGCAAAGGTTACTCACAATGACTGTATCTTCTCTTACAGTTTTTAAGGAACTGCTCTGCAGGATAGGACAGGAGAAGAATGGAATTCCACATATTCCAAAAATTGCAGAAAAGAAAAACAACCGTTATTCTATCCCAGATATGCCTGGAGATGTGGAACAGATGTTTCCTCGTGAAAAAGGAAACAAGAAAATGAAAGCAAACACTGTATCTGGTGGAAGAAATAGAATCAGGAAAATTTTAGACAAGACCCGTTTCAGCATCTTGCCTCCAAAACTGTTCAGGTTTGTCGGACTCTTTTGTCAAAAAGTAGCTGTTCTTTATTAGATTATGCTATTAATCATAGAATGATTGGAAGAGGATTGGGTTGGGAGGGAACTTAAAGATCTTAAAGACTGTCCCATTCCAACCCCTCCTGTGGGCAGGGGCATCTTCCACTAGACCAGGTTGCTCCAAGCCCTGTCCAACCTGGCCTTGAACACTTCCAGGGATGGGATGGGGCAGCCACAGCTTCTCTGGGCAACCTCTGCCAGGGCCTCACCACCCTCACAAGGAGGAATTTCTCCCTAACATCTACCTAAAACCTACCCTCCTTCAGTCTCAGGCCATTAAGAAATAACCATTGCTTAGGATTTCTAGTCATTATGTCCACATGGCTTATGTTTTTAAAAAAATCATCTGCATCTGCCCCACGAATGCAGAGCAAGAGCAAAATAACTTTTCTCTCCCAATAAACTCTTTCAAATAATTTTCCCGTGTCCTTGTTTTGAAAGCATGTCTATAGCATGTAATTAAAATAGCTGAACACCATTATTTTTCTTAGTTTCATTCATCTGAAGATGAATAGGAGGAGTTTAATGCAGATAATTGAATCAGAACTGTTTTGCAGTGATGGCAGTGTGAGCCAGTCACAGGATGACAGCGTCGTGGGGACACGGCAGTGCAGGCACAGTCTGGCCATCATGCCCATTCCAGGCACCCTCTCATCCAGTAGTCCTGACCTGCTGCAGCCCACAACCAGCATTCTGGATTTCTCTAACCCTTCAGGTAAAATGGCAGCTTGAGGTTGATTTACAGGCTGGGTTACCAAGGCAGCTGGGTCAGGGGGAAAATTGGAGCTTTTACCACCATCACTTGTGCTGAGTGCAGTTGCCTGTGCATCCTGTGGGCCTAGCAGGGAGGAGATGTACTGAAAATCCACGCTGCCTGAACCTCTCTTGCCTACTTTTTTTTGGGTGATGTGGGACTTAATTCTTTTTACAAAGAAATGTATTTTGCCACTTCAGAGAGCCTTTGATTTACTGGAGTAAATTGGCTCTGGTGGAAGGAGATTGTCTGCCCACTTCCTTGCCATCTCTCCTCAGTGCTTTGACTTGTCCATCCTTCCATCTGTCAATATATATTTCAAGCAGTATTGTGGATAGAATAGAACTGCCATGGTACCAGCACAGTGATGTTCATGTTTCATGTTTAACAAACATTATGTATATTCAATGGTATGTCTAAAAGCCTTAAAAATGTTTTGATGTGTGTGGTCTGGGCTTTCATTGCTGTTGCTGTAGGAATCCAGTTTATGGGATGGCTGCAGGAGGCATTTGTTGCAATATGCAGCTGCCTGTGAACATGTCTAGTCAGAATCTTTTTTTCCTATTTTAAGTGTAAGTTCTGTACATAATGACATATTCTGTAAAGTGTTTTGTGACTGTGACTTGTGTTTACCTAAACTTGCAGATTTCCCCTTTAAAAGGGATGTGCACAGATACATCCTATCAGGTGTATAAATACCCATGGCAAAGAAGTTCACTTTTTGCTGCAATTCCAGGTCTTTGCTGTCTGCATGAGAGCTATACACATTTTTCTAGAAATCTTCATTTAATACTGTACAGGTTACCACTTAATATGAAATGGTGATAACTAGTTCATCTTGGAATCACTCATAGAATCACAGAATGATTTGGGTTGGAAAGGACCTTTAATGGTGATCTATTCCAACCCCCCTGCCGTGGGCAGGGACATCTTCAGCTGGATCACTTAGCTTTACTTTAAGCTTACTATAACAAATATGCTGCCATATTTGAATGTCAGGGAAAACCAAATTATTTCTGACAGTGTACACTTGATAAGATTTGTAAGCATCTCAGTCTTGATTTGGTGTTGACACGGTTTTTTTTCTTTTTCTCCTGCCTGCAGCTGTTGGGTTTTACTGTAAGTATCCTCATGTACAGCATCCTGTAGACCTTAATATTGCATGGCTTGCCTGTAAATTTAACACTATCAGACATTGCACTGACACAGTTATTACTGTAGGGCACTGGATAGCCCTGTGCTCTGTAATTTTCCTTAAAACAAATCCATAGGTTCCTGTACAGACACAGTGCTGTACTGAGGCTGAGATCTGCATTTTATTCCCATTTCTGCCCCCAACACGCTGAATGACCGTTGGCAGGTTCCTCTGCTTCCCTGTGGCCTTGCTCTGAAGGGATGAAGTTGCTTGTATCTCTTTCATAGAACTGAAGTTTCAGAAGATAACAGTTTGAGATTTAGTTTGTTCTTCTGTCGTACTTCATAACTAAAATCCTGTGCATGCAAACTTGAAATGCACTTTGTATTGTCAAAATGAGTTGAATAATGCATTAAAATTTTTAATTTAATAATTTATGTTTGCCTGCTTAAAAGCAAAGACCATAAAGACAGAAATGTACCTGTAATTTATGTTTCCCTCGTCTGTCACAAGTTACCTTTGCTTTGGTTGCATGGTTTTCAGCTTTACACCTTGAGTGTGTTCTGATTTTTAGGTATGTTGATACCAAAGTATAGATGTTTCCCTCTTCCATTTATCTATTACCACTTTTATGAGTGTAGGCACTTCTCTAATTACTCAGTATGTAATTTTTACCACTTTCACTCTGAAATAAAGTACAATATATTTACTTCTCCCTTATACTGCCCCTATTCTCATATATATTGAACTTCTCAAATTCAGCTAGTCCCTAGCTTCTGATGAGAATGTTCTGATAATGTGTTAATTATAATCATGCAACTGTTAGAGTAATTAGGTTTCAATCAGAATTTTTTTAACCCATGTTTTTTTCACTCTTAAAATTTATTTACAGCTGATGTTGAGCCTTTCTTTTTCCCAGTGGGTGGAACCTTTGGTGCTGGATCATAGATTACCTGCTTACTTTTTACCTTGAAATTCCTTCTACTTGTGCCCATAACACCTTTAAGTCCTGACGCAAGAAAAAGTAACTCTAAGGTCATTGCCCCAAAAGATCTTTGTTGCCTCCTTAAGCAGTGTATTTTGATAGAGGATAATCAATGTATAAACAGTGGGATGAGCAGCATCTAAAACTGTACTAGAGAGCTTCTGCTGGGAGGGCCTGAAGGACCTGGATGCTCTGCCCAGCAGGATGATTTCCTGGGCAGGTTCCCCTTGGGCAGAGAGGGACACCTGGTCATCACCAGTGCTCCAGGGTAGGTCACATGCGTCAATCCACAGTTCTTATCACTGCATTTTTAAGGGCTGGACAAATAGCAGTGAGAGAAGGGAAGGGCTGTTTTGGAGGCTGTTGCTTCAATGACAGCCCTTCCCTTCCTTTACTGGGGATCTCTGACTCTGGTGCAGGAATTATGGCACATCTGCCTCCAGTGTGGTTTTGGAGAGGTTCAGACTCTGAAGCCTTGGTGGAGGGCTCAGCAACAGCCTCCCACCTTCTCAGGTCTTCAGAAAAGTTGTGAAGTTTTAGTCTTCAGACTCCAGGGAAGGGGAAAACTGAGATTCCCTGTGCTTGATATTAGTGCGCATTTTGACTCTTGACATTTTTTAAAAATAATTTTTATTTTGAAAATCAAATTTTCTGTAATAGCTAATAGAGCAAATTATTTGCAATCATCACACTGTGGATTAAATATGTGTTTCTGTAGATATTTATTGCCTGCTGTAGGCTGCCTCAGATGAAGCTGTTCTCTAATGCATTTATAATACATAAAATGTGCTATAAATAAGTACACCAGCCAAAGAATTAGCTGCTGGCAGCAGCTTAGTTCCTTCGAGGGAGAGAGAGTGAGCGTAAAAGCTCGTGGCTAGTTCTGGGAGCAACTAAATCTCCTTTCCTCTTCATGTCCTCCCACCCCAAGCCCATCCATCCGTACTCAGTGGCTTCCCATCCCTGGGAAGTGTGCCCTGGCAAGTGTGTGGATCTGTCTCTCACAGACACAAGAGAGCCAAAGAAGGAATGGTGCTGCCAAAGTTTTTAAGACACACTGGGAAGGAGCAGTGCACAGTCTAGTTACATACCTGGATGTCTTGTACTTTGATTGTGGTCATGGGATGGTAGAGTAATTGAGTTGTAGAAAAGCAGAGAGGAGTAGAGTCTTCTTTTTTCCACACAAAGATGAAGAAAAACCTAGAATATTTAAATATTTTCCAAGTCCAGCATGTTTTTTTTCCCCCCCAGCAGCTGGTTGTTTTTGTTTCCTGATGATCAAATGAGACAGTAAATCATAGAATCTCAGAATGATTTGGCTTGCAATGGACCTTAAAGATCATCTAGTTCCACCCTACCTTCCTACCTTCCACTAGACCAGGTGCTTCAAGCCCCATCCAGCCTGGTGTTGAACACCTCCAGGGATGGAGGGTCCACAACCTCTCTGGGCAACCTATGCCAGGGCCTCAGCCCCTTCACGGGGAATAATTTGTCCCTAATATCCAATCTAAACCTGCCCTCCTTCAGCTTAAGCCACTTCCCCACTGTTCTATTACGTCCTCTTGTGAAAAATCTCTCCAAGTGACCTCGTGTCTTTTCAAAGGAAAAATAACATTAAAGGTGTTATGCTCTTTTTGTAGATATTCCAGATCAAGTGATACGAGTTTTCAAAGCAGATCAGCAGAGCTGTTACATCATCATCAGCAAAGATACTACAGCAAAGGAGGTGGTGAGTCACGCTGTCCATGAATTCAACCTGACAGGAGCCCCGGACACCTATTCCCTGTGTGAGGTGTCCGTCAGCCCCGAGGGGGTCATCAAACAGCGGAGGCTCCCGGATCAGTTCTCCAAGCTGGCTGACAGGATTCAGCTCAATGGACGGTAAATGTACCTTTTTTTGGTTGGGTTTTATTTGCCTTTCAGGATTGAAGCATTGTAGGTTGGAAAAGACCTCCAAGATAATAAAGTCCAACATCAGGGAGGGATGTTTTAATTAAAATAGATGGGTGTCTACTGGAAGCACGAGCAAGTAAATGCCAGTAACTTACACTTCCCTCTGTGTCACCCTCCACTTCTGCACCCCAAAATCCCTCCCTAAATCTATGGCAAGCTTGCTTGATGACAGCTAAATTTAGCAGATCAGGATAATGTATATAGTGGTTTACACTTAGAGAAAAAGGTTATATTTGTTTTGACACTTCCCACATGTACTTGAGGATTAAAGTATACAATTATTTTCTTTCTCAGTGTCATGCTGCAATGAACTGATACTAACCTGGGATAAATTCTTCCATTTTTAAGTAAACTGTTCTGAATGTTTTTGAAATATTAAGTGCTTTGGTTTTATCTGATGACCTGATCCATGCCAGAAGAAAGTTTATTGAAGTAAAATAGTCTGTAGTTCTCTTTACTAGGCAACAGAGCAAATTTATGAGTAATGAACTTTTGTATATCTAAAAGTGATCTACCTGGGACTGTGGAATGAATTTTCCAGATACATTTTCATTTCCTGAGTACTCTGTGCCTCATGGAAATATTACTATGCCACACTAAATTTGTGGGAAAAAACACACTAAATTTGTGTAAGAAATGTAGAAATACATTAACAGGAGATTTCTCAGGACTAGTGTGTATTTAAAATGCTATTTTCACTGCTGAATTCACAAATGGAAAAGTAATGGACCTTTTTCTGAAGGCTAACACTACAGCCTATTACAGAGTACAGTACAAAAATATTAACAAAGCTTTTGAAATGTTTGTTTACTTAAGTAATGGTGTTATTTTACATTAACTGAAGTCCAAGGTTATGTTGTCCCTTCTTGTCTCTGTAATGCTCACAGTGATTGGTATAGTTCAATGTCTTTGTGTTCACAAATCCTCTGAAGAGCATCTCTAATGTGCTGTTGTTACTCACTTATTCTTCAGATATTATCTGAAAAACAATATGGAAACAGAGACCTTATGCTCAGATGAGGATGCTCAAGAGCTACTCCGAGAAAGCCAAATTTCGCTCCTCCAGCTGAGCACCATTGAGGTGGCCACTCAGCTTTCCATGCGGGACTTCGAATTATTCCGCAACATCGAGCCCACGGAATACATTGATGACCTTTACAAGCTGGACTCCAAAACAGGGAATGCTCACCTGAAGCAGTTTGAGGATGTCATAAATCAAGAGACCTTCTGGGTTGCCATGGAAATTTTAGCAGAGCCCAATCAACTCAAAAGAATGAAGATTATTAAGCATTTCATTAAAATTGCTCTCCACTGTCGAGAATGCAAGAACTTCAATTCCATGTTTGCAGTGATAAGGTAAAATACTTCCCATTTCTCAGATCTGATTGGTGCTGTCATAGGCAATTCTGGTAATCTAAATGGAAAGGAAAGAAACGGGAATATCCTGAGCTCACTGTGGCTGGGGCTGGCTGGTTTTCCAAAGCCAAACTATCAGAGGTGGATTGTCACTGTAGTCTCCTCACTGTCACCTCAGCACTTCAGTCCTGTTGCGGTGCTGGGTGTGACAGTCTCTTTTTCACTGGTACCTCGCAGGAAAAAAGAAGATGGGGTCAAAGCACTTAGGTTGATGAACTTCAGAAACCTGCCTAAGCATTGTGTCATTTGCTGTGACTTTGGCACCCAATTTCCCTTCTTTTTGTCAGTCATCATGACTTTTCCAGGGTGCACCGAGTTGTATATGTGATGATGAGATTACTTTTCCTTCCATTGTAAGGACTTCCTCAAATCAGTCTTGTTTTGGCTTCATTTTCCTTCTCATTCTTTACTGTCATCTGCTTGCTTCTCTATTTTATTTTTTCACTCTTCACTTGCACATTTAAGCTTTCTCTTCTGATTTATGCTGAATGCTGCTGCTTTAACAACATGAGTTCAGCATTTCCTGTGTTTGCAATTATCTTACACCCAGCCTTTACTGTAGGAAAAAAGGCACTGTGATTCATTAGAAAAAGATCTGGATTTGTGCTCTATCCCAGCACTATTATTAAAAACATCATTTTAAAATATTTTTTTCCATGTCTAACCAGTTTATCAAAAGGTATTGGCTTGTGGTTGGTCATTAAAGAATTCATTAATTTCTGCAAAGGGTACTGGACAGTCATTGAGACTGTGGCTGCTCATTACATGGGAATACACACACGGATACTGATTCTAAGTTTTATATACTGCTCCCTAATTTCTCATGGTTTATTGTAGGTAAGGAAATTACTCTTTCTGCTCCTCAGTTAAGTCCAATCAGGCCATGACTGAAGTGGTCTTAAGTCAAAAAAAAACCCCCAAAAAACCGGCAAATAAGTTAGTTTTTGTTCTACCTTTATTTCCAGAAGAATATGTTTTTGTTAGCATATGGCACAGGGGCTCTCTTTCCTGCCTTGTGCTGCACAGCAGTTTGGTGCTATATGTCTCATGAAATAGGATGATAACCATCCTAATGTAGCATGGAAAAGAGGAGCCGCGGGCTGGCATATGTTTGTTTTTTCATGTCAGAGAAAACTTTGTTTTGGCATAGCCTGGAGAGAAATTTGTCTAAAAAATAAACCAAATACAAAATAAGTTTTTGGAAAAAAAAAAAATCTGAGAACAGCAAATTCAGTGATAGTGTGATTCTGGATTTGCTAAGGAATCCTGGAGCACACCCCTTTCCAGCTCTCCAGAGGTGACGACTTCGCAATTATCGCAGAATTTCTTAAGCATAACTGGTGACAAATTATGATAGGGAGGATGGATTTAGTTTAATGTTTTTATTTAATGGGGTTTTTTTGTATCCAAATAGTTCTGAATATATTTTTACTTAGTGGGAATGAGGGCACAGTGACAAGCTTTAGCATATCTGCTGCTTCTGTTTCTCAGTCTGTCACTCATTTACAAATGCTCTTGTCTGAAGCTCTGAAGTCAGAGAATCACAGAATAGTTTGGGTTGGAAGGGACCTTAAAGTTAATCTCATTCCAACCCCCTGCTATGGGCAGGGACACCTTCCACTAGACCAGGTTGCTCCAAGCTCCATCCAGCCTGGCCTTGAACACTTCAGGGATGGAGCATCGACAGGCCTCTCTGGGCAGCCTGTGCTGGGACCTCACCACCCTCAGAAAGAAGAATTTCTTTCTAAAGTCTTCCCACTTCTGCTTAGGATGAGTTCTGCACTGTTCTAATTTTCCGTGCAATCGTTGATTCACCACCATGCGTTTTTTACCATTTTTGTTCTTAGTGTGGCATACATTACTGAAGGAGAGAAGTGGTTCTTAAATAGACATCAGTCCTGCATTAGAGAGATTATTTTGGCAGTAATTTGAAATTTGTACCTTGAGCAATCATTTTTACAGTCCTATTTAAGCAGCAGAGGTTTATTGTGATGAACTTGTAGCCTGCTATTCACCCAGCTTCACAGTTAACATTAGAAAAGCTATTTTTAATAATTAAAACAACCCCCCAACCCTTCACTTCCTTCTGAAAGGTAACGATTCTGCTCACAGCTAATAATGAAACATTTCTGCCTTGCAGTGGGTTAAATCTTGCACCGGTAGCTCGTCTCAGAGGCACTTGGGAAAAGTTACCCAGCAAGTATGAAAAGCACCTCCGAGACCTTCAAGATCTTTTTGATCCATCTCGAAACATGGCAAAATATCGCAACATCCTCAGCAGCCAGAGCATGCAGCCTCCAATTATCCCACTTTTCCCTGTTGTCAAGAAAGATATCACGTTTCTGCATGAAGGTAATGTCAAACAGAGAGAAAATAAATGAAGCACTGAATGTACTTCAGCCCTTTCTTCAGTGCTCAGTGTGTCAACGTGTGTAACGAAGCTGCCACTAGTAGGATGCTTTTGAGGGATCCTTTGTAGGAGTAAAATAAAATAGAACTGGGAAAGCCTAATGGAAGAGACTGGTCCTAGACAAAAATTAAAAATAAAATGCATATTTTTAGTATTTTAAAAGCAATGCTATAATCCTCCTCAGCTGTCGTGAGTTTTAAGGTGGAAGCATAGGTGAGTGTGCTGTCTGGTAGTTACACTACTTCAAATATTTTCTCTTACCAAAAACTTGTGTCTGTAATATTTCCACGTTTTCATTCCACGTTGTGGCTTGCACACAGCTCTGATGATACACCACCGACTCTTGCTTTCAACATTTTCAAGTGTTTTGTTTAAATGTTTCCATTTTGTTCCCTTTATACAAAGTCCTGTTCACAACTGGTTGAGGTGAACCATTTTCAAATATGCTCAATTCTTGGTTGTGATGGTTCAGAACTATTTGAACTTCTTTCCTAATGTGAATGTTGTCAATGCCAATTCTGTATTTATATTATTTTAACATTATGCAAGTGAATTTGGGCATAATTCATTTATTCCTTTTTCCTCCTAGTAATACTTGTTATTTTAGAAATAGATTAAAAAAACCAATACAGGGTAGTCCAAGTGGGCCTGATTCCATTAGTGTTTTGCCAGAGCATCCTGTTTTCTTGGTATTTTGATTAAAAAAACTGTGTTGACTGGGGGACAGGGAGGGGAGAAGGTAACAGGGGAAGAACTAGAAGCACAGTGGCTGTTCAGAAATATTTCTTACTCTTTTTTTTTTTTTTTTTTTTTAAAATGTGTGTGTTTTAATTATGCAGGCAATGACTCTAAAGTGGATGGCCTGGTAAATTTTGAGAAACTCAGGATGATTGCCAAAGAAATTCGCCAAGTTGTCCGAATGACATCGGCAAACATGGATCCAGCTGTGATGTTCAGACAAAGGTGTGCAATGGGAAGGGGAGTAGCACTGAAGGGGCCTTGGTGTGGGGGGATCTGGGTCTCTGTGTGCATCAGCGCATTAATATTTCATTGTGTACCTCATCACTGACATCTACCATCAAACCACAACCTTTATCAAATTATGGCAAAACAGTTGATGCTTCCCAGACCTGCTTTAAATGACTAATAAACCAATCTATTATCTTTAAAAACCACAGAAGAATAAATTCTAATTTTAATCATACCTATTTCTGCCAAATAAAATATTAGTGTCAGTAGAGTTCTGAGAGAGGTATAATATTAGGGGGAATAATATTATCTAGGTATGAGAGGTAAAAAGCACCTAAATCACTGATGTATAGATCTGAAATGTTGCTTCAAAACAAACCCTACTGATTACATATTAAATTCAAACTAAATATTTTTTATTTGTTCCAAGCATAGATTGTTCCACCTATGTAATGTTTGATATGTTCAGGATTCAGCAGGTGGAGGGTGTTTTCTCGGCTTATTTTTCTTAGTTTTTCTTTTTATCTTGATGCTGAATATCACCAGGCTTGGTGTTACCAAACTTGCAGAATAAAAGCAACATAACTTCTAATCTGATGCTGATTAACTCCAAATTTTATTTAGTGGAAATGAATTACTTCCTGCATCTGTTTTCTTCCCTCTGGCTGAACTAAAAGCATCACTGGCTCTGTTGTGTCCATACAGGGTCCTGATCCTGTAGGTGCTTATGGGATGGGTGGTGGCCCTGCTCCTTGGACTGTCTACCTCGAACTAATGGGCCAGACAAGACCCCTTGGGGTGCAGTTTGGGTGGGGAGCTGGGGACAAGGTCATGTCTGGTGCTGAATGCCTACATGGCTTCAACTTCAGAAAATGACAAAATACTCTCTGGAGCTGCCCATACCCATATGCACCCCAGCTCTCCCCAGCAGGGGAGAGCTCTCTGAACACCCTGGAGGGAGTAGTGCAAGTAGGAAACACAGTGGACAGTTTCTGGGTGAAGTGTGCTTCATCCACCTGAAATTCCAGTCACCTATGCAGTCGTGACTCTCAGATGTGTGAATTCAATTACATCTGTGCAGTGGAAGGAAAGAGGGCATGCAAGGATGGGGAGATTTGTAAGAGCAGATATTTGGTTCCCTGTGGTATTCCAGTGGTCAGGATTCACAGAGGCTCATCAATCCTGTCTGGTTTTTGTTTGGAAGGCCGGCTATCAGGAAGCTTAATTTTTTTTTTTTATATATACACGTTTAAAGCCAGCCTGGATTGGGCTCTGAGCAGCCTGGTCTAGTGGAAAGTGTCCTTGCCCATGGCAGGGGGTGGAAGGGGATGAGCTTTAAGGTCCCTCCCAACGCAAACCATTCTGTGATTCTGTGACTCTAAAAATGGCCCAGTTGAGGTCTGAGCCAGAAATAACAGATCCTTGTTAATGTTATTTAAAGATGGATTTGTTTCCCAGTGGAGATACACCTTTATACAGTTGGATTGGAATTAGCAAGATTGCATTTTTAGCATAAAATTATATAGTCAATTACTAAGAAGTTGTGATTGCTTTTCAGAAACTTTGGCATTCACAGCTGAAATTAGTCTATAAATAAATTTCGCTGATGGTCCATGCACTTCCTAAGACCTCACGAAGTCTAATAATGAAATAAATTTAATAGTAGTTACCTTTAGTATGTTTTTCAGAATTACAGGACACATTTTAATGGCCGTAATTTAAATTACGTACATTACCATAAACTGTTTAGGCATCTAATATTAGAGATAGTGCCAAAGATTAAAAGAAAATAATTCCATGTTTTCATGTAATTTATATTCATTTTCATTGCCTCTGGTGTTTGATCTATCTGTTTGTGTTATGAAGCACCAAATAAATGCTTTTGAAGATGAAAAAATAACAAGAAAGGATGTGTATTAGTGGTAATGTGGGACTTGCTCACAAGTTCATTACCAATTATAGAGAGTGTCTAGGCTTTCAAGGTGTATTTGGCGTCTGGCTTGTTTTCCAGCCAACAGTCAAGAGAAAACAATATCATAAACTTGAATACTGATAGTGATGATTTCTCATACACTTTCAGCAGGCCTAATGCAAAGAATAAATTATTTTAATCCCATTTTCTGCAATATAAATGAGTTGCACAGTTTTTACTCACTCCATCAAATTTGAATTTGACTTACAGAAAATAAAAGAAATAAATGCAAGTTTGATTTTTTTCAATTCGTAAGTTAAACAAAAAACTGATAGATATTAAAGTGTTTGTCAAGTCTCGCCCTTGCATTCCATGAAAACATTGTGTTATTGTTTGAGAAGAATTTGGCTGTGTAGAGATTTTTTTCTTTTCTGTTCTTTCCTGTCTACATCTTTCTTCCTGACTCTCAACTGTTTTATTTTTTTCCTGTGCTTTTCTGTTCAAATACATGCTTCAATGTATATGGCTCTTGCTTACAGGAAGAAGAGGTGGAGAAGTTTGGGGTAAGTGTAGAGCTGAATGCAACTAAGATAAATAAAGATTACGCAACTCTTAACATACTGCATCCTCCTTGTTAGTGCATGCATCTGAAATACAGCATGCATTTTATTAACCCTACAATACATGTTTTTTTGAAAACAGAGGTAAGGGGTTACAGCCAACATTTTACTGCAGCTATAGGAATTCTGAGTTGCTTTTATGTAGTAGATAAGTTGTTTGAGTTTTGGCTTTGTGCATTAAAAAAAACTCTGCTGTGCAGTTACATTGGAAGGCAAACTATTTTGGGAAGTAAATAAAATAAGTAACTTGCTTTTTAACGTGTTACAGAAAAGTTGAAGCCATTCTGCCTTTTCAACTATAAGGACACTTTGAATTGTGGTAATGATGTAGTAATTTCCTCCCTGAAGTTTGTGTTCAGGCAATCTTCAAAGTATTTAGTTTTAGTATATGTTTAAAATGTATCTCACATTTCCTACACCAAAATCCTCATCGATACCACTGGGAGTGTTGATTGGGCAAGGACTGGATCATGGAATAACTAAAGATGAGTTCTGATGTTGGCCAGGGAAATTCCTGCCTGGCCCAGGGCAGTGATTTTAAGACTGACATTGTAACCGTATTCTGTGTTGTTATGTGTATTTTTGCCCATAAAGTGTTACCTGTGTGCCTTTGCATAGCGGTGGTGGGGACAGTGCCAGGACTTGGGCTGCTCATACTGGCCAGAGCAGGTTTTGATACTGGTCCCTGATACTGGTGTGGATGCCCTTGGCTGGCAGCATTTGGTGCTCAGTAATCAACTGCTCACAAGGCAGTTCATGGGGAGAAATAGCCAGGACCCGTGGAGCCACTGTAATTTCTAACCCTTGGGATTACTGTGAACACAAGGGAATAAGGAAAAATAATTGTTAAAGGAAATACAATTAAATTGCTTTAAAAAGTCCAGTTCAGACTTGAAAGAAAAAAAACTGTGTGTACATAAACAGTAAAAAATTTCTATCATTAAAAATAAACATAATTTCCTGATCATTGTACAACAGCTTTGCCCTTACCCATCAAGAGACGGGAGTGTCCCTGGTTTGAATAGCTGTGAACACTCCATCATGCCTTTTGCTGCTCCTTGCCTCCAATAGCATTTCTTTTTTATTTAATTAAGCTATAAATTGCTGACAGTTTTTAAGGTTATATTTTCTCTCAGAATGATTTTTTTAACATACTTGAAAATATTGTAGTCAGCAGTTTTCCAACTTTTTTTTTTTAAGCTAAGTGTACTTGATTCCTTGGATTTTCTCTAACAACATGTTTCATTCTGACTCCTTTGGCCATTATAGCTCTTCTGTGCTTGATATTGTTTATTCTGCCACTTGTGATTCGGTAAACACACAAGATCTTGATAAATGTCTTCATGTAGCTTTAAAAATATTCATCTGAATGTTTAAAAATCCCCACACAAACCCAGCTTTGAACAACTTCTTTGAAAGTTTCCATTAGAATTTGCATGTGACTTACACTGTGATCTCCATTTATTTCAAAATGCATCAGAACTGAACTTTGGCAATTGAAACAGAAGTGATTCTGTTTGAACTATATCCAGATCAGTTATTCAGTCACTCTTTCACTGCAAATAGGAGTGACTGTCAGGGAGAGTAACGCATGTTCTTTAACAGTTACAGGATTGTTTATTTTTGCTTCAGTTACTGATAGAGTTGAGAGCTCAAAATTAGGAGTATTGAGGAGCATCCTCTTTCACAGATGCAAGTCTGTACAAGTCTGGGTATATGTGTATCATCACTGCCTTCCTCACCTTTCTTGGGATATGTTTTTTAATGAGCTGCTCTTCTGTGGATGTTCTTAGTTAATTGAAGAAAGAAGTTAAGTGCGTAATCAAATGCACTTTGTACGTTTAACATAATTTGCCACTTGTTTAACCATTACGAGAAGCTCAATTTTCTACGAGAATTGCAGTGGTCACTCACTTCTGTGCTCAGCTAAGTGCAGGAAGTTTCTGTGTAAGGCTGATGCACACAGTGGGTACCCAGTTTCTTAAACCAACAAGTTACCAAGTTTGTCCACTTTTAGAATCTACAGTTGAATTCATAGAGCTGTAAAGGTTGGAAAAGATCTCTGAGATCACGAAGTCCAACCATCAACCCAACATCATCATCATGCTCACCACTAAACCATGTCCTCAAGTGCCTTATAAATGTGTGTTTTTGAACACTTCCAGTGATGGGTGACCCCACCACTACCCTGGGCAGCCTATTCCAGGGCTTGACAACCCTTTCTATGAAGAAGTTTTTCCTAATGTCCGATTTAAGCCTCTCTTGGCACAACTTGAGGCCATTTCCTCTTGTCAGCTGTGGGTCTTGCAGCACAAGCCTGTGCTTTGTTAGCGGAGCTAAATGGGTTCCATACGCAGGACTGCTCCTTGTTCTTCCCAGCTCCACATTTCTATGTGCAGTCCTGTTCTAGACTCAAATCGCTGCTCTCAATTTACCCAAATATGTTAAGACAAGTGTTGTTTTAATGCTGTTCATCTTCTTTAACTCATTTGCATCAGCATGCACTAGCCCTAACTGAAGATTATTGGTATTAATCTGCTTTGGCCTGTGCTACTGTAGCTCTTCGTTGCTGTTGAGAACTGAACCTTTACTGCTTTGATCTTTTCTCTTGTAGGTCTCTGAGCCAGGGCAGCATGAACTCGAACATGCTGGATGTACAAGGAGGTGCTCACAAGAAACGTGCCCGCCGCAGCTCACTCCTGAATGCCAAGAAGCTCTATGAGGATGCCCAGATGGCAAGGAAGGTGAAGCAGTACCTGTCCAACCTCAGTGTAGAGACAGACGAAGAAAAGATCCAGATATTGTCACTTCAGTGTGAGCCTGCATACAGCACTTGTAAGTACAAGTGAGCTAGAACAGCAGCATGATCCATGGCATTTGTAAAAAATGTTGTTCCTTCTCTAGAAATACTTTTAAACTTTTCCTCTGTGGAGAAAATACTGTAGTAAGTGCTGTTTTGTCAGTTCATGTACTGAGAGCTTCAGCAAGACAGCATGTGTGTTCAGGTTTTGGTTGAGCTCAGAAAACGTCTGTGATGTTTTTTATTTTGACCTTTATTTCCTAAAGCTGTGTGTCTTTCCATCAGTCTGGCAGGAAATTCAATAGTGCATCAGCTCTGTTGGTGCTCCACTGTCCTTGCACAGAATTAGGAAGGATAAAAGTGGTGTTTACCCTATGAACAGCAAGAAATGAAAAGAGACAAAATCAATATAGAAACTGCAATGGATTACACCTTAGAATAAATGAAGATTGTTGAGAAGGAGAAGTTAGGTCAATATTGACTGATGAGTTTGACGTGGCTTGACAGTCAAAAATTGAGGACTACAGCAGGACAGCTCTCATAATTTGAGCTCTTTGTCAAACAAACTGTTGTCTGACCTGCTGTCTTACACAGTTCAGTAAATTCTTATTTAGAAATGAGAAATTATAACTGCATTTTATTTAGGTACTCTAGCAGTTTTCACTTTTTTGAAGGGCAGATTTGTTTCAAAAAAGGTGAGTGACAACCAAGCTAAGCAAAATAATGATTCCTGCTTGTCTTTTGTCCAAATATAGCCCTTTAAGGCTTTTTTTGTCTTCAAATACTGTTTTGTCTCTGATGAGGTAAGTTCAAAGCATGACTCGGAGATGGCATCTTGAAGATAAAATTTTAAGTCCTTGCTGCTATCCAGTATTAAGAATGCAAATCCTTGTTATTCCCTAAGTTGCCTTCTTATGCAAATTTTCTTTTAGCATTTACTTTTAAATAGCACTGAAGCAGGAAATCTGGAAATGGCCATCTTTAACTCCCTTTTGAAAATGTTAAATTCTCTGTGTTTGAACTCTTGAGAGGTGATTTATGTGCAATTGTAACAGGTACCAGGCTGAAGAGGCAAACATAAATGTTATCAGGTTGTTTTTTAGTTGTTTTAAATAAATAAATTAAAATCTTATTTGCACAGTGCTAGCCAAAGATATTTGGAAGTGAAAATAGGGAATATACACTGACTGTTCTATTTCATGTAGTTAAGCAAATCAAGACCTTATTTTCTTAAACATCAGAAAGGAAAATGAAGTTTAAGTGGCTATAGAAATAATATATAGTAGGTTGGCATATTATTAAAAGTACCTTTTTTAAAAACTAGTGAAAAAGCCCTAAACACCAAAACGCACAGGTGGTAGATCCAGTTGAGATTATACTCGTTGCAGAGCTGGGAGAAGAATGGAGGAGTGTTGTGAAGCATGAGGGCGCTGCCAGCCCCTTGTGCTTTTAAATCTGGTCCCAGGGATGCTCCTCCCCACTTGCTTGGATTACCCACATTCAGGGATTCAGCTCCTCCATTTCTTACCTCAGTAATAAACCTCTGGCCTTGCTTGTGGAAGGAATGAGGAGCAGTGACACTGCAATCCAGAGTTTTCCAACAGAATATAAGGAGAAATCAGATGGCCTGAATTGCTGTGTGATTAAAGCAGAAGCTGAAGCAGTGCCCTGTGCTGTAAATCGCTTGTGCCACCTAGTGAAATGTTTGATGCCAGTTGCAAAACTGATGCCTTAAGAGGCCACCTGGAAACAGAGACTAGACAGGAGTAAGGGAATAACAGAGGTATTTATTTGAAAGGCCTTCAAAGGTACGCCCTGGGGAGCCTGAAGCTATTCTCAAAATGGACCCCAAGATGGATGACAGGTCACGAGTTCTTCACCCTTTTATAGGTTTGGTTCATTTGCATAGCAGGGTTAATTCTCCAATTAAAGCTTCAGTTTTCCCCTCAGCTTACCCCCCCTTTGCGGCTCTTTGGTTTTACTTTTGGCCTAGGACAGTCTTGGTGTCCTTGGAAAGCAGGGCCAGAGAGGCTTTGTTATCTCTACCTAGCATGAGAGAGCAGAAATTAACAGGCTACAAGAAACTTCTGAGTCACACACCAAGCAGTGCAGGATTTGAAAAATATGGAAGTTAAAACCTAAGGCATCAAAACCACCTGATTTTGAAGGAAGATGCTGTTATGCAATTGCACCTTGCATGCAAGGGATTAAAATACAGGCTTGTGGTAGAAATAAATAACGTTTTTTTTGATCATTTGATTAAGTACCTCTATGGCACTTTCAAGAATTTAGGGCTTTTTTTAAAGCTATTCCACACATCATCTTCAGTGTGATGAGATTGTAGTGTTTGGACTAGAAATGGTTTCAAATACAATTTATCTTCTTTATACAGTGGTTCCTTTGTCTGGATGGTTGTGCTGCAATAATCCTGCAATTCAAAGTGCTAGATATTTATATGCAGTTTTTCCCTAACAGTGACAAAGAATTTAAGTGAGAGAAGAGGAGGGAAATCCTCCGAAATGTCTCCAGTGCCCATGAGATCAATTGGCCAAACCACAAAAGCCCATCAGCATCAACAAAACCGAATGAGTCAAGTTCTTCAGGTCCCAACTGTGAATTTGTACCCCAGCAGGAAAAAGGGACTGACAAAGGATCATGTCACATTCAGTGAGTATCTTCAGTTCACCTGGCTGGGGAGGTTTAAAGATGGGAGTAAACAAGAGGGAGGAGCTCTTTTGTAGCTGGGTGGTTTATGCGAGATACCATTGTACTTCATTAATTTATTTTAAAACAGCTGGTGCATATTGCTGTGTTTTAAAAGAGCATGCTGTCTACCTAGTAATTTGCACAGCCTTTAATAACTTTCCTTAAAACAGTTAAGGTACAGATGAGGTGCTGTCTCCAAATACGCTTTTGTTTCATGAAGTCTAATATATTTGGGTGAAATCATTGAAACAAATCACAGACATTTAATATTTTAGCCTCTGGGATACCATTTTAACAACATTATGGTCAAATGGAGCAACATATATTATTAGTTGCTCCTAGTGAACTTTTTTTTTTTTTTGTCTCTGAAATTGCTAGTTGTAAAGCAGTATATTCTGTATTAAAAAGCTTTTTTCCTATTTACGTAACTGTTGTATCATTTGAAAGCTACAGTTTTGGGTTATTAAATAAAGTTAGCTGCAGTCAATAACTGATATGAAACTATTTTGTAGTATATTGGGCATCAACATAATTTAAAATAGCTTCAGAAAACAGTATATTACAGCATATAGAATACTGTTTCCAGTTAGTATTTATTTCAGTTCTCCTCTGAAAAGCCTGTGCAGTTTGGTAAGTTCCAGAAACTTTTCTCGGAGGTGTTTCTTCATTCCTGTGTGGTGGTCCATGCTGATCTAACAAGTTATTGAGAACTTGAAATAACTCCTCAGCACTGTGTCCTCTGCAGGATGGTCTAATAGTGAGTAAGAAACACCAAACCATGTGTGGAACACTGGTTTTGCTAAACTGGCCAAGCTGTGGGTAGTTCCCATGAGTGTTGATTTGAGAGCTCCTGCTTGTGAAGATCTTGAACTGACCTGTTGGCTCTGACACACATGGTTTTTAACACAGTCGCAACAATGCCATGGGCAAGGATTTCCTTCAAGCTTTATACTGCACACATATTTTTTTTTTTTTTAAATTTTTTTATTTTACACAGTCCTGCAGTGGTTCCTGTTGGGATGTAGTTGTTTCAACACACTGCAGATGAGCAGCCAGCAGTAGCAGTGGCTGCAGCTGAACTGATCTAAATTTAAATGGAGACTGCCTCCACATGCAGAATTCTCTGAGCATCTGCTCCTCTCTTTGCTGAGCAGTTTAAACAGAAATCAGTAACTCAAAAGAAGAATAATATGCAGTAACTGATCCCATTGTTTACTTAGGTACAGGCTCTCCACAGAAGTCTTTAAGCTTGTCTGAGGAAGTAAGTAGTAAGAAACAAACAGATGACACTACGTCCATGGCATCTTCCTTGCACTCCAGCCCACCTGCTTCTCCTCAGGGCTCCCCACGCAAAGGTATGTGTGTGTGGCAGCATCAGTCCTAGGAACTGGAGCCTAAACCAGGGTGAGCAGTGGCAGGAATATTTGTTGGTAATGACATGTAAGAGAAATAGTAGTTTAGAATATTCATGTCAAGAGTAGAATCACGTCTTTCTATGAAGAGACGTGATTTTCCAATGTATTTGTATATTTTGGACCTTTATGTCACTTAGTATTTAATAAAAGGGAACAATTGTTTTCTTGAAATACTGCCTAAATGTTTTTGGCAGAATTCCCAATAGATCTGAAGTGCTGACACCTGCCATCATGCCAGTTCAGATTTAGGTGGCCATTTAAATAAATGGGATTCACAAACCTGGGGATTTCTTGAAGATGACAGTGTTGGACAGAAACTGCAGCTATTGAGACAACTTTTGGTCTTGCCCAAGGTAGCTGGAATACCAGGTGATTACATAGGGCTGGAGATAGAATGGTGTCATAATTCTCCAGGACAGGTGGTTTAGGTTGCTGCAGAAGTAGTGGATCCATCTAAATCCTCGAGTCGCTGTTCATATTTTTTATTCTTGTGCACAGGGCTTTGTATACATCCCTGTCTCTCATGATGCCCTGAGAATCCCTTTATTTTTGATGTCTTCATCTTAAAAGATCTGCATCACTTCATCATTAGTCAACCTTGGATGGGAATTCATTTGAAATCTCTTAACACCACTCAGTAGCCAGCCCGGGTGGTCGGTGTTGGATGTTGTAAGGCCTCTCTCCCTCCCTTCTGTGCTTTGACTCACTGACAGCCCAAAGCCACCGCGTTGGCTTGGCGTGGCATGGCACGGTGACCTGCTGCATCTTCTCACGCTTCTCAGTGGGAGATCAGGCTGGTCTGTCCACTTCTGCCTTCACAAGATCATGTTTTCTTTAGGAGAATGCCACTTATTTTACTTAAACACAGCATATGTATAAAAAGCTTAAATACTTGGGTTGCTGAACCTTGCTCCACTGAGACTTCTGAGCATCGCTTATAAATATGTTATTTTTGTTAACTTTTATCTGGTTCTTTGAAAATAGTGTTTGTTTCTCTGGGATTATTTCATTAATTCAATTTGCTTTCAGCATATTTTTAGCACTGATCTCATTTGATTGAGGTGATCTGTACTTTGTTGTATGTGTTGTGCTAACAGCTCATTGATCTAAAATTAGGTGCTTCACAGACAGCTGAAAGACATAATTTTGGGCATGAACACGTTCCACTAGATCTTTGATTTCATTTTTTTTTGAGCTATACCCAAGTGGTATACAAATAGGATTGAAGAAAAAAGGGCCTAAAATTAGGATGTTATTTTTGTTGTTATTTATCTCATCATCTATCAACATCTGTCTGTGTCTACTTCATTGTAGTTGGCAACATCCAAAGGTCGGATAACTGCAGTCAGATGAATCTCTCTGGCTCTTCCTCATCACTGGCCAGTGAAACCAGCAACAAGAACAGTGGACAGCGCAGCTATGGAATAGGTGGGGCTTATTTACAAAAGCAAATTCGGATGATTTGCCAAGCTGGAGACAGTTCTGAGAAAAGTGCAAAGGTGGCCAGAGAGAAAGAGAGTAGAAAGGCAGAAGCTGAGCATGAGCCCACAAAAATAAAGGGATTCCGCTTTAGAAGACTTAGGGAAAGAAGCTTCTCCAGGGAAAGAACAGCTTTTACTGCAAAAAGGGAAGCAGAGCCCACTGAAGTCTTAGAAAGCAGCGAAAACCAAAAGGACAAGGACATTGATACTCTGAGTACAGCAAGTATCTATAGCAACAGCAGTGTGTACGCATCGTACTGCCTATGCACAAGGCCTAGAAGAAGGAGGAAGACTATATAATGTATTTTTAGAAGAAAGACTGATGCCTGTGTTGTGTCAGATATCCTGAGTTTATCTAAGTTATTTCAGCATTATCCATTTACCTGTTTAAGGTGTTTAATGTGCTTCCCTTCCAGATATTTGTGTCAGTTCTTTATAGCTAATCACCCTTACAGTGCAGTGAAGACAATAATGTGAAGTTTAGAAAATCAAGGAACAGGTACAGTGTCAGTTCAGTTACTTAGTGTGTCACAAATGCCAATGAAACAGTAAGTTCTGCAACATTTGTTAATTATCGCAGTCCCTGATATGGTGTAAATGCTCACGTCCAGCACTGGTGTATATTCCACTGGTCACATCTTCTTCTGACCTTTTCAGCCTAGCAAATACTTACATTTATTCTGTTCATATGCATGTGTTGTTATTTTATGGCTCAGCTTTCAGATAGTGTTAATTTCTTTAATGAAGAGGAGCCCCTTTGTTCTCCAGATAGTCGAAGTTCTTGAAGAACGGTGTCTTCACATTAAGGAACACTGTGAGGACATTTCTTACTGCAGTGCAGTAAATTTAAAGAGTCTCTTAAAAATGTAAAGAACATGAAATACTAGTTATTGCCAAAGGAAACTGAAATTTAATCTTAAAAAGGCTGCTCTTAAGTACATTTTAAGATTCAGATCTGTAGTTTGATAATATTGCTATTTACTGCTCATAGTTGCTCTTAAAATCTTACAGCAATAATCAAAGTTAAGCTGTGAAATCTCAAATTATGAGCTTTATGCTCAGTGGCTGTATGCCAGTATCTCCACCTGCCATAGTGTATCATCTCTGTATTGTTCATGCACTTAAGGGCATCGGTTTTCTGTATTAGGTTGTGTGTATCCCTGGCATGGCTTTTACACTGCCTTGTCATTTCACTTCTTTACCTAATCAATGTAAATATGTGGCAGTCCAACTAAAAGGCATATGTGCAGAAATCTAGGAAAAAAAAGCTTGGGTGAGGTGTTGGATATATAGGGGCGTATACCTTATTTGTGTCTGAAAGAAGTTACTTGAGGGTAAGCCCAGCAGGAAAAATTGCATTACACATTTTGCTGTGAATCTGGTGGGGTCTTCAGCTGTTCCCCTTCTGTGGGAACAACGCTGGAGTCTGGTCCAGCTCCTGCCAAGGTTGTACTTCCTCCTTTGCTTTCTTCTCTGTTGGTTTTGGAGCAGATAATAAAACTGAAATGGACCATATGGCTAATTCCTGAGTGCTAATAGCTGGCTTTTACCTTAGTCATCATCTCCTTCTCCACTGCCAGGATCTTTTTTTGAGTCTTGCATGGCAGTATGGCAGAGGGATAGTGGGAAGTATGCTGCATTTATGCTGAAGGAGTCAGAGCACTTGCAGAATTGGAACGACCTGATCTGCCCACGCAGTACTGATGCAGTAGGCTGCTGATTCTGGTTGTGTAGGTTAAAGCTGCTGCTCTGGAGAGTAGTGGAGTTGCAGGTGGCTTATTGGTGTCCCTGGACTTGCATTAATTAATCAGTGCTAGATGCTGATAGATGCTAAAAGCTTTAGTACCTACCCTAAAATCCTCAGTGGACTGATTGTATGCAAACAGGGTTTGGTTGTTTTTCTTCTAAATATCCTTGCTGTAATATGTGTGTCAATACTTCACTGTTATATGTTGATCAAGACATTCTCCTCTTCTCTGCTGTCCTTAGGCTATGCCCTCATACCTTCCACTAAATCTGACAACTTCTCGGACTCCAGTCACAGTGAGATTTCATCCCGGTCCAGCATCGTGAGCAACTGCTCTGTGGACTCCATGTCAGCAGCACTGCAGGACGAGAGGAGTTTGTCCCAGTCCCTCATTGTGGTGGATTCAGGCGGGGCAGAGAGAAAGGAGCATCCTCAGGCATTGACAGATTACGGCCAGCCCTGCCCCGGGTAAGGTGCAGCTGATTCTGTTTGGGCTTGGTGTCCTGGTGTCAAGAAGGGGTAAGGAAGCTTTGGCCCGGACACAGTTGTGCAGTCCACTGTGGTTATTAAGCTTTTTCTGGAAGCTGGGGGACTGGCTGCTCTGTGTGAGGCTGTTTCCATAAGACGCTTACAGTATTACTTAGGGAGACAACAGCTTGTTCCTATTGGTGGGGTTTGGCTGGATATTTCTTGCAGGAGACTGGAAGTATGTTTAAAAGCCAGGATGATACTTAGCAAATTAGTGCCATGGTGAGAGACAGCAAAAGAACAACACAGTATGATCAATTCTCTCCGAGTCAGCAATGCCAGTCACTTAACATGCTCTAATGTGATATTTAAAGATTTTTCTAATTATCATTTGTTGCTTAGGCAGACTGGAAGCTTTCTGCCACTGTCTTCCTGACACTTTCCACACAAGAGCTCTTGTTACTTTGGTGCAATGAGAAACTTGTGCTGAAATGATGCTTTGAGCTGGAAGTTTTTGGATTTTTCTTTCTAGATGTAGCACCTTGATCCATATGTATGGATGTAATATGTCTTAATATATCTTGGGATAGCATTGTCTGTCCTCAGATGTCATGGATTCAACTAAATGAGAGATGCTCCTTACATTTCTAATTTTTCCAGCACATGGAATCACAGAATGCTTTGGGTTGAAAGGGACCTTAAAGATCATCTTAATCCAACCCCCATTCTCTGGTCAGGGCTCAGGGTGCTTCCAACCCCATCCAGCTTGGTCTTGAACACTACCAGGGATGGAAAGAAATGAGTAATTCAATTTTATTTCTTAGGGTTGAAATGGGAATTTAAAGATGTGCTTCATCAAAGAAAATAATTCCCTTTTCTAGAAGGCATAACACACACTGAGTTCATGTTCTGTGGTTGTTCCTTTATTCCTTAGTTTCAATGGGTTGCAAGGGAAGAAAGTGGATTTTATCCTAGAACTTACAAAATAGAAAAGGAAGGAAAAAAAATTGCTTGCACATATCTAAGAAACATTCCTTGATTTCACAATGTGTCAGTAAACTGCTGAGGGAGGGTGTAGAATTTTAATGTTGTGCTGCCCATGCGTTTGTTAACACGCCCAGAAATAGTTGGGAGACTTGAATAATGTCTAGTGATCCTATCTTCTGTATTCTAAATTCATACAAACCTGACTTTATTTTCCCCCCCTTAATTATACATTTAGAGTGATTAGAGCTTTCAGCGACATTTATTTAAAAAAGAAATTTTGGACTTTACTTTTCAGAATCTGTCCCTCCATATTGTTCCCACAAATGTTATTTATGCCCTATATTTCCAAATGTTCTTGAAATTCAGCTGCTTCCACTCTGTCTGAACAACTTGATGTTTCTGCCAGTGAAGGGGTTGGATTTTATTCTAAATATTTATTTTGGTTTTAGTTTATAAATGTAAAGAAAAAAGTGGTAGCAGACTAAATATAAGAGGTAATTTACTCTGCTTTCTGTCAGGCACTGTTGCTCTCAGTGGTAGAGAAGAGCTTTTGGGGGCCAGATTTATAGATCTGCAGTGCAGCCTGGAAATGCATGTTGCAAACTTGTTATTACTTGGGAATAACTTCGTTGCTGCTTCGTGCAGTAATGAGTTTGAAGTAACAGTGTCTTGTCAGTGCTCCCCTGTACCTTGACCTTGCTGCTCAGCCGATACAAACCCAGAGTACAGCTCTGAGTACGTCACTCTTACTGTAAAAGCTTACAAGTGTTTTCTTCCCAATTTCTGTTGTTTTCCAATGTAGCTGGTCCATCACTAGGCCTGCTCTGATCAGAGGGATGGCATTCACATCTTCCATGAGCAGCGAGGAGATCTCCCATGAGCACATCACGGTAGAGGCAGCAGACAGCGGCCGGGGAAGCTGGACTTCATGCTCAAGTAGTTCTCATGACAATTTCCAGAATATCCCAAACCAGAAGAGCTGGGATCTCCTCAATTCTTACCGTCACACCCAGCTGGATGGACCTATAGCTGAAGTGGACCCCACAAACTGCTACTCTGAGGAGGGTTATTTGTATTCCGAAGCCTTTTCCAAAGCCAACAGGCAGTCGAAAGCCAGCATGGAGCTTGATCAGTCTCGGCAGAGCTGGGCGTCCTCCAGCTCCCTGTCAGACACCTATGAGACAAACTATGGGACAATTAAGCGGAGGGGGCTGGAGAACTCCACAGCAGAGCAGACGGAGGTTTTGGACTCTAAACCAGGCGCTGATACAACTTACAAAACTGTTACTTCGAGTACAGAAAAAGGCCTGATAGGTAAGCCAAGCCAACAGCTCACGGAAGCTGCTACATCTGTTTTTCATTTTGATATTAAGTTGTTAAGAAATGACATCAGCAGGTCTGGGGCTGCCTGGCATGTTGAATTCAGCTTCATTCGTGGTTGTAATCAGAGCACTACACAGTGTGTTTTCAAGCCACCTTCTTTTGCATTAGGAATATCAAGATAATAAACAAGTGCACTTCCCCATCACTTCATGGGTCTGCAGGAAAACTCTATTCAGGAAAATGTCAAGCAGTTCTTCTCTGTAGTATGGTATTTTGTTTTTTTGAATGATTGTGGAGGTGTACTCATCACTGTAAATGTTCCTCTGACAAGGATCAATGATCCCATGCTCCTTAAAAAGACTTCCCAGGAATCCAGAGGGAAGAGCATGACTGCAGAGTGGTGTGGAGCTCACCTGCCTCTGTAGGGCTGGGGCTCCTTTCATCTGCAGGGCTTTGGTCTCTGAAAGCTCAATGGCAAAGCAGATTCCTTTCCTGTCTTTGCTATTTTAAGGTCCCATTTATTTGATTATACAGCTGCAGTTTGGCTACTTACGAAAGGAGAAAAAATTAAAAATGTTCTTTCCAATACACGTAGTTCTATCAGGCAAGATGTTCTTCCCCTGTCCTAGTGAGTTCAGTAGCCAAAATTAAAAGAACTTGGTTAGCAGCAAGATAAAACATGGAATGCAAAGCTTTCTAAGACTGTGAGGCAAGGGTGCAGCTGAAATGCAATTTAATTACAGAGTGGATTGCTGGAGGGGTTTATGTTATCAAAGGTAATTGCCTGAATAAACATTGCACATAGGGCAGAGGTCTTGGACTGTGTTCCTCCTTCTTGGCGTTGGAAAAGAAATCATGGTGGAGCCTTGCAGAAAATTTGCTCCCAGGTCATTGCTGTGCCTGTGCTCTGCCCTCCCAGCCTTTCAGAGGTGTTCATGAGCATCTGAGCTGTATTAGGAGATAGCAGGTTCACTGGTCAGTACATGCTGTCCTTGCTGACAGCACTTGCCCTTCCTTTTAATTCTTTTTCCATTCTGCACCATGTGGCTGTGAGAAGCAGTCAGAAAGTGCTGGAGTAGGGCATGTGTATGTCTGCTCAAGGAAAGATCTGATATGGGTGGATATAATTCCAGGTTTGCAAATGCAAATCCATTAGCTGTTCACCATCACACAGTATGCCAAAGATATCTTCACTTTATTTCACTGTTAGTAAAATACTACGAATTGGAGCTTGACAAAGGAGCACATTATTCTTGCATTACTACAGTAGACTAAAGGTTAGCTCTAGTGAGCCTGAAGCTTTCTCCTTTGAAGGAGAACCATACCCACCCTCATCATTCCTCCTGCAAATCCAACAAAGAGTGAAGGTGAGGTGAGGATCCAGCCCTTCCCCATCCCTCCAGGGAAGAGCAAACCCTCTTCACTTCTGCTTTCTCACAGAGACCTCATACAGTGCTAGCTAAATGAAAATAAATCTTGTAATTCAACAGAATAAATCTCTGCCTGTACCCACGTGTATCTGCTAAACCCCAGACTTGACTGCATTTGGTTTTGGTTGTTTTACTGTCAGCCCAAGCATGAGCTGAGGTTGTCAAGTATGAACCAGCTTGTGTTCCTGATACCCAAAACCTGGAATCTCGCAAGTCTACAACACAAAAAGAAATACTGTGTTATTTTTCATCCCTTCACATTCTTCTGAGATAAGAGACTATTACATTTGCTGAAATAAATGAAACTAATGAACATGCACTGTTTAAAATGGATCCACGGGAAGAATGCAAATTCGCTTAACTAACAGATTAAAAAAAATTACCCTGGCTTTGAAACTCTCCTGTTGCAACATGTCCATGGAAAAAAGCCCAATTTAACATGCACATGAGCCCCAGACCTGGGGTGGGAGGGAGGGGAGGCAGCCTAAGAAGAGCTAAATTTTGGGTTGAGAGCCTCTGTGATTTGAACTGCTGCTGAACAGGGCAGGAAGGGAGAAGATGAATTATGTAGCAAATACATTGCAAATAAAAAATATTGATTGTAGCCTTTTCATGACTGCACAAGGTGTAATGCAGCTGTTCCAAAGGCTGTTCCAATGACTTTCTAGTTTTTTCTCACTTGTAAACAGAGAACATAGTTTAAGATAAGGGTATGAAAGAAAACAAAACAAAAACCAAAGGAAAAAAGTAAGAAATCAAAAGTATGGATGTGATAAGCCATTATTCACTCTGTGAAAATGTAAAATAATTAACGCAGGCTCAATACACAGTCTGCCTCATAGAATCAGTTTAACGTGTTGCTATTGTTTTTCTTCCTATAGCATAGCTGGATCGTTTTGTGTCTTTATACACATCAGCTGATACGGTGATGTTTTATTATAATGAGTTTATGTTAAGCCACTGACCTCTTTTGGGTGATGAAGTGGATGTTGGAAGTCAACCAGCAGTTCTTGCTGCGCAAAGTAACTCTCAGCTGGTTGCCTTAATTCCTTCTGTTTCCGTTTCCCAGCCTGTAGCAGTGGCAGCAGACTTGGCTGTGCTGGCTCTCCATCCAGCTGGAGTGCTCCAGAGCATCCCCTGGTGCAGCAGGGGCACAGGAATAGAGTCTGTAATAAAAGGTGTTAATTGCAGTCTGAATGCAGACAAGCTTAGAGTCCTCTTTCCACTCAACTGGCATCTCAGCTAAGGAGTTCATGGGTTCTCTTGCTACTCTGACTTCTTAAAATAAATAGAAAGCAGAAATAAAGGCATAAATACCTGCTGCTGTTGTTATAACCAATGTTTCTGCATTGGCGTTTTGTTATCAGTTTCTGTTTTGCCATTGTAACATTTCATGATTTTTTAACATTTTGTTTCCTTTGTTTTTCTTCTTTAACATTTCCATTGCTTATTTCTTGTGCCCAGTGTACTGTGTCACCTCACCTAAGAAGGACGATAGGTATAGGGAGCCACCGCCCACCCCTCCGGGATATATGGGGATTTCTTTAGCGGACATAAAGGAAGGATCGCCCCACCACCCACACCTCAAACCTCCAGACTATAGTGTGGCAGTGCAGAGGTCAAAGATGCTGCACAGTGACCTCTCTAGACTTCCATCAGCTGCTCTCGGTAGTGACCCGGTGGCCCATGTCTCCTCGAGGATGCCTCAGTGGCACGGCCGGCAGCCGTCCAGCCCCAGAGTAGCAGAGTTGCCTGACGCAGATAGTGAAGAGGATGGTAGGTGAACACCTGGCTTGGGAGTGGGGCTATGCAGGGTGAACTTCGCAGCTGTGTTCTGGGCTTTCTCTTGGGTCATTCTTGGAGATTAAAAGCTGATTAATCTCTAAATACACAGTTTTGTTTGTATGACTGTATGCACACACATGGCTGTGTATGTCATGCATAGCTGTGTGCACGTACATACACGTTTAAAGCAAAGAAGAATGCCTTCCCCTTAGAAAAAGCATGTTGGCACCAAACAGGCTCAAATTATATGTAAATAAACATACAAAAATATATGTCACAAGATCTCCTAAAGTACAACTGAGACACTTAGGAGCATGTAGGTTTTTTTTTTTTTCTTTAAAATCTGTCCCCTCTCAGACAGTGATGGGACACTGACAGGTGACAGGTGGAAAAACTCCAGCCTCCCTGAGTTAACTGGTGTTCCAGTGCTTTGGCTGGCATCAGGGTGATGGTCTAAAATGAGTGATTTGGATTTGGTGAACTCATTTGATTTGTATTCAGGTGTGCTGGCATTGACCTGCCTTATGCCTCAACAGATATTTTTGTAGATTGAGTTTCAAAATAGTGACCTTCTGTTCTTCTGGAGAGTGCATTTGATGAAACGAGTGTTCTCTGCCTAACTTGCCCTGACAGTGTCTCTTCCACTTCATTTTTCATTATCTTGTTTGAAGCAACAGCCAGTGGTGCCAAGCATGGCATCTGTGGGGTGACCAAAATATGAGAGGATTTTCCAATAAGGACTGCTCTTATATTGTGTCAAAACTAACTTCAGGTCAGGGGAATTTCTACTTAATTGTTTATCTGCTGATTTGCTTTTAATTTCTATGCACCGATGTGATCTTCTGTACCCTTCGCTGGTGAACTTGTTTTTTATTAGAATGTTGTGATCATTTCCTTTCATTTCAGTCTGATTTAAAATGAGCCTGTATTTAGATTAAAACAATTTCTGATGCAAAATGATTGTATCTTGGCCCTTTAAAATATTTAAGCAGTATTTAACATATATATTAGTACTACAGTTTAAACTTAGAGTAAACATAAAATTGCCTGGAATTAATTGTTGTGTTTTTGATGTAAAAATAAGGAAGTCATTGCTTCAAACATTTTTAATCCAAATTTTTCTAAGCTAAATTTAACTGTACACTTTTGGAGACACCTATTTTACTATTTTTGAAGCGCTTGGTTAATTTTATTTGGGATAAAATGCTCACTGCATGGAAATTTGCAGGCTTTTTTCCCAAATCCATAGCTTTTGGCATACTGGGAAACTGCATGCTGATAATTTTTGGAGGATCTGGGATTTTCTGTTTTGCAATATGTCTTTATTGTATGACCATCATACCTCAGACTGCAGAAGCTGTGGATGCCCCATCCCTGGAAGTGCACAAGTCTAGGCTGGATGGGGCTTGGAGCAACCTGGATGGTGTCTCTGCCTATGGCATGGAGTTGGAACAAGATCCTTTATAAAGTCCCTTCCAACCCAAACCATTCTGTGATTCCTTGAGGTTATGATAAATGGTGGTATGGAATGTGTAGTGATCAATGATAAAGACAGCGAAAACGCTGCTGAAGGGGTGCAGTTGGCATGGACCCACTGTGATCACCTCAATAGGTGCTGGTTTGTGCCCTATGTGCCCGAGGTGGGGACTGGTGGAATAACTGCCTGTTTCTTTGTCTTGTTTTGCAGAAGATGAACAAGTATCAGCAGTTTAACCCTTGGGCTATTTATATAAACCACTCACAACACAAGGGATGTGGGAAAAGGACTCATGGTTCTGTTAGCGACTGCTGACAACTTGCTGCTACTGACCTCAGACCTTGCCTCTGTCACAGACGAGATGGAATGGGTTGGATCACCTCTCTACATCTTCCTTCACTCTGCCACCACCACCTGAGAAGCTACTTTTGCCTGTGAAATAGCAAATCCTGTTCAAGGAATGTGCTGACTGCCTGGATACCAATATGGGTACCCAGAGATGGACTGAGCTTCGTGCATTGGGGAGGACCAGTTGTCACCACCACTTGAAACTTGGGAGCATTTTTCTGTATGATACCATGTAATCCTTTGGTAGTTTCCATTGTCGTTATTTTCTACATGACGGTTAGAAGTCTGAGTGTTATTTTATGAACTTAAAAAAAAAAATTATATCAAAATATCAGCAAAAGCGAAGGACGTTGCTGAAGTATCTGAAAATAACTTATTAATTTAATTTTTTTAATGGGAGTTTCATTTATGTGCGTTGGGAGTGCTCTGGTTGGCTAATAGAAATGTTTAGTCAATGTGACAGTAAATTAGGTACACATCAACTGTTGTGCTCTCGAAATAAACACAAAGTTTTTTGTGTTTTGTAGATTTTAGAGTGGGTTTAGATTTAATATGCATAGAGCCCAAAGCCCTGCAGAGCAGTGTGTGTCAAGCCAGCACTCCTGCTGCTCCCCTCCTACATGGACACAGCAGAAACCCACTGTCCAAGGATTTTTAGAAATTTTTTTAGCTGCCAGCCAACTAAGGCAACAGTTGGTGCTCTTCTCTCTTAAGGAATGTTTGAAATGTGGAAGCTGTAGCTTACAGGGAGCATTTGGGGAGATCTGAAGCTTTCCCAAAAGAGTTTTAACCAGGTTTTGCCCTGCAGAGTTCAACATGCAAAGCATGTTTTAAAACTCAAAACTCAGCTGTGTGTTGTGGTTTTTAAGATCATCCCACATGTCCTGGCCTTTTCCCAGAGTTGCACAGGATTTAGGTGCAAAGGTTATCTTTGAAAAAAATAATGCAATAATTAGAAATCAGCTACATTTCACAATAAAATTTGTGAAACTGAATAATAAATGACACAGTGCTTATAGAAGAGCATAAAGCATTTTATGATGGGTTAAAAAACCCTGTGGTGTTTATCTGGAAAATACAGATGATCTCAAACCATTTTGTTTTAAATCCTAGCTAAAAATCCTGGTGTCGTCGATGTCAGTGAGAGTTTTGACTTATAGCCAGCCACTATTAACCCATGATCCTCTAGTTTGACTGTGGTCAAAATAATTGCTTCTTCAATTTTACTTTTAGCCAGCCAGAGTGCAGAGGGGTAGAACTGGAAATACCTGCAGGTTCTTTACTTTTCTTTCTGTCTTTCCGTCTTTCTTTCACACCCCATTCTAGTGTTAAAATCAGACATGAATGTGTGAATATGTATTTAAACATTTAATTGTAAATCTTGTGATGTTTACAGCCTAAGCTAGAAAGATGATGTTTGTCATTTTTACAGTGCCTCAAAACTGATTTCTATATCCATAGTCGTGAAGAGCTTTAAGGTTTTGGTTTTTTTTTTTTTTTTACCTGTATGTGTGCAGGGGTGCAAGGTGAACGCAATGTTTTTGGAAAATGCCACAAGTACCAAGAACAACCCAAAGCCTTTGATGTGCTCTTTCCATAGCAGCTCGGGGCTGATGCAGCCCAGGTGGATGTGAATGACCCAGCCTGTGTCTGCCTTCAGAGCAGTGCCAGATTCAACATTGCCTGGCATGTACCTGTACTGATTGGAATTGGGAAGGTGCAAATCAACAGTGATGCTGAGGAAGAGGATATCTAATTTGTCACTCATTGGTTGGCTGTATGAATTTTTGGCACAAGTGTCTGAGAAGCAAATGGTTGAAAAAATATATTAAAAACCTCTGGAGGTATGGCATAATGCATTTTGCTTTCTCGAGGCCTTAATGCTTATAATGAACCTGCACAGGCCTTAATGACTAAAGATTAATGTGTCAAAGCAATGCAGGGCACAGTGAGTGTTTTCAGCACATGCAATATTGATAATAGACCTGTTGAACTGATATTCCTGTGGGATGTAAATCCAAGTCCTGGACAGCCATCCCACTGTCAGCTGTAGTTCTCTTGTTAACTTCAACATGGAAACGACAGGCTTTGTGTTCCATCAGAAATTGTCTGCATTGTGCCAGGTGAATGAAACCCTGCGGTTCCTTGGCCATGGGGGGAGAGCTGCAGCTTATTCCAGCCTGTTGAACAAAAATATAGGGGATGGGGGGTTACTAAAGTGGCTTCCTTTTCCCCCAAAACCCAGTAGTGCTGCCTTTGAGGACACAGGGAAGCCCCTGTGGGGAGCGGGGTCAGGGTCTCCTGGCAGTCAGCAAGAGCAGCTGAATAAATCACCCATCCAAACATGGTGTTTGATGGTGTTTGCACATCAACAGCATCCGCCTGTTTCACAGGGCTTGGCAGACACTGAAACATTCTGGAATGAGTGAAAGTCTCACTAATCATATTTTTCCTAATAGCCAACACAGCTGGTGTACATAAATCATGCATTAAACGATGGACAGATGAGCTACTCCTGCTTCTCCTGCCTTGCACAGTGTGGCTTCTCTTCTGTTGCTTGCTGGGGTTTTTGTTTGTTTGCTTGTTTTTAACTGGACCAATCACATTGATTGGGGCCAGTAGCCAAATGTAGTGTGTCTGGTATGGGTTTGAAGAGACATTATCCCTTTTTTTTGGTCATTCAGACAAAAGCAAGATGGTGGTTAGTACCTGTTATACACTGCTTTGTTGAAGTGATGTCTTCTGGACCACAGATCCCTGACTTGGTACCTCTGCCAGGTTCTTCTAACTCAGGCTCTGATGCTGATAAACAGTTAAGGTGCCTCATGTGTTCTTTCACTGCCGTACCTGGATTTGCTTGCTTCCTGTTTGTTGTTTGCTCCTGACTTGCTGGTGAAAGATGCATTTCAGGTTCTTGTGATTTAAGCACACAGTATTTTGTTACAAATCTTAAACTTTCAAATAATTCCTGAGAAAGCAGTGTAGTTTGGTAAAATTGAATTGGCCTCTCCAGTTGAAGAAAGGGGAAAATGAGATCACTGGGCTTCTGAGCACCAGGTTCGTCTCCCAGGTGCACAAAAGAATGGAGACAATGGCTGTAGATGTTTGCAGTTCATCATTTTGCAAAGTGGACAAATTTTGAGTGTTTGCCAACAATGGGCAGTGTGGGGCTTTCCTGGCTCCTTCCTTTTGTCTTTACTCAGATATGTGTGGCCTTACCTTGAGTCCTGCGTGTGATTTTTGAGCACCACGATATGAAAAAGACTTGAAGCTATTAGAGAGCATCCAAAGGAGGCACGAGGATGGGGAAGGGTCTGGAGAGGGGAAGCCTTATGAGGAGTGGCTGAGGGCTCTTGGTCTGTTCAGCCTGGAGAAAAGGAGACTGAGGGGAGAGAGACCTTATTGCAATCTACAGTATCCTTCTGAGGGGCAGCACCGATCTCTTCACTGTCATGACAAGTGACAGGTCCTGAGGGAATGGCCTGAAGCTGTGTCAGGGGAGATTTAGGCTGAGTATTAGGAAAAGGTTTTCCACCCAGAGGGTGGTTGGGCACTGAACAGGCTCCCTAGGGAAGTGGTCACAGCACCAAGCCTGGCAGAGCTCAAGAAGTGTTTGGACAACACTCTCAGGCACAGGGTGGGATTATTTGGGATGGTGCTGTGCAGTGCCAGGAGTTGGACTCGATGATCCTGATGGGTCCCTTCCAGCTCAGCAGATTCTGTGATTCCAGGTGAGTGATGCTTCACTGGTCAGAGCCCATTGCGTGGGATGGGGTCTGCTGGAGCTGTCTGCACCTGCTGGAGTCAGAGGGTGTCCCCAAGGGCTGAACCAGTGATGCCACTTGCAGAGGGGCTTGTGGGCTGCCAGGGGTGTTCCAAAACCTCTTTCATCACATCCCAAGTCGTTTTACTGTAGGCAACAGTGGAAATATAACCCTGTCATTTAAGTTTTTATAAAACATTAGAATTTTTAAAGGATAAACTTAGCACTGCCTTTGCAAAAAGAGAAGAAAAAAGGGATACTCTCTCTTTAGAAAAGCTTTACACGCTATATTTTAGAACGCTTGTATAGAGGGTAATCTATCTTGAATTCCCAACCCAACTTTTGCTTCTGTTGTGCTTTTTATTATCTTTATTTCTGATATACCTGGAATGCAGTTTAGCTTGGTATTAATTAAATTCTAAATATGTGAGCATATTGGCAAAACTGCACAGATGTAATGATATTCCAATAGCAATTGTACTGCGCAAGTCAGTGATTGTAAAGTATTCTGTAACAAGCAATGTTTGTCTCCTATTTTTTGATACCTCTTACACTTATGTCTTTTAGAAAGACAGTGCCTCTGTATGCTTTTTGTATTTTTACTGAGTGATTGTAAATATTTGTTATATTTTTGGTTAAGAGAATGTTTAAAAGTACTGTTTATTATCCAATCTATTAATATGTTGGAATCAATAAACAATCAACATCTATTAATTGTTTTCAGCAGCTGTTTTCTGGCAGCCAGTGGAGGATGGAGCTGAGGTGATGCAGAGCTGGGGAGAGCCTGGTGCTAGTGATGCTAACCCCTGGGTCAGAGAGGAGCCCCCACGGAGTGATTTTGTTGTGTCTTCACAGTGAGGACAATACAAACGTGATGTTCAGAGGGCTGGAACACCTTTTCTGTGAAAACAGGCTGAGGCAGCTGGAGTTTTTCAGACTGAAGAAAAGGATCTGTGGACACCTTAGAGCCACTTTCAGTGTCTAAAAGGGCTCCAAGAGAGCTGGAGAGGGACTCTTGACAAGGGGGAATGGCTTTAATCTGAAGGAGGGCAGGATTAGTTTTGATTTTAGGAAGAAATTCTTGCCTGTGAGGGTGGTGAGGCCCTGGCACAGGTTACCCAGAGAAGCTGTGGCTGCCCCATCCCTGGAAGTGTCCAAGGCCAGGTTGGACAGGGCTTGGAGGAACCTGGGATAGTGGAAGGTGTCCCTGCCCGTGGCAGGAGGGGGGGCATTGGGCTAGATGACCTTGGAAAGTCCCTTCCCACCCAAACCATTCTGTAATTCTATGGTCCTTCCCCGGGTCCTGTGGCTGCTGCCTCCATATCAACCCAGACAGACCAGAGAGAGCCTGAGGCCCTTGGGCAGCATGTGGTGCCTCCCAATCCTACACCCTGTGCAACACATACAGGTGGAGGTGTGTGCTGGCACTGTGGGTGGAACCACAGAGTTGAAAATACTTCTTTTCCCCCCTTATTTTTGTAGAGGGCCTGTGGCCCCCAGCCACCCCAGTTTGGTGCTGAAGGTGGGATGGACAGGAGGAGCAGGAGCTGTGCTGGGCCTGCTTGCCCTGGCTGGCATGGCCACTTCTGACTGCTTTTTCCCTCCATTCGTGTACTGATCATACAAAAGCTAAGCTATGTGGGAACTTTATGGGTAGGGACAATTTTTTTCAGGGAGCAGGACACTTGTGTAATGTGTTCTTTGCTGGCAACCAGAGTCTGCAGCTTCCTGTCCTTTGCTCCCCCAGTGCAAATGGCATTTTCCTCCCTTCCTCCCTGTACAGCCCCTTTCCCTGCCTTGTACATGGGGATGTGGCTGCACATCTGCTGCAGGTCAGATGAGTGTTGAGTTTTATCTTCACCATCTTACTGGCCCCAGTGGGACTTTTCAGTTTTAGAATCCCAGGTTTGTTTGGGTGGGAAGGGACCTTAAGCCTCACCCAGTTCCAACCCTCTGCCATGGGCAAGGATGATCACAGCCCTGTCCAGCCCCACCTTGTTCTCAGAATCTTGTTCAAAACCAGCCTGGTTTTGTTCCCGGGGAGATCTTTGAATCTGGGCAGTTTCTGGGAGGTGGTAAGGTTTCTTAATTTTCTTTTTTTTTTTTCTTTTTTTTCTTTTTTTTCTTTTTTTTTTTTTTTTTAACGTCTGAAAACTTCCGTTCTTTTTAAAGAAGGAAAAGGAGCAGAGCTGCCACAAGAGGCCAGCATTGCCTGCGGTTTTGTGAGCGCCTGTGCAGGGGCCGTGCACGTTGTTCCTGCGATGCTCGGCCAGTACCCAGCACCCTGGCGAGTGGCACTGGGGACATTTTGGGGTTCACCTGTTGCTCTCCAGTCGTGGGCTGCCCTGGGCCTCTTGGCAATGTCTGCTGGGACCATGTGGAGCCATGCAGTGCAGGAGGACATGGGTCTTAGCAGGTCACTTTGCATTTAGGACTTTTCAAGGCTGTCTGGTACCTGGTCCCGATTTCTCCCTCATGTGCTTGGATGACCCCTTTTCATCCATGATAGTTATCCCGCCTTGGGATCCACTGTGCTGGAGGGAGGCTGTGAAGTATTTCTTCCCATGGCAGAAGCATAAGCAGCTGGTAGGACAGTGTGGGAAGGCAGCAAGTAGCTCTCAGATTGTGTTGGGAGGGGTAGTGCCACAATGGCCTGACTGCAGCCAGCAATTCCTTGTGTAAAATGAAATGGAGGAGAAGCAGTGTCATTAGTGAGCAATCCATTTAATGAGTTATTTGGATTTTGGGCTTCTCTTTTACCTTCTCTTTCCAGGTGATGGAAACCCAGCACATGATGTACAGCATCACTTCCCATCCTCACATTCCTTGTCCAAGCCTTTGGGTTAGACCTGGTGCTGTTGGAGTGGAGCAAGCTTGCTGCTTTGACGGAGCTTCATATTCCCTGTGCTCGAGGGCTTCTGAAGCTTCACTTAGTGCATCAAATAGCTGCTAATCTGAATTTGAGTGTATTCCCTGGGGGCACTCAGCCAAGGCTTTTCTTGGTTTTCTGCTAGAGAGTCAGTATTAATCTGATTTTATTGGGAAGAGCTAAAAATTGCTTGTTAGACTGCAGTAGTGCTATGTATTATTTGCTCATGGAGAAGTTGAGAATTTTCCCTCCAAAGTAAATATGAAAAGGGAGATGAATTCTCCCCCCCTCCACAGAAGATTGCTCGCCCAGCAGATGCTGCCTGCTGGAAACATGTTTTCTTTTTGCCATAAGGGAGAAGGCAAGAACTGCACTGGCAGCAGCAGGGTCACAGCCCGGGGTGTCCCCACCACCTGGGGACTTGCCAGGAGGGCTCTGCAGGCAGGGTCAGTCAGTGCTTTCAGCCACTCATCATTTTTTAAGAGGGTAAAATGTGCTGGAGAGACCATGTTTGAGCACCAGGAGGACTAAAACCTGTCCCTGCACCATTCTTCCCTCCGGGTTGAATTCCTGCACTTTTGGGGCTGGAGTAAACGCATTTCTCCTCATCCAACCTTAGTTCAGGAGGAGCACTTCAAGTCTATGGTGTTTGTGCTATGTGCTTTCAGGCTGTGGCATCAGCTGTTTTGGTTTGACCCAAACTTTTGCAGTATTTTTAGCTTTCCTGAAGATCCAGGTCCTGGAGGCACGTGATGATGTGAACTGATGACATTTTGGTGGGGCTGTTATGTAAAGCAGCTCTCATTGCTACAAAAACCTTGAAAACAAACTGTAAAATGAATTCTTAAAAAAAAAAAAGTGAAGGAAATGAAGACCAATATTGACTTAACCTGCCTCTGGCTCTTGTCAGCACTGAACTGCTGGCTCCTGATGCTAAATTCCCACAGCCCATCAACAGAAAAGCACAATGTCTTTCCCCAGGGTATTGCCCTGAAGACTTTTACTTGTCTGAGTGAGCCAGCACTCCTAGAAATGAAGGAAGAACCAAATTGTTTGTACAAGATGAATGTTAAATGGGCTCCACAAAGATTTCTGTTCATTCCCCTGAATTTGTCAGAGGAGGAGAGTAATTACCAGTGTCACAGTGCTGCAAGTCAGTCTTGGTTTGGGAGAGAGGGAGAAATATGGTAATAAGTGAGGTTCCGATGTAGATGTAGTTGCATTTAACACTTGTGAGTAGCAATAAAGATGAAGGTTGTAATTGTATGTGCAATTTCAAAGCTCACAATGTAATTTTATATCCTCAAGCATCTGTTTTAGGATCAGAGTAGGGTGTCAGATAACTGGCTTATTTTTAGATCTATCAGTTAGGCATCATCAAGTTTATTATAAATTCAAACTCATTTATGTAAACATGATTTGGGTTGAACAACTCCACAGTGAGATGGTCCTGGGGACAGTGTGTTTGGAGCAGCAGAGCTCCACTTAGCTGTTCAGCGGGATGCTACTACATGGCAAAACTCATGGCTCCAGAGGGAGATCGCCCTTGCAAGAAGTTGTTTTACTCAGGAAAAGCTCTTTTGGGATATCAGGGGTTGATGGAGGCTTTCATGACCTATTTGCCCAGGATTGTGAGCAAACCTTGTCTTCACCTCAGTGTATTGTATTTTTGGGTAAATACAGCACTAATGCTTGGCTGCAATATGATGGCTCCTCTTCTTTCTCTCATTTTATTTTCAGTGTTAGTAGTGAAGCTTGTGTGGAGGGAAAAGTCTCCTGGTAGCCTTCTGCTTGGAGGACCAAAGGAGTGATGAAGGACCTGGTATTAGGAAGGAATTCTTCCCTGTGAGGGTGGTGAGGCCCTGGCACAGGGTGCCCAGAGAAGCTGTGGCTGCCCCATCCCTGGAAGTGTCCAAGGCCAGGTTGGATGGGGCTTGGAGGAACCTGGGATAGTGGAAGGTGTCCCTGCCCATGGCAGATGAATTTTATGAGCTTTATACAGGAGGTGCTGTGCAGGTGCCATCCAGTGTGGGTTCTCCAGGCTGCTCCTGCAGGCAACAGAGGTTTCAAAGGTTTTGGGGAGCAGCATCACGCTGTGATTAGATGCCCCTGGCTCCCCATGGGTGCTGTTCAGGTGCCTTTGTTGTTGGTTTCCCAGCTATCTCATGGTGGGATGCTGAGAACTCTTCTGGCCTCTGCAGCTTTCTGCCAGGCTGTGGTGCCTGGGCAGGCTTTGTGCTCCCTGCACAGAGGGAAGAAGTTAAATTTAGTGGAAGTCACATCCATTTTACAGCAGTATTGGTTAAATGTAATTGGAGGTGTGACTTCTAAACGAGGCCGTTTGGTTTTCAACGAATGTTTCACATTGAGAAAACGAGTAACCAAGGACATGCAAAAGTGGTGTGTGATGTGAACCTGGGACCTTACCTCGGCTCCCTTGGTGGTATCCATCAGTAGGGACATGCCTCTGCCCTGGCTTAATTGAACAATGCTGCCACTAATGGGTGGGAGAAATCTGCTGGTGTTCAAGTACCTTGTTTCATCAGCAAAGGAATGTTTGAAAAATGAAAGCAGCAGCAGAAACTAAGGAAGCTATTGGATTCCTGCTGCCTTGTCTCTGGAGGAAGTTGTTCCATTGCAGATCTCCTCACAGTGGGATGAGTAATCTCCTGACTTTGCTGTAAAACCTTTCCTACACTGCAGAGACCGTTGTGACTAAAGCAGATATTAAAAGTAACTTAATTATCAGGAAATTATACTAGTTTAAAAACCAGACCTTTAGTGGGGTTGTCAAGAGGTGCAGAAACCTGGTCAGTTGGAAATTACCAATTAAAAAGACTCAGTTTGGTTGTGGCCCTTCTCTTCCAGCTTGGGGAAAATATGAACCAAGAGATTCAGTCGCTGATGCTTCTGTTACCTGTGCCCTTTCCTGCCACATGGAAATGTCATCTGTGGCCAGAGGGAGTTATCCTGTGCTGATGAGAGCCTTGGGAAGAGGGCTGGCAGCGCTGGCACCTGCTCTTGGCGTCCTTGGGTTGTTTGAATGCATGAATGTCACCCTGGAAGGTGTGAGCTAGACCCTCATGGGGCATTAAACATGCAGCACAGCCCTGGCACTGTGGGGTGTGTTTTATTTGCAGGATTTATTATTCCATGGGAAGGCAATGCTGTCTGGCATCATGATGACCCACAATGGGCAGCGATGCTGCTGCAGAACCCACTGCTGACCAGCAAAGGTGGGGAGGACTAGAAATGTGCTGGGTTAAGTTTTTTTAATCTGAATTATTATTTCACAGATGGTTGAACTGGCAGATCAAGAAGTTCAGTGCTGTGGTTTGTGTGACGGGGGTTTGGCACCAGGTGTTTACACGAGTAATGCGCACATGAATGACTTGCAGGCATCATTATATGTTTCATCTAGTCCTGTCAAACAAGCAAAGTGACTGCAGGGGACACCCCACTGTGCCTGTTAACCCAGATCTGCTTGTGGTGCTGCCGCTTACTTTGGTTTTGGGTTGGTTCTGCCCTGTGAGCAGCCATGTGCCAAGCGTGTGCCGCTCTGTCACCGCTGGCAGCCTAGGCTGCGTGTGGGGAGCGTCAATAGCCAGCCAGGTTTTCACTGGGCAAATGATGTGTGGCCAGCTTGAATTCTTCAGATCAATAACTTAGTGACAGGCAGCTCAAGCGCTTGGAAATAGCATTAAGCCCGACACCGCTGTTCTGTGTATTGCAAGGGATCGAAGAACACCAGGGCCTGAATTGCAGAGCTCCATCACTGTGTCAGGGCTGTAAGCATGAATATAAAGTGCTGTGGAAGAATGGGGCCATGTCCGGCCTCTTTGAAAGGTGAAAAGGAAATGCTGAACTCTTGGACTTGTCAGCTGCTGGGGAATGGACATGGGAACTGGGACCAATTTCCACCAAAGTGCTGTATCTGGTCACTTTGCCCATCTGTGGTCCTTCCTCCAACAGCTGGAGGAAGAACAGGAATACAGAATGGTTTGGGTTGGAAGGGACCTTACAGATCATCAAGCTCCAACTGCCTGCCATGGGCAGGGACACTTCCAGTCCAATGGGAATTTGAAGTTCCTAAACTGCCAGAGAAAGAAGCCCTGGATAGAGGATGCAATCCTTGTACATTGCAGTATCTGTTGTGAGCAGTGGGAAATTTGCTTGCCTTATGGCCAGGATCCACAGGAAACTCCTGTTCTGCTTAGGCTGATAATATATGCTATGCAACAGAATACTGTTTAATCTCTATCTGGGTTTTTTTCATCCCCCAGAAGAAAAAGCTTTTTTGCCCATGTTCCTGAAATCCAAATGGGTGGTGAGTTGAGCACAAAGATCCTGTGGCACAAAGCTGGTGTAGAGCTTACAGGGGTGTTCTTCATGATTTTATTCCAGGTCTTGCTTTTAATCCAGTATAGCTGGTTCTTAAATGCTGCCTCTTCTAAAAGATATTTAAAGAAATGTAAATTTTGAGCATGTTCTATCCAAAGAACAAATAGAACTGCCGTACCGGGAATGGTTAAATTACTGATGCAGCCTAGGATTCCTCTCCTTCCTTTTGCATTTTAGTTACTCTGATTGCTGTTCTTTTAAAAGCTGCCAGTGGTTTTAAAGCATCAATTTTTTGTCTTTGGGAAGCAAATGTCTAGGGAGGAATTTTAATATTGCTTTTGCTAATTGCTGGGAAGTGAAAGTTAAGCAAGATAATCAGGCATTGAGTAGAGCTGGCAGATGACTGTCATTACAGACAGAAAAGTCTGGTGTCACTTGTGAGAAGGTTTAGTGTAGCAGTAGTAAAAACAGCACAACGTTATTAGAGTCTTTGTAGGAAAAACATTTTGGAAGCTGCCTCTGAATCCCAGTGAAGTCTGTGCAAACACTCCTGCTAACTTTTAAAGCCTGAATAAAATCCAAGATGATTGCTAAGCTACTCATAATGTCTCCAAGGTCAGAGGAAACTCCCTCTATGGGCTTATCCATGTAAAAGGAAAAGAAAACACTTGACCAAAAAGCCAAACAAACCCTGATGCCTGAAGAAACAGCATAATCAAAGCCTGTATAAAAAGGGAAGTTTGGGAAGTGAAATTGTGATGGAATGCGTCTTTTTTCCCCATGGAATGTGAACATCTCTATCGAGCTCAGCAGTGGGAATGACTCTCTTGAATACATGTTGACTTGTGTCCTTGTTGTTTTGTCTTCAAGCTCTATCTATATGTATGTCTCTATAATTCAATACATATTTATTTGTTTGAGTTCTTGCAGCCTTTTAATAGATGTCATTTGCCTGTGAACAAAGATTTTCCATGGTGATGCCTCCCCATCCCTGCCATCAGCAGCTTTTGCTGACTAATCAAGATGTAGCCTTGTCCTGCTCTCGTAGCCAGAGGGGGTTTGTGCAGCTCTGTGGGGTTTTGTCATTCATTTGAATGCTTTGCCAGTGTGTTGTGCACCTGTACAATGTCAAATGTACATATTGCCCACAGCAGCATTTAATAGACTTCCTGATGTCAATGGAAAGTCAATAACTCGAGATCTTAATTGCAGGACATGCCTGGGTCCTGGCTCATGGACTATATTTTCTGTGTCAAATAACTTCAGATATTTGGAAAAAACCTAGAATATTGTTTTTGCTATGACCCCAGGAAACAAAAATAACATTGTGAGATGCAGTGGCACAGAGTAATGCTCATTTTTTTCTGGAGAAAGAGCTGTAAGGAGTGTCCTTTTCTCAGTACAATAAAGCATTTACCAAATTGTTCCAGTAAGTAAGTTTTGTAGAATAAGAGGAAAAGCATTAGAAGATTCTCATTTGTGAGACCAGAAAGGAAAAAGTGATGTATAGACAAAAATACTGGTTAAAAGCTGCATTCATCCTTATGAGAGGAATGCAAATTATCCTGATGTGGTGTGTTGTGTGGGGGAGTGTAATGTTTTTATGTAGTTGATTATTGAGCTATTATTATCCTTAACCAGTCTACCACTGAATGTAGAACTAGCTGAGGCTCAAATCCTCTCCCCCAATTTTCAGAGCCCTGCACTGCAATTAATCCTGGCAATTTGTCAAACTGGGGCTGGAAATCAGCAGTTTAAAGTCCCCTGAAGCTGTTTCCTTGGCGTGGAGGAAGGAGGGGCAGGAGTGCTGATTGCATCTGCCCTTTTGGTTTACAGCAGGAATCTCAGTTAAGTGAGACCCCAGGGAAACTGTAAGTGTAAGTATGGATGCAGCTGGGCATGGCAGGGACAATGAGTAGCAGAGCCCTGACCTCCAGGATAAACATTCTTTCCTTTGCATATTTACTAAACCCAGAATTTATTGTGGTTTTAAGTAAAAAAGGACTTTCTGAGACAGCAGTAGCTAGGGCTAAATCCAGCTGTTGATGTGGCCGGTGGTTTTGAGCTCTTGACTCTCTGCCATGATGCTGGCAGAGCTGCTCAGACCAAAAGATGGCACTATTTTTCTATTTCACTGTAAAGCAAATTCCTCTCCAAATCAGATTCATTCACTATCGAACCTCTCTCAAAACGTCTATTTTTCTGAGGCTTTACATACAGTAAAGTCCATTATTGTGAAGGCCAAATTGCTGCCAAAAAAGTGTTCAGCTAAAAAAATATATATCTATAAACTAATAATACATCATCCTGATGAAAAATAACACACAGGGAAGGAGTTTTCTCAATTATTAATGGCCAGTGTTTGTTATATTGTTGTGTTTAGTCCAAGAAGCCTTGATAGAGAGACGCAGCTTTGCAACATGAATGGTACTTCAACTGGTATTTTATAAATTTTACAAAAAAAAAAAGAGCCCTGGAATATTTAAACTCCCTGTTAATATTAAAGAAGGGAAGCTGCAGGCTGAGGGAGAGGGATCAGATGTGGGATCAGATGGCAGTGCTGCCATCCCTGAGGACGGGAGAGCAAAGCTCAGGGTGCATTTAGAGGCTCCCCCAGGTCAGAGAACACCCAGCACAGCCCTGGCAGTCCTTAGCTTAAAGCAACTCAGATATTAGCTAAGACAGACTCTAGGTCTTGCTGCAGGGGAAGGTTCCTGATGCCCATGTCACTATAAAAGGTTCCTTCCTCTTACCAAAAGGCAGGAGTCTGCCCCAGAGCTGAGCATGGGTCCCACAGCACCTCACCTCTGGTTACCCAGAGGGCTGAATTATTTAGGGTCGGCATAGGATTTAGACCCTCGATCATGGAGTGTTACTTGTCTTTGATGCTACACTTTAGCTGCCCTTTTTCTTCCCAGGGAAAGCATCACGACGTCTCTGTCTGGAGCAGGGTCCTCTGAGTGTCTGGGGGGCACTGGGATATTCTTGTCACCTGGGTTCCCTGGAGAAGCAGCTGTGATGTAGCATGCGTTTCCTCAGCTTGGCTGGGATAACCACTGGCAGTATTTCTGTCTCGTTTGAAGTCCCTATAATTGCTTGATACAGCCCAAGATATGAAAATTTAAAGCAGAAGAGAGTAACAACACTGGGTTGAGTGGTCTAAAGACACCCCTGTTCCCTGGTGAGGTCACTTAGCCCAGCTGCTTAATTGGAGGCGATAATGCAGCATACATTTCATCTCGCAGTGTCTATACTGCAGCTTATCAAACAGGCTGAAAAGCTCAAGAACAGCAGAACAGCAGATGAAAGACCCCAGCAAAGACAAAGGGGTGAGAACAAAGTTCATTTCATTAAGAAAATGCAGGAATAAAGGAATAGAGCTTTTCATACCAGTCTCATTAAAAGCATAGGCTAATTAGTGACATTATAGTTTATTAAGTATTATTAAGCCAAGGACAAAAACCCTTCCCGCAGAATGCTTACAGCAATGGCAAAAAAAAAAAAAAAAAAAAAAAAAAAGCTAAGAGAAACTGTGTTTTCACTTAAATGTTGCCCTGTAATGTAATTCTGAGATCTTTTGGTTTTAGCTCTTAAAACATTAGACCATTTACTAAACATAAACCTGAAATTGAACCACCCATGTTGAATTTGAACATTTCAGCCAAATGTCTTGGGAGATCTCATAAGTTCAGAGAAACACCAGCCAGTGAAAATATTTTCCAAGGGTCCGTTTGTGGGGAAGAGTGTCACTGATTTTTCTTTTTCCTTTTTTTTTTCCTAGAAAGTTAATTTGTAGTGGTACATGTGCGAGTGCATGCATATTGATTTTATTAATTAAAATTAAGAATGTACAAATCTGCCTCTGTGGGGACTGCGGGGTAGGGAAAGGGAAAGTTAATCATGCTTAGCATTTCCTACTTTCCGTGCTCAGGATTCTCCGCACACAGGCGCTGCGTGTCAGCCCCTGACTGGGATGCAGCGTTTCTTCTGCCCGTCTTCTGTCTCTAGACTGTGGCACTCATTGCAAGGAAGATAAACAGAAATAAACATCCTTTGACCAGCTGACTGCAATGCAAACTCAGAGCCATTTGGCACAGACCCTGGACTTGGTCACAGACCTATTGTCAGCAATTAGAAAAGGGAGAAGGTGTTTGAATTGCAGACACAGACGTTTCCTAAGAGCAAACCAGATATCGTGAGATTGGTTTTGGGCACAGAGCACAAGGAACAAATCTGGTGTGAAAGAAATGAGATTAATACATGTGAAATTTCACTCTTTTCAGCTGATTCTGATTGACAATGTCCCGCTGATGTGCTGGAGTGGAAAGGCAGTGGAGAGTTTATGGTTTGTTGCTACACAAATTGATAATGGGACCATGAGTAAGTAATGATTATTGTTATGGTTGCCACACAAGGGCATCATTTCTGCCAAAGACTTGGACAGGCTTTTCTTAGAGCTGACTCACACATGAAGCTGCATTGGGATTTTCAGGTCTTGTGCCCCACTGGAGTCACCTTCTGTGTGGCCCAGTGCAAGAGAGGGAGTCTGTGCAGGCTGGCAGGAGTGTGAAGTAGCAGGTCAAGGATGATAGAAAGGAAAGCCAATGTTCTCCTCCATCTTGACTGGCTAAAAGCTGTCTGCATGTCTGTGGATAAAAGGGAAAGGAGTCCCAGGATTTGGTCAAGAGATTAACATGTCATCAAACCACAGAACACGTTAAGGAGCAAACTGGTCTTCTGAGCAACCTGTGGAAGTGGAAGGTGTCCTGCCCATGGTAGGAGGGTTGGAATGAGGTGTTCTTTAAGGTGCTCTTCCAACCAAAACCATTCTGTGATTCTATGAGTACCTGCTGTAACTGATGATCTGTCTATACAACATGCATCTTCAAGGGTTTCTATTTCACTGGGGTAGTGGCCCCTCTGGTCATCTCCTGTAGAGATGGAAAAGCTGGATAACTCTGCTGGATATGGGCCATGCTCATGTTTTCCCACTTCGTCCCCAAGCCATGCGGTCAAAGGACCAGCTGGACACACAGACTGTGTTGGACACGAGCACACAGCCAAGGGGCTGGAATGTGACAGAGATGCCGCTTGTGCCACTGGCTGTTACAAAGCCCAGATGAATTCTTACAGAAGTTGACAAAAATAGCCTCTTTGGCATTCATTTCAAATCCCATGAGGTGCCTGTCTTCATTTTTAGGCACCTAAGTACTTCTGCAAATCTGTCTCTTAATGCTGCATGAGCTGGGGACTGATCTGGCACATCAAACTTCGGCTAAAATAGGAGCTCCTACATCTGAGAAGCTTCTAAAATGAGAAGCAGAACTTCTCAGACATATGCTGAGGTCAAAATTGCTCATGCCAGTGAGAAAGTAATTTCTGGAGATATGCAGATTTTTATTTTTTCATGTATTTTAAGGGCTTTTGTTGCAGTTGTTTTTTCATTTATGCTAAAGCAAGAGGCAGAAGAGATTTCTATCAGTGGTAACACATTGGGAATTGTTTGGGTCAAATAATTTCACCCTTTTGTTAAACGTTGCTTTAGGAATATTATCACATCCATTGGTTATATTAGCAATCTGTTTATCCAGGTAACTGAGAGGCAAATGTAGCCTGCCAGCTTCTCAGGAAGACAGAGTGAAGAGTGTTTATATGATCCTGCACAGAAATGACTTATTTATTTTGATAAGATATTACAGAAATCCAAAAGAGAGACTGGACATATAGCTGTTAAATACTTGTCACCGTGAAATAATGCCTACTTTCTGTGCCTGATGGGCTGCCTGTTGGTAATACCAATCCAGATGGGTCTTGGCTAGATGGATCACTGTATTCAAGTGGCACCATGCCCAGATCCTGATACCCTTCCATGCTGAGCGTGGGGTTGTGAGGATGCTTGAGTGGGTACAAGGGCAGATGTGCAGGGCCTTGCTACCTCATTATTTCTGGGGGGGGGGGGGGGGGTGGATGGGGAGGCTGTTTTTTTTTTGTCTTGATCAGCATTGCAGTGGCTTTGCTCTTGAGGTCTGAGCAGGTTGAGGTCTGGTGGGCTGCAGAGCTGGTTGTCCTTAGCCCAGGTCATGCCCACCTCGGCATCTCCACTTTGGTGAATGCAACAGCAGTCCTGAGAGACCTCTGCCTTTTACTTGTTTCTGAGTATTTTAAATGTTGCTGGAAGCAATGTAAAATGTGTTATTAAGTTTGTCCACCTCCAAAACAAACAAACAAAAAATTAAAAGAGAAAAAAAAGGAAAAAAATCTCTCTGAGAATGAAAAATTGCTTAGAATCTGCTGTCAAAACAGCAATGCTACAGTGCCACTTCTGCAATTACAGGGGTCGTGCATGCACGAGTGATGAGACTTTTACATACATGAGAAATAAGAAAAAGGTCTTTTAAAATACAATTTTATTTTTACTTCATAATTATGTGGAACCAGGATGATACATCACAGAGATATCCCTATGCTCAAGTATGAAATTGTTTGAACATTTATTTTTATCCGGAAGCGGTGCCATGAGCAATGCTTCAGAATATTCTGGAATTGACTGGAATTATGTTAGTCACATTTTTATTAGCAAGACAGTAATTTATGCAGGTGATTTAGAAGGTTTTGATTTTCATCTCTGAAGAGCTGAAGGGTCAAAACATAAATTAGAGTAGCACATGGCAGTGCTGAACATCCAGGCTATGTAAGTACTAATAGTGCTAATATGTTTTAGTAAACTCTTAAATGGTGTCGTGTGGAGTGGAGAGTCTGTACGCCTGGAAAAAGAGGGCATGAAGTATGTGATATTATGGAGGAATTAATAAATACTAATTAATAAATAATAAAATACTCATTCTTTTAAAAATCATCCTGGGAGCCTGAGTCAAAATTTGGCATCACAATTTATTGTAAAAGCAGAGACACCATCACTTTTTGCAGCCTTGTCTGAAGGAGTTGTACCAGATTTTCTTCCCTGGAAGGTAAAATGTCCCACACATTTTAAGAGTTACTATTTGCAAAGAACTTAAAATGTTTTTGTTTTGGGGTTTTTTTTTGTTTGTTTTTTTGCAAAGATCTTCATATGAAATGTACTGAATATTGTAAACAGGATCATTATTCTGCACACCACTGTGTAAAAGCTGCAAATCGCCTTTTGTCTGGAGCGAAATAGCCTGTACTTTCTAGTCACACCTGCTGACTCCTGAGACTGAAACTGAAGATGCCTGCCCATAATGAAAATAATAGTCTCAGATAAGAGGTGTTACAGTTAAGCCTGCATTTCTTGCACTGTATGGAATGGCATAAAGACTTGACAGCCTTAAACATTACTTCTCTGTTTCTTCTCCAAGGAGCAGGCTTGAAAATCACAGTTTTATAGAATCATGGAATCATAGAATGGTTTGGGTTGGAAGAAACCTTAAAGAGCATCTCACTCCAGCCTGCTGCCATGGGCAGGAGTACCTTCCACTAGACCAGGTTGCTCCAAGCCCCATCCCATGAGCCCTTATATTCATTTTGGGTGTCCTCTTCTGGGCACCACTGACACAAACATGCCAAGACAAGGACATCTCAAAAGCACAGATTTCTTACTGACAGTATTGGATTGCTGGATAACCATTTGCTTAGGGCAATTACCACTAATTATTTAAAAGAATTGGAAAAGCAGAAAAATAATCCAAAAAGGGTACTAGGGACACATTACCATGTGATAATGGGATTTTAAAAGATAGACAAAAAGTACTCAGATCTAAATGTGTCTGTAGATGTACAAAAAGAGACACAGATTTTTGTTACTGGTGATATTTAATGAAAAAACCCCAAATACTGCTTTGTAGTAAGCATAGGATTAGGTTTTGGCTGATATTTATTTATGGAGGAAGATCATCTTGATAATTCAGAAAGTGTGTAAAGCGCATCTAATTTTATTCCCCCAGATACACACATGAGATTCTGTCTAAGCTAAAATTAGCTGAGTGGTTTTTTGTCTAGACCATCTGTAGATGTAATTTTATCTTGCAGAGTACACGCACACCCAGTTGTAGCATATAAAGACTTGAGCCTCTTGTCCCCTCTGAGGGGCAGGAAGGAGAAATTGCTCCATCTCAGATCTGTGGTTGGATTTTCCCTCCCTCTTGTTCAGGGTTTCTGCTTTCTACCCCAGCTACCTTCCTTGCCAAATGATCTGAAGTCAGCCTTATGGGGGATTGTGATTTTCTTTTATTGTCCCTGCCCTTTTCATCTGTAAAAGGAGTGTAATGAAACCCAAATGGGATCACACAGCTGCTGTGAGGATTATTAAATTAAAAGTGGTTTTGGTCTGTCAGTTGAAAGAATGTCCAAGTATTGACTGGTATTAGTTCTGGGCTTTACTCAACTTCTGTAATTAATTAAGATGGCAGCTGTATTTGGGAGAGAGTTTGATCATATGAAGCTGAGCTGGCCCAGCACAAGCCCTGCCCAGTTTGGGTCTCTGCCCCTGCCCTGAGAACCCACAGGAGAGGCTGTGACCCCCACACCACATCTCAAGTCCTGCTTGTTCTTTGCCTGGGGGTTCTCCAGGGGATTGCTGGAGCTGTGGGTCACTGCTGGGCTCTGCTATTCCCCATTCCTTCTACCAGAGAGGGCTGTGATGTCCCACCGCCCCCCTCTCTCACCCATGGACATTATGAGACCCACTCTGCGTTTTTTGACAGCTTCTTGCTGCACGGCTGGTGCCACTGCAGAACAAAGCAAAGTGAGAATGGGTTATTTTGCTATTAGAGCAAACCATGGGTTACTGATTGCTTTTTTATATGTCATTCCAGCTATCCTAGAATCATGGAATGGCTTTGTATTGGAAGACGCCTTCAAGATCATGCAGCTCCAGCCCCCCCTGCCATGGGTAGGGACACCTTCCACTAGACCAGACTGCTCAGAGCTCTATCCCCAGAGAAGCAGGAGTCTCTAGTAATTAGAATATAATAATAATAATAATAGCAACAACAAAAATGACAATGTAATGTTTTCTGCTAAACAGTATTCTAATTACTTTGAAAAGCTTGTTAACAAGCATTAATTACAGCTTTTAAAAAACATTTTTTCATAATTGGAATTCTCATTCCAACAGTTCACATTGCTGGATTCCATTAGGAGAACAAGAAAAATCTCCTGGTTTAGTCCTGTTGGTAGTGAATGGAAGGAAGCCAGTGGATTGCAATATATCAAGAAAACTGATCCCTGGAGAAGTGTTTGTTTTTTGCCAAGACAGAAAATACCACTGGATGAGGCGTCTATGGGCACTGCTCCTGTTTGTACAGGCATTTTACATGAAGCTGGCCAAACTTTGTTTACTGAGCACTGCTTTTAGAGCAGTTATAGATCTCAACTGCTGTGCATCAGTGCTGGACAAAACCCTCTACTAATTATGATAATTTAATATTTATTGCCTACAAGTCTTCCATTTGAATGGACCCCCATCAACCCCCCATGTTGATTCCACATACGAATTCTTTAATCTACAGAATTACAGGTAACAAGACCTTTGATTGCATTGAAGTCATAATATTGTCCTGTGAATCATCTTTGCATCTTGTGCTTTGGACAGCTTGAGTTGCAGTGAAGGCCCATGGCTTGGCTGGAGTGAGACAGTGACACCATCTCAAGGTGGAAAACAAAGGAAAAAGGAGCAATGCAATGAGCTGGCCTAAACAAGGGGTACCTCTTCTGTGACTATTAACTAAGTAAGATTGTTGGCTTGATTGAGAAATCTTTGATGGGGGGATTTAACCATGGAAATTTGATTTCTTGGTTTAAAAATCCTATACTTAGAGATTTAATTCAATCACTTGCTCTCAGGTATTTCCTAGGTAGCACAGTGAGATGCTATTGCTAGTCAGCATGTTGTCAGAATGCTGCTGCTTCCTTCAGAAGGTTATGCAAAACAGCTACATTACCAAAATTAAGAAAACTGAAATGTTAAAATGCAGGGATTGGACTCAGCTCCCTCAGAACGAGATTCTGAAATGCTTTTTATAACCTCCTGCTTCACTCTCTTCATATTGACTCACATCATTATGCAAATGCCATAAATTGCAATGAAATCAATTACAGGGCTATTGAGTCTCATAAAAATATGTACCCATTAGTTTTGTGCTGACACAATATTTCTGCTCTGCTTGCTTTTGGCCAAGGCAGAGAGGAGTGCACAGCACTGGGTGCGCTGGGTACCATCTTGCCACAGTGCCAGAGCCCAGGTGACCAACATCCTGCTCACATCCTCTGAGCTGAGAATGCACAGCTGGGGAGAGGGCTTGTGTTGGGTGCCAGGGAGTTTGGAGAGGGATATTTAATAAGGGCATGGAGTGACAGGACGAGGGGGAATGGCTGCAAACTGAGAGAGTAGGTTTAGATTGGATATTAGGAGGAAATTCTTCCCTGTAAGAGTGGTGAGGCACTGCCACAGGTTGCCCAGAGAAGCTGTGTTTGCCTCATCCCTGGAAAGGTTCAAAGCCACGCTGGAGGGAGCTTGGAGCAACATGGTTCAGTAAAAGGTGTCCCTGCCCATGGCAGGGGGTTGGAACTGGATGAGCTTTAATGTTCCTTCTAATCCACATCAGTCTGTGATTCTGTGATTTCCAGGCCTGCTCCAAAATCCGGCCATGCAATCTCTTCACTTCTAACCAAGAAACTGCACCCCAAAGAAAGGACCTCAAACACCTGCCTGCAGGCTGCAAGACAAGCTGTTGTGAGCCATAACTGGATAGAAAATGTGGATTAAGAAGTAAGTCTTCAATATTTGTGTTTCCTGGAGAATTGTATCCTGGCTGTGCTTAGAGGTTTCTTCTGATCCCTTCTCTGTAGTACCTTTGTCACAGAGAGCCCTGATTAATTTCTTAGGTTTTTAGGTTTTGGTTTTTCCTTCATTGTGCAAGGGAAAACTCTACCTGCAAAAAAAGAGGGCTCTGCAGGATACTGTGCAGTGTCTGGGTTGTACATCACTTTGGGGAGAACCCCTGTAGCTGAAAAACTTCACTGCCAGGCCGGGAAGGCTAATGCCTTTTCCTGCAGACCACAAGGACTACGTCACAACAACATAAAAATTATGCAGCAAATCACTGCAGCCCTCTGCAGTGCAGAACTGGTGCCATTTTTCTGTGAAAATAAGGTTTGCATGGACCCAGTTGGTACCTGAGCTCAACAAGATCCCCAGATGAACTCTTCTAGTCAGTATTACTGTGGAAAGAAAGGGAGTCTGGTTTTGTCCCATCATTTTGAAAATGTAGAGGTCATGATACATTAGGAAATACCATCCAAAAAAGGCAATAAAAATTAGATGAAGGAAGGTTTATGTAAGATATGTATGTGCCTCTAACCCAAGAACCAAGTAATGTCATTCTCAGAGTGCTACTTTGAAGGAATTTTACTTGGACATGATTTAATGTAAAACTGGTGTATCTGCATTGTTGTATACAACCTTATCTTATTTGGATTTAAAAAGACCTTAATGTGAGTGTCCAAGGCCTGACCCGTCTGAAGGGTAGCTTAGGAGAAAGTGCAATTGCACTATAAATAATTCACTTTGGCGCCTTGGCTACCATTCACTATAGCCCTTTTAATACCCCATAAACTCAAATGTACCATGCTATTTCTCTCTGTTTCAAACTGCTCTCCCAGGGACAGCAAATGGTATAGCACCATCAGACCATATGCTGTGGAAACCAGGGAGCGCATGAAATTGCAGAGGTACTGACACATGCTGGATTTTTCTGGCTGTAAAGTTCACGTGATAAAACACAGCTCATCCCTATACCTCTGTGTGATATGCACTGAGTAAGTTTTAATATCACAACTTCTGTGTGGGATGCAATGTCATCTAGAGTGAGGAAGGAGAGTTCTCCCTGGGTATTTTGGTGAGCTAGGAGTGTGCTTGTCCTTCCTCATCTGCTGCTGAAACAGGGAGAAAAGGAGCCAGTCCCACCCTGTTGGGCAGCTGTCCTTGGCTCAGTAACTTAGGCATGATTATTTCTGTAGTCCTGGTGTTGCAGATCTGGCAGAAGTTATTGGGAATGATGAGTGCTTCAGACAAAAGATGCAGCTCTCTTTAAAGCACTGCTAGTGTCCTTGCTCATCCCACATGGTCATCTTCCGTGACGGAATTCTGGAGGTGTTAGACCCAGTTCAGTGAGTGTCAGGGAAAGAGAAGAGAGAGCTCAAGCCCTGAGCTGGTGTTTGCATCAGAATCTTTATCCATCTACATTTGGATTTAGTTAAAAAAGGGGGGGTTCACCACAGCCCCTGTCTGCAGAGTCCCAAAGTTATCACCATGACCTGGTTTCTCCTTGTTCTTTCCCTCCCTTCCTCCCTATGGGTTAGTGAACGGATTTTGGGCTTATGCTGGAGTGAGAGGACTCTGGCTTGTGGGCACCTTGAATCTACCTATAAGGAATCTCAAATGAGTTTTTCCCAAGTTATGAAATGCATGGCACCTCTAAGGCTATTGTCCCATCTGGCAGGAGACCTGGAATCCCTACTCTGCCTTGTACAAGCTTCCATTAAGCAGTGTAAAATCGGTCTATTTATAATTCATTTTAGGGTCTAAATCTCAGGATGAAATTGAAATGACTAGAGCTTCCTGGAAGGTGGCCAGGATTTGTCTTGCCCTTTTCTTTTTCCTCTGGAAGAATAAAACCCTCAATTAGGACAGAAAAAGTAAAGTAGAGCAAGGGGGAAGAAACAAGCTAGAGCTGGAGGGGGAGAAATACTGCTCCTGGGTCACAACATCTTTTTGAAGGTTTTGCAGATAAGAAGTTGTGTTGGGGCCTGGTGTGAAGGGGACGTCTTGAAGGATGATTTTGGTACCAAATTCCAACCCCTTTCTAATCAGGCTTGGTATTCCTACTCCCAACTGTACATTGGCCTCACTTCTCTTAGTGTTAAATTAATTATTTTCTTTCCCAATTTCTCAAGTTATTAATTATTGCTAAAATGAGGTGTGAGAGGAGAGCTCCATGTGTGTTATTTGGTGGCAAATTCCAGGTTAAGCTGAAAGCAATTTCCAATCTCAAGGAGGTTCCAAACACAGCAGTGACTCAGTTTCTTGGGTTTGCAATAATTTCAGTTTAGTTTTTCACTGCAGACTGTTTTCCTCAGCTGATTTTCTAACCAGGCTCTGCCCTCCAAACCCTGAAAATCACATACTACACCACAAGACCCCTCCTCTCTCCACTGCAGCACTTACATTTAATGCAATTCTCTCTGAAGTTACTCATTTGCCTTGGTTATTATTGAATAAAACCCTCTTTTCTCACCACCAGCTCCTTCTGCTTCCTTCTGCCAACAATGACAATCCAATGTAAGGTGATTGCAGCTTCTGTGACCTGTGATGTGAAAAAGGCAATGGCAGCATTGTGGAATGAAACTAAGAGGATGAATTGGGCACTGAGAAGGGAAAATGCACCTGTTTGCAGACAGTCAAGTAACCAAGAATGGATAGTAATGAAAAAATTGGGGGTTTAGTAGTCTGGTAGTGTGAGCAGTATGGAGATGAGTCTCTGTCCTCTGCTGCAGGTTCAGGCTGGGCTCCACCAGGGTCCCTGGCACCTCCCTGGCTTTGAGTGGTTGACTCTGTTAATGTCTACACCAGTTAGCTCATCTTTAGAGACTGATGCTTCTAAAGGAAAGCAAACGCTGGGATGAGTGGCATCCCTATAAGGGACTTGTGAATTCTGCAAAATGGTCCATCCCGCTTCTGAAAACAGCATCACTTTTTATCACGTTGCTTGCTTTACTGTAGCTTTCCTATAAGTTTTGGGGTCAAATGGGCCCCAAATGTCCCCTGACTCAGTGTGCTTTTCTCCACTTTGTGTCACAAGCTGTGAATATCACATCCTTCTATTGCGAAGTGGTAAGTCACTGCTGCCTTCTGACCATGGAGACAGTGGAAGACATGACTAATATCCTGCTGTTGCTGGCTGGCAGCAGGTTTTTGGCATGTTGAAGGAAGTAAGCTTTGTAATGGGTTAATGCCCCCTTGTTCATAAGCTTAACATTAAACACATGCTTAATAAATTTGTTTTCTCAAAGTGGGGCCTGCAGCAAGTGACTGAGAGCTGGACTTTTCTAGGCTCTGTGCTTTCACTGGCTCTTTCCATAATGCTGTGGAAAGTCATTTAAATGTCTCCAATATGTAAGTTTACCCAGCTGTAAAATTGGGTATAATAAGGTTTGCTTACTTTACAGCTGAGGTTTAATTCAATAATGTTTGTTGTGAGTGTCAGGTCTCGTCTAGGAGGTATAATAGCAAAGGTGTTATAAATGGGCGGCACAGGGGGATGGCCATTAGCAAAGTCATTGTTATAAGAAAAATCTCACTGGAACAACACACAGAAATCAAACAGCAGCTGACAGAATCAGATAATGATCTTTCCTGTAAAATGTAACCTTCCAGATAATGAGATGAAGGTGTTAGGAAGGGAGTTGGTATGACAGAATGAAAAACGTCACTAACCGCCTGGAACCAGTCTGTGTGCCAAACACAACACCCATCCCATCACTGTCACTGTTGGGATGTACCTGCCTGGCACCTGCCCAGCCCTTTGCCCTCTGCACTTCTTCAGGTCAATGTGGCAGAAAGACTTTGCAGGGTAAAGCAGAAATCACGTGGTGGGTTGGGAAACCTGCCTGCTGCACACACATCTAGACCACAAAAATGCCAATAAGAGCAATACATTTATTTTAGCTCAGCTGCCCTCTGGCAGCTTTGTTATGCTGAATAGCCCTGTTGAGCAGAGCATGTAGTTTGTTTTAAGTGCACATTTATCACCTTCATGGGTGATTTATAATATGAAGCACATTCAAAGAATAAGGAACGTGGTTTGTCCTGCCATATAGGTTTTTGTTTGTTTGTGTTTTGAGTTCACTGCAGAGAGAATCACTGGGGGGTTTGTGGGAGGTGGTGTTTCACTGAAGGCTGTTGGTTTTTATTAAACTCCTCTGTGTTACGTTAAAGGCTGGAGAAGAGCCAAGCTGGGCACTGTCTTGGTTGGCACATGGAAAAATTCATTGCATCAAGGTGCCAAAAGTCGAAAAAGTGGTAGTAATGGAGTGATGAGGGATAAATTGCTCTGAATATAGGTGAGAATAGAAAAAGATCATCTGTGGGCAGTGTTCACTGGTTGAAATCCAGTTGTGCCACACCCAGAATCTGGTTCCAGCAAGGACAGGCAAATGATTTGGGAGTGGTTGGGGTAGCCATCCTTGCTTTTCTTCATTGCTCAGGTGTAATCATTAATCTAAATAATCTAACTAATGATATAAGGATCCAATTTGGCTGTAGCAGGGATGGTGTGGAACTAGTGCTGTGCAAGGCAACATGTCTCCCTATGACTGCTGCCTGCAGAACCAAGGAGGTTCCATCTCTAATTTGGCCAGCAATTACTTTGTAATGTGGAAATCCTGAGGCCAGATAGGTCTTCCTTATCCTCCAACACTCTGTGGCTTTCCTGCCTTAAATGTTTTATTTGTTCGTCTGGTTTTGCAAAAAAATTTGCCTTAGTCCAGCTGAGTATTTTAGATGTATTTGTGGACCATGTGGTGTTCAAAACACTTGGTGTGAGTTGTAGTAATGTCCAGAGGCTGTAGCTGTTTAAATTATAATAACAGATCAATCAGGCAGTCTGGAAAAGGTGATCCCAGAGAAAAACATCCTTCTGGTTCTGCTTTTCCAAGGAATTCAACAGCTACTTGCCGTTACTATATATTACCGTCCTTTTCTTGAGTTTTATATGCTTCCACTACATAGCTCTTTGTTTTCAGTGTTAGGAAAATGTGGCCCACTTCTCAAAAATTAAGGGCTTCTGAGGGCTTCAATTAAATCTGACTTTCTAAAGAGCTTCCTCTACTAAGGGTCACATCCTCTGCTTTTCTTTCTCAGCCTCTCCACAGTGGAGAGTTCTGCTGGGAAAGAACTGTATTACTGACTGTGATATTTGTTACGTTACTCTTATAAATACCTCCTCTGTATATTAATCTTCCCATTGAACATTGACAGAAGCCAGGGACTCACTGCCTGGGATGGAGGGGGGAGTTCCCCTGTGCCTGGCTTTGCACAGGGCTGTGATGGGGATGTTGCAGAGACTCCTGAAGGCTGCCGGCCAGGGACTTACTGACGGGCTGGACTCAGATATGCGTGACAGATCCTGTGTAAATGTCCTTCAGCCAAGCCTCCCTCTCACACACAGAGTGGGTAAGATAAAACATGGTAAATGGATAAGAGAACATCTAAATAAGCAGACAAAAATAAAAAGTTTAAATTCAGCCAGGGCTCAGTGTGGGAGTGTGTCTTGTTTGGTTCAGTCCGGGTCTCCCCTTTGGGTTTCGTGTTACTGTACCATCCCAGTTTATAACCCCCTGGTTTCGTGTTCATAACCCTGCTTTCCCTATTTGTCTCCTCCCAGACCCCTGCCAATCGCTCCGGCACCCCTCCCAAGCTTCTAGAAAGTTCTGGCAGGGGCGTCGAGTGATTGGTCTTGGAGGGAGGATCCCTCCCTTCCTTTCCCAAGATAGGTTCCCTTGTGTGTCCCTCATCCCGCAGACCCATCCTTCTCCTTCCCTGATTCAATGCCGTTGTCATCCCTCCCCTGTCACCACCCCCCCATAAAACCCCTGGCAGGCGCGTTCAGGGTTGCTCATTTCTGAACATCCCCGGGGGGCGAGGTCCCCTGTTCGGAGACACAATAAACCTTCCGGATTTCATCCACAATTGAGCCTGCCTCCTTCTTCCACCACCTGCCTCTATTGCCGCGGTCCTGTGGAAGGACCCACGAGCCAGACCTCTGGTCTCCCGGATTCCGGAGGCTGGCCCCCGCAGCCTGCTGCGTCCAGAGCTGACCGGGCAAAGTGGGAACTGCTCCAGAAAGGATGCAGAGGCAGCTCAGATTTCAATCTGAGAGCACAATGCATTTCATTGCACTAAAGGGCAAGGGATAGAACAGGTCTCACCTCTTTCACAAGTGTAGCACACAGGACATGGAAATCAGTCAGCCCCTCTGTGTGTGAAAACAGGGCTGGACCAGCAGGGCCCTTTAGTGACACAGAACAAGACCCACAACAAGACCCAAAACCGGACTATTGCTACAGGGACTTGGCACATGTGAAACCTGCCCTCTGGGGATGATGCTGATGGTACCATGAATGAGGAGCTTCATCTGTGTCTGCAGGCAGAAGGTGAGCAGGAATGCCTGGCTGTGCCAGAGGCGTGGTGCCCAGCCAATGTGATTCCAAAGAGATGGCTTAAAATTGAAGATAAATCAAAGGTCTTGGACCTCAGGAATGGGCTGAATAATATTGCTGCTAAAGGGAACACCACAGAGCTCTGACCAACAACTCCTTACGCTATTTCTCCCAGCACATTGCTTCTACCATGGCAACCTGTTTAAAGTTGCTGCTGCTTCTCATTCTTTCTCCCTCCTTATTTATTTTGAATGTTGCTTAATGTTTATCTCACTATCCAACTGACCTTTCACTTTTGCTCCTCATCTTAAGACAATCTCTTAAGAGATTGTTCAGTTTGTCCTTCGCAAGTGGTATTGGAAAGCCCACATGTTCATCCTGGTCTGTCTGCTGCCTGTGCTCTTCATCTCATTCCGTGGGAGCACTGAGGAGTCTTCGGCTGCCAGCTCAGCTGTTTCCTCTTCTCACCCTGGCAAGGACCAGCAATGCCCATGAGCAGGTTGTCAGAGGTGAAATACAAACTTTTATGCGCTCTCTGTAAGTGTTAATGAAGCTTGTAAAGCAAAAGCTCAGTGAAGTATATCGAGCCCCAGCTGTTCTCCCTGGGGAAGATAACCTTGCAAAAATTGCATTGCTATTTGCTGAAAGATTCTTTTATTTCTAAGGCTGGTGTGGATATATAGGAGGTGCTTGCAGAGGGAGATGCTTGCAAGGAATTGCTACCCTTGGAGCACTAGGTTCCTTCCAGCATGATGATGTTTCCTTTTAAAAAAGTCTTCTTTTCCCTCTTTCTCTTTTTTTTTTCTTTTAAACTCCTATGCCTGGTCACTGCCCTCAAACCCCCTCCAGTATTCTTTCTGATGTTCAGGAGGGGACCCAGCTTTATCCACCCCAGAGAGGCATACTCGCAGAAACACAGAATGGGTCATGGTAGAAGGGACCACAGTGGGTCATCTGGTTCAACCTCCCTGCTCAGGCAGGGCCTTCCTGGGGCACACTGCACAGGATTGCAGCCAGATGTTTCTGGAATATCTCCAGTGAGGGAGACTCCACAACTGCTCTTCCCACAGTCAGGTTTTGGAACTGGTTTGTGAGTCTTTACTGGGCAGAATCAGGTTTCCAGTAGTGCATCTCAGTGCGCTTTTGGAGAAACAGAGAATTTTGTTCCTTCACTTGTTTGACTGGAGCTGACATAAACACAGCTGACATTTTTGAAGTGATCATAGGGAGCACTTGGAGCTGAGCTGAGCTGAAGGGCAAGATAATATCCACTGCAGCAGAGGATGCATTTACCTGCTTCTTTGTCCTAGGAACTGCAAGTCCTAGGACAAAGGCAAAATGAAAATAGAGGAATGGAGTGACCCTAAAAGGGAAAATCTCTCTATTTTAAAGTCAATAACTGAAATGTTAAGGCTAAGCAGCTTCTCTGAGTTAGTTATTAATAACCTACAAATGACAATGAATTGACAGTGCTAGCCTGGCTGTTTGCAGCTCTCTTGGTGAGTACCTGTTGCGTAAGTTAAGATGGACAGCTTTATTTAAGTTACAGCCAAGGGGCAGGGTTATGCTCTTACAAGCTACCCACTAGTTCAACTGTTCAAACAAAAAATTTTCTTGATTCACTCTAATACTTAAGACAACAGGAAGCCCTTTTGTCCTTAGAGGAAAAAATGCTCCAGCTTTATATAAAATATTTTTGACATCACAAAAGATCTACTATCATCAATTATTCCTTTATAGTTATTAATTGTCACTGTTGCAATTTTTACATTGGATATTTGTAGTGGGTTTGGTTTGTAACTGGGCAGAGACACCAATTTAGTGTAGTGGTTTGGCCCAAAATACTCATTACTGTTTACCTTCTGTGAGATAAGAATTAGGAGAAGTGCAAAGCAGGCACCAAACTTGAAAGAATATGAAGAAGTTTATTAACAGACCTAAAAGAAGGAAAAAAATTATACCACACCTTCAGAACTCTTCTCCTCTCCCCACCTTTCTCCCTTCTCCAAGTGACAATGTAAAAAGACAACCCTTGAGATGTTCAGTCTGTTTACCACTTCCATAATAACCTTGTTCAGTCCATTTAGGATGAGGAGTCTCTCTTGCCCATGCTATGAAAACATTATCACAACGAGACAGCCGCCCACTTCCAAATAACTCAGTTCAGTCCATTCAGGAAGAGGAGTCTCTCTGCTCGCATGTGAGTCCCTTCCCCCGACTTGCAGCTTTCCAACAACTGCTTTCGAGGGTCCACTCTTGAAGGTTTTTGGGGTACAATTTTAAGGTTGAGCCATTCAGAAACGAAAGTTCTCTTCACCCATCTCTGGGAGCATTTCATCTCTAAGAACAGAGGCCCTTCTCCTTCCCTGGGAGCAAAGGGTCTTCCTCATCTTCATCTTTAAGACTATCTCTGGGAGCATCTGTAGGAACTGAGGTTTTCTCCTTTCCCATTTGGAGCAAAAGTCCTCATCTGGTCCATCTCTCCCTGTCCAAACTTCTCATGAAATTACAGCTGCGTCAGCATCTGCCTATCTCAGCGTAGGTGCTTTTGCTTACGAGTTGAACACTCCACCCCCCAAATCTTCATGAAATTACAATGGGTACTCTGATATATCATAGCTTTACAACAGAATTTCAGCTTTAAGCATCTCCTCTTTCTCTTCCCTCAGGTTTTCAGCTCTTCACAGCACTAAAAGGGTTAATCTCACCTAGGCCTTGCAGCTGGAATTTCGCTTATTGCTGTTGGTCACCTGATCCTTTGCCACACATCGGTGGGCAGCTTTCAGCTGAATCTTGGCTGCACTGGAGAGGGGGAGCCAGGCTACTCCGTCTGCCCACAGCAGGGCTGGGGGGGGGGTTCCGCGGGTGGAACAGGTCCGTCGGCTCCAGGATGGCTGTGGCCCGGCCTGGCCCGGCCTGAGCAGGGCCTGGGCCAGACCCACCAGCCCCTGCATGGGGCCCACAGCCACCCGTCCCAGTGCCAGAAACGAGACAGAGCCTCTGCCTCAGGGTTTCTATTCTTAAGTGTGGATCACAGAGGCGGTCACAGCTTTCAGTGGCTTAAAGAATTGTCCATATTCAAACTGGCCAGCTGATAGGTTCTGTCAGGTCACAGAAGAAGCTGTCAGCACTCCTTTGCATGAACATCACTTCCAGGACTATGCTTGCTAACCCATGACAATATTTCTAGAGAAATAGAAGATACTTCCTTCTGGTTCTGTTTTGTTTTATTAAATTGCAAGTTGTGATTTAGGTTTCTGCATTGAGGTTTATTTCTGTCTCCCATTGGGATAATATAACCAACAATACCTACTATTGCTTTCATTCTTAAGAGAGGATCGATGAACCAGCTCTCCTACATGTCCTGTATGAAGTTAAATTAAACACGTATTTTAAATACATATTTTGATAGTTCCTTTTTTCTTTCTTTAACAGCAAAAGGATATTATTTAGTACAAGAACCAAAGATGAGAAATCCCAAAGGTGAATTTCTTACCGTAGAAATTCCCAGGCAATAAATGAAAAAAAACCCTTTAACTGAGGATGAATTCTATCTTCTTCTGCAGATTAAGTGTCTGTGGACTAGTCATGAGACTGAAAAAGGCATCTATGTCCTTCACCTTATGAAATCTTACGTAATATCTGGCTGGGGATCACTAGATGGGCTTCAACACATCTTGAATGCATTTGATGGCCCATATGTTTAAAATTTGCTCATGTAGACATATGTTGAAAACTTCCCCAAATGCTACTACTTCTTATTTTTAGGCTGTTTTTAAGTTTTAAGAAATTAAGAAATTAAGAAAATGACAGTCTAATGGTGTGACCCCTGTTACTCCAGACTGTGCCAAACATATTGTAGTCAGTTACTCCACAGTGACCTTAAAGAAATGAAAAGTGTAGGAGTGAATGTTAGAGAAGCAGAGAGAGAAGCCTGGGAAGTAACTGCAGGGACGAAAATGAAAACAAGTGTTTGGAAGGTGCTGTGATTATTAAATTTTTATTTTCTTGGTAATAATTGTGCAAAAATTTTAATTCAGAAAGGAAGGACATTATAATTGATAACCAAACTGTAATCTCTCTGTATAAAATGTTGCAGATCACCAGCATACAATTCCCCATATGAACATCATTGTAATTTTACATTCTCATCTTTAGGGCTTGTTCATGCTCTTGCATGAATTCAATCTTTCTGTAGAAATTATTACATTATGGACCTCTTCTAAGGTTATTGCCTTCCTTTTGAACAAAAGAGATGAGAGTTGAAACTCAGAAATTATCAGTTGTCACTTCCAAAATGGCATTCACTGGTGAGCCATGTTGGACCAATGGCAAGACAAACAGATAAATGGGTGGTAGGATCCCCCTCCCATACCTGCATGTGCTTGCAGTGGCTACTGAAGCTGAATGAATAATGCAAAAAAGCGTGTCTTCTCAATTTCCTGCTCAAGAGTAAAATACATTTTACTATACATTGGGTGGGAAATGCCATTTTCCCCATCTTTTTGTGCAGGTACTGAGCAACTTATGCTGAAACTGGAAGGCAACAACCCAAAAGCATGCAAAGGAAATCACTTTATAAACTCAAATATATTAGAATATGAACCATGGCAATGGAAAATGTCTAATCCCTCTATCAGTGCTGAGTCTTTAGTCTAAATGCTAAGTGGAAATGCCATGTGCAGAATTTAGACTGAGGACTTGAACCTGATAGAGTGATTACCTATCTGATATGGCAAAGAGAAATAACCATTGTTATTAGGGTTAACAGTTAGAAAAACTTTCTGGAGGGAGATTTAAAATCTCATGCTTCTGAATCTAAATCAGTATTTGTCCAGGTCTGGGGTAAGCAAACATAGAATCACAGAACAGTTTGGGTTGGAAAGGACCTTAAAGCTTATTTAATTCCAACGCCCTGCCATGGGCAGGGACACCTTCCACTATCCCAGGTTCCTCCAAGCCCCATCCAACCTGGACTTGAACACTTTCGTGATGGGGCAGCCACAGCTTCTCTGAGTAACCTGTGCCAGGGCCTCACCATCCTCAAAGGGAAGAATTCCTTCCTAATCTCTAATCTAACACTGCCCTCTGTCACTGTGAAGCCATTACCCCTTGCCCTGTCACTCCAGGCCCCTGACAAACTTCAATATAGCACAGACATAGCACTCAGCTGGCTGATGGCTTTGGTTCAAGTGGGACATCAGCTGCAATGCAGATTAAATGAGATTTAATACAGCAATCAGTAAATAGTTGAGTGTACTGTGCTCTCTGTGCCCTCTGCACCAACACCAGAGAGCCAACACTCTTTGGTTTTGTGTCTATCTGACGAAAGCAGTCTGAAGGTAATTTTTCAGGAGTGAGTTAGAGCCACCACAGCACAATTAGCACACTGCCTCAACATATGAAGGTCTCCAATGTATTAAATATTTTGCAGTTTTTCTGCTGGAAACAAAGTTTATGTCAAAATACATGTTTTTGATGCTTAGGCACATTTCAAACACTCGCCATCAGACTGATACATCTGAACAAACAGAGAAAATTAATTTATAGAGCTGTTAGCAGAAATGTTTGGAAAACATAAAACACGCTTTATCTGCTATTTCCTATAGCAGATAGCAGAGTGAAGCTCTACATATTCTCTGCTGTACTGTTTTGTCCTGGTCACCCGCCATGGCTCCCTGTGGTTTGGCTGGCCCAGGATCTGACTGTCCAGTTCTGGCAAAATTGGGAAGAAATTTACTTTTAAATTCAAGTCATAATTTATTACATCCTTAAGCAATCCTAGGAGGCTTTGGGGGCTCTTCTGGGGTTAGCTTCAAAAAGCCCAGAATCAAATTATATTCCATTTAACTCCATTAATATCAGTCAAACTATTTAAAGGACAGGTTTTGTTGTTGGTTTAGATTTTTATGCTGGACAAATACTATACAGAAATCTCTAACAAAGAAAAAAATTGTTTCACCTTCTGCTGCAGCTTCATGTCTGTCATTTGAAGATCCATCCCATGATTAAACTCTGCCCAGTGATGGAGCAGGTCAGTCCAAGGGTCACAACTCAACATGTCCAACAACCTAAAATCAGTGCTGTTCTCCCTCAAAGAGCTATAGGTCTGCATGTACCTTTGGAAATGAGAGCTCTGACTTTAAGGACAGAGCAAAAGCAAGAGGGGCTGGGAGCTGGAGGTGAGACAGGAACTCTCCTTCCTCCTTGCTCTTGTGATGCATGGGCTGGCTGGGGGCATGCTAATTTGGCTGAGAATTGTTTAAAATTCGCTCTATTGACCTGAAGGCAATCTTTTTCTCCGTCTCAGACTTGAGGGAAAACCCCGTGAGAGAAGTTGTGCTGGGCATTATATAATGCAATAAAGAGGTGTGTGTGTGTATATATATATGTATATGTATATGTATATATAGATATATAGTTACACAGCTCCTGAAAACTCTTCTGGCCTCAGACAGAGTCTGAGTTGAGAACACCACCCCCCCCCCAGACAAGAGCTTTGATTTTATGCCTTGGAGAGGCACCCCACAGTGTAGCAGGAGCTCAGCTGGACCCAGAAGATACTTGGCAATGTTGGGGTCCCTCCCCCCGCCGTGTAGCCCTGGGAGAGGGGCCCTGAGGGCACAGACACGGGGTTTCCCTGCCCCTGCTCAGCCTCGTTCCCATTGGTTGGTTTGTGTTCCCTGCGCGGGCAGAAGGACCCTCGGGTCCCGTGATTGCAGCAGTTCCTCGGCAGATCCCGGCCAGGCGGCTGGAGAAATAAACATCTCTCTGAAACATCTACCAAGGATCAGTCCATATATATTTCTTTTCCACGGCCTCCTTGTTTGATATGCGTGTTACAGTATCCGCACTGTAACATTGCAACAACTTCTTGCCATGGGGGCACCTCATGGTGGGGGAGCTCTGCAGGTCCCCCCTGCTCATGTGTCTGAGGTTTGTTTGGGCTCTGGGAGCTCTGCCCATCAGATGCTTCCCTGCTTGGTCCCTGGAAAGTAAAGTCCTTTCATGTCTCTGGCTCATTTTACTCAGCCACAGGACTATCTAATACGTCTTTGATAAAGTTAATGCAGCATCAGGAGGAGCTTCCCAGTGCCCTGGGATGAGTGGTGCCACACAAGTGCCAAGTACTTTTATATATAATAAAGCACTTAATAACTAAGTGTGCCTTTAAGAGAAGAAAATCCATGAGGAGCTCTGCAGTGGAGAGGGCACTTGGTTTTGTATTGTTGTCAGCACTCAGTGAATACCCAGGAGAACTCTTTGAAACGAATGTGGTATCTTCCAGGGAGATCAGAGTACTTCCAGAGGGATTTTGCTCATAAACCTGTGAAGCTTCTGTTCCTATAGCTTTTGATGGCATATAGCTTTATTTCTGTCATAATCATTCATTAGCTTTAGTCAAACTGTTCCAATTGCTGCTACAGCAACTCTAATGAAATCTTGCTCCCTAAATAGCCACGCCAATTTTACCAGGTCAGAATCTGCCCTTTCCAACTAATTTGCTACCTTTTGACGATATTTTTTCCTTTGACTAGAGAGTTTGCAGTGAGAAGGAGCCCAAAATTATAAAGCCAAATATTTTTTTCTCTTTTCAGCTTAAACCAAATGTTTGCTTTTTTTTTTTTTTTTTTAAATCATGTGTGCATTCTGGTAATGTGTGTGGAAAACCAAACCCTCTGGAGAAGCAAGCCAAAGCCTGTCTCTTGTTCCTGTGATACTCTTGCTGGCTGACCTCAGGATTTGGAGCAAGACAATGAAAATTCACCATCATTACAATCCAGCACATGTAAGATTTTTTTCAAACGCCCTATAAATCCAGGGAGAGGGTGTGGTGTATATTTTATGATAAAATCTCTACTATTTCACTGCAGTGAGATCTGATCTGGCTTGAATTAAAGACCCCAGCAAGCCAGTCTATATTATATTTGCAGCACCCTGAGGCACTTAGTAACCCCTTTCACATGGAAATCCAGGGCAGAATTTTGCAGTACCTTTGTTGGCATGTGAACGGGTCTATAATTGAATAGTAAATGTCCTTTTTGCTGCTTTCCTTCTGGAATAGTGTCTCCTGTGCAAAAGCAAGATTTTCTTCCAGTTTCTGCTACTGAATGAACTCTTTATGTTGTTTAATTTAAAAGAATTTGTTTAACTTTGTGGGTTGGAAGGAATAAGATGAAAATAAAAGATTAGTGGCACTCTCTGCCCCGAGTTTCAGCTGCAGCCAAACAGCATCAGTAGCTATTCCCCAGCTGGACAGAGATGAAATTATTCTCTTTGGCTGGACAAAGAGTTTTTTTGCTAAATGAATGACTGAAGCCATACCTATAAATGACAACATCCTAGTAATAAAACCAACATATTTCACATGTTTTGAACAGAAAGCATGGAAATGTGGAATGAATTCTGCAGGTGAAATAGTCTGCGTGTTGTGTATGTATTAAGGTACTTTGAAAGGGTATGGTGAAACTTCCATTTTATCTTCCTACATTTTACATGAGCAGACACCTTCCTCTTGCCTAGCTTGTATATGTTTCTTCACAAAAGGAAATGAAAAAACTTTTTCCTTGCTATTGGAGAAAAAGGGTCAAACACCCTCTAAGACAGCGCCTATGTCCCCAAATCAGAAAACTGGCTAATAAGCATAATGTTATGAAGTCTGGGCTGAAGTACTGTTTTAATTTTGCTTGCAGTCCCTCATCAATTTCAGCACTGGAATTTCATGAGGGATGGAATTTTTGAAGATATCCAAAGACTGGAATGGAGGCTGAGATCCAAGTTTTGCTAATACTCCATGCAAGTTTCATGCTTCATGTTTTCCCCTGTTGCTCGTGTGCTGTGCTGCCCTGTATGCCTTGTTCCCACAGCTTTGGTGGTACATTGTGCTCATTGTGTGCCTTCTGACCCCTGTGCTAACAGAAGGCTCCGCACAATCATTTGGGAGTGGCGGTTCAGGCTGGATATCAGGAGAAATTTCTACACTGAAAGACTGATTAAGCATTGGAACAAGCTCCTGAGGAAAATGGGGGAGTCACCATTCCTACAGGTGTTCAAAAAATGAGTAGAGATGGCAATTTGTGATACGGTTTAGTGGGCAGAGTGGTATTTGGTCAAAGGTTGAACTTGATGATCTTTGAGGTCCTTTCCAACCTTAATGATTCTATGATTCACCTACCCGGAGAATGGCATAACCCAAATGTCATTGCCATCCTCCTCAGAATCTTGCCCTGTGCTCTCAAATAGGCATGAGGAGTTTGGGAGGCAGGAGCAACACTCACTTTGTAATGGTAAAATATGATCAGAATGCAGCAGGACTCAATAACAGAAGTAAAGTTGGGTTGGAGAAGCAAGGGAATGTTGGTAACCTGATGGAAATGAGGAGTCTCTTGCTTGACAGCAAGAACTCCCCCAGCAGATAACCTTGATGAAGCTGCCCTTGGTAGAGCACTCACTTGCTTGCAGCTGTTTTTAATTTCTTCCACTCTCTGCTGAGATTTCCATCACCCACGCACATATCCTGTATTTAACCAGCACACAGAACTTTCTGGAGATCAAGATTTGTGTTGCTCTGGGGACGCACCTTGTACGTACCATCCAGCCAAAGTCTGACTCTACTGGAAGTGGTGTGTTTGTAGGAAGATGGTGCAGGTGAACATGTGTATTTTGTAGAAGTACACAGCTTAAGAATTGCCAAAACCATTATTATTTTACATTGCAGACTGGTAGCAACCCATTAAATGAAAGGGGAAGGCTGGAGGCAGGGATGCTCAGATTTCTCTGTGAGAGCAGATGCAGAGAGAAAGGTCTGCAGGGTAAAGTCAGGAGGATCATGTCTGAAATCAAAGCAGGGTCTGAGTAAAGTGGGAATATTTTGATGCTGGGGGGATACAAGCATAGGAGATAACAAAAAGCCAAAAAAGATCTCCAGAAGCAATGTACAGATTCAAATGGTGATAGTTTAGTGACTGGAAAACATGGTCTGCAATGAAAGACAAGAATCTGATTCCCACCCCAGGAGGCTGGCAGTGCCACAATGATTGGCGTGGTTAAGCCAAACTTTGAAATTCTTCTCAGAAAAATACACCGCCCTAAATTCTTTTTCTCTACTCATGTGTTCAATTAGAAATTTGTTCACTAAGTATTTTATAATAATCTCATGTCACCTCAGAATCTTACAGGAATATGCTGGTACTCAGGAACTTTGCTTCCCTGTGTTACAGAATTTTGATTCCCTTTGTAAGTTTCCTGAGGTTATTATACATTTAATAAGCTGCTCTTGCTGACTACATCATCTGAAATCTCTGCAGTTAGCAGATGCTGCTCTGCTGTAGCTTCTGCTGGTCTTGACAAGCAACCTGCTCACATCACTTAAATAACTAATCCCATGAAATAACTCAGTGTCACTCTCTAGAGCACATAAAAACCCCAAACAAAAACCCCTCATCTAAAATGTAACATCAATCACAGAGAACAGTTATACATTAAATTTTAGCTATGAGGAAAGAAAAAGCCCAAACCTCTCAATTTCACTCATAAAAATCTTTTTAGTTGTGAGTTTTCACAAAATGCTGTCTAATTCAATGCGTTCATGATATTAAATTACCATTTACCTGTAACTCTTCTGTTACCCATAGCCATTAAATCTTCCTCAGCCTATGCCCACCTCCTCTGGGAAGAAGGTAATAGCATTTCTTCTTCTCCAATCCAGAAAGCAATAACCTCCTTCCCAGTATTTTTTTTTTCTGAGAAAGGCATTACAGAGGAATTTAGACAACTCCAGTAGTGAATATTACTTGAAAATAAATGTTTTGCTGGCTAAAAGAATTCCCTTGATATTTTCCCTTTGCCAAAGCACATTTGCATTTCTAGTCTTACTTAAATAGAATTTTTCCCACATCTGTTGCAAGAAATTAAGGGTTCATATTCTGGAAACTGTGTTTCTGGAGATAACTTTTGAAACTAGGCACATCTTCCCAGAAAGGAGGGCTCTCCCCTGTACACCCTCTGTCTCTCCAGGAATCCTTTGGGATGTAAAAGCTGTCTGGGGGCAAGATTCTCATCATCAGGATTTCAAGGAACTTGTGTTCAGCTTCTTTTTTCTTCTTAAGTGTCAGCAGCTGAGCACAGATGTCTGGATTGGCAACAATTCTGAACCCAATTAACCCAGTTAATGGCACTACAGCCCTTCGTGAAGTGACAGATTATTGCAAGCAGACAAGGCACAGCCAGTCACCCCTGTCGCATGCTCTTGTGTCACTGAGAAAGTAAGTGGAGGTAGGAGCCACCAAGTGATTAGCTGTTATAATATTGTTAATTAAGCACCAGTAGGAAGTTTGCCATAAAAATAGAACTAATTTTCATTTGTTTCTCTATCCCATGTTTGGCACTATGTTACTATATTGCATAAAATAGTCTCAGTGCAGTATCTGGACAGCAACTTCAGAAGGAGACGTGAACATGAAGCAAGATGAGATATTCAGGAGGCATAACCCTGCCATGGGGCAGTCACTGAAGTGAATGTCTGGCAAATTCAAATCAAACAGCTCCAAAATTTCACTGGGTCATCCATTTCTGCATCCCTGTGATGGTGGGTCTTGTGAATTTTAGACCAGGACAGCAAGTTGGAGCAGCCAGGAGTTGTAACCTGTCTGGACTAGATTACACCTACAACCTGCTATTGCAAAGCAGTGAATGGTTTCTCAGCTTCACAAGGACTGCACAAAGTATGTGAAAGCAAATAGCTGATTTTTTAGGTAGGTCTTCCTGCAATCTCCTCTGTCTCTTCTGTCTGGTTAACAACAGCCGCAGCTTACATGTGTTACTGATGGATCCCTGCAGTTTTACACAAGTGGTTCATATAATTTTCCCCAAATTAACCAGCTCAGGACTCCTGCCACCCTATTCACTAGTTCAATCTCCCCCTGGAATTAAACCACTTTTTTTCTGTGCTGTACCATGCTGTGCATGTACCATTTTGCTGAGGGTTAACCTAAGCAGTGGAGTGCTGTGGGAAATGCCACAGTTAGGGAGCAAACTGCTGTTGCAGATAGAAATGCTAAAGCTGTGTTTCAGAGGAGAATTTAAGAAAACTACAGATAATATCCTGGCCTGTGTTATCCATTCAGATAAAATTGAGTGTAATCCTACCCCTATTGCTACACCACTAAATGTATTTAAAGGAAGAGATTTATTTCCCCTCCTATTATCCTTCTTTCCTCCTTTCCTCTTGCACTCCATGCTACTTAGAAGTTCAGAAGTGAATAGTTTAGCAAGGAACTTCTGCTCTCCCCGTCATCCCTGGGAAATCTCTGAGGTAATGTTCATGTATTTCAATGCTTCCTTCCCTCTACTATTATGATTCAGGACTTCAGGGATCTGTTTTGTAGGCAGGCTTTAAAGGTTACTCCCTTTAGTACCTTAATACCTCTTACTCTAAGGTGTTATTCTGCCATTTTTTCTCTTAGAAGTCTTCAATTTTTGCTTTAAATGACCAATGTCTCTTCCAGCTCTTTTGAAGAGACCTCATTGTTTTGCCCTGCTTTTCCAGCTCATTGTGTTACCACATCCCATTCTGATCACAACTAACTACAGCAATTATTATGAATTCTTTAGATGTTCTGCTAATTTACAACCAGCAATGAGTGTTGGCCATGGTCAAGTAGGTCTTTCTGCATCTTCATCAAAATTCAGGCTTGACCCTATTCTTGGTATTTTGAATAAATTTTTTTTGAATAACTGAGAAATTGAGCCTTTCCAGGACAATAATGCTCATTATGTAAATTCTAATCCAGAACAGGCAGCATCATTTGGATTTTGAGTTGACAATTTTCTCTGATTTTCTGCCTTCAGGACAGCATGACCCATCACCTCCTGCTAAGCTGAAATCTCTGTATCACTTATCCCTGTGAAAAGGGCAGAATGTAATAAATTTAATATTTGAATTCATGATTTGTTGCTTAGTTACATATGTCATGAAGCAAAAGCAGTAATATCGCATGATTTCTGTAACTAACTGACCGTCCAAATTTTAAGGCTTGAACATTGACTATTCATGCCATGTTTACATGAGCTATTATCTACAGGGGGGAATGTCAAGAATAAATTCAACTTCTTCTCTTGAATGTTTTTAAGCAAATAAATTATTATCTAGTCTGAATACTTGGCTGTGTTTTACAATTAAATCTCGAAGTGTGGCTGTGCATAGGGTAAATCTTGGCTTGAAATTTTCTCACTATGGAAATTGTGAGAATCAATCTGTGATGGACAGATCCTGCTCTCTAAATTCTGCATATTAGAGTGAGAGTCTGTACAGGGACAAAGTGTGCTTTAGGAAAGGAGAGAATTAACTATTGAAGCAAAATACCTTCAGTTCCTCAGGTAATAGTGGAAATGCATTTCTCCTTGTACCAAGTACAAAATAGATCCAGGACAATAGCAGAGGCTTTTCTCCAGAACAGCATATACTTGGGAAGCTGAAAAGAAATGCCTTCACCATGACAAATGTACAGCAGCACTTAAAAGGTACTGTCTCCTGAAATAAGGAGATTTGCAGAATAAAGAGCAAATGCATTTTCTCATTTCTTCGGATGAAAAGGCACTAAGATTTTAATTTTCAATTGAATGTGATAAATTCTTCTTTTTAGGAAATAATCTATAAATTGAAAAGAGTTATCAATTCCCCTAAAATGTACACTTTCCCATAATATGCCAACAGGCAGTCTGTTCTGAGCAGTCATCAGAGACAGCTGAACTGCTCTTTTATGTCCATTTTTGCACAGTCTTGCTGTAGTCCAAGAGTATGATGCAACATCTAATGAAGTTAATAAGAACATTTCAATAGAATCTGTATCAGGCCTTTAAACACTAAATACAGTCTCTTAAGTGCAGCTCTGTGCAACCTCCCATTTATTTTTATTAATTTTAATCTTGTTCTGTCTTGCATGTTAGGAAAGGATTTACACTAATCTGACAAGTACTGAATGATTGACTTAAATTGCTGGCTACTGCTTTAATGCCTGGAAAGAAGACAAACCATGTCAGCTTTGTTATGTGATAGAATTAAAAGATTGGAATTTAAGCAAAGTCCCAACATTTTTCTTGTGATTTTAGTTAGTTTACAAAGGCAAGTACCCTTCTGTGTTTTCATACATGTTAGAACAGTGCAAAGGCCTTCCTTCCTCAGAAATTCCATTCTGAGCTGTGTCATTGAAGAGAATCTTCCCTTCCCTTCCCCTTCCCCTTCCCCTTCCCCTTCCCCTTCCCCTTCCCCTTCCCCTTCCCCTTCCCCTTCCCCTTCCCCTTCCCCTTCCCCTTCCCCTTCCCCTCCCTTCCCCTCCCCTCCCCTCCCTCCCCCCCCCCCTAATGTTCAAAAAACAAGTAGATGGAACACTTTACAGTATGATTTAGTGGACATGGGAGTGTTTGGTCAAAGGTTGGATTTGATGATCATGGAGGTCTTCTCCAACCTTAATGATTCTGCGATTTATCTTATTACAGGATGCTGCCTCGAGCATTTTTGTGCATGAACTGGACTAAATTTTTTCAGCCAAATGTCATTTGAACTAAGAGTCATGCAACAAAACTGAGAATAGGGGTGGATAAAGCAATGGTATTTAGGGAATTGTACATGGCCTTAACCAGTGCAGCCTGCAAGCCACATGAGAGCAGCTCTGCTCATTCATCTGGAATTCACATGGAGGCCTGAAGTAACATCAGGGTTTTCCAGTGACTGACAGCTGACTTGCCCAAAGAGCTGAGTCATTCAACCATAATAATCAGACTTCATATTGACTTCTGGACTCTGTCACAGGGTTGTAAACAATCTGGGAGCTGATTTGAACAGATGAGCTCCACCATGACTGAGCAACAAGGAAATAGACTTTACCTGCCAAAATACACCTTTGCACAGTTTCTGAGCTGACATCATTCAGTATGATGAAAGATAAACTTGTTAGGGGAGAAGGCTGCTCTCAAAGAGCCGAAGAGTTTGGGACTGCTCTGCACAGCAGACCGTGAGCATGATCCGTAGCTGGATTGGAAGGGAACTGGAGAAAAGGAGATGGGCTCCTCCCTCTGGCCTTGTGAAGCAGAGAGTGAAGGAAAGGAGGGGTTGCCCTTTGACAGCAGGAGGTAAGAAGGACAAGCACCTTTTGGACACTATAACCTAGGGTGGAGAGATCTGTTCCAAGATACCCGTTCCCTCCCTGTCCATCTGAGGGATATTACTTAAGGTTTGAATCAACGAGGTTTCACTACACATGACAGATTTCAGCCTCAAGTGTAGAGTGAAGACATGGAGAAAATGCAAGTTTTCTGGACAGTTTGAATATATTTTCTTGGCCCATGTGTTTTTCCTTGGCTATAGGAATACAGTACAGTATTATGTGTTTTGAGGAAGCTGTGGACCTGTTTGGAAGTATAACATAGAGAAACCATCTGTGAGTGATTTAGGCTTTAGCTTCATTGTCCTCAAAAGCTGTGAATTACGACTTTTTTACTGCACTTCAAGGGTCAGAACTCTGTCCTAGTCTCTACCTCCTTGTTAAGAAAAAAATGGTCTCGTACATCTCACCAGTGAAGTTTTCCATTCCTGATTCCATTGTCTTTGGTCTTGTAATGAACATCTGCTCCTTTGTCTCATTTCCTCCCTTTGCTGTTCTCCCTCTTCCAGTGCTTGATTACCAGGGACTAAATTTGTGAAGTGTATTTAAATGCTTAAACCTTTATTAAAAACCTGACTGACTTTTTTCCCTCACTGTGATTAGGATATAGGCCTAAGTGATTAATCTGTCTTCTTGAATAATGACAAAAATGTTGCATCAGCATGAGAGGATCTAACCTTTGAAAAATTCCCCCAAGAGCATCCACTTCTGCTGGGGATTTCACTGCCAGTCAGAGCAGTTAATAAAAAAGGGAAAGCCAATAACACTGCCAGAAGTTTTTGTGACATACAAGTCAGAGAATCAGTTAGAGGCTGTCAAATGTAATATATGGCATTATTAATATGAAGAATTTCAGATCAAAATGGGGCTTACTGTCCCAGCGACTGGGTCATGTGGAAGTGGCTGAGGAAACAGGGAGTCGTCAAGTGGAACATTTAGAGGAGAGTGCTTGGGCAGACTTTGCAAAGTCATTAATCTCAGTATTTCAGGATGATGAGAAGTGAAAGATAGGAGAGAAGATATGCTCGCTGTAATGCTGGATGTGTTTCAGCATTTGGCCTCTGAGCTCTTCAGGATGTGGGAAGCCTTTCCCTTCTGGTGGCCAGTGGGGGCTGCAGGTGCCTGGACAATGCTGAGGAACAGGGTAGGAGCCTACCCAATAACCCATCAAGTCATCTTGGCTGCCTGCAGTGCCAAGGCAACAACATCATGAAAGACAATCTTCTCAGCCTTGCCCCCAGTACTTTTTCTCCTCTTTTTTAAAATGTCACACTCTGAAAACATGGGCTTAAACCATGCAGGAATTTGCAGAGCCTGGTAAGAATTCATTATGCAGTCATGATCTTTTCATAAAGCCACAGACTGTGTATTTGTTTAAATATTTGTGTTGTTTGTTTTATATAAACGCTCCCAACTCTTACTATCTAAATATGCTGTGTAAATTCATCTCTCACCTAGAGGGACAATGCTCTAGTACAGCTGCTTGGAAAGCTGGCAGCTTAGAGAAATATTCATAAGACATCCTGAGCCTAAAAACAGCTTGGTAACCTATGGAAGCTCTTCAGCAGTTTCCGTTGAGTGCAAAATTTGTTTGACAAATCCCATCTTACTTATTTTATGTGAATTATCTACCAAAAAAAGTTGCTTTTAAAAGCACTGGTTAGCTTTAAATAATTTCTCAAATCTGCATAGATTTTCTTGTGACTGTTTCATGTCAAGATACTTCTTCGAGTGCAGAAGGGATGCACTCCTGGTAACCCTTCATTCCTTGACTGACCATAACCCTTGGAAGCAAACTTTTGCTGCCGAAGTTTGGCTTCAGAAATGTCTTTGCATGAATATTTCCAAGTTTCCTGGGCAGGTCTGTGGCTGTCCCTGGTACTCTGGGCACCCCAGGCCAGATCCATCCAGGGTGATGGATGCGGGGACCTGGATCCATCACCCTGGCCCAGCTATGGGACTGTGAGTGGATAGGGAGCCACAAGCCCTCACAGTGGGTGAGGCTGAGAACGAAAAGTGCAAAACTTGGTAATGGTTTTGCTTATATAAGCTCAGCATCGGGTCTGTGTAATCATTTTAAAGCAAAATTGATTCTTATGCTGCTGTGTTAGAAGTTTGTATTTAATTAATTTAATTTAATTTTATGACATTAAGGGCAGCTAACACACAAAAAATGATGGTTCAGGTAAGGTTAACTGCTTCCATGTGACTTTTGCAAGGAGCAGTATTGCTGCCCCACTGTAGAGGAGTGAAGGGCAGTTAATGAAGTGATTAGCAACATAAATCTCCATTCCTTTTTACCTCTAATAGCTGTTTATGACAGCAATACCAGTAGATATTAGGTTTTAGTTGGCCATCAGGTTGTGGTTTTTGGTTTTTCTTTTTAATGGACTAGGTTTTATTTCTGTAACTGTATCCCTGCCCCAGCAGTATTAACTGGTCAGCCACAACTTTATTTTCTCTCATTATGAACAGGAAGGTCTGTGACAAAATGCCCATCTGGAAAAACTCTTTAGTACCAAGACATGAATTCATTCCATGAACGCTGTGACCTTTCCCTTTCCCCTCTTTTCCCTCTGTCCTTTTCACCACTGTGTCACTGACCACTCTCTATAATTGAGCTATGAAATAAGAGAAGATTTCTCTTTCCAAGCAAAGTGAGATGAAGTGTTCCTCCCTAGAGTCCAGGGAATCGTTACTTTAATATTTTGTGTTTGATATAGATAATCTCTGAGCAACAGAAGGGCACTGCTACAAGCTGCGTGCGTGTCCTGAGCCATCTTCTTTAACTCTCTTAGTGTGAGGGATCATTTGTAAGATAACAGGAAAAGCCCATTTTCCTGCCAGAAGGTTTCCCAGCTCTCTAATTGGTGATTTTTTTTTCCTCATTATATGTCATGAGCTGTTCATCAGCTCCTGTCTGAATGCCAAGTGATTTTGAAATATCTCAGCAATCCACAGGCAGCATGCCCTTGTACCAGGGGAAATCAGAGAATATTTACTTCCTCGGATACTTTCCCTCATAATGTAATAGTGCAGCTTTTCAACAAGGATTTAAAATACTTGTTGACACAGCAAGGAAGGTCTGTTCTGCTTTTCATCCTGGTGATGCTTAGTGTCTTTAGGGGCTGTTGTATTCCTCAAGCATCCAAACTTTCAAGATTTTAAAGCTCTTTGTGCTAATAATCTTTGTCTTATAACGCTATGTTTAACAAGATAAGATGAAGTACAACTGGGAAAGGTTGTACCTGGAAGATTGCTTCTGCTATGCAGAGCAAAATACTGACTGTTCTTTATGGTGTAAGACCACTTAACTAAAATTTGAAGTGGCATATTGCATTAGATTTTCTCAAGATAAAAACTGTACAGTGTGCTTTTTGTGACGTCTTTATTTCTGTAGCATCAGAGCATCAAAATATTACTGCCTGCTGATCATCCGATAAAAATTATCCAGCATGCCTTGTGCGAGACAATATTGAGTACATAAAAATGTTCCTATTTTGAATAAATCCTGCCAGTGATGGAGACACTAATTTGGTTACTTTAAATCTTGTTTGTTACAGAAAGGCTTTGGCAGCAGACCTGCAAGACCCACTCACACTGTTTTTAGTTAAAACCAATGGGGATCAAGATTTTATTCTTCAAAGTGTGATGCACCATATATTGTGTGTGGCTCTGATGTGGGACTGAACTCATCTTGGGTTTGGTGTCAAAATTATCTGGATGATGTATGAACACACTGGGCCAGCTCAGGGCTGTATGCTGGCACTTGGAGGGGAGAAATGAGACTGCACCAGGACCTCAGCACCACCAGAGAACCTTGCCTGCATAATTTTTTTATAAGGACATGTAGTGATAGGACAAGGGGGAATGGCTTCAGACTGACCGAGGAGAGATTTAGGTTAGATATGGGGAAGAGTTTCTTCCTGTGAGGGTGGTTGTAGGGTATGCCCAGCCACTGCCCTGGAGGGATGTCTGCTGAGATAAGGAGATTGCTCAATCTCCCAGCAGAACTCCCCTGGAAAGGCAACCACTTTCAGTTATGTCGAGAAGAAGACAGACCCAGAATCCTCTGGGAGACCCTATGCAGATCCTCTGTAACCCATTGGCCCTTACCCTCGGACACCCACCCCCTGTATCCCTATAAGAGCTAGCCCCCTGCCCCTGAGAGGGCAGAGAGATGCTCGTCCCTGGCCTCCCCTTCACTGGAGTACGGATCAATAAAGCTACCTCGTGCGGAACAGCTACATGGGCCTCTCGTCTCTCCCTGGTCTGGCCTGGAGGCTGCCCTGCAGAGCCGAGCTGAAATCATGGGCTGATAATCACTAAAGACCTGACAGCTTCTGCACTGGCCCTCCTAGCTAGCAGCTGAGGGAAGACACCGGGCCTCGGGAAGATGATCCTCCACGGGACCATCTCTCCGTACCGGTCACAGCTTCCTCGGTCAGAGCTACTGACCCCTCACCAGCTGCCATGGATGGCGAGGCCCTGGCCCAGAGCAGCTGTGGATGCCCCATCCCTGGGAGTGTTCAAGGCCAGGTTGGATGGGGCTTGGAGCAACCTGGATAGTGGAAGGTGTCCCTGCCCAATGGGCAGGGGGGATTGGAACTGGATGAGCTTTAGGGACCCTTCCAACCCAAACCATTCAATGATTCAATGATTTCCTGAGAAAAAATATTACCTGAAGCCCATGGTCGGGGATCAGTTTAAAATATGTCTATTTTCTCACCTCACAGGCTGCTAACAGTGGCTGAAGAGACATGGAGATCCCTGTCTCCCTCATTCTCCCCTCATTGCTGTGGAAGATTTATAACAAAGTTTTGCCCAGAAATGACTAAACAGCAATGGTCCATCCATCTGCCTCATGAATCCCAGAGGGAGAGAACTGACTTGCCCCATCCTGTTTTGCTACAGTGATGCACAGAGTGAGATGTCAGACTGCACATTCACCTTGTGACTCCTAAGATCAGTGTTAAAAAAAGGGGATTTAAAACAGGGATTGCTTCAGTTAATATTGGATTCATGGCTGGAGCGATGGCTGGAAAGATCTACAGTGTATCTTTATGTATATAGAGGATAATGCTCAGAAAGTACAGGAGTGCTTTTTTTTTAAAGGCTTTCTGGAAATTATAACCAAGATGACCAATATGGAAAAATTAAGGTCTTGCAGCTGATTGTACCATACAGCAAGAAATAGAGAGAAGTTGTTTTCACTCTGAAGGTGCAATACCACATTGGGTAACTGGCCCTCTGCACATGGTGCTGAGGTCTGGATCCACAGTCATGGCATTACCCACAGCTGCAACTGGTGATGAGCATCCTGTTTGTCAGAAGAAGAGACAAATTGGAGGATTTTTTCAAATCCTTCCAACATATCTGTGAGCATGAATGACACTGTTGTTATCTCACTGGGTGTTAGAAGCGCTACCTTTTTTATATCTTTTGGTTTTCACCTGTATCTCTTTATTTGAGCAGAGAAGTATTTCTCATGCACCATTGTGCAGAGATAAACCCACTGTTTCTTGTGTGTGTGTGTGTGTGTGTGCTGGTTTGGCCAAATCTAGAAATATCCTCTGAGAGAAGGCAGAACCATCCCTCCCCCACCAGGTTCAGGAAAAAAGTAAATTTTCCTTGAAGGAAAGTGAAAGAGATAAAAATTATTTCTTTAACAAACACACAGGAAAAGGGATAATGATGCTAAATAATAAAACTTCTTGATCTTCTGAGAGAAACCTGGGAAAATTTCAGACTCCTTCCGTAGATCTCTCTCTCCCCCTCCTTGGAGCTGGGATGGGGTGGTGGGCCCACCTCCAGGGCCAAGGCCTTGGTGGAAATTCCTCCTGGTGTATTCTGATGTTGAAACCGTCTAGCAGAGAGAAAAGGGAAAAAAACCCAAAGTCCCAGGAAAACAAAAGTTCAACTTTCCAAAGGAAAAGGAGCTGAGGAAAAAACTGCCGAAAGCTGGCTGGAAAGAAAAGCAAGCGGGGTGCTTCCCTTCCCTCTCACTCTCCTGCCGCAGTTGGAAAAAAAAATCTCTGTGTGACCTTGAACAAGCTGCAAACTGCTTTGAAAAAGTTTTGCTCAGTTTTCCCCTCCCCCCTCTCAGGCTCAGATTAAAGGCATAGAAAGGCACAAAATTAATTCCTGGGCATGGGGCAGCGATAGGGAATACACGTCACAAAATCACCCCAAGACAGTGGGTCTGAGAGGTACCAGTGTTGCTGGGAGCCTTTGTAATACATGATTTCTGTATTTCTCTGATGAGGTATCTATTTAAAATCTGAATTAAAATATGCCATGCAGGCAATGAACAAAGGAGAGAATAGACTGGAAGCTCCTTCTTGGAGGCAATACTTAAATATTGGAAAGGGAGAAGAAATTGCATCTGTAGTGGTGGGATCCCTGACCTAGTGTTGTTTGGGGAAGGGCAGTGACGCCAGGGCTGACACAGTGAGTAGGGCACAGGAGTGGGCAGCCACACCCATGGGCAGCTGCAATGCACGGGCTTTATTACCGGCTGTGTAGTCACCCCCCAATGACAAAATGGCAGGATTAAAAGAGGAAGCAGAATTAACACCAAATCAAAATATCAGACAGAGAATTAATCAAGGAAGGAAACACTCTGGATTGATTACACTGAGCATAAATTCCACCTAGATGGCATTACTGAAACCAGATGAGGAGATGGGTATGACTGGAATGTTAAAGTAATTTTTTTAATGATTTATTTGGCAAGATCTGATTGGGCCAAAGGGGAGGGGTAGTGACACTGGCAAAGATGTTGCTCCTTGTTGGAGCTAGTGACCGCTCAGAAGCAAGTGACCTTTTGGCACTAAGGGTTAAAATATGAGAAGATAAAGTACAGCACTGGGTACTTGTTATACCTGCTACCAACCCCAAACCACACCATCAGAATAATCACAAGTGGTTCCGTTTCCCATCCCCTATGGCACAGCCCCTGTCATGCTACAATCACATACAGGCCAGTAAGAATTAGAGTCTGCCAGTTTTCTAATTGTTGAATCCCAAGAAAATGCAGTATTTAGACATTATTTTAACAAACCTGGAGAATACAATCACCAAACCAAAATGTAGCACTGGCTGAATGAACATCATTGTGGTACTGCCATTTCCAAGCTGGGTCCCATGTATTTATGGGTACAAATCCCACAGCACATGTGTGTGTGCAGGTCTCTGCAGAGCACACATACACAATCACATACACACAGAGTGCACAGGCACAGCTAGGGTCAAGAAGCCAGAAAGGACTTTAAAAAAAATCAGTGTGAAGGAATTTAAACCTTTCTAATTCATGTTCCTTTGGTTTCAAACCTATTAGCAGACACCAGGGAATTAATAATTAGGTGTTCAGAGACTGAAGGATAGGTCAATTTAAGAATAAAGAGGTTGATTTTCCAGCAAAAGATATCAACAGAATCTCATTTAATTCAATTCAAACATTTCATTATATTAGAGGTAGATTTGCTATGGTACATATCTCTGGTTATCCCCATAAAGGGACATTAAGGGCATTTTGCCATTAACTCTGCAACGGTGAAATGGAAAATACAGCACAAGAATGTCCTCTTGAAATTCTTATAAATCTGAAATGTTATATTTATAGATTCCAGAAAGATTAGCTATCCATACAGCAACAAGGAATGCCCACCATTACAACTGAAGGATACAAACACTTGGGAAAGGGTTCATGCATGCCCTTTGGTTTTAAGTTAAATGCCAGAAGATCACATGGGGAGAGTATAGGGCAATACTGGGTCTATGTGTCCTCCTGTGAGTCCCCGAGGTCTGGGCATTCTGATACTGTATAAAGAAGAGAAATCCTGGATTGGATCTGTTCTGTATATATACAGAAAGGTTATATAGATACCTATATAAAGTATACACACACACAAAAATTTGAATATATTTGGTGGTGGTGCTACTGCTGTGCTTTTCTGCCCAGCGCCACTTCCCCATGTCCCACTGGTCCCCGGGCAAGCTGGGGGGTCACTGCAGTCCTCACCTTCAGCTCAGCCCTCCCTGGCACTCACAGTCCTCTGTGGCTGAGCACTGGGGAATGTTTTCATTCACTAAAAATTGCATTTTTGTGTGAAATTTGTTTCAGCTGTTCGTTCTTGTTGTCCTTATTTTCATTAATGAGTGTTGGGGAAGATGAAACAGGAAAGCCTTGGAAATATGATTGCCTGACAAAAGATTTTGGGAATATGAAAACTACAGGCAACATCGAAATGAAAGCCACTTTTGAAATACCAGGTCTTAGTTACTGAACAACTAGAAAACAATGGTATGGCCACTGAAGTAATCCCCTCTTGATGGAACAATACCCTCTGCTTGCAAACAGGTCCAAGGGTCAGAGCAGACCCTACTAGCTCAGCAGAAGGGGTCCAAAGAGTAGTTTTTAGAAGTTAAGATGTAACACTCTATGGTAATATAAGAACTCTTATAGGCTGTATGTAAATGCTATAGGATTTGTATCTTGTATTAGATTGGTTAGTGACAATTAGAATATTCAGTACAGAAGATGATTTATTGTATTGTAACCAGGACTTCAGACATTCTCTTCTATTCATTCCTTACTTCCATTCCTTTCCTTACTCCTGCTCTTACTTCCACTCTTGCTCTTACACTCTCTCTCTCTCTCTCTCACCCGTTCACTCTCTTGCTCTCTTGGGCCTGCTCAGAGCTGAGTCTACCAGCTCTGAGCAGTGCCCCAATACCCACGCCCTTTACAATAAACCGACTGTGTCCCAAGACCTGCCTATAGAGATCTCTCGTCTCCATCCGTCACCGTCTACGTCCGGCCGTCCCGACTGGACACCAGACCCCTTAACCTACAAATGAGGACACAGACACCAGCCCATGCACCATTACTACTGTGCTGAATCAAATGTGAAATGGTAAGTTGGGAAGACAAAAGGCTTTCTAATGCTTTATCAATTCTCAAGATAGCTGTTCCTGGTTCTGTCTTAAGCTTTAAATATTTGCATTAAGATCCAGATTGCAAGTAACTGGTCTCAGAAAAACATATGAAACAGGAATTTTAAATGGAAATGTGGAATGGAAAATGTGGCATTCTGGAGTTGGGCTTATCTGAGCACGCAGCAAAGGTGCAGCTATCTGCTAAAGCAGTGACTCTGCTCAAAGGACATTCAGCAGGGCAAGCTGGATCCTTTTTTTCTGCCTGGAAAATACAGGCTGCCTTCCTGCCTTCTTCCTTTCATAATGCATTTTTATCAAGTCACAGGATGGTGAATTTGCAGTCAATCCAAGCAAGGAATCTATAATCTTACTGAAAATTATTTTATAAATAGAAACGATTTAATACCTTTGTATAAATTTATGTCCACTATGTGGTTGGGATTTAATATGAAATGTGATTTCTGTGAACCTGGATGGAAAGCAGACAAATAAAAGCTGCAGGAATGATTCAATTTGTTTTTTCCTGGTTGTGTGTGGTGAGTTCATCATGTTGATTGCTGTTCAAGGCAAGCACATTAATGAAACACCTTCTCTTGCATTCTCCATAGCAAAATCACATTAGTTGAAACAGCTCACACACAAGTGATGCTGTATCATGTATAATGAAATAATTAAAGAACCAGACATTCCCATCAAAATGTGTCATGGTGAAAGAGGAGCCAAAGCTGTTGTGGTCTCTGCCCTCTGTTTCCATGTTTCCATCTGTGAGGTGAGCAGGTAGGGGCAAATGCTGGTGCTTGTCATCCCCAAACCCCCTGATGTGACATCTCATAACCATAATGCACTGGCACCATCATGGAGCGAGTGAATGCGAATGTGTCTGATAAACTCATTTAAATGATGGTGTAGACATGTGGGTTTACTTGCAGCAAACAGTGCTGCTGCAAATGACTGTATGACCAGGGCTTCTTGCACCAGCTGAGACAGGATGCCCTGAGAGGCAGGACTGGACCAAGTTGAGTTCCCCAGCTTGCATTTGCCATTGTAAATATTTTAATTTTGTCTACATGACATTGGTGTTCCTGAGGGAATGGCATGAAACTGTATCAGGGAAGGTTCAGGTTGGATATTAGGAGAAAGTTATTCCCCCAGAGGGTGGCTGGGCACTGGAACAGGCTCCCCAGGGCAGTGCTCACAGTACCAAGCCTTACAGAGCTCAAGGAGCATTTGGACAATGCTCTCAGTCACAGGGTGGGATTTCTGGGGCTCTGGGCTGGGTCAGTGTCCTGGGTTGCAGTGTATTCTATTACCATCCTCATGAGCTGTTAAAATCAGGTGGGGCAGTGTTTCCTTGCCTCCTCCACCCAGACTGTCTTTCTGTTAATTGCCCATCATTGTCCTGCCGCCTGACTCAGAGATAACTCCCTCCGGACTATCTTCTGTTAATGAGCCTAATCAACACTTGGCCTCATGACTCATTACCCCATTGTGAGATGCTCCACCCAGAGGGAGGAACCAAGCATCCCATCGTGGATATAAGCTGGGACTCTGACCACCAGAGACAACCTTTCCCACTGGATTTCCAGAGGACAGGAGCTACCCAGCCACCACTGGACCTCCTGAGGAAGAGCAGACTCTTTTACTACAGGATCACTGCTTCAGAGGACTGCAGCCACCATTCTACCAGACTGCTACAACAGGGTGTCAGGTTGTACCTTGACTCTGTCAGTTTCAACCAGTGTTCTCTTTTTTTCCTTTTCTTTAATTTCCCCATTAAATTGTTATTCTGACTTGGTGCCTCCCACTGGTTTGTTTTCAAACTAGTACAGTCAGGAGCTGGACTCAACAATACTTGTGGATCCCTTCCAATTCAGGAGATTCTGTGATTCTATGATTTTGTGCATGTCCATATTTCCAATCTCTCCTTTACACCCTGGGGGCATTTTCCTGCAGTCCTGCAGGGATGAGCAGCTGCTCCCATGGATCAGTACTTCTGGTGTATGCAGACATGCAAAAATTAGATTTGACCTAAAGCCCAGGAGCTGGGGAGTGAGAGCAGAGGTACCTGCTCTCACACAGCACCCACACAGAGTAATGGGGATTTCTGGGGACTGTGGAAAGGATAGAATGGAACCGGTGAGTTAAAGGTCAGTATTAGGGCTGGGAATAAAGGATAGAAAAATCATGGTAAATAAAAGAACTGCTGACAGCAATGGGAAATGCATAATTTCATACAGCAGCTATTGCTGAAAGCTCTTCCAACGGACTGGTAGAATTACTCATTGTGCTAATTCAAAGTTACCATACCAAGCCCTGGCGACTGCTGATAAGAGTAAGATCAGCACAACTCGCCGCTACCTGAAAGTGCTCAAAAAAGATGTGGAATAGCAAAGAGATGTGAAACTCATGCTGGGGCAATGTCATCCTCCACAGCAGTAGCAGCGTTGGGCCGTGGGCAGAGGTTTGGTTTTAAGGTCCAGGCCAAGTGGGGACATGGTGCAGGAGCTCACAGACTTCACTGCCAGCCAGGGACAGCTTCATAGAGGAATCTGCAGTAAACCAACTTATGGTCAATAGTTACAAACCCAACCTTTTTATTTCCACCCACTAAGTTTTTAAAACTGTCATTAAAAAACTGTCATTAAATTGCTGCTGTAATTAGGTCATGCTCTATACCCTTGAAGACAAGCAGTAAACCTAAAAGAATTAGGGGGAATTTTTTTTGGGAGACATTTATAATCATGTATTTAATAGAATCACAGAATGGTTTGGGTTGGAAGGCACTGCAAGCGTATCTTGTTCCAATCCCCAATGCCATGGGTAGGGACACCTTCCACTAGACCAGGTTTCTCCAAGACCCATCCAAGTTGTCCTTGAACATTTCCAGGGATGAGGCATCCTATGAAATTCCAGCAAAATAACCCTAATCATAATGATTTTTTCCATATCCCTTGGTTAGCTCTTCCTTGGGTTAAGAGGCCAAACTGGGAATGTCTGTGCTGGTTTTGGCTGTGCAGTTCTCCAGAGAGAATCAGCTATGTGTCATTCCAAGCAGCTCCAGGTTGTCACAGAAGATAGTATCTCCAGGTTTTATGTAAGTGATTTACTTGTTATGTTTTGGAAAAGTTTTCCACTAAAGAGGCTGTAGTTAGGATACATTACTCTTTGTATATAGACAGATAAAATTGTCATTTACACACACACATATATATATATGTGTGTGTATTTATACACACACACACATATATATATATACTTATGCATATATGGAAGTTATTTGAAGGTAATGACTAATGTATATTTATTTTTATTGTGCACTTTTTAACATTTTCAATTTAACCATACAGGAAGCCCAGTAAAAAGAGGCAGGGCTGTGTGCAGAGCAGCTCTTTCCCTTTCTTTTTGTGTTTACACACAAATTTATATTATGCAATTAAAGAATGAAAAAACGCCATAGTATTCAAGTAAAGTTGTATTATTTTTTAGAAAGAACATGCAGTAAATAAAAAAACAATATTCAGACTAAAAGGAAAGTGAGAACGAATATTTCTTTTTATCTGAAATACTATAGAAGTCTGAGGAAATTTTTTTGAGGTTATGTCACCCTCTCCACATATAATCAAGGATTTATGAAATGAGGCAGGATTTGGGGCAGAGCTTTTGTCTCATGTCTTCTTCTTGGCTTTCTTTATCCTTTTTCATGCCTCAGCAACCTATTTTTTATTTAATTTTCCCAGAGCAGTCAAAGAGAAAACATAGATTAGAGCCCTGAGAGCAACTGAAACCTGCACTTGGGTAACAGCATTGAGAGTAAAACTGTCCAGATACAGGAGATCGCTCAAAGTTTTACTAGACACCTGTGAAAAATATTGCTTCAGAGATGATAAATCAATATTATTACTGCTGGTTATTATTAATTTAGGTCATTGGCCTTTAAAGAGGACTTTGCTGCCTAACATTGGATGTTAGAAGGTTGAGCTACAATGAAAAAATGGGATTTGGAATGGTGGTGTATCACACAGGAATTATTATACAGAAAAGTTTTAAAAGCATCCCTAAGGTACACCAATCTTTCCTCTTCTAATCAAAAGTCCTCATTCATGGCTAGACCCTTTAATTACTAGACTGATCTATGTTTACCTTCCTTTGTTGTGACCTTGTTAAGTGTTCTGCAATAATGGAATTGCAGATACTTTCAAAAAATCACATTAATTCAAAGACAACAGATTAATTATAGGCAAATAAGCCCAGCATAGCTCTCTGCAGTGTGGGACAGCTCAGGCTGGGTACCCTGGTTTTCCACTGGGAAGAGAATGCATTGGTTTCTCCTGAGTCTGCCCACACTGCTTGCGCCCAGGGTTGATACCAAGTTTTCTTGTTTAGAAAATAAGTACTGCAAGTTCCTAACCTTTGTATTTTTTAAGTCACTTCTGTTTATTATGCTCGTAACCATCAGAGCAACTACGTTTGCATTTTGGCCTAGGAGAAAAAATTTGTACATTTATTTTCATTAAGAGGATTATTTTGTTCTTGTCCGAAACAATGCAGCAAAACATCGTAATTACTCTGAGTGATCATTTTGAGTGTGGCCGCTAATGAGTGACTGATTTGAGGAACAAAAAAATTCACTTGGGAAACATGATAATTACCCACATATTTCTTTGGGTCAGGCAGCCATGTTACATCAAACACTAGATTTATTATTCCATTTAAATCATTTTGAAATAATTAAAATTTTGTTGTGCATCTAACTGAGCAGATCCGAAGTGCAAAATCATACATCTAAATTAATGAACCAAATGGAGCATTGCCCAAAAATATAAGTAGTGAAGTACTTTTCTACTTCTGAGGCAAAAAGGAGTAAATATGTATTTTGTACATCACAATTTTTCAAAATAATTGCTGTTTTATTTCCATTTCTTTTCCTGTGCCTGAAAATGTGCTAAAATATAGGTCCGAGCAGTATTGGAAAAATATTAGTATCTCTACATTGGTGGCTATCTGCATTTCTAGGTATACTTGGAGGCAATATCTGGGCCAGGGACAGCCTTGGCTGATGACAGCATTGCAGGGGATTTAGTTTATTAATGCCAATATATAAAAATTTATATTAATATCAAAGCTGGATGCTTACTGAGTGAGAGCTACAAGATGTGTTCAGTCCCAGAGAGAATCCAGTCACTCTCATGTCACCTCCTAAGCCCTAATTCTTAGGATTAAAGTAATACGTGATCTCATTTCTGTATTTCCAAGGGACAAACAAAACATGCCTGTCTTGAACTCAACAAAACAGCATTTTGGAAAAAAAAAAGTCACTTCTAGATACCAATCTGACAGCTCACTGCTTTAATCTGCCATCAGTAGAATGGCAATTAATTTGGAAGGTGTCCCAAATTTTCTTCTCTCATTTTCTCTACTTCCTCAATATATAGCAAATCCTCTGAAGATGTTTTTATAAAATATGTAATTTTTTTTTCTGGGTATAATCTGATGAGCTGGAAGCAGTGATTTTTTTTGCCTTCAGTGAAAATTGTATCAGTAAGGTTCGCAGGAGAGAGCATGTGACATCTACTCATTTTTTGAACGTTACCAGGGAGGGTGACTCCACTCCACCACTTTCGTGTGGAGTCTGTTCCAATGCTTAACCACTCTTTCTGTGATTAAATTTTTCCTAGCATTCAACCTGAGTAACAGGAAACAAATCAGATGAAACAAATATTATTTTAAGTTTGTAAAATGGCTATCTATTAGTGGTTTTACAAACACTGCTCTGGGGGGGACACACACAAAGCAGGCTGGGCATGGTATCACCCACTCTACCCATCTGTGGTGATGAATCCATCCTGTTTTCAGAAATCAAGCAGGGCAGAGGGATGGTGTGAAGAGATGAAGACAGCAGAGCATCACTGATACTCACAAGCTGGCTAGTGTGCATCTGCCAGCAGCGACCCCTGTGCTCCCGGGAATGATCTGCAGGGAAGGCGCAGCAGCATCTTTCTCCCATTTCAGTACTTCGATGTTTTCCCCCCAGTTTCCAGCAATTCCATTTTTCTGCCACTCTGCATCTCCAGAGTTTTTGCTGACAGAACAGAATGCTGGTAACAGACACATTATTCATTGTGATTGAATGCCTGGTAATTACGTTATATTTTTTTCATTTCTCAAATTAAACCTCTTTGCTATTAGGAACAGATGTTAAATTTGGGACTCTTGTTGATTGTTAGTGTGACACACACATGAAATGTTTTAAATGAGAAAGCTGATTGAATTTTAAATATGCTGATCACACTGGTGGAATTGAAAATAATTGAAACTGGGAATAGCTGAAATGTTTCCAAAAAGAGGAGACAGAGGTGGAGTTTGCTTTTCAAATTCCCGCTCACAAAAATCATGTTAAATTCTGCAGACTAAATACAATAATTTGCTGTATATTATAATACCAAACATGAGACTTCATTGGTTGTTACTTCAAAATGGCGGTAGAAAAGAATTTTAAAAATAAGGGAAAATATATTTTCAAATCAAAACTTCAGATATTACCCATGTTCTTGTTTGGTTTGTTTTTTTTTTCCCCCCCCTTAGCTTTTTTATTTACATTTTTACATTATTGCTACCAAGGAAATAGTGCCCACCATGCAGGCTGAACTGGCTCTTGCAATCCTTTCACCTGCAGAAAGCCCCAGGTCCCTTCTCCAACCTGGAGAAGCTGACGGCTTCACTCTGCAAGGGCTGATGCTGAAAGGAAGTGAGGAAATTATTGCAAAGCAGCCAGTCACAAATTCAAACCACTGGGCTGGATGTAAGGGTAACCTATACCTGTGGAACTGTTTTTATTTTCTGATTCTTACTTCTGTGGACAGATTTACCTGTACATGTATTTTGCACAAGAAAATAAAAACCTCATCAATGTATTTAAGAGAAAATTGTCTATTTTATTCACAACCAAAGATTTTGCAGCATTACATTTTCCAGTCACCCTATTGCTTTGACACCTTTCTGCTGGACCAGTGAAAACTCTGGTGTGCTCATTGGGAGTGATGGATGGATTCTGCTCCCACACTTGCCCTCATGTCCCCCGAGTTTTGGCATGAAGTCTGCAATATCAGTTCCACCAGTCTATGATAGGGGTTTTCCAGCTATTGGAAGCTGCTGAGTGTCTGTAGAACACTTTCGTATATTTGAATTAGCAAGATGCATGTGTTACATGTAGAGTTCTCTAACCTGACTTTGCAAGATTTATAGCATACGAGGAATGAAAATCTGAGTTTGGAAAGTGATACAGTAACAATTGCAATTAACCTTCAGAATCCCCAGGTAACCTCCGGGTGTTTAGGTTTAAATCACATAGCTTTTAATTAAGTTTAGTGACCAAGTACTGCTTTTTCTAAAACATTTCACTGGCATTTCTTCTGCAACAAATTGCTTTAAAGCGTGAATGTTGGTGCCAGCTCGACCCCATGTGATCTAATGCCAAGAGGTAACAACTTGGGGAAAGAAAATCCAGATTGAAAAAGCCATTTCAAAGCAGGGAAAACTTTTATTTGTGCCAAACCACTTTTGCGTATGTGGTTTCCTCTTACATCTGATATAATTTATAGATTTATAACACTTGTTGAACTTCTCAAAGCAAGAAAACTCCCACTGAGACTGTAAATTGTTGTTGCATTGAGTGATCCTTGACAATCTATTGTCCCTATATGTGCCACATTAAAGCAGCCTGGCAGCAATACTAGAGAAAGTCTTCTGACACTCGGTGTCTTCTGGGGCCGTCATGCTTTATTATGTTCATGATCCATGGAGGAAAGGTTGCTAATAGCAGACATTGACCCACTGGTGGTAATTGCTGTGAAAACATTATTCAAGCTGATTATGTTAATGACAGAAGGATGAGGCACTGCCTAAAGAGTTAGTACAGCATCACCAGAGATGCTTTATTTATTTAACTGATTGATCACGTAAAGGTTTGTAAACTGCCTTCTCTGTATAATAACACTGCATAATCATGTACATACAAATTAAACAATCTAGAGAGCTAAGGCAGAATGGTTGTTGCAGATCTGATTTTCATGTAAAATCTCAAGATTTTATAGGCTTATTTACATAACAAGTCATGGTCTAGTGTCCTTCACCAGCGTCAACCTGATGTGGAGTTGGCTTCAGCTATAAATTTTTATGGTTTGGAGCTAGTGGAATATAAGACAATGGTTCACATATTTTAGTAATTTGAAATACATTTTTTATTGAAGAAAACAGCATCATTTTCCTCCAGCAGAACAATCTCTTCCCTAAAAATGTGATGCTTGCACACTTTCCCAGGGCAAGGTTATGACTTCTCTCCTTCCCATTAATCCCTGCAGACTGCTCCTCTAGGTGTATTCTCTTCTTTCTCAGCAGAAAATCCTCTGCAGACCTCTGGGTCTGAGCATCCCTGATCCCATGGAGCTGGGGGTAAGTACAGCTCACTCTGCTCTCAGGCTGGTGAAATCCAAGTAGATAAAAAGATCTTTACATAGACAAGGTGTAGGATTGACATGTCCTCCAGCTGGAAAAGTGCAGCAGAAATAGTCAGAATATTTCTCAGTGAAAATGTTTCAGTCAAGAGATCTTAATGGTCTGACTTGATGATCCTAAATTTCTTTTCCAACCTAGTGATTCCATGATTTTGTGATCTTGAGGGTCTCAACCAAACTTGCTGACAGTGGTCTCTGAAACAGACATGGCTGAGTTGGTGAAGAAATTGCAGCGGGGAAGCTCCAAGCAAAGCTGGGAGAGCGACGCTGTGCTGACCCAAAATGATGGTTAAGGCTTCTCTGCTCCAGGATCAGCCTTCAATGTTCCCTCTAGACTCAGCCTTCAGGCTCTCCACTGTCCTCACTACACAATGACTGGACTTGAAATCAAAGGACAGTTACCACAATCCCATTTGGATAATCTTAAACTCATTTGATCATGGCCAGAGAGCTGTAGAAATAGATTAATAGATTTTCATGTTCAGAAGAGGCCATTCCCCATGTAACCTCTATATATGTTTCTACAGAATTCTACATCTTTTGAATCTATTATTGTGTTTGACAAATCTGACAAAATGGCTAAAACTAAGCAGATCTGAAGAATTTCCCCTCTCTTTCCTCCCTCCCTGCCCCATCTCATGCAGACGCATTCCTGTTCCTTCTGCTTTGCAACCCAAGGCAATTTTTGCATTTGCAACCCCTACAGCGCTGCACAGAGGATACATCACAATACTGCACCATTTGACAAGTTTTCAAACAGTGTGGCAAAAACTTACATTTATGTCAGTCTGTGTTAAATCTTTTCTGCACCTTTTTTAGCTGTTATGACTTTGAACCTCTACAAGAAACAGAAACATGAATCCTGTACTGACGAAGCACATAAATAAACCTTTGCTTAAACATTCTTCAGACAAATCAGTGTGTTATTACAAAAAGTCCCTAGTTGCACTTCCCTCTCATGTTAGAAAAAAAGACAAAACCAGATGTTTGCTGTCTATTCAAAGGCTGAAAGAGAAGGTAGGTTTACTACCTTATTTTCCATCTTATTTTAGCTAATTCAGAGTAGAATGGGGTGAAACCCCAAAGCAGAAATTAGTGTTTTGACATACCTCAGTTCTCTCCACCTTCCCAGCATCTGTGTTACTTAATACAAAAGCAATCAGATGGACAGATGAGTTTTCATGGCTCTCTTTGTTCTGTGGACTGCAGGGGGCAACATCTGTTTCTCCTGATCCTTTTTCCCCTTGAACAGGAAATTAAATACAAATTACTCAATTAAAGTAACCCAAGGAAATAACTTAACTAAAAATAAGGAAGTGCAGGCTTGACTTTCTTCTCCTCTGTCCTTTGGAAGGTTTACATGGCTGAAGCTGAGCCGGTAGGAGTGCAGTGCAGTTGTGGCCATGCCGATAACTGATGCTCTGACAGAGCCTGTGCTTGGCTGCATGTCTGCATCACCAAAGCTATTCCAGTGCTGTCAGCTACTATCGATTAAAAGTATTTGATATTGCTATTGGTGACTGAACGGTGCAAATCAACTTCATTCCTGGCTTTGAAAAGGCAGTGATACCGTTGCAGCTCCCCCACCTGGTCCATTGCATGAATACTGACAAAGTCCTCTCAGTTTAGACAAGAGTCATTAAAAACCCAGTTGAGATGTTGGTAATTCGAGTATTTCTGGGGAGAGTTTGCTTCTCTGAATATCCCTGTGGGAGTACCATGTTCTGATATTCGGAGCACAAATCATCTTTCCAAATAAAACTTCAATAGCTCTCCCCAGAACTACCTGTTAAAACTCAGACAGTAGATTAAATATTTACTTGTTCCTTCTCAGGATCTTCTGGCTCACCAGAAGAATTTAAAGTGGTACTAAATGCTGAGGAGCAGCTGGACAGCAGCCACAGAGAACCCAGAGCTGGAGCTGTGGGCACGGGGGTGGTGGTGGCTCCTAGCCGAGCCCCACAGGATCCAGATACCACATTCCCGCATCCTCTCTTTGCACTTAGACATTGTAGATACTGCATAAACCCTTTCTTGGGATTTGGCACTACAGACTGGAAATCCAGAAGATCTGCTAAGGGCTGATTTAGCAAAGTGCTGAAGACTGCATCTAAATTCCCCTTAAAAATCACTGCAATGCGAACAAGTGCTCAGCTCATGTTGTATGAGTAGGTTTAGGTTTGGGTGTGGGGTTATACCTTGGGCTGAAGTGCTTTGAATCAGAGACTGGTTTCCTACAGTTCCCGCAATGAATTTTTATAGACTTGAGTACAAGCAGCGTGCAGGCACCTGGACTAGTAATTTTGCTATTTAACAATCAAAAGAACTGGGATTACAGACTTTCATGCTTCCCTCCATTTATTCTCAAGTAATATCTATGCAACCATTGAATATTTTGTTCTATTTCAATTCATTCAAAACTGATGTGGCCAAAGTAATTCTGTTTTTACTGTTAGTGGCAGCTAACGTTTCCTTGTGTTTCGTTATTCATTGCATTCACTTGGACTGAAATGGGTGTTTGATTGTCACGTAAACTACTTTTCAAATATGCTTCTGAAGTGCAATAATATTGGGGTGGCTGGTACAATATATTCCGGTAGTGTTAGTGCAAATGACAGAGTGTGTATTAATAAGGTCAGGCTTTCAATGGTAGCCCACCTGATGGGTGCTTTTTTGTGTGCCTTGTAAAGATGGATTATAAACACACACAACAGCATTTAAAAAGCAATTTAGACACAATGATCTGATTTCACTCAACCATATGAACTTTATATCTCTCACATCTTTTATTCCACGTGAGGTTTCCTTCTCTCTTGAAGGGATGCTTACTGTAACAATTGAGCAGTGTACAGAAAAGCCTGAGATCTGAACTAGGCAGCTCTCTGAGCTTGCATTTGCAAATAGATATGAATTTATTACAGGAGCAGGGGATAACTCTTAGGAGTTTTGCAGGCTTCTTTCTGCTTTGGAAATGGCTGGCTGAAGGTCAGTGGATATGTCGAGAGATGGTATAAGTGAACTTTGGCAGAATTGCTTTGCAACTCGCAATTTTTATGTATTCTATTTAATTAAAAAAAAAAAACAGAAAAAGGAACTTCAGTGCAATGTACTTTGGAATTTAATTGGAGCAGACATTCAAGTCTTAAGTAAATCAGCTCTGTGTCATTTGACACACAACATTACTTCAATTAGTATGACTTTCACCATTATCTAGACAGATGAAACGATGTTCCATGTTAATCAGAATATTAAAGTGACACTAGCACTTACATATTATGAATATTTACTCAAAAAATGAATGCATGATAAATGAGATTGGTCTAGAAATCTTTCTCAGTAGAGAAGATGTGGATTCTTGCCCCCTCAGGAAATTCTCTCTTGTGCCTAATCCAGTTATCAAATTTTAAGTGCATCTTAAGCTGCTCCCTCCTTCCCCCCACAGAGCGGTTTGTGTCACAACTCAAACAGGGTTTTCTGCACATATGGGAATCGTATGCACTGTTCTGAATGGCCCATGAGTCTGAAAGCTGTTTTGAGGCAGTTCTTTTACATGTATTTCTATACCACTTGACCCAACCACAGATAATGGAGCCAAATCTGGAGCATAAAGCCCCATATTCAAACCAGTTTTCACAGTCAGAGCATTATGATCACAGGGTTAATATATGGACTATTTAAAGCTGGACAAGTTCAGGTGCAATGACAGTACAGATGGGCCTGTGCGTAGGACTGTGGATGCACATCTTCTAAAATGACTCAGGTTCCCTTCCCTTGGGGCTCTTCCTGGATCACACAGCAAAGTACAGATCAACATCTATGCATAAGCCTCATACTCAGTAACAGAAGTGGCTGCCATCCCTCAGAGTGTTTACAGTTGTAGGCTTTCTGTGAATTTTTCTTGATTCGGTTTTCTGGAAAAGAGGCATATTTCGCTCAGAGAAGCTGTGGATGCCCCATGCCTGGAAGTGTTCAAGACCAGATTGGATGGGGCTTGGAGCAACCTGGTTTAGTGAAAGGTGTCCCTGTCCATGGAGGGGGGGGGGTGTTCAAATGGGATGACCTTCAAGGTCCCTTCCGACCCAAACCATTCGATGATTCTAATAACAATGTGATTAAAAATAGCCTGTTTCTTATATAAAGAACATCGACAAATGCTGACCTTGAGCTCCACATTGAGATGTGAACAGAATTTTACTTTGAAAATTCTAAGTTTTCAAAATGAGTCAAAATGAATTTTCAGAGTCAAAGTGAATCTTGCACAGTTTCTCCATTTCCTTCTGTGAGTACTTGCCTGGAGCAGAACACAGGACACCACAGGGTCTTCCCATCCATCAGGAAAAGGGGGAAAATATACAGGGATTGGTTCCTTGGTGCTGAAAACCCTAGGAATTTCTACTAATTCTGGTCTAGCATGGAATAATCTTCAGGAGGTAAAAAAAGAGTTTTTATAGCTCATTTCTGGGTATAACACTGAAATATGACCAAGGGCTCTGGTCCATAATCAGGGCTACAACTTCCAAGGTTTCAGTGCATCATTCCCTGGTCCCTTGGCCATCGCAGGCCCTTGTGCTGCATGCTTAAGATGCAGTTGGCTCCAATGTTGGTGTATAGCAATCACAGTGACCTTGTACTAGCATTGTCATGATCATTCCTTGGCCATCCTTATGTCAGGATCTCTGTGTCCTTACATAGAGCAGGTGACACTTTCCAGCAGCCGAAGAACTTGGATTGCATCTTATCTAGAGCTTTACATGAAGGGTAACTCTCTAGAAGTTCTGTACTGAAGGGTAAATCCAGTGTCTGCTGGATTTTTCCACCACGTACACCTTAGGAAGGAGCTTTGTTGGGTAGCTGACTGTGATGTGACTCCTGTGTTGACTTACTTATCTTTGCTTCATGATGTTCAAGTTTGTTCTTCCCAAAACCTTTAATCTTCTTGAGGGGAAGACATTGACACAAAGTTGAAGGTGTTGACACAAACCATCCATACACTCAGTGACCCTCACTGGAACTTGACCCAGAGTCTACAAAGAAGAAAAAGGGGATTGTAAGAGCCCATGATGGCAGTGAAAGTGCAGGTACAAGATTCTTCCCAATTAACCTGCCATGGACCTTCCAGCAGTTTCATGCACAGCAAATACATGGATGGTTCAGCCCCGTGCTCCTGCTTGGTGCTGTCCCTTTTTCCCACAATTATTACCAAACTCCTGCCCATTAATCTTATCTTGTTGAATTCCTCTTAAACAGGAGAAGTCAGCAACTGCAAAATTGAGAAGCAAGTAAGGCTCATTTTTTGCTTTGTGATGACCATTGGCAGGGTTTGCATGTGTGACTGACATGGTAGATTAATTTATAATAAAAATGTAACTTTCACATAAATGACATCAGGCGATATCTTTAGTGCTGTGCTCATCTGCCTGAAGGGACAATGTGGTTTTCCATTACTGCTAAAATGCACAATAGCATTGCTTGGCTGATTTGGTTTTATTTTTAGACTGCTCTGCCAGATCAGTTAGAAATCTAGGCAAGCTGTGTCAATGGCAATAAGGCATCCATCTGCCAAAAACCAGGTTTCTTCACCATTCAAACCATGAGGGCACCTAAGAAATCACTGGTCACTTCTGGACACAATGCGGTGTCATGGTAACTTTGAAAAAGGTAAAGTGGATTAACATGTGCCCTTTAATACATTCTTTTTCCCAACTGAAAATGTATTTGCTGATCTTTCATGGCACCCTTTGGATCTAGAATAATAATGTCACGCCCATGGTAGAGTAGAACTTTTTATGAAGAACATCCCTTTCTGTCACTCCTATTTGCCTAATTTTTGTGTTTACAAATCTTTGGAAAAACTGAAGTTCTCACAGACACAGTTAAGATATTGAAGAACTTTTAGAAGTCATATTAACTCATGTTTTTGCCTACAGGCCTGGGATGCTCCCTGTAATTTCATCCCTGTCAGCAGTGAGTATGGGAGGAAGACTGATGAAGAGGCTTGATTTTTTAGGGCTTGATTTTGTGACCTTTAGGATACCCTTTCAGCACAGCTTCTGTTTTGCCATTCCTTTGGATGTGTGTGGGGCTGAAGCTGTATTTCCCTTGCCACATGTAGGAGTGACCTAACTTCCATGCTCTGTCTTACCCTTTTTATTAAAGTTATCGTGCCATGGGACAGGGGCTGCATGCAAGATGAGTTGAGCACAAGTTGATTCTCCTTCTATCTCATTGGCTGCAGTACATAAATCTTGAAAAGTGTGCTTTGAATAGGAAAGGATACCAACTTAATGATACATTTACTCTAACTATGGCTGGGTGTGCACAGAATCCTTATGCCTGCTGCAGACTCTTCATGGTAACAGATGTTGCTCTCTGCTTATAAAGCAAGTATATTGCATTAGCTGCCTGTAAGCAGTTTACTCTCTAGAAGATTCATAGAGTCAATTAAAATTATCTAATTATTTGTTATCTAATTTAATAGAGAAATGGTCTTGATCTTCAGATATCACACATATATTATTACATTACAAGGCAGTATGGCAGAGGTCCCTTTCTGAGCTCTGAGCTGCTACTGAACAAGAAGAGAAACTTCTACTCACACACAGACATATCTAGAGATGGGCTGCAACAGCCTTACCAGGGAGAACTCCCTGGGCTGTGGCTTTTATTTATCGATATTTTGCTGTGCATCCCTGTGCCTCGGCCTGCTCACCTGTCACCAGGCAGAGTCCTGCTGCTCCCAGCAGGCCAGCTGGCCCTGGAGAGCCCTTTGCTGGGACATCTCTGATGTGCCCCTTATCACAAGGTCCATCTCCTGCTGGGTACCTGCAGAGACTTTGCAGCACAGAGCAAAAGGAATGCTCCAAGACTAGTCCAGCCTTTGTAGGCTTAGCTGATGGATAAAATTTTATTTATTAATATTTAACTAATTGTCCTCTCTACACATAACTGACCTTCCTTCTTTCAAGCTGAAAAAGTGCCACCTCTCTCCTATTCTCAGCTCAGCTTGAATTGCGGTGAAGGAGGCTGGGTCCATCACTGGCGTTGCTCCACAAACCATGCTCAGTGTGGGGTGAGAGGGGAGTAGGTTTGGGGCAGAAAGTCCCACTTGCTTGATGGGGAGAACAAGTGAGCCCTCCTCCTATTGTCATGCTAATATGTACATCTTATCCTGTAATTTTCTGAGTCATTATGACAAATGGCTCATGCTGATGTCACTCATTTCCCCAAGGATCTCTCAGCTCTCCAGCTAGCATGTAGCAAGCTGCAAACCGTATTTCAAAATGAAAAATTGCAGGTTTTTTCTGGATGTCATCCGAAGGAAAATCATGGATTTCAGGCAGAAATCAAATCAGACCACATGGAAAGATCCCCCTGAACACCCCAGACAGTCAACAGATGGTAGTTGTGACATTACGAGTCAACCTGCTCACCTGGGAACCATGGCCAGGAACAGCAGAAGTGTACATTTAAATTAAGTCTTCTGTAAAAAGCTTTTAATAAGGTAGAGCTAAAACAGCAGAAATGCCTTGCCACAGACTTTGGTGCTGTAGGAGAAATAGAGGAAAGAATATTTTTGCTGCATGGCATATCCTGCCTGCTAAATGTAACAAAAATCCATATCATCTTTGGAGAGCCACTTGATTATCTATCAATCAATCTATCTATCTATCTAATCTATGCTATTATTAAACTACACTAATGGCTTTTGCTGGCATCTACCAGGGGAACATCCTGGAAAGGATCTTTTGAGGTTATGTTAGCTATAATTAATATTTGCATTGTCTTAACCAGTTAATTCCATTCTGTCCCTGATTTGCTCCAGATGTTGGGGAAGTCCTGCATTTTCTCCTTATCCCTCTCCCCATCTGACAACCACATTTATGTATCCTTAGCAAGATTCTAATGTCTTTGGTTAAGCCTGCTGGATAAATATAATTTATATAGCCTTCACTGACACTATCTTTTTCTGATGATGGAGACATGAATAACGCAGTTATGAGAGAAGCTTACTCATGGGCTACCTGTAACTCTGAGTGAGTGCCTAAATGCTACCCTGTGTTGGACCCAGGACTGACATAAACAAAAATTAATTTCCAAAACTATTTGAATGTTTGGGTAGATGTTTGCTGATTATCCAGCTTCTTTTCACCACCAAAATGTAGCTACTCATAAAAACCACATGAAAATCTGAAAATGTATATATGAAATAGCAGAAACATGGGAGGTTTTTATTAGGAAACAAAGAGTAAATATTATTTGAATAAGGATTTGCTTATATTGAGAGACAACACTTCCCCTTTGCTGCTTCTTTTTCTTTGCAGTGACTACGGTTCAGATTCATGCGTTATTTGTGAAAACACTGTCAGAAGGTGTTTTGGCTTTAATACAGCAAGAAACACAAATCCTACATTTGTAGGAGAATAGTTTGTGTTTGGCTTGGAAAAATAGCTGTACGGAAGCTGTGGTGCTGGATTTTAATGGACCTTGTTGTTAATGACAACTACTTAATATTTTGCTCGTATATTCCTTTGGGTTCATTTAAACAGCAGCTTGGCTAAGCACTGCAGAAAGACATAATATGATAAATTAAGCTAGGTCAAAGAGGAGAAATTATTTTAAATGAATACAAACATCTAATTTGTCTGGACTTTTAATGAATTGAAATGCCAATATTACTAGAGTTGACAGCATTGTATATTCCATTAAATTCTGTAAATTCTGTACTAAACTTTCCTTATTTTTTCCTACTCCTTTTCATGTGTTTATACAACACATCACTGTAGTGAGACTCACTCTGCTGAAGTGGAGCCAGTTTCCCTGTCCTGGGGTACCTATGGACCACCTTTGGGTTTCAGTCACACACATACACACACCCTTCCTGGTGACAGATGTGTCTTTGAGACCACCATATGCCTCATGCAGAGCAGGATCCCAGGTTTCCCCCTTGGTGCTGGAGCTCATGTGCTCCTTCAGCTTCCAGCTCCAGACACAGCTCCAGCCAGTCATAAAGTTCATTGAGCAAATATTTTTGCTTTGAGGTGAAAGGACAGCAAACTCCTGAAGATGCCATATTCCACTTTATTGATGATCTGAGAACTGGCAGCCTGGACCCAGGGCTGGGTGACTGACTGCTTTTTCTGACATTGAGTTTTCAGCAAACTCACAGCATGCTCTGGATCATCCCAGCCTTCCCAGGGAGGTGTGAAAAGAAGTGTAAATCTTTCCATCTGTCAATTCTGCCCATCAATTGTGAGGTTCTTGACAATGATCTGAGGGGGTTTCATGAGTCAGTTGCGCTACACAACCAGCATCCATTAGCTGCCTCTCTCCTTCAACACCACAAATACATTATTTTCCCCTAGTGAGCCTTTCCTTCCCAGCTTGCATTAACACCATTGCCACCACAGCCCCTAATTTACTGGTCAAGGTGTGCTTTCGGTGATATTTACAGCCTGGCTTAAAAGTGTGTCTGTTTTCTGTTTGCTGCAGATGATAATTCAGGGATTTGCTTGGCTGACTCAAAGAAACACTTGGAAACCACAGACGGAGGGTTTGATTTTATTGCTGCAAGGATCTAAATAATCACAAATCGCTTCTGTATCCTTGCCTGATGTGTGATGACTGTATCAGCCTCCCTCCTGCTTTGGTGGTGTTTTTAAGGAGGTTTGACACAAACCTGGTTATTATTTCTAAAATATGTGCTTCATTCAGAGTCATAGAATCACATAATCATTTAGGTTGAAAAAGACTTCTAAGATCATCCAGTCCAACCATTAACCCAGCACTGCCAAGACCACCACTAAACCATGTCGCCAGGTGCCACATCTGCATGCTTTTTCAGTCCCTCCAGGGACAGCATATTCCCAGTTTCTCTGGGCACCCTATGCCAGTTCCTTGCCACCCTCACAGGTGGTTATTTCTTCCTAATAACTAATCTAACCCTGCCCCCTGTTTGTTGGAAGCAATTCCCCCTTGTAGCATGTTAGGAGTCAGCCTGTAGCTGAAACTGCAGTAATTAAAGCAGCACCTTCCCTGCTGCCCTTTTTCCTCCCACACTTGCCCTCTGGTACATCTGGAAAACTGGTGGATGAAGTGCTGTGTCCTTTGCATGATGGCTGTTACTACCAGACATTTTTGTCCTGCTAACTTACAAGTGCTGTCACAGAACATTGTAAGAGCTGTAGCTATAGGGTGTTTGTTAGAGCATCCCAATATCCCTGAGCCCCCAGGGCCTCAAACAGGAGAAAACAAGTGAACTGTGCTCGCTGACCGTTAACACAAATTGACTGTTACTTGTGCTGATGTTTTCAGCATAATTCATTGCAGCTTGAACTTGTTGACTATCTGCATAATTTCTCCTTGAATAATTTTACTGCCATATGGGATGCTGCAGACCTTGAGCTGCCGGCTCTTCACACAACCCCTCCACGCATTAACGAGTCTCAGTTGACGAGTGGTGAACAGCAACCTCTGCATCCCTGGGATGAAACCCATGGTTTCTGCTGATGTGCTTCAAGGAGGGATGGTTTTTAACCTCCAACCTGTTTTGAGAAGAACTCAGAAGTGGTGATGGTCCTGCTGACACAGACCCTGTGCTCCCACATGCACCTCTGTGGGGTTCAAGGCTCTCCAGACCTTGGGGCAGGGCACACAGAACTGCCTGTGCTGGTGAAAGGAGTTTTTGGGATACAAAGAGGATTTCAGCCTCCAAAGTTGTCAAGTTGGGTGTTCTCATCAACACTGATTTGTGCTTCTAAAGTAAAATACTGCTCAAGAAAATGAGCCAGCTTAACCTTGTTATACAGGGAAACCAGAAATTTTTCCAAAAGGTCCTGTCCTTTACCACTTAGCCTTAACGCAAAACATAACCTCTAACAGTATCTGCTGCAGTTAATATTGTTGATAAGCTAGGCTGTGTTTCAACCCAGATTTCATATCTTAATTAAATGGAATTTGTTTCAGCAAATAGTGCTTGTCAAAATTTTTTGCCTTAGGACTATTACAAAGATGCTATTAGACATTTTGACAATTAGCAATCTGTGTCTCAGCATTACAATAGCTCCATGTAAAGACAGACTAATTTTTCCCAGACAAAAATTATAGTTATAAATTAAATACACAGACATGTCCAGCTAATCTTAAATATAAACCCACAGAGCAGTAGTACAATATGCTTGAGAACACTGGGAGCTCATCTAGTTCAGCCCTATTGCTTTTAGGAGAAGCTCTGACACCAGAACAAGCTGTGGAGGGACCAGTGCTAGGAATGGTGATAGCTGGTTGCACCAGGGAAAGTTTAGATTGGATGGTAGGGAAAATTTCTTAATGGAAAGGGTTGTCAAGCCCTGGAAGAGGCTGCCCAAGGCAGTGGTGGAGACACCATTCCTGGAGGGATTTAACAGACATTTAGATGTGGCACTTAAGGATATAGTTTAGTGGTGGCAGAGTGGGGGAATGGTTGGGCTTGATGTTCTATCTGCCCTGTTGGTGTTAGAAATTGCTACCCCTGGGGGTTTTTGCCAGTGTGGTCCACATGTGAGGGAAGAAAGGGCAATGCCAAACCCTTTTCATGTGAATGCATCCCGTTCCTCCATTAAAAAAATAGAAAATAGGGAAAAATGAAGATATGAAAAATAAATTTAAAAAATCACATTAAGAGTTTTAAGGCTTGAGAAAATACCTTGCTTTGAGAGAATAAAATATACTTAACAAATCATAAACAAGCTAATGTATCTAGTGGACTGAAATAATTTTACTGAGAGAAAATACTGAGTAATTTTGGCTGTGGGACAAGGCTGGCATCCTATGTGCTAATGGTAGGATGCCAGAGCCAGCCAGCTTCAAAGCTGAAGTTGTGTTTTACACAGACCTGACGTTGTGCTGTGCAAGCTTGGGAACGGGAAAAGTGCTGAGGGAGCAGGACTGGCTGGCACTTGCTGTCTGAGCCAGTGCAGGACACCTTCCTGGAGGAGCTCAGCTGTGCTTGACACAGCACGCGATGCTGTTGCACTGGGGTTTGATGTGCTGATGGGCTGGATAAAGACAGCAAGCTGAAGCTGAGCTGTCTGGCAGGAAATGGACCATTTCAGAACAGTCACTAGGAAGAAAGGGGTGAGGAGAGGGTTGCCCAGAGAAGTTTTGGGTGCCCCATCAGGGCCAGGCTGGACAGGGCTTGGAGGAATCTTTTCTAGTGGAAGGTGTCCTTGCCTATGGCATGGGGCTGGAATGAGATGAGCTTTAAGGTCCCTTCCAACCCAAATCATACTATGATTCTATGATAATAAGCCAGTAGTTAGGCTCTCTTTGTGGTCCATCAATTCTTGAGACATCAACATCTTTGACACTGTATTTTAAAGTAATTATGTTGGACTCAATGTGAAACTAAGAGTGAAACCCAATGCGACACTCCAAATACAGATAAATATAACACAGCAGCTCACATGGAAGAGTCTGCAAAATAGGGCTGATTTCCAGCTGTGGAAAATTCATTGTTAATGGTCAGAACAGCTTCGACAGATACAGGAGGTGCTGGCCTGCAGGAGCAGCTGTGCCGAATAGGATGAGGATTAAAAGTAGGAAATAGTACAGTTGTTCAAAAACCCCTACCACCCCAAATTCCTAGCCATGCCTTATTTAAAGAAGAAGAAAAGGGAGATGCCAGACTGGTTCTCCTGCCTGACCCAGCTCGGCTCAGGCTTTGCCAGCCCCCAAGCAAATCCTCTGCAGAAATGATGAGCTTTCCTCCACAGAAACTCCAGTTTGTGAAAGCCCATTAACGTTGAGTTTACTATAGCCTTAAATAAAACATTAAAAACTCTCCCTCTGCAATACTCCTTGCAGTAAAGAAAACTCCTCTCCAGATAACTCCACGCCCTGCTCTTCCATGTCTACAGGTGATTGCAGTGCCAGCCGTGTCTATACTCTCTTCTAATTAAAGAGTAGCTGAAGAGCGCACAGCTCCAGGGCTGGGCATCCGATGGCGCAGGAGCGACGTGGTCATTGGGCCATACATGGCATTACCCGTGTCCAACAGTGGGAGAAACCTGTGCTGAGAACGGGAGGTACACTTCTGGAAATGCCAGTGGTCTGACCTTTGCAAATTGGGATGGGCTGCTCGTTTGATTTAGTCCTTGTCTTGTTTACGAGGCACAGCTGGCTCTCTGCTCTCGCTGTGCTCACTGCCTTAATCTGATGGCTTTGGACAAGTGTCAAAGACACCATAGACTGCCAAGGGTTAGTGCCGAAGTGCTTAATTAAACAAGCCTCTGGGATGTGGGATTTGCTTGGTAGAAGCACCACAGCAGAACTCTTTTTTTAAAAATTTTTTTCTTCTAAAGTTAGTATTGTGAACTGGAAAAAAATTTTTTTTTTTTTTTATGCGTTTTGTTTTCAGCTACAAGCATTTGGAAAATAAGACCCATAATCCCCATATTTCCTAAACTCAAGATAAGACATGCAAGAGCCTTTTGTGCCACTGAATTTTCATCTTTTCTCATGAATTTCAGGAATAAGGGACAAATAAAATCACAAGGGAAAAAACCCCAAAGGTAGAGAGCTTCTTTAGTAGCCAGTCACGTCTGTGAGGAATGTAAGTCACCTAAGCATCGTGTGCCAAGGCACCGAGGGTCATTAACACTGCTACATCTTCCCCCTGGGCTGCATGGTGATGACCTTTTGCTGCCACGGAACTGAGTTATGGGCATTAATTCAGCTGGTGCAGAGAGTAGATTGGGTCAAGAACTTAACAAGTTGCACTGGTCCTGCCCAAACCATCCTGCTCTGCCTGTACAGGCTGTAAATCTCACCTCAGTGTACTGGGAAGTCAGGGGGTTCAGAATTGAGGGTATTTTGGCCAATGCATTAAGCTGGGCTACACAGCCAGCTCACATTGCACGGGATAAAAAAATAAATGAATAATGTCAGGTCTGTCAGCCCCTTCATCAGATGGCCCCAGCCCAAGCTCAGCTCAGCCCCCATCACTTGTGCATGACCCCCAGGTCAGCACCTTTGCATTTTCGGGGCATCCTGATTCCTAGCAGATGTGAATAGATGTAAGATTCCTGCCTGCCTGTCACTGTTCTCTGTTTTCAGGCTTATTAAAAAAATCTTTATAGACTTGCTATCTTATTCTTTTAGAAACAAGAGTTAAAAATCCAACCAAACTAACCCCCAGCCCTCTTGTTGGAGGCAGGTTAAAAAAGGGTGACATTTCAGGTGTGTTTTTCCTCCACTAGCAGAGAGGAGCAGTCCATTCCTGGGCTTGCACTGCTTGGCTGGGAATTTGTCTGGTCTTCAACACCACACACAATCACACCATCTCATGTGTGAAAGAAACATGAGTCTTCCTGGTCTCCAGATGGAGAGATTTCCCTGTGTTTTATTTCAGTCTACTTCCAAAAGTCAACAAGGAAAGAAAAGAAAAGAAAAAAAATCTCTTGCTGTAGAAGCAGTTGGCAGCAGTGGGACACCACAGTGATGGGCAGGAGTTGTGCCCACATCATGTCTGGAGTGCCTTGTGCTGCAGATGCACAAAGGGTGAAATGTGTGAAATGTGGATTGTGCATGCTCCATCACTGGATGTGCTCAAGGCCAGGTTGGAAGGGGCTTGCAGCAACCTGGTCTAGTGGAAGGTGTCCCTGCCCGTGGTAGGGCTTGAAACGAGATGAACTTAAAGTCTCCTCCAACCCAAACCATTCTCTGATGATTAACTCTAGAAACAGCAGCTGCTGGTACCAGTTGTGGAAGCCCATGGCTGGCAGAGGAGATGCACTTGTGTAGGTTGGAGGTGAGGCTTGCCAGGCAGGGGGAAATGAGCTCTAGTGAGCAAATAGCAGCACTGAAAGTGCCAATTGTAACACTGATCTCCGTTTCCCATAACTTAACCATACTATAGGGGCTTTTTTTTTTTCTTTGCTTTGTTAGCCGATGAGAAAATGTTTAAAGCAGTGAGTCAGATGATCAGTGCAGGTTTCAGATGGGAAGCAGAGTGGGAATTGTAATCCAATACAGAAAGCCAGTGCTGCTGCTTGCCTTGCAGAATGCACTTCATTGAGAAAAGCAGGATTTACCCCCAGGTTTTCTAAGAAAACAATTATCTGAGGATGAGGTGGTGAATAATAAGAGTACATGGCAGATGGGGAAATCTCTGGGTCCTAGGGGTTCAGTGAAGGGTAACAGCTATACCTGTTACCCAAGAGATGGTCACAAAGCCTGATACAGGGAGGGACAAAGGGGATCTTAGGGAAAAAAATACAAAGGCATTATGGCATGCCCACATCTTTTATGAATAGGTTATTGCACACATGTCTCCCCAGCCTCTGTTCCTGTGTTCCTGTTCATTTTGTTGACCTGCTGTAGGGTCATACAGGGAATTAGCCATTAATCTCCTTACAGAATTGAGATCTTGACCTTTTTATCTGTTTTACACAGCACCCAGCACACTACCAGGCACTCTGGCAATTAAGACCTAATCATGGTATAAATCAAGTAAGTAAGTACCTGTCAACAGGTCATCAGGACTGGTGTTCCTCTTGGGCAAAGCTGTGTTCATGGAGGTCAATCCAGCAAAACGGGCCAAGGCCTTCAACAGCCTCTCATGAAGGCTCTTTTGCAGGGGGGACTGACCCACACTGCCAGTTCCTATCTCCCACCCATCCTGCAGACAAGCCCACCAAAATACTTTGGTACTTTAGTTGATTTTTTTTTAGTGGTATAAAAAAATAAAGTATTTAATGATAAGAATACATTAACTTTCACAGATTCCAAAGAAGGGACTTGTGAGTTTTGCTTCCAGTTTAAAAGTGGTTGGTTTCTGAACAGGCACTTCCATTCAGAAAGTGAAAATATTGAGGGAAATACTAAGACAAACCAGTATTTCTATCATACTGCTGTTTAACCTCAGTGATGAATGGCAAATGCATCTGATCTTTGCATTGGAGACTTATTTTTCCCATTATTCTAGTGTCAGAACACCCTGACATATGAGTGTATAGGATAATGAAAAGGTCATTAATTCAATTTAGATCAATTTCAATTAATCATCATGATTAATTAATAATTTATTAACTAGGAATTAAGTGTGAATTGGTGGAAAACCAAAAGGATAGGGGAAGAAACTGCCCACAAGGAAATATAGTCTCTTTTTGACAGCTGAAAGGCAAATATCAGTTTAAACATTTTTTTGAGTGTATATAAAATTTCTGTGTCATAAAAAAAAAAAAAATCAGAGTAACAAATGTGCAGCACTTTAATGTCAGATTTGACTGTCATTGGAACTGTTCACAAGTAGTGTGGACAATCTAAATTATACTTCATTTTCTAAGTATGATATATAACCATTAGGATAATTTAGAAAAACACATCACCAGAACTTGGGCAGGAAAGGGAATAAAGGGAACATCTTTGGAAGGTCCAAGTGGGATTTTTTCAAGTGAACGCTATTCCAATATTTTGCAACAAACAGGAAAAAGTGAGGTCTGTTACACATCTTTCACAGCCTATATATAAACCAGCCTCAAGAATATATACCTGAACAGATATATACAGGGATTTTTTTTTTTAATATTCTTAAAAAAGTAATATTTGCTTGATCTATGACACAATGAACGTCTCTACAGGGAAAACTTACCATAATAAAATACTCAAGAAGTCATAAAAGGTAACACGAAAGCAGTGTTTGGCCTTGGTAAAACACATCTAGGATGGCTGCAATGTATGGATACAGCTTTGTTCAAGAAAGGAGCTGTGCATATTTAAAGGTACTTACAAAGCTGGTCTTCTCCTTTCTTTGACATGGAATATGTTTCCTAATGGGATGAGTACAAAATCATGGACACCATGCATTGCTAAAGGAAGGCTATGCCCATCTGTTTCACATGTCTGTGTTGCAATGATGGAAGAGTCTCTTCTAACCCCTATGGCTCGTAAGTGAAAGAAATGTAGGATTCAGCATATGGGTGTTGAAGGACAATTTCAAGGACTTCACGTTTAATGAATTCATAGGATTCAGCTCCCCTCCTTCGTCTGTCAGAACAGATTTTTATATTCTCTATAGAACTGAAATGGTTTAAAATACCTCAGGTCTACAGCCATGCTAAAATGCTGCTCTTCTGATAAAGTTAAACATTTAAAGCAAAGACTGTCAGTGTTATTCTGAATTCTTCTTGCTTAAAATCCCTCTGTGTGTGTTGTGAAATGGGTGACTTAAAGTATCTGTGGAGGAAAATGATTACAACACCACTACCTATCACTGTATGCGTTCAAGGGCAGCTTTCTACAGACTCTGGGCAACAAGGTCCTCGGCAAACCATGCTGGGTCTTTCCGGAGGCCAATGGGTGGCTCCAATGCTACTGATATTTACCTGCAGAGAGCTTTCAGCCACCTCAAGACCCCATTTTTCAAGTGGTGGTTACAACTGCTCGGATGGCACCACTTCCCTGGCTCTGCTGTCACAGTGGCTTTTGCCTTCATTACGTCATGGTGATGGAAAAAGAAAGTTAGAAGAATGCAACTAGAAAAGTTTTTATATCTTCCAAGTGTGCAAATAAATGGCTGTATGTTTTTATGGGAACTTGACTGAAATTTCTCAATGCCAGCTGTTGCATTCTTGGATAATTCAGCTGCTTTTACATGAATGTCTTTGCTCATAACTAAAAGATAATTGACTATAAACAAGTGTACTATAAACAGAAAGGGAAAAAAACCACAAAGAAAAATTGTTTCCTGGTATTTCTGAAAATAAATAGGCAAATTAAGGCTATGACTAGAAAATTAGTGAGTTTTCTATTAAAAATAACCTCTGTTATTTTAAGAAAAACCAAGTGATTTCAGTGCTCCTAAATGTTTAATGAGAGTAACCAATGATTTCTAGAAGTGTTGCTGTCTTCTGTGGGAATAACCATAACTAATTGCCTCCAAAGAGTAGATTTTGCATATTGTGCCCAAACTGACCATACTCAGGAGCTGTTGAAAGACTAATGCCACCTTCTCAATAAAATCGTTTACATAAACTCTGACCCCCCATCAGTATTTTCTGGCTTCTACCCAGGCCTGGATGGGTAATGGCCTGGATATTTCATGGCAAATTTCTCAAATACAATCACACAAATATGCACTGGAAGAGGGTGGACTCATCCCATTGCCTTCAGTAGGACCAAGAGCAAAATGAAGCGCAGAAGCAAGCGAGCTGACAGTTACTATTTCTGTGATGCCTCCTTCTGAAATCACATCTGCGAATCCTCCCAAAGCCATCCTGCAGAGAAAACTGATCAGTTTTCATTAAATCACTCTCCTAGGTTTCTCTGGGTTGAAAACTGTTCTGATGTTTAGTTCCCCTCATCATCCAAAGATGAATATTCATTGCAGTCCTCGCTGCTGCAGTCTCCCTGTGCTGGGGTGGGGTAGTCAGTGCAGCCAACAGGCAAGGGATACAGGGAAGAAAACTGATGCTTGGACATAACATAAAAGCTCCTCAGTATGGAAAGTCAAAATCTGTTTTGTTCTACAGAATCACTAGGTTTCGTGGCTTATATGATATCTCAGTGGAGATATTATTCACTTCCCAGCATTTTTCTCATAACCACAAATCACACCCACAAATGAAAAATATCCCTTCAAAACCACTTCCTATTAGCAGAGCATACCTTATATTATAAAACTTGCAAGTAGACCAGTGTTGTACCATGAAGCCTATACAGGGATTTTTTGTCTTTTTTTGTTTTCCCAGTGTAAAAATGTACAATGCTACTGCTCATTTGCTGCAGTGTAAAGGTCCAACTGGTCTTTGCCTGCTGAAAGCCCCACTGCTACTACACTTTCATACCTCCCCAACCCAGACCACTGTGTTACCCCTCCTTATACCTGAAACCTCACAGCGTAATGTATTTTGCCTCCCATTTATAACAAACAATGAATCTTTAGCTGGTGTAATGAGATACTGTCCAAATAATCCACTGTCTTTCATAATTCTGTTGTAGCTGCTCCAGGGCCAGTCTTTGGATGTGATAGGGTCCTTTAAATTCTTCAGTACATTCATTCTCCCTGTTGACAGCTCTACAAAAAGCACATCTGTTTGCAAATGTGAAGTAGCATATATATAGTACTGATTGCCGTCAGTGAAAGAGGGTTGAAATGTCAGATCAGATACACGTATGTTTGTTTTCAAGTCATAAATCAACTTGATTTCCCCTCGGACAGTTAGAGCCTGGACTCTGATCCTGCCGCTGCCTTCATCTGCACTGACCAGGTACTGTCCGTCAGGTGACACGTGGGGTGTGCCCGACACATCACCGTTGGGGCCAATGACGGTGTCGGTGACACTGTCGATGACGAGCTGCAGTGACGAGGCCACCGAGTGGTTCCTCCTGCACTGCACGAAGTAGTAGCCACCCAGGTGTGTGTACGCCATGGCCTGTGGCACGCAGCTGTGGGCTTTGAGGTTGATGGTCTTGATGTGAGTCACGGTTTCCAGGTCAATCTTGTGAACTGCATGTTTTGACTGGTTAAAAATGAAGCCAAACCTGAAACAGAAAACAAGACACTGAAGTCACCTCTGCGGACATGGTTACATGCTTGAGCAAAGTCAGCAGAATCGGAAAGCTTTTATTCTGTTGGTTTTGGAAGCATGTGCAATAATGCTGTCTCTTTTTGTAAGAAATGTCTTGTTTTAGTGCTTCTAAAACACCCTAGAATGAGGGATATATTTCAGTTCAAATTAGCAACCTGATCCTGGAAATTCGACTATGTGCTTAGCTGTTTGAATCTTTAAAAGCTGAAATCTTCTATTGGGAAGACCAGTTTACTATAGAAATGATATCAAGGTTTGGGTGTTCAGTAGGCTAACACTGACCAGGTTTGTATTTAATCTGTCTGAGATTGCAGTCATGAAATTCAATATATACTCAAGCCTTCAATCTCAAAATAGAAAAGCATTCAAAATAAAGCATATTGCTGCCAGGTTGGGGCCAGAGAGTACCTCTACATAATAAATATGGCTGTGTACAATATAATGTATAACCACTGAATGAAGACCATGTCTAACCTCATCTCTTAACTGACAGCACCAGAGGGAAGCTGTGGTGTGTGTTTGGTACCCGTGGTGCCTGGGAACCACTGCAGGAGATGGCAAGGCTGAAGTGCAGACCAGACTCTCAAACACCATCCTGCCAGCCCAGGGAAGGTGTAAAACATTTCTTGAGGAACATAACCAGGGTGCCCTGAAGATAAGGGGTCTTTATTTTCTGTCTCAAGACAAGGCAAAAGACAGTGAGCAGAGAATAAATGTTCTGTAAAAGATATATGCTACAGCACATCTGACCTTTGCTGAAGACAAGAAAAGGTCAAGAATAGCGAAGAAAGGTTTCTACTTAATTTGAGAGGGAGCCCTTAGAAACAGCCTGTTTGTGTTCCCCTGGATTCACAGGTCACTGATACCGACTTACAAAAACTAATTTTACATCGAGTATTTTTTCATCCGTTCAATGTAGACAGAAGGAAATTAAGTGAGTGCTTAGTGTTGTATCTCTTCCGCAAAAGATGTAAAATTGCCTTGTGAAATGTGGAGGACAACGTGCTTGTGTGCAGATAATACATATTTTGCTTGAAACACTAGGTTTATTTCTTTATTCTTAATCCATCTGTCAGTGAGACACTCAGCAATGATTTAACTTCTAAAGAATGAGCCACTGTAGTGTGTGATCCCATGAAAATCACTGGGCTAAGCTTTTCATCTCCCCATTATACTCACATCCATTAGAGACTTCACAAAGTATCTGCAGTGGAAAGTCGTAGCACACTGTGTGTGTGGAAATCAGATATGACACTTGTATTTCTCCTGGATGAATGCATTTTAAGTACACTTTAAAAAGTGCCTTCCCTTACAGCTTTTTTTTCCCCAAGACTTCCTTAATACTTGGCCAAATGCCTGAAGAAGTTAAGAAATGGTTTTATCATAAACTTTCATTTAAAGAAGTGGGTCAGGATATATTTTATGCGCCCACAGTTGCAGAAGAGGCTCATCCCTCGCATGAAATCTGTGATCTGAAATCTCAAAGCAAACCTTACACTTAAGAGAGCTCTAAATAGACAACAGTCTACCCTTGGAACTAATAAAAATGGATGCATTTCTAGATATCCATCTGAAATAAGAGGTAGCTGAAATACATATGCAGGAATATTTGCATACAAATATTACGTGGCTCATGGAAGAAATTACTTAAATGTTCACCTTCCTGGGAAATGCTGGTACTGCCATTTATTGTTTCTGAGTGGAGAATTTAGAACATCATCTCAATGAATCTCATTAGCCTGCAAAAAGTTATTTTTCTGTGCTGAGGGTGAGAGAGAACAGACGATGATCTGACCCTGAACAAATGCAACAGCAAATAAGGCACAGCATTTGCAGCTTTGCACATGGAAAACTATAGACAATAATCCATATTTATTATTTCAGCTAACTAATCACACTGCAGCAAAAGGACAATTAAATAAACAAAAAAGTGTAACTGTTCCACCTTCCTGTCTTTGAATGCAATTCTCACCTTCTCAGCCCAGGCTTTAACATTCAGCAGAGTCATCTACCTCCTGGCACTACTATTAGTCACAATGAAATTGTGAAAGAAAACTGGAAATATGAAGCAGAGAGAAATTACAAATGACAGCCATGAGGCATGCATCATTATTTTGTGTTTCAGCAGGCAAAGTTATTTATTTTGGAACAGATTCAACATATAATCATTTAAGTGTAACCCCTCTCTCTTGGTGTTTCCTGCAGGAAACCTAAGATGACTGTAAGGAGTTACATTATGTTTTTGGAGTGTTTAACTTAGTTAAACTATATAGAGGACAGAAGATGGTTAAACAGTTGTTATGTTGTAACATGGACAGAATTTTGATAATGTTAATGGGAGGCTTCCTCTGCCTGCTGGGAAGCAGCCAGTATTACTCCAGGTTATTAGTATGTTAGTTACACAACCTCATTAACCACTACATCACATTTAAAACTGATGGTTCATGGAGTTGTTTGTTTGGGTTTTTTTTTTTATGTGCAGTGCATACAATTTTTCTGCTCCAACCATACATCCCATGCAGAGATCCAATACTTGAACAAGTTGGAAATGTGGAAGAAACACACCTTGTGCTTCAGGCAGAGTACACTTTTACCACTTCAAGCAATATATCCTTGACACGGGTTTCTGCCCAGATCCATAATGGTTTTCTGGCAAGGAAGGTGATTTTTGGGCCATCAAATTCCTGGCACAAGGAAGCCAGGGCAGTGTGCCATAAGCTGCAAGGAGGGAAGGCTGACCAAGGTGAGATGTGAATGCTCATGTATGGTCTAAGGGAAGTCCAGGATTGTTTCTTGCTCTTTTATTGATTAGCTGAATAACTACTGGCAATTTCCTCAACCACTTCTCCATTTCATCATTTCATGTGTGAACATGGGGATAAACATAGTTAAGATTCCTTCCTTCCTTCCTTCCTTCCTTCCTTCCTTCCTTCCTTCCTTCCTTCCTTCCTTCCTTCTTTCCTTCCTTCCTTCCTCCCTCCCTCCCTCCCTCCCTCCCTCCCTCCCTTTATATCTGTACAGTCCTTTAAGGTGATGAGAAAGGAGCAGCATGGTCACCATTATTATTCATTAAAATAATTTCTCACCTAACATGATTAATAATAAGATTTGTAGGTGGTATAAAAAAATCATCCACTCCTTCAAAGGGTGTGCGGATAACATGTGGATTCTCCCCTGCGCTCGCCTCTGGAATTACCTACAATAAATACACACAAGGTTGAGCACAGGATAAGCACTGAGTAAGGCAGAAAGGTAAATACAGATTACATGCACGGTACCGAGTGGCTCTTTCCAGGATGTAGTAGACTCAAATTGATTAATGACTTCAAAACACTGTTTGGTGTAGTTGTCTTCAAAAGGTGTGCTAGCAAATAGTATTTGGGGCTTGACATTTGTAAGGTAAGTACACAACTTGACTTTCATAAGTTGTTTACATCTTGAGAAAGAGCAGTCAACAGGAACTGAAGCTGTATGACAACACTAGGACCATAATAATTTATCCCTCACTGTCTAAAGTAAACATTTACTTCATGGTAATATTTATTAATCTCACATAAATGCACAGTGATAATTTACCACCCTGAAGGATCGAACACTAACTCACAGCAGTTAATTATCACTTTGAAGGAGAGAAACTGTTCATCCATCGATATAAAGTCCAGGGAGGAGTGGAGAAGCGCCCTTTGGCTGTCCCCTGGTCCTGTCCTCCAGCACAGCACACATCTCCATGGACAGGGGAACTCAGCTCCTCCACTGCTCCGGAAAGGAAAAGTTTTCAAAAATTAAAATGTTAAACACTTGAATTGTTTGCTGGGTCCAAGATGACTTTAGTCCATTCATTAGGACCTTCTGCTGCTCCAATATGCAGCAGTCATTGCTTTGAATTTACAGCTACATAATTCATTAAAGATATACTAAACCCCTAAAAGGTTTAGACAGACAGCTGTTCTGGTCATGCCATTTAGATTTCTTCCAATTAGGAAGGCCAGATATTTGCTTCCAACTAGTCAGTAATGGCCAAACAACAGCATCCCATTAGCTGGTTGCACAGGCAGTTTGATAAATCCCTGACTTCCAGAGAATGAGTGGAAATTTAGATCAACTTCTGCAGCAGCATCTTTGTAAAAAAAAATATTTTACTGCATCTGTGCAACCAAACACTGCAGGTTTTAAGAAGGAACTTTGCCCAATTAGCTACTGCCCACCTTTTGGGAAAAAAGTCAGAAAAAATAAAGGATCTGCTGATGCTAATCTCATCTCTATGTGTGTAACTGCACATCATAAAGATAACAGAAAGGACTATCTGAGACTTGGAGCCTTCTAACAAGTTTCCAGCTGTGCAGATGGTGTGTTCTTCCTAATAATGACATGCTTGGGCCATCTCTCCTTTAATTACAGAAACTTCTCACAGCTGGATGGAAGAAATTAAGTCAGAAAGGGTAAAGAGGGCCCATTTTGTCTCCTTATACCCGGTACAGGAAATTCGCATCCCCAGGTGAGACAACCTGGTGCTGCTGCCCTGGAAACCTTCATTTATTTGCCTCCATTCTGGTTTTGGCATCTTTTCCTGAAATAGCCCATGATGAGTAGCTGGTCCAGTCTTTATTATTGACAGCACTGGATGGAGCATGTGGATGGTGGGGATGGCTCATCTGGTCTTCATGGGGCAGCATCTCCAGAGGCAGCCTTGGGTAGCCCCACAACTAATGTAGATTCCAATTTGTTGGTTTTTAGGTCAGAAAGCACAGCCCCCCTTCTTCTCTGCCTGCTGGGGAATGCTTTAATGTAGACTTACCAGCAAACACTTCTGGCAGAAGGAATATTCACATGACACCTGTTTCCAGAAAGGTTGGGCAGGAAGTGCCAGAAAACAACTACCAGAGAAGGGGATGTCTGTATTGATCAAATCATGTCAACTTTGTCATACAACATAGAGCAGCAGCAAAATGCCCCACTAGATGACTACTCTCCATGTTCTCTGTACTGTCAATAGAACAGTAAATCTGCCAAGGTCATCTGGACGTGGAAGCTAATTTAGTTATCCAAACTCATGTGTAGTGCTGTGTCCCAATATCACTGTGGGTCTGATGGTGCTGAGCATGGAGGAGCTCCAGGGATATCACTGGCACCCCTGTAGTGGAATCACTAACACCCAGTAACACAATTTGTCCCCCAGGTTTTACTTCTGATGGTTTGGTTTTTTTTTCATACCCTAGAGAGCCCCTTTTTACATTTTACTGTGAGAGAATCACAGAATCACAGAATTGTTAAGGATTGAAAAGCCTTCAAAGATCATTGAGTCCAACTATTTCCCCAGCACTGCCAAGCCCACTCCTGAACTATGTCCCCAAGTGCCACATCTACATGTCTTTTCAATCCTTCCAGGGACAGTGACTCCACCACTGCCCTTGGCATCCTGTTCCAGGGCTTGACAAAGTTATCAGTGAAGAAATTTTTCCTAATACCAACCTAAACCTCCCCTGGCATAACTTTTGGTCATTTCCTCTTGTCCTATAACTTGTTACGTGGGAGAAGAGACTGACTTCTACCTGGCTCCAACCTCCCTTCAGGGAACTGTAGAGACTGATAAGGTCTCCCCTGAGCTCCCTCAGCTGCTCCTCATCAGACTTGTGCTCCAGACCCTTCCCCAGCTCTCCTGCCCTTCTCTGGACACATTCCAGCACCTCAATGTCCGTCTCGTAGTGAAGGCTGAACACAGGATTCAAGGTGCCTTACCAGTGCTGTAGAGCACAGCAGGCTTGTCCTGCTCACAGCCAGCTGCCAGCCCTTGCTGTACAACTTTATGGCACTTGGCTCTGTCACCAGTCTTAAAACAAAACAGACCTTGGCACAAAGCAGCCCTGCTGTCAGCCTGCGGCACAGTCATTGCTCAAAAACAAATTAAACAGCAGGAAAAATATGTGAGGATGGACAGAGGAGGGATGCATAAAACACACTGGATATGCAAATGAAACAGCAGCTTTATATCCAGACCATTAAATGCTGTTAAATACCTGCGACCCACCGGCCACCAGTCTGTAACCAGTGATGCTGAGCCCAGGAAGAGCAAAGGCTCCAAAGTGTAAGGACTTACCTGCAGTGTGGGTGATGATTGCCTCATGTCCCCCCAGCTGAGCACCCACACTTGGTCGTGGGACTTGTCATAATGTAATTTGGTTGGTAATGGGTCCACATCCAAGGACTTAAAAAAACCCGGAGAGAGTTATTTACACAGTGACCCAAATGCACATGACAAATACTACATCAGCTCACTGCAGGCAGTCCCATGCACCACTATTATGTTCCTTGTGCAGCTTTGCCTTCAAATCAAGTGGGGGACCAGCAGCAGTTGAAAAATTTGGCTGTTTGGTGCCATTTTCTGTGTAGACATCACTCCATCTTATACTGTTACTTATAGCCAGTAGATCAAGGGCCAGTTTCTGTCTGAATTGTACCCACACCAGCTCATTATTCCCAACCTGCTTATAACCCAGGTCAGGTAGCTAAGCCAGGAATTCATCCCAATGTTATTTTACCAGATTCACTGTAAGCTCGGCTGCAGATGCAGCCTTGAGACTGTGATCTCCCACCCATAGAGGAGAGGTTATAGAACCTCTTTTCCTGCCAATGAGGTTACAGAACAGTGAACCCCATGTGATCCCACTGGCGAAAGCAACACAGGCCCAGCTCTTTAGTGATCAGCAGATCTTTGCCCAGCAGATCCACCAGGCAAAGATCTGTTTTTTTTGTCCTATATCAAGTCTTTTGCCATCAGCAAATAATGTGTTCACTTGTAAGTACCTGTATGGCTTTCTGAGTCTGGATATCAATTATCATTACTCTGTTCTGCTTTGGCTGTGTCACATAAATGTACTTGTCTCTGACATTGACTGCTGAAGCCCAGAGGCAGGACTGAGTGTCTTCACCTTCCACTCTAGGACAGATCTCCTCCTGAGGGGTTAAAAAAGAAAAGGTTTAATTTTTACAATTTCAGGGCCTGGAGCAGCAAGAAGCTTAGCCTTGAAAACCGCAGGAAAAAATCCCTGGGGATTCCATTAGGATGATATTTCTTCCCTTTCTTTCCTGGAAAACATGGAATAATTAATTTATCAGGTACCACACTTCAGCCTGGCTCTATGCAATGACATTAAGCAGCTGGACCTCCTGCAAACTTATATTGAATTTAAATAACCACAGAGCCTATGGATTGATCTTTTGAAGCATGCTGTGGTTCATCAAGACTTGCAGTGCTGTCAGTGTTTATTAGCAACAGAAATATCACCCTAGGCTTTGAAAAAACAGTGATTTACATTAATTGACTCACTGCTTTATATTTTTCATAAAGTCTTCATTTTCTGTGCAGGAGAGCATGCTCTAAAACACCTATGCTGAAGCAAACAGAAGCAAAACAAGCACGATCCTACAGCTACAGAAACTTCCCCTGTTCAAAAGGAACCAAGTTCTGCCGCTTTGGGCCAAATTCTGTTCACAGCTGCCTGATGCCATATTTTGTCTCTGATATTCCACTCACTGAGTCCTGTGCAGAACTGGTACAGCTACCCTGAGTTTGAAGAGTCCCTTGTGGTCTCACCAACAGCTCTCTGCATGTTGGCTACTCCTCATCGATCTTCCTTCTGTCGAGATGCTTTATTTGAAAGAGCATTTGTGTGGGACCAGGCTGTGGGGAGGAAATGGGGTAAAACAAGAATGAACACATATATATTTCAGTGAGCAGAACTGCTGATTTTAGATCTTCTGTTGGTTAATTTTAAATAATGGCCCAACTTCCCTAAGGGAAATGTGATTGGAGCTGCATCAGAGCTTGCTCAGGGAAAGAGGAGGTACAACAAAAAGCAGTGTCAACACTGTGTCTGTATTGGAGGAATAGAATAGAATAGAATAGAATAGAATAGAATAGAATAGAATATCCTGAGCTGTAAGGGACCCACACCATGTGCAACAATTATGGATAAAAAGCTGTCACCTCTAAGCAGAACAGCTCTGCTGGCTGAGTGTCTTGGTGGAGACCACGAGCAAGGGTTGAAGATACAAGACTCAATAACTTGGTTGCATTTTCTTTTCTGTCCCTCCGGCCAGGCTGGGAATCTATGCTACAACAAGCTAGAAGATGATACAAAAGCTCAGGCTTGGGCTTCCAGCAGCCATTCATGCAGTCAGGCACCTGCCAGCCTCCACACTGTCCTCCTCATCCTCAGCTCTAACAACACAGCATCCACCCAAGCCAAGGGGAGCAGGGAAAGGTCACCAGTCTTTCTGCTACAGGGCTCAGCTGCAGCTGCTCCACCTGCTTTTGTGCCCTCTAAGAGCAAATGAAGAAACCTTTTTTGTAGATCCATTCCTAAAGTTGGGCTTGTGTCACTGTCTATGTAGCAAACGCTCAAGATAGTAAAAGGGAAAAGGGAGGAAATAAATGTCAATCCTCCCTGGACCAAGGGAAGGGCCCTATGAGATCTGTAGGAATCCCCCAGAGGTGTCTCTGAAGAGCAGCCAAGTGATATTAAAAATCCCTCTTATGTGCACCAACGTGCTGACATTATTTCCTTAAGTGCCTTCTCTCTTTTGTTCTTTTCAATCTGTTTTTCCAGAACCACCTCTTCAATATTTACAGTTCTTTGGAAAAGAAACACAGGATTTCTGTCTTTGTAAAGCAACAGCTTGGGTGTGGCTTAATAATATTAAGTCCATGTTAAGGATTAGCCTCGGGGTGAGCATCAGTCTGGACTTCTTCTAAGGTATATTAAAATCTAGTGGAAAAAAAAAAATCAGTATCAACCATGAATTTACTGAGATTTAGAAAATATTTACTACAGATGTGTAAGATGATCTTGACCCATAGCAGCAGAGCTTGACCCAACCTGCAGGGGTTGTGAGAGTGATTCTCCCCTTTGATTCCTCCCAAAACTGAAATCAAGACTGAGCCCTTTTCTTCAGAAGAGCCACATTCTTGAGCCACATTCTCAACTTTCCCTTTTAAAAATTAGAAACTAAGTAAAGGAGTGACTAAAAAAGCATTTCTGGACGTATTTCAGCACCCGTACTTTTCAAGAACCAACAGTGTCATGAAGATATACCTGATGTGCGTTCCTGTGCAGGAGTACATAACACAGGTAACTGAGAACACTGACCTCACAGAGCCTCCAGGCACGTGTTATCCCACTGGCCATGTTGAGCCAGTGCTTGACATTCCTGACACCTGAAAAAATTTTCCTCGTGATTTCCTACAGCAAGGGTTAGGTAAACTCAGTGCTGACAGAAAAGTGCCAACAGCAAACACAGACAGTGCAGTCTCCCTTTCAGTGGCAGACGATGCAGAGGACCTCCATGGCACAACCATTTTCTGGGCATTCTTATTTGCCTCCCTGCTGCAGTTTAACATGGCAAACTACTTCCAAAGAGCAGAAAGTAGCCCAAAGTAGCTCACTTCTTTGCCTATGGAGGCATCAGTAGAAGGAGCACCAGTGAATGATGTGCACATCTCTGTGCTATTGACTTTTGTACCTTCCCCAAAGCCCAGTTACAAATTTGGGGCATGGATAAGTAAACAGATCAAACAGGACAAATGAAAGTCTTTGCTCATGTGATAACTAGCCAAATTCTCTTCAGTGTGTCAGTAAATCCTCCATTTCTGAGTCAGCCTTAGAAGTTACGTGGATCCCTTGATTTTCAAGAGAAGATGCTATACCTCAGGGATGCTGCATGAAGCCCACCAAGCTCCAACACCCCTGTGGCAAACGGGTCCTTTAGCAATAACAACCTTTGAAGAGATTAAGAGAAAGTTTCCCAGCTGTCAGCTGTAGCTGCTGGGTTTAGGACTTACATAACTTGTGAAAATCCTCTCTTCAGGCCTCATATGTCTCCGGATTTCACATTCGTTTGGCTGAAGGACTGTGATCCCATCATCAGAAAAGACATAGAACATATTCCCAACACTCAGGCCTTAAAGAGGGATAAAGAAGAAGGAGTTGTATTTTTTTTGGTATGTATCCCTAGCTGTTAGGACTTCTTTTAAGAACGCATCCTCCTCTCCCGACAAACAAAATCTGCCTTACATAAAAGTTGGTCATTTGGATGCAGCTGGAGCATTCACAAAATCAAATTTTATGTCACAACAAGGGCTTCAAGGAGTGAAGAGGTACAGACACATTCAAAAATGCATTGCCTTGGTGGCGGTGGTTGTACCCAAATAACTATGGCTGGGTCTTGTTAATAGGTACCAAAGCAGGATTTGATCCCAAGAAACCCCTCTGTTGCACTGCTACCCCTCCTCAGATTATGAATTTGTTTTTTTCCTATGAGTTCATGAAAAACAGCTTGACAATAATTTGAGAACTGAAAGAAAAGCTTTAGTTAAAGTGAAGGTCATCCTGTCACAAGCAACTTGACCGCTGGTAACTGTGATGTTAAATAGAAGTGTTTAGCATCTGTTTCCATGAATGAAAATATATAGATTTCTCTGTTTTCTTAAACTATGTGAAAGAACTAACTACAGCCACCAAAATAAATACATTTTTGAAATCTTGCAAACTGTAATTCACAAATATGGAGTAGTTCAGCATCGCATTAGCCCTCATTTATCCAACTGGGGCATTTCAAGAGATTTGGAAAACTGGCTGATTGTCACTGCTTTGCCTTCAGGAGATTGTATTTTATCACTTCTGTCATGCTACATGGAATAGCAGTGACAAGATCTTTAAGAAATATTCAGGATCTTTTCAAACACTCTAGTTTCAAAGATCCATTCATTCTATTTTTTCATACCACCACCAGTAAATGTTTGCAATGACCACTGTCACCCCTAGTAGTGTTGATAGCGTACTTTATCTGCCAACAATATGGTGATACTATAATTTGTATCTTCTAATTAATTCCATTTTCCCATGGAGAAATAAAGTCCCCATTCTATGGCTCTGAACAGTGTTCAGTGTTAAAAATACCCTTTTCTGGTCCTGTGGTGGCACCTCTAAATGCTGCTCACAGAGACAGAGTTTCTCACATTTCTTAACTGTTTGCAGGATTGAGATCTAAATCATCACAGGAAACTTGACAGTAAAAATATGGATAATTTGGACAAATGCATTTTTGGAAAATTTGTAAAACACGTATTTAGTAAGGCTAGAAGGGTTTTTTTGGTGCTAAGCCCCCTTCTTTTGATGCCAAGTAAGTCGCTTCAGAGTATAATGTGTCAGCATGTGGTGTTTGCTGTACTGACAAGGTTCAAATTGAGTGTCTAAACTATAGCACAGAAATCCCCCAGTTAGGGCATCAGGTGGGTACAAGAACTGTGATCCTCAAATGTGATGCCACAGAGCAGGATCATGCATGTAGGAAAAAAGCTAACAAAGCTCCATCAAGAGTTATTTCATGGACTAAGGGTAATTTTTTCCCCAAGTATATTGGTAAAACATTTCATTCAGGCACTTTGGACCAAAACCTGTGCTCCCAGCATCCACACAACTCCCACCTGCTTTAGTGGGAATTGAGTGAACACGTCAGAGGGCAGAATTTGACCCTGGCCTGGAATGAATGTACATATTCCATGGGTAAAGGATTTTAATCCTAAGAAGTGAAAAGAGGCAGGCAATCAATTATGACTACTGTGAAGGTACTTATTATTTTCATGCACAAGAGTAGCGTGATTTTGTCTGATGATCTTATTACAATGAGGGTGTATTTAGGAAGTAAGACCTTAATTACCCACAAATATACTTCGATTAAAATTTTTACCCCAGCAGGTTTAGAGTCAGAGACTTGGCAAGTTTCACTACTTATCTTGCAGTAAAATGAGTCCAAGTTTTTCTGCAGACTGATTAAAATATACTACAAATTATTGAGAGCATTCAGGTACTCTCTTTTTTAAAAAAAGCTTGTCAATTTAAATTAAACCACCTTTTTTCCCAGAGATTGATCTTCACACTGATATTTAGACCAAGCAGGTTTTTTACTAGACAAGCTAGGTGTTTTATTGTGACTCATGAAACATTTGCCAAATCTTGGTTGGGGTACATCCTAAACAATCTCATGGACATCAGTAAAACAGACTCAATTTTTGATTATACTGCTGCACCTACTTAGTGCTGGGCATTGGGAATTATTTCAGTACAGAGGTGGGCAATGGGGTATTTTGTTTTTTACAGTAGTGAGGCAGGTATTAAACTGGGAACTGGGGGACTAATGAGGAGAATCAGGAGGTTTTTTCTTTTTCTTTTGAATTGAGGACATTTCAGGTTAGATGACACAACTAGTTCAAAAACTAAAGGCATTATGAAAGGCAGCATACCTCATCTGTATAGCAAAAAACCCTAATATTAAAAAAAAAAATTAAGAATGAGGATTTCCTAAACATACCAGTTCTTATTTGATCCACTCCAGATAAGTTGGCTCTAACAAAAAAAACTTCAGGAGGACACCTGATATCAACAAGAGCTTATTTCAAAAATACAGCGTCTCCATCAGTGTACATCTATACATCCCTCCTTTGAGATCAAAGGGCAAATTTTTCACCATGGAATACTCTCTTCTAATCTGATAATTAAATAATTTTCCTCAACTTAATCTAAATACTTGCAAGTATTTTAGAAATTAAATTTGGTAATGAAAAGGCTTTCAGTTTTTTAAGTCCATACATTCACATAACTGCTGATTGCCTGCTGGCATGAAATGCTCCTTTTCTCCGGGTATTAAGCAAGCAGTGCTCGCTACAGAAATGAACACTGGCATGAAAACAAATCTCTGCTTTACATTTGGGCGACTCATGGTTTTCTCTGGACAAAATTAAAAACTATTTGTATAGGTAAATACTGCACATGCTTCCAGCCCCAGGTTTAACTGGCTGGTTGCCCTATGTGCACTCATTTCTTGAGGCTTTGCTTGTGCGTGGTCTGAAAGGTTTTGAGAACAAACTGACAGACTGACTTTTAAAATGACCAAATACTTACGTTAAAAGTTTGACTTGCAGCAAAAGTTTTTTCTGTACCATATTTTGTTTAGGTATTTCCCCAAGGTTTTAATTACTCCAAACCTTGGGGGGATGAGGTTGTGATCATTTTAAAGGAGCTCAAATCTACCAATGCATTTGTTAATATTGCTACTTGCACATAGTAAGGAATTGAAAGAATACATTAAAATGTAAAACCAAAAATACCATTCCTGTCTTCCAGCTTTCTCTGTGCCAAGATTTCACATGCTGAAGTATGTTCTAGAATGAATGTGTCCATGAAATACTACAGAACAAGAAAAGCAGGGTAATAAACCTGATCTACAGATACTGAATCGTTTAGGAACATCAACAGCAAATCTGTTTTACTGGCCATGTTTTGCCTCAACATTGCTCATACTTTTATTTAAAATGTGCAAGGTTGATAAGCAGTAAGTCCATTTATTTAGCAAAATTATAAGAAGACTTTCTGCAACCAACTTCTCAGCTGTTCTTTAAATATTACTCTACTTCTACATCTGGAAGGATTATCCAACTGCTTTCTTTAAAAAGGAGCGTAAGGGACACTGTATATAAACAGCCATGGAGCACCATGCAGGTGATGCTGGACTGATGAGAGATGCATTAGAGATTTCATTTCCAAGTAGAAATAGCAATTCTTAGTGCCAATAATGCCATTTACAGGAATGTCAGCAGTGAAGACTCCTCACAGCCCTGCACCAGACACCTGCAGGTGGGGTATTTGGGAAGAAGTGCTGGGGAGCTATCCTAGGTGACTGCACCACCTCTCTGACGTCCAGCGAGCTGCATTTAGCTTGGGTTGGAAGGGACCTTAGAAATAAACTAGTGTACTTGCTGTGTGTCTGTGGCCAACAGTGGCACCAACAGCGTGCACCAGGTGTTTGCACACCTGGACCAGGCTGCTTCGGTCACCACACCCTGGCACCTTCCTTCTGCCCCTGAAATCCTTTGCGCCAAGCCCAAGCTACCCAGAAAGCTTCATGCTGAGGGCAGGAAGCCCAGCTATTGTTTTGGGTACCTGGAGGCACTACTTACAAAGGGGCCTTTTGCACCCTCTAAAAGCAGAGTGAGCCTGAAGCCCTTCTTGGACAAGCAGCGTGAGGGAGTTCGGGTGTTTGCAGGGGGCAGGGGGATGTGGCCGAGAACAATTTTTCACTGCACAGCAAACTTTCCCACACAGCTGGAAGGACACCAAGGTCTCAGCTGCCTCATACGCAGCTGGCAGACACAAGAACTGTTTTACACCTGGGTTTCAACCCCAGAACCTTCCTCCAGTGAGTGGATGTCCTGCTCACAGCCCTCCAGGAGCCCAATGTCACAGGGTCCCCTCCACATACCTGGGCTCCACACCTACAGAGGCAGATGGACAACCTGTGTGAGAGCCCCTGGGGCTGTTGCATGATGCTTCTTACTGGGTGTTTTGGAAATTGCGACAGCACAAGCATGTACAAAATCGGGATTTTTCATTCAAGTGCCTCCGTAATATCGTTGAGTCAATTAGATGCTCAGGATGGGTTTTTTCCTACTTTGGCTTCCAAGATAAACAGTTGTTGACCTTGTGGAGGGCACACTGTAACTTTGATCAAACTAGAGATCTTAACTGCCAATTAAAACAAGGAGAAACTGGGCAACCTTTACCCTGCATCGATTCAAAAGATAGAGGGAAGAAAACCTGTTGTGGTTTGGATTTCTGTTTTGCCTAACAGTCAAGAACAAAATTTCTGTTGCTTACCTAGAAAACATCAATACATGCTACTGAAGAGGAAGAGCTTGAATTGCTTGCATAAAATGCAGTATATTGAATTTATGCCTTACTTGTTCAATTATGGTAATTTGGGAGCACTTCTGACACTTGTGTGATTGCTAATGCAGCTCGAGAATCTCAGGCTGATCACACTTCTGGCAGTATATAAAAATTCATATTTTTATATATTTTATGGTAATCTATTATTTCATAGTGGGAAAATGCAAGAAGTTATAGGTACAAGAGTGACATCTCTAATTTGAAGAATTTAGCTTTTAAATGTCTGGTCTGTACTTAATCTAGTAACTGTGAAAGTTGATAGGGTTAGTGGCAAGTCAGTGGAGAATGGCCCATCACAGAATTATTAAAGCAGACAAGCACATTATCACTACGACAAAAGAACTTTACTGCAGTACCTTCCTCTCGCCACAGTATGTTTGCAACTGCAGCATCAGAATATTGGGAAAGCCAGAAAATAATCAGGAAAAGAAAAAAAAACAACAAAACAATGTCAAAACTTTCATTGTAGCAAGTAACTGAATAAATACTCATGTTTACATGAACTGTTTAATTGGTGAAAATTTTGTAACATTCATTCAAATAAAATACCAGGAAAGACAGAGAGTTCTAAACACATTTGCTCCTTCTAGAGACAATTCAGAAACTTTGACATGGGAAAAATCCTTCCTGAAATGAAGGCAGCTGTTCAAACATCAGTGACCTACTAAAGAGAAGCTGTTACCTTCAAATGCAGCTGGAGGTATGGTACAGCCTGTGATTTTCTGTGCAGGTTCAATGAGGAAACACAACATGGAATTATAGAATCATTAAGGTTGGAAAAACGCTCTAAGATCACTGAGTCCAACCATTAACCCAGCACTGCCAGGTCCACCAACATCTTTCAGAAGAAGCCTGAGACTGGCAGCTACAGCAGCTACACCCTTGGCTGCGCTTTTTCTTGGAACTTCATGCAACTGCATTCTCTTTCAGGATTCACATAAGCTCTGAAAGTACACCTGCATTTGAATTTCTGTTCCAGATAGATCCAATTATTTCTCAACATACTGCAATTTCCCTTGCTCAAGTATTCAAGGGAAAACGACCAATATTAACAAGAGTACATAAATCTAGTTAATGAGAAATAGAATATATTTTCCAAAGATTCTCCTTGAGAGCCCATATTTATGGGTAACTTAGCTACCAATTCTCGCTCTATATTTGCAGCCAGAAAAGCAGCAAAAATCCCATTTGCACCTAGACTTTTAGCATCACCAATAAACCCAGGCAATCTCCTAAGCAGTTAAGATGGCAGAACTAGGAAGGATCAGGCCTCTGGAAACTTTTCTACTGGGGCAACTGATCACCTCCTCCAGCGATTGTGGTTTGGGGTCAGTGTGGTCAAGATAACACAGCTGCACTCCTATAGGAGATGTGGGAAGAGTAGCTGGGAGAGTATTTGTCTTCCAGGTGGAAGATAATTTCACACTGAGGGAAACCTCTTTTGCCAGTCAGTGATGCAAAAACAGGTAAAATAAATAGTTTAATCACAACATTTTTCAGACGTCTAAATATTCGAGAACTTTGACTGGTAACTGTCTTCAAAAGAAGTCTTGCACAGAAATCAATGAGATTTATAAAATTTGACAAAATATTACATTTTGGATTCCCTGATATCTGAAACTATTGCCAATTTGTTACTCTAATAATGCTGTTACCCATCACACACCTGGTATACTTCTGGCACATGAAAGGCACCATCTTCCTGGACAAGATTTTACCTTGTCTGCATGATTCCTATCCCAAAAAGTGTCCAATCTTCTGATCAAAGTGCAGTCTGAACTGTCATTACCTTATGTAGGATCCAACTGACTGCATGCAATAGCCTGAACTATCAAATTACATGTATATCATTATATTCAAACACTATTTAAAGAAATAGATACATGGAAAATTGAGCTTACGGGTCTTTCTCGCTGAATCTTCGATGAAAAGGGAAGATATGTCCTCATCCACTCCCACCTCATTTTTAGCAATGCAGGTGTAGGCACCAGTGTCTTCATACCGAACACTACTGATATGAAGTTCACTTCCGTTTGCTGTAAGAGAGACACTCATAAAAAGTGCTCCTCACTGCTGCTAATTGCTTTCCCTGCCTTAGTTGTCTTCCAGTGCCATAGCTGCCCGGTGATGGCTCAACTGGGTGGTTCCACCCCACTGTGTTTCCCCCTATTTAACTAGAGGTTTTTGGGGAGTCTTATGGGAGCCGATGTCTTGTCCTTTCCATCAGCACGTACACACTCCACACCAGAAGAGAACAAAGAACAATCCCACGTCAAACAATAAATTACATTTCATTTATTTCTTATTCTTGTTAGAAAAAGGCTTTGGCTTTAGTGAAGAGAAATTAATTTCAATTTTGCAAACTGTTTTTCATCAGATCACCAAAACCTTCGCTTTAAAGGGGTCTCTCTACAGTTCTTCTTACTGTTTTGCTTTTTGCAGTGAGACCACTGCCTAAAACCTTTGGAACATATTGAGATATTGTATGTGACATGCAGGGATACCTGTGCTACCAACACAGGCTGAGGGCTACAATCCACCAAAGCCAGACTGGGGCATGTGTTGAGGATGGGGTTAATATTTTTACACAGAAAACTGCAAATAAATACTTTTGCCTTTTGCTGTGCCTGTTGCACCCTCATTTGAACATGGACCAAGAGGAATTAAGAGCCCGATTCCTTCAGCAGGGCTGAATGGCAGACTGATTCTCAGCTGACTTGCATCCAGTGTGGGCTTAGACCTGAACAAATAATTTAATAAATTTCTCTTCAAATAATCTGATGCATTTCTTTTCTGCTGTGCCGTACACAAGAAGCAAGGCAGTGAAGAAACAGGCAGGCTGTCTTTGAACAGAATGCCATTACCACTTACATCAATCAATAGTGCATTTCCTGGGAAATTCACAGGAGAAAGAGATAAAAGGGAAAAAAAGGGGTTTTATAACATGATTTCCAACAACTGTGGCTTAGCAAAGTACAAGAACTTCTGGTTTAAAGTGCAAAATAATCCTCCGTAATCCCTGTCTACAATACTTTAATTAATCAAAATTCTGTTCTTACCGAGGAGCGATAGTTGTTTGGATAGTTTTGGCATGATATCAATGCCGTTCTTTAGCCAGGTAATTCGGGGATTAGGGATGCCTTCAGCGTGACATTTCAGGCTTGCTGACACGCCCGGCTCCTGCGCTTGCGTTTCGGGGTAGACGCGGATCACTGGCGGCACTGTGGGAAACAAGGAATTGGGGACTTGAAACGCCCATGCCAGGGCTTGAGAGCTGCTGCTGTCCTGCAGTCCCACGAGGGGCTCTGAGCTGAGAACCAGCAAGATAAGCTCCGTCTGGCTATCAGTGCAAGCTACAAGAATGATTTCTCTACAGCTTGACTTTGGGGGCAGAAAACAGAAAACAGTAATTTTCCAAGCACTGGCATATGAGAGAAGGTGAGGATGCCACATCCATGCAAGTGTTCAAGGCCAGGTTGGACAGGGCTTGGAGCAACCTGGTCTAGTGGAAGGTGTCCCTGCCCATGGCAGGGGATTGGAATGAGACAGTGTCTAAGATTCTTTCCAACCCAAACCAATCTGTGATCCTGTAATTCTGTAACAGAAAAGAGTAAACTAATATACCAATGCCAGGGAGCAACCTTGAGATCCAATTTTGCATTTAGACTGTTCTTGCTTTCATTGAGTAATTAACTGAATTTAATAGTTGGATTAAGACCTAAGGTGGGTACTCACATATTTAAGAATTAAAGTATAAACTTCAGATCTTCACTGAATCTAGGAGGGAATTTGAGTTCTTGCCTACGAGAAGTAACTTAATATTCAGTATTTAACTGAATATCCATCAGGAAGTAGCCTGTGTATTCACTAGCTCTTATTCTGAACAAATGAACTGTTTATCAATTACTTCTTTTCACTGAGAGGTTTTCAAAACATGACTTACCTCGTTTCACGAAGGCCCTTCTGAACTATTTAATACACTCAATTGGCAGAACTACTAATTATATTACAATTTCAGAGATGTTAATTGATTTTCAATCATGTTGCCTTCACTGCTCAAACCAACAAGGCTTAATACCACCCATTAACTATTTCTTAACAATTTACTCATGTACTTTCAAAAATATTTGCAATATTGCAACATCAGTGAAAGATACCAGTGAGAGTTTTTCACCTCGAGGGAAAAATAAAAGGAAATGTGAGGATGTCTCATACTGTGGCTGATGGTATCTATATTTCACAATGAAGCAGCCAACTTTTGTACCAGATTAGGAGATTTTGGGATTCATGATGTAGCTGCCGAAAGCTGCACAGTTTTGTAAAACCATGGGCAGAGTCCAATGTGGATGTGATATGTGGGGAGCCCAACTTCTTCCCCAAGAAAAATGAATAACTGTTAGTGGCATTGGTGAAAGACAGGAAAATTTGTGGGTTGTGTTTGGCTTTAAGAAAGCCTGAATGATTTAACAATAAACTTCTGGAAATCACTGGCTTAAGGTATCTAACTCACTGCTCTGTTTTTATATAGTGCATCATTAGGCTCCATGATTATCAAAATTAAATTGTCTTAACAATTGCTTTAGAATAAAATGAAATCTGGGTTTGCAGCTTGTTATATGTCTATATATCCATGTGGGGATAGTTTAAATAAATGCATTCACTAGCATACACTGCCCATCTTTCTGTATCTATTTTTTTATGGGCCTTACCAGAGAGAGATGTATTTCACTTCTGTTTTCTGCACCAACTGCCAAGCGTGAACCAGGGCTGAGTTGTCAGCTTGGAATCAGCCATGACAGAAAGCCCTCAAGTCTACTCAAGGTTTATAGCTTTAAAAGCGAGAGATTGTTGAAGTGTAATCTGAGAGAAAATGCCTACAGCCAACTGCAGAGGGAAAAAAAGAGGGACTTCTAGTAAAGGAATGGCTTTGAACTGCACCTCTGCACTGGACCTGTGGGTTTAGCTCCCTGTCTTCTATTTCCTTGAGAAGAAAAGATGTTGTAAGGTGTAGGGCAGTGAAGGAAATATCATGCAAGAACTTTTTAATCAGGGGGTTACCAAAAAGACGAGGTTTGTTTTATTGAGTTTTCAATTTCTAAATAAAAGCATTTAGGAGCATTTTATCTTCTCTTTCCCCCATTACTGTTGGGTTTGCAGTTCCTCCTGACTTCAGGAGGTGCCAGATCAAGGGGAAGGCAAGCAGGGGAAGGGACCTGCTGCCAGAGATGCTGGCAGCTGTTGGAACCATCCCTGTTCTATTTAGGAGTCAGTGCCCCAGCAATTCAGCAGAATAAGACTGAGAGTCAGGAGCTCCTCATTTCATCAGTACCTTAGAAAATTAATTTAAATTTCTCTGAGTGTCTCCAGGGATGATAGGATAAAGGTAGTAATTTTTGTCTACTTTGACAGAATTTTATGAAGGTCCTGCACTCAATGCTTGTCTTACCTATGATTTGCTTGCTACTAGTAACATTTTTTGAATGAAATGATTTAGTAAGTGAGCTCCATTGAAAGCCTACATGATTTATTTAGAAAGACAGTGTGCCTCCTACAAATGTAGAGGAAGAAGATTTACAATATCCAAGGAGGTCTGATTCTCAAATCCTGGTGAAATCAACTGACTTGGCAGAGATCTCACATGGCCAAAGGCATCAGAGCAATTTTACTCCAAGCCAAGTGTCTTCTTCTCACCTGCCAGCTCTCAGAGACAGAGCCCATCCCAATCATCACCTATTTAATGCTCTCAAAAACATTATGGGTTGTTACTTACTTATTATTGTTTGCTTTAGGTTTTCCTGTTCATCTGGGCACCTGTGTCAGCGCTTCCCAGGATGGCCACGGCCATCAGCTCCCCAGAATCAGGGCACCTCTTCACCAAACAGACTGTACTTTCATCTCTCAGGTTTTTACCTCACACCTTGATAGTCTGCACATGAATAAACCACCTATTTTACCTTCAGGGCTGAAAACAGAATAGATTTATACTGCCAAAGGTAGCTCACAGGTCCTAGACACTGAATCAAGGCTCTGTATGAAAATTAACTTAAAATTATAGCAAGGTGTCTTTTCGAGAGTGATTAATAAGGAAACTGTTTGTTTTCACCTACAAAAAAGATGTGCTGCACCTCCATTCCTCCTCTCTTATCATTTTCCTTCTCCTTCTATTTTTAAACTTTTTATTTCTTCTCCCTTGTCTTACATAATACACTGCACAGGTAAATTATTGCATGCAAATGCTTTGTGATAACAGCAAACTGCAGAATGTATTTTTATTGTCCTTGCTACAAATTAATACATTCCAGGTAAGCACATTAAACTTGCACAGATTTCAGTTCCAGACTTTGGGATATATGGATTACCCTTTGCTTTTTCCCTTGGTGAATATATATCACTGCTAACCATTACTGTGTCTGCAGCCAAGGGCAATATAAAAACGCCATTATCTTAAGCAAAGTAGGAAAAAAAGGGCATTGAAACAAGCATGAGATTGGGTAGATTGCCTACTACTGCATACTGAGCAGCACCTCACTTGTGAGCAGACCAATTCATTACTATAAAACAGCTCAGGTGATAAAGCACACGATGAGCACAGATGGTGGCACCAAGGCCCAAAGACATTCATTGCTGCTGTAGGAGCTCTATATTCCAGGGTGTAGCAATAATTAACAGATTAATCATTTACTTGAGATGTTTTACTCTTTCCATTTATGATATGAAAGGAGTTTGCAGCATTTATGTTTTCTCCTGAAAAGCCACATTAACGAAACATCCATGTTTGTAACATCTTGCTTACTGGAAAATTTGTCTGATTGGACTCTTATAATTGGGCTGAGGATCAAACAGCTTTTTTAAAACTGTTTTCAAGGAATACAATATTCTGATTTATTCTGCTGTTTTCCTGAGTGCAAGGACCAAGGAAAATGATGCCCTACACTCAGCAGTCTCTTGATTTGCCAACTATCAATTTTCATAGTTGATTACTATTTTATGAGATCCTTTATCCTCAGCACCTCTTCTTTCCTCTTGAAAGTGATAAACTGCTTCCTCTCTACAGCTAGTGTATGCTGTACACATTTCCCAAGCAATATCCATACATGGGAGAGAACATAATTTTCCTACTGTTCTTGGCTTCTCCTGATCAAAGATACCAGAATGCAAGATGAACTTTTTGTTCTTAAACTGTTTAAATATTGCCTTTCAGCACTTTCTTTTCCTCCAAAGAAGATTTTAAGGGCAAGCTGTATAAATACACTGACTCAAATTTTACTAGTAACTGTGAGTCCTAAGACTGATGAACTCAACCAAACCTCTCACATCAAACAGGCTGCATTTCACATGTGCTTCATGCTTCTTGCCCAGATGTGAGCCAGCACGTCAGGGCATTCACCTGGTGATCTTCACATTTTCTGCCTAAGAGGATTCTCACCTCTGCTTGCCAAAATAAGCATCTGGATCTAACCATCTTATTTGGGATATCCTGAACCAGCTGGTACAAAGGGAAACACTGCATAGCATTCAGCAGTTGAGCGGTAGTAGAGCTCCAAATCTCAGAACCTTTTAATGTTGTGAATATTGGGCTGCAAACTTTCTATTTAAGCTTATATTTCCTTATTTTCTTTATTACCTAATCAATGTAAGAAGCTAGTGTCATGTTCTAAAAAGAGGCAAAGAAAAAAATAAAGAGCATCTAATATGTTGGATAAAAGCAGATTAAGAGAGCACATGTAAGTAGGATCAGATTCTTTTAAGAGCTGGACTGTTGTTTCTCAGTGGGAAAAGTAAAACAGGGCCCAGGTGGTACAAAAAAGGATCTTAGGATGCTGGAAGAGTTACTGCAGCTTTGAAAACACTGAATTAACTGAAGAACAGTCTAAAAATTAGAACCTGCTTGTACAGACACAGCAAGCTTGGGAAGAGTTAGGGATAAACCTGTTTACTTCCAGTTGGTTCTTCTTTCTCTGTTCTCTCCCAACAGACAAACTTGGGAGGTGTGAAAAGAAAAATTCTGATAATTTTCATAAAATAAAAACCCACCATGCTTTTGATGTTGAAAGTAGATCAGTGCCTCCCTAGAGGAGACAGGCAAGCAAATACACCCAAGTTCTGGCTGATTTGGTTCTGTCACATTCTCTTACCATTTTAGTCCAACACAGGAAAGCAACAAAACCCTCCCATGCTGACGATGGAGTTTTTAGTTTGATACAGACAGACAGAGAAAAGCCCCAGTGCTGAACAGAGCCCATCAACTACACTTAGATTCTCAGCATCTTAACTCAGTTTGGCTCAGTTTCTTCTCTCTACTCTTGTCAAGAAAAATTCCTCAATTTGTTCTTTCAGTTACTAAAACCCGAGGTTTCCTTGTGAAGGGCTCTGCCTTGGGAAACCCTCCAATGCATTTGAAGGCAAACAATGTTGTCCTCCCATCAGGGCTGTCACCCCTGCATCAGTTGCTGGAGGAAACTGTGCCACAGGCAGAAAAGGAGGAAATTTAGTGATGTGGGCAGCCAGCCAGCCACATCAAGAACTGCAAAAACCCAGCTTTGCAAAGCCTAATGGCTCACATGGGAATATCAGATGCTGTAAGACAAAGATTTCTAGACCCTGCAATGTTTTCTAGCAAGCCTGAGTTGATACCAGAATGCAAGGCATTTTATTCTGTATTTAGTGACTATATAACACATTAAAAAGCCCACATAGACAGTGGTTTTTGTATAACAGCATTTTTCTTTTAGTAAGAAAACCCCCATGCAGCTATGGTATGAAACTTCCACTTAAAAAGAAAATGTGGTCTTTCAACAACAAGTTAAATCTAAGTGGCAGGCGTGAGTGTGGAACAGATCTCCTCCTCCCCACACTCCATTCAGCTTTCCTCTCGTTCTGGTTTAAGTTTCAAAGCCTTTGGGCCCTCTAGTCTTAGTGATGATAAAGTCTATATTGTTGTCTGCCAACTAAACTCCATTCAGGCGTCATAATACATCACATAATAGACATAGGATTAAGTTGTTAGCTGGCTTTTCTTTCAACTGCCATTCATCAAACAAACAGCACTTTGAGGAAGGAAACCTATTTTCTCAGCTGCAGCATGCACAAAGTTATCCACACTGCTGAGATTTACAGTTTACTCTCTCAAAAGATGACAAATTATTATGGAGAGACATTAAGTCAGCTTTCATTCAGATCAACCAGATACTTCATGCTCTCCTTCAGGTACTCACTGTAGTGGGGGGGAGCACTTACACACGTCCAGCAGACCTGAGCTGCAGTCAAAACAAAACCTCATGTCAACCACAGCTCTTCTTAAAGTGCATAAATATCCCTCTTTACTCTTTTTCCTCTCGCTATTAACTTGTGTGTTAATTTTCAGCTCTTACCAGCTGAAAGCTCTCCTTTGTGCAGGTCTGCACACACCTAGAGAAAGGACTAAATATTAATTTTCTTTATAATACATATACTCTGTAATAAAGTAACTGAATTTTCCTTAAAAATAAATACTTTCATACCAGAGTACATCAGAATGTACCCAGAGTTAGTAATGGGTGACCCTGTCCCCTGTTCTGGAGACACTGCTGGGCATCATCAGCACATGTAAAAATGGGTCTAAAGTTGGAAAATGCTGGTTGCTGGTAGGGAGGTGGATATTCTGTGGGCTGGTCCCTTGATGAAATGCTGGCTTAATCTAATGTAATTTTAAACTAAATCTGACTGAGTGAGTTTGAGGTCAGGAGAAAGACAGTGAGCACCTGAATAGAAGTTCCACCAGGCACAAATGTGGTCCAGGGGACGGATGTGAACGAGAATGCTGGAATATGGACTGTGTGATTCTCTCATCTGTGAAATGGTTTCCCCTCATTTTGCAACCCAGTGAGCCAGTGTAAATAGCCCGCAGCAAACCAAGCTCAGTACAACCAGGTAATATTCTGGATATATAGCTGGGAGTTAGCTGGTTTTGGAAATACTGCCATATTTATTTAAATATCCTGGGCTATTTCACGCAACAGAAATGATTTTCGGGAAGAAGAAATTATTGAGGCAACACTTCTGTTGACGAAAGTAGCAATTACTTCAAGAGATGCTTGGAAACACTGCTCTTAACTCTATGGAAATGTCACTGACAGCTTGTTTTACAGTGAGGATACCTTCTGAAGCCCAGGTAATTATACACATGCCCCCTTGATACTTTTATTTTTGACTGCCTGTGTGACAGCGCGAGTGAGCGAACCCCGAGCTGCATTTGCTCTCGTGCACAGATAATTTGGGCTGTGACTTTACACATCTCTGTGTGAATGAGGTTAACACACAACTTTTCTTAGAAAACGTTTTCATGGAATGTCATATAGGCCATTTACTAACCATTCACCTGAAGGATGTGGGTCTGATACAGCTCTTCATAGCCATAGGCATGACAGGTGTAATTGCCCATGTGAATAGTTGTTACCTTGGTGATGTAGAGGGAATTGTCTTCTCCAAAATCCTGAATGGAACAAAAGACAGGAAAGGTGCCTTATTATTTAGTAACAATATTTTAAACACTACATGAATGGAGACTACCCGTTCAGTGGTTTTGATAGCAATGCATCCTGGGGACACAGCTTGAATTTTGAACAGTAGGTTATAAAGTTCATAAATCAACACGCAGGAAGAAAATGAGCAGCAATTTAAGAGTAAGGCAAAGTGACTCATCTGAGAATATGAACTTTTGTGCTCGTTGCTAACAAGGCGCTCTTTGCACATAAAAAAGATGGCCATTTCCAGCTGTTTCATTTATGGGGGAATTTAGTATCTACCTGTTAACCTCAGATGTGTAAAATGCTAACGTTTGGGTACGTTAAGGTTTCCTTTATCTGTGCTGGTTCTCAGAAAATCCACTGCAGCCTTGAGACTTGATAAGAAAGAACTGAAGCTCTTTGTCACTTAGACAATATCCTAGGCAGAAGACAAGGAAGAAGACAAAAAGCCTTTTCTCAAACAAACTTGTTTAGATCTGCAACTGCTTAACAAGTATCTGTCTTCATCCCCTTCATCTTCCTAGACTTGCTCTTGCATTGTTTCTATTTTTGATTACAGATGGGAAGGATTGAGTTAGTAGACACATTTTTGGCACTTTAGTAAGTTGTACAAGCACCCTGCTTAGGAATTTATTTCAATTAATTATTTATTTATTAATTTCAATATTTTTTTACCAGATTATAGTTAACAGAACTGCAGCAGTGATGGCTATATGAAGCAGCTTCTCTTATTACTCCACCAACATTTAGACTTTCTGCAGCTTCAGAGTGTTTGTGTTTCTATGCAAACTGTGGAGGATACATTTAAAAACAGTTCATGAGCTGAAAGAATGATTTTTCTGTAATCATCCCCACATGTCAAGTATGCTAAATTGAACTCTTTGAGTAATTTCACTGCAATATTACGGGAAAATTCAACTGAGTCAGGGTGGCACAAACCCAGTACGACAGGGTGAATGTTGGAGAGTCGTTCTGCTTATGAAAACACAGGACTCATTTTCAAAACTCCAGTGTGCAGCCAGAAGGGTGTGCAGGGGAAGCCCTTCCAGGAGGTCCTGCCTGCTGCCACCCTTGTGTCTGGGACATGCAGCAGTGTGTGTGGTGAGGAGTTGACAGCTCATTGCCTCCCCTGCCATGGCAGAACCCACCACGGGGGACAGACTGAACAGAAACATCACTTTGGTCTGCTGGCTCAGAGTCAAGAACTCCTGTCCTGATTTCTTTGTGCTGGAGGAAGGGAATCCACAAACAGAGCTTCTGACACTGCTCCTTCCCTGCTGCACCCATGGCAGCTCTGGCACTATAAGGAACCATCCACATCCACCTGCTGCTGCCAACCCCTGCCAGGTGCTCAGAGATTATAAGCATGAGTTGTTTGATCACTGGATGGGCTGACTTCTAACCCCCAGACCTTTTGGGCCTCCTTACATCTCACATTTCCTGCCTCTTCAGGATGCACGTGCTTTGCAGTTTGAACCTTCCTTTCCAGACACCACACTTTGAAAATTTTTTGAAGGAAGCTGCAATTCTGCAGCAGACGTGCACTGCCAGCTGGCACCCTTCAAGAGAAGTACAAAACAGCTCATCTCTTGCAGTACGGATTGATCTGGCACTACTTCTGTCAGCTCTTGAATCTTCTCCAAAATCTTCTGTCTGGCACTAAGAAGAGTCTTCATGCCTCATCTCTCAGTGGCAGGTCAGCATTGGCAGAGGGGAGAGAATTTTAAGAACTTGCCTAGTTTTTAGACATGCTTTAAGGCAGATTGAAAGTGAGCACTGAGAAATATGGAGTTTACTGATAGGGCGCAACCCTTCTCAGAGCACAGACGTTCACCTGAGAGGGTGCAGACATATCCACAATCATAACCTGGTTCTGCTGGCTGTGCTGCCCCAATGGGCAAATGTATGAACAATTAAAAAGAATCGGAGTAAATCCATAGATGATCTGAAATCCATTATCTATAATCAAAAGCATCTCAGATATTACTGTCACCTTGGTGTCAGGCATGTATACTATGGGATAAGTTGGTTAAGTTATCCATTACATTATTACAAATATCTACTCAAAAATCCCCATTTCAAGCATTTGCCTGTTTTCTGGTCAGTTAGATCTTTCCTGATGGAAAGCAAAGATGCATGAATAACTGCTAATAGAAAAGACACCAACCCTGTTCAAATGGTACTTGCATGAGATAGAGAAAATGCTTGCACTGGAGGGGACTTAATAACAGTTTTTGGAGGTTAAAAGAAACTAAAATTGAGTTTAGATCAATAAAAGCAGGATGGCTACTTTAATGGAATGATTTATAAGAAATTGTGGAAAAACAGGACAATATAATCTCTATTTAAGTATGTTGCTTCCTTTAAAATGTCAAAGAAAAATATTCTGAATGCTTGGTTTGTGCTCTCTAATTGTGTTTTTAAGGATGATCTGCTTTTTTCCAATGCATACAAATGTATTAATATAAGCAAAGACCCTTGCACAACCAAACAGATGCAACACTACTGTATTATTCACTTCCTTTCCAAATGTGTTTTTCTTGAAAAGAGGGGCTTATATTGGTAAAAGCAGTTTATGACTTTTAAAAACTATTTTCTGACTTCTAATGCTTAAAGAAAGTTATAAAAGATGATTTAGGTTAACACCATTATCACCCTGTTAAGCATAGAAGGGAATTATCAACCTGAATTAGAACCTGCACACACAGTAAATTCATATATAACTATAATATTATTAAAAGTGTTAGGTGTGGGAAGGAAAAAGTGATTGTGTCTTTAAATGTATGATACTGAACCTTTTGTTGCCAAAAAAAGTAGACTGAATTCTCCAACAAATTAATGACTTTCTGTGTTTATTGCAGCTCATGGTTTCTCCTTGTGTATCCCTGTGGATATAGTTAGTACATTAGGATTTCACTGTTACATTATATCTATGGATGCATTCTTATGCCCAAGCACTTTCTGTGTGTATTTCATAAGAGTTTATTTGGAAGTGCTGTAAAAACCCAAGCCCTGGAGCATTAGGAAATGATGAGTCTTTGATTCCTTAATAGCCTCTAACTTCACATCTTGCAGTCAGGAGTGCTGCGTTGCAGTTGGAACCTGTGAGATGTATTTGGGATGTGTCCCACTACCCCCCCGCACCCCCCCTCCACTGCACTGCCTTTGGGAGCTCTGAGGAGCTGCTCAGCTGCTCACAGGCCATTGCCCTGTGCTAACAGGGTGTGAGTGAGCACTGACAGCTGCTGGGCTGCATGCTCCAGTTTGCTGGGATGTGGATCGAGTGGGCAGAGGAAATGGGAAGAATTCACAATGGAAAAAAGCAGAGGAAACATTTTCACATATTTTGACTTAGTTCATATAGCTTTTGCTTGTTAAGCCAGTTCTCCAAGTCACCATGAACACGAAAGCAGTCAAAACAGAACAAAAACATCTATAAAACTGATGCAACATAATTCTTCTATCCCAGCTTTAAAACTGAGTATTTCAGGGCTGTCCAGGAGGCTCAGCAAGTGCTGCACACCCCAGGGAGCTGTTACTGCCCTACTCGACCCCAGTAATGCCCCACAGTGAATTGAAAAGTCATTTAAATGTACCATCCCATGAAGAAGAACAGGCAATCAGTAGAAAGGCAAAAAAAGCAAGTCCTGAGACACGGTTTTCCTCATTTACCACAGAAGGTGAATTACCACAGAATCATAGAAAGGTTTGGGTTAGAAGGGACCTGTAAGCTCATATGGTCCAATCCCCCCTGCCATTGGCAAGGACACCTTTCACCAGACCAGGTTGCTCCAAGCCCCATCCAACCTGGCCTTGAACACTTCCTGGGATGGGGTGTCTCTGGAATGGATGTGGGTGCTCAGGGATGGGGTGTCTCACCATTTTCTTGTGAAGAGGAAGAAAGAGAAGTGATGAAACTAGAGGGAGTACCCATCTAACCCCACAGAATCATGAGCCCTGCATCAAGACAGCCAGATAAGGGCAGGGTGTTCATCACCTCTACCTTATGAATTTCATTATAAAATAATTCTTCTAATAAAAAATTCAGAAAGCTATGCTTATAATTTCTCATAATTGATAAGGTCAACTAGTGGCAGCTGATAAATTGACTTCTCCAGCAGTTCATATCACCTTTTCTCTCCCTTTTTCAAATAAAAAGCTCTCTGCCCGTCAGGAGCTTCTTTCATGTCTTGCACTTACTCTTCAACCAAAGGATTGATTAAATGACCTCAGAATATGTTTTAACTTTTCAAGATTAAAAAAATGCACCACCCTGCATTTTACATTGATAACAGCTTGGTAATCTATAAAATATATATATAAAAAAAGTTGCTCTAAAAAAATAACAAAGCAGATCCTAGAAAATGGATATATACCTTTTTTTTTTGGTATAGTATTTACTTTCCTTTCCATCACTACTGATTACCCAAGGCATTGGTCTCTCCAAACACAAGATTTTTCATATTTATTTATCCCATTCCCATTCTAATGCATTCCCTGGTCATGCACTCTGCCGCGGTTCAGAGACACTGCGCTCAGAGATGTGTAAAACGTTGCATATTGCTTGTAAATCTTGTTCACATTCTGTCTCAAGTGAATTCCAACATGTGATTGTAACACTACAAATCTCCTGCTCTGACACCTAGGAAGGAGCTGGCAGAGAGAAGCCACATTAACCCTGGGTGCTGAGCTGGCTGTGATGCCACAGGGTGCAGGGCACTGCCACCCACCTTTTGCCTGTTTCAGATGCATTTTCATGAAGCTTTCTAACGTGCCTTGGGGTTGTTCCAACATTTAAAACCCTTTAAATTTTTGTCAGTTTCTTGGTTTTCAGGAAGTTTGAAGAGGAATGAGCATAGACGCTTATTATTTGTTAGGTTAAGTTCCAGTTGCTTGAGAAAAAATCACAAACTTGACTTAAAACTACAAATAGGAAGAAGAAACAGAAAAGTTAATCCCAGTGACATGAAGCCAGAGATTCCTCACATCCCCAGCTCTCAGGGAGGGCACACTGGCACCAGTCACCCCACAGTATGACACTATGAGGTACACACTCCTTGGACCAAGCCATTTAATCCCAGTGATTTTAAACCATCCAAGTTAGATACTGAATGCTCCTAATAAATACTGGGGGGGAGCACCAAAGACAGTTGATACCTCCCACCATGATGGTTTAAAAGTGTTCATAGCAGAAATAATGGCAGAGGGAATGAAGTTCCCTGAGTGGTTCTTCTCCTGGGAGATTTGCTTTCCAAATACTATTACTACACCTATTACTAATAATAATTCACTTAATTTTTAACCCCTTCCATTTCAGCCCTTTCCCAAGCCCAGGCAAGCTGGAGACCTTCTCCATGTGGTTTCAGTGCCTACTGATGAAACTAGTCCTGGCAAAGGGGCTTGCTGGTGTCACAGGTTTTCCACTAGAATCCCATAATAGTTTGGCTTGGAAGGACCTTAAAGCACATTTCATTCCAACCTCCTGCCATGAGCAGGGTCACCTGCCACTAGACCACGTTGCTCCAAGCCCCATCCAACCTGGCCTTGAACACTTCCAGATGAAGAAAAACACCATCCTGATCTCACAATCACCAGGAAAGCAACTAAGATGTATTAACTAGTTCAGACTAAAAAAGCTTGCCTGATCCTCAGTGTCCTAGAAATCTCTCTCTGATAATGTTTACAGGATTTTAAAATGAAATGTACCCAAGCATTTAATGAGATTATTATTATGCAAAATCTACAATAATGGCTATCACTTTGGAAATGAGTTCTCCTCACTAATCAAATGTCTCTGATCTTTTTTACAATATATTCATGCGTGATTCATATAAAAATAATAAAAACTAAATTAATCATGGGTCCTTAAATCACTTTCTTTGATGCTTTTAATAATTCATTTCTAGAGACCAGCTGAGAACTTATGCTTCATTAATATTGTTTGTTCTTGGTTTTACATATCACTTTAGTCATTTACAAGGAGAGAAATTCAGCCTTAAGCAAATGCCAGAATGCTATTGCAAATACAGCCTGATGGGGTATTAATTTATCTTTTCTTGTTTTTCTGCTCAAAGAATTTAACACAACATAAGACTGATGGAGAGTCAAAAAAAGTTTTTGCCTTGCACATATGGAATGAACTTTTTATATAGTTGTGTAATTACAATACATGTGAAAAATGTGTGAGATTTATATCCTGAGAAACTCAGAGATAACATGACAAGGAGAATTAATAGTAGGTGCATTCCTCTAAAAATACAAGTGGATACAATTTCTGTAATCTTCATTATGACAAAATGTGAGACTATATATTCAGAATATACTGTCAGTAGTAATTTTGCACTTAACCTCTATTTTAGAGCCTATAAAAACCTTAAGAAACTATAAGCAATTTCTTAAACTTTGATTTGAAAGAGAAAAAACTTGGTTCTAAATATGCAACTTTTTGTACCTTGCTCCCATCACTGCATCACTGCAGTATCTAGGACGGCCCAGGGTTTGATCATTTTAATGGCCCAAATTCTATTAGCAGGGAATTAATGGGGATATTCACACATGATCTTTTTATTATTTAACAGAGAATCTACATTAAAAACATCAACATGAAAATATTGCCTTCATACAGACTGTTTTAATGAGAAAACTAATCCCAGTGACTTGCACTTTAAAGGTTGGCTGTTTGCTGTGGGTTTCAAATACTATACATGTAAAATGGACATTTTCATGAATATACATGAAATGTGTATCAAGGCAGGTAGGCACAGCTCTTGTAAGGGCCATGAGATGTACATGGAGGTGATTTCCCAGGTGGATGTGGAATACCAGAAATCAAGGTCTGGAGTTCCGTGCCTGTCCCTGGGTGGGATGTTTTGAGAGAGCAAGGCCACGCCATCCTACCTGACATCAGCAGAAATGAAGAACTCTGTCTTTACGCAATTGGTTACGTAAAGCCTATTTTTGAACTAATGATCCGATGCCAGTGTGAGTTAAAGTGTACAGATTAAAATGAAATGAGTAATGAAAGACACTAAAGAGCTTATGCTATAGCTACCTGCATTACACTTGGTAATTCACCAAATTCTTATCTACCTCTACACCATATTTGTTTTCTTATGGTAATCTTCTCTTTCATCATGCTTCTGAAGGAACAAATTATATTTATAAATTTTACATTTACACATGTTTCTCTGGAAATAATGTCAAGTCATGTGAAACACTACCCTATAAATATTATATACATTTGACTCCGTGAGGAGTTTATTTTATTTTCAAATTGAGGAATGCTTTCCTAATCACATACTTGAGAAAACATATCGCTTGTCCCTAGGAGGCAAAAGTATATTATTTTGAAAGATGACACATTTTTACCACTTCACTTTTGTAGTCAGAAATCAATTTATAGCTATAACAATTTTATCAGTTTCAGCTACATTATAGTTATTTTCTGCATGAGAAAAGTTGATGTGACTTTAATAAAGTGGAACTGCAAAGGGACTTCTAATGGATAAATAATATGGATGGGTAATTTATGGAGAAATAATATTTTTATGCTAAAAGCAATCTTAAATGTTTGCAAGAGAAATTGTTTAATTACATGTACCATTAGGATGGCTCTTTTGCAATAGCTACGTGACAACTCATTAACAGAGCTCCCACAGACAGGACAAGACAAATTATTACTAGTTGTTTATGAAAGCTTCTGATTAAGAGAGCAATGAAAAATTATAAATATTTTGTTGCCAATCAAGATATCACATAAAAATGATTTAACTAATGCAGTTAAACAACTAGGCTTTATAGTAATCTTCAATCTTTCAGTTCTATGCACATTTGGTATTATCTAGGTTTTTGTTGATTGTCTGTCACTCCCAGTATTACCCTGGAATAGAGGTTACCTTCTCAGATCACATTTGTCATGAATCTGGAGAGAATAAAGCAACAAAGGACACTTCAGTAGTAGCCTTTCCTGTGCTGCTTTCACACTTAGTTGGCATGATTCTGTTTTTTTCAGACTTGAGCTTCTAATTTCATCTGACTTCCTGAATTAGCATTTAGAAGAGAAAGAGTTTAATTGAAATATAATACCAGGATTTTTCCAAGTGTGTGACTATCCTGTAGTTCTGTATGTGATTACCATTGTGTCAAGAGCAGGGAGGATTTTCTTGAAGTTAAAAAGGTACAATTAATCTCCTGTTGCACTTCCAATTAGCCAAATTGCCAACCTTATTGTGAAAAGTAGAAATGCAATCGAGTTTCTGCTTGAGGCGTACTAAAGGAAAACTGAAGTAATTTAATTAACTGCCTTCAAGTACATTAAGAAGCACACTGCCTTTACTTTCTGCTGTCAATGCCTTTAAATAGATTATTGTTTTATGTGAGTTTCTGTACCCATGTAAGGCTGAAGCTTTGAACTGTCTGCTGCCACCCCCTGACCTGAGCTGTTAGGTGTTTAAGAAAAGACCACGATTAATAGAGGGATGGAGCACCTCTGCTATGAAGAAAGGCTGAGAGAATTGGGATTCTTCAGCCTGAAAAACAGAAGGATTAAAGGTGACCTAATTGTGTCCTTCCAGTACCTGAAGGGAACCTACAAGAAAGGTGGAGAGGGACTTTTAACAAGGGCATGTAGTGACAGAACAGTGGGGAATGATTAAGAGAGAGTAGGATTAGATTAGATATTAGGAAAAAAATCTCTGTGAGGGTGGTGAGGCACTGACACGGCTCCCATAAAAGCTGTGGATGCCCCATTCCTGAAAGGTGGAATGGACACTGGACAAGGCTGCATGAAGTTTTTTGCATCCTGGTCTAGAGGAAGGTGTCCCTGCCCATGGCAGGGGGGTTGGAATGAGATGAGTTTTAAGGTCCCTTCCAACCCAGACCATGATAAATAAAAGGCTGGATTTAGCAGCTGAAGGACTGTCCTTGCTGCCACCAAGTGCTTCAGACATGCAAGTGCCCATCCTCAGTAGCCAGAAGAGTAGACATGCCTGAGGTCAAGCATCCTACATAACGCCCACCACAGAAGAGGAAAACCAAAAAATGGCAATCCCCAAATTGTGCCTCCTCAAGCAACCAGACCAGAATACAGATGGCAGTGTATATACAGAACATAAAAAAATTTACACAGTTTAATTAAAGATGAAAAAGGTGTGGAGGTTTCATTAGACTAAAAAAAGTTGATGTTCACTAGTAGTAGGTGTTATATGACAAGGCGATAGAGGTCATGAACTGGTATGTGACACATTAAAATTGAGGCATAAATCTTGTTTTTTCTCCTTGTAACAATCTCAGAGTGCTCTTTTGATATAGTTTCTCAGTGGTATACTAGTTGAAACAGATCAAAAAAAGATTTTTTTTCCTGCTGTATTACACTCCATGGGGGTGTTCAATCATTCAGGAACCAGTCAGCTCATGCGCAAAGACATAACCCTGCCTCTTAACACAGAATCACCAATAAGAAACAGAATTACTTGTAAGCAAACCAGAAATCCACTTGGGCCAGTGCTAAATTATGTGAGGAATTGGCATTTCAGTCTGAAAACATATTCAACATTCTGTTTAAAATAGTAGGAGTTGCAAATGAACCATCAGAGCCAAGTGTTATCAGTCCTTCAATAATGTGCTTCTACTTTGATTCTTGGACTGTCATTTTGCGTCCAGTTCACACAGGAACTTTAATTCTTTAAGATTAATGTCATCATAACCAAAATTTCATAAATGTAAGGTAAATACCTGGAATTTTCATTATTTTTATTTATTTTTTCAACAAATCCTAAGACTGCTCTTGAGCCTCCAGAGGCTCTGCTGCATTTCCATGTCAAGCTCGAAGCAGTGACAAGAAATACAAAATATTTTAAAAGGGTAATACTTGCTGTGATGAAAAGAAAAAGATGTTTAGAAGGTTTTAATTACTGAGTTTGTGCACACAGTAATTACCTATACATGGTGCACATGATTTTCCTGCTAAGGAGGAGTCAACAAATAAAGTACTGAGATGCTGTGTGTATTTCTGTCCCATGTGCTGTAATTTTCATATTTTACTGCAGAATAATAAACCAAAGATTTTTCCCATTTCAGCAATCCTGGATACACAACAATTTAGGGAGCTATAGTATTGACTGTAACAACTCTGAACTGAGTGGTTATCAAATTAACAAGATCTGAAAAAAATATAAATCAACTCTTACCGTAGTGTAATTAAAATAAAACCTGATTTACCATGTACTTTAATGCAAAGAGAAATGAAATACAGACCATATTTTTTGTACACTACTTTGCACTCTCTCAGTAATTAAATGTTATTAAATAAATAAGTTTATATCATCATTCAGGTATTGTCTTTACTATCAACTATGAGTCACAGATCAGACCAGCACTGTGACTTAAAAGAGATTCATCTTTCTTCCTGCGAGGGCATTGCCACACCTTGCCGAATAATTCCATTTTTAAACTGCTTGTCAGAAATAACAGCCAAGGAATGAGAGAAGAGAATTGGCTCAAAGGCAAGTGAAACAGGAGGATCGGAGATAAAAATGGATTATTTGGTTTAGAGAAAGGAGAGATTCATTGCCAACCATAAATGTTTTGTTTCATGTTCTTGATGAACTTGTTTTGTTGTACTGGGAAAGACACCCCTGAGGAGTGAATGGTCTGCAGAGCTGTTTTCCCCTGAGTTTCGATGTCTCTGGCCCACAGGTTGCACCAATGAAAGGAGCATAATTTCATATATTCCAAGTACTCCTGCTCTCCTCTGCATGCACGTTGCTTTGCTTTTATTCCTGAGACATATTCACACATAATCTAAATAGCACACCATCTTCCACTTTCCATAATAATAAGATAAAAGTTGCACCCTTATATCTGCCATCAGTTAAATGAGGTCATACTCAATGCCCCGATCAGACAATAACAGGAGTGGCTCAGGACGTACGTTGATGTCCTCCAGGTCGAGGAAGTTGAGGATGACGCCGTTGCGTTTCCAAACAATGGGAGGCTGCAGCGCCCCACGGATGCTGCAGGTCAGGACGGCGCTGAGGCCAACGGTGATGGTGGTCACAGTGACCCTCTGGTCCTCTGGCAGGCTCAGCCGAACCACCTCTGCAAAAGGCAAAATAACAGGGATAACATCAAATACCACAAAGGGAAGCTATTCCTCTTCTCCCCTCTCTGCCTTCCTTTCTCATTTCAGGAGTAACTTTGGAGGATTTTGGCAAGGAGATGGGGTACCTATGCTGTACAAAAAAACCCCATAAACAGTAAAGCCAAGTAAGAGACAAATTGAATCTGTCTCAATCAAACTCGCTGCATCCATTTCCTGATGCATCTTAGCTGTGGCATGAGGGCACTAAGACGGTTCGCTGGCCAGCCTGGCTGCAGTAGTTTATACAAAGCAGTCAGTAACAGGAGGACAAGCAAAGGCTCTCTGGCTTGAGGTCATCTGGGCTTGTTTCTCTAGAACACTCCTGCCAAAGTCCTTTGAAAAGGTACAAGAATAGGTCTGTTCCTTGAAAAAGAAGAATTAAGGTCAGACTGCTGCCACTGAAATGTAGATAAAACCAGTTTTTAAATTGCCCAAACACTGGAAGTCACCAAGCATGAAAACTTGTTTACCAAACACAGTCACATATGGCACCTGAGATACAGATGTCCTAAAAAATAAATGCTTTCTAATATTTTATTTAAATAAAAACCCCAGTTATTTTGACTTACATGTGCCACACAAAAGAAACTCCTGAGGCAGGAGACCTTACTGAAAACCTTACCACTCTGAAACAACACTATGTCACATAGTTTCCTTCTGGCCAACACCACCAGATGTGGCTGCATCTTTTGCCATGTGTGGCCACACAGAAAGGTCAGATGTGATACCAAAACTACCCTGGGTGCAGATTGCCATTATGGAGTATTTTGGCAGCAGTGAGACAGTGACTGGGCAATCAGGCCACATTGTCCAAGCTCTTGTAGCCACAGCTTTGTAATTCACATGATGGTTTTTGCTTCATCTCATTCCCAAGCTCTGCAATAAGAAAACTATATTGCATATAAATGATGAAAATTCAAGGTAATGGCCCATTGAGAGGAATGGGGAGTGTTCACAGCTGGTGTTACTTTGCTTCAGCCAATTCCAAAACCTGGGCTGGGGAATGAAATAACCTCTCCCAGCACCAAGGCTCCTCCTTCCTCATGTCCACTGGCAATAACAGCAGTAAAACATAGATCAAAGAGACAGACACTACCTCACCCAAGGCCATGTGCTTTGGGAAGAACCACTTCAAGCAGTGCTGACACCATAAAACCACACATGGGGTTTAGGTTACTCCCATCAACTAGTAAAGTTACTCTTCATCCTGTCCACTTACCTCACAACTCTGTCCTTACACCCCATACAAGTTCTGAATGTTACATACATGGAACAAAAATGAAAAAAACTCCAGTATCGACATTTGCAAGCACAATTTTCCATCTCTTCACATATTGTCCAATTGAAAAATTGTTTTAACATCTCTTGAGTAGCAAACCTCTTAAATCTGTCACTAAAATATTCAGTCTACTTCAGCAGCCTTGGGCAGCCTGGACAGACTCAGGGCTCTGGCATAGCAACTGATCCTGAAGAATTAGTGCAAAACCTGCTTGTGAAAATGTACTCCAACAGTTCTGTACCCCTTCTCTTCTGCTTCTTCCACCTAAGTGAGAAGCTAATGTGTCACAAAGTATATTCACTACTGTGGATCTGAGCCTGACTTTGGGCTGCAAGGTCCATATAGCATTGCTGTGTCTGCCAGCAGTGAGCATTTCTCCCACTCAAAATTCCCAGTGCTATTTCAGGAAGAGTACAAGCTCTTTTAAATAAAAAGTAACTATAGTTCTGATAGATGGTTGATGAAAATTAGGAATGTTTGACCAACATGGTGCTACTATTTGTGTTATGGTGGCTCCCAGTGGCATTACATGAGAAGACTGACACAGTCTGACCATCAAACCTTAAAAATCAAAAGGGGAGATGAGGGAATATTGGGAAGGAGAACATTACCCTGATCAAGATCACTGAGCAGGTTAGCAGCTAAGCCAGGAAGACTAAATCACACTGCCTTCAGGTACCTGCTGGAAGAGATCAGGGATGTGGCAACGCAGGGGCAGAGGCCCATAGGAATAGAGATGTCCCAGGGAACCACTGAATGGTTTGGGTTGGAAGGGACATTAATGACTATCTTGTTGCAACCTCCCTGTCATGGGCAGGGACACCTTTCACCAGACCAGGCCGCACCAAGCCTCATCCAACCTGGCCTTGAACACTTCAGGGATGAAGAGTCCATCCCACCACCCTCATCCAGCTGCCTGAAGCATGTAAACAGCACATAGGGGCTAGTAATGTAGTTATTTTCTACATAATGAAGAGCTTCTTTTAATGAAAAAAATATTTGCAGTGCACTTGACAGGACAAAGAACTGATAATTACAATAATTTGTAGCATGCAGTAGGGCTAATGAGGACATCTCTTCTTTAGGAGAAATGAAATAGAGGGCCACTCATACAAGAGAATTGTTTTTTTAATCTTACTGCTGTTTTCCTTAATTCCCTCTACTGTTTTTCATGGTGCCTTGAGTTCCCTGGCTCATACTGGGCTCCCATAAGCTCCTTCTTCAGCAATGTTTTTTCAGTGCTCTCTTGCAGTGTAATTTAAGGCTTCCTGCCCATCTTCCAAACAACTGCTAAAAAGGCTTTGGCTTTTCCTTTTTAGAAGCACAATAATGAAAAATACATTAACTTCTAATTAAGAAGACACCTTGCACAACTGCCATTCTTGGATGAACCATACGATGGCAAGAGATGAGTTTTTTATGTTAAAGCATGTAATTAGCACAGACCACTTTTACAATACAAATGCACTCCTTTTTAGATTATTTCTATGGAGTATATTTGAGAGCATCTTATTACCAGTACATTTGAGGGACTCTTATTAACATCTAAAAGCCTTTCTACTAATACAGAATTATTTTGTATGGTTTCAGTTATTGCTTTATTGTTTTCAATAGAAAAGATTTCCTTATACAAGCAGGTGTATTGGGGAGGAAACAGGATTCCCTAAGATGATGTGAGGCCTGAGCTTTTTAAAAATCTTTAAAAAAACCCAGAATCTTGTATTAAGTTATAGAGTTTAGACACACTGCTGCTATTGGTTTAGGTGTAAAAATTATTCAAGTCACCATAATGATTTTGTGTAGAGCTTCTAGATTAAGTATTGAACACTGTTCATTTTCTTTTTAAAAATCTTTAGGAAATAAAAGGATTTTTACCATGGGTATAAAACTGTACAGAACAAATAGGGCAGTATTCAAAGGGTGCTCATTTGCAGAACACAAGCTGGAATAGAATTTGATCCTAAAATCAAGCAATGTTATGTTCATTTGGAAACTCTGCAGGATGATGCATACAAACCATTTTTCTACATTCCATGGATTCGACCAGTATCAGTCCTTGCTGACCATAGTTATCAAGTTGTGTCAAACCTGATACTCTTCTCTGGGATTTCAGCTGAAGCTTATTCCAGCTGAAAATACTAAGTTCCTGCCAACTATTTTGCCATCAGAGAGAGATGGTATCATCAGAGAATGGGATGCTATCATTTTTCATTCAACTTTTAATGGTTCCAGACGGGGGTAAAGCCTTTGCAATGATCCTCTTTAAGAAGGAATTGGTGTAAGCATGTGCCTATGCATCAGAGGACCAGAAGTAATCCCTGATCACACAGATGAAAGACACCAAATGTGGAACAAAATTAAGGTCAATGAAAGGCAACCAAGACACCACAAACTCTCCATTGGTGATGGCAGCAGCTCAGTGCCTGAACACTGTGGTTCAGGAATTAGGACAGTGCCACCTTCAGACCCATCTGCCTCATTCAGGAGGGTGAGGGATCCCTCCCTGTGTGCCAGGGGTTAGTGCCAAGGGGTTATTCTGCAGAGGGATCACTCTTGTCCTGCCTCTCCCACCTTTCCTGCCTGGTACGATATTCAGCCTGAAGCACTGAGCACCTCTGGTGACTCAGCTGTCACCATCCTGATGTTCTTACATTAAATTTCTTGCAATACCAGGTCCCACGGTGACACGCGAGAATGTGAAGTCTTAATAATTCCTTTTCTTGTGAAAAAATATAAAGATACTGCTGAACATTTTCCTCTGTCCCTTCCCTTCTCCAATGTTATTTAAGGTGCTAAGCTGGAGTTACACAGCAGCTTCACAAGCTCTGCATACTAATGCAGCAGGTATTACCTGTTGTGCTGGTTTATCACAGAAATCTTTTTCTCTGCTGTCATTTGCAGCCCACCAAAGGCAATCATAATTTCACAACGAAGACATGTGTAATTGAGGTCATTACAGGGAGCAACCTGGAATGAACATCTATGGAGAAAACTTCATTGACATAGCACCGCATGGAGATAATTTACATAGCGATGTTGGACACCTGCCTTTGCTCGTGCTGCACTACCTACAGAAACAGATTTCACACTTTAAATAGTGGTTAATATTATTAATTATATCTCTTCCCTTAAATCTAAAGAAAATACATATTTTAATGTGTTGTTGCCACCTTTAATCATTATTACAGTTGTTCATGGCTATCTTGCCTTGCTGAAACAGTGTTGGGGTCCCTCCCCCCGCCGTGTAGCCCTGGGAGAGGGGCCCTGAGGGCACAGACACGGGGCTTCCCTGCCCCTGCTCAGCCTCGTTCCCGTTGGTTGGTTTGTGTTCCCTGCGCGGGCAGAAGGACCCTTGGTCCCGTGACTGGAACAGTTCCTCGGCAGAGCTCCGGCCATGCGGCTGGAGAAATAAACATCTCTGAAACATCTAGCAAGAATCTGTCTGTCCATATATATTTCCTTTCCACGGGACTCCTGGGGGTTTGGTATATGTATGTTGCAGGATCCCCACTGCAACAAAACAGAGTATTGTAGAATTAAAGAATGGTTTGGGTTGGAAGGGACCTGAAAGATCATCCTCACTCCAATCCCTTGCTGTGGTCAGGGACACCTTCTGCTAGACCAGGTTGCTCAGTGCCCCATCCAGTCTGGTCTGGAACATTTCCAGGGATGGGACATCCACAGCTTCTGTGGGAATCCTATGGCAGGGCCTCGCCATCCTCACAGGGGAGAATTTCCACATAACATTTAATCTACTCTGGTTATTTAATCTACTCTGTCACTTAGATCCTGCTTATGAGACAAGGCAATACTTTTTTAATCCTGTAACTCATCCTCAGAAGGGAGACAATGAACCAAAACATACCCTTGTTTGATGTTCAATAGAAGAACGACTTTCAAAGAAAGTCTCCAGCACTGATTCTTCCCCAAATTATTGCAGAGAGACCTGTTGTTTGTGAACTGAAGCATGGGTAACACAGCTCTAAATACATCGTGTTTCTCCAGCAATAGTTCAAGTCAGGGTTGATTTAATAGGATGGAAACTTTAGTGTCTACTTAATTCCCCAAGTCCTGCAGCTGTGTTTATGCACTGCATTACATTAGTAAAATCTGTTTACTGCCTTGTGGCCATGAAGGTCAGTGGTGATTTTACCATTTGTTTCAACAGATAAAAGAGTTCTCTAGCTGAACACATTCTCAGGTGAGGAGCTAACTGAATCAAGAAAATAAAAACAATTAATAGAACACAGTTAAAAACAGGATATACCTTTTATAATTACCCTTTTCCCCAATAATTTTGATGAGATGTATCTGGCTTTACATAGAGTTTGGAGAAATTTTAGACCCTCTTAAAGCTGAGCCAACTGCAGCTAATTGATTTTAAAATGACCGTGTTATACGTGAGATGTATTTCTAAACATGCAATTGAAGGTGAAGTTTGGCCAGCCACGGAGGGACTCTGGTGATACTGCTGGGGACACACTGGGATGGGATGTCATCTGGTTAATCACAGCAGGGAGAGGCTAAAAGCAAGGAAGGGTGGTTCGCACTGGGTCTGAATCTGTAAAACACTGTATAATGTGCTTAAAAATTACTCATATTAGGATTTGATTTATTTTCTACCCTACTTTATAGAAAAAATAAATTAATTAATAACAACCTCAGTACACAAAACAGCCTGGGTTTGCATGCCTTTGCAAACCTCTCCCACCGCCTGTTTTTAGGACTATCTGCAGAAGAAACATTGCCATGACATCACATTTTGCTGGTTATTAAGGTTCAGTAAGTTGGTCTTACCTAGACACATTTGCCATCTTCTCACCTGCCCTGAGTCAGGTGGAAGGATTATCCATCACCCAGCCAAAAAAACTCCATTTTCTGAACGCCAACTTAGAATTAGAGGAAAGCCAGTCATGCTACTAAAATTGTTTATGTTATTAATTAGTGACCTTAGAGTTGTTAATGAACATGATTAAAGTTGTTCACAATTAATGAACCCAGAGAATTCCTACAGCTCCCACATCAGTTCAGTGCAGGTGATTGGGATGAGGTTTCCAGCTTTATAACCTGTGAAAAACACCACCAGGAACTGGCTCTGTCTCTGGCCACCCTTGGTGTGACCCACCAGCTGCCACTGTGGGACATCTCAGGAGCTTGGTGTCCCTCAAAAAGACATACCTCTAAGGACTGCAAGCTTAATTAATGTGAACAGTAAAATGATTTCTAAAGCTAAGTAGAAATGTTCATATCTCAGCTTTATTTTGCAACTGCAGTAATTCAGGTTCTTAATGTAATTTATAAATCCTCAGGACCTAGTGTGGGCTATTTCAGAAAGCATTTTATTGTAAATTCTCACTAAATTAGTAATGCTGTTTTCTAAGTCATAAAAAGGCATAATTATATTTCTAGCAGAATTTAGTACCTGAAGCACTCTTCTGTCATTACTCTTGATGGCCACAGGCTATGACTCCCCGAGGTAGGTCCCAACCTTACATTTGAAGCTATGCCCTGTCTTGTTGTAGAATTCAAAACAAATGTGTGCAAGTCCTCACGACACCCGGCTCTGGTGTGGTGGTAGAGGAAAAGACCCCACCTCTCATCCCTATCTAGTCCATGTGACCGTGACTTAGAACAAATATAAGAGAAAAGCAACTGTTGAAATAATTAAATATTATTATACTTTTTACTTTTCTTCATCAATTGTGTCCATAATATGCTACTAATGACATTCCATAGAATGGTTTGGGTTGGAATAGACCTTCAAAGCTCATCTTGCCCACCCCCTCCCACAGGCAGGAACAACTTCCACTAGACCAGGTTGCTCAGAGTAGTTGATTATTTATATAATGAGAATATGCAGCATAAAATAAAGCGTAACTTGAAAAAAAATATTTACTGTAGAGTTTGGGTCATCTTCTAAGGGGATTAGGACTTCACACAGACCACACTGTCCTGTTTCTATGAAATACCTGCATGTTCCCCCCTGGAAGAGTGAGGAAATGCCCCAGGGGAAGATGAGCATCATTTCCAACAGTTGGATTTGAGAGCATCTGAGGATCAATTCAGATCTCCTGAACCTCAGATTTGGAGGCTGGTATGTCAGTGATTGAAATATTATAGTTTATGACTTAAACATTTTCATGAAGGACTTCTAAAAGTGTATTACAAAAGCTGCAGAGAAGACTACCACATCTTGAATGGGGAGCTGAGAGGCCCATAACCTCTCGCTGATGAAGATAAGATAAAGTAACAACGCAGGGCTGGGGACATTCAGAAAGCACAACCTTAACACTCATGAGTGGAGATCACGGCCCCAGGGCTACCAGCTGCCAGGCTCACATAGACCCTCGTGCCAAAAGGTGGGGGAGGAGAGGCTTTGGGTGTGTGTTGGAAAAGCGTCTGGTTTGAGGCAGCGAACCTCCGATGTGCAGAGGAGCCCAGCTGAGGGCCCCTTCACCCGGGGAAAAAGCTGCATCCATGTGAAGGACAGCAGAGGAGGTGTCATGGCCCATCAAAGGGGTCCCCAGACCCTGCACCAGAGACGATGCAACAGACCCTCAGTGTTGCAAGGGACAGTGACAAACTAGCCCCTGCAAGGGAGGCACGTGGGTGTTCCCACCTGCCCAAAGAGTATGTTAATCCAGGGGATTCTGTACTCTTCAGCGTGTGGTGGCGTGTGGTGCAGCGTGGCGACGGGGCACCCTCACCATCCAGAAAACCAGATGGAGGGGAGCAATGAGACATCGTTGGGACCTCTGGAAGGGTGACATGCTTCCGGTCTCTCCCTGTCCCCTCACCCCCCATACACACTTCTTTCTCTCTTTCTCTCCTTCTTTTCTCTTTCTTTCTCTTTGTCTCTTTTACTATTAAATAAAACATACCAATTTTTTGGCACCAACATCTAACCTCGTTTGGTTTTAATCATGTTTTTTGGGTATATTTTGAACCTTCTAATGTGTTTCCAGTTTATACACAGAGACTTCATTTTCTTTGCTCTTCTGGGTTTAAACCGGATTGCAACATGTTTGAGAGGGTGCTTCAATCCCCTCCTGAGCCCACCTGGGACCCTGCGTCACCCTGCCTGGCTTGGTGATCTGCTCCCAAGAACTGACTAGAGAGAATCTTAATTTGAGTAATTCTGAGCCACCTGCACTGGAAATGTCACATCTGGAGAGCCAAACTCTGTTCAAACAGCTGCTTAAACAATTTTCTAACTTATACACAAAGTCCTTCCAAAGATCATATATATTTAAGAAAAGAAGTCCAGCTCTCCCATATGAATTTCTATCAAGCATATTCACTTTGCTAATAAATTTGCTAAAAACTGTTTATATTGACTTTTAACCAAACACAGCTTTTTTACGTACTTTATCCTAATGATCAATTTGTTTTCCTTTTTTTTTTTAAAGAAAACAAGCAACACACTTTCCATCACAAAATCCCATCACTGTCCTCCTGCTACTAATCAGAGGGAGAACATTGAGTTTGTTCAGGAAGGGATAATTAATTCATTCTTGAAAGTACATGAATAAATATAAGTTGTTCAGTGCTTAATTATCTAATATCCTGAGGGTAGTGATAGATTCATTATGTAAATAGGCATAAGTAGTCTATTTTAGAGAATAGTTTACATGAAAGCATTTGTTTTTATTTTAAATTCCTGTTTCCCACAGATTGAGAGCAATGTTGATATGATTAATATCTGATAAAATATTCCCATGTTGTACCAAGAGTGTCCTGCTGAGTTTGTAGCAGCCATGCATTTCCCCAGCCAATTTATTAATCTGAAAAGTAAAATTGTTAATGGTCTAAGAGGCTCTCAGAATTCCTTCTGGGAGTCACAAAATCCCAGAATGATTTTGGTTGGAAGGGACTTTAAAGTTCATCTCATTCCACTGATGCCTTGGGGTGGCTAACCTGAAAACAGAGACTGGACAAAAATAAGAGAATAAAAGTAGGTATTTATTTGAAGGGCCTTCAAAGGTACACCCTGGGAGTCAAAAGCCTCCACCCAAGATGGACCCTGGGTCACGAGTTCTTTACACTGTTGTAAGTTTGGTCCATTTGCACATCAGGGTTAATTCTCCAATTTTAACTTTGATTTACCAAAACATGAATATCGATCTAATATCGATATCCACCTGAGACGGACAAAAACTCTCTAACAGTTTAGAGTTAGAAAGTGTATGTTTTATTTGGTGCCAGGCACTGCGTGGGATAGTTCCCTAAGACGCAGGGCCCCGATCCAAGCAAACACGACACTTTTTATTTCCAAATATGATGAATATCCAAAATACAAATGTATATTCATAACATTAACACCTGCCATTATGTGCTTCATATGGAAATGAGCTTAAATGTCATTAAGCATGCGTAGTGTGTGTCCTGAATTGAGTCGGTGGTCTTGAATTGGGTCAGTGGTCCCAAAAAAGATGAAGTAACTCATCTTCCTCATTTTGACCTTTTCGCCTCTCTGACCTTTAACAATCCTAATTACTTTAGTGACCTCTAAGTTTCCTCTTGCATGACTTTTGAATGGGTTCCCACTGGGAGGAAATTGGTAATTGTCCTTGATCCCTACACCAACTTAGCAATGTTTCTATTCCTCGTTCTAAGCACAGCTAGGCAAACATACAAATGACAGATCATCACTTATTTGGTAATCAGTTACTAACATCTTAAAACCCATTTCAGGTCCAGCTCTCTTAACTATTTTAATTAACTCTAGCTGGGCCCAAATTCGTTCCTATTCTAACTAATTTCAACACAGCTAGCCTATAACTAAAATCTTTATGTTTCTTCTAAATCTATGTTTCAACTTCAGTTAATGATGTAATTACCTCAAGTTTGCGTCCCCTGTTAGAGGCTTTAGTTTACATATTTTGGGGCCTGGGACAACAAGGTGCCCTTGAGTTCAGGCCCAGAGAGGGTTTGCTTTGTCTAACCAGCATGAGAGAACAGCACCTAACAGGCTATATGAAGTTTCAGTTACATACTAAGTAGTACAGGATTTGAAAAATATAAAAGTTAAAACCTAAGGCATCACCACCCTCCCTGCCCTCGGCAGGGACACCTTCCACTAGGCTAGGTTGTTTCAAGCCTTGTCCAACCCGGCCTTGAACACTTCCAGGTATGGGGCAGCCACAGCCTCTCTGGGCAACCTGTTCACATGAGTTTAACATGAGACTCAAAAGACTTGTCTCTTTTTCTTAAAAAGTCAAAATCACACTACAAAGTCCTCCTCTGCCTCTCTCCAAATAATTGTGGGAGAGCAGAATTAAAATCTCTCACTGACCCCACCAAAAAATAAAGAACATTATGAGTTTTTGGGGACAGATGTGAGGTGTTGCAGCTGCTCTGAGATTCACATTGTCTATCCTACTGGAACTGTAAGACACAATTAACTGTTTCACATCAGTTGTTTGATTGCCACAAAAGCAACAGTTGTCTCTTTCAGAAGGTATACTTCAGCATTTTTAGGAGTTAAAAAGTTTCTCCCAATCCAGAAATTCCGTGTCTTTGAGACTGAGAACTCTGGCAGGTTCTGTCAAAGCAAAGAGACTTTGAACAGCCACTATCTATATTTAAACTACAGTATTTCAGAGTTTCAGAATGAAAAAAAACATATGAAACCACTAAACTTATTTTTGTAACTCTTCTAAGTTACAACAGCTGAACTGATTTATACCTGATTTAAGGCAGAAGAAGATAGCTTCTGGTGGAGGATGTGGCATGCCAAGTTTCTCCCTGGAGTGAATTTTTATGGATTGTCTATAAACCCCTAGGGTTTATCATGGGAATACTGTCAGAACATTAAGTTCAGCATGACTTGTGGGAACCACTAAGATGTGTACGTAAATTACTTCAAAAATAGAGACAAGTCAGGCTACGGGATATCTGGGGTTCAAGAAATATTCACATATAATTTAAAACCCCTGAGTCATCAAAAATGGCCGTATCAAACTGCTCCAATCTTTCATTCTCTGTCCATTTTCCTTTGAGTTCCTGGCCAGCATTATGCAATGAATGTGATACACAGAAACATGAATGAACCAGGAAACAAGGATCCTAGAAACTAACCATGCACTTCTTCTAAACCTCAGATTAAGGGTTTGTAAAAAAAATCCCAAGCATTTAAAATCAAGTATACATATTTCTTTCATATTCCCACATTTACTGCACTCATAAACAACCAAATCAGGGAGAGCACACCTTTGGAGTTGTAAATAAGCATTAGTAATGTTTTTCATGAAGCTTTCATTGCTTTCTATGGATGACTGCAAATTTAGCTGTGGTGATTATCTGGATTTTGCATCTTTTCTGACTTCAGCTGCATTCAGGATGCTTAATAAATGCAAGGATTCTGCTCTTCTGTGCTCATGCCAATTCCGAGACAGAACCTGAGATGCTTCAGGTTGGATGGGACTTGGAGTAACCTGGTCTAGTGGAAGGTGTCCCTGCCCATGGCAGGGGTTTGGAACTGGATGATCTTTGAGGACTCTTCCAACCCAAATCATCTGTGATGCATTTCTTCTCATCCTGAGGTGCTGCTGCTCCTGCCCTGGAAGGTGACCAGTTTAATGTGTGCTGCAATGATCTACCAATCTGGAGATGGCACAAACAGCACAAATTTGGCTAGTGGGGATCCTGCAAGGTTACAGCAAGGTTGCTCTGCAGCAACATTATCCAGATAACATCTTGCATATTCGAAACACATGAGTTGGTAAAAACTTCAGCATCAGCATTCTCACTATGTCCTTCCCTATTCAGAACCACCTGACTGAAGTTTAGGAGAAAGTCAGGAATGAGCAGGTGAACAGCAGTGAGTTGCAAAGAACCAGGTAATTCAATAATATTTCTTTCTAGAGAGGATGGTGCAGGGAAAGCAGAAAGCAAAGAACAGTTCCTAAAGAAAATTCCTGGTTTCCTGCAATCAGCAGGAAACAGCGCACTGTTAGTTGTGGGCAGGTTTTGTCCTGCTTAAACCCTTCTCTGCAAAAGCCCTTGCAGAGAAGACCCTTTACCTGGGTCATTCATCAGAGCTCCAGTGCAATGCTGGGCAGGCAGCTGGGGCGTTGGAACAGGATTTGGAATCAAGATGGACAACAAAAGATTTGGAAGGGACCAGCAAGGAATGGGTAAGTACAGACACCAAGGTGGCTTCTTCGGTGGAGTGGAAATCTCTGCAGGGAGCTCCAGAGAGCGTGCCAAGCTGTAGTCATAGCAGGAGAAGCAGATTTAATCTGTGCCTAGACAGTTGAACCCTACTCTGCCTCAGTTTCCCCCATACAAAATACCTCTCCAGGACATTCTAGGAATAAGGTGTCTGAAAAGATTTCTTAGAACCATAATAATAGGGATCACACAAATACCCACAAGCATGTTGGATTTCTCATTAAAGCCCCTCTGAGGTTCCCAGATAAAATCCACATATAAAACTGAAATTTAATTACACAAAAATACTTTGAAGCTGAGATTTGAAGCTTCTGCTGTAAGAAACTTGAATTCCAATAAAAAAATGATAAATGCTGCATCCTTGAAAGTAACAGGAAAAAAAAAAATCACCCAGACTACCATATTAAAAAGCATATTGAAAAGCAAGATATGCTGGCAAAATATGGCCAGTTGTACTTTGTGTACCCACCCAACAACAGCGTCTTGAAACTTTTACATCTGCAGAACAAAATGATTTATGGAAGCTGTTCTTTATCATTCAGGCTTATAAGTCTTATGTCATATAAAACCCCCTGGCACTAGAAGAACATTCTGATTGTGACGGGAAGCAGCTGCAGAAGTGGGGAGTGGTGACAGCCTCCATCACCTGGGTTGCCCAGCACCCTTCTCATTCTGTTGGCGTACACCAGGTTTGCACAGAACAGACAGGACTTATTTAGAGAGCAGCTATTCAACAATTTTATTTTTCTTATCTTATATCCTCAACCTTATTTTCAACTATTCAAATGCAGCACTGAAGGCAGAAACGATTCATTGCTCCCTGGATTTTTCTGTAACACCCTTCACCATTAAATTGTCTTCAGAAATGCTCGTGAGCACCTTTGACATGTTTGCTTTAGCTGAGTTATGCGGCCTCAGAGAGGGATTATTTGCCATAAAGGACTTTCTAGCCCTTCTGCCTCGTTTCTGCTCAGCCTGCTCCCAGCTCCAACCTGTCCAAAATCTCCCATTCCTGCCGAGCCTCAGTCACCCCACCTCACTGACTGTAACTCTGACTGACAGTCCTCACCAGTCATCCCGTGGAGAGCTGGTCCCCATCTCCCTTCCCCACAGCCACAGCACAGCTCTTGCATCACCTCTGGATTTGATGTCTCCCAGGTCCAGCAGAGGCTGACAGAACAAAGCATGGCCTGGTACTGCTCCTGCCTCTGCAGGGATAACCTCCACCACTTCTCACCAAAGGAATTTCTCTGCCAAAACCCAAGAAGCTTTTCCCTGAGTCTGTGCAATCTGTACCTGAGTTTGCAACTCAGAACTTGGCCCCACCTGGGCTGTGCCCACCCCTCCAGTGCTCAGCCCACCTCTGCTCTCCAGACCACCAGCCTCCTTCAACATGTGTTTCATCAACTCTTCCAACCAACAGTATTTAAAAGAACCACAGAATGGCTTGGGTTGGAAGGGACCTTAAAGGGCATCCAGTTCCACCCTCCCTGTCCCGTGCAGGGACACCTTTCACTAGACCAGGTTGCTCCAAGCTCCATCCAACTTGATCTTGAACATTTCCAGCGATTGGGCAGCTACAACTTCTCTCTAATGGGCATATTTCCATTCCTTCTTCCTATGAAAATGGTCTTTTAATTTTTTCCTACTTTTTAATTTTTCCCTTCTCAATTGCCATCAATTGTATCTCATTATCTCTTTGTGTGTGACATTAAATGGCTCTGTGTTACCCACCACCTTCTCCCTGTACAAGTCATTAAAGACCACAGCACAGAGATTTCTCTTGTACTGAAAGAATAGGATCCTAGATCTCACCATTTTGGTGAGAGCTGTTAATACTGACTTTTTAGGCTGATTGCAGTAGATACATAATTGTTTACATTTAATGATCACAAATTAAAATCAGCTCAACGAACTGAACATTTGAGGAATGCACAGTGCACTACATATAATGAATTACTGTTGATTAAGTCTATAAATTAAATAGAAACACAATCTTTAAATATATATTTAATTTAAAACAGACCAGAAACCCAGTGGGCCAAATGAAACTGTTTAATGCTAAGTTATTTGCCAGCATAGCCACCATATGCCAAACACCCCAAATAACAATATTCATCACATCAAGTCTGGGGACAGTTTCTTTTTAAGATCTTTAGCACAGCACTCATCACAAATATTGTTGACCAGATGCTCTGTTTTTCCAAGAAATAATGCATGCTTAATGTGAAGAAGAGTCCAGAAATTCTCTCAGAATGCATGGCCATGTGCACATCACAACAACCGTATCACAGAAATGGTTAAATGGTGTCCATCCTCAGAGATGGTTCCTGCCTGAACATGAGCATTCCTCACCTGCTCCAACCAGGCCTTCCTTTGTGCTGCGTTTATGCAGAGACACAGAAACAACATCCACAATATATTAATTTACTCACCAAAAGTCAGATACAAATTAATACATCATAAAGAGCCACTACCTTGGACAGAACATCAGCACTGATGGCTCAATTGCTTTTGTAATATCTTATTTAAGTAAAACCTTGGTGGCAAGAAAACTACTGAAATCAACATTAAAGTGTAGTTACTGCTCACTATGGTAACGCCAAAGTTAAAAATTTCCAATGCAAAACCCTCAGCCAATACAAATATTAATAAGAGCAGTGGTTGGCTTGTAGATGCCAGTATTTATTATCCATTGTGTAAATCACGGCCTTGCTAATGAAATGATTTTCACAAACATAACATGATATTCATTCACTAAGATATAACACATACCTGCAGGGTATGCAGTGAAAAGCCTTCTGCTGTATTTTTATTGATGTACAGTCCTTTGTGGCTAATATACCTTCAAAGTAATCTTAAATTCTACATTCTTAATTGGCTCAACTGTGTTATTATTAATTTGGGTAAACAATTAATGGTAATTTATGGAGCTATTATTTCATTAGTCCCAATGCTCTTACAGTGCCACACATGATGCCTGACAAGGTCTGGTTTGGATTTTACATGTGAGCCACAGACATCAAAGGTCAGGGCTTCACAGGGCAAAGCTGTGTTCAAAAATATATGAAAAATATTTTAGAAATGCAGCTCATGAATGAAAATATGCAACAAAGCCAGAAGATGGAATGGGAAATCAAGGCATAGCTAGGGAAAATAACTTGTGTTGAGCAGAGCAAACCTTGTCTCCCTGCTCCTGAGCTGTACTGACAAACCCCCAAAAAAGTCACAAATTAGTGTGGGAAGAATTGTTTATATATTCTTGCTGAATTCGGCTTTCATGTCTTTTCACTCTGGTGACCAACTCAGCTACAAGTATTTGGGATTTTTCTCTCTGGCAAGACCCCAGGTGCATGAGTGAATGTTCCTGTCTGTGGTTAATCCTAGGTGAAAGGGATTTAACCAGCATTAGCTAGATTGTGCTATTTAAACAGGTGACATAAATATTCTTTCATTTGTCTTACACTTATGCTTCATCTTTTGCCAAAACCCTAATTTCTCTGTCTTTTCTGCTATTTTCTCCATTCCCCTTATTAAGACTACATTGAGCAAGGCAGCAAAATGCTAACACATGGAATAGAAAAGATTGCTTCTGATCCTATAAAAAGGGCATCCTGTAAGTGAAAATGCTTCCAGCTAGTGCCAAAAGCCAAGAGACACCACTTTTTAGTCCAGGTCAGATTAAGGAGGATGTCATTTTCCACCCCCATTTCATTACAAGAAGGAGATGACAGTGCTCCTGCCATGAGTCAGGAAAACCTCACCTCCAACCATGGACAAGATGAACTTTTCAGGAAAAATCCCTCAGACATTCTGCAAAACAGTGCTTGGATTACACAGGCTTACAGACCAGCAGGGTTGTGGTAATGCTTGATAAACCTCACCAGATAGGTTGGAGCAGAAGCCTAACTGTACCTATTCCTGAAAATGAAAAGCATCAGTGGTACCTCAAGGTGTGCACCAAAGGTTGACTTCCACAGGCATTGCTGTTCTTTGCCCCACCCAAAGCTGTGCCTGTAATTTTATATCCCCCTGCCAAAGGCATGACTGTCTCACTTAATGTACTGCAAATCATCAACTCTCAGTGTAAATCAAGAGCAATGTGAATATAGGAAACATCAAGGATGAAGTCAGGGACATACTGTGAAAAAAGGCTCTCAATGACTCAGAGTAATATATTTCAGATGTTTGAGCAAACGAAACATTCATAAACTGCAGCAGAACTGCTCCTTCCAGGCTGAATGGAGCCTCTCTTTCCAAGTTACGAATAATAGTGATTGAAGGAAGGAGAAAAGCCAAGGACACTAACACAGGTGCAACAGTGCTTCCCAATATTCTCATGCAGAGAGACACAGAAATGCTGATCTTTTGTGATGCTGCTTACTGTGGTGTGGACACTTGGTTAACCTATGTTTTGTACCTTCTTCCCTTTGCAATACCTGAAGGGGTTAACTGCTCACCAGAATTTGTTATGTGTTTAAGGGTAAAGCATCATTATCTTCTGCAGGGTTACAGAGGTTGGATGTAAAAAGCGAGGAGATCCCTTCTTCCTAATCTCCCATTAATGTAAGGCACGTCACGTCAGTCCTGTACATCCTTGAAGACCACTCCGAGGAGAAGTCTGGCTGTCACATCTGACAGAGCACTACTTATGCAGGGGAGGAGAAACCTCCATGGGACAGTCTCTTGTGGACACAGTCTTGGGGAGACTTCAAGTCTGAAGTGGCCTCACTTCAGGACTATGTGGATCATATATATCACTGAATCTTATGGTTTGCTGCAACTTGCAGTGGGAGACACAAACCTGCACTTGCTCGAGGTGTGAACAGCATCCAGTGCCCAAGAACTCAAAAGAGTATTTCATGAGAGAAGAGGATGGGAGTTGTTTATGCTTGATGACTGACACTGAGTGGGAGAAGCTGGCATTTGCCCAGGATGTCAAGGTTAACAACCCTTCTATTACAAAAAATGTTATGGGTGAATCTTAAATGACTACAGATGGTCAGGTCTTGATTTTGCATGTCCTTTGAAAGACAGTACTGTCAGCAAAACAGTGCCTTCTAACCAAATTTTGAAGTTCAATACTCTCTCAGCAAGGAAGACTGTTGGCTCTTTAACTGACTCATCAAAATACTGTTCCTTTAGCTTCCTCTAGTGACTTTCCATTTGAGTACTGCTCTGTGGCTGGCTCATCAGGACAAGAATATCTGCACAATTCATAGTTGTTTTTTTTTTTCTCTCCCCAGTAATATTCCTTTATGGAAAGAACATAAAAATCCTTGCTTTACAGATGGTGAGGTGAAGCAGAGACAGACGTTATTTAGCTGCAGTTACAAAGTATATCTGAACCAGAACCAGACACATGCCTTGTTTCCCAAGGTTACTTTTCCATCCTCTCTGAGATTACTTTAAAATCCCATTATGGGTGGAAGAGCTATGTAAACACAGCTGCCTCCTTGGGTTGCTCCTCTTGAAATGTGAGCAAGGTGTGAGTTCTCAGTGATCGTCATGCCCTGTTTTGGCCATGGCTTCTGTGGGGGTTTGCACAAGGGCAGAGTGGGGACAGTTACCATCGAACCTGAAAGAACAGCCCGAGAGGAGACTGGGGGCCAGGCTAAAATACACAACCACTGAATTTACAGCCTAACAGAACAAGAAATGTCAGCTTAAGACTTTCTGCACCTTCATGATGTTACATTACACTGTAAGTCATCTGAGCTGGTATTGCTGGAATCTTTTGATCCTTGCTCAGCTTTTCTATGCGCTCTGTAGACAAGCTCCCCCCCCCAAGCGGAAAACAGGATGTGCCACCCACGGCAACATTGTCCATAGGATGAGGACAACAAATCACCTTCTTTGTTGTGCTGGCACCTTTCTTGCCTAATTTCTACTTCAGCTAGAAGGTTTCCTTCAATCCCATTTCTCATTGAGAAGATGGCCCTGTGTCCTAGGGAGGGTGGGGTCCCAGCAGCACTGCTGCGGGGTGCTCTGCTTCTCCTGGGCTCCCTCCCAGCCTCATCATCCCAACACCACTGCCACATTTATCACTGAGTGATGCACACAAACAGAAAATACAATAGACTAACTCATTTATTTCCACTTGTTATTGATGACCTTTCATGACTTTCATAACTCCGCCTTGCTCTAACACTCATGAGTTATGGGGTCATCTGTAACTCAGGGAAATAAATGAAGTTTCCCATCACCCTTTTGTATATCCCCATTTATTACCTTTTTATGACCAACCTTTAAAATTTTATCCCCTAGTATCTTGTTTTACAGTGGTGTAACATTCAGATGCAGGGATGTATATGGCTCAGGCCAAAACATTTCAGTTCAGTTGGGTTTCACTGGAGAAGAGCTATGGTCACCCACAGGTACAAGGGCTGCTTTTTCCACACCATCAGACCATGTCTGAGCCTCTACAATGAAATTATGCCAATGCTCAGGCTCCTTTGTTTGTACTAAATGAGCTACAGTAGTTTTTTATGACTAATTCACCTCAAGATCATTTGTGGAACAAGCTTATCCACAGAAATAACAAGATGCATCACACAAATTATTGGTTCAAAGGTTTGGAGATGTTTGAGAGCTACGGTTAGAGGGTATTATGTGCGTACAGTGTTGTCTACAACAGGCTGAATAATAATCCTTTAAAAAGCTTCAGCTACAGCATTTCTGAGCAAGTGCAGTGCTGCTTTACAGAACACGTTTTGTCTTTGACCTGTCAGTAAAATACCAGAACCCTTAAATCAGATGGTGTAGTAAGTCTCAAGGTAATACTTAAAATTCTTGGAATTTATCACAGGAGCTCCTGTGCTCCAGGTGCTTCAACAACCAGTTTTGTGGGACAGGGCTATCCCTGTATCCACCATTACGGCTGTGCCAATTCCCACAGAGGTGCTGCAGCTCCCTTGGGGTCCTTGGCTTCATAAATCATGATTTGAGCCATGGCCAGTGCTGTCCTGGGGACAGCCATCCATGAGGTTGTGGGGAGAAATGTGGAGCTGGACTTGCTGGACTTGGGGCAAGTGATGTCCCTTCTCCATGCAACAGAAAACCACTAAGGTCTAGAATCATATAATTGTTAAGATTGGAAAAGACCTCTGAGATCATCAAGTCCAAATGTCAACCCAGCACCACCACATATTCACCACTAAACCATGTCCTCAAGTACCCTATTCACATGTATTTTGAACCCTTTCAGGAATGGTGACCCCACCACTTTCCTGGGAAGCCTGTCCCAGGGCTTGACAACCCTTTCCATGAAGAATTTTCTCCTAATAACTAATCTAAACCTCTCCTGGCACAACTCGAGGCCAAGGGGCTTCCTGAAGAGTGGCCATTGATTAAACCATGAAGAAGATTAGAGCTGTCTTCCAGAAGTCTTGTGTGACAAAGAAGCTGCAGGTGCAGAAATCAGGTGCTGCTCAGTGCAGGCAAAGGTGAAATAACCAGCCCTAAGCACAGACCCTGTGGTGGGATCAGCTGCTGACTGAGGCATTTGTGCAGCTCTCGGCAGGACGTGTCAATTTATTAATCTATTTTGAACAGAAACCTGTAAGACCACCAGTCAGTACACAGCAAGAAAGTCAAAGAAAAGCTATTATGCCATAAGAAAACAAACAAAACCTTGTGACTTCTCTTTTTGATTGCTATCTATACGTGGTCACAGCAAGGAGCAGTGTCACTGCTCTATCAAACAGATACTACAGGCCTAGAACCAGCCCAAGACCAGAAAGGTTGAGGGTAGGGCATAAATAAAGGACATTTCCTCTTAACTTATGAGGAAAATACTGAAACTGTCCACTGAAGCTTTCAAAAAGTTAAAGAATTGGAGACCTGATAATACTGATATATTGTCACACTTCCAAGGAGTAAGATAGTGCTATAATAAGGAAATACGGGCAGACTTCAGAACTCAGAGCAGCTTCACAAAATAAAACAAACAGATCTAAAAAAATATTTTTTTCAGGCAATTAACTCAAGTCAAGAATATGGAAAGAGTACTGCCTTGTTTCTGAAGGGAAGGCTAGAAAAAAAATTGAAAAGACAAGAAATTGTTTCTGAATCAGGACCAAATTCCACAGCTCAGGAGACCCCTTCTACTGACTTTGTGGAAAGTAATTTACTCCACAAATTCAAATGTAATGTCCTTCCTTAGACCCAAATGAAGGTTCACCCCACCTGGACTGCAGGGAGCTCCCCAACCCCAGTTCATGCTGAAGGGCTTATTCCTCACAGATCAGAAGGTGGGGGAAAGAGGGGACAGGGGACTTGTGCCAACCTTGAACCATGGCTGGGACCTGATCCTAGAAAAAGAGCAGAAGAACGTTGATCCCTTTCCTGAAAGGATGCTCAAACACATGGAAAAAAATAATGAATACCATGTGCTTAAACACCTACAGCTCTTGGGAACAAAGATCAGGAACATGATCCTCTGCTCTTCACGTAAAAAGTTCCCATTGCAGATCACACTTGTTTCACTTGTACTGGGAAAAAGCATTTCCTCAAGTACCCTTTCTTTGCAAAACTATTCCTTGTTTTGCAAACCAGCACCTTCCCAATCAACATTTCCCTGCAAGTCCAGCTAGGAAGGGTCTGGAGGAGCTGAGCAGCAGAGAATATGGCTTGCTGAACACTTTATTGGCAGTAGGATAAAAGTCTTTTACAATCCTTTACAGGTGAAGGGGGAAAACTCAATAACATTCACTATCATTATTGAGTATAGTTATTAGCTTTGAACATTTTCTAAAGTAAGCCTGTCATTAAGACAAATTTCTCATTAATGGTAGGAATTTCCCAACTGAAGCATTAAAAATCCTGCAATGCCTGCATCGTTAGCTGACTTGGAAGGCTCCTCCACCCTCTCCAGCTCCATGTCACAATGATGAGTGCCACCTTCAGCTCCATTCATCCGCTCCACATCCACCCTTGAGCCTTTCCCATCGTGATTCTTACTCTCCACAAAGCCTCTCATGGCTCTGCCTGTGTGGGTCCTTTCTGTCTGCTGACATAGAGGATCTCTGCACTAACCTGGAATGGAGCAGAACAACGTTAGAAAAATTATATGACCCCCACAACTGAAGCTCTATGTAAGGAAAAGACAACCAGAAGAAAATGGGCAAAACAATGCTCTCCTGAAAATACAGCCCAATTACCAGCCAGATCTTGTCCAAGTCTGTGCCCCTCCACAGCTCTTGCCTCTTCCTCAGCCTGCTCCCGCAGCTGCCCATAACAATATCCTCAAAACTCCCTTTTCCATATCCCAGCTCACTCTGCCTTCATCTGTTATCATTTATAATACACCAAAATGACACTATCCAAAACAACAGAGTAAGTGACTCGTAATAGATGTGATCTACAAGTCAGGACTTTGAAACTGGAGGTGTCCTCCATAATGAACACAGAAAAAGTTGGAGGTACCTGTCTCTGACTTGTGGAGGTAGAGAAAGCCCAAAGTAATCAAGGTATTAATTTAAACCCCTCAGTCAGATGTCCTGGATTAGGTGGGATAAACGGGTGCCTCAGGACACACTTACATCACCTTTCTGTAAATAAAAGCCATGTTTTCCATTACAAAATGCAATAAAAGTAAATAAATATTTTATAGCCCTGAGGGGAGCTGACATTTTTTTCTCTCCCTGCTAGGGTGAAGCCAGCTTTGTGCTCTCTGTTTCAGTACAACAGAAGTAAATATTTTCAGTATTTGTATATGCTATCCATGGAATCCAGGTTCATACCAAGTGTTCACCAGCATGTATCATGGAAAGGGTCAGCATTACAATGATTTATCGAAAGATTTAACATTTTATGTCTGTAAGTCATGATTCCTGTTTTCCGTAGCTTGACTTTTAACTTTAACCTGATAATCAAAACTTTAATTGAGACAGAGGCATCACTGAGCCTCTGCTCTGGTAATACCACCTAGAGACAGCAAAGATCATCCTGCCCTTGAAATTACCTTGGCAAAGTAACTTCTATTAAAATAACTGGGCTTCCCAGGTTCTTCTCAAAATAACAGAAATACATCTTCTGTAATGTAATTTAAGAACTAGCTACTAGGCTGAGGGTAGTTTTGATTTTATTGATAATAGTTTAGTGAACATTGTATATTGTAAAACTGATAGAGTGGGAAAATTACTTCACTAGATTATCAAATTTGATGGAGCTGGTAGCTGACTGCAAACGTAAGTATGGGAACTATCACCTAAGGAGGTACCCAGTATTTCATTGTGGATTTTTTAATGTTTCATATTCAGAACAACCTAAAACAGTGGCCCTGAAAACAATAAAATATGCTTGTGCAATACTGCCATTTATGTGCAGTTACACTTCATTATCCCTGTAATCTAACATGGCGGCTCAAAAGGAGAACACGAACATTTTCTGAGTGATTTAGCAGGATGCTTTAATGATGTATTGAAAATGAACATTGACCCTGTGTAATAGGTGCTAAACTGACACTCTTAAAGCACTCCATCCGTTTCACTCAGCCTGACTATCCTCCTTAAATCATCGCTGTGTCATTTTTATGATGCAGATCCATCTATTGAGACTATGGGACTGTGAAATGTCATAAAAAAGGCAATAAGAAAAAAAAAAATTAAGTTGCAGGTGGCAAGTATTAGCATTTCAAAAATGTTCTGTTGCATTACACTATTATTCCATCTCTGTCAAGGGGCAACAAGATTCAATTCTCACCTTGAACAGCTCGTGTTGTTGAATGTATTAGCTCAGAGCATGAGGAGCTCCTGTGCCAGCTGAAGGGCATTTTAAAATAAAGGTAAAACATATTTAGGACTAAATTTGATAGGACACAAAGGTCAGCCTCCCCCTCAGAGGACAAAGCCACAATTCTTTCTTTTCTTCCCTGTTGTGTTCCTTAGCTCCCAGGCTTTTTACAAATTAAAGCCTTGAAACTTCTTGCTCACTAGAAAAGCTGAAATAAAAGGCAGAGGGTCAAGGAGTTAATTGTAATCCTAAAGGTCAGGCTCTCCAGCTGGCAGGGCTCTCTGCTGTTTATGCAGTGCAGACCGAGGACATCAGGACAGCACAAAAGTGGGTCCCTTCAGCTCATTTTTAAACCCAGCTTTAAGCTGAAGTGAGATACCTGACTCCAAGTGTAGACCAACTGGCATGTTTAAATCCAATACTGCGAAACATCCCATATTAAACCTTCACACTGTAGTACTAATAAGATTTTTTTTCCGTAGCAGGAACTAAACACTGGGCATTTTTCTAATCTTGTTACCACAAGCTGCTGAGCAATTTTTCACAGTTTCCAGAAAGCAAATAAAAACTAAAAATTCATTTTCAGCAGGTTCCTGGCATGGAGCATTTCAGCTCCAATGGATTTGGATTGGCAAAGGTGGAACTGGAAATAAAGTCTCTATGGGAAGCAATGAGTGGATTCTGCTCGCAGCCTCATGCACAAGGCACAAGGGCAGCCACAGTCCCACAGTGGGTGGGCAGGAGTGGAAAGCTTCATCTTTTTCCCAAACTCTCCTCTTTTCTTGCCTCATTTGCCCTTTCATGGCTCCTTCTGAAACCATATTATAATTTCAAAGCCTTGTCCCTATCTCCCTCCTATGAAGTCCTCTCCTCCCATCTCGAGTTCTGCATGTCCTCTCTCCATGACCAATGCTCTGTCCATTCCACTAAAGCCATCACAGGCTGAGAGAGCTGGGGTTCTTCAACCTGGAGAAGTCTCCAGAAGACCTTAGAGCCCCTTCCAGTGCCTAGAGGGAGCTACAAGAGAGCTGGAGAGGGACTTTGGACAAGGGCCTGGAATGACAGGATAAGGGGGAATGGCTTTAAACTGAAGGAGGGTGGATTTAGGTGTTATTGAGATACTTAGAAGAAATTCTTCCCTGTGAGGGTGCTGAGGCCCTGGCATATGTTTCCCAGAGAAACTATGGCTGCCCCATCCCTGGACGTGTTCAAGACCAGGTTGGGCAGGGCTTGGAGCAACCTGGTCTAGTGGAAGGTATCCCTGTCAATGGCAGGGGTTTGGAATGAGATGAGCCTTAAGTTCCCCTCCAACCCACAACATTCTGCAATTCTGTGATCATCAAGGAGGCAGCTGGACCACAGTACCCACTGCTCTCCTCTTGGATCTGAAGCCTCCTGCTGACCCTCCAGCTCCAACAGAGGCAGCTTCAGTGATCTGAACAAGGATTCAAAGTCTGTTGACAACCAGGGGGTTGGAGCTACTACCCCTGCTCACAATCCAATTTATTTAACTTATTTCTTACTGCAAATCTGGCATACAATGATTTTCAAGTTCTTGAACTGGTAGCCTCTGATGTTCCCGGTACATGAATGTGTGAATTCCTGTATCTATAGATGCACACATGGTTACACACTCCTGAAGCACATGTCAGTTTAGGCGCTTCCCCCTAAACCTGTTCAATTCCCAGATGGAAATGCACAATAAACACTTTTGCTTTGCCTTTTTGTGCAATGACTGACTTGGGAGTGATTCACTCCTACAGTAAGGAATTTGCAAAACACATTCTAACTGTTTACTATATCAAACGACTTAAATTATGACTGCATTTTATCTTTCCATTCACAGAAGGCTGGCTCTTCCTTCACAGGCATTCATCTAATGGGATTCTGAGTGTGCTGCTTCTCCTGTGACTGGGAGCAGGAGTCTTCAGTCAGCAATTTCTCTCCTGGAATAGGTTTTATTTCAATGGGTTCTGGAGTACGAGTTACTCAGCAATAAATAAGAGCTAACCAAGCTGGGACGATTAAAGATCAATTAAGGCACAATAAATTTTATAATAGATTGTGGCAACAGAAGGTTGTTGTGCTTCTTGGCCTAAGGACTGAACCTCATAGCACTGGGAAAGTCAAACGATGAACAGTTTTTCTTGTTTTTCTGGACTACTCAATGGAAGATGGTCTATTTGGTTACAGTGCAGAGGTAAAATGTAAAGAAGGAAGGTGGAGGGTGGGAAGAGACCAGTATTCTCCAAGCTGTGCTACTAGCACAGTATATTGTCCTTGAGTTTCCTGAGGGATGCAGTTGAAGTTGTGCCCTTTACTCCTGCTGAAGTCAAGCAGGAAAGTCCATTTCAGGACCTACATAAATATAAAATATTACATATTTCACATATAAAATCACTGACTTCAAAGGCAGTTGCATTTCTGCTAACAAGAAGCTGACAACGTACCAAGCACAAAGCAGGTTCAATGGGCCAGTGTGATATTTTTCCTACCTGAAGCTTTCCCAGCAAATCCTTTACCTGCCAGTAATTAGCATGATGGGTGATCATATGAGCTGAGCTCTACAAAACCATAGGGCAGGGCTGTTTAAGCGAGTCATCAAATCTCCAGGGCCAACAAAAGTATCTCCACCACACTGGAGTCAACCTGCTGGCTAACTACATCCCCTGCTGCTCAGGTAAGTCACTCAGGGAGAGTCATCAATGCACATAAACTAGTTTAACTAATTCACTAACACCAACAAAACCCTCTCACTCACTCCAAAGGATTTTAGCTCTGATGCTGAGTACCCAGTCCTCTCCCAGAGGAAACTGGGAAGGAACTAAGGTTTTTCCATGTGACCATTACCTGTGTATTCTGGTAGACTTATGCAAAATATATCACAGCTAATGACTGTACCTAAGGTGTCCCCCAGTACTGCTGTTGTTGGGAAGAAACATTTAAAACTGACAACAAACACTTCACGCACACATCAGAGAGGAGCTTTATGACACCACAGAGCCAAACAACACCAAATTACCTGCCCATTTTTGAGAATCAAAAGGACATATATACATTATGGGCCTTTTACCCAGCACTAGATCTTAGTATTTCAGATGACTTAGGTTTTAAACATATTTTAATCATCCTAATATTATTGTAATATATTAGTGAGATATTAGATTGCAATTCAATCAAAAATTTCATCTGGAGGTAATTTATTCCATTCTCATTACTAATGGTATGTTGTAGCCTTGTTGGCATTTTCATACAGCAATGCAACTTGCAGTACTACCCCAGAGAAATATAAATTGTATTTCATTCCTTGACAGTCATTGGAAGAGCTGGATATATCTTGCTTTGCGTTTTTTCCTGCCCTGTGCTGAAGGAACATTTAAACTGGGCATTTGTTGATGTATCAGCATCACTGTGCTGGGTGATGCACCCAGGACCAGCATCAGGGTGAAAGCAGAGTGGATGGACATTGGGTCCTCCTAGTCAGTTTCATAAAGACCCCAGGGAACAGCAGGATGTGTAGGCAATAACAATAATATTAGGATGATAAAATGGTATTTAAATATTAAATGCTTAAAAACAGTAATGGATAAAAGGCCTTCAGCAAGTTATTCCCAGATTTTCAAAAGTCTTCTGGTTATACAGGAGCCTGAGGGACAAAGTTGAAATTGAAGATAGGTGCCTGCTAGGAAAAGGCTGCTGATAGTAGTCCAGCTGTGATAAGCCACAGCAGCAAATCTGCCTTGTCTGTATGCCATTTACAGGGCCATAAAATGAGCTTTGCTGCTACAGCTTATACCAGCCCTCAATGAAATACCTATCCTGGCAAAACACAAATGTGCTGAGTCCAATGCATCAATGCTGGGGTTATTTAAGGTATAAAAATATTACAAAAAACCTTCTACCCCGGAAGGGTGGAACCTGTCCTGATCAGTGTTCTCACTCACTGCAATGAAAAATAATCAGAGACAGTTTCTGTGCCTGAATAACTTTATGTAAATTACAGGATGAAGAAAAGTGCTGTTTTTAATTCTACTTAGCAAGTCAGTGGCATCACACCATGTCATTCAGTGCTGGCTGGACCTCCACGGACATGTGGAGATCGGACAGAGGGGTGAGAGATAGCTCTGGTCCCTGATTTTGAGAACACCAGGTTGCAATCACCCAAAATTTCCACTTAGTCACCAGCAATGCACATTGCATCTTCATTCTGAGTGTGACTGACTTATGCAGTGACTGCCTCGTGTGACAACAACTGCCTTGTGTGACAATGCCTCGTGCTCCTCCCCAGGACCAGGGGGCACAGAGCACCCGACAATCTCACAGCACACAGGGAAGCCCAGCTGCATCCCACATCAGGTTTGGAGGGTGAGGATGTTGCACAGCTTGAGCAACAAGATGCACACACTTGCTGTTCTTAACAGATGAAGGGCACTTCACGGCAATTTGCACCAGAAATTTAAAAAATGCATGTTAATGAGTTTCTGTAAGTTGGAATCTTGCAGGTGTCAGGAGAGAACCATATGGATTGAGCAGAACAGTGTTATTTCTGCTGGTGGGGTTTAGACAGAAGGTTAACCAGATCTCCTCCCCCTGCCACCTCCCGCCTGCTGTGGTGACCAGTGCTGAGAGGTTTCCCTGCTCTTTCCTAATTAGAAGCAGATAATCACTGTGACAGTGATAAATGCTATCGAACACAATAAATTTAATATTACAAATATTATAGTGTGGTTTTTACTGCTGTGTCATAGCCCTCTGTAGCACATTCAGCACTTAGATTATGAAGGAAGGTTTTAAAGATCTTCCTTGTAAAAGGCAACAAACCGCAGAAAAGGTTACTCCAAGGCTCAGAGATCTAATTAGAAGACTGCTGCTTAAGCAGAGTACACCTCCAACTTTCTGGTTATGGTTCTTGCATCGTGTTTAAATTCCAGCAATATACATACAGCAGCAATTCAGCATAAGCACCCTGCTGGATATTACAGATTTATTTTCATTTAGTCTGCATGAACACAGAGAAACCCCAAATCCAGGAACAAATATTGCACATTACTTGATAGGTAAATTACAGCTTTTTGGAGTGTATTTTTCTTAATTACACAGCCATGAATAAAATGATTTTGTAACAAAAAGGGATGCAAGATCCCACAGCATTTGAGTAAACACTGATGGTGCCAGTGTGATGCACTGGTGTTTTGCATCCCACAAGAAGGCTGTGGATGTTTCTTATAGACATACTCAATCCGTATCAGAGAAGGATAAACTCTCTCTAGTTGTTTGCACACAAAAAAGCCAGACACCGGCTTGCACAGCCCAAGAAAGACTGGGAAAAGTGCACACTGAGCAAAAATGGAGTAAAACTCCAAATTAACTGCAGGAAAATAGCACCCAGGGGCAGCACAGGATGGGAAAGGGAAGTGCAGATAATGGTTCAGTAAGGAAAACATCTCAAAATCCTCTCCCATATGGAAAACAGGACAAAGCATGGTATTACTTTTACAGCACTGTATCAAGACCCACAGCAGGGATCAATAATATTTAATTAACTAGCAGCATTAGAACTCTAAAATTATTAAAGTTAAGGTTTTCCTTGAAATATGGGCAAGGTCACACTTCCAGGAGTACAATGCCTCTCACTGCTTGATGTTCCCAGCTTAACAGTCCTAAATATCCACTTTTCTGTCAAAATCCTTGAATCATAGCTGAGCACTGATTAAGGGACTAGTTTATGTCCTTCTCTACATTATAGTGCCATGTATTAGACTGCTGGAAACAGAGAGAAAAGGTTACTCAGAACCTCCTTAGGCTCTGTCGATGTTACATACAATTTTGATTTCCCAGACTCTAAGCAGTTTATTTCCTCTGACCAGCACTTCCACCTGGGTTAGCAGCAGACCCCTGAAAACATCTAATGAAGGATCAATAGGAAAACGACATCAAATCTTAGCAATGATTTCCTTTTTTACTGTAGTTACACTATTAATGTCACACTATTAATGTCACACTTGTTGGAAGGGATTGTACATGCTACTTGAATGACAATAAGGTAATATAATTAAATTGACAGCTTTGTGTGTGGCTCTTATAGACTAGAATAGTCTAATTTTAAATTATAGTAATTTAATGTAGACATTGCCCAAGCAAGCTTCACATTTTATAGTTATCTCTTCATTTTACATTACTGCAAGGTAACATGCACAGATGTTACCTACATGCTACCTAAAACATGATATTTGAATAAAATCTCCTTGTGACAAACGTGCACTGAAAGTTGGTGTAACAGAGAATAAATCAGCAGATTGATTCCTCACAAGGCCAAGTCCACATCAGGTATCTCTTTGTCTACAGTTTTGCATTTTTAACTGAGGTACATCATCAGCCCCCCTCACTGTTGCCTTTTTACAACAGCAGTGGAAGTGACCTGCCTATTGCATTCATTTGAGGTCCCATCTGCTTATTTTCTTAGGAAAATAGAAGTTTCCTGGTCAGTACAGCCCTCCAAGTGAAATCTGCACCACAGCATGAATCCAGCAATGCCCACAGCAGGAGTGAAGCAACCTCAGGTCGCCAAAGAACATACATGGTTATTCAAATTATGGTTTGATTTTAAAGTTTTAACTAATTTCCCAGTTAAGTTATGCACATACAAAACATACCAAAAGGCACTGTTACATTTTGGGATGGAAGATAACAGTGTGAACACATCTACGTATCTTTTGCTTCGGAATATATTTGCAAAATAATTATGTGGCAGGAAAGCTAATGTAATTAAAAATAATGCAATATAAATTGTTGTGGAAATTTAATACTCTATGCACGCCTTATTTCTTACTCCACTGCAAGTGGTTTTTTCTTGATTGAGATCCAGATGGCACAAGGTTCGCAAATAAACCAAAACACACAGCACTGGTATTTCAATAAATAGCATGATACAGAAATAGTACTTTGGGACTATTAATACTGTTGAAACAAAAATATTAATGTTGGTATTCCATTTATTTTTTCTGGAGTACTTTAATGATTTCCAGGTTGTCTGTCATTTTATCTTTCTCTTTTTTTGTTTAACTACCACATTGTACAAGATACGTAATAAATATGTGACTCTCCAATTAAGTCCCTGTCCAGCACAGAAAGATGTTCACTTAGAATTAGTGAACTTAGTTCACTTAGAATTCAATTTTCTTTAGACAGCAAAAGAAGCAGGAAGGCACAGCAGTATCCTCAGACTGGTCTGCACTATCCAGTTCAGAGTGTAATTTTTTACCCCATCAGCCCTACTGGCAAAAGCTCTCAAGTTTATACTGCCTATACTGGTATAAAAATCACTGATACTGGAGGAGAGCACTCATCTTCACTCCCCATGGCAGGTTTTTGCCCCAGGCAGCTTTTCCCACTCTTCGGAAGAAAAGTCTTGCAGTAGCGGCTCTTCCACTCCTCAGTGTAGCAATGAAATGTTGGAAAGGTCATCTTAACTGTAATAACTCTGCCATGTCCTTCAGATGTGCATGCTCCTCTCAGCCTTTGAAGGCTTTTGAATTTTAAATTACTACAAGCCAGATTTTATTGAACTGAAGGAATTAGAAGAGATTTTAAGAAGAGATTTTATGAGATTTACAAAGGGACCTCAACCCACTGGAGAAATGAGCCACCAGGAACTACTTCTCTTTGCTTTGAAGTTGAGCAAAGAGAATTGCCAAAGATGGAATAAAGGATGTTCATTCTCAGAGGATGGAAAGACCTGACTCCCTCAACCCAAAGACTGTGCTCTCTTTGGACAGCTTCAAGAAGACACAGCTTAGTTATGGACTCATGGAAGCTGCTGACAAGCTCTGAGACCTTGTGTTCCCCTTTCCACAGGCAGCTCCATTCACATTAGGACCCACTGCTTCACCAAGAGAGAACAATGCTTTTGTCCAAGCTTGGAGCAAACTTACCTGGTTAAAAAAGAGGAGATGTATCCAAAGGTCTCTGCATGCGTTTCAGATATGCAATACATTTCCCATCAGCGACTCCATCCATCTCTCCCTTGCCATAGAGCTGTGTGCATTGTTTACAGATAAATGAGAATGAAATGTAAACTCCTCTCAGATGAGTAAGATATATAGGCTGTCTCACTGGGGCTCTGCAACAAGCATTTAGATAAAACAACAGCCTACGAATGGATAGAAGAGCAGCTACTTCTATTTTGTGGAGACACTCTTCCCTGTCTGATACAGAAATATTATTACAACAGAGCACAGCTGAAATTGCTTATAAAGTTCAGGATTTTATTTTAAGTGCACCAGTCTAATTTCACAGATGTACACGTGAGTATATGAATTTCTGCAGAGACATGATGTTACCCCAATGATACTGAAATTTATTAAATAGAGGTTCTAAAATAGCAATTTTAATATTGCTATTCCTGCAGGAATGGTATCAAATGTTGTCAACATGAATCAGTTGGTTAATCTGTAGATTTTTGTTGATGAAGAATTCAGTCATCTTTCACTGATGAAAGTAAAAATATTCACCCTCACCTCATCTGCTGAGCATTGTGCTCCACATGCTCAGCACCTACCACCAGATGTAGGGACTGAGATTTGGGCAGCTATGGACACTCATGGATTTGGGGAGGGAGCACTCTAAAAGCCTGTTGGAGAGGTCCCATCAGAAAAAAGGATGCATAACTTAAATAATCAGCAACTGAGTCCTTCTCAGAACTTCAGAAGAAAGACAAGCAGGGTGCTAAATAACCAAACTGCCATCTCTCCACTCCTCCTGTTGCAAATTGAGAGCTTTCCATGACAGCCCCATTATTAATGCTATAAATCTGTTACACATTTTATTCAAACATGCAGACAGGGATCCACAACCCTTGTGACAGGTAATTTACTTTAAGGGACTTAGAGGAAAAACCTTGTAAATCAGTTTGCCATTTTAAAAAGGTAAAACTCTCAGCTTGAGATGAAATAAGTTAAATTATCTTTCTATGTATCTTAGATTGGTGAAGAGTTGTGGGTTTAAGAATTGTGTTGAGATTTTATTAGTGCCTGAGACACTGAGATAGTTTGCTGCACTTGAGTGCTCCCTATGCTTTGAGAAAAGATATCCAAAATAATTTATCACCTGTAATGTTTGCAGCAAGCATTTGTTCTCATTGATCCTTTTCATGCACAAATGAAAAATAAAGATGTGAACACATTTTTCTGACATGCATTTTTTTTCCTTCTGATCACTGAACAAAGAAATCAGATTCCTCTCTTCAGTCTGCAGAATAAACCCCTGAACACCAGGATTTCATATTTGAAGATGGCACAGCTCTTCATCATGGGCTGGGATAAAGACATCCTGGGCATTTTCCTTGCTTGTCCCCGGGTTTGTACCCCTAGAACCTACACCTGGTTTGCAAATTTCATCTGTGAACTGCACTCACACACCTACAACTTTGGGTCTGTTTTCAAGTGTACCACAGCAGAAGATCCATATATTAAGGCCCTAAACAGGATTTGATAAACTTTCCATAAATCGACAACAGCTAAAAAATGGGCAGAATTTTGTGGCTTCACTCGATGCAGAATTACAAATCAGGATGGTCCTTCTTTTTTTTTTTTCCTAGATCTGGCTATTTATTCTCATTTGGCTATTTATTTTTTAACATCACTTTGATTTTTATGAAACTTCAGGGACACCCAAGCAGTTCTCCATCACCCACTGAGAAGCCACTTAAAATCTGCTCTCACACTTCTGAACTCCCATCAGGTATTTATATCTTTTTGAATGTTTAAATGCATGTGACAACATGATCTGTATCACGTGGTGTTGTCCTCTAACTCTCCATGGAGCAAAGAGTGAAGACCAGCAAGATGTTCTGGTTTTCAAAACTACAGTAAGAAACAGCTTGGCAGGCAGAGCCAGGCAGGTTGCAAGAAAAAATGGACATAAATCCATGATCTTGAGAAGAACACCAAGGTTGTTCATTGCAGAGTATTCCTGTCTCCAAAACAACTCCCAGACACATCACCAGCCATCACCTAAGGTCAGAACTTGGATAGGCCATTAGGGACCATCTGTTTTTTTACCTTCTACATAAAACAGTAGTGGTAGGTACACATCACGATCTCAGCCTCACAGTAAAGAAGAACAACTTTCATTTCAATAATTAAATTTGTGGGTTTACATGGAAAATGGAGAAGTAAAACCTTCTCCAGCTCAGTGCATGCCCGTGAACAGCTCTGCTCTCCGCAGTGTCATTTCACATTCATGAAATAAATGAAATATGTAATTGGAAAACTTGAAATGAATTTTAAACCCATTAGCAACAGCATAATATTTACCCTAAATGACAATGTTTCTTATGAGATAAGAAAAACACACAGGGTCCTATGGCAGTGGTACTGTCCTGGAATGAATGAGTAGGGAGGAAGCAGCTGTGGGTTACACTGCAGGCTCTCAGCATCAGGGCTGGGATGAAGAGGAGAAAACAGCTTGCAATTCTTACCTGGAAAAGAATTCCTTACCAAAGAAAAAAGCAATTTCTTTCTACAAGTTCTACAACACTTCGTTTATGAAATGACAATGCCACCAGATTTCTAGAGAGTGCTTTGGGTCTGTCTCCAGATTGCTAGAGAGTGCTCTTGCCTCTGCATCACCAAATGTTTCTAACAGAACATGTGATACAGACACTTGCAAATAGATCCATGTTTGTGTAGAAGGTTTAAACAGGCTGACTTGGAATAATATGGAGGATTGCTGTATTAACATTATGAATTTTTAAAATACCATAAAAATGTACACACACAAATATATATATACACACACACACATCCATGGACAAATTACTGTGCTGCAGCTGGCTATAGAGCATCCTAAGTATTAATTCAGACATCCAGAAACCCAGAACTTATCACTTCCATTGCTGATCCTCACATAACACAATCAATCTGCTTCCTGATTCAACAAAAGAGGCTTAAACCACTTTTTTTCCCAATCACAGTAACTATTTTTGGTGTCCAAAGTAGGCCAGGAGGAAAAACAAGGCTGGGAGATGGAAAAAGAAATCTCAGAAGAGCTGAGATCTTACCAGTCATCTCAGAGTAGGAGTCTTTGGTCTTCAGTCCTGTGCCAGTGAGGAATACAGTGCAGTCCAATTCAGCACACACCAATAAACCAAGTAACACTATCCAAAAAAACCCAAGGGGAGCGCTACTCTCAGAATACCCTGTCCAACGCCAGCCACTATCATTTAACCCCATCTCTTCAAGATTATGTTTTCTCTCTCCCCTGCTCAGCCCTGTATTAGATATTCCTGACTAGCACAGACAAAAACTCAACACTGATAGTTCAACGAAGGCATGTGACAGACTCTGACTCTATTGCTGTCTTATTATTTACCAGGTACGGGCTGTTACAGCACCATGTACAAAATCACATGATGCTTCTCTCCAAAACAGAGGGTCCCTGCACACTAACCTGTTCTTAGATGTCAGAAAACATCTTTCCTAAACTGTCAATCCCCTGTTCAATGTCCTACTGGAAGCCACAGGCTGAACTTCTCCAAAAGAAATGTGTAACTATTCTCATTTTCCAAGAAAGAAGTCTCTGCCAATGTCCTGTGAGGCACCACCTGGCCCTTTTGCAGCTCCCAGGAACACATACTGAGCCCTTTAATTGATGCACAGAGCATCCAGTTCTGCAGCTTCCCCTCATCCTCATAAATCCCTTTGCAACTTGGGAAGAATATGTTCCTGCTGGGACTTCTACTAACCACCTTCTCTTAATCTTAAAAGATTTTTAGCACTATGCAACATATACTGCCACAACATTTATCTCCCACAATTGTTAAAGAGTAAAAAAGGATGGTGTAATGTTGAATGAGACAGGATTTGAATCTTTATCTAGTTTTCAGTTCTGATATAAGAATGCTTCTAAGCTTCCTTTCCTGCAGCTTCACAGTCATTTTCTTTCATGTAAAATATTTGCAGAAGAACCCCACATGCTGCTTACTAAATACTATCTTCCACTGAATCAAGGCATTACAAACAGCCCAGTGCTGTGTGTAGTGCAGTGGATGTGATCACCCTGCTGGAAATAGTTCACATTTGTGCCATGCACAGAAGGAACTAACAATTCCACTAATTACATCAGGTAATGAATTTTAAGATATTTATAGTTATTAACTGTGGTGTTTTCTGCAGGTCAGACCACCTGGGAAGAGAGTGAACATCTGTGCAGTGATGAACTGGGAACACTCGGATCCTCTAAGTGGTGTACACTTGTAGCATCTGTCAAGTGATCAAGGGATGTGCTCACGAGTAAATACACACCAGCTCACATGACGGATGGGACAGTCTCCAGAAAAGGCGTGACAGGAGTCAGAGCCAGCGATGCCAAGTATATGTGAATTCTGCTGCTGTGCATCAGAAATAAACCCCACTACACAATGACACTCAAACGTGGCGCTCAAGGAACCCCCAGCTGAGTCTGACAAAAGAAAGAGGTGAAAAATGAAATCTGTCTCTTCTGAAAAGATCTCTGACCTTTTAGACTGAGAAGAAGTTTGGATGTTTGGGTTGCATGACGAAACAAGAAGACATGAACTGTACATTTGCATAAAGAGGTATGGATATTAGGAGACAAAAGGGCGAAGGCTAAGGCAAGCCATATTTGTAAAAAAACCCTAATTTTTTCAAATTAAAAAATATATTTCAATCTTTTAAATTAGATCTGGTTTATGGGTGATGGGCAGTTCATGCTATATACTCCTAATAATAAATACTCCACAATAATGTTAAAAAGAAAGGAAGAAGACACATGCTCCAGGGCTGCATCTGAATATCTAAAATTTAGGACTAAATCAATTCTCTGTTTACAGCAATCAGCCCATTCCTGGAGGGACAGAAGTGTTCTAGTAAACTACAGCTGACACACACAATGAACAATTCAATTTCTTCAAGATTCAATAAACGATAATCTGAAGGGTGAAGTTCCCATTGCTGACAGCTGCCAGGTGAGAAAAGGGATTTGCTTTTATTAAAGACAGAGAAAGAATCAATAGGTTTTTATTCACTGGGATCTAAACAAATACATGCTGACAAGTTTTACATTTTGGAGGGTTTTTCTGTTGTTAATTTTTGAGTATTGTCTTGGTTAATTTTTCTTTTTTTTGCAAGGTTATAAAATGACAAGGCCAGGTTGGATGGGGCTTGGAGTAACCTGGGATAGTGGAAGGTATCCCTGCCCGTGACAGGGGGGTTGGAATGAGATGAGCTTTAAAGGTCCTTTCCAACCCAAGCAGTTCTGTGATTCCATGACTTTGCTGTTGACAGTAATGAGTTGCTGTGCTCAACAGATCTCATGGCTTTGACCTGTCATGTTTACTACTGTCTTACAATGAAATGACAGGCCTTCCCACACAGGTTATCCTATTCCAGGCCTACACAAAGGGCTACTTTTATACAATCAGGAAACTCATGCAAACGTTAAGAGTTTTCAAGAATTTTTTCCTTCCACTGCCACAATGGAGAGGTCCTCCCTCATCACGGCCCCCGAGCACCCAAACTGCCAAGCAAATCCCTGCAGAGCCAGCGAAGAAATAAAATACCATGAGGATGGGCAACTTTGAACTATGTTAGGCTGTTATTAATGTTAAGTCCATGAAAAATCCATTAAGTCCTGTAAAGCTCCATAAATAGCTTGCCAGGCTGTAAGAACAGAATCGTCCAAATACCTTGTGCAGCAATTTATACTCCTATATAGAAGATTTGGTTTTTGTAAGTGTTAAACCTGTGACTAGAATATTTAAAACTACGTTGCAAAATACACTATGTTCTTCCCATTTCACGGCTACTAAAAATATCATTTATAAGCTATTAATCCCTAAGAAAAAAGGCAGATATTTTAAAAGTTTTCCAGCAAAGGCTGTGTTTGCATCAACTAAAGAAAAACCCCACAATCAAGCAACCAGCCAAAAACAAATCCCCACTTTGAAACTGATAATATATAATGCTTGGAAACTGGCACTTCACCCTTTTACTCAAAATATTGCTGGACATCTGGAAGTTATTAGATACAGTAATAATTTCTACTTTGCCTCCAGTCTACATTTTTCCTCTGGGTCACTCATGAAACATTTTTAATCCTATAAAATAGAAGCCTAAATCAGAAAGTATTGATTCCAGGTATCTTTTTTTCTCTCCCTGACACAAAGCACTCTCTCTGCTGGGCCAGTTCCCTGCACGGCTCCATTGCATACTCAGATAGGTGCACACCATGATCTCAGATGTGCAAGACACAGAATCCTTGGATTGGAAGGGACCCTAAAGATGATCTCATTCCAACCCGCCCGCCATGGGCAGGGACACCTTCCACTATCCCAGGTTGCTCCAAGCTCTATGCAAGCTGTCATTGAACAAGTCCAGGGATGGCACAGCCACAGCTTCTCTGGGCAGCCTGTGCCAGGGCCATTACCTTTTTATTTTTACCACCCCAAAAAAATTAACTTGGCTGAAATGTTAGCACGTTAAACAAATGTCTACATTTCACAGACACAGAAATATTTGAAAAAAGGTAAAGTTTAAAGGTAGGAGTCACAAAGGAGTCCTAAATCAGTCCTACAGTATTAACAGTGAATGAAAGGCAAAATATCATCATCTGGATGAATGTGAAACTTGGGTAGTTCTCAATGAACTATAAATATTAAAAACCTCATACATCTTCTCACTGTCCAGGTATAAATTATGACTAGTTGGCCAAATTCCAGTTTAGTTAATTACAATCTCACATAAAATAATATCCTGTCTAATTTAATTGGAGTATGACATAACAGGGGATTTATATTAATCAGAAAATTCTGGAATAATAATTCATTTAAGGAACAATTTCATTGCAGAATTCTGTTAGTGGCATTTTTCACCAAAAATGTAAGCTGTAACCAGAATCTTACCATATTTTTACAGTGACCTGTCTTTGGGTTTTATACGATTCGCATGCCTGTAGCACTTGAGTATCTTCTATGTGAAATCAATAGCAATATCAAACCCCATAACTGGATAATGACGTTTCTAAAATGACAACAGAGCTGAGATCTCTTCTCTAGCACCCTTGTTCTCTTCTGCAGTCGTTTTAATTTCAAGGTTTTGCTTGTGTGGTTTTCTTCATGTTGTTTTTGTAGATTTTTTTTACAACCACACAAATACTTGTAAAAGAAGTCTTGCAGAATATGACATCAGATCTGATGCCTGGAAAGAGTCAGGATTTTCTGTCACAGAGCTTTTAAAAAGTGGATCAAATCCTTAAACAGCAACCAAATAATTGCTGAAGCCAGGAGAACAGGGTGATGGGGTGAGAGTTTAATGGAAGGAGGAGAACACATGTTGACAGTATGAAACTGGAAATTAGTTCACAGCAGCAAAACATAGCATGGAAGAGACCACCTGACATCACTGCTCGTGACAGCTGTGTGGTGGCCACAGATGCTTCCCATCTATTGGTCATGGTGAGCATGGCAGCCCTATGTCCATTCCAGACAGACACTGGCTGCACACTACAAAAACTCCACTGACTCCAACAGCATTGCCAGTCCAGGGATGTTACACGTCCCTTTGCATTTAAACACGTCAAAACATCATCAGTGCATCAAGTGATGCTCTTTGGGCTAGAGGCTATGAGGATGGGCAGATGGATGCCGGCCCTGATCCAGGGCAACACCTGTCTGAAGAACCCAAGCCTGTGATGTTCATTCTGCTTCTGGGCTGCCTGGAATACACCTGACACACAAAACTGGGGCGCCAAGCTAAAATTCTGATGCACATAAGGTTATCACCCTTTAATATATCTTGCCAAGGAGTCCCTAGTGCTTCGGGCAGTCAGTCCCTTCTGTGCCCGGCTGGGCACAGGCAGCCAGCCTGAACTATGCATAAACCACAAGCTGGGTAATAAAAGCCCAGGATTTGTGTGGCTCAGATAAATAAATGCAACCCAGAAGAAGTTGCTGCTATGGAAAGTTCACAGCTAAAACAAAAGCTTGGTGACAGCAGGCAGCAGCACGGAGCGTGCTGGGAATGGCATGGCTTCCACCCCAGACACACATCCTCCCCTTTTATTTAATGCTGGGAAAATAAACTTTATTATAGGAAGAAGCTTAGATAATTTCTTCACTGAGGTTAGACACTTCTTTGACTACACTGACTGCTACCTCCAGCAATAATGCCTTAAATCTCCCTGGGCAGGGTTTGATGGCCCAGTAATAAAAATATCTGTGCCCTGTTTATACCTCATGTGCTCCCCCTGCAACAGCGGTGACGAACAACGTTTGATTTTTTCCTAGTATGGAAACACTCTTGCCTGTCATCCCTATTTGCTCTTGGTTTCTTTCCTTTACTTTCATTGCTGGAAAAGCAGATTTTACAGTTTGCTGGGTGTGGCTGGCATCTCCTGGAGGGTTTGCACACAGCCATCAGCACTCTGGGTCACTGAGGTACCTCTTTCTGCAAGGCTTTCTGCATTTTTGCCCACCTGAAAAGGCATTCAGACCACGTCTCTCCAGTGAAGAACCCTGAACATCATTTCTCCATCTTACACATGATTACACAGCTCAAATGCCCATCTCATATACATCAAGTATGACAAGAGGATTCTGGCCCCCAGGGAGCCCAAAGCTCTAATTTCATTTAGCCTGCAGTCATGAGATATATTTTTTTTCTGTTGAATTATTACTGGGTAGCATTAAGATATATTGCCTGCCAAATATGTTTAAATGACTTTTTGGTCCCCATCATCACCAGGAGAAAGCTAACAGGATCCATCCAATCTATCTAAATAGAGATGGGAGGGAGCTGGGAGGAGACTGCAGCATTTAATGAAGCAGTAAAGTACCAAGGCTTTCTAAAGAGGTGTTAGACACTAAATAAGTAAATAAAAAATGGCAACAATGGCCTGAATGCCTAATTAAATTGTCACCATAGGCCTATTTAAATCAGTTGTATGTGCTTATTCTCTCTGGTTTCTACGCAGACACAAGCAATCCTTCATCCTCGGTCCTCTGACTGAAGCAACTACAAAAATTTATTAGAAATATAAAAATCTACAAAAGAAGCTGCACAGGTCCATAGGTCACATGTTACCTGCCACCAGAGCAGAACAGTGCATCTGAAACATGTGATAAAAGATGTGGCAAAAGAAATCCCACCTCAGCCTCAGGGCACGTCACACCCTGCAGGTTCTCACCATCCCCTTAACTTGGATGTCCAAGCACAACCGGTAAGTATTTACTTTTTCTTGTGAAATATATACCTTATATATTATGATTAATTGAAGCCACAAAACCTTGATCGGAAAGCTGCTGTATTTTTTGATGAGATAATGGGCAAAGTGAAACAAAAGATAGAGGAAACAATCTACTGCCACTGGAATTGTAGAAGTAATGTAATTAAGAAAGAATGGAAAACATTCTTGTATTTCCTTGTGCTTCAGACAGCCCACACCCCCACTGTGTGCATTCTTTACCAAAATAGGCACACAGACCCAATCTTTATGCAAGCACGCATAAAATGGATCCTGGGAAAACCACAGGAAGTTGTTCTACCTGAAATCACTCAAAATAACTGGTTTTAGCTTAACTTCAAGCTGCCAGAACATCCCACGCCTGTATTTAAGTGTCGTATTAACCAAAAAGAAGTAATGAAATAAGAACTGTTTTGTACTCATTTCAGTTAGTCCAGCCAGGCTGAATCTATCCAAAAGGTTCATGGAACCAGATTTCCAACTTTTGTTCTTTACTTCCTGCATGAGATGATGCAGAAATTGTGAATGTGCTGTCACACAGCACTTAGCACTGAACAAATTTAGATGACTCAAAAATTTCAATCATCTTCCAAGAACACAGGATAGCATTGGACTGCAGTGCATAGTTTAGCTTAATACAACAATACCCAGAAGTCAACTGGTTTTCCCAACTCCCAGTTTTCTCTTCACCATGTGAACAACCAGGGCACAATTCTTGCCCTGAGGATTCTGTGGTGTGAAAGACTTTGGCATGTTACAACATGCACCAGTTTAACATAACCGTGTCTGTTTAATTTTTCCCTTTGAGGAGAGAAAATACAGAAAAACAAAATAGTTTGAATTGTATTTTATGCAAATGCAGTAAAGATAAACCCTATGTCCTCTCTTAACATATTTCTGCTTGCCCACAGGTGTAATAGAGAGCTGACTACTGAAAGCTTTTGATGCCACCAAGAAAGGAATAGACTAAAAGAGAAATTATTTCTCTAAACCATTATAAGCAGTCAATTTGTTAAGCAACAATGCAAGTTCCCTCTGCTTGGAGCAACAGAGCAATATCAACAAGGCTGCAAGCTGCCACACAGGCTGCATCAGGATTAATTACTTTATATTACAAAGTCTGGAAGTAGGGAGAGCAAAAGAATTAAATGGGACTTTATGTTTTCAGCCAGCAAGGGTGCTGTTCAGCCTATTGGCTTCTGTAAGTGAAGAGACAGCTTAAAGGGAGATGAATCTTCCTCCCTGGCCATTTGTAACCTCTTGGAATCTGAATGCTCAACAATGAGCAAAGCAGAGCTGAATGGTTTGAAACACAGCTGTGGTGAGACATGTTTAATCTGGACTGGGTGAACTGATCAAACCCTTATTTTCAAAAATCTTTCAAGAAATAAGAGCAGATGATTAATAAATATCCTGTGAAAAAAACATCCCCTACCAGGGAAAGTAAAACATGGGTTATAGAGAAGTCATTCTGCTCTTACTGCTATTACAAATTAATACAGGGAGAAGGTAACTTAACAACAACCATCTGAGCATCTGTTTATGCATATGAAAGAGCATCTCTCAGCACTGGAACTGAAGCAGTTTTGTTTTATCCAGCAGCAGCCCAAGGTAGGTTGACTTTGGCATCTAAGATAATGTGAGCTCTCAAGGAAGCTCTCTGCCCGTGGGAGGTTTGGCAGGACCTTCTCACCAGTGTGTTCTCCCATGTGTCCCCAGGCAGTGAGCTTATTCTTCAGTGTTCCCCTCGGCTGGGACAAAAATGCAATTTTTTGCTTCCTTTTCAGTTGCTTTTAATGATATTTGGCATGTTTAAAACTTTTGCCTCTCATGAAACGTGACTGAAACTAGTACACAGACCCAACAATTTTAGGGGCTGTGGGAAGGAGAGATGAAGCAAATAGCTACCTGCCAAATGCATGAAAATGATCAATACTGAAATAGTGCCATCAGATCCCAGACTGAACCTTTCCAGACAGCCCATCAAGTTGGAGATGAGGGCTCCTTCCCACCTCCTGTAGGAGAGCTTGCTCAGAAAAAAATAAAAACTTTTCCATATGTCCTTATTTGCTGTTTCCAGCCAGGTAACATGATGGAAAAAGGCCCATTGTTTGTACTGCCCTGACATGGTAGGTGATGTAAAGGAATGTTGCTGCTTTTAAAAAAAATCCCCTACAAGGGAAATGACAGGTGGTTCACTTCTATAAATCCAGGTTCACTGATTTAAGGACACAGAGCCTTGGATCACAGATGCTACTGCATTCTCTTTCTTACCATGTTCTGCAAGAGATGCTATTTTTCTGGGAGATAGTCAGGCTGGACAGTTCCATATTCTGCAGGGCAGAGTTACTCAATTCTGCCTCAGAGGTTTTTTTCACAGATCCTTTCTTCATCTGCTCCTGCCACTGTTACAGCAGATTTAGCTTCAGAAGAGGGCAATACAGCTGTTCCCAGATACCACAAATATTACCCTGCAGCAGTCAGGGGAACAAGGCAACTCCTTAGTGGCTGCAGCCAGCTGCCACGAGTACCCAGTGCAGGTGTGCCATCAGCTCACCTTGTGCTACAGCTCTGGTCCAACCGAGTCTTGCTTAGTTATGAAAACCAGGACCTGCCTCTTTGCCTTCTTCCACGTGACCAACCATCCTCTCCTTGCTCTAACCTGTCCCATGAGGCTGCTCCTGTCCTTTCCTGCAGGTGTTGTCTGGAGGCAGCAGTCCCCACATCCCCCTCAATGTTCCCAATCAGAGAGACATGCCCTAACTCTTGGTGTCCATCCAGGACCCAACACTCCTTTTTCTGCATGCTCAGGAAGATGGTTATAAACTTAGTCTGTATCCTCCCCCATCAGCAGAGCTGCTTTGTTACCAACACATGGTAAACAGTTTATTCTTTTCTATAAAAATGAAACAATATCGTCTCTTGTAAAAAATTTCTTTCATGGTCCAGGGTCCTCTAACCTTTATTGCAATGAAATGATGGCATTTAAATAATTGGAAAATCTGGCACCTCTGTCCTAGGGTTTCTTTCAGTATCTGGTGAAAGGGGTCTTTGAGAGGAACCACCTACAGCAAATACACTGCTTTTAAAAATCCAGAGCATGATAGTTTACCCACTTTGCAAATTACTCCTCAGCATTACAGTCATCTTGGCTTTAAAGTCACTCCAGTCCCTGTGTGTGATACATGAGTGTGGCTGTCTCACTTTAGAGAGAGATAAATAGTGGCTGGTGGCAGCGATTCCCCTGGACACCCAGCTCTCACAGCAGCTTCAGGTGGAGACAGCAAGGTCAGATTCTGGGGAGAAGTCACTCTGAGGCACAGTGAAAATGAAGTATTCTTCAAAAGTTTCATTTGAAGTAGAAGGCAGTTGGGCTTTAGCCAAGAGGGGAAAAAACTGCGATGCTCAGCATGAAAACCCTTTGCAGCAGTGAGCGGCAATGTCCTTGTGAGGGGATCTGTGTCTGCCATGGCCATGGCTGGCACTGCGCATCCCTGGTCACAGCGGGAGCTCCCTGGGCCAGGGCCATCCTCAGGCACTAGCCCTGCTCGACTCCACTGACAGATCCTAACAACCGCCCGTTTGGTGCTGGCTGCAGGAAGGGCATCTTTATGGCTTCTAAATTCATCTCTGGAGGGCAGAAAAGCAAAAAGTTGAATACTATTAAAAACCCACACAACAAACACTTGCCTGAAAACTGAGAGCTTCAGTCAGACTGACTGGGCACCCAAACGCACCCCCTTGTCCGGTCCTGCTGTCCTGTGGCACAAAGGGAAGCCTAAATTGCATTTTACAGAGACTGACTACTCTCAATTCTAGGAAGGCATTAGGCTCAGTGGAAATGTGAAAGTAGCTATGACAGAGAAGTGGTTGATCCCTTTGCTGCACTGAATAAAAAAAAAAAATTGAAAAAGTAATTCACAAAGATAGGAAGACCAAGAAATTTCTTGGGTAATGTAATAAATAATTCCCAGTCATAGTTTGCAATTTTAGAAATTAAATCTTAATAATAGAAATTGCAAGCAAGTTACCCATGCAGGTCTTGCTATTTCCAGAAGTTCTTCAAATTCATTTCAATGTGTTTGCTCTACAAACTCAGACTCTAACCAATTTCTTCAGGTGATGGGTAAAGTCCAAAGGAATTTCTTGTCATTTTATTTAACTAAAACCCTGTGATCCGATGAGATTGTGATGTTGACATTGTACCAGTGTTCAAGCATACAAAATCCTGAAGACTTTATTGAATATATGGATTATTCTCTCCTTCACCTTGTGAGGACACATATTCCTGCCAGGAAGCACCACTCCCATGGCTACAGATCACACAAATCAATACTCTGACCAGAAAGACCCTGTTTTTGGCAGGGGCATTTCCACGTGGCTGACACCAACCTCCACCAGCATGGGACAGGCTACCTATGGGATGAACAGTTGTAAGAAAATCACATAATGTGAAATCTGGATATAGTCCTTGATGTGTTGCCCAGCTAATTCTGAGAAAAGAAACTCCTGAAGTATTGACACAAAAGGGAGATGCTGTCCATCCACTGGAGCAGGGATATCTCCCATCGGAATCCCTCCTTAGAAACCAGCAGAGCTTGCAACACCCAATTCAATTGGACAAAATCCCACCATTATTTCCACATCTAAGTGTGATGTGGACATGTCTAAGAAGTTTGTAGCACAGGAATGAGCAAACGTGTAACCTTTTCATATGCAGTGCCAATGTATTTCCTTCTGCACTGGACACCACAGGGACATCAGAGACAGCCCACGACCAGAGGAGGAGGACATGGCAAGTCCTGCAATAGGTATGTTTAGAAGGATTTAAAATGGTGAAAAAATGGTTTCTTTCTTACTCTAGTTAAAAAGAGATCTGTGAGATAAGAGACAAAAGTTACCCTTGACTCTTCCAGCTTTTCAGTGTCTGTGAATTGAAGAGAGATGTTATAGCCCCTGACGGCTGAGACCCATCTGCTGTTGATCCAGAACAATTTCCGAGCAACAAAGAAAATATCTCTTGGACACTATAGTCAACCTTTTCATGAGTTACACAAGGACAAGGCTTAGAAATACCATAATTTGCCAAAATAGGAATTGTTCATGTTCCTCTTGTGCCTTAATCTGAAAACCTTTCCCTTTATTTCCATCAGAGTAGAAAGAGGCAGGTATGGAAAAAAATAGTCTAATTGAGAAGAGGAAGCCAGGCATGTAAAGATGGGGGTGGAGATGCTGGTGGCCACGGGCAGTCACCTTCTGTGGCCCTGGACGGCAGTGAGCAGGCACAGGAAACCAGCAGGCTGCAAGATGGAACCAGCAGGCTGCAAGATGGGATGGAATGCCATGTGGAATCCCAGCTCCTGCACTGTATTAACCTGCTGAGGGTAGGAAGGGAGTCAAAAAAATGTAAATTAGCAGCTTCTGTTCCTCCTTGGGCTGTTTTTCCTGCAGGGCTGTTACTGGTTTATTTATTTATTTTTAAGGCAGACTGCACTGGTGATTGATGTCTTGTTGATTTTATGGAGTGGGCAGAAGAAATGGGTCAAAAGAGACTGCAAATATTTATAGGTAGGTGAATTGTGACCCAGGAACAATTCCACTTACAAGTAAATGAGCTCTTAAAAAATGATTAAAGTTACAGGCAGGGACAATTTCCACCAGACCAGGTTGCTCCAAGCCCCATCCAACCTGGCCTTGAACACTTCAGGGATTGGACATCCACGGCTACTCTGGGCAAGCTGTTATTCCAGCTTACCACTGGAATAGGCAAAGACTCTCAGAGTGTGCAGAATTTGTATTTAAAACACAAACCTGATACGTAACGGATTTACAAGAAGTAACACACTTCAAAGTCAGACACTGCTGGGTTTGCTGCACATCAGCTGCACAGTCCCTGCGCAACCTGGGGCTCACCCAGGCTCCAACAGCAGAACCACCCAGGAGACCAATTAGGTAAAATTTCAGCACAGCAAAATCATCTTGGTTACTCTGACACTTTATTAGGTAATTTTTCACAAGAAAATAAAAAGAGAAAGAGTAAGGCTCAGACAGCACTTCCACTGTCTCCATACAGGTGTTACAACAACTGCAGTTATTTCATGGGCTACTTCCAGAGCTCAGCACCAGTCACCTCCACTGCACTGAAATAAATCTGTTATTTCAAGCAACTTAAAATGGACTTTATCTGACAGCTTTTGATGCTGGAATTTTAAATTAGCTGGGCCTCACAATCCAATTCCTATGGGGCATCGTCCGCAAAATCTAATAACAAAAGCAATAATAACCATAGGAAGTCAAACATCCCCACAAGTCGTATAACTGCTTCATAAGATATTTCAACCTATTCTATGAGCAACTTGTATCTATTCCTCAGAGTAAATTATCCAGTGGGCTGACATGAGACGTGTAATGAAATTGCTTTGCCACTGGCCCTGTTGATTTCTTCAAAGTTTCTTTCATTATAGTAAATTAGTGGATCACTAACACTTACTAAAGCACTTTTTGTTTCACGGGGTGCTTGCAGAACCTGATGGAAGATCTGCCCCTCAGAGTGACTGCACAGGAGGATGAAGGTGATGGCTCAGTACAGTGTGGTACGAAGTCTCGCAGCCTTCTTTTTCCCTTCCCTCCTGCTTTCTCCTTAAAGGAAATTACACCTGCCAAGTCTTCTCTTGCCTAACGTTTAACAAAAGGAGTGCTGATCAGTGATGCCTCAGAGCTGCTGATCCCCTCCCAAGAGCCAGAAGAATGAAGCTAACCTGCCACTCTCTTTTTTGCTACTTGTAAAGCTCTTGGACACATGATGCCTGGTGCAGGGGAAATCTTTCATTCCTCAACGTCCGCTGTTAAAGAGCTCTCACAGAGCAGGAATCCAACAGTTCATTACTTCTATCTGCTCAACAGACTTTTGACATAATTGTATTAGTGCCTCACTACAGGGCTTGAAAAGTGAAATCTGAAAAGTAGATTTTTGCCATTGGTTTATGTGTTTGCTGAAGCCCTGTTTATGTGCTGGAATACAAACCGCATTATTTGCAGCTCATATAATTTGTTTAATGCATTGTGTTCAGAGGCCACCTGTGCTAATGCATCACAGCAGTAAGTGGGTTACGCTCACCATGATTGAGAAAGGAAAAAACCATATTTTCTGAGCCAAAGCCCTCCCTCAATGCACTTGTTTTCACCGAATTCAAGTCAGAGAGGGTGCAGGATAAGGGAAAGGTGGAAGGGGGGAGAAGGAGGAGACACCAGCTGTGCTCACCTGGATGGCAGCAGCCAAGTTTGTTCTTTTATGTCCTAAGCATCCCTCTCCTTCATGGATAATGCCGGAGGGATGTGCTGCTCTCCAGAGGAGTTCATGCATTAGCAGCACCCCCAGCGCCCACACTGTATTTCTGCCGTGTCAGTATGTTTTGCAATTGCCAAAAAACTCCCGCTTGGCAAAGAAAATGCATTTCCATTCTTTTTGAGAGCTCTTTGACTCGGTGGGTGTCCATGTAGCACTGCAAGATGAATGCACACTCTGTCCATTCTAAACTGCTTTCATCTTCCATTCACCTACAGTCACTGCATGTCAATGTATTAATTACAATCCACAGTGTCTGTTCATCCCATTACACTGAGGTACTCAATAAATACCGATTAACATATTGGAGTCTTTCCATGAGCGCATCTTGGACTGAATGGGTTCATAAAAATACATCTTAAAATAAGGAGGATAATAGCAATTCTGTAACAAATTTAGCCTCATATACATCTCATATTTTAGCAGATGATTGCTTAGCAAATTGCATTAAAAGCCACACAACTCTCTAGACCTGCCAGAAGACACATTACGCCTCTGAGCAGACTCCAAGCCAGTCTACCTAGGAGACACACTTGTATTCTTTGTGCTTAATACTGCACTGAATATACATTAATGGTGAAAAACCCAATAATAATTAGAATTAGAGTAAGTGGAGATGTGCTAAAACAGCCAAAACATATGTCCATTTTATACCTTCTTAAGCCTGTAAATTACCATATGGACTGTTCCAAAGGCTGGAGATGAATTTGGTGGCTGTCAATGTTACAGGAATTAAGGATAGACAGGGCAGACTTTTATGCTGTTTACTGTGGGAGAATCTGGCACAGGTTTTTTTTGTTGTTGTTGTTGCTACAATGAACTGCAGTCCCCTGAAGAGAAGAGACTGAAGGCAACTGCCTCCACTATCCATAATGACCAAATGCAACCAGATGCTATCACTTGTTCTTTCAGAACTTTGCCCCCAGGTCCTACAGGAGTGTAAACCCTATCTAGTGATGCCTGCATATCAGCTACAGATGTCAGGACTGACAAGTTCTTGTTTGGGTATTTAGGACAGAAAAAGGAATTTTGGTTCCAGCTGGTTTAGTTTGTAGATGAATCTGGATTTCCCTGCTGCAGGAGGATGGGAGGTCCATGCCTCCCACCCCAGCCAAGGTGTCCTCAACAGGAAACCAAAGCGTCTTGCTGCAGAACTAGCAGACTAAAGAAAAACACATCAGCATTCTAAGAATAATAAAGAAATGAGATTCCTGTCCTGCAAATTAGGTCCTGGACAATGGTTATTTTTTTAAGTCCACTGTTGTAAACTGCAGGAAATTTTAAGTTTATACGTGAACTTATACCCACAATAGTCATCCTCTAGAGGAACCCTTTCCCAGGTGTGTAAACCACCAGGTTCTTGGGAAGATGCTGAGTAGCAGGTGACACAGCATCTCATTCTGTTTCACCACACAAACATTAACAAATGCTTTTCCTCTAGCTCCCAATTTTGTTACAGGATGTGCTAATGGACAGGTTAAATACCAACAACAACATTCCACACAGACCAGCAGTAGCAAGACGCATTTCCTCTCATCAGCTTGCTAAGGGCTCCATGCACATCTCCTGAATTTTCCTGCAGAAATGATGTCTTCTCCCCACAGCAGCAATGGGTTCCTTAGATCAACAGCCTTTCGGGAGTGAGCAGAATGTAAAAGGGAGACATTTGTGAAGCAAAATTTTTACGAGTCTAATTGTAAGAGCTATCAAATATCTGTGAGACGTTATATTAACATATGCATATATATGTATTAAATATATGCACGTATTGCTGTAAAGGTTGGATCTGATGATCTTGGAGGCATTTTCCAACCTTAATGATTCTATGATTCTATGAAAAACAAACAGTGCCTGACCTTGGCCATACAGCGTCCGGACCAGTGACAGCTCTTGGGTTTTCACAGATCAGGGTCAAACTAACTTGGGTTTTTTTTTGCTCGTACATTGTGGACAGCAGGACAGCACCCTGGCTGCATGCAGAGCTTCAGCAAAGGGGTGTGATGGATGACTCTACTTGTGGTAGCCCCAAACAACCGGAGAAATCTGAATTTTCTCCATGTTTACAGTGAAGCATGAATGACATAGAGAACCAGGTCACAGAGCCAGACAGGAGAACAAAACCACAGGAAGAGTCTGTCTGGGCAGCGTCTTTCAGGAAAAACTTCAAAATCAGTCTGTACCTGAAAGCATTTCCAACAGCCACTCCATCAGTCCAGAGCCCTGCCCTGACACTACAGGAAATCAGGATGTGGGAGAACCCTGTGAAACACAGTTCATGTCAAAATACAGTGTGAAAGGGTATTTGAAATGTTACTCTGGTCTTTCAAGCTCTCAATTCTTTCATTTAATTTCATATTTAAAAGATGCATATATACCCTATGAAATCCCAGGGTGAGGATATTTTCATTCTCTTTTCACCCCACTCTTTTTTGGGGCTTTGCTGTGTAATCATCATCATTCCCACTCCCTGTTCCATCACCCTTTGCACTCCCCCTGCCTCAGCAGTTTTTGGGGCTCTGATATATGGTGCTACTAATCAATGCTGGGCTTCAGCTGGCCACAGAGCAGGACACTGTTCCAAGTGCTTCAGTGTCCAGGACAGGACCTGTGATCCTTACTAGTACATTATTCAGGTTTGTATGATGAACAGAATGACAAATTATAAAGAGACATATACTTAGCATATTTCTTTTTTTTTTTTTCTTCTATTAAATCATGGTCACAAATTACTTCTCTAAGCAGCAAGTTTCTAATAATACTGCTGGAATATCAGTGTCTGGACTGTGATGAAAGCTACAGGAATCTAATTGTGGCATAAAGCATGAGTTCAGTAGTGCCTGTACTTGTTTGCAAAAAGAGAAACAAAAATTCTGCAGCTGAATTTTATATATTGCAGATGGAAAAGCTGACAGCAGGAACAGTGCTTGGGAGGCACAGCAGGGCTGAGCTCCCCCTTATTTAAGTCTATCGATGGCTCTTGATATTCTTTCTGAAGTTTTGATCATCAAGAATCTTGAGAATGAGTTTTTTATGGTGGTGCTAAAGACAGATATTAACAACAGCTGAGTTTCACCTCAAATCCTGATGCCACTGAAGCATCTCTGAAGCTTTTTACTTTTTTCTAAAGGCTAGCACCCTTTTTTATTCTTTTTGGAAGTATTAAAGCAGAACCAACCTTTGAGTTCAGCTTATTCAATTTTCTACTGCTATTTTTTTTTTAAAGTTTCTATCTGGGCATCCTGGATTTGTCAAGGAGACTTTCTCCTGTGAAGAACATGAAATAAAAATATCTCAGCTGTGGCTCTCCATAAATTGTATCACTACACTGGGGATATGTACTGTACTCGATAATTTTCTGATGGCTGCTCTGGCATTTTAAATACAAAATTAGCACTGCAGCTCTGTAGTGCTGTACAGTGCCAATAAAGTCTGTCCTAAGTGAACTAAGAACTGGCTGATGGACAGATCTCTAAAACCATTTCTCAGAGGGATCCATGCAAACAGGGCTGTTCCTAGAGCCATCCAAGGCCCAAATCTGTTCAACATCTCCACTGAGATCTGGAATGAACACAGAAATTCCAGCTGACACTTTAGACACCTGAGAGTGATGGAGTGGGAGGCAGGACTGTTGTGCTGAGCTTTTGGGGTTAGCCAGTAACCTGCATCTGAGCATAATGTAGCATTTTAATATAACCATGTATGCAATTATATATAAAACAGTCACCATACGACCAGGAACAAGGAAAGCAGGGCAGAACTACAAAAACTAAACCAGATGAGGTCACTAATCCTGGGAAAAGGGTCAGTAAGTGACAAATCACAGAACAGCAGCATGATCCCTGCCTGGATGGTGAGGAAAGGTAATATGGGAGGGGAAGGGTAATAAAGGAAGTTTTACCCTCTGCACTAACTCTGGTGGGACTGAGGCTGTGTTAGGTAATTTTTTATTTTTGATATATCATAGAAAATTTTTGGCCTTAAAAGCTATGAATCTGCTCAACCAGTGGAAGAAAAGATGAAGAACACTTAAATGGAGAAGCAATTCAAAGCATCCATGAGATGCCTGAAAAGACAAAGAGACCATCCACAGCAGCTCTCCTCAGATGAAGGCAGATTTTGAAAAGAAAATAAAACTCTAGCAATTACCCACTTGGAAATACAGGGAGGAAAAATAAGAAAGAAGAGGAAAACTGCAGCTGAAATGTTCTGGACTGTATGTAATAAAACAAGATCTAGGAAAGCTTGCTCAGGATGCTACCATATCACGACTTCATGTAAAGTCTTAGGCATTTAAGTGTAATTTTGCCCATTTTTAAGAAAAAGACATTTTTGCTTCATGAAAATATTACATTTGCTTCAACAATTCCTCAGAAAGACAGAATAAGACTAAAAAGTAAAAAAAAAAACCAAAAAACCAACACAAAGTTTGGGTCCAATTTTCATTCAGAAATGGCCTCTGGTTTTGCAACACCATAAGGAAGCCATAGGAACTCCTGCAATTCTTCATTCCCAGCTCATAGAAAATGAAAATTATACTTTTTAGACCCTAGCTATATGACATGAAGGCGCACAGAGAATCATAGAATCACTTAGGTTGGAAAAGCCCCCAAAAATCATGAAGCCCAGCTGTTACTCCAGCACTTCCAAGGCCACCTTTGAACCATGTCCTCAGGTGCCCCATCTACACGTTTGTTAAATGGTTGATGGTGACTCAATGTGTGTCTAGGACTGTCAGCCATTCTATGATTTCACCAATATTTCTATTTGCTCTTCACTGACATAATTTTGTGTTTGCAAGTAACCCAAAATACTATTATTTGTGCATGTGAAATTGCTTCAGTGAACATTGCTGGTGCAGATCAAATAATTTTTTGAGAAATGGTATTTGCCTGGTTTATGCGCCAGTGAGTCAGTCATAAATACTTATAAATATTTAAATATTCTCGTCCTGCAACAGTGTGTGTAGACATTCGACATGGTTTGTACTACATCACTTCTGAAGCACTATTCCACATGGCAATTTCTTGCATTTAAAACCAAGATTAACAAATCAATGCACCCTGAAAAACATTTTAAGATCAACAGTACATTGTCTTCTAGTGAGTTTTCTTTGCAATTTGTAGACAATAGATTTCCAATAACAACTTGTAATTAAATCACTTTCTCTTACTCAGTTCTTGCATATTAAACCTGTTGACATTTTATAGATGGTACCTTTGGAAATGAGAGATATGAACAATGGGGAACAGCTTTAAACTGAAAGATCCTGGGTTTAGATTAGATATTAGGAAGAAATTCTTCCCTGTGAGCATGGTGAGGCCCTGGCACAGTGTCCTGGGTTGCAGTGTATTCTATTACCATCCTCATGAGCTGTTGAAACCAGGTGGGGCAGTGTTTCCTTGCCTCCTCCCCCCAGACTTTCTGTTAATGAGCCCATCAACGCCTGGCCTCATGACTCATCATCCCATTGTAAGATGCTCCACCCAGGGGGAGGAACCAAGCATTCCATCCTGGGTATAATCTGAGATTCCCAACACCACAGACACCCTTTCCACTGGGTTCCCAGGGGACAGGAGTTACATAGCCACCATTGGACCTTCTGAGGAAGAGCAGCCCCTTCTACAGGATCACCACTTCAATAGAACCACATCCATCACTTCAGGAGGACTGCAGCCACCATTTTATCAGACTGCTACCACCACCCTGACTAACAGGGTGTCAGGTTGTATCCTGACTCTGTCAGTTTAACCCAGTGTTTTCTGCCTTTTTTAAAAATTTCCCTATTAAGCTGTTATTCTGACTTGGTGCCTCCCACTGGTTTGTTTTCAAACTAGTACACACAGGTTGCCCAGAGAAGCTGTGGATGCCCCATCCCTGGAAATGCTCAAAGTTGGACGGGGCTTGGAGCAACCTTTTCTACTGGAAAATGTCCCTGTGGCACGGGGTTAGGACAAGATGAGGTTAAGGTCCCTCCCAACCCAAACCATTCTGTGCTTCCCTATTTGAAAAAATACTGGAGTTTGGCAGTTGACACTTTTGTGTGTGGGTTCTGACATGGAAACAGCCAAACCAATGTCAGGCACCCTCCCTGGCTTTCCATGAAAAAAATCTGGCCTCTACTCTTGACATGAAACCACAATCATTCTAATCACATTTTTGTTTACCATTAATTCTGCTAAAATTTTATTTGAGGAGACTCTCTTAATTGAAGCTATAATGCCAAATATATAAAGTGGGTAGGCTACAAAGCTGAGCAGCAGCCCTGGTTAAATGAATTAATGTCTGGCCTGAACATGGAAACATTTCTCTTCTTAGCCCAAGGCAAAACCATGTCCCTCTCTCCACTGGCAAGCATGCATCCACATACAACATAATTATTCCTGATCTGAGCACTTTTAACTTTTTCTCTGGAACCACATTTTAGCTTTTGAAGCCTTTTTGCTTAGATTAAACTTGTCTTTCTTCCTACAAATTAATTCTGATTTTTTTTCTTCTTCTGAGATGATACCTTTTGCTTTGTTCAAAATACAGCAAAAAAATTGAGACTACACAACCAACCTGATTCTGACGGCTGTTTTGTGGAACTGCAAACAATGCAGGGCACTTTGATGGAGCCCTGAGATATATTTTAGACTTGAAGTGCAAAAGGTTCTCACAATGAGAAGAGCTTTAGAAGAGCTCAGACAGAAAAAGAAATCAATTTTTTTCTTTGCAGTGTGTTTCTTTGATAGCAAGGGAGGAAAAAAAAGAAACCCCAAGCAAGAAAATTTTCCACATTCAAGAAATAGCTGCCCACTAAAATGCAGTACAGATGAACTCACTGTGATATCCCCAGCTGAGGCATCCTACCAGACAAAAATTACATTTCCAGGTGCAGCAGGATCATTCCTAGTGCTCAAGCCAGGCATCTGACACTGCATTTATGAGTGAGGCAAGGAGTTAGGTGCTTCTGAAAATGATCTAAAGTCAAAACATATGGAGTAGGGAGATCTCAGGAGCTGATCAAAGGCACCTCCATCCTCGAGCGTGTGCCTGGAGCTCAGTCTTGCCCACTCATGAGCCTTTGGGCACTCTCTCCTGTGCTGAGCTGCTGTGTCTGCCTCCAACACACACACCAGCTCCATGCTCAAAATGCCTAAAAACCCAGCATGGGCCCATGGCTCAGCTGTGGGAATGCTAGTGACAAAATGCTGTTGGAGTGACTTAGGTGCTTGTTGGGTTCCTCTGTCATCCCTGTTCAGCCACTTGGCACTTCCTGCAGGAATCAAGCTGAATAGTTTTCAATTTCTGCTTTTTTCCTTGATTTTTTAATCTTTTTGTTTCTGCTGTAAGATTGCATGACTAAATTAGTATTAATATACTATTAATGATAATAATAACAGTAAAAATAATAACAACAATATTATTACTACTACTACTAAATGCCCCATAAGTTGCCTTCATCCTCAGTAGCACATCTGCACACTATTCCCCAAGGCAATCAAGAATGGACTGCTTTGGCCAACTAAAGGAAACCTCATTTCTTTCCTGAGTAGCTCCTCTAACACTGCCTCAAACCAAAAGCAGAGGCCGTCGCTCCCCTGCTTGCTCAGCCGTGTTTGAAGTTTGGATATCACATCGCTCACAGGAGAAGCAATCAATGCTGGTAAGCTCATGAATTATTTCCAAGTTTGTACCAATATCTGCAGCAACATGAAAGAAAAATCACAAGCCAGGGAGATTACAGTGGGAGAGGCAGAGCATGGGGCACGAACTGTCAATACGTCAGGACTATGATTTGATTCTGTAGGTAACTGTTGCTACAACATTGCTTAAGAAAACACTGCAAGCAAAACATTTTACCTCACAATATACTTGTCCAATATAATTATCTGGGCTTGACCAATCCAGTTGGAAGGAAACAGCAACAAATACCTGACCCTAGGTGCTGTGCCATCAAGAACAGCTTCATGAATTTGTGAATGAACACTTGGATTTTACAGGTGCAATTACTGCTGGAACAGCTGGCTTGCCACTTGTATGTGGAATGCATATATATACACACACACATAGACAGCAAATAGGGGTATTTGTTTTCCTCAAACAGTATTTATTTACCATTATCACTTTGTTTATTATGAGATCATAGAGTTGGATATGCTGCTATATCTACCAAGAACAGACACACTGCTGAAAGCTTCTTCTTCACTCAACATATTCCTCTCCCACTTGACCCTGCAAGCCCCTTTTTATGTTTCATTCCCTGTTTCTCAACATAGAGCTTTGCTTTTTCCTGGTCAGCACCAATCCCCACAATTTTGGGACAATTAAAAGCTCTGCCCTAAAGTAGTTTCTAGTGAACCAGAAACATGCACAACTCAAAAATACATCTGTCTTATACTACACACTTCTAATGAGCCTCTGGAGGATGGTGGAGGAGCAGGAATGGATTTCTCCCTCCTCCACACCACACGTCTGTGGGGAATACAGCTCCTGGAGATTTTAGGATCACTGCAGTAAATCTGGAGCCAGTCCAACACTACTTCTCTGCACTGGCAGTGATTTACCTGACACCTGTGCCCAGCCCAGACCCTCAATTCATTTTTTCACCCAGTTCATTCAAATTCACTCTGGTCTCCCAGTCCCTGGTGGCGGTGCTGGGAGAGCCCCAGGGCTGGCACCATCCACCCTCCCTGGCTGCTATCCAGCATTTCCCTGACCTCCTGCTGAAAGTGTATATGTCTCATTTTCATATTTCTTCCTTGTGCTTTTTTTGGTTAATATTAAGGACGTGTTAAAAAAAGGAAGATCTGACCTAAAACAGAATCAAGGAGGAAAGAAAAACATCATCATGTACTCCTTAATCGGAGTTAAGAGCACATTAATCCTGCAGCTGCCGCATTCATTCCTGCATGAAAAATGTCCCTACTAAAAACCACTTGTGTTCTTTAGATAGCAATATACCCATAGATGACATGTCTCTCATCTTAGAGAAACAGCAATTTTCTGTCTACATGTAACTTACATGCAATAGACCATGGCACATAATGACTGCACTGAAAAATAACAATTCAGTATTTTTCTTTCAAACTTCCTTTGTAGGTTGTTTTGGTCCAGATACAACATCAGGACAGTACTTTAATGGGCCATGAGCTAGAATTTAAGGGGATTTTATTGTTGGTTTAATGACTCCTTATTAGCTAAACAATGTTGACAGGATAAAGGCATTTTGATGGAATGCATCTTTTCCCTCTCCCTGATTTATCTGTATTACAAACTGACCTGTCCTTATTGATGATGATGATGATACAGATCTGTTGGGGTCCCTCCCCTGCCATGGAGCCCTGGGAGAGGGGCCCTGAGGGCACAGACACGGGGCTTCCCTGTCCCTGCTCAGCCTCGTTCCCATTGGTTGGTTTGTGTTCCCTGCGTGGGCAGAAGGACCCTTGGTCCCGTGACTGGAACAGTTCCTGGGCAGAGCTCCGGCCATGCGGCTGGAGAAATAAACATCTCTGAAACAGCTAGCAAGAATCTGTCTGTCCGTATATATTTCCTTTCCACGGGACGCCTGGTTTGATATATGCGTGTTGCAGGATCCCCACTGCAACAAATGGTGGAGATTTGAGAGCAGAACGATCCCCGATCCCTAAGCGACTGATTTGTGTGAGTAAACCCTGGAAACTTTGGATTCCTCTTCTTGGTTTTGCTTTGCTATTCCATATCTAAACTATGGAGGAACGGTGGGAAGACTCTTGGCTCTCAGAGCCGCATATGGACATTTATCTTAAACTTAAAATGATTCTTGAACAACGATTTGTAAATTTTAGCTTGATTCAAGCTCAAAAAGAACTGAAACACTTCCTGGCATGGTTGTTTAAGAACTTTTTCTATGTTTCTTGGGATTTAATTCTTACCAAGGGCTTTTGGAAAACCGTTTGGACACAGTTAATACTGGAGTCAAAATATATGCCGATGGAAGAATATTTTCGTGAATATTATTTAGTTACCGAGACTGTTGAGCAATGTCAGCTGTGTCCTGGCGAAGGGAAGCCTGGCGCAGGGACCGTGCGGCCCAGGCCACGTGCACCGAGCGCTCTGAGAGCAGCAGCGAGGCAGTTCCCGCGCGCGGGCGGAGCCACGCGAGCCGCAGTGTCGGTGGCGGAGCGAGGCGCGGCGGAGCGGGGAGCGGCGGGAGCAGCGGGACCCGGTGGGACCCGCACGGCGCAGCACAGCGCGTGGTGGAGCGAGCCCCGTGAACGCCCGACCGAGAGGGGCGGCGCGCGGGCGGCGGCTGGCGGCGGTGGCAGTGGAACGGAGCCGCGCCCAGCCGAGACACGCGCTGGAGCGGGGCGCGGGGGAGTCGTCGCTCGGGGGCCCGGCCGAGACGTGGGTGCAGCGCCCGGCAGCGGCAGCGAAGCTGCGACCAGAGGAGGCGACGCACGGAGAACTGAGCGGCACGGCCCAGCCCGGCCCGCACGGCCCCGAACGCAACCCCGGGAAGAGCGCGCAGGCACGAGCAGCCCCGACAATTCCAACATGGGAGCGACCGAAAGAGACAGCAAAGACGCAGCGAGACAGAAAACAGCAGCCACTCGGAAAAAGGAAAAGATCATAGCAACTAAGACCTTAGGGATAGTAAAATGGTATAATGTTAAGCAAAATTATGGTTTTATAACAAGGTGTGACAACCAGCAAGACATATTCGTGCATAGAACTGCTATTAAAAAGAATAACCCTGAAAAATGCATCCCAAGCTTGGGAGATGGAGAGGTGGTGGAATTTAATATTGTAGTAGGGAGAAAAGGGTTACAAGCATCGCAGGTCACTGGGCCTGATGGTGTTCCTGTAAAAGGCAGTATATATGCAAAAAATCGTAGTCATGTTAGACAGTATCTCTATTGTAAGCCCCCCCTACAGTTTCCCTTTCCTAATCCCACCTTTCCCTTTTACCCTATGTCCTATTACCCCCAGTGTATTCCCAATCCGTTTTTTCATCCATGGTTTCCCTCACAAAACCATGCTTTTGCCAATTGTTTCCCCAAAAATCCCTTTCCAATGCCGAGTGGGGGATGAAAAGGGGGAGGGAAGAAGTTAAACCCTCTCCTGCCTCAGTTTCCCCACAAAGCGTGCCCGGAGAGTCCTGTCTCCCTTCTGTCAGCCCTAAGATGTTCCACAGAATCTGATTGGACATTTAAAGGCTCAGGAGGGTGGCTTGTTTTGTTTTGAAACTGTTCTTGTTATGTTTATCCAGTTGTTTTCATTCTCCTTTTATTAAAATAAAACGGGTGAGGTGTTGGGGTCCCTCCCCTGCCATGGAGCCCTGGGAGAGGGGCCCTGAGGGCACAGACACGGGGCTTCCCTGTCCCTGCTCAGCCTCGTTCCCATTGGTTGGTTTGTGTTCCCTGCGCGGGCAGAAGGACCCTTGGTCCCGTGACTGGAACAGTTCCTGGGCAGAGCTCCGGCCATGCGGCTGGAGAAATAAACATCTCTGAAACAGCTATCAAGAATCTGTCTGTCCGTATATATTTCCTTTCCACGGGACTCCTGGTTTGATATATGCGTGTTGCAGGATCCCCACTGCAACACAGATCTAGAAGATTACATAGATTTTTTTTTTCTTAAGCTGGGCTTTCATTGCCAACCTGCCACTTTCCCATTAGGGAAGACAACAGGAATGCCAGAAGTGACATGCCTAATTCTAATGACTTCCAGTCAGATACAGTTCCAGAAGTTATATCCAAAAACCACCCATCTGAGCATTCTTAAAGGTATGACTCAGCTGGGTGATGTGCTTGCCAACTCACCAGACTATCTCCATGCTGATTAATTAGATGCATGCACTGCTTTAGCTCTTATGATAACTAAGCCTTTCATTCATTAGTCATTTATTGAATCTTTGTGACAACTTACAGAAAAGACAACAGACAAATAATCTTTCTAGTACTCTATTTCTGGCATGTGAAAAATCTCAAGATCATCACAGCAAAAATTATTTTTTTAATTATGGTCCTGAGACTCCTTATCTAATAAAAATTTATTAATGAGGAATTAGAAGACACCTACAAGTGGCTCTTACCAGAGCTGCCAGGAGTGTGTTTCATCTGTCTCATGCATTACTTGTGTATGATTAAGGCAATTTGAAAAGCTGAAACTTTAATCCTGTGTTAACAGACATTTCTAGTCATCCTCATAGATGCAAGAATCATCTTAACAGTTCTATTCTTGGGATTAAGGAACAAAAGAACTTTCAGAAAATCAGAAGAAAGATCATAGGTTTAGAAGGAAGGCCACTGTTTCTGTCCATAATCCAAAATTGTGCATTAAAATGTGTATGAAAATGATTAGCATGGTTAGAAGTTATGATTGAAAATAGCACCTATTAGATGTAGTGCTTGTACTGATAAAACCACATTTCAGAAAATGTAAGACATTGGATTTCTATCATCCATGCACTTTTCATTCATTTACAGATGACCAGTGTGATGGGGAAGAAAAATACCCTTTGGGTCCCTGAGGGTCTTAGAGAGAGAGGATGGATTAAGGGAAAGCAACAGATACACATGGAGTGAAAGAGACCATTTTGTGGCTCTGTGAGTTACAACAAAGACACAAAACTCTCTAAAATGAAATGCAACTTCTAACGCAGCACAAGAATGTCAAATTGGGAAGCTCTTCACATTATCAAGGTCATTTCCAAACCTTTCCGACACTGTGACACTCCATCACAGCACAGAGCACCAAAACAGATGTGACAGAGTTTTTGAGAGGATAAATTAGATTGAGACTTTCTCACGTCACTGAATTCTGGTAATTATGTTACTCAGCTTGCTGAGCAGCCGTGCCCATATCTTGCTGCCAGCCTGTGGCAGCCACAATTCATGGCTTGGGTGAACTTGAAGCAATAAAAGGATCTCTCTAATGGGCAAAAAATAGGAGAAATGTGCAGGATGCTGTACCTTTAAACTACTGCTGCACCTTTAAACTACTGCTGCAATCCAAATTCTGACTCATAACAAAGCAAACATCTTATAAACAAAATTTTCATAAACCGAAGTGTGCCCTTAAGTGTTTGATGTATTTTTGAGATTTTTTCCTACATCATTTAATAAAGTAAAGGGAAAAAATATACTTCAACCAGGCACTAAATTCGCTTCCAGGTTCCCCAAAATTTCAAAGCAATGAACTTAGCTTTTAAATTAAAAGCTGGTGAGCCATTATCTGCTCTTGATAAAAGTGGAGATTCTGGGAGAACTTAAAATGGAGAAGTCAGTCTGGTTTTCAGCTACAGATGGTGAGAAATTCTGTTCAGATACAAAATCCCTTTGACAAACAGTCATTGCTACACCTTGGGTTTTGTTATGATAGTTTTGCGGTTTATCAATATAATAGCTGTTAATTGGCTAATATTTTGTACTTGTCTTATTTTCATTGCCTACTTAAAATTCACTGAATCAAAAACCCATATAAATAATTCTTGGAATTTTAGAATTTAGGTTCAAGTTGATGTGACTTTGAGAACCCATTGATCCAAATATGCTCCCAAATAACTGCATGTCAAACCTTTATAGCTGGTTTACTACACTTTAGGCCTTCTTAATGTATGAGATTTTATGTTTTACTGTATATCTGCTGGTTTGAGTGCGCTGTGTTGAATTAAATGCATGTGTGATTCAAACAGGTCCAAGCTGACAACTAGGGCTAATCTTAAAGCACTTTAAATAGCCTTCCAGTATTTAAAGGGGGCCTACAGGAGAGTTGAAGAGGGACTTTTGACAAGGGCATGGTATGACAGGACAAGGGGGAATGGCTTCAAACTGACAGAGGGCAGGTTAGATTGGATATTTTATGAAGAAATTCTTCCTTGTGAGGGTGTGAGGCCCTAGCACAGGGTGCTCAGAGAAGCTGTGGCTGCCTCATCCCTGGAAGTGTTCAAGGCCAGGTTGGATGGGGCTTGAAGCAACCTGGTCTAGTGGAAGGTGTCCCTGTCCATGGCCGGGGGATCAAACTAGATGACCTTTAAGGTCCCTTCTAACCCAAACCATTCTGTGATTATTACCTAAAGTTGGGTTTCTGTAAATGAAAAGCTGTAAATCAAGAAAACAGACATTACCATCTTTAAAATGAATCCTGCTTAAGAGGTAACCAGCTGGTTATTGGCCCTTTCCCTGCACTCAACAGAGTCAATGGTTGAATCCTGCTTCAGTTTTAATGTCTTAACCACACCCACGTTCTCTGTAGCTCACTATCCTGATTACTGAATAACCCTGCCCATTTCCCTTTTTCTTTAGTATCACAAAGGAACAGGCATCAATACAACTTTCTATCACCCAGATGAAGGAGACAGTGTGGGCCTTGTCCTGGGAAGGATTTCAACAAATGCTTAACTGAAAGCGAGAACATAAATTTATGAAGACAAATGGGATAACACAAGTATTTATTATATCCCACTGTTTAAGTAGCTCTGTGATGCCCAGATCCTTGCATAGGATGCTGAGATTTGTATCACGATTGCACACTGTAATATACTTATTAACATGGAAACAAAATGCAGAAAACATAATTCCCAAGCAAAATATTCAGTAAAACACCTTCTCCAAAGCAAACTAACTCATATTACCACAGGACCTTTGGACAGGTTTCCATCCTGTTTCTTTACGCAAACCATATACTCTACAGACCTGGCCAGGCCACCATTTCTCCCTTGCCATCAACAAGAAGCACAACAAAACACAGAAGAAAACAATAAACTTGACACACCTGTACCAACCTCCTGCTTCATGCTTAGCCTGTGGAGCACAGACACCTTTGGAAATAAGCCTTCCAAAGTATTTTCATGGCATTAAAGACAAAAAAGGGATCATCTTTGCTGACCATGTGTGGGAAGACAACAGTGCCCTCACAGATATTCACATGCTTCAAACACCCAGGACAGACCAAAGCAGGGACTCACGGAAGGCCGTGTAGAGCTCCTGCAGAGTCAGGTGGCCGTCGTTGTTGTAATCATCAAACTGGAGAAGGTCTTCAAGTGTACAACCCAGTAAATCATCTTCCAGGTCCTCCTTCTTCATTAGCTATAGCAAAGAGAACGGGTAACCATACATTTAATGTAATCCTACACACTGCTGGCGTGGCTCACCTGGCAGATTTTCCATGACATGACCTTTTTGGGAGATCTCTACCTATCTATCTATCTATCTATCTATAGATATAGAGATATATAGACATATACAGATACATATTATCATATCTATCATTACATATTTGCTTTCTATCAAGATATTTGTATTCCTGCAGCATGTCATGGACCATGGACTGAAGAGCCCCTTCCTTCACCAGTAGCACAGAAATGCATTTTCACTTTGAAAATGGACGGAAAAATAAATATTCAACACGGAAAAAGGAAAATCTGCTTCTCCTTCTCCTCTGTAAGTAAGGACAAAATTGTATTCCCTGCTTTTAGGACTAGAACAGGCAACAGTGGATGGTGTACTCAACACTAATGTGCTTTTTCAGCCCCTGACAGTTTGTTTCTTTTGTTTTCTCAACACTTCATTTGGGTTCTCTGAATTTATCATAGAACATGAAGAAAATTGCTGCAGTGTTGCATCTTCCAGACAGGAAAGCTTTTTCCTGTAGGCCAAGGACTCTTTTATTTACTATTCTAGTCTTGACCCATTATATTGAAGCAATTTAAAGTAATAATGCTAAAAAAATGACCCTTCACCTAGCAAGTAAAAAATACTCAATAAAAGTGAGATCAACCATAACTTCCAAGATCAATCCTCTAAAGATGGAAATTTCCCTCTGTCTACCCTTTGTATTGAAAATTGATTAACTTTTCATAAGACTGACAAGTTTTTACCAGTCCTTTTGATTTAACGTCAGGAAAAAAAACCAGTGGAAAACACTTCAGCTGTGACACACGTAGGAGATTTATGAATCTGACTTTAAAATACATTAAATATTTAAATGGAAATAACATTCCAATTACCACCATTGTTAACAGCCTTATATATCCATGGTTGCAAAACCACATGGGAATTTCACCGTTGGGTCCAGAGGGAGAATACTGGATAGGGTCTACCAGTAGACAGGAGGCAAAACGACTCTAAATAGTAGGGGATGGGCCATCTGTTGCCATATTTTTGCTCAAAGCAATTCTGTTGTGGAGGACAAACAAATGGGTGCTGCATCGATGAAGGACCATTCCCTCTGGAGAGATTCTCCTTTGGGGTGAATCCCTCTGCAATGAGCCTCCTAAAGATCCACCTCCAGGTCTTAAAAATTACTTTTTACTGCAGCAGTGCAAGTTACCTGCCTTGAATTTTTGCTTGCAGACAAGGTTATAGTGCTCGAGAGACTATTTTTCTTTTAAATAAAACAAAGCAAAGGCACAGCACCAGCTCATCCAGCAGTCAGAGGGAACAAGATGTCACTGCATCATGTTCAGCTCAGCTTCCTCTGCCCATGGGCAATGAAATTCCCATCTTTGGAGGAAATTTAAAGTTGCAGAGAGCTTCAAAATAGAGAGCTAATGCAAATCAATCACAAATCTACCTAATGAGGCAAGAAAAGTTCTGTTAAGACTATAACCTGGGCAATTAAAAATTGCTCATTACCTAAAAAAATGTCTCTTGAAACCTGGGTGGATAAACTGGTCTTGTAAGAGCACATAAAAATCATCTTGTTAAAGAGAAAAATAAACAACTGGCAGGCTACACATTAACTGTGAATCCTGCTGCTGTGAGAGTGCAGAGCAGCCCCACAGATGTGTCCCCAGCCCAGCTGGGACTCAGCCATGCTGCCACCAAGGGGCCCAAGACCAGAGCCACTCAGCTCAGGATTGAAAGCACTCATGGCTTATCTAAATTGTGCATTAATAGGCAATATTTTGTCTTTTGAGAGGTGATCCCACTGTCAAACCAGCCATGCTGGTGGTCAGATTGTGTGGAGAATGGTTGGGTGAGAGGGCTCTTATCTGAGGCTGAACTTATTCTGGTCCATCAAACTGTAGTGGGCTCCAGATGTTCAGGCACATTTACTGATTTGGTAACAGTGAGAAGAATTAAAATAAGAGTAGCCAAGGTCTGTGTTTGCACTTGTGAGAGAGACCTGGGCTCTAGGCACCTCTGCAAACAAAGCCCTGAGGAACTCTGAGGCAGACCTTACAACACTGAGTCTGTGCTCCTTTGCAATGACAATGGCTTCCAGGGTGCCAAACCTTTATTTCCATGAGAGTTTTAAAATCACAGTGAAATAAGTTTCATGTAAAAAGGGCAAAAAAATTTAAGAGTAGAACAGACACTTAGATGTCACTATGTAAAAGCTGGCTTTGAATTCAGATAAAGGTGTTTTCTTATAGCTACCATGTCTTTATGAAAAAAATACTGCCTTCAGAGGTAATATTGGATATATTCATAGCCCCAAGATAATAAGGAAATTTACACTGACACTTTGCATTGTGTGGAAAGTATCGAGCATCCTGTCAACAGCCTGAGGACTAAAATGCAGCACAAACTGTCCTGGAAAGGAGTGAGCTCAGGGAGCTGCAGGCTCGTGCCTGCAACATGCTCTGTGTTCCCTGGGAAGTGAGAGTGCGGATGAGACACTCAAGGGTGAACTTACTCTGAACAACCTGGTCTAGTGGAAGGTGTCCTTGCCTATGGCAGGGGTTGGAATGAGATGAGCTTTTTAAGGTCCCTTCCCACCCAAACCATTCCATAATTTTGTGATGGGACGGCTTTGGAAACTGGAATAGGTTCCAGATAGGACCGGCTTCCAAAAGGCTCTTAAAAGGCATTTGCTTCTAATTCTTTTCCTGGATGATATAATGAAATGGAAAAGACATTTTACAGGACTGTTTTCACAGGTCTGCATGTGCAAAGAGCAAGTTGAAGACACAGAGTACCCAGATCGAGTGCCTGGGATGGCTGTTTGGTTCACTTTACCAATGAGATGAATCCAACAGCATAGCATGCCTGCAATTAGAAATAACAGTTTGTTGGGGTTTTTTGGAAGTTCCCCTTCTGGTTTGGTTTTTTTTTTTTTCCCCTCTTGAGGAATTTTCCCATATGTGTTGCCAGGGCGACAAATTGCTGGGTACTTGTGGAGGACAAAGGAGCTAGCCACTGAGGGTGTGGTCCAACAAGCTACTCTCTTTCACCTGGGTGTGTGGGCGGTGGGTGCTCCGGTGTTCAGACTGAGAGAGAGGCTGCTGCCATCTCGTCAGCACTGCAGGCTTTCTGCTGCCTTCTTTCTACCGGAGAAACCCCGGGATTCCCAAACCCACCTTTCCCTGCCCCCGCTGCTGCGTTCGAGCCCTCGCTACTCTGTGGCTCCGCACATCCTGCCTGTCAAGACCCCCCAGGGTTCCCGCTGCAGCTCCAGAGTTCGATCCATCTAGTCTGCCACCCGGGATTTGCGCTCGTCCCTGCCATTCCAGCCTGCTGTTCCCGAGGGTCTGGCCGGACACCGGGATCGGCTGCCCAGGGGTTTGTGAAGCCTTTGTTCCATCCCTTCCCGGGATCCCAGGGCACCGGTGCCGCGTGCTCCCCGAGCTCGCTCCGGAGCGCCCCCTGCAGCCGCGGGGGAACCATCGCACCTGCCCTGCTCACCGGGAGCCGCCAGCGCCCCTGCCGGCTGCGAGCGGAACTGCACCCGAGGGGAAAGGGCCTGACAGCCAAGAAGGCTGGGACTGGGTTTGTGATTGCTGTTACTGCCAGAGTTGTTGTTGTTTTGTTTGACTGGTTATATACATATATATATATACATACATACATATATTAATAAAGAACTGTTATTCCTGTTCCTCATATCTTTGCCTGAAAGCCCCTTAATTTCGAAATTATAATAATTCAGAGGGAAGGGGGTTGCATTTTGTTTTCCATTTCAAGGGAGACTCCTGCCTTCCTTGGCAGACACCTGTCTTTCAAACCAAGACACAGTTTTTTCAAACTCTCACCTTTTCTGTCAAGTTCTGCTAATCAACATTTCAGCATTTGCCCAGGGATTTTGGGACAATAAACCTGTTGAAAAACATTCCAACTTTGCTGTCACATAACTCTGTGCTAATGCCCAGTCCAGAAGGCAGGGAGGAAGAATTAAGAGATTTCTGCCTAACTTACATGCACCTAAAAAATCTAAATTCATTCTCCCCGAGCCAGCTAACCGGAAATACTTCAGATGTCAGTTAGCAGAGCAAGGATTAGTATCTATTTTGAGAAGTATGGATGGGGCTGGAAAACTGCCATGGTTTTTGTTTGGAGATGAGCTTCAAACGTTTGAGACAACACTGACTCCTGGGAGATGCAGAGAGAGACTCACTGACTGTGTTAGATTTTCCTCCTTTACCTGCTGCTGACTGGACAGGTACAAATGACCATTCCCACACGAGTGCTGCTGTATTACATTCAATTCACACTTCGAATGAAAATCCACTTCATAATTCCATTTTCACTGAACAATAAACCCACCTGAGTAAGTTCAGAGCTGCTGAGATGCCCGTCACTGTTTAGATCCAAGTGCTTAAACAGCTCTTCAATTAGGAAGCGCTTCTGGGCTACTCTGTCCTTGGCCAAGCTGCTTGACGGGCTCTGCCGGTGAGCCTGCAGGTCCAGCAGGATGCTCTTGAGCCGGCTGTAGTCTGCCATTGTGCAGGTGTCACCTGAGAGATAAGACAGCATTACTGAAGCACATGCATTTACCTTGATCTTTTCAAAGGACTGAGGTCCTAAGGGGAAAAATTAGGCACATCTGTCTGCATATTCAGCCCCACTCAGCTCTGCACTTGAGGAGCTCCTGTAGTCGATACCTTTTGTAATAGCTGGCAGATTTTCTAATTCCTGCTGTCAGGGATACTCTCCAGCATTTTACCTTCCAGATTTTATAGGACTTCAGTTACAGACTTCCACACTCAGGTTTGTAACTCCCACAAATATTAAATTGGCTTTATGCTTTTCTATATGAATAAATTTATCCTATAAAGTAAAAAATAAACCTGCACAAGCTGATGTTTAGAAAGTTCCACTAATGTAAATGGTACCTCAGAGTGTCACCCTATGCCGAAAATGGGGCTGATCTCAAGGAACCCTTAGAGGCAGCCTGGGGTGGTGGAGGTCAGAGGAAGGACAGTGAGAAGTGCAGGGCTGCAGGGAGCCCCTGCAGCTGGGGTGTCACTGGTGCCTGCTCTCATCACCCCACTGCAGGCTGAATTAAACACTGTCCTCAGCCCCTGAACAGGGGAAAAAGGTTACTATCAGGGAAAAGCCCTCAAGCCACTCTCCCTGAAGTGATTCTGGCTTGGCTGAAGAAATCAGATTGAACCCTCCTGACCCTGAAAACTCATGCTGTGCCTGCAACATCCAGCTCTCCCACAGCTCTTCTCAATGAAACACATTCACATGCATGGAGTGCTGTAAGATATTATGACCCTTTTCTGCTCATCTGTTGTCTGGCAGAGTTCAGCAGAATGAGAAATGGCAACTGTCTTTTTGTGCAAATCTGTTTGCTTTAGTGCAGAGCACAGCGGCTGGTGCCTTGCAGGAGCCTTGGAGCAGACCCTGGAGCAGACCCTGGAGCACCCTCAGGCTCCAACTGTCCCACACTCTATGGGTATCAACCATATCCCACCAACAGCATCAACACGTTCAGCTGCTCCCCTCAGATGTCCTTATGTCCATAATGTAATTTCCCTATAATGTAAATAGCCTTATTCTCTGCAATACTGGTTTTAAAACAAACTTTTTAAAATCCCATCACTGATCCTGTTGGATTAAATCTAAGACTTTATCTTAAATCTAAGAGAACATGGTCCCGCCTCAGTTTAAGGGATAATGCCCTTGTAGATCAGCTCCCCAAAGATTCTAAACATTATTCCTCTGAAAAATAACAAAGACTCTGGCACACTGACAACTAATGTTCCTGTCCTTTTCTTGCTGAGCTGCAACATTTTGGACCTCTTGGTCCCACTCCAACCGAAACCCAATTAAAATTCCAGGTGGGAGGCATTTCTCTGATAGCAAACCCATTTACTGTCAAGTTTTTTTTTTTTCACCCTTCATATTTTGTGCTCACAACTTCAAAAGCACCGTGACTTGAGAAGGTGAGAGAAGACACAGGTTGAACATGTGCTCATGCTCAGGTCAGTGCCCTCCTGCTAAATGAACAAGAACTGCAAGACAAGGCTTATTTCCTATCCTGAATTCAGTTCCATCTAGTTTGGAGAGTTTCTTGCTGCTCAGGGATATTAAGTAGCTGATAAATTTTTCTTTCCCTCTAAACAACCTCCAAAAAGCATTGGGTCCCACATGGGATCAGTCTTGTTTTACAGAAAAAACAAGGCTATTCAGCTACTATTAGTTGTGTTTATTATTCTTGACTTCTTTTTCCCAACCATGTCATTTGATGGTTTGTGAAGGCAGTATGAATTTTTTTTCATTCAATCACCAGCTTATTTAAGAGTAAAACTTATTACTGTATCCATTTAATCAAGCTATTCTGTTGCAAATACTGTTTCAGCTACTGCACTAATATTTCTTCTCTGAGCTGGAGTTTTATTTTCAGTTAAAAGTTAATCCCAGAAAAGTATCTAGGGCTAATGAAGATAGGGAAAGCGATTTAATTTGCTTCCACTTCTGTTTCTGCTTTGGGGTTTCCATTAGTGAGCACCAGCACAGCTACAGGCAACATGCACGGTGACACCTGGGTGGGCTAACCCACTTACACGGTGCTCCCTGCAAGCACACACCAAAGAAATTCTTCCTTTACACCCTCCAGAAGTTTTGTTTTCAGCACCTGGGACTATCTTTGCACATATTTGCTGTTACCTGGGCAGGGCTTTCCCAGCCTTCCTCCCTCAATCCCAGCACTAAACCATGTCCCCAAGTGTCACATCTACATGGGGTTTTTTTCACACTTGCAGGGATCGTGACTCCACCACTATCCTGGGCAGACTGGAGTCAATCCTTTCAGTGAAGAATTTTTTCTTAATACTCAACCTAAGCCTCCCTGGTACAACTTGAAGCCATTTCATCTCATCCTCTCATTTACTACTTGGGTGAAGAGATCTCTTGGCTACAATCACCTTTCAAGTAGTTACAGAGAGTGAGAAGGACCCCCTGCGCCTCCTTTTCTCAGGCTGAATCCCCCAGCTCCCTCAAGCATGGTGTGAGCCAGGAGACAGTGAACTCCTTTCACTAAATTACAACCCTCCTGGATTTTTCCACGCTCAGAAAACAAAGCTACCACAAAACTGCTTTTCTTGAAAAAGTACACACTGATCTGGGCTGCAAGCCAGCCCAAGGTAAATGTGTGCACTTGGGGATGTTCAGTGGGTTACAGCCATGCTGCAGCTTCCAGGCAAGTGTGATGGGCACTAAGAGTGAAATAAAGGAAAGCACAGAAGGACACAGCTGGTGACAGCCACTGGCAGCAGTTCCCAAATCCTGCTATAAACACACAATACGTTTTTCCCCATCACACTGTTGCTGTGTTCAGGATCACGGATGCAGCAGACCCCCATCTTGCACAGGTGAGGCCAGTCCATGATGAACACATCAAAGAAAACCAGCAGTAAGACAATTATGTCTCTTATTTAAAAAATAAGTCCAATTTCACATGTAGTTAACATATGCTGCAGGCAGAAAGTCAGAAGGTGCTTCTGGTCCCTGTCAAAACTGGCCCAAAATCTCATTACCTTCACTTTCCTCTGGAGAAAACCACTCTCCAGCTCTGTTGGAAGTGGATCCCAAGCCTCTCTCCACAGTGTGGATGTGACAGACTGAATGGGTCTCACACCTTTGCACGTTTTCCCTGGCATCCCAGACATCTGAGGGCTGCAGTGACGCACAAGCAGTTGGTCAGACCAGCAATGCTGAGCTGTTTAGCAGCATGCAACGAGTAAAAGCAATAAAGTTCTGTCCCAGGGTGTGAGATTGATAATTTGCTTCTTTGACTGAACTAAAAGATCTATAGAAAAATGCACTACAACTGTAATATATATATGCATATAAATATATATGTATAATTTATATACTTATTCTTACTGTAGTGGAAGAACAGAGGGAAAATTACTCCAGGTGAAAGGAAGTACTCTGACCTGAAACTGTAACTTTATCCTAAGTCTGGCCAAAGTGTTAGCTCAGAAATTATCTATGCTTGGGACATCTGAGCTGATGTGTTGCTGCACAACACAGATCTAATGCTATTTATTTCAAACAAATTAAGACACTGCAGTGACCAGACATGGATGCTGGGGGCATCCTAGAAAAGACACTGCCTGCTCAGCCAAGTTAGGGAGGAGACATATTCAGGCAACGTGAAACATACAGGAAGCCAATGCCAAAGACAGCAAGATTCTTCTGTAGCAAAGATCCTCCCCCTCATTTACTAGGCATTATTATTCCATCTTTTAACCTATGTTTCCTAGAGACTGCTGGCACTGAGCTGGTTTACAGGTCCTGGAGCTCAAAGCTTTGTATTTTCTCTCCTTCCCTTCCACCCTCTCCTGCTGTCCTGACATGTGTAATCTTCTTATGCTGTGCCAAGGATCTACCAACTTTATCTACTAAATACTGTCTCTTTAGGCTTCTGCCACCTCTTGTTCTGTTCTTCCAGGTATTATAAACATGACTGTTAAGCAAAAAGAATGTCAGAAAAGCTGTCTGTGTGCCCTCTCACTTATTCCCATTCTTCTCTCTCTCTGCTGACTGCCCCCAACAGCTTCCTTTGCAACATAAAGAACAAAAAAACCCAGTTTCCTTTGCTCATCATTAGCAGTTTATCTCATCTCAGGCTGCTCTCCTTGGTAGGTCCTGCTAATGGATGTCTCTCAGCTTGGTTTCCTTGTTAGGGCTTCCTGGGTGTTGGGGTCCCCCACTGCAACACCTGGGGACTTGGATTCTGCTCACCATTGCAACCCGCGTTGGGAGGTTTAGGTTGGATATTAGGAAAAGGTTCTTCCCCCAGAGGGTGGCTGGGCACTGGAACAGGCTCCCCAGGGAATGGTCACAGCACCAAACCTGACAGAACCCAAGGAGCATTTGGTCAATGCTCTCAGGCACAGGGTGGGATTTCTGGGGTTATCCTGTGCAGGGCCAGGAGCTGGACTTGATGATCCTTGTGGGTTCCTTCTAACTCAGGATTTTCTGATTCTATGATTTTAGCTGACCATCACTGCTCTTCAGAGATGGGTTTTGAAGGGTTCCTTCCCTTCCCTGTTTCTGAATATCAGAAATGCCACCACATGCGTTCCAGGTGCCTGTGTGGTACTGCCAGCTGACCCCCTGCGTGTACTCAGGCACCATCCCCACCCCACAACTGGGGAAGCAACACACAGAGAGACTCCCATGCAAATTCTGGATGAGCTAAAACTGCTATTCTGTCATGCCCTAAACTGATTCTCCAATTGTAGTCCATTATTTCCCCCTTCATGCTGGGGAAGATCTCCAAAGAAACAAGCCCTTCTTATCAGTTTAGAGCATTTTCAAACCCAGTGAAGCCTGGAACTGTTTGAATTAAAACCAACAATAACAAAAAAAAAAACCCGACAAACCCCCAAAAAACAACAACAACAAAAAAGGAGACAGGGAAAGAAAAACAGTAAGACAGAAGATGAGTAAAAGAAAAATCCAGCATATGAAGGTCTGATTGCTAAAATGTGGCAAATAACTGTCACATTTAAATGCTCTGCTCACTCCAAGCAATGCTGCTTCTTGCTCTGTTTTGCAGCAGCGACGTAATTCATCCTGTTTAGCACTTCTGCATGCTTTGGCAGATAAAATATTGATCAGCTTGCCAAGAAACACAGAATGCCATTCCGTTTTTATGTCAGAACTCAGTAATGAACTACATTTATCAAGAGCATCCTCCCTGTAAAAGGTCAGTGGTGAATGTGGCTAAATTGTGATGACAGATCATTAATCCAGCTCCCTCAATAATTGTCCTCTTTAAAAATTTTACTCCTGGTTTCTGTGAATTGCTGCAGCATTTTGCACTTGGATCCCACAGCAATCTTCAACCCAGTTCTGACTAAAAGCAGATAATGGAGGAGCAGCAAGGCTGGAGATGAAAGTGTCCTTCAAAGGAATGTAGGGTACAAAATAAAAATAAACTGAGGAAGTGCAGAGCTTGCTTTGATGGGGAAACTAATTTCCCAGTGAAATATTACTGTGCAAGGTGCCTTACAATGCAATGATTACTCGAAATGTCAGTACTTCTTTAAATATCAAAAATAATTTGATAACACCTACAGAGCACCAATTTCTGAGACCTTGGTGTGCAGATCACCTGAGAGTAGATGTGAGCCTAAACACACACAGAAGTCTTCAGAGGATTTGAGTCCAACCAGTTCCTGAGCTATTTCTGAGCTAAACTACACAGGCTGCAAGAATGGCTGGTGGCACCTGCAGCTCTTCCTAAAACCAGTGAGAGAAGCTGTGCAGCCATTAGCATCCAGGCTGAGAGTGTGCGATTATTAAGACACACACAAAGAGGCATACACAGAGATTCAAACTTCTTGTGACTCTTCAAAAACTCTGCAGAAGTTTCCCTGAGTGGCATCTCCACACAGCTGGAGCACGGGAACCCAGTCCATATGCTCTCACATCTGGCCTCCAGACCTTGAAAATCTGTAAATGTGTTGCCAATCCCAACAAAGGATTAGACTCAGTGTGTTATCACTGCAAGTGAGATAGGACATAACAACCAGGCATCCCATGCAGAGCTCCCAGCCCTGTTTGGCTCCTGGATCCCACCATCACCTGCCTGAAATCCACCCACCACAGCAGGACAGTGCTCCTGCTCACTGTCCCCATGGATGATAACAACCCAGTACAAATAACCCACCACTGAAGAGGGAACTCCAGTGGCACTAATTTTCAGGGCAACCCTTCACCACCACCAAATGTGGTAACAAAGAGCAGTTTGGAGCAGGCTGAAGAGTGTAATTTCCAAGGCAGGAAGCATTGGGGGTGTAATTTTATTTGACAGTTCCTCTCAGACCATGCTGACTATTTTCAGCTGTTCCTATGGCAGTTTTCAAGCTCCAGGAAGAAATTCAGTGCAGGAGATGAGAGCACTAAGCTTTGTTTTCTCATCCATATCCATAGGGCAAAAAAGATATGGTTACTGAAAATAACATTTCTAGAAAAAATTAAAGGGGTTGGAGAAAAGTTCTGTTTTCAAAACAGCCCATCCTTTACTGTGCTTCACTCAGGCTTTATCTGGCACTGTTAGAAGGATCAGAAAATTACTAAACTAAAATGTTATGAATTTATTTCTGAGTGTGGCTCCTTAATTCATGTGCCATTTATGGCAAAATTCCTCATCAGCACCAGCCCATTTTCCTGCATACAAAATGAAAGTGTTGGCATGCTGAACAGTGGAAATGTGGTCCCAAAACATCAGACTGCTGAACCTGAGTGAGACATTATGTGAACTCTTTACCCCAATGATCTATTGCCTCATGGCCTGTTTGACATGACAGAACAGGTTTACATGGGGACAGGAAAATTAAAGATGACTTCAGTTCTTCAGGGGTCTCCTTGCAAATCCCCATTCTGCCATGCAAATTTTTTATCTGTCTCTTTCTATCTGTCTTCTTCTTCCTTTAATTGCTTGTTTCTGCACATGCATGGAGAAGTTGGCTAGACTTGCCTCCTAATTTTCCTGTGTAGTTGCAAAGAAGCAAATAACTGCTTTTCTCAATAGTTTACATGAACAGACTCCTCTGAGCAAGTGCAGCTGCAGGAGGAGAACATCAAGAAACCTTTTTGGAATTGACAATTTCTTCCAATTTAGAGCTATCTGTGAGTTTTGAATCTTCCCAACTCTGATTTTTATAGGTTGTAAGTACTACAGGTTGGATATTAGGAAAAAATTCTCCATTGAAAGAGTGGTTAAGCCTTGGAAAAGGCTGCTCAGGAAAGTGGCAGAGTCACCATCCCTGAAAGTTTTTAAAAAATGAGCAGATGTAGCACTTTGCAATGGGAGAGTGGTAATGGTGATATTTAGTTGACGGTTGGACTTTATGATCTTGGAGGTCCTTTCCAACCTTAATGATTCCACGATTCTATACAAGGTCTGAGCAAACCAATTTAGGATGAAGAGAAATTAACCCAAATCTTAATCTATAAAAATTCGTGATAACAACCATTTAACTTCTGATCATTCAGAGAAAGCTTCCTATAAAATACCAGGCTGTGTTCTGCAGCAATTACACTGCAAGTAACCCCACTGCAGTCTTCCTATAACACCTGATAATAAAACAGGGAGCGTTCTGCCTCCAAACATCACTGAAGACCATCACTGTGCACAAAGGAAGCCACACACCACAGATGTGACATTTAGGCAACGCTGCTAATTACATCCTGTTCTCTCACAGCACTACCTGCCTGCCTCCTTTACACACAGCCAAACCCCTCAAAGGCTGAGTACCTGTTTTATTCCTGATCTGAATTTACAGGTTAAATGAAACTCTGGTTAAGTTCCCACTAAGAGGAGCAGATGTTTAACATCATGCAAATTCATGAACATCCTTCAGCTGCCTCTGCTGAAAAAATTCAATTAACAATAAAAATCCAAACTAACTTGCTTATCTTAGGGATGTGTTTCAGCTAATAAGATGTACATTTATCAGGTATCCATATATAATTTAGCAGCAATTGGGAGCTCACCAAATTTATCACAGAAATGGAATGGAATATATGCCATGAAGTAGATACTACTAAACAATAGACATTTACAATCTGGAAGAGTTAAAGCTTGCCTCAGTGTATATTTGTTTCAATATTTCATTTTATTACAAGAAAAAGCACCCATCTATTACTCTGTGAGTTTTAAAAATATATTAAAAACGTACAGCATGAGAATATTAATTCCCAGGTCTATAAACAAAAACTCTACTCCTATCTTAAACAATTACCTTCCAAACTGCATAAAGCTAAATGAATAGTATGCCTCAGCCCCAAATGCACAGGAAGAGGTGGACAGATTTGCAGCCTTTCTTGGGAAGCCCAAGAATTACAACTTGGTTTGCCAAGTCCAAAGGCAAGTTCTAGATTTGTGTCCTGCCTGGAAGGGAGTAGGAGCAGCCCCAGGAAGGGGGGCAAAAGGAAGCCTGCAGGTGGGAAAACACATGATAAATGTAATTTATCAAGCACCTATCACCACCTAGGCAGTGTGCCACAGATTTATAGATTTTTAAAGCCAGGAGGGATTATGTGCACACTCTGACCTCCTGCACCGAATTCAACACGATTTTCCCTGCAGCAGCTCCATAATTTGTTTGCTCTATAGCACACCACCCAGGAAGGCTCCCAGGCCTGATTTAAGCATCTAAGAGCAATTTTTCAAATGATTGCTTAGTCTCAGTGGGCAAACATAATTTATTTTTAATTTGTTTAGCTTCAATTTCCATCCACTGAATTTTGTTACGCATATATCTGGTACATCAAACCGTAAGTCTCATATTCCACATGTCACCATCTCAGGTCTACTCTGCTGTTGTGCTCTTCTCATGAGGAGCTGTGGGATACAATGGCTCTCACTAAGGCAGATCACATTCTAAATGACTGGGTTTTCTATATTTTCTGGGAATTTTATCATCCCATGGTTGGCAACAAAATGACTGTGGCCATGTTTGCAAGAAGCTTTGGCTTCTCGTCAGCAGTGGGTGGCTTTTCCACAAGTCAGTGCCTACCCCCTGGGCTGGCTCAAGACCCTCCCTGGTACTACAAGGTGAGGCTGCACTGCCCACAAAGAGCCCAAACACATTCCCAAGCCAGGGATTTCTAGGTGATTTGGTGGATGATTGCTCTCATTCCACCAGAACATCTCTCCCAAAGATCCACTCAGACAGCACTCCCAAACACTATTTAGCATAAAGATGTAACTAACAGCAATGCCTGGGCTGGGAAAGCATAAAAGCAAACAAGGCTATTCTGATTATATTTGCTGCCTGCTGAGTATTAGCCCTTACTTTTCTGTTAAAAATTTAAAAATTATTGTCAAACCAGAGGGAAGAAACAATGTCATGAACATCAATGCAGATGAAGGAACACCATGCAGTCAAGGCAAACAACTTATGAGTAACTCCTATACTGCTTGTCTCAACTATTAGGTGAGTGTAAATATAACAGAAATCCTGAGTGAATTATTCATGAGTCCTATACTGAAAACTGGCTGTTTCTAATGATTAATTTACTCACAACACAGCCTGCTCTGCTATAAATCTATTACTCCACACAGAGACGTGATCTTACCTACACACTCAACTCTCTGTGACTGTTGTGTACTCTCTCTAAATTATGTTTTGTCTTCAGATTGTATTGTTCTGCTTTTTAAAAGCTATTAAACTAAATTAGTGATGCTGCATTGTAAGGTGCAGACAAGGGAGAATGGGAGCAGGAGAGAAAAATGTCCCTTATACAGGTCTTTTAACAATAACAACAAAATTAGCTTAAGCATGTCTAATTACTTAAGATCCCAACCCAAAAAAACCAGTGTAATGAGTTGCTTCAGTGATTGAGAAACACTCAATTGAAAGAGCCTGGGAAAACAGTGAGGTTTTTGTAAACGGTAAGAAAGAGAAGAAAATAAGACAAGAGAGATGACTGGGAAGGTGCAAGGTGGGTGCTGGGGATTCTCAATTGGACTCATAAGGGATACTGTATAATACCGCTTTCCAACATGGAAAACAAAACAACATAACAAAAAAATAAAAATACCTATTTGTGAAAAGACACACTCCCAGATAGTAACAGCTGAGCAGCACTCCTGAAAACAGGGGTGTTCTCTATAAATCCAGACTTGAATTTCTGTTTCATCACTTCAGCAAATCAAAGGTAACTAAAGGCAAACCTATTGTGTATGACTGACATCTCCATTTGTGTGATCTGTACTTCCTGGGGTCAAGTCATCCATCCCAGAGCCCTGATGTTCTGTGTGCTGCTCCACAGCAGCACAATGGGACACTCAAGGAACCTCCACACTCAGTCTGTATAGAGTGGTAAAACTAAATACTCTGCTTTTAGTGAGAATTAACTAGATGGTATTAATTTTACATATTTCCTCATGCTTTTGCTGTAAGGATGGTTGGGTGATGGGTTGCTTTCCATGGGCAGACCCTTTGGGCCACCAGCAATAGCAGGAAGGCTCTGTCAGTGTGGTTTCACTGTGATGGGCTATGAAGGACTATTTGTGGGACAGCTGTAGGTCAGCAGGGAATTTTGGGGTGTTGGGGAGCAGTCTGTCCTAATCTACAGACTTCTCCCTGTCCATGTCTATCCAGTCCATTTGAAGGCTCTGAGATAAGGCTCTCGCCGTGCTTTCAGAGAGCTCCTGGCAAGTGCTGCCAAAACACAGACAATAGCATAAACACAGCTCAACAGATCTGCTGGGACCCTTCTATCTGCACACACAGCAGCATCAGATGCTGCATCAGTGATGGATTACTGCCTCAAGTACAGAGGCAGTGAAAGCAGGAGATGGACAAAAAGTTAAGAGCTATCACCCTTGGCTTGATGCACATGGCCAGAGACAACGCAAAAACCAAACCAAATACATCAAGAAGAGGAGTTCTTTGAAAGCCAGTAATATCTTTTGCAATTCTTCTGCTGTAAGCACCAGTTTACACCTGATGCTGTGCTTTAGCTTAATTTGTTGCACCTGAGATTGTTATATTTAAATGAGGAGAATTAACCTGTCAGACCATTAGTGTCTGGGGAGTGCTGCTTTGTTTATAGTGAAGCCAAATCTTCCTGAGCAATCTGCAGGACTGAAACAAATAAATGAAGTCTTTCTGGCCATTTGAAGCACCTGAAACCATATATGACAAAACCACTTGACATCATGAACTAGAAGAGTTAATTACTATACAGTGATGATTAGCTTCACTCACTCTTCACTTCAGCTGTTCTGTGAGGAAGAGTCTTGGTCCATCGGTCCAAGTGTGCAGGAAGCCAGGCCTGCCTTTCACTGTAGCCAACTCTTATTCCTCATTTCTATATGGAAAATGCCTTCAGTACTTTAATGCAGACACCCTTTAATTAAAATTAACCAAACCAAACAGGCTTTTGTTAGATAAACAGGATGTTTGCTCATTGTGCCTCCTTCAGTTGGTGATGCTATGCAAGCTGCAGTTTGACATTTTACAAACCTCTACCTTATTCCTATTAGAGAAAGCAAAATTGTCTGGATTCCTCTGGGAAGTAACCAATGCTCGCTTTTTTATGGCTGACTGGTACATCTATCAAATACTTCTAGATAGCAAATGTGTTATTTGGAAGCTTTAATAAACGTTGAAGTCCTTTGGCACTAATGTAAATTTTGCTGAATCTGTTCTGCTCTGAAACACTTACCTTTCCCAACAATTCACTGGCTCTGCTGTCAGAAGGAATGCTTCACTATCACTCAGTGCTTGGGATTTCATGAACCTGACTCCCTGGTAAAGGTATTTTTCATTTTTACTGTCTGGTTTCTTATCTGCCTGGAGTATGCACAGGAAAAGTGGCCAGCAAGGTGTATTACAAAGGCTACTGCACACCATCCTTGGTGATGGATGCAATCAAGAACATTTTTTCTTTTCCTTGGGTATTTGTGTACACAGGTTTTCCTTGATGCCTTCTTGGAGACACTCATGCTTCTATCGCGAGACCACAGGACAGCTTCATCCTCTATCGCAGAGTTTTTTAAGCAATTCTGAGCCCACTGCCTGTGGTTACCTGTTCTCTCAGGAACATCCCTACTCAGAAGGTGTGTGATGTTTACAACAGGGAGAGCAGAGGGTATGTGCACACACAGGGAAATAGTTCTGGTGACATTTTCAATCCAAAAGCAAGAGGAAAACACCCTAATTCTCCCCAGATTGTGTGTCCTTCCACATCCTCAGGCTTTCAGAGAAATCCTCTGTAAAACACTGCTGATTTACAGCACTTTCCCACCTTGCACTTGAACTGTGGAGTCTCCCATATCCTCTTGCTGAGCACTAAAGGACAACACATGTAATTACAGTAAGCAGGAGTATTTATTATTGTTAAGGATGTGTGTAATGGTCTGATAACGATGTGCTGTGCCTGTTATTCAGATGTCATTAGGAGACCTCTCAGGCATCTCATTAGTAGACCGTAACATACACCCTAAGGGCGTTACTGCAATTATGAAATGTTAACTTCTGAAGAGGAAAACATGCACAAGGGAGAGAAAGCACTTCTAATGGGGAAAGAAAGCATTAAAAAGGAGTAAGAAACTTCACACAGAAAACTCTTAAATTAGTCCAGAAACAACAGATTAAAGGTAAACATTTACAACCTGCACATGTAGACATGAGAGTCTACCTACATCTCCAGAATTTAATGAGGTCAAAAGTACTCCATTTAGTAGATCCAATGGTTTGCAAAAGAATAGTTGGATTTTTTGTTTGTTATAATCACACATATATAGAGCGTCATACACATACGGCACTCCAGAAACCAATACAGTCTCCCATTACGGAGAGTCAAATTGTGCCACTTAATGACACAGTGTCCCAGCAACGTAAAGTGATAAACTCAATTCTTTCCATGTGACAAACAGTGCAGATGAGGATTCCAATTCCTACTGCACCAACCTGCCCAATCAACCAGAGCATTCAACGCAAGCTCTGAATGCACCTTGACCTGCCTATACAAGGCAGCTGCAGCATTTTCAACTCTCAGCACTCCAACAAAGAGAAAAACACAAATTCATCTAGTCTAACTTCCCATTTACACCACAAATCCACATCATTGCTTCTTGTCCTCTCCCTTCGGAACTCAGGCAACAGAAACAACAAGATTTGTATTTCTACTCTAAATCCACGTTATGAACAGCAAATATAGCAGATCAAGCAACAGAATGAATAAATAAAAGTGCTACAGGCTGAATTTTGGGGATGAATTCCTCTCCTCTTCCTTTGTGGGATTTTTTTTTAGTATATTCTCTTAAGCACTATTATGATGGATGATGAATGGGACAGTTATCTGAGCACTGGAAGTGCTTTGCTACTGACAAGTCAAATAACCTTTCTGCGGTTCAGGGTACCAGTTCTGGAGTAGATCTGCTGGAGGCCTGTCAAGATAACAATATCCCCACACCAACTGTTGGCAGTGGGATTTTCATTACATATGTCACTAAAGTACAGAGGGAAGCTTCTTACTGCAGAAATAAGGGGATGAAAACATGTTTTTCCTGAAGATTTTCAGCACTGAGAGTGACATATTCCAGGGTAAAGCATGAATGACAAATCACTGTGTTTTGATCCATGAGAGCACTACACTGAGAGGGAATGAGCACAGTTTAAGAGCTGGGACAACAGGAGCAATGGCCCCAAGGGAGGTGCCTGCCCAGGCACAACACAACTGGCGCTGCCACTTCTGTCCCCATCTTGCAGGCCTTCAGCTCATGCTCTGCCTCAATAGGGTAGACCTCCCTAAAGAAAGGGGCTCCCCAAATTTCCACCTCTCATATGGATGAGAAATGGCAACACATCCCCAGCATCAGAGAGGGTTTGGGGGTTAGAAAAGAAAGATGGAAGAAGATGAAAGCACATCTCTAGATTCTCCCAAAAGAAGGAGTTTAAGCCATTTACAGGACAGCCTTCAAAATATTTTCCATCTATACCCCTTCCTGCCCAAACAGCACTGCAGCAGACTCCCAACTATGAATTTGTTTCACATCCCAGGAAAACTTTTCATTTCATTCTCTGCTCCACATTCACAGCACTCAATATTTATTTCAAATGCATTGACTATAACACAAGTGACAGATCCAAATGATGCATCCTTTGGCTCCCAGGGCTCTGATGAACTGACATGACTTCATGCCCTTATGCTCACAGTAACCCTAAAGTGTCAAAAGGGTTTGGGCTTATTCCCAGTTTACAGCCAACCTTCATTGCCACAAAAATCCCACCTATCTGTGTCCAAACAGCACAGGACCCAAATGAAACTCAAACCCCTGGAGAGGATAAAACTCTGAGGTTTATTACAGTGGAGATTAAAATTCAATATTGCAACCGAGCAAATTGCTACAATGCTGCACAGCTTTAGCTGCTCTTTGCTCAAAAAATCAGTTAGATAACAGTAAGTTGGGTTCAACACAGTTTTATTGACATAAATTCTATTTGTTGAGGGCTCTGAGGCAGGAATTGATGCTTATGCCTTGCACTTCCACAAACTGGGTACCCAAAGTGATTTTCTTTTTTCTTCAGGAGACTAATGAAGCTCAGCCTGCAGCATGAGGCATGAATAAGTTATTGCATTGCTGAGCGCCTGTGCTGGCATTACAATGACAGCAAAGGTCTGGATACCAAGTGCTCTGAGGAAGTGATGTAGTTAAGTTTTATTTAAGGAAGCCTTTCCCTCATGGCAGGTTCTGTAAGATAATAAGGCTTGTCGATAACATGCTGGTTTTCTCAGTGAAAACCTCCCCATATCATCTGGGTCTCTTGCTAACACACCCTGCAAAGCTTCAATGATAATGAGAGTCAAATCAGCTCATACATGGTCTTGTACAAATGCTTCTCTCCTTGTGTTTAGCACCACACAGAAAACAAGTGGAAGTTCCTGCACTGGAGGGTGAGCCAAAGAACCTAATGCTGGGCCAGTCCCTCAGTCATGTCAGGTCTTTCTCATACACCATGTGGTTTTGTGATGTACAAACTAAGATGTATCCTTCTAGGTTTCTTCTGCTAAGTAAAAAAAGTAAAAATAGAAATCAATGTTCAAGCTTTAATTGGAATTTAGCCAAAGCATGTGGAGGCGATGAAATCAACTTGCACACCATTGCCCCCCATCAACTTACAGCCCTGCCCAGCTTTTATGCATCTCAAAACCACAGCAGGCAATCAAAACAGCACCAAAAGTCTCCCATGTCTTTATCACTTTGCCTTTAAAGGAAATGAAAGTTAACATATTCATGCTGCAATTACAGGGTGATCACGTTTTTCTCCCCCTGTCTGCCCTTTTTACAGATCCCACTCTCCTCACCCCAGTTTTACCATGAGGGAATATCACTGAGTTTGCTGGACTTGCTGCTCTTCATTTGCAGCACAGAGAAGATGACTGGAATCAAGATCTGTGCTTATTTATTTCAAGATCTCTTTCTTGCAGCTAATAACTCACTCACTCACTCACTCACTCCATTTTCTGTGTTTAATTTCCAACGCGTATAAGATACAAGTTTGGTAACTTCATCTCCCTGAGCTGGAATGACGTCTGTAAGAAAAACAACACAACATTCAGACCAATATTTGACAGCTTTGTCTGCATCCACATCAACAGAATGAAAACAAATTAACCATTCCCTCTGCTGGCTGATGCCCTCTGCTAAGCAGTGGCCAGTCAAGTTAATGGGACAAAGCTCTCAGCTCAAACTTATCCAAGCAAGTAAAGCAACCTCTTGAGTTTTATTATTTTTAATACAATGGCAGCCAAATATCTGAAACTTTTAAAACTAATATTCTAAAATTTGATGCTTCATATGCTAGAATTTGTAAAACCACAAAATGTTTTGAGCTGCAATCACTGAAGTAAATATATGTATGGCTGTCAGATAAATTTATTTTCAGCTGTGAAAAAAATATATTGCTATCTCACATAAGGCAGTATCCTGGCATCCCAAATATGCCAGCCAACAGCCCGTTGGTCTAATTCATATTTCAAAGATGGTGCAAGTGACCCATACATGAAATGTGATGGTGGTATTTGTGAGTAGATTTGCAGCAGCAGTGTCCACTGGCTTTTATAAAAAAGAAATAGAAAGATTACACATCTGGATCTCTGCTAAGGGGTGCCGAAGGTCACCAGCAATGCCACCTATGCAGTTGGAGATGTTTGTACCACAGACACAGTGAGAAACTACAGAAATGCATTCCCACACAGTTGTTTCCTTGCAAATCAATGTGCCCACCACTTACTTCCCACATCCATGGAAAACACAACACACCCAAGGCCCTGAGCAAACCAGCAAATGTCAGAGGAGCAGCATCTTTAATAATGCTCGTTAAATTCTGAACATTGTTTCCTATGACACACAAAGAACCCAGACCGTTCTCTGGCTGTGCCACTCCTTAGATCACCTTTTTTCCATGTCTTTGAAAATCTTATTTAGTCCCTTTGACTTCCAGTTCATTCACTCCCTTTAAAAAAAAAAATCTGCTGTTCCCTCCATACATCCAGACTTGAGGAAACTATTACAGGAAACCATGGGCATTTGAAGCTTCACAAGAAGCCAATCCCAGAGCCTCCCAAACCCTGCCCTGACTATGGAAAGCCATGCATGGTCTCCTCCTACTAATGAACAGCCTTTCCCTGCAAGGCTTTTTCGGGATCTTTTGTCTCATGGCACATTATGGCATAATTGCCTTCTTATTGATATTCAAATGTCAAAATTTAATTCATTACATCCTAAAAAAGAATTCAATTTTCATGTCAGGTAGGAGTTCTCCATGGTCTTTCAGGTTCCCTACCCATGGCAGGGTGTTGGAATGAGATGATCTTTAAGGTCCCTTCCTATCCAAAACATTCTGTGATTCTTTGATTCTAGGTTAAAAAACGCTTTAAGAAAGCTAAGCCTGCACTTTAAAAAAAACCAACCCATTATTAGAAACCAGAGAGACACAGAAATAAATTTGTTTTCCCAGTTTTAATTTGTTAACTCCTCAAAAGCCATTAAGGAAAGCTTTATCTGAGAAGGGGTTATGCTCCACGAGCACACTTTTTCCATGGATATATATTTGTAATTGAGGGAGGTGTAGTTAACACACATTTGGCTAATGCCACATTCCACGGTACTTCCCTTCCCTCATGCTCCCTTGGTTGTTCCTCTGCGAGGGAGGGATGCAATGATTACCTCAGATAAAAACCAAATAGCACCGTTCAAGATGGTGATAATGGCACATTTAAAACAACACCTGGCAGAAGTACCTGCAGATGGGACAGAGTCATAAAAGGAAAGACTGCAGCTACAGTATTTCCTTCAAGGAGTGAAATGCTGACAAAGTACAATTGCAGGAGCCTTGGCACTAAGAAGGTTGACAAATCAGGACACTTTCTAAAGAAGGATGTCACCAGCAACATCCTCCATCATTCCACCATGATGGCACTGCTGTGAGACAGTGTCAAGCCTTGTGGACGTTGCACTAGTAAACAAAAAATGGGAGCAGTCCTCAGCATCGAGCATGAAACTAATCCCTTGGCTCCGACATTATCAGCTATTGCTTATCTGTACCTCAGCTTTTCTAAATACACTGCCTATAAGCTTGAAAATATCCTAAAATTGTGTCAAGAGGTAGAGGGGAAAAGGAGTTGAGGCCACCTTTTAACAGCACTTTTTCACAGCCTTTAGGAGACTGCCTTGCATTATGAGACTGCAGTTGAAGGTTTTGACTATAAAACTTAATAAAATGAAATAATCGGCTGCATCTCTTAGATAGAACCTGGAACATACATTGATCTATATGGCTGGGATTATTTTTATTCCTTAGAAGTTTAAATATGAAGCTTAACTAAATGTCACTCAAACACACATCATGATTCAGACCATTAAATTCCATTATTCCTTCTATCCGCTAAGGCCAGAACTGGGGTTGGGGAGCACCAGGACCTAGAAGTCAGGAATTCTTAAATCTAAACTATCCTGACCTTGGTGGCAGCACATGGCCCCAAATTCAACCATCTCAGCAGGGCATGCATATTATGTAATACCTTGATATAAATTTATGTATATAATGCACACACAAGGACACAGTGCAGCAGTCCAGACTCTCAGTGGGTCTGAGACAGGAGGACATAGGTGAGCTGCTTGCTGGCCAATTCAGCACTGGCAACCTTATGGTCAAAAATCGTGCCCTAAATTGTGTCAGCCAGGTCCCTAATAGGTGTGAAACTTGGGACATACATCTTCTTTTGCAAGTGAGCATCCACTGCATGGAAAAGCTTATGCTCTCAGAAAAACACATTCCAAATCAGAAAATAAAAATCCTAGGAATGGAACTGTATTGCTCTTCCCTTAATGCTGTATTACAAAGGAAATAATAGTATTTTCTGAAGGGGAAAAAAGGCATCTAAGAAGTCAGAGCCAACAGCTTTCAAAACATTCCCACCACCTGGTTTGGATTTGTTTGCTTCATTATTTTCTTTTCCTTTACAATGTGTAAATAGTGTTCGTCAGCAGGGATCCATCCCTTCCAACTCATTCCAGCAGGTAGCTCTACTCATGCCATGGGGTGATGGTCACACTATCACCCCTCCAGCCTTAAACCCTCCTAACCTGAATGCTGGCAATACCTGGAAATGGATGTATTGGCAGAAGAACTATTTATGGTTGACACTTGCTTTAAATGCAGAGCCAAAAGAAATTTCCTTTCATTAAAATATATTAAAAATAATCTTTCTAAATATTGGAAAAAAATCCTGTCTTGTTTTAGACGAAGAGTTTCTGCTTCTTTGACTTGAAACAAATAGCGTCTGTTTTGGCAATCTCCCACCACAATCATACATCAGCTGTTAAAAACATCTTGAAAGGCACAAAATTAAATTAATCACTTCTGGAGCCAATTTGGACATGTATTTGTTTTCTAAACAGTATTAAATTCAAATTAGTATCTTGAAATGATAATATAAGCACATTGAAGTCAATAGAAATAATGAGAAATGGCCTTATTCATACCATGATTACTGTCTCTATATTCTTACCAAAATACTGGTGATTGTAACTCCTAAATAACTTCATGGAGCTAATAGGTCACAGAATCAGACTTAAATTAAAACTAAATATAAAGCAAGTCCTTCAGTGACTCTATCCAGCCTACCTGTAAGACGTGCAATACTTCAATGTCCACCCAAGCCATGGCTACTTGGAGCAGACAGGACACATCCTTTACTTCTGTAAAATCTATAGGTTATTGATTCCTTTTTAGTGCAATTATTCAGACACAGCAAACATGCTAGTCTGTAAAATGCAGTCCGTAGAGCTGTGTTTGCAATGACAAGCTATGTTCTCTGCACAGTCCCCAAAACATAAACCAGGTTTTTATTTGACTCTGAGCACAGCACAAAGGCAATGGCTCAGCGGGGGGTGCCTGTCAGTGTAACCATTCCTATCTTTGATACTCAAGTAAGCAGGTGTGTACATTGCTCAGTTTCAATTCCACTCTTCTCCACCACCCTCCTCAACACTGCTCAACAGGCTCATGTCCTGAGGAGGAGGAGGTTGCAATTGGGGCCACAACATGGCACTGGGACCCACCACCACACTCATGTCCACATACACAGGCCCTGCTTCCCCCAGCCTGAGCTTTGGGGTATCTTCAAATCATCAGGACCTTCTCAGAGAGATGCCTTTGGTTTTAGATGGTCATGATTTTTTGAAGTGGAAAAAGCACAACTCATGGGTTGAGTCATTTCTGGTGGTTTAGGAGAAAGGTGGGATGCTGTCAAATGCCCTTTCAAGGTGCTGGAGATGTGGAAAGCATAAAACAAATCAAAGCATCCCCCAGTAAAAAAACCCTTTCCTGTGATGATGGCTCCTGATGAGGTTCAGAGCCAGACAGGGTGCCAAACACATTAGAGTGCAACCTTCTCTCTCACAGTCCCCAGATCACACTAGGCTGACTGAGAAATAGAGATAACTCAAGTTCATAATTTGGTCTGCAGAAAACAGCATAGATAAAACAACAGGACCATCAAGAAGGGCAAAATTGCAGGTAAGATAACAAAGTTTTGGAAAACATGGTTGGGAGTATAGAACAAAGCACGACAGAAGTAACTAATATTGCCAGCGACACTCTCTGGTGGCTGGATACTTCCTGCAGAGCTTTTTCGCACTGCTTACAAATAAAACATTAAATTAACAGAAGAAGAAAAACACCCAGTTCAATTAAATATCTGTTCACATTAATCCAGGAAGTTAAGACACGTAGGGATTCAGATGATCTGTGTGGACTAAGACAGACATTTCCCAGCACAATAGCTAGAATAAAACTTACTAAAAAAATGCTCCAGTCTTGCAGGGTAACAAACTTCTGGCAGTCTTTTTATAGAGACTTTTTCCTCCCAATTATCCCCAGGGATGTTGGGCTTTCCCTGGTGCAACCAGCCACCATGAAAAAATAGAGCATCCCCCTGACATGGCCCAGCATCCACCTCGCTCTGTTGCTGGCACATTCATGCTAGAGCAGAGGATTTTACAGATGCCAGAAATGAAGCAAAGCAAGATCAGGAGGATCTAGTCCTCATACTAAAAAAGTCTTCAGAAAAGTCTGCTGCTTTTTCACCTTTATTTCCAATTCAAGAGCATCTCTTTTATACAGGCAATGAATAAGGAGCCATATAGTAACTCACAGCTGCCCTTTCCGACCTCTGAAACAAATCTGTCATTAGAGGAAATCGGATGCTGACTTCCAGGGCAGAAAGCAAGAGCTTGTTAGAGGGCAAGTACAAAGGACCCAGAACCTGGCAAGCTTTGAAATGACCCTGTCTCACTACAAGGAAGCTGCTGGCACAGGCAGTGAACACTGGGCCCAAGGAAGAGCGAAGGCCAATGTCACATAGGACTTCCAGTGCCTCCATGAAATCCTCAGAAAAACACACTTCATGCAGTCACAGTTTCCAGAGGACTTGGCATCTCTCTCTTTCCTGAACAGGAAAAGTGTTAAAAATACAGAATATAAAAATATTTTTTTAAGATATATCCATTTTCTAAATAGGTAACCAAAATGCTGTTTCTCTGGGGCTCAGAGGAATCAAGCAACTGATATCCCTGGTACAGACAGATGATCTCATCAAAAACCCAAAAATAATGTCGGCCTTTTGAGAGAAGACAGAGCAACATCCTCAACATCTGTTGAGGATGAACTGCCCATGTCACAGGCTGACAAAGCTCTGTGCTGCTTGAGTGATGATTGAGGTCTTAACACTGGCACAGGTTGCCCAGAGAAGCTGGGGATGACCCATCCCTGGAAGTGTTCCAGGCCAGGTTGGACAGGGCTTGGAGAAACCTGGTCTAGTGGGAGGTGTCCCTGCCCATGGCAGGGGGTTGGAACTGGATGGTCTTTACAGGTCCCTTCTCATCCAAACAATTTTGTGGTTCGATGATTAAGAGTACAAAAAAAGATTACATAGCAGCAGGACAAAAAAAGGTGCTAAAATGAACAATAAAATGCAGAAGGGAAACCTGAAAGACATTCTCAAAAATATTAATTCATATGAAAATCTTAAAGAGTGAAACACCATAAATCCAAGCTTTACAGTTGTCTGATTAAGGTTTGCTGCATTGTATCCTGCAGAAGAATGGAAATGGTTATGGTCTGCAAATACATTCAGAAGGTGATAATACAGTTTTGCTTTCGAAGATAAAGCAGGAAATAATTCAATTTAATAATCAAATGGGAGGTGGGGACCCATGCTGAGGCTGTCACCAGGGACAGAGGAGCCTGGCTCAGGCACTGATCTTTTGGAAAAGAGATAAAGTAAAATAATTTTAAAAGGTTCAATCCTTCTATGCCTTTAAAAAAGAGAGCACCCATATTTCCTCAGCTACTGCTGCTGACATGACAAAAGTGTGCCCACCAGATCTAGACCAAAATTATAGAGAGGTGAGAGGGAACAAGGAGCAAAACATCTGTAGGTCAGGAGGGCCAGGACTTGGCTTCTATTTGTCTTTTGAACTCCCTGTGCCCCAACATCCATCACTCCTCCTCTCAGGGCTGGAAACGTAACCCAACAAAGCAGCTGTGCAGCAACAGCTACCGCAGAAACTGGAATCTAGGACCAGTACACAATAAATGCTGACCTTCCCTGGGGACAATCCAAGAGAACAGAGGCCTTCCATCCCTCTTCCAATTCCTGGCACCTAAGGTGGCTGGCTCCTCCTGTGCAATGGCACAAAGAAGAAATTGTTCCCAGAGCATACTGGAACATACTGAGCTAATCTCCAAATCTTTTCACATATAATGGTCTCTCTTATATCAGTTCTCCAGTGTCTCACAAAATTTCAGCTCCAGTTTTGACCTCCCACAGACAACCACAACAGGGTCTCAAAGTTCATGAAAACCGCCATCCAGCTCTGCACCACTGTTTGCAATTTGGTTGAAATTAGTCAGAAAGTTCATAACAAGTTTGAAAGCATGGGCAACTAGCAGAGACCACAATGCATCGGTGCCCAGCTATTGAAAACCAGCTGTGAATGATCCACAATATTAGGAAGACATTTACTTGAACAGTAGTGAGGCACTGGCACCTTACCCAGAGAAGCTGTGGATGCCCCATCCCTGGAACAGATCCAGGCCAAGTTGGGTGGGGCTTGGAGCCACCTGGTCTAGTGAAAGGTGTCCCTGCCCATGGAAGAGGGGATGGAACTGAATGCTCTTTGAGGTCCCTTCCAACCCAAACCATTCTAGAATTCTCTGTATCTGGCCACTGAGAACCACAAACCAAGGCCACACCACTCTGAGTCCCATCTCCCTGCACAGAGCAGAGCACAAGTTATTGAGGGACTGTTGTTTCCAAGCTGTTCCTTGCACTGGTATCTCTCCTGGCAAACCAGTGAGATAAAAGGCTGATGGGGATATGGTTTCCATATCAGTGTGTGCATTACCCTGTGCCTGCAAGGAGCCAGCTACTGCTTTGTTTTCCACTTGATCCGGAGATATTATCAATAACTTCATCTACCTGTGGCACCAGAAAACAATGGAGGGTCAGGCAGGGCTAACACTGAGCCTCTTCCATTGATTATCTGTTCATGGGATTGTAAAGAGAAAGTCACGCAGATGGGAAGGGAGAGCACTTCTCCGGACATGATTAGAAAGATGCTATTTTCAAAATGACTATAAAACTGAACAGCAAGAGAAGATTGTACTTGATCAAATAAATAAAAGAAATGCTACTGTGGCCATTCCTTCTGTGTTTCAGAACTCATTTTATTCACAAGAAGCCACACTTTCTCCAGCGATTATGCACGCAGGCTTTACATGTGCTCAATTCAGATAATCTGGAGAGATCGTTCTTAAAAATAAATCCAACCCAAGATTTTTTCAGAGTTTTCAATTTAGTGAAAGCAGCTGCAGGTTGGCACTACACGAAGCACATGAAAACTGCCATTTCTCCCCTGAAACACAGAACAAAATTCAAAACACTAAGAGCAAAGTTGAGTTAAAACCATGTTCCTTGAAAGATGTATCATATGCATGAGATATATCTATTTTTACCCAGCTTTAGCACTTGCATTCAAAGAATTAAAGTGTCCAAATCTCTTCAACAAAACTAGCTTTGCACAAAATGGGTGGAATTTCCTTGAGGGCTATTCTCCCATTTCCTGAATGCTTATTTTTGTTTGTTTAAAATCATAGGACAGCTCCAAGGCAGAGAACATCGAGAGACAAGGAGTCCTTCAGAGCAGACTCTGAATTTTCAATGTAAAATTTTAATTAGCCCATAATTCTCTTCAAAGTTTTTTTAAAACAAAAGGATAGTTTTTTATGAGCAAGGTTACTATTTAGAAAATAAAAATATAATCAGACTTCAGACATATGCATGAACTTCACTGAATTAAAACATCTGCAAATTTAAAAAAAAAAGCTATCACAAACCACCAAACAGGTCAAGTGCTCTAAAATGAAAAGAATTTTGAATCTTTACTTTGTTTTGCAAACAAAGGCAACATGGTATGAATAGAGATGGTTTCACTATCAGTAAAACCAGGCAAAGTTCTACAATCAAGCCAACATGCTTCTTTCCTTTAAAAGATATTAATAACACCCCAGGGCTACCTTACTGTTCAGATTCACAGAGCAACCCATGGCAACCCAACCTTCCCCACATCAAAGAGTACCAAGAAAGGTATTAACAATTAGGGTGTTGATTAAGAAAATCAACAGATGAGACAATTGATGCAAACCATCCTGTTTATAAAATTATATAATAGTTTGGGTTGGAAGGGACTTTTAAAGACCATCTGGTTCCAACACCCCTGCCAGGGCCAGGGATACCTTCCACTATCCCAGGTTGCTCCAAGCCCCATTCAATCTTGACTGCAGCACTTCCAGGCATGGGAAGTGTGGATACAAAAATGCTGCTAGCAAGGATTTTCTTGCTATTTTCTAAGTCTGTGAGAGACTTTTCTCTCTCACAGAAGAGGTAGCAGAGTTATGTAAACAATGAAACACCTGCAACCTTGAAAAGTCTTGTTTATAGTATAGTAGACAAATATTTTGACAATGGATGTTTTAGGATTTTAGCCAATCACCCCCAAGGGGTGGCTGATCCTTGTCCAATTAGACTATGAAGAAAAAAGTCTATAAAAGAGTTTGTAAAATAATTAAATAAATCAATCTTGCTGCACAATGCCTGCCTGCTGGATCTTCTCTGGCTCCCTATGGCTGTGGGACACGGTGATATACCGTAGGAACCAGGCCTGTGGTAATATTTGGTGCTGCCCGACGTGATCTGCACTCTCTGATGTGTCCTGCACGCTGCGAGCCAAGCCGAATTTCTCTAGAGGTACGCTGTTCCCCTTCCCCCCCGGGACCGGGAGGTCCGACAGAACTGAGAAATGGCGAACAGCGGCTCACAGAACGACGCTGTCGTACTGGTCTGGAAAGGTGTGTTTAGCATATTGCAAACCTCCATTCCTGAAAACTCACTTTGGGAATTATTAGCTTGGGCTACCTTAAAAGGGATTTCCATGGACAGAGATACTGCCCTGGACTTTGGATTGTAGCAGGAACTTGGCTGTGCTGTCCGGCACGAGCTCCCGTCTGGGAACCCAGGAGCGTTAGAATTATTCTCAACTTGGCATTCGTTATTTATGCTGCTGACAGACCTTGACTGTGGCAGCAAAGCTGGCTCACCTATTTCGGTGATGAGTGATGGAGGGATGTCCGAACAGGACCCTGCTGACCGGGCTTCAGGGGTGAGTGGTGCTGGATCCAAAAAACCCCCCCCCCAGCTTCACGGGCAGAGCCTGCGCCGCCTCACCCTGCACAGTCGCAGGACTCCGCGGCCCCCAGGGAATCCACGCCGGCAGAGGCAGGGGTGTTGGGGCAGCAGGAGGGCGCACAGCCTGCCTTGCTGCTCGGCTCAGCAGCGGCCGCGGCTTATCCAGGGCTGCGAATTAGCGGCTTAGCAAATTGGACCCCCAGAGTGGCTCCTAGCCCGTCTGCACATGCATCGGCTGCGCCAGGAACGCCCGGATCTACACCGGCATTAGCCGGCGTAACACCAGGCACGACTGCACCGAGACTGCCTGGGTGTGGTCCATTGCCCTCTATGGCGCTGGACTGTTCTGCACGGCTGCAGAACCGAGCTGTCGACCTATTAATACAGTATCTGCCTTTGCTGACAGAGTTACCAAACATATCATGGCAGCTGGAGGAACTGCTCAGCTTGCAAAAGCAGCTGCTGCAGATGCCAGAGGCACCCTGCCGTGCAGAGTGCGTCGGGCCCGTGTCACCCCCACCGCCCGTGCCGCCCGCGGGACACGCGGCTCTGAACTAGGAAGCGGTGCAGCCAGCGGCGAACCCGGAAGTAGCGCTGCCATGGGAAAACCCAGAGGCGGCAGCGGCGGCTGCGATGTCAGTGACCGGCGCAGCGCTGGCACTCCAGCTGCCTGTGGAACCGGGACCAGTGATAGAAGCGGCGGACGTGGCAGCCATGCCCCGGCTGGTGGTAGCGCTGAACACGGCCGCAGAGCAAGGGCCAGCGGCGGCGCTGGGTGCCGGCATGGTGCAAGAGACAAGCGCGGGGCCAGGCACGGCTGCAGTGCGGGGACCAGCGACGGCGCTGAAGGCTGCCGTGGAGCAAGAGACAAGCGCAGCGCTGAGCGCGGCTGCAGCCCTGGAGATGGCTGTAGCAGCTCCAGCAGCTCCAGCACCAGTTTGGTCGGAGACGGCATCCCGAAAAGAGGCTCCTGTTCAAACTGCAGCGCAGCCAGCTGTAGTCTGTGCTGTCTGTTCTGCCTCTAGCCAACCTCGCCAATGTGCCCCTCCCCGCCCACCTCTGTTTGCTCCCAGCGCCTCAGAGTTGCCTGTACCTGATGATTCCTCACTGGGAAGTGAGGCAGACGAGGTTTTGGCCCTGGGGCGTAAAGCTGCCGTAGCCAGGTGGTGAAGGAAAAGGCTGTGCCGGTCTCGCCCCTGGACCTTTCAGACTGCACGGTAACAGTGCGTCCGACCCACTACAGTCGCTTCTTAGAGTCAGTTAAAATGCGAGCGTTGGAGGAGGGAGATTGGAAATTATTGGAGACCCTGGGAATTCCAAATAGATTTGAGGATTCTGGGGGTAATCGGGAAGCTGTTACACCCCATCCACAGGCTGTGCAAGCAGTTCAGGATGGTAGTGACTCCTCAAAAGGGGAGATCCAAGCTTTCCCAGTGTATAAGGTTCTCCCAAATTCAGGGGAGCATGACAAGCATGAGGTAATTGCTTGGAAGGTTGCACAGGATTTGCAATCCAAGGTGGCACAACATGGGCTAGGTTCTGCTGAGGTTATGCAGATAGTAAGGGTGATAAATACAGATTTGCTTGCTCCATTTGATATCAGACACTTAGGTCAAATCCTATTTCAACCTATACAATTTACAGTTTTTGAGAAAACCTGGAGAAAGCTGGCCGGCAAGGCTGCATTAGCAAATATGCAGCTCCCTGCTGCCGATCCTAGACGGACAGCGGGAACATATGCTTTGATGGGGACTGGCCCTTTCTCTGATCCCAGCCTACAGGGTACTTTGTCCTCTAGTGTCCTGCAGCAAGCTCAACTGGTTGGCATGGCTGCCCTGCTGAAAACCATAGAGTTGTCTGCACCCAGAAAGCGATATACTGAAATAGTTCAAGGGAAATCAGAGTCATTCCTCTCTTTTGCAGAGAAAGTCGCTGCTTCTCTCGAGAAGCAGGTTGAGGATGACGGGTTAAGGCAGATGTTGTTAAGGCAGTTAGTGAGAGATAATGCAAACGAAGAGTGCAGAAAAATCACAGATGCCTTGCCAGGAGAACCTGAGGTAACAGACATGGTCAAGGCCTGCGCTAAGATGGGATCTGGGAACCAGAAAAGGTCTGCTTTGGCTGCGTTTCTGCAGCCTGTTCATGCATCTTCTGATCATGAACCAAAGCAACCCAAACACGCAAAAAAGCGGAAGCGGCCTAAGCCGAGCCAAAAAGAGAACACACCAGTCCCCCAGTGCAAGAGGTGTGGCAGGCCAGGGCATTGCTCGGACTATTGTAGATTCCTGACTCATGCCAATGGTTGGCCGTTGTTGGGAAACTTCCACCAGGGTGCAAGAAGGGGGAATTGCTCTCTGATGTAGTCGCTCCCCCAGAGAGTGGCACAGGTACAGGCACAGGCCTACCCAGCCACCCTAGAGACAGCAGCCAGGGGTCAGACGGTTTTGACGTCCACACCGCAGCCGCAGTCGTCTTAGACTCTAGCGGTATTTATAAGGTTCCCTTGGATGCATATGGACCCTTAGCCCAGGGATCCAGTGCAATGCTGGTGGGAAAACCTGATGTTGCCCATCAAGGAATCTTAGTGCACTCAGGAGTTATTGATGCTGACTTTAAAGGTCAGATTTGTGCTATGGTCTCCATGCAAAAACCCCCTGTAACTATTCCTGAAAAGACCTGCCTTGCTAAATTAGTGCCTTTTAAGTCTTGTGTCCCCAGGATAGAACAACAAACTGACAAAGATAATGGCAGTGGATCTACGGGACTTCCGCAGGCCTTCTGGACTGCAGACATCTCTGACCAAAGGCCACAGATGACATGAACCCTGATCCTGCCAAATGCCCCGGATTCAGCTTCGAGGTTTGATTGATACGGGTGCTGATGTAACTATCATCTCCTTCTCTGCGTGGCCTCCCTCATGGCCGCGTGGGATCAGCCATTGCAGGATTAGGAGGAACCACACAGAGCTATTTGAGCGAACGGCCTGTGATGGTGAAGGACTCAGAGGGGTACACAGCAACAATTAGGCCTTATGTTGCTACCACTTCCCTTAACCTTTGGGGACAGGACATGTTGGCAGCTTGGGAGGTACGGATTGGGACAAATTTTTAGCAGGGGTCACTGTGTGTAAGGGCACACAGTATCCTACACTGCCTTTGCGGTGGTTGATTAACACACCAATCTGAGTCAGACTCTGCTCAGTTAGTTGAATTAAGGGTTGTTATCATGGCTTTTCAATGATTCTCACAGGAACCTTTGAATTTGGTTACTGAATCCGACTAGCAAAAGCTTTGTATACAATTAATCACCTTACAGTATCACAAAATTCAAATAATCCTGTTATTCTGAATCATTTTCTCTCATTGCAGTCTGCAGGTGAGACACAAATGCCCCGGGCAAAAGTCTGGGTACGGAATTTACTTATTAACCAGTGGGAAGGCCCACATGAGCTTATCATTTGGGGTCGTGGGTATGCTTGTGTTTCCACAGATACTGGGGTACGGTGGCTACCTGCAAAATGTGTTCACCCTGACCTACAGCACCAGAGGCAGAACAGGCAACCTCCAAATGATGACCAGAGCACCAACCATCCAAATGGCGACCAGAATGTAGATCATCAGCCTAATGACTCTTCTGATGATGACCAAGATGTCAACCATCAGGTCCTTCCACAAGCAGAGACTGAACTTTAAATTTCTTGTTATGGAGTCAGATAGTTAAAGCCTTAAGGACATATTTAGAATTAATCACTGATGTAAATTTCTATTTAGGATTAATAGTAGAGTTGTTATCTTATAAAACGAAAAGGGGGAGTTGTAGATACAAAAATGCTGCTAGCAAGGATTTTCTTGCTATTTTCTAAGTCCGTGAGAGACTTTTCTCTCTCACAGAGTTATGTAAACAACCAAACCACCTGCAACCTTGAAAAGTCTTGTTTATGGTACAGTAGAAAAATATTTTGACAATAGATGTTTTAGGATTTTAGCCAATCACCCCCAAGGGGTGGCTGATCCTTGTCCAATTAAACTATGAAGAAAAAAGTCTATAAAAGAGTTTGTAAAATAATTAAATAAATCAATCTTGCTGCACAATTCCTGCCTGCTGGATCTTCCCTCCTCCTCCCTACGGCTGTGGGACATGGTAATATACCCTAGGGCATTTTAATAGGGAAGTCCACAGCTTCTCTGGGCAACATCTGCCAGGACCTCACCAGCATCACAGAGAAGAATTTCTTCCTAATATCCAATCTAACCCTGCCCTCCGTCAGTTTGAAACCATTCCCCCTCATCCTGTCACTCCATGCCCTTGTCCCAGTTCCCTCTCCAGATCTCCTGTGGCCTGTTTAGGTACTGGAAGGTGCTCTAAGATCTCTCTAAACTCAACTCTTCTCCAGGCTGAACAACCCCAATTTTCTCAGCCTTTCCTCATAGGAGAGGCAAAAAAGCCCATCTGGCTGCTGGCATCATATTCAGGTACACTTGAAGGGCTTCAGTGCCAGCTGGGAAGCTCAGCACTGTGTGGATTCATGGATGGAGCAGGGATTGAACCTCCCCACCTGATCAATTCATCATCAATACACTGCAGCAGTCCAAAACAGCTTTCCATTATTTCACTTTTGCCTTATTAGACTTCACAAACAAATGACAAAACTCTGAAGTAAAACAGCCACTACCCTCTGCCCACAAATACAAATGCATTTAACTGAAGACAGAGTCATTCTGATCGTGCAAACATCCCCCCCAACATCACCAAGAGCTCCCTGCGCTCATCTCACAGGGACCAGAGCATCAGTGCTGCCCTTTTCATTTGGATAGGCCTTTATTCAATTAGACCTAAGAGCCTGGGAATAACCTTTTTCATTTTGCAATATGCTCAAAGCAGTATTTGCCCTGACACAGGTTCTGAATGTTCCCGAGCTGAGCAGCAAGCAGGAATTACATGCTAATTGCAGTCACTCTCTCAGACACATCGTAAGACAAATCTTTGTGACTAAAAGGTTTATTTCTGTCAGCAGTCTTGAGAGGGTTCATTATAAGTGATCACCAGATGTCACCAATTCTTCATAAAATACAACAGAAAGAACATTTTTTCCCAGCAAAAAACAACCCACAACCATCAAAGTGTACTAAGAGCCATAAATACATTGTTCTGGAGTAACTTTAGCCATAGTATAGATTCCCTTTTTCTGTTATGTGTCTAAAACAACATCTACTGAAAAAGGAATGAGGCATTCTAATAATGCCAGTGCTAATGACAAGCTCTCATGAACAGATATTGACTTCACCCCCGCCTCCAACACGATGATTAACACATCTACAGCAGCACACACAGCTCCAGCCCCAAGCACTGAGAATGAGCCCTCATCCATGGAAACAGAACGGACCAGAGGAAATGGCCTCAAGTTGCACAAGGGGAGGTTTTGATTGGATACTGGGGAAAATTTTTTCATAGAAAGGGTTGTTCAGCCTTGAACAGGCTGCCCAGGGCAGTGGTGGAGTCACCATCCCTGAAGACATTTAACAGATGTGTGCACTTGGGTCATGGTTTAGCAGTGGGCTTGGCCGTGCCGGGTTAATAGCTGGTCTTGATGATCTTGGAGGGCTTTTCCAACCTCAGCAACTTTATGAAGTAACATGATATTGCAACCCAAGAGAGTAAAGGGACAGCTGTGAATAGGATGCATCTTCATCTCTCTTTAAAGAAAACATGCAAGATGGTCAAAAAAAAAAAAAAAAAAAAAGGAAAATAAGTTCGTCACACAGACCTGTGTGCTTTACCAGGGGAATTCCCCAAGATGAATTTATGTCACACTGGTGCAAATTAAAGGCAAACTGCACACCAAATGTTCACTCTGAAGCCCTGGTCACATCCTGGCATCTCCTGTTCCAGGGTGGTTAAGCTGAAGACTGAAAGGTGTTTTCTCTTGCTAACTTTCCCCTGGCAATTTAAGCGAGGAGCCTTCCTGAGGTAAATGATACACTTCAGTTGCTTATATAACTTTTCCCATTTTCAGATCTCAAATCAGATTTGGGCACTGTTTTCATTATCAGCACAGAAAAGTGTCTGAGCGACTGCCATCCCAAATCCATCAGGATATGTGTCACTCATCCCTGCGCACAGTGACACGTGCTGTGGGTATGCAGGCTGTCGCTCCAAGCATTTCATCTATTTCTGCCTCTGGGTTGCTTCAAATGAAAAATATTCTGTGCACAAACGGTGCATTGCTGCATGCAGAGCTGTCAGTTATATTTATTTCACAAGCAGTTTAAGACATGACGTGAACTGAGTTGCTGGTAAGATTTTACTACAAGCTATCAAAGACTGAAGCAGACACCATCTGTAACTACTCCCTTTCATCCTCATCCCCAGTGACTCACACTCCCTGTGCCAGCAGTGAGCACAGTCACAGCTTCCAAATTCCCTGCAGCGTCTGCAGAGCCATTATTTGGGCACCGACAGAAACCAACTCTCACCAGGAGAAACGCAAACTTGTGATGGTCAGTCAGCAAACCCAGAAGGAGCTTTCACTTCACAGGGGACACCAGACTCAAACCCGTGCCCTTCCTCCATGTGGTAACCTTTGGCCATTGGAAGAGTAACAGATACATCAATCTGAGGAAGTACTAAAGTGTCCCCAAGAATTTAGGAACAGCTACTAGGACCCATCAGTGTACTGGAAAGCCAAGAGCTCCCCAGACTTACTCCTGCCAAATGTCATAGGTTAGCAAGCACAGTCCCGGAAGGGATGTCCTTGCTAAGGGGTGCTTACAGCTTCCTCTGGGACCTGACAGAACCTATCAGCTGGCCAGTTTGAATATGGACAATTCTTTAAGCCACTTAAAGTTGTGACCGCCTCTGTGATCCACATTTAAGAATAGGCAAACTCCCCCCACAGCTCTCTCTTGTTTCCAGTGCTGGGACAGGTGGCTGCGGGCCCCGTGTGGGGCCAGCGGGCCCGGCCAGGCCCTGCTTGGGCCAGGCCGGGCCGGGCCACGGCCATCCTGGAGTCGATGGACCTGTTCCATCCGTGGAACCCCCCCCACTGCCTTGCCGTGGACAGCCGGAGTGGCTTGGCTCTCCCCCCTCTCCACTGCGATAAGAAAAATTCAACATTCCAGCTGCAAAGCTGCAAGGCCGAGGTGAGATTAACCCTTTTATTGCTGTGAACAGCTGAAAACCTGAGGGAAGAGAGAGGAGATGCTTAAAGCTGAAATTCTGTTGTGAAGCTATGATATATCAGAGTATCCTGTTGTAATTTCATGAAGATATGGGGGGTGGAGTGTTCAACTCGTAAGCAAAAGCACCTGAGCTGAGATAGGCAGATGCTGACGCAGCCGTAATTTCATGAGAAGTTTGGACAGGGAGAGATGGAAGCAATGAGGACTTTTGCTCCAAACGGGAAAGGAGAAAACCTCAGTTCCTACAGATGCTCCCAGAGATAGTCCTAACGATGAAAACGATGAAGACCCTTTGCTCCCAGGGAAGGAGAAGGGCCTCTGTTTTTGTTTCTGAACGGCTCAACCTTAAAATTGTACCCCAAAAAACTTCAAGAGTGGATCCTCGAAAGCAGTTGCGGGAAAAGCTGCAAGTCGGGGGAAGGGACTCACATGCGAGCAGAGAGACTCCTCTTCCTAAATGGACTGAACAATATTTGGAAGTGGGCGGCTGTCTCATTGTGATGTTTTCATAGCATGAGCAAGAAGAGACTTCTCTTTCTAAACGGACTAAACAAGGTTATTATGGAAGTGGTAAACAGACTGAACATCTTAAGGGTTGTCTTTTCACACTGTCAGTGTGAGAAGGGAGGAAGGTGGGGGGAGGAGGAGAGTTCTGAAGGTGGTATAATTTTTTTTTTTTTTCCCTTCTTTTAGGTCTGTTAATAAACTTCTTTATATTCTGTTGCAGTGGGGATCCTGCAACACGCATATATCAAACCAGGAGTCCCGTGGAAAGGAAATATATATGGACAGACAGATTCTTGCTAGCTGTTTCAGAGATGTTTATTTCTCCAGCCGCATGGCCGGAGCTCTGCTGAGGAACTGTTCCAGTCACGGGACCAAGGGTCCTTCTGCCCGCGCAGGGAACACAAACCAACCAATGGGAACGAGGCTGAGCAGGGGCAGGGAAGCCCCGTGTCTGTGCCCTCAGGGCCCCTCTCCCAGGGCTACACGGCAGGGGAGGGACCCCAACACCTCACTCGTTTTATTTTAATAAAAGGAGAATGAAAACAACTGGATAAACATAACAAGAACAGTTTCAAAACAAAACAAGCCACCCTCCTGAGTCTTTAAATGTCCAATCAGATTCTGTGGAACATCTTAGGGCTGACAGAAGGGAGACAGGACTCTCTGAGCATGCTTTGTGGGAAACTGAGGCAGGAGAGGGTTTAACTTCTTCCCTCCCCCTTTTCATCCCCCACTCGGCATTGGAAAGGGATTTTTGGGGAAACAATTGGCAAAAGCATGGTTTTGTGAGGGAAACCATGGGTGAAAAAACGGATTGGGAATACACTGGGGGTAATAGGATATAGGGTAAAAGGGAAAGGTGGGATTAGGAAAGGGAGACTGTAGGGAGGGCTTACAATGGAGATATTGTCTAACATGACTACGATTTTTTGCATATATACTGCCTTTTACAGGAACACCATCAGGCCCAGTGACCTGCGATGCTTGTAACCCTTTTCTCCCTAGTACAATTTTAAATTCCACCACCTCTCCATCTCCCAAGCTTGGGATGCATTTTTCAGGGTTATTCTTTTTAATAGCAGTTCTATGCACGAATATGTCTTGTTGGTTGTCACACCTTGTTATAAAACCATAATTTTGCTTAACATTATACCATTTTACTATCCCTAAGATCTTAGGTACTACGATCTTTTCCTTTTTCCGAGTGGCTGCTGTTTTCTGTCTCGCTGCGTCTTTGCTCTCTCCTTCGGTCGCTCCCGTGTTGGAATTGTCGGGGCTGCTGGTGCCTGCGCGCTCTTCCCGGGGTCGCGTTCGGGGCTGTGTGGGCCGGGCCGGGCCGCGCCACTCAGTTCTCCGTGCGTCGCCTCCTCTGGTCGCAGCTTCGCTGCCGATGCCGGGCGCTGCACCCACATCTCGGCTGGGCCCCCGAGCGACGACTCCCCCGCGCCCTGCTCCAGCGCGTGTCTCGGCTGGGCGCGGCTCCGCTCTACCGCCATCGCCGCCAGCCGCTGCCCGCGCGCCGCCCCTCTCGGTCGGGCGTTCACGGGGCTCGCTCCACCACGCGCTGCACGCGGCCGGGCGGGCACCGCCGGGTCCCGCCGCTCCTGCCGCGCCTCGCTCCGCCACCGACACTGCGGCTCGCGTGGCTCCGCCCGCACGCGGGAACTGCCTCGCTGCTGCTCGCAGAGCGCTCGGCGCACGTGGCCTGGGCCGCACGGTCCCTGCGCCAGGCTTCCCTTCGCCAGGACACAGCTGACATTGCTCAACAGTCTCGGTAACTAAATAATATTCACGAAAATATTCTTCCATCGGCATATATTTTGACTCCAATATTACCTGTGTCCAAACGGTTTTCCAAAAGCCCTTCGTAAGAATTAAATCCCAAGAAACATAGAAAAAGTTCTTAAACAACCATGCCAGGAAGTGTTTCAGTTCTTTTTGAGCTTGAATCAAGCTAAAATTTACAAATCGTTGTTCAAGAATCATTTTAAGTTTAAGATAAATGTCCATATGCGGCTCTGAGAGCCAAGAGTCTTCCCACCGTTCCTCCATAGTTTAGATATGGAATAGCAAAGCAAAACCAAGAAGAGGAATCCAAAGTTTCCAGGGTTTACTCACACAAATCAGTCGCTTAGGGATCGGGGATCGTTCTGCTCACAATTCACCACCATTATGTTGCAGTGGGGATCCTGCAACACGCATATATCAAACCAGGAGTCCCGTGGAAAGGAAATATATATGGACAGACAGATTCTTGATAGCTGTTTCAGAGAGATGTTTATTTCTCCAGCCGCATGGCCGGAGCTCTGCTGAGGAACTGTTCCAGTCACGGGACCAAGGGTCCTTCTGCCCGCGCAGGGAACACAAACCAACCAAGGAGAACGAGGCTGAGCAGGGGCAGGGAAACCCCGTGCCTGTGCCCTCAGGGCCCCTCTCCCAGGGCTGCACGGTGGGGGAGGAGACCCCAACAATATTCTTTCAAGTTTGGTGCCTGCTTTGCATTTCTCCTAATTCTTATCTCACAGAAGATAAACAGTAATGAGTATTTTAGACCAAACCACTACACTAAATTGGTGTTTCTGCCCGGTTACAAACTGGACCCGCGACACCAAATAATTCCATTTTAATAGAGGTTGATTTGGGATAAGCCTTCAGAATCAAATGGCAAAGCTCTGTTGTAATACTGAGGCTTACAGAGATAATAGGAATTATCAGTACCCTGTCTGAGCTCACTGGGCATATGGCACTGATTTCCTGAGCAAAATACAACACATCAGTTACTTTTTTTCAGGCTGCAGGGACTTGGGGTGCAAAACCCAAGGGCTCCTCCATGAGCATCAGCCCACAGCCCCGGCCTGCAGCTTGGTTTGCTGGAGCTGTACTCCTACTCCAAATGTAGGGAAAATGCTTAGCAAATGTGTTTTAGCTTAGGCTATGGCCCCAGCAATTTCTCAGGATATCAACAGGTCCTCAGAAGAACCAGGACAAACCGCCTTCAGCTGTGGCATATGAGCAATTAAACCAGAATCCATTAAAATGATGAAGCATTAGACAGAGTGCATGACCCTGTAGAATTACTTTGTATTAAGAATATGTTTGGCTATTTCTACACGTGAATCAGTCTGAAGATAAAGATTTATTTATTTAATATTAAGGGATTTCTGCAGATGGTGTTTCAAAGCAGCTCCTTAAAAATGTAAATTTGCCTGCAAGATAAGAGGACACATTTTATACAAATAAACATATTTGCATTTCATTTTCTAAGTTCTATTTACATTCACTTTTTCACATATTTACTGCAGTAAATATTGTTGAGGACTTCGATAATTAAGGTTTCATCCAATCATAATAAAACTCAAAACCAAAAAATCAAATCCCAACTTCTGCTAAAGTTGTGTAAGGCCCCAAAAGTCCAAGCACAACAAAAACCCTACATCCTTACAGTACGTAAAAATCTATGTATTCATATTGTCTTTTTCCCCTCTTACTCCATGATGTCTCTAAAACGTGCTCAAAACCAGCACCTGAGAGTCCTATGGGGGTTATTTATATAAAATTTTGGGTGCGGTTTGTGTGTCCAGTAGATGATGGGCATAGAAAAGATACACTCCTCCTGAAGAAGAATGAAAGCATCAACTTCTATAACACCTCACTCTTGCCCTGTGTGTCTCCTGCATGTACGCGAATTCCTTGCTCTCTGAGCACATGCCTTTGGCAAGAGACAGGCAGACTTTGATGTCAGAATCAGCACAGGTGATTTCCCAGCACCCTACGGATGAACTCTGGGTTTCCCTGCGCACGCTGCTCCTGAGGCTCCCCACAGCCCTGCTGCTTTCAGCACCAGCCACACATCTGCTGCTGCTTGCTGAGCACTGACAAATTTGGCTGTGCTGAGCCTGGCAAGGAGCTTTGCTTCCAGCTGAGACATCTTCAATTGCTCCTCACATCACAGATTGGATTTCCTGTTGCTCCCCAGTCAGCACATCTCTGCTGTTAAGCTTCCCCAGAAAAACTACAGCATCTTGAGTTACAGAAAAAAAAAATTAAAAAACAGGGTGAAAAGAAGGGGGAGAGAAGGAGTGAAGAGGGAAGACAAGAGGGGAAAGAAGGAATCAACCAAGCCATGTTGGCTCTTCTTCCTTCTCTACTCCAAGCATCTGGGATACACCTTCTTGTAGATCATTTCTATAAATCAGGATGTACGAGCAATATCTAAAGGACTCAAAGTGACCTGAGACACTTGTACATGGTCTGTGGGGGCTCTGCTCAAACCATGTGTGGTTTGGAACCAACTGGAATAAGCAGTTGCACACACATTGCACTACATGGCATTACTTTACATCCAATCTTTATATTACTCTGACTTCCTACCTGGAAACTTTTACAGAGTGGGTGGAAGTTTGGACTTCTGGAGGTTGTTTTAAACAGATGGCAGAAAATTGGGAAAAGTGCCAGCTTCCTTTTCAAAAGCTAGCTGCTAAAGCTTCCAAAGACAGCTCTGAGCATCTTCACTTGCAACTGTCGCAGCAAGAAATTACAGGAAAGGTACATAAACGAGGTTATTGAAGTATGCAAGCTTTGGAACTCACAAAGGAAAACATCCATGCTTTTAGAAACAATAAATAGGATGTTTTTAAGTTGCAAAATTCACAGAGCTGAGGTGCAATGCTCACCTACAGCTGTTAGAAGCTTTTTCATTGGCATAAAAGGAGAATGTGCCTCCTTGTCTTCCTCCTCCTCCCTTGTCCAAAAACTAAGGAAATTTTGACTTTTGTCTTAAGAAAAGCTGTAATGCCTCAAAGACCCCTGCTGGGGTCCCCCAGCACAAGAAGCTGAAAAAAGTGGCAAAAGAGAGAAAAAACTGGAGATGGGGAAAAGAGGTCAATCAGGTAGGAGGAAAGCACGGGTTTTCCATGGTGAGCAGCAGGCCAGAATGCCACCTGCCGACCAAGCTGCTGAATCCTTGCCACCTGTCTGCTTACATAATGCTTCCTCCAGCTTATATCTAACAGCTTGAAAACTGGTATAGAACATCAAACTCTAAATCAGTGCTTCATGCTGACACACCATATGTCAGCGTGTGCTTAGGTAGTCACCAAAAGTGTTAACAGCAATTACTTAAAAATTACTACGGTTTATTCATGTAGAGAATTCCTTCTTGTATTGACTCAAATCCCCCAAGACAAGACTTTTTTTATAAGCTGCATTTCCCCCTCAATTTTCAACCTGATTTTGTGGTCTTTAACTATTTTAATTTCATTTTGGTTTAAAACAATGTATTTTATTACTGAGGTATTCATTTACAGTGCTGTTTTGAGGTGAAGTTACTTAATGAAACTAAAATTAAAAGGTTTTCCTCCCAAGCATGGCACCGTCTAAGTGTTCCCTTGGTTCTGCAAAAGTAAGAAGACTGTCCTGTCTCCTGGTGCTGCTGTTTAGAACATCTGACCACCACATATGGGAACAGCATCCACAGAAAACCAGTACAAAACCCCCTCGGTGCCATAAGGCCTTTCAGCAGAAAGCCAGGTGAAAAAAAAGCTGCACATAAGAGCCTTTTTTTTAGTGTGTAAAGTCTCCACCACTCAGCTTGATGCTTATAAGTCAAATGCTAAAGAAAAAAAATAATGGTGCATAAATGCACACAAGGAACTGAAAATAAAAATAAGGGAGCAGAAGGGAGAGCCCATTCCCATGGGCTTTTCTCCAGTGGCACAGGCAGACCTGGGAAGCTGCAATCAGCACTGACACAGGCTCTCCCTTGGATGAAGACAGCATAAATAAAGAAAAAGTAATTAGATTAATCAAGTAGGGAACTATTTAGCAGCTAATTAAAATACCCAATTAATCATAATTTCTTCCAAACAGTCTGCTAAAAATGGGTCAATAACACCCAAGAAGAAAAGAAACAGCCTATTTTGTCTTTATTTGATGCCTTGCACTGCACATCTAATGCCACCTGCCTGCCAGGGTATCCGTGTGGCAGCTGGATCCCTGAACAGGATTCCAGATCCCTCAGAACAAAACTTCAGACCGGTCTTGCATCTAAACTGCTGATCCCTCATCACACAAACAGTATACAGAAAAGTGTAAATCAGCCTAAAACAGGGGACATGACAATTCTCCCTGTTTAACACTAACAAAATCTATTTTTCCATTTGTCTGCACCTTTTGCTGTGTGGATCAGCAGTGCAGGGCTGGGGCAGACTGAGTTTTTATAGAAGTCAGTGGGAGCAGGGAGCCACATGGGGCACTGGCTTGGCAAAAACCTGCTTGTGTCATCCATCATCCTTCCAGCTCCTCACTGCTTTTAAAATTTTGGGACAATTCACAGTACTAAAGGGCACAGAGGGAAAAATACCCCTTCCAGTTTCTATCTGTTACAGGTACTAAATTCCTACAAACAGCCCTTACTGACAAAAAGCTCTTTCCATCATTGAGCTCATGATTTCCTCATCAAAGATAACTGTAAACTGATGGTCGAAATATAACAGCAATAAATCAATAGCTGATGTTTTACTTGCTCTGTGCTTTTGGTTATGAAACATCTGGGGGGTTGTTTTTTCCTACTGTAACAAGCATCAAGCCAAATGCAATAATGAAGGAAAGTTAAGACCAGCATCTTCCAAAGTGCTTGAGAGTTTCCTCACATAGAATCACAGAATCATTAAGGTGGGAAAAGATCCCCAAGACGACTCCACAGTATTTACCATTAATGTCAGAGTAGAAGATATATATAAATAATATTCTTTTTTTTGTTTGTTTGTTTTAAACCTTTAAAAAAATATGAACTTGGGTCCTAACATGTATCTTAGAAACATGCACAGCTTCAAGCAGCATAGAAAGGCAGGACTTATCAGAGAAACTAATTCATAAATACAGCTCCTGTTTCCTCAGTATCTGAACTGTCTCAAGAGGGATAAACCTCACCTGGCTTGGCTTTAGACAGCACCTGCTCACTCAAAAGCTCATACAGACCAAAACTCTAAATTAGAACATTATTTTTACAAGACTGTTAAGTATTTTCTTCAACACACTAAATTAGATTATTTTTTTACCTTTCTTTGAACAAGTTTTTAGAAGGTTTTCCAACTCTATAATTCAAAAGCCACGACAGTCCTGCCAAAGGATGTGAGCTACAGCCATCTGCAGTGCTGGAATATAATTTCCAATGCCTCTAAAAAGGCTCTTCCTGCATTTTAACTAAATATTGGTAATTCCTTTTTGAAAACAACAAACTTTCACAATCCTATTCCTAACTTCCTCTGAATTTATTGATTGCAGATGCCTGTTGACATCAGGCATATTTCTGAATTTGGGTAAAGCCACTGTGGGTTTTCACACTGCAGAATACAGCTGAGGAAGACCCTGAGCAACCTGATCCTTCTACTGCTGATGCTCTCCTCTGCCCTGCACTGATTTTTTAAATTCCAGCTTCCATTTGCAGTTTATTTTTCCTGACTGGTGCTCCAGCAGCAATGCTGAGCTGTGTCCTGACTGACCGGCCCCTTTACGGAGGCACATGAAATATGGCTAAAAATATCTGTCAGGGTCCCTGCACTTCACATGGGCTGACTCCAGTTTATGCTTGGTTAGGAAATCCCCTCAAAGAGCTTGGCAGCCTCCTGCCTGACACTGAGAGTATGCAAATGTCTGATCAGTGACCAAAAGGAGGAGAAAATTAGAACAAAAAAAAAGGAGAAAACCATAGAAGCTTAAAAAAAAAGTCAAGAAGTATGATATCCCATTCAATTACTGCATAAGTAGCCTATACTTTATCCTATACAATGATTTCACATTCCCAGATCAAAACATTTCATGAAGCATTTTGCAGATGTGGCTCCAGGCTGTTTTCTGATCCAATGAACATTATGAGATGATGTTAATGAAATGTCACTAAATAGGGTAAAGATATCTGGAGATGCAGTAATTCTACCTGATTACTTTGAAATGTCAGAGTTCTCCAGCTCCTTGTTGGGGATGATGGCTTTCTCTGGAGCCTTTCCAAGGAAGAGGAAGACAAGATTTGGGGATTCAATGCTGCTTCTTTTCTAAGTATTGTTAGCATTTTATGTATGTAAAGTGTCAGTAAAAAAAAAAAAGACTAAGTTATTGCAAAAGAACACTTGCCCATGGGAACCTAACTTCAGAATGACAGGATTCCCCGAGCTCAGGTTACCAAAGACTTTCACTTGTGTGAACAAGGCAGTACAGATGAGATGCCAGCACAAACTAGATCCACATTCATGGGTGTAACAGGATCAAACAGGATAATGAAGCATTTCTTTAACAATTCTCCAATTCTTCATCTTTTATGAAGGTGACTGCAAGGAAGTGTTAAGTAATAAATGCACCAAGATTGAAAAGATGAAAGAGAATAAAAAAAGAGATGTCTGTTCAGATAACATTGTGAAAAACATCTCAGCCCAACGCAAAAAATTAAAAAAAAATTTAAAAAGACATAGTGTTTCTGAAAACATAAAAAGAAGCAATTTGAAGAAATTCGATCTATTAGGAAATTGCCATCAATTTAAGAAAGTAGTGCAATGTGACTTAAAAAAAAAAAAAAAAAAAAAGCCAAAAATCCCATCAGGCCAGAAAGAAGATGGATTTGGGAGAGAACTGCTCAGGAGGGCAGGGCTCCAATGATTTTCCTGAGCTGGTTGTGGCTGGAGCAGCCCCATGCGCTGCCTGTGCCACCTTCCACAAAGGAAAACAAAGCATTTCTGTTTTAAAAGAGCCAAAGGAATTAGATATACCTGACGAGCCCAGAACAGAATCCTGCAATCTGTTTACATTTCTAAAGTAAGCCCAGAGTAACTGCACTTCAATTTTCCCCAACTCATTATGTAAAATAAAAGCCAGCTGAAAGCCAGTGTGGGGCCACCAAATGCCTTCATTAGCTTTCAGTTCTGTTCCAGTAAAAATACAGCCAAAATCTCCTGGGTTCAGAGAGGCTGAAATTCTAGCCTTAACAGCCTTTTACTTCCTCAACACTGTACAGCTTCAGCAAGATTTTCTGCCAGTTAGTTTGGACCTAACAAGCCATTTCCCCATTAACACAAAACACAGTGTGTCCAGGGGTATTAAGCATTTTCAACAAGGCCCTGTTTTACAGTCACTCCAAGAATGACAATGCCAAATTATGAATCTAAGACAGATGTTTTCCAGATGTGCTGAGCACCTCACTTAAATGCTGGATGCAGAGCTCTTCCAAAATGCTGTAAGGGTTGTACCAGCTGCATTTAGATAGGCTGATCCCTGAGTTTCTGCTTATGGGAAACTATTCCTAAGGAAAAAATTCTCCAGAAAATGGGCACATCTCTCACATACCTATAAGAGAGTGAAGGATGAAGTCTGATGGTAACCACTGAAGGGAACAAATGGGAAAGGAATGGGAAGCCGTGGATGGAGAGGTGCAGTGCTGGGAGCATGACTTAATAGAATCATCATAAAATGGTTTGGATCAGAAGGGACCTTAAGGCTCATTTCACCCAGTTCCACTCCCTGCTATGAGCAGGGACACCTTCCACTAGACCAGGTTGCTCCAAGCCCTGTCCAACCTTGCCTTGAACACTTCCAGGGATGGGGCAGCCACAGCTTCTCTGGGCAGCCTGTGCCAGGGCCTCACGACACTCACAGGGAAGAATTTCTTCCTAAAAATCCAATCCCTGACCTCACTGATGGCATCGAGTCCATGGGAAAGAGCATCTCCCTCACCACACACCACTGTGATGTGTCTGTACAGATCAAACAATGGAGTGTTTGAGATAGAGATGAGATTCTAAGTGGACCAAAATCTCTCCCTTCCCGTCAAGCCCCTGCCCAGAAGCACCTGAGAATGTAACACCCACCCCACAGTCCCACACTGCCACAGCCTTTGCACGGCTCACAGCGAGTTCACAGCACTTAAAGTCCTTGAGCTGAGTAGGTATTCATGCCACTTCTTTTTTGTTCTATATTATTCTAGAATTCAAGTATAGATACTTGAACACTGGCCATATGAAAATAGCACTGCAGCAATTTTCTTTTAAGACTGTTTTACAACTCAAGCCAGAAGGACGCAGCAGAACCCAGAGTACACTTACTCTTCAAAAACTTACACAATACATGGGACGCTCCAACCAAAAATATATATTTCTAAATCTTTCCCTCAGCACAGCTTTGATCAAAAAAAAAAAAGACCAACTATCAAGAGATTCCTGCAAACCCTCAAGAGATGCTGCTATTGCTTCCAGTTTACCTGCAAGGCACCCAGGTGCTGTGCCAAGGGGGAGCACAGCTGATCCAGCTGTCAGTCTTTATTCAGAGATAGAACTCTTTATATCAGTTTACTCATGGGCAGGTTATGAGAATCACATTTCCAAACAAGATTTGCTTTAATTGGCTATGCTGGTGCTCCCAGAGGAGTGTTAAGATGGGGCTTAGATAACGCTCCCACAGCAAGTAACTGCAAACCTAAAGTTAAATCTGCTTTTCCACAAATATTCAGGAACATTTGCTTCCCGGCAACATTCCTGTTATTAAACCAATTTGCTAAAATATTCATGAACAGCGAACTTCAGGGCCATGGATACAGCCAAATGCTTACATATGACAAGACAACTAAATATTCACCACAAATGTTTTCACAGTATTTGGCTTGTTCTAGATTAAATGAAAAAAAACCCTATAACAATGACTGGCATTCAGCATCCTGGATTCCACTGGAAAACCTCTAGTGAGGAGATTGTCTGGTGTTCGACAAGGACTCCCAAGACTGCCCTGCGCCCTCAGGGTCCTTGTACGTGTCTAAACACTGCAGAGAGACCATAGGGCACTAACATCTCCAAACCTGCCACAAAACCACCTGGTGAGCTGCTGTGCCAGAACAGGTAAATAAGGATCAATAAATAAAACCCCACTAAAATTTCATATATTACTCTGAAATAATTTGAAAAATAAAATCCCCCCCATTCTTGAAAACCAGCAAAACTCTGAACTAAACTGCCAGCGTGGCAGACTAAAAGCAAGGAAGGAAGAGGAAAGCCTTGACAGATCCTGACAAGAGACTGCAGTCACTGCAGGAAGAGACAAACCCCATGCACCCCATGGCAAACCTCTTCCAGGTGAGCCTTTGCTCAGCCCATCAGGCTGCTTGTATTGCAAACAACCCTCATTCAAAAGGTAAATAAAAATGTCTTCCTTTGGATACATCACACCAATCAACTTTTTACTATGAAGGTTATCTTTAAATATTTAAACACTTAGATACATTTCAATTGTGACCTCCCTCCCCATTGCATGGCTCATTCCTTCTCAATTTTTAACCTAAAGAGCAGAAGAGACTGAGCTCTGTTTTACTCCATCACAGGGGTTCATTACCATGGGGATATTTTTTTTCAACCAAGACCATTATGAGATGAGGAGGCTGCAATTGCACTTGTATAATTCCAGTATTTCCTTTCCCTTCCAGAGATGCAAATCCAAACATGGGTCATCTCTTTATACCAGGACAGCAGCTGGACGGGTTTCAGACCCTGCTGTCCTGCATGCCAAGGACAGCACAATCCCACACTTAAAGACATGGTGCTCCTCTTTGGACCACTCATTACCAGTTTCATCCCTGCTCGGGCACAAGGATTCTGTGTTCTGTAGCCCTGGCCCAACCATATCCCTCCTCCACCCCTGCAAAAACCTATAGAAAAACCAGCACATGCCAGGGGATTTTATAGGGACTTAGAATTGGGATGATTTAACAAAGAGTTCTGATGCCTTTTTCTGTGACCTTCAGAAAGTCTCTGGCTCTCCTCTAGACTGCAATTCCTCTTCTGTAATGGGTGGATTACTATTTTCCTGGCATGCAAAGGTGTTGTGAGGTCTAATTCATTAATCTTTGTAAAGCATTCTAGGACACTTTGATGGAAAATGCAAAATATTATCAGTAAAAGCCTTCAATTTAAATCTCACCTGGAAGCCTTCCTCTTACTCCTTAATTTGTGATTGATCCCCATGCAATTAGAGGTAATGGGATTTACATGTAGACTCCAGCAGTGGAGCAGACCCAACAGGAAGGTGCCAGCAAGAGCAGCAGTGCTAATCCACAGGAAGGAGCTGGACAACCGGTGCCTGCACTGTGGGATCCATGGCTGAATGCTGCACCCCTGGACTGCACCAGGACAACCTGAATCAGCTCTGGGCAAAGGGATGGGGCACAGAGGCCCCTGCCACCGCAGCACCCATCCCTACACCACCACCCAGCAATGACAGGACAAAGAGTAATGGCTTCATGCTGTCAGAAAGCAGGGTTAGATTGGATATTAGGAAGAAATTAATCCCTGTGAAGGTGGTGAGGCCCTGGCACAGGTTCTCCAGAGAAGCTGTAGCTGCTCCATCCCTGGAAATGTTCAAGGCCAGGTTGGATGGGGCTTGGAGCAACCTGGGATAGTGGAAGGTGCCCCTGCCTGTGGCAGGGATGTTGGAACTGGATGAACTGTAAGGTCCCTTGCAACCCAAACCAGTCAATGATGATTCTATGATGCTCCTACACAACCCTGTCCCCCATTCCTACAACTGCACTGATAATTAACTGTGTGCTTTACTTTTGAAATTAATCTCTATTAATTGGGTTTTTAGCAGAAAAAAAAGTTTCTACCCAAAGAGATTTCAAGCCATGAGCAGACACAATAAATCTGCACATCACTCATTACTTCCCTATGTCAAGTTTTATTATTTGTGGGAGCAGTTCCATTTCAGGCAGGAGAGGAAAGACAGATAACCTCACCCCTGGCACTTTGTAAGCCCCTGATGAGAGAAGAGCTTCAATACTACATGCAAAAAAACAACTGGGAAATTACAAAGGGCTTTATCAGTACCCCATGCTGTGAAGTGCTCATTTTAACTAGTATTCCCATGACTTCAGGACATCTCTGGTAGGATTCAGCCCTCTCAAGCATATTAGCAAGAACTGCCTGTTATATCCTGGAGCAGAGAGGCAGGAAAGGAGCCAAGGTTGGGGGAAGCTGGACCAGCTTTTTCCTTGCAGCCACCTAATTGAATCCGGACCATCCAGCCTGTTGGTATTCCCAGGCACTCAGAATTTCAATTTGCTCCATGGATTTTTATACTGAGCACCCAGAAAAATTAGCATTTGTGCTGAATAGCTTTTAATCAACTGTTCTCAAGTGTCAATCCTTTTTATCTTTAAAGCACTTCTAAATCTCCCTGCCTCAATCTTCCCTAGCCCTAAAATTTATTCTAGGCATTTGTTTTCCTTCATTCAGCTTCCAGCACCCTTTACCATGATCTAATCATCTTAATCTTTAATGCTCATCTTTACCTTTTAACCTTTCCAGTTTTCATTTAAAGCAATCTCTCCATCTCTCTCAGGTTTGGGGCTTTTTTATTTACTGTGAAATTAAGGTTTTCCCTGGCCTCTGTCTCAGCACAGAGCTGGAGGTTTCCTATGGAGAGTCCCCTGCCATCAAGCTGCATGTCACTTCTCAAAAGGTGACTTGTGGGGGCCTTAAGTAAATCAGCAATTTTTTTCTATTGATTCAATTTATGTAATTTTAGAGAAATGACAGTGACTTCGAAAGTGTTACAGTATTTGTTTTAATTCATTTGAAATTACTTGGGCAATGGCATGTGCTAGCCTTTCCTTCCACTGGGAAAACTATGGATGTAGACACTTCATAGAATATTTTAGTTTGGAAAAGACCTTTAAGATAATTGAGTTGGGAAAAAAAGCAGATAAAACTTTTGAGCATCCAAGCTCTTTTCAGGACTGTGAGAGGTTCAGCAATGCAGAAGCTCAGTAAATGTGTCACTTTTTAATCATGACTTTGTAATATTATGCCCCACTTTGCTGGCATTTCTCCAGTTTTATACCACTTGAAGCATTTTGGAAAATTGCTGATGGAATGGTGAGAGCTAGTACTAGATTTAATACACTAAAAAAAGCAAAAACTTTCTTTAATGTTTCCTACATAAGGCTCTTCAGTATTTCAGTATGGTTCGAGCTCCCAAATTAATGTACAATAAACATGAACCTGACTTGCAAAGAAAAGCAATGTGGACACAGTGAGGTCAGACTGCCACCAAATCACAACAAGCATGTGTCAGATGCAAAGACCACACAAAAACAGATAGAAAGACAAACACCCCCGACATAATGAACATAGCAGATAGCAGCACCAAAGTTGGCACAGGAACTTCCACTGGTAAATACAAACCACCTCCTTGCTTCTCTTCCCACACTCCTTAATTTGATTCTCCATCCTCCTTCCTCTGTTCTGTCCCCCACCACAACCGCTAAGACTGTGCATCAAAAAAAGCTTCATTATGATCTCTCAGCTTTCCTGAAAGCACTGCAGTGAAGGTTTAGCAGATCCAGGCTTGGAGCAGATGCCACCCTAAAGCCACCTGCATCTGATTTCCCTGCCCTCAAGAACACCAAGCTGAAACTTAGGGTGCTTCAAACTGAGACCACCTCATGCCAGCATTGTCTTCCTCCACACCATGGAGATTTAGGCTGAGCTTTTCTATTTTCAACATGTAAGCAGTTCCTCTCATACTTTACATTCATGGAGGGCAGGGATTACTACACAGTACTGGGTGCTGGTGTGGTCCTCCAGCAAGGGAGCCAGGCTGCCCATTCCATTAACCATGGGCTGCAGTGACTCCAGTTCAACCACGACATCATCAAGTTATAAGGGAGAAACAAATTAGAAAGAATAATTCTCACTTTTCTTTTTTAAGATGTTAATATTACTGCTGAAATATCCTTTAATTCCTTTGTTCACTATCTGATACCTAATATGAAGCCATTTGGTTTTATGGGAGATATTATGTCCATACACATCAACACTGGCAACTGGACAAGATTAATAGACAGGCCCATAAGTAAGACGAGACAGATAACAGTCACCAAATTAAACTGTTCATGGGGGTCATGGTCATGACCGTTGTAAGCAGATCCTACACAATTTCATATTAAAAAAAAAAAAAAAAAAGCCACATCACAGTTACTCCTGCACTCCCCAAATGGCTATTGCCTCAAATTGGAGCTATAAAAACACCAAGAATGCTGGATAGGGATCACATTAGATAACACCGCTTTTTCCACTAGCTTCATCCACGGTGTGTGTTCCTCCATTTCAGCTTCACTGACTAGAACTAAACTCTGTCACTGGTCTATGTAGAGTCCCAGCACCAGGGAAACAGAGATTTAATTTTGGCCAAGCAGAAGCAGGTAATGGCCCTGCTATGAGAAGTTCCAGTGCACATAATTCACCTTTTGATTGACTATGTCAAATTCAGTGTCCATCACAGTATTCCAGTCCCACTTTCCCTCCCACCTGTGGGATTCCCATTATGGCCATGAGGTCCCCAGCAAAGGTCTTCTGTTACTAATATGTAATGAAAGATCACTTTTTGTTGGACTTCTTTAGGATCTCTGCTACTTTTGATTCTTTTTCTTATGCCTAAACTTTCCCCGCTCTTGTTACCAGCATTTAATTTCTAGTGAAAGCCCACCTATACAAGGGAGTTCCACAACTGACTCTTAGAGAGCCAAGATTTCCCTTCCATGAATTTCAGGAATGTAAGCATTCCATTTTCTCTTAAAATGGAAAATACTTTTCAAGATCTTAAACCTATTCCTAGAAAATTCCTATTACCAAAGCTAGGAGCAGACTAGGAGTCCCATGTTCACATCCTCACATAAATCAATGGAATTTCCATAATTTACCCCAAAGATTGATGCACTCTGTTTATTAGGTGTGAAGCTATCAGTCACATTTAAGAGCAGTCAACCTGAAAAGCCAGGTAAAATTGATCCCTCCCCAAAAGACTAAGTGGAGGGAGCTGAAAAAGCAGTGTGGGAATAGAAAGGAATCCCTCTGGAATTCAGTTTAATAAGAACTGTATCAGCTCTACTGACAGCAAACACATTCCTTCATTTTATATAGCACTTATCTCTCTTTATAACACTTCGAACTCCTAATATATTTACACTGGACACTGAAATGATCATTAGAGGCTTGACCTCCATGTCAAAGCCCCCAGTCTCCTCTCAGAGGGATTAACTGCCTTCCTCCCAGCAGCCCTGTTCCCAGCTTACTACCACTGAAGCAGTCTGTCAGCACTGCTGCAAAGTTAAATCAGCAAATATTAATTGCCAGCTGGGAAAAGTGCCATTAGTTCACACTCAGATTTTTTCCAGCTGGAAAGACAGAGAGTGTTAAATGGAGCAGATTTCCTTCCAGCCTCCAAACCAGCAGTGGAGCGGGTCTGCCTGTTCTGCAAGCACACAATGAGCAAAACATTCAACACCTTCCCAGAGATGTTTTGAAATGCTATTCTGCAGAACAAATTACTCCTGGAAGTAACAAAGCACAGATCTAACACATGGACAACAAATAAAGTACAGAGGAAATAAACCACCACCACCTGAGGCTGAATTCATATGCATTTGAGATTACTGCAGTGATACGAGTTATCAGCCTGCTTGTTTGCTTTTTTCCCAGGTTTGTAATTTATTTACATTCAAGCATAGAAAATTTTCTGTCAACATGCAGAAGATTATAATTTTCCTTAATTAGAAAAAAACTTTTTCAGAACTGGAAGAAAGATAGAGTAGTTGAAAATGAAAGATGCCATTACCTAAGGTCAAGAAATCATAAGATTATGGGATGATATGGGCTGGAAGAGGCTTCCATCAAAACATTTAGTGCAGGGTCAGACCAGGTTGCTCAGGGCTGTTTCCCAGTCAGGTTCTGAAAGCTCTCAGAGATGGAGATGGCACCTGGGCAGCCTGTTCCAGCACTCAACCAATCTCCAAGGGAAAGCCATCTCCTTATATCACGCTGAACATCTTGTTTCAGCTGCGCCCTTTGCTTTTCGTTCTCTCTCCATGCAGAGCCAGGTTCCATCCTCTACTACGCTACCTGTGCATGTATGTCCTGAGAGAACACATTATTCTGGCTCTTTCAATGTGCAAACACACTCACATGTGTGCACATGCACACTTTGGAAGACTTTATTTATAAATTAATGGCATGAAATATTGTTCTGAGCAACAGTGTAAGCCTCAAACCAAACAGTGGGACTGTATTGTGTAACAGAAAGGAGAAAGACAGGTGGTTTTCCACAGAGATTTCTTTTGAAATTATGTACAGAATTTGTGCAAAATTATTATTTACTATGGGGCAAGAAATGACCTTGTATAAGGAGGAAAATTACTGTCAGATACTTGCTTAAAAAAGACATATATATTTTAAGCAATGGGACAAAATTATTGAAAAATTAGTACTGACATTTCAGCAGAGAAGAAGGAGAATACCAGACATGAAGATGCTTTTAAAGCACACCGTCTCTCTGCATAAAATTCTGTCAGATTTCATAAAATTAAAGCTTTAGTACAAGTTGGACTGAATGGACAAAAAACAATACATTAAGTAATTGATACAGGTACAGTGCACTTACATAATGGAAAGTTCAAGAATTTGGTCAACTAAGTTGGATCGAATTCATGCCAGAGCACAAACTCAATCTGACCAGCTGCAGCACAAAGCTGCTGTACAGGCTGGCAAGAAAAGCTGAGATTTTTATAAAAAACTCAATCCACCTGGATAAAGGGAGGATGTCAGAACCACAGAAAATAACGAATGAGCTTGGGCAAGCAAACATGGCTGCCTTCCTCTAGCAAGGGCTTGGCTGATGCACAGGAGCTTTGAGATTGCTGATCAAGCAGAAAAAAGCAGGTAGGGAAAGAAAGAAAGAAGGGAAAAAACTACTCCCTAAATCCTGAAAATGGAAAAGTGCAGCTCTAAACAGAATTTCTCTAATGTATGTGAACTGCTAGGGAAGTGCATTGCTGGTATTTCTGGAAGAAAGGGAAGAAAAACTATTATACAGTGTCTGCACAGCTTTTGCTGGCCAAAAATAATGAGAGAAAAGTGAGTGAAGAGACAGAGTGGGTGTAAACAGTCAAAAGGAAAGAAAAATGAACAGAAGAGGAAAAAAGGGGACTAGTGCCATGAAAAAGCAAAGCATAGTCCAAAATACTGTGCTAAAATGATATAACCTCATTATCCAAGACATTTATTCAAATAGGAACATCTTCAGGCCAAGTGCTCATTCTGGACATCTGTGGGACAGTTGTCATTATAAGCACAGCTATCTTTCCAGTGTTCATGGGTACTGGGAGAGCTTTTGGGGAAGAAAACCTTCCTTGACCAGTCTGGCACACAGTAAAAGCACTTTTATCTTTAAGTAGTTTCTTACCTTGTAAAATTCACCAACACCTAAATCAAATGACTATGGAAACTCACAAAACAGTGAAAACATAGAAAATGAAAAGAATCTGCCACATGGTAGAGAAGTCCTAAACAGAACATTTTCCTATGGGAAAACCAAACTGTATTTCACACCAGGAAAGACAATCAGATCAAGGAGAATGTGAACGGCGATGAGTGGGATTGACATTTCTCCTGAGATGTCTGGATTTAGGACTTCTGCTTCACAGTATTTCCCTTGGGACTTCAAACTCCCAAGTGAAGTTTCCCACCTATTTATCATTTGCTTTGTCAACTGAGGAAAAGGGACTGCATTTATAGTTTTGTGTATGGGGAACTGTGTTGCAACAGAGGCTGCAGGATAAAGCCTGGGGAGATAACTCCTGCTGAGATGTCTCATTGCTTCTTCCACATTTCTGTAAGTTTTTTCAATGTTTTGGACTCTCGGGATTTCAAGGAGCTACTTCATTCTAGGCCGGGCCAAGGAGAAATCAGTCATTTTCCCAGGGACAAATTCTCTTCTGCTCTTCCTAATACTATTGCTGGTACAGAATGCAAATTTGGGCTACTGGAGCAATGCTTCTACTCACACAGGAGGTATGTGCTATCCACTAGTATTTACAAAGCACTTCATATCTGATAATTATGCTAAAAGACTAAAAAATCCTTTCCCAAAATACACAAAAGAAAACAAATCTCTGCTGTTTGCTTTATTATCAATTTACTGTGGAGAGACCTAGCTCAGACAATGTAGAATCAGGTATTTGATCTCTGTCATACCTTAAGACCATCCAGTTTGTCACTGATAACTGGGCAAACTGGCAGAGCACACACAAACATCCAGTCTGCAGTGCTCCTCAGCTCTACACAGGAATTTAAGTCTTAATTGAACAAGTCAACTGGAACAAAAAACCAAGAAGCAACCCACTCATCTGTCTGACTGTACTCAAATAATTAAATTATCTACTTGATCGAAAGCAGAAAGAAAACATGTGATGTACACCTGAGCAACCTGGTCTAGTGGAAGGTGTCCTTGACCACACCAATGGGGTTGGAACAGGAGGCTCATTAAGGTCCCTTCCAACCCAAAACATTTTGGGATTCTATGATTTTGCACCTTTAAGATTTTTCTCCAGTCAAAATCTTACACTTCATGTTACACTTATAATGGTGCTTAAAAACCTGTACCTTAATTGCTGACTGAAAATTTTGATTTAAAAGAAACCACTATCATTCTTGATTTAGAAATAGGAGACTAAAGTACCAATAAACAGAGTGATACACAGAAGGTTACTCAGGAACTGCATGTCAGAAAAAAGGGCTGAAGCCAAGTATTTCTATGGAGTCCCACTCTGTGGGATTATTCCCCACTTAAGGTAAACATTTTCTGTATGTTATCTCTGCAGACAGAGGTGTGAAGTACATTTTTATTTATTCACGTGGGAAGAGAAGTGAGCTTGTTTCTTTCTTCCCTTCCATAAAGCTGTTATTCTGCTGAAAAACAGATTTAAGCAGTGCTCCCTGGCAAGAGTTCGAGGGTTACTTTAAACTGGGACACAAAACTCCTACTTTCTGACATCATTTCATGGTGTGCTCAGGGAGGTATTCATGCGTGACATTGTATCATTAGGTATAATACAGCCACTGCAGGGGCTGATTACTGCAATAAGAACTCATTTTCTTTAACACTATATGCAATAAGGAATGAATAAAAACCCAGGCCAGAAGCACTGTCATAAAAAGGTGGGTAATGTCAAGAATGTAAAACCCGAAGACTGTTTTTTGGTAGTCAGGGGAAGAAAATCCCCTGAATCGAGTGGGGGGGTGCTGAGCATCTCTGAAATTAAGACTTCCCCTTTCTTTGCAAGGTTTGTCATGATGCAGAAGCCCGCCGGCATCTTACTCAGGGATGGACACTGTTTCCAGCCTGATCCTTATCCTGATCTGACTTGATACCCAGAGGCAGAAGCACAGCAGCTGGAGCAAGGCACAACTGTCCTTTTTAAATGCTCTTTTTTAATGTGACAAGCAAAAAATTCCTCTTTGCCTTGATATGCTCGTGTGCTTGAAATATGCCTTTGGGTGACCCCTCTCTATGATTAACTTCATATAAGGTCTATTGATTCTAATTACCCGCTTTGGTAAATTTAGAGGCTGCCTGTGACAAATTAACCCAGGGTGTTCACCAAGTCAATGCTCTGACCAGCTGTGTTGTCCTCTCTACATCCAGATCTTCAAAACAAATGAGACTTCGCAATGCCCTGCAAAGCAGTGCCTACATACCTCTGGAAAAATTTTTGTCACAGTCTCCAAGTCTTCCCCAAGACACAAGAAGAACAATGCTTTTCTATCTCCAACGGGTATCACAAGGACATATTAATGAGACTCTTCAAATGGGCTCCTGTTTCTTAAACAGGCTCTTCTAGCATCATGTTAGTAAAGAAGAACTAGTGATGGGTAGCTCTGTATACAGCCAATCTCCTTGGGGGCTTAAGTGAACTGAAGATAAAGGAATTATTTTCATATTTGATCACGTAAATGTCACTGGATATACTTGCAACAACCCACCTAAATCTTCCTGTAGGTGTATGGAGTCATATTTGACAATGAGCTTTCAAGTAAAATAATTTACAACTTCTTCCATTCCCTGGCATTTTATCACACGCTCCTACTCCTGCAGTCTCTCTTGATGACAGGATGGTACATGGCATACAAAATATTAATGGGAAAGACATGGACTGGATTTGGTGCAATGATGACAAAGAAATTTGCTATTGAACTGGTAGAAGAGCTCCCGATGTATGCATGCCACTGGTAACCAGAACTGTCTTTAAAGTTATTTAACATCTGTCCCCACTCCTCTAATTTCATTTAAACAGATCCTTTCCTTTGCCTGTCATTTGCCTAACTAGGTTTTTGTTTCTTAATGGTGCAGCAAAATTTTGTTTATACCATCTACTTTTTCTGAACATCTTTGTCTTGTTCAAAGCCTTTTCAAACGAATTGGATTGTAAAAAGTTACTACACTGGCAGCTGAAAGTACTGAGCAGCACACCTACAGTGCACACAATGCATACAGTGATGTTAATTATTTACCAGTTCCCGGTATGATTACATTTTGCATGGTGATGGCACTCAGGGGCTTAATAGCTGCATAAAACATTGTGTATGTTCTCTGCTGTCCTGGAATAAATCATCCCTGAAAAATTTAGCTGTTAGAAATAAAACATACCATTCAGCCATTTACGAGGATTACGACAAGTGATGAAAGCTCTACAGAAGTATTTATTTTCAACAATGGCCTACCTTTGAAGAAACAGTCCTTGCTGTGGATAATGTAGATTTTCTTCCTCTGCAGACACGAGGCTCGATGCAGCTGACAGTGATTTTCATAGAACCTGCCATCAGATCCACAGACGGGCATGTAGCTGGACTTGCAATCCTCGACACACCTGCATTCAGGCTGGTTCGTGTCCCTGTTCACCACACACTTGCTGCCCCGCCCGCAGTACTTCTTCTCACAGGATGCATGCAGGCCATCCTGTCCATAGAACACTGGGAAGAGCAGAAAATGCCATCGTGAGCCACATTTGCCTCAACAGACCACACGTGGCTGCTGCAGCACCACAGCCCTGACAGGAGCAGAAGCGACAAAGGTTTTGGAGGTAAAAAATGCTCCCCTTTGAACAGCAGCAGCTTGAAGGGAGTGCTCAGATCTGCACTCCCAGACGTCCAGCTCTCCCTTATCACAACACTGAGCATGTGCTCGAAGTGCTTTACTGGAAAGTGGTGGACACATGGCCCTCTGTTCTTTTAGCTCTTCACGATGCTAGAGCCTAGAATAAAACCCAGTGAGAGCACTTTCGTGCTCACACTTTGACTGTGAGTTACATTCAGAAAGCAATTCTGAAACCCTACACTACTCCAGCCACAAAACTCAGCAAAGTGCCCAAGTGCCAGCACTCAGCTCCCGTCCACATTTAGAGTCCAACTCCCACCCTGGGAGTCTAAAGCTTCCACCCGGAAGCGGAGTATCCTCCAAGCTAAAATTCACACAGGTTTCAAGGAAAGCTCAGACAAAAAACTGCTGAAAGCTTTTGAAAAAATAACCCCCAAGAAAGACCATTACTGAAAGGAATGTTACTGAATACAGTGAAGGGAATGTTATGGGAAAATGCTAGTCATTGTAAAAACGACCATCGGTACCTATTCCTACACTCTGAGTAATGACATATAGTGAAAAATAACTTTCTACTACTTTTAAGAATTCACTGGATATGATATTCTGAATATTACTGTGCTATCTGCTGTTTGATACTATTAAAAGGGTAAGGAAGCTGCCATTGTGCTGTAACATTTTCTGCTTATGAAGTTTCCTCATTTAAAGGCTTACGGAGAACATTACTATAATTCACACAGGACAGGGTGCTTCCAAAAAAGCCACTCAGAGCAATAATTAGCATTACACTCAACGAAGAGAGTTTCAGGAAATTAGATTATTCTATGCTAATTGGAGTACACCAAGTTGAGCATTACAAAGCGGAATTGCAAAAGGCATAATTATAGCAGGAATAAGCATTTCCTTGTGCAAAACCCACTGCCAGCCTTGCACAGCCTTCCAACAGCCAGAGACACTGGCTGCCCCTGAGCCAGGGACTCAGTCTGGACCAGCAAGATGGTTTGGAAGCAAATCCCTTTTCTCTACATTTACCACATGCAGGTTTGGCTCTTGGAAAGGTTTTGGTTGTGTCAGCTCTCAGAGGATGTTCAAGTGCAAGCACTACTCCAGATGTGCTGCAGCACTCAGTGGAACACATCCTGCAACAACTGGAGCACCCAGGGCTCTCCCCTTAACAGACTTTTCCAGCAGCCAAACAGTTCAGCATAGGAGCACAGACCAGATCTCATCCATAGCACCTCATCCCATGTAAAAGGAGTGAGGAGCATCAGTACCAGCTACTTCAATCCCATTTTATCATGTTAAATTCCCTGCTAACATCAACACAGCCCCTGCCTGCCCAGCAGTTCATGCCAATATAAAATGCCTCCGTGTTGAAGCTCTGTTTCATCTACTCATGGTCAAGGGGTTAAAGCATGTGCACAGAGACAAGCAAGAGTTTCTAACAAAACCCCATTTTTCCTCCTCCCCAATAAGCCTTTGTTTTTATCACTGTAAATCTAAAAGGGAAAAAAAAGTCTGTTATTGGAGGATTAACTATTTGACTCAATAACTCATTAAAATTCCTCCAACTTGGCAAGCTAAGAAATATTGACTTTTCCTGACTTGTAATAAACTAGAAGGTCAAAGCATCTCTGAGCAGTGCAAAAAGTACAGTCCGTGGAAAGAGTATCTGACTATTCTTTACTTACTTTACTAATTGTTCCAGAAGTTTTGCAAATTATCCTCAGAAATGGAAATTTGTGACCTCAGGGAGATCTGTAAAGGTCATATTTTGTATTAGCGCCTGCTCTAAATCAGAGCAGCCCAAAGCATGAAGACATGAGGAAGCTCTGGTCAAGCATCCTGTTCCTCTCAGTGGCAGGACCTGCATCTGTACAGGCACTCGCCTTTTCCATCTCAATGTGCCTCAAAAGACATATTTTGGAGACTGTTGTTGATATGAGAGCTATTTAAAAATCAAGATTCAGGAGCTATTATTATCTGTATAAATGTAATTGAGGTAAAACTACAGCAAAGACCTTTGTGGGCTGCCTTGATCACTAAAAATTGATCTCTCAGAGCTTGCACCAGCCAAGGACTGTGTCACGCATCTCACTGAAGGTTATTGCTGCCTCCTCATTCAAGGTGGCCTGCTCTGATTTAATGCACCAGGTCACATCTGAGCAGGTGACAGCTGCACCCTGCCCTGACAGCAGCAAAAACGCTCTTAGGAGACTCAAGTATTTTTGGTATTTTGATTTTTAATATAAAATTTGCATAACTGAAGACAAACTTTTTTATTAGAATGGGATTTTTAAGTTTTTTAATGATACATCGAAAATTTGTTAAAGAACCAGCTTATAAAAAAATATAAAATACTTATTCTTTCCTTCATCCATCCTGGTTACTTTGGAAAAACCCCAGAAACCCTGGCTATATTTATGCCTTATCCATTTTGTTCAGAGTTTAATTTACTCTGTGTTCCCGGACAGACAACTCCTGGTTAAACAGATTAGTTTGGTAAGGAGATAAGAAAGATACCCCTCAAACAGCCAGGAAGGAAATATTCAAGTATTCGGGAATCCTGATGTACTTCTCCTAGTCCAAGTCCTCTGAAATCTGTGTGTCTGCAAGCAGAGTGCTAACATGGGTTTTCTTTGCCAGAACCCCGTAATGTTGACAGCAGCTCTTTAATGCAATTATCTTTTGCATAATCCTTTGAAGAAGTGAAGTTCCCCACAAGCTCACTCAGCTGTACCAATGGACCCTCTGCCCAGCAAGGACAGCAACAGGGTGTGAAACAGAACAGAGCAGTGTAAATGGAGAGGAAAGGAAGTGTTTGACTGTACAAGCACTGTTATCTTTATCCAAGTAACTAATTAATCTGGAGCAGCACCAGGAGCCAGGGAAAAGGACTTTCCTTGATTGCATCAAGGTGGATCCCACAGGCAGGACACTGGTGTGCACCTCACAGGCATGAAACATGCCTTCCACTGCTTTTTTTTAGAACTATTAAAAGTATCTGAATTCCTCACTCTTACAAGGATTATCAAAAACAGAAATGGGAAAGGTAATCAAGTGAAACTACCAACTACCTGCACAAAGTATTTATGAGCCCCACTGTACTGCATGGAAAAGGCATAATTTATTCAATTTATTAGTTGCAAAGAAAGTAATTTACATAGGTTAAAAATTTATCATCTTGCAAAACAAGCCACTCTTCAACACTGATTAACTATACTCAACACGGCTAGAGTCTGAGGTGTTACACTGTATTAAAGCCAGAAGGATGGACAGAGGAAGCCCAGTCTCATACATCCATAGACACACTTGACTTTTCAAATTAGCTCCCAGTTGCCCCTGAGAAATTTGGAGTTCCAGTGGAAAACTGACAAGAGTTTGGTACAGGAAGGAAATAACTGAGTTCAGGAATTTCATAAGGCTGGCTAACAGGCTGCCTGCATCTCAAAGACTTTAATGAGGAAATTAAGATGTTCCTGCCACGCTGGAGAATGCACATCCTCTAACGGCTCATTAATTCTTACAGACAAGGACCTCATCTACCTTTTGCACACCACTAAATGTGTTACAGATCAAACTAAGGCTCACGTGCTTTTTTTTCTTCACTCCCAAATACAAACCTATTCCTTACTTCCTCAAAACTCCCAAAGGAAGGTTGGGTTCAGGACAAGTACTGGTTTCACTTAGGACCAACCAGACAAACCCACCACAGATAGCAAACTCAAAAACCAAACAGCTCTATCATATCACTGCTCATTTATAGCAGAAGTGTAAATTACTACCTTTACATGTAAAAAGCAATTTTGCCCTCAAGTAACAGTGAGCTCCAGCAGGCAGCTGGGCATCCAGGTTTATTGCTGAAGGAAGAAGTTTAGACATTACATCAGAGCCAGGGCTAAAACTAGAAATTTTAATTATATATGACTGAAACTGGAAGCTTCTGTACCAAGTCCTTCCAAGGCAATGCTGCACCTTGCAAGTGTTACATTAAAATAAAAATAAAATCAAACTCTATGACAGTGATACACACAGATGTATAGTTCAAGTGTGTATTTACATACATCTATTCACACACAGATTATACACAGCCACACACTTCCCTTGCCAAAACTCATTTTTGCTGATGACACAAAGTCAGATGCTGCAGCACAGCTTCCTAAACCTTCCTTAATAGCACATCTTAAGTAGATCTTGAGTACCTCATGGTTGGAAGCAACCAAAGTTGAGCTGCATATTGAGCCTGGCTTATGATCAGCAAGCAAATTGTGTGCTGCATTTGTTGCTGCTGCCACAATACAATAAGAAAGGAAACAAAGCAGGAATTTCATAATTGTCTGCTCTTGAGCTTCTGGGTTTTTCACTGCATGCCTGACATGAGAGTGGAGAGGCAGAGAAGCCGTGGTAAATCACCTGGGCAAGGCAACAGCAATTTCATTGTCTCTGTTATAAAGCAAAAATGGTGACTTGTCCTGGAGAATAACACAGAGAATAAAATATGTTTCAAGCATATGATTGCTACAGATACAAACTATTTTCTTTCGAGATGCACGAGACAACTCTGTGTGTTTGTGCACATTTTGGAGCAGGATGGAGAGGGACACATCAGCCTTGGAAGAGGAAGACAGAGAATCAATCATTTCACCATATTAAAGGCTCTACATGAAACAAAAGGCAGGATAATACGGAAATCCTCCTCGCAACAAAAGTTAGCAAGACTTCCCACACAGTCATGTGATTTCAGGAGGATTCACAGAGTTTTAAAAAATAAAACCAACCCCAAAAGGAAAGGAAAATAGACTCTGGAAAGAAGGGTTGTGACAAATAGTTGCACCAAGGACACCACAATGAAGGTAACTGCTTAATCTGTCTCTGCAGTTTAATATCAAATGAAAACAAATTGTAGTTGCTCAGCAGAAGCTCAATAACAGCAAGCAGTTATTCTGCAAACAACACCAAGGAAGCACTCAATACTATAGAAAAATTTTCTGTATCAATTTTTACATCTGAAAATGGGAACTAATGTTACCTTCTGTATCGGTTAGAACTCTGAAAACCATTGGAGGTCATATCATGAAAAGGCATTTGAAAATCAGAAGTAACTATGCTATTCTTAGTGTGATTAGCCTAATTTTGCCCCATTTCAAATCCATCTAACCACTATGAGATCAAAAGCTTAATCAAATATTATTTTTGGATGGTATTGTGATCTGCGAGGGTACTAACAGGAAAAAAAGAGACAAAAGACACGTAGAGATGAAAAGATCCAAACTATGTAAAACATACACAGAGATTACTGAGGAAGAAACACCAACCCAGGTATGAGACCATATATATTTAGATCCTTGCCATGAAACTTTACCATGCACAATTTTCCTGATTGTTCTCTTCTCAAAAGAGCTGACAAAGAGGCAATTCATAGAATTGCTCTCTATTAAATGTTTATCTTAATTTATCTTTGATAGGTATTGCACACTGAAGGCAATTTTACTACATTACTCCTGTGCAGCAAGTATAGACACAAATATAAATTTGTGCAGTCCTCATTGGCATCACACCTCTCCCTGCGTTTGTGAGCTGCTTAGCAGGTCCTCACAACCAGCTGGACAAGAAACAGCACAATTTTAGCAGAAGATTAATATATTTCCTGCATTTATCAGAAGGATTAATGTTCAGGGCCAGGCTGGACACTGTTTGGAGCAACCTGGTCTAGTGGAAGGTATACCCAGCCACGGCAGAGGAGTTGGAACAAGACGAGCCTTAAAGTCCCTTGCAACCCAGACCATTCCATGATTCTGTGATTTAATTCAATGTTTCCTTGGGCACCCATATTTCCAGTGCTGTGAGAAACCCAGTGAAGCATAGTAGCAACGTGCTTATGCACGTGCACATGTGCACTCACATGTATTTTACTTGATTGTGGTTTTCATTTTCTCAGTATTCCACAGCCCAAAAAAAGGCTGAAAATTTACAGTCTCAGATCTGGAGGGAATAGATCACATTAATACTTTGGTTCCTTTGGTATGATACTCCATATCAAATGAATAGATTCTTTGGAAGGAAGGCAATAAAATTCCCATGGGTCACTGCTCAAAATCAGTCTTGCTGCCTTTAATCTTGCTCATGAATCTTGTGTCTGTCCCATTTCTTCACTCCTACTCTCAGGACCAGCCCGGCTTCCCTTCCTTGTTTTCAGTGGGCTTTTATCCTTTGTGTCATGTATCTTTATGCTATTCCTTCAGTGAAATTCTTGTGACAGAGACTAGGGGGAGGTTACAACCCAATAATAAAATAACTATAGTTGGCTTGCCTGTTTTCATGTCGATTTCTCCAATTACATTACCAGTGGAGCTCCTGAAGGGAAGCTGAACAGTCTGGATCTTTCCCAGCTGTTAACCATTAAATCTGGCCATGGATGTTGCCTTTGGTTTGCTCCCTGCTCCCCTCTCCTCCTGGACACACAACCCAAGGCTTTCCCCCACAAGATGCTCACACGTCCCCTGGCTCCTCCACCATCACCATGAACCCAGAGACCTTTGCACAGCTGCCCCCAAAGCTCCTTGGAACCAAGCAGAAGTCTCTCGCTTCCACCTACTTTTCAAAATCTGATTCCACAATTTTCACAATTTTACCCTCATTTGGATAATTTCTACTTGGAGGAGGGTGAAATGGATAAACTAAGTGTAGTGAGACATGCTGCAATGGCAGGGAACATGCCTGGCCATCACTTACAACACCTATGTAAAAACATCTGGTAGTATTATCAGTGGTTCAAAACCAAAAGACACCTAGGTCCCATCTGAGGAGCATTCTTCAGTCTCACAGAAATCTCTTCGTTTCTATTTTTTCACTCACTACTTTGTGATAAGACCATTTATCAGAAAATAAATAAATTTTTTTATTGTGTGCCTATTTTACCCTTATATATGCACAAACATAATGTTATTTCAGATTGGATAGATAGACCTTTCTATTTTCCTACTTATTTTCTCATTCAGACATCAGTTTATAATGCTCATTGAGGCCCAAGAACAGAAGCAGAAAGACAGCTCATCACTGTGTTTGTATCAAAAAAAAGAACATTATCCTGATTATCTCTTTTTAATTGGAAGATATTTATAATTAATACCCATTCAGTTTCCTTATTACACTACTCTTGAATTCAGCTCTACATAAATTAAAAAATCATCTGACTTGCACCAAACTGTTCAAATGCCACTGCAGGAGGTTTCACCATGACAGGTTAGAACCCTCCATTAGTGTCACCACAGTGTCAGCACTTCCAGAAGCATTTCCTTTTCTTTAAGAGGTGCATATCACACACTTCAACCTTACAAATGAAGTCATGTTCTTGATGAACATCTTTAAAGCTTTGTTTAAACTCAGCCCAAAGCTGTATTAAGAGGTAGAAACATGAGATAGAAAAGGATGGAGGTTGGCAGTGGCTACAAGCTCAATATAAAGTAATTAAATCACAGGATCACAGAATGGTTCAGGTTGGAACCGACCTTAAAGCTCATCTTGTTCTAACCTCCTGCCATGTGCAGGGACACCTTCCACTAGGCAATGTTGCTCCAAGCCCCATCCAGCCTGGCCTTGAACACTTCCAAGGATGGGGCAGACACAGCTTCTGTGGGCAACTAGTGTCAGGGCCTCAGCATGCTCACAGGGAAGATTTTTTTCCAAGTATCTAATCTAAATCTGCCCTCCTTGCTTGATCCCATCACTGGAGTAAGGTAGACCATACTATGAAGGGGGAAAAAAATCTTTAGGATGGTAATTTCAAAGAACAACTCAGGTCTATTGAGAAAATGAATCTATAGAGTCTTTTACTGTCACTTCCTTCTCCTGCCCCTTCATCCCAAGCAGATTAATTTACAAGGGTAAAAGCTTCCAGATGGAATCTATCAATAGTTGCATCTATGTACAACTTGCAACACTTCTGTCATTTACTACTACACATAAAGGAAGGCAGACAGCTCTGCGTGAAAATTAGGGACTGGATTCACTTTGTGAGTCTGTTTCTGAGAACTGATGCCTTTCTGTAGAAGTTGACATTTGCTGGAAATAAAAGGGGACAAAATATTAAAGCTATTTAGTTGTAATGGGATTTGTATTAGTGCAGGTGTTTTGTGTTTGGGTGGTTTTTTCTCCTGGGTAAAGCAAAACTTGTATTTTACTCATGGACACTTTCCTTGACTGAGGAGCAGCCCCAGCAAAAGGATTAGTGCCCCTCCTGCATCACACCTAAATCAGCATAAACCTCCAGCTTGAAACATTTGAGGCTGCACAGTGTCTTTTCACATTTTTTTCCCCAAGACATTTCATTTACGTTTTCCCAACTAGATGCCTTAGAGCCTCACCGATTATGAGTGCCGGAGCGTTACCATATAGCCCAAGTGTGAGGCAGGAGCCAAATAGGTCCATTATGGGGAGAATAACAATCACACAAATACTGAAGAAAGATGTTTTATATCTGCATTGGGACACAGAAGAAAGGATATCTTATAAAATAGTTTTCCTAGAATCATAGAATGGTTTGGGTTGAAACGGACCTTAAAGATCATCTTGTTACAACCCCCCTGTCATGGGCAGGGACACCTTCCACCGGACCGGGTTGCTCCAAGCCACATCCAGCCTGGCCTTAAACACTTCCAGGGATGGTGCAAGGCCGACATGTGAGGCACACTGCTGGCAGCATGTCCAGGACTGCATCCCACCTTGGGATTGCCTTTAAAAATTAGTAAGAACAGGATGTGCCTTTACAATGTTCTCTATATACATTATGCAGTGCTTGTCTGTTATGGTTCATAAAAACTCAGGAACAAAACACATTTGAATGATAGCAAATCCAAACAAACTCAACATCTTCCAATGGGACAGTCATGAAGACAAATGTACATATTGCACTGAGACTGCAGATAACCCTAAAATGAACCCAGTTCTGCTCAATGGTGGCATCTGCTCAGCAACTCAAAGGTTGTTCTCAGATCATTGCTCAAGCCAAGCCATGGAGCAAAAGCTGCACTCAGGTGTGTGCATGGCTGGGCAGAGCAAGTTGCTTTTAATTGCAATGTTACCAACGTATATTAAAAAAATACGAACATCCCCCCCAAATTCCTGACTCCAGACGTGCCCCAGCAGTTCCCCTTGCTCTAGCACAAGAGACTGCAGTGTTCCAGGGTTTAATTCAGTGCTGGTCAGTGAGCGTGAGCAGGAAATGCTCCAGGAGCTTGAAACCAGACCGAAACATCTCCACAGGCCAACACCGATCAATAACAATTTGCAATCCTCTTTCCCATTCTCTGTTATTGTTAATGAATTTCTGTTCCAAGACTAAGAAATAAGGAGAAACACTATTTTTAAAGCAACTGCATGCATGTCTTGTGCACCTAGTGCTACTTTTGTAATTCTCCACTTGTTTAATTTTCTATTTGTTGTCTAATCCAGCACGCCATAAAACTCCAGGACACCGGTATTTTGTGGACACACCATTTTCTTTAACTCCATCTGAAGACAATGTTAACACATGGAAACCTTCATCTCATATAGGATAAACCCCTTGAGTCTGTCAGCAAGTGCCCGTCAGACCTAACAGCCATTGTTAATACCCAGGCTTTTGAGGCTCTCTCCCCAGGGCAAATCTATTTCTCACCCCCTCCCTGAGAATTTCACTTTTGCATCAATAATGGAAATTACCCTGACTGTGATTAAAGATTTATCTCCTCTGAATATGAGATTTCAAGATCACTTCCTACTCCTGAAGTAAATAGCCCAGTACACCTTCACAGTCTTTTCCCAGTCCTGCCACATCACCCCAACCTGCACCAAGCAGTGTTAAGTATATGCATCAACATCTTAAACTCCTAAATTCAACAAAAAGACATCTTTTTTATCCCCACTTACCCTCCAGCAGTTACTTTTCCCTGTGCTCTTCTACAAAGGACAGCAGAATTAATGCCATTTCTCCTGCATTACAAACCTTTTACTCTCTCTGTATTTGCTCTGTGCTGAAGAAAGCATTTTGAAGTGCATTTACCTGATGGAAGAGTTACTGGCTACCAAAACTACTGAAAGGATAACACAGTAAGATGAAAAAAAACTACTAAAAAGCTATTTTGAAAGTGAAAAGCCTTTAAACTTCATATAATGTTAAAACTGGCTCTGAAGGTATCAGTGCAGAAATGGAGCATTAGTACCAAAATGCTAAGATTAGCTGATTTTTTTTTTTATTGTTAGGAGTAGAATATATCACTGGTTTTTCAGGTTGAGACTCACAATCTAAAAAGAAAAATTAAGAGGAGATAAAAAAATACATAAAAATCCATAACTGATTAGGGGTTTCTGCAATGGCTGTATTTTTGTTTCAAACAGTTTTAATTTAATCAGAATTTTCTTAGTTTGTACAGCTGGGCATCTGGTTTGGGAAATTACCCAGGAGGGCAGAGCCCCTTCCCCTCACTCCACAATGAGCTTTTTCCTTTCCATGGCATCGGTGCTCATCCACAGCCATGCAAAGAGTCCATCCAGGATTTATCCTGCTGCCAAACAAAGACAGCAGCCTGAGGAGTGTGGGAGCACTCCTCAGTCACCCACACCAGGAAAGCGTGGGGAGAGCTGGATCTGAAAGGGTCGATGTAAAATAAGAGTACATGTATTCACTCCCTTCCCTTTGAAAGTGCTCTGTACACTGAATAAAAATGAGCAACAACTGATAAAATCAACTGAACACTGTTTCCCTTCAAATACAAAGGTACCAAAAGAAAACAAGAGGGTCACATTTAATAGCAGAAGAGGAAAAGCTTGGGATAAAAAGCTGGAATTAGGAGCAATCATCAGTCATCAACATCAGAGTACACTGGGCAAAGGCAGCATTATGGGGCTTTTTATTCCTTTAAGAAAGGGAACAGAACAAAAGGCATTTTGGTGCAGGGCATGTTGTTGGGCTGATCCACATGGATATGGCACAACTACACCAAGAGAGGAGCACAAGGTGAGCACAGACACCTGGGAGCTCAAGACAGTGGTTACATCTGAACACAGGTGAGATGGTGAATGCCATGAAAACCCCAGAAAACCAGTGGCACCAGTTCAAAGAGGAGAGATGAGATGCCTGGCACGAGCCAAGAACAGGTAGGCACCATATTTTTGATAGGACACTGGAACTGGGCTTTTCTACCAGCTTATAGTTCAAGCTCCTTCCTTGATGCCTTAGAAAAATGAAGTAAATCTCCTCATTGTAAAAAGGGGGGACAATTCAAGAAACTCCGTGGTCTGTCACTCCAGTCTCTGTCATTGCCACTTGTCCCTTTGGATCAGCACACAGAGCTCTCAGGCAGCTTGGAGGGAACAAGGCAATGATGAATCAGACCAAAAGAAAGGAAAGAGGGGCAGTGTTTCCACCAATCTCTTTGGATGACTGACCAGAAAGGAAAAAAGCAGTGAGAGTCACTACATTTGACTCTACAGGAGTAAAGGCAATAAATAAATACATACATACATACATACATACATACAAATAGTAAATAGGAACATCCTATGCCAAGGACACAGCTCTTTTCCATAAGCACATAGAGCTCAAGTGATGAATTTATCAGCAGAGAAACAGCTGGTACTGCCCTTTGACAACACACCCAGGTCCCCCCACTCTGCAGATCCCATCCGGGACCTGCCAATGCCTCCCCGCCAGTCTGGCGTGCTGGAATATTCTGCAGCTCAGTACAGCAGTACAAGAGCCCAAAGCTTGCAAAAGAAATACACGAGCAGCATGGCAGGGATGACTGGAAATGCCTGGGGAAAAAAGTTCACTTCCAAAAACATTTGCTTTAGAGACAAAAATTGTGTTTGATCCCCTCCTGCCTGGCTCTTCCCATCACACCATGGCTTGGAAAAGGCTGACAGTTCCCATCTATGGCGGGGCAGTGCGTCCCCATGTGTGGCTCCATCAGACCCACTGCAGCACAAAACTACTTCAACCCATTCATAACAGAACATCACATCCAGCAGCCAAAATCCAGCTGGCATTTTGTGCTCACAGTAAATAGGATTACTGGCAGCAATGAAAAGTGAAGTCCTCTGCTGAACAACACACTGGGGATGGCAGCTGCTTTCCAGCCTTGGACTGTAAATACCACCTTGCCAAAGCTTTCTGTACTAATGGGGCCTATTTTCTCTATAGGAAAGGAAAAGGCAGGAGAGAATTCAATTTTTATGCTTCCGAGTCTCCTATTGATGTGCATGTGTTCAGCTGCTCCTGTTCCCATTAACACCCAGCATGTGAGATTCAAACAACTTCAGAGCTGCTACAAGCTGAGGTTTTTCACGATATAGAACTCATGTTAAAAAAAAAAAAAAAGGGAAAAAGGTGTTATTTGAAAATTTTCTGCACTAAATAATGTAGCACAGCTTTGACTTAAAAACTTGCATTTCTCAATGGAAATATTTGTGTCTACCTAATGGACAAACCAGAGCTGCCAACTATTAATTTTCATAATCCTCACTGACACCAATGGGAGCTGCCTTTGCAGAGCAGGTCCCCACAGGGATCCTGGAGGGTGATTTACCGACTCCAACATGACCTGCAGGCGCTAAATCACTGCCTCCAGGTTACTCAGGTGGAAGAACATGCACAGTGCCCATTTGGGGGAGAAAGAGGTCTGAGACTGTCAATAAAAAAAAACCCCCTTGGGTCTCACAGTGAAATAGAGTGAATGACCAGCTGGCAAGGAGGGGAGAGGGGATGAAAAAGGAAAATGAGAAAAAGGCAAATTGCTCTCTGTGTGATGGCAGGAGTGATCCTGAACTGCAGTCAAGTTTCCCAAAGTTCACTGAGTTAAAGTCTTATTTGCCTCAACAATGCCCACTTTAGTGGCTAAAACATATAAAACAATTAAAAATTACAACATCTCTTCCCATGTAAATGTCTCTCCATTAGAAACAGGGCTTGGATTCACAGGGATGGAGTTCAGGGGTGAGGAGAACGACCATTTTTCTTGGATATTTTATGTCAAAACCCCAGTGTGTGTCCCTGATCAGCAAGGAAAGGCACAATGTGGGACAGGAGACAGCTTTGTGGGTTTGAATTCCCTTATGAGACGAGAGCTACTGGGCCCCAAAAGCTGTCCAAAACTTCCTCCTGCTGGATTTGTTACACACATTTGTACTGGCAATTCCAGTTGAATTTATACTGAAATATTGCTGTGGGCGTAGATACCATTGTGTGAGGTGCAAATGTATCTAACACAATCAGTAGCAAATACGGATGGGAGTATGAAAGAATCATAATTCAATACTCTTAAAGCAAATACTGTTTTTTGAGAGGAAAACCAAGGATCTCATTTCTTGCCTTCCTGGGCATCTCTCCCAGCACAACTATTCCACATGTGCAAATTAAAAAAAAAAAAAGCCTGAAAGTCTTGGAAGGCATAAATTGGGATACAGAAAAAAACCTGCCAACACCGAGTTTTGTACCAGAGGGTCCAAAGGGAGTCCATAGCAGGGACATCACAGAATGCATTAAATCTCAATTAGATCATAGCACACAACAAAGCACAGAACGTTCCTATCGTATTTGCTCACCCAAGGATTAAGGGATTTTCTTCAGAGAGGTCTGTGCTCACAAAGCATCTTGGGGACCACATGGCTCTTGGCAGGGAAAAGAAGGCACCCCTCTCTCCTCTCTTAATGAACTGCACCCATTAAATGGTCTCATAACAGTATTTTACATGTATGTGTGCCAGTGACAGACTGCAGCTGTGAAGAGACACGGCTCAATACTTTGGAAATGCTTCCACAGTACTTTTGGTAAGTATATCTTATTGGTGACTGTCTGTATATGCCAAAATGTCAAAAATAGAAGCGTGGAAAGAAAAAGAAGAAAACAGGAGGATAAGGAAAATATTAAAGGAAATGAAACTTTGATGGCATACTTCAGATTTTAAACATTACTCTAATAAGGTAATGTTCTAGCCACTTTTAAAGCAATGAGGCAACATCATGAAGTCATTATTTGTAAAAGTGTTCATTATACAATGCTTGCTATTAATAAGACCTCATAATTATGCGTGTAAATAGTATTACAGTATAATAAATGTAATATTGGCAGCCAAGTGCCCACAGAAGCCTGATGTGCAGCAGTGGGCAGCAGAGCTGGAAGCAGTGTCCAGCCCAGACTCCCACTGGCTCCTGCTGGCTGGTCCTGCTGCATGAGCTTCTACGGCAGCACCTCATTCTGCAAAAGGATCTGCAGGAAGATTCATTTGGCCACATAAAAGAATTTTACATCCCATCTCCATCTCCTCTGAGCTAAACCAGGATTTGCTTCTGTACGGCTTCACAAGCCTAGAAGACTTTTTCTGTGAAATCACAGAATCATAGAAAAATTTAGGTTGGAAAAGCCCCCAAGGCCATCAAGTCTGACTGTTCCCCCAGCACTGCCAAGTCCATCACTACACTGTCTCTTCAAGTGCCACATCTACATGTCTTTTAAATCCCTCCAGGGATGGTGACTCCACCACTGCCCTGGGCAGCCTGTTGCCTGACAGTGCTGTGGGTTCTCCTGTAGTAACACTTGCCACAACACCTGACTACACTCATTTCTTCCACCCAGCCATTTCCACAACTCTGAGCTCTGCTGCCTCCACTCCAAGCACGACTCATGCCTAATGTCTTCCAGCACGGGGCATTTCGAGTGCCATCAGCAAGGACAGGCTTCACCGAATGCAAACAGTTTGCACTTTCCTCCTAAAGATCAGTTAATGAAGTGCAACACTTCAGAGCTGTTTGATTAAAGTGCTAATGCTTGTAAAATCAATATGCCAGGGAGTGAAGCTTTCTTCATATTTAAGCAAGAAAAAAAAGAGTCTTAATTTAATGTTGAATCCAGATGCAGCAACAGGAGTGCAGACACTGTTTGTAGCTGCCCCATATAATTTAAAACCACCTGCCGTTTGTACACCTTAAAACACACATTATTCAATAAATGCTGCAGAAATTATCTTAAAAGCAGCACTGCCTTGACTTGCTTCTACAAAAGTGCTACGATATCCACACACAGCACTGATACCTTTTAAAAGGTTTCCCTTGCAGAGGAGCAGTACCAATAATCAAAATCACAACAAGGCCAGCAGCTTGGCAGGTCCCTATCACCTTTGGAGTGTGCTGCTTTAATTTGCTCCAGGCAAACCCATTCCCTACCCACACAAGAGTATTCAGTCAACTAAGTGAATGACTTGATGAATGCACTTCACCGCCACACATTTGGGCTGGAAAACTTCAAAGCATAGTAATCATAATATTTTCATTACAGACAGGAGCTATTATTCCTCCCCACAATGAAGGCTGGAAGACAGGCTCTAATCCCCACAACGGAGGACTCTCTTGAAAGGGAACATCACACTGGCTTTCAAAAACCCATCAGGGACGCAGAGTTCACAGCTATGAAACCTTCCAGCCTCGGTGGGTCAAACCTGGCATCAAAGCACCCACCCTGCCCCAAAATAGCTCTGAGTTTCAGATGTCGTAACTCCCTAAATGGTACGGGTACAAGCTATATGGTCATAGCCCAAATTATATTACACATCCCCTGACTGCACACACTGAGATTATGATTGTTCAGTGCACTCAGCACACACACAGTCACAAGGGAACACTAAAAGCAAATTCTGGCCCTGTCTATCATCCATAATTCAAGAGAAATCAGGGTTAAAAAAAGTGCATGAGCAATTGACATAATTTATATGCTGCAAGTGGGAGAGTTGGCAGTCTCTCGCATCATAAAGTTTAAATAATGGTAGTTTAATATCAGATGTACCCACAGCTGTATTGCCATTAGCTCCATTACGCCATGGAGCAACCCCTCCCTGAGCTGGGTACCCCCACCTTGCCCCACCAACAGCTTGCTTCACACAGGATTTCACCAGGAATGATCAGTCAAGCACAAACCACTTTGTACTAACAGCAGGAAAAAGAAAAAGGAAGAAAGAACCAACAAAATTCCCATACCTTGAAAAATTTAGTGATGCAGTGGGTTTTGAAAGGTACCTTTATAATGAAAGGCAAAAGAAAGGAAAAATGTATCGAGCAGTGGCAACAAGTTTTGGAGATGCTGTTGCCAATTTTGATCAATATCATGACATTTACCATTACAGGATATGATTTCTTCTTGTTGTATACTAACAAAAAATATTCTTCTTTACACAAGGGATTATCAAATTAATTCAGTGTGTGTGCATGCTGCGGGGTATTAATTGATCATTCAGTCTAAACCAGTCAATATTTCTTATGGAAACAAAAGAAAGCTGGAATAGTGACTGCTTTGTCCCACCATTCTCAGGCTCACCCATAGTATACTGTTTTCAGTGGAAAACCTAAACTCACAGAAATGAGGGATCCCATGAGGGTCAGGCATTGGGAATGAGGCTGCCAGAAGTCCCACCTGCAAATCAGCTTTTTCAACCAATCCATTCTCTGTCTCATCAGTCCCTCTGCAATTAGTCATAGCAAGACTCTGAAGAGGCATAATATAACTTATACTATCCACAAATGCAGAATTAAACTGGGGCAATGCACAACCTAGAAACAAGCCAAGCCTACAGTCTGGCTACAGCTCCTGTTCTTCAGAAAAACTCTTCTCAACAGAGGAATTCTGCAGAAATCAAATGAGAACTTGAAAACAGGAATCCTTAAAGTAAAAGGAGTTAATGAAAATTCACCTGGTTTCACAGCACCCTGCACTTACCAGGACACCATCACCACTCTAAGTACCACTTTTCTGCAGTTAATGCTGTAATACCAGATTTTCAGGGATTTTTTTTGCTTCCTTCCTGTTGTGCTGAGCTGACAAGTCTGGCTAAGCTGTGCCAAAAGAAAAAATAAATAAAGCATGAGCACAGAGCCTGAATCTTTGGTCAAAAAGTTCTTTTTTACATCCCATGTGCAGATTCAGCACATCCATGTCCATGGCACAAAGATGAAGAGACACGTCCCAATTTAATCTTCAAACACAACCTGGTAAGCAGAAAGCAGCAAGAAAAGGTGCTTCCACGCCCCCCCCCCCCCACACACACCCCCGCCATGATTCAGCTGACAACGTCAGCAACAAAGTGGAGCAGGTATGGTGGCAAGAGGTAACACTGACACAGCTCCTCCCTTCTGTCTCTCAGAACAGAATATGGAAGTTCAGTGGAGAGCTGAAGCCTCATGCAAGAAAAACCCGAAGGACCTCAATCTCTCTTTCTTACCTTCAGCAGCACCAGCACTTCTTAATTTCACTGCTTCCCAAGAGATGGGTCTCCATCCCCAGGTGTGCTGAGCATGCTTCATATTATCTGAAGGAACCAGAATCCCTGAGTTACTGGCCTCTTTTACCGTTTTTTTTCTTTTCTTTTCTAGGACACGATATTCTTATCTGAGCTTGCAGAGCACATCATCTAGACAAACTGCTGTCTTTCTCTCCCAGTTGCACCCAGGAGCACATTTGTGTGAGGAAAATAAAAGGTGTCCAAGATTTGAAATATGGCAGTGAGCATCCCTTTAACGCAGACACGGGAACTGCCAGCAGAAAGCGCTTCACAGGGGATTTACAACATGGATTTTTCTGCTACATGAGGTGGGGAGAGAAATCTGCAAAGAAGGCAGATCATAATTTAAGTTTATTTATGATTTATCTTCTTTATTCCAGTACCTGGCGAAGAATTTAAATAGGCATTTCCAGCGCTTCTCTGAACACCTGAACCACTACATGCCCATGAAGCTCAGTAAAAGCCTGGACTACATTATCCCTGACTAAGAAAACACAGTGTATGCAACCCTGCTGCCACCTTATACCGACAGAGTGTTAAAATGAGTGGCATATGTGGAAGTAGCAAAAAATTTCAAAGAAATTTATAAGATGAGCAACTTGATAAAATCTTTCTCTCTGAGCTAGACAGCCTAAGGCCGAGTCAAGAAAACAGCGGAAAAAACCACCAAAATCCTGTATTCCAACTTGAACATCCAAACAGAGGACTTCTGCAGCTTCCTTTAGGCACAAAAGGGTATCTCTGCATGAAGGTTTTAAAACATTCCTTAACTTGTTCTCTGTTGAAGGATCCCATCATCTTTTCCCAAGTCCTCTCACAGCCATGTGGAACAGCAGAGCAATGGATGCCTCATTATCAACAACAGCTGATAGTGTTGCAATGATCCCTGTGGGCTCTTCAAGGGCTATGGATGGTACAGTCACTCAAAATCATGCTCAAGAGAGAACAAGGCATCCCTGCTACAGAAGCACTTCTCACTCACCTGGGGGAAAAGAAGTCCTTCATTACAATTACAATCAGAATTACTCCACAAAGTATTTTGATCCCACTTGGATGTGCCCCCACCACGAACAAGCCAGGCTCTGTCTCACCTGCTTGAGGAGCACAAGGGAGCGCAGCCCAGGATACACAACTGCTCCTCCAGCAACTGTGAGCTTCCAGTCCCAGGCTTATTTTAGTGTTGTATTTTAGGGGGAGCAAAATTGATGCTTTCCAGCACACACAACCCGTTTCTGTTTTCCTCTGCCACCGTAAGGAGCCTGGCATTGCCTGTCCCCCGGAGCACAGAACAAATGCACACTTGACCTTCCCATGCTACATGTTTTGGGTGAGCACCAGCCCTTGGAGGGGATCCAGGACCCACACTGCACCCCTGACAAAGTCCTGCTGGGTCATGCCAAACATCAGACCACATGAATCGTCTCACCAGAGCTTGCTCACCTGGGACATCCACCTCTGCCTGGTACATTGCCTCCTGCTCATGATTCCTAATCCTCTTCCATACTGTCTCAAAATGACTAGAGGCACACCAAGGCAGCAACTCAAGGGAACAGAGACTTACCAGCACTGAAGGTTCCCCACCCCACCTTCCGTCAGCACCAGCAGGTGCAATGCAGCAGCAGGACTCAGTCTTCCTTCACCTATTCCCACCCATGCCTCAGCCCCATCACATTAATCCGACTGATGTTCCCAGGAGTCAGGGTGTAGCCAGGTTACATGGCAAAAAGGGTTTTTTCACTTCAAATGAAGCACAAAAAAATTGAAACTTCAGAAAAATTTATACTTTTCCTTTTAAAAAATTGTATTTAAAATTTTTGGAGCTTTTAAATCCACAATATTTTAGGGACAAAACAATTCTACTCATGAAACCCTTCCTTCTAAAATGGGTTGTCTGAGAATCACCTTATGAAGGCTTTCCCTTCCTGAGCCTTGCAATGCCTTTCCCATTTAGAACACCTGGGGATCACAGCCCTTACACGAGGCCTCAGCACAACCCCCTGCCCAGCAGAGCTCGATGTTCAGATACTGGCAGAAAGCAGTACAGCAGCACCAGCAGTGCCTTCAAAAAGAGTGTAGAATTCTGGTTATTTATATAAGACTGCATTTAATACCTCTGCTCATCTTCACCTGCATTTTGCCTCACATAAAAATCAAAATTTGCAATTTGTAAACTGCAGAATTTGATGACAGTGGAGTTAAAGCATGAATGTGGATAGCAGATGCTGCATTTAAACCTACCACAATGAATTATAGAATATCCTGACTTGGAAGGGACCTATAAGGATCACTGAGACCCAAGGGAAACTAAGAACCCCATTTTTTTTTTTTTCTGGAAGCATTATTGGTGTCCCAACCTTAATAATAATTTCAGAATCCCCTGAAAGTCGTGTGGGAGCGTCACCATTAAGATCTGTGGAAACACAACTCCTGGTTGTATGTATTCCCTCCAGACTGCCAAGATATATTTAAGTCCCTTTCCTCAATCAGAAGCAACTTAACCAACCTGGAAAACAACAAATCAATGCTACTTGCATTGTTTTTCATGTCTGACTCCACATTAATGCTACGTCAGACACTATCAGCATCAGACGAGGCTGCACCAGCCTTTGCCAGAACTGTTGCATTTTCTCAGTGAAAAAGGGAAATAGGTAAGAGGGAAGAGAAAATTATTAATTTCCCAGGATCTTTTTTGTGTTACATCTCCTCTGTAATTTGGGCAGGGCTCCTGCCCCTGGAAACAAGAACTAGGAGGGAGAAGCTGTGGCTGCTCTGTACCTGGAAGTGTTCAAGGTCAGATTAGATGGCGCTTAGAGCAACTTGGTCTAGAGGAAAGTGTCCTTGCCCATGGCACGAGGTTGGAACAAGATCATCTTTAAGGTCCCTTCCAACCCAAACCATTCAACGTATCCACACTGAGAATAGGGATTTCCTTACAGCACAACTGGTGGATGGAGAATTAGTTTCCTCATCAGTGAAGATGATCCCAGCTGGGAGACTCTGCTTTCTGCACCAGATCAGGACATTTCCAAGCAAATATTGAGCCAAAATTCAACATTGTGCTGTCAAAGAAAATTCTCCTAAGTGCAGCAGCCACTTCCCCACGGTATTCAAAAACCTGATAGCCTGTGGCATCTATTTGCCACTGTTTAATCAGCTCTGGTTAATGGGTGAGACTTGTTTGCAGCATTTTCATGATCAGGTTAACTCATTTCAGGAGAATACAACTGCACTTACAAGGAAACATCAAAAACAGACAGTAAAAACATAGAGGGTTTATGCACATCTTTTCCTGATGTGTTTAGTTGCATTTGAAACTGCTTTAATTGCAGATCTATACAGTTATGTGAGCTGGTCACTGCTGGGCTCCCTGGGAATCCTGAAAGCCAGAGGGACAGGTCAAAGTGTCACAGTCAAGAATTTATAGACAGCAACAGCAGAAGCCATGTGAATAGAATGATGTAATCCCTTGCTGCTGAAAACCAATTGGATATAGGGAGGGAGAAGATGTATACAGCTGTATGGAAAGGGAGATGAGTATGGAAAGGCTCGAAAACCAGTGCATTTGGTAAGCAAATGTTATCCCACTGAAATTCAGAAAAGTCTGCAAAATTATTTTATGTCTTCTCCAATAAATTTTCAGTAGATTATAAGGAATAAAATTAATCCCTTTGTACAAAAGATGATTTAAATACATTCTATTACTAAAATTTTGTGCAGCTAAGAACTTGTAGCAAAGATTGAAAAGAGTGTTCACAAAAGCAGTGAACATTACATACACATAAAAAATACAGTGGAGATTTGCAGACTAAGGTCCTCTATCATACCTAAATTAAAACATAAACCCATGGCAATGTATTCTCCCTGTTAGCTCTCCTAAAGCCCTAACCAGAGTACACTGCAATAGGCTGTGGAGAGAGAAAGGAATGTACCTTCGAATACAACAGAAACAGCTTTTCTGAAGGACAGGAGAGCTTATAGCTGTTTCCTGTGCATCATGGACCTTAAGGATGCTGATATTTAATAAACCTTAAGGACCAATAAAGAATGTAAAATAATTCTTAAAAAAACACCTACAGGGCCTTCAAGAAACCATAAATAAAATTCCATGCGATTTTCACAGATTTACAGCACATCATCTTGGCTGTGCACTGAGGGGAATCCCTCTGGCTGCAAGCCAGAACCTCATCCCAAAGGCCCAGCATCCAAGCAATGCTCTCACAGGTCCTGCTCCTGCTGAACTCACACCACAGACGCTGGAGGAGCTGAATGCTGCAGCAGCAGGTTCACTCATGCCACAGCACGGACATGCAGATTCTCTGGCTTGGAAACACGCTGCCAGGCTGAGGTCCCTGTACGGGCACAGCCACGCTGACAGCAGCACTGGCATTAGCACTGCCAGGACCTGCTAAAGCCCAACTAATTCGGACAACTGGGAATGCATTCTGGATGGGTGAAGCTTTAATCTTCTCCTTGAAGCTCTGCCGCCCAGTCACATTACAACAGTTTGCAGACTATCAAAGCTCTGTATCTGAGCTGGATTATTAGAGGGATGAGACCAGGCATTTTAACAATTGATTTTTGGGTGGCATTCTTTAATTCTGCATATTTGAGCAGTGCTATTTTTTCACCAGGTATGCTTTTGTAGCCAAAAAAATGGCTTGAGTGCATTACAGCATCTTCGTTCACATGCAGTACTGAACTTCTTTGAAATATTCAAAGTTTAACAGATTGATTTTGCTTCTGGCAAGTCTCGCTTCTGGCAAGTCTTGCTGAGTGTGTAGACCTGCACTCTCAAAGAGCTACTTATCACCTACATGATCTATTTATGGAAGAATGGACAAATATCCATTAATATAAAGTCTAGGAGACAGAGCATGGTCAATATGGAGCAAAGAAATCAGAGTAAAGAGTAAGAAACTTTCTTTGATGTAGAATCCCAATTTCCACTGCCTTTGCTTTGCAATACATCAGGAGTAAGAAGGATAAATGACAGAAGGGATAAGGATGCAAAATGCTGATACCCATTCACTTTGTCTTGTTTGTGGCTTGTTGTTTATTCATGGATTTCACATTAAGTTTACCTCTGGAAAATCACATAGGAATTTATCACCATGCCCCTTCAAAATTCCATGTAAATATTAACTACCCTTAATTGCTGTGTAGTTGGTGTTAATGAACATTTTCCTTGATGTAAAGAGGTTTCTGTATGCAGCCAAAGTGAACAGATCCTTCTAAATCCTTCACATTTTCCTGTCACATAATCAAAACTGTTACTCGAGGCTGTGCCAGAAGAAGGTGGAGGAGCAAGACTCAGACAATGTCAAGGAGGGCTGATTTTTTGAGACAACAGACTTAACCTCACAGCCCTGTGCATAAACATCTCATCAAAATTCAGTGCTTAATAGTAACTGGGTTCTTGGCACAGTGATGAGATTGGAAATCACGATCTAAAGCATTACGTGGGGATTGCTTCTCTCATCCCAAACTATTCTAGTGCCCAGACTTTGGGGTTTTTTTTCCATGTTGAAGCAAGAAAAAAACATTAATGACAAGAAGTAAACAGAAACACTGTCCTTGCCAGCTGAAAGAACAGGTCTCCATACCACATTTTCTACTAATGCTGTAAGACTTAGCTGTCTCTTAAGATGTGTTTTTCTGCTTTCCAATTCCACTATGCCCAGTGACAGTGGATGGCAAATGTCATATAACTGACATTGCTGGGTCCTGACACTGCAAAGTACGGGGACAAATGAAACCTCCTGCAGAAGGGTGTGCACAGCTTCTCTGCTGGTTTTCTGGGAGAGATTCCCAAGGCTGAGCCCTCCCCACTCCCACGGTTCAGAGTACAACCAGACCTCCCGCAGCACAGGTTCCATCGGTCAGGTTCGTGTCAGCAACCTTGGTGCAAAGTAAGCACAGAGAGTGAGACCACGTCACTGAGTGTGTTAACTTCCAGAATACAAAAAATATCACAAAATAAACCCAACATGCTGATCATTCTTTTTAGTAAGGTCTTTACAAGATAAATGATGGCTCTGGTTTTTTTCTTAATAAAAATAGTTACATGAAGAGACAGCAGTATTCATATTTATGATGGCTTAAACAGACCCTACAGGTTTCCTGTCTTCAATTTAACTCAGCCTCTAATAACCTATTAGCACGAAAATGACAGTCAAGCCAATACAAGCTTAGATGCCTTTTCAAGATACAATTTCCTTTCACGTTGCAGAGATACTCTTCACATCAAGCCAAGCTATGAAAAAAAACAAGCCACACCTTGAAGTGCTCCAGAACTTATCAACATATTTGAATGCTTTTCAAAACACATCTTGGCACTTTTCTCTGAATGTAATTAATACCTTTCTCTTTCAATTAGACACATGGATGCACATACCGAAGTATAAAAAAAAAAGTCTTTGCATGGGTTGTCCTTTTCAGAACTGTACCCTCCTTGCTCTGCTCCTCTGTCCTATCTTGTCACCTCAGCCTTGTGTTTCTGTTGCTGAGGCTTTTCTCTCTAGACTAGGTGACAGCAGTATTTATTTCAGCATGGGCACCTCTTCCATCCCAGACTGATCCTGGAGGCTCCTGGTCACACCATACCTTGGGTTCAGTTTCCAGCACAGCTGGGTACTGCAGGTCCTCCCATCACAGCTTCATCTACTCATCCCAGCTCATCTGATGCTGCTGCTCTTCACAAGGCAGGAGTGTTGGAAGCTGCCTGTAAAGCTTTTTTACTGTGCTTGCATGTCTGCTTTATTAATTCTCACAATTCTGATGCAGTTAGATGTCAAAAAGAAGTTATTCACAGCCCTACTGCAAGGTTCACAGCAGCAATAATTTGTATCTCCTGAAAGGTTTCTAAATAAACACAGCCCTCAAATGCTGATGGGTATGAATGCTCCTCATTCTTGGCAGACTTTGGTATTACTTCAGCAGTTGAACTGTAGACATACAGAACAAAATAGGCAACAGGTGACAGGACGAGGAAAAATGGTGTCAAGTTGCACCAGGAGAAGTTTAAACTAGATATTAGGAAAAGTTTCTTCATGGAAAAGATTGTCAAACATTGAATTGCACAAGGAAGTGGTACAGTCACCATCTCCAGAAGTGTTCACAAAACATGTGTATATGGCACCTGGGGACGTGGTTGAGTGGTGACCGTGGTGGTGGTGCTGGGCTGATGGTGGGACTTGATGATCTTAAAGGTCTTTTCCACCTTTAACGATTCTGTGATTCTATGAAAGTGATACAAACTTTTTCCACAACAATTAATTAGCACCATTGCGATTTACCATCCTTTTATTGCCCTGAACAGATGCAGCAGATACATGCCTGAAGGAGTCATGTAAAGCCACACAAGGCAGAGCCCGGCTTCATTACAGGGATTTTGGCAACCTGCAGTCCCAAACCAGGAATCTGAAGCTGCTCACAGGCTGCCTGAGCTGCAGCTCTGTGCCAGCACCATGAGCAACACCTCGGCCAGACTTGCCCTTTCATTTACCTTTCCCTTTCAAGACATTAACTTTTCTGCTAAACCAACATGTAGATTAACCCCCCAACTCATCACCTATCTCAGCTACCCCTAGGACAGCCCACACAGGATTTTCTTCTCACCAGAGGAATCCATATCCTGGGCATGTTATTGATCACCACCACAGCTTTTCCTACAATGCACACCCAGACATCCTTCTGCACATGTTGCAGTTTGCTTTATCAATATGTTGAATCTGTGCTTGACTCTATTAATGCCCTAGAAAATGTTTGTGAGCCAGCTTCTCTACTTACTTGGAGAGCTGGTGCCATCAGCAAAGAGAATAAATGATACATTTTCAAGCCTTACACAATTTCTTCCAGCTCTTTGAATGCATTGCATATTTAATTGCAATTTCTTCTGTGATTTTCTATTTTGAGTTTGTAGTTAGATCCTCTGGGCCTACGAGGAGCAATGCTGTGTAGTTACCTAGTAAGAATGTTGGAATTCATGTCCTGAAGTTGCTTCATTAGTTTACTTCATGCTTTCCAAATGATCAAAGCAGATCTAAATTTTTCATTAAGAGGAAAATTGCACCTTTTGCATGGTAGAACAACTGGGTTAATTGCCAACATTAATATTGTATTTGTTTCTCAAGAAGCCACCAAGAATTTCTATCACAACTGAATAAATATGAATCAAGGCACAGTCAATTCAGAGAGCAAGGAAAGCTGGGTCCTTCCTTTAAGCATTTATACACATCACCAGCAGTTTGGACCTATTTCAGTTTTACATTTTGGGATGATCAACCACCTACCTCGAATAGCTCATTTTTGCACAGAATGGGAAACCTGAGACCACTGCAAATATGGAAGTTTTTATTGGTAAGAGGCTTTTATCCAATTTTCCACATTCAGCTTGATTGTTTTACACTTTAGAGAAAAGCAACTACATCTTCCTTTACACCTAAAAAACATGTAGCGTATCTTGAAGCATTTAATTAAGCCTGAATATCTTCCTAGGATTTTCCTTAGTAGTTCAGTAGCCTATGTGTCATCACATTGATGTGCAGATTAGAAAAGACACTATAGGAATCATCAGTTGAAGTTTCACAGACTGGCTTTAAGCAAAGAACATGACTCTAAACAAACCTTCCACTACAAACATGTAGTGAATTTGAAATCTGGCCTTGGTGAGGTGATGTCCACAGCTGCTTTCTGGCAAGTCAAATGGAAGATGTGGGTAGGGAAGAGAAGGATGCTTTGGCTCCACAGAACCCACAGTTAACAAGCTCAGATGGTTGGTACCAGTCAAAATTGCTGAGGGGTCTTAACCTGTGGAGTTTTAATGTGAACCTGAATGAACTCCAGCAATGGGAGGGGAGCATCAGACAATGTGCTGATATCACCCATTTCTTTGTGAATCGACATCATCAAAATAATGCAGCAACCCCGCTCCTATAGATACCCTTCTTCTCACTTGGGCAGAAGTGACACATTATGTCTAAAAAGGGAACTTTAATGAACTGAAGTGAACTTCTAATGAAGGCAGTATTGATAAAACGTCAAGTGCAAGGGCTCTGCTCCCAACTTATTTAAATACACTTGGAGAGAGAAACAAGTAGCTATGCTTTCCAGCTTCCCCAGGGGTGTGGCACATCTTCCTCAGCCCATGTGCAGGGGAATGGCAGGAAAGGAGCACAGAAATAGGAATCAATTGCTAGTCACAAGATCTATCCGTGCTGCAGAGTGTGTGAGGCTGCACAGGACAGTGCAGTGTGCCTGCACACACATCAATGCCATCCTGGCAGCATCCTGCATGCTTTGTATCTGGAAAAAGAGAAAGAATAGAAAGGATGAGTCCGGTTCCCAGAGAAGAGGTAGGAATAATGGGAAAAGGATGATAAAACCGTGGGACTGCAGTCATGGTGCACTGCATTTCAAAGCTCCATTAACACCATTACAGATGGGGATGTGCAGCGAGGGATTTAATGTACTTCTATCACAAAGTACACTTCAAGAGATAGGGCTTTTAATGGTCTCTGGTTTCATCTGTCTGTGCAGTGTACTTGGTGTTGCAACCTCAACTCCTTTCCACCTTGTTTTATGGAGAAAGTCCTCCAAAAGCACAAAGTCAGTACTTACCAGCTTGGTACGTTGATGGTTCTGACACCTCTCCCATGAATCCTAACTCCCAGCATCTATTTTGTATGTAATAAGGAATTTTGACATTTTTGATGAACACAGCTCTGTAGATGGCATATGGGATTCCCATTAATTGGGCACTGGTGTGGTTGGAAAAGCAGCAAAGAAATTTAAGCTTTGCTCTCACTGCGAAAGGCAGAGGTGTTTGAGAGTCAGACTCATCAGTGTGCCTTGAGAAGCTCCTCTGTGGTGATTCTATAAAGCCACAGGACAACAACAGCTTGTCCAGTGGGAAAATGCAATCTGAGCATGAGTGACTAGATCACCCTCAAAAAGTAAAAAAAAGGACACATAAAGGGAGGAGGGATTTACATAGAGGCAATGGAGTAGTTTTGCATGGTGGATACAAGTAACAAACTCTACTGCAGCAAGGCAGAAGACTTCGGGCTTTCATCAGCTCTTCCAAATAACACCTCTAACAGGAACTGCATTGTAGACAAAGTTTCCTCTCCGTGGCACAGGATCCTCATTTCTGGATCCAGCAATTTCAAAACAAAACAGAAGAATGGAGCAGAACCCCATAAGCCAATATTGGATCAATTAAAATGTATTTTGATGTTTTTACAGAAAATATCAAAAAGAGAAAAGAAGCAATCCTCAGAAAGATTTACATCAAGACCATAACCGTTTTACATCTGTGAAAATGCACTCATTAATTCTTCCAATGCAAGCTGTATTTTATTTTATGGAATTGTGGGTATTAGCCAGGTTTCCTTATGGAAAACATTCTTTACTTGCAATGCTTTAACTGAAAATAAGAAGGACAACAGCCCTGACAGAGGCTGGGCAAGGTACTGTGGCACTTGGACATCCTTGAATCAGTTTGAAGGCATTCACAGATGTACTGAAAGATTCATCAAAAGGACATAGCTATAAATGCATTTTGGAGTCTTAACTATGTGGTCTGCCAACACATTAATTTTCTGTTTTCATTGCTATGTGATGTTTACAACACTCCTTCATTCAGTTTAATTAAACGTCTCCCATCATATTTACTCCAATCACACTTTATTTAGAGATCAGTAAATAAATAGTGAGATTTTGTTATTGATGATAATGTTTGGTTTTACTGTAACCTCATTACAGGATGTATTTTACAGCCTTCTGTCTCACAAATGATTGAACATAACTGCTGCAATATTAAAGACCAAGTATAATTAACATCCCCTTTTACTTCTGATCTTTTTATTAACCATCCCGTTTTAAAGTTATAATCAAGCCACTTTACAAGCACAAAACTTCACCTGACTTTAATCACCTGTTTTTTGCTTACAGAAAAAAAACCCTTAAAAATTACCTTTATCAAGAGGAGTACAACTCAGTGTGCAATGTCATGAAGGGCACTATCTCACCAGGTGTATTTTAAAGCCTTCTTTGCTGCCATACGCAGGGACTGCAGTGACTGACAGATGTTGCTATTGGTTTCCAAAGTCATTATTCAAATTTTCAGCAACATCCTCAGTCCTTCCTTGAGACATGCAGATGCACAGAGGAGTTTAAAGTCCTTGATTTCAAATGCTCTTGATGGAATTGGTTTAAAAACAAAGTAAGAGGCATAACAGGAGTTCCTCTGTTTTAAACAGTGTTAAATCATTGAATTGCTTCACATATTGTACGTGCTCTTAAGTTTGTGACTTTGACAAGATTTGAAATGGTTTTTCTAGAGGAATGAATTAGCCCAATGTGGAGTCACAGAGATGAGCTTGGTGGAATCAGGTTTGGTAATTACACTGCCCCACTGAAAAGTAAGAAATGCTTCTTAAACACTCCTATCTCCAAGGAAAAGTGTAGATTTGGCATTTGGAATTTATGTTACAGTTAAATCACAGAATCATTTGTGTTGGGAAAGACCTCCAAGACCATTAAGTCCAAACTTTGAATTCTTAAAAAAGAAACCCCTGGCTTCCACATGGCTGAACAAAGTTAGGGATGCTACAGCAGACTGCACAATAGTATTAATTAGTAGTGGTTAAACATTTGAGGAAAGAGAATGTGTTAGTCAGTTCAACTGCAGGTGTAAATTGATTCTGTTAATTAAGTTTACCTTTGTAAAATAATTAAGTTTTAAAAGTCTGCCAAAAGACTCCATTTTATCCACATCTTCTTTGTGAAAAGATCATTAAGATTTAAGACACCGAGACCTGAGGCTGGTTGAGACCTTGGAGTAAAGCCAACAGCCTTAAGGTGTCTTTCAAATGTGGGCAAGAAATAATGAGAGGTCATATGCTCAAATTATATTATATGCTCATATTGCTCAAATTATTTAGAAGTTTGTCCTTTTTGTGTCATTCTTTCTGCTTGTACTGTACTGTTTCTATCCAAGAAGAACAGGGAGAAACTTCCTATTGAACTTTCATTCTTTAAAACTCTCTGGAGTATCCTTATTCCCAAGTAACCTTGCTTTGCCTGCTCCTCCATCAGTATCTCCTGTCTTACCTCTGAAAACAGGAAGGCAACATCTAAAGAAAAACTTGTAATACTCTTAAAACATCCTGTGAAAGGATGTGATTTAAGAGCCTTATGCACTGATCTACTTTAAACATGCTTGGCTGACCAGAAGCAGATTATTTTTGCAAAAAAAATTATAAGCCTACCATGGTCCTTCCCTGGTAGGAACTTGAGCATTTTCCATTACAAGATATTTCCACCACTTTTACACTCGCCTGGTCCCACACTCCCAAAAAGCTGCTACCTCTTGAACACATCAGCTTGATCCCAGCCAAGTGTAGAATTTGCACCATCTCCAAGTACCCCCTTCCCTTCCCATTCTCACACTATTTACCTCTCTCTCCTCCTCTGCATCTCCTTTCTAGTAAAGTTCCTGAAAATGAGGAGCAACAACCAGGCAGCTAAATTGATGAAGTCTTTACTCATTTTAAATTTAGATGCTTTGGTTTTGTCTTTACTGGGCTTTATTCTAATAGAAAAGTCTAAGACCAGTTTTTGTCACAATAGCAAATAGCCTTATAGTTTGAAAATCCATACTGGGATGAGCTGTCCTTATCTGATAAAAACACGTTCTCATAGTGACTTGACTGTATCACTTATCTTAAAATCCAGCTGAGGAAGCACTTTCTTCATAAGCAAAATTTTCAATCACCAGGACCAGAGACCTCCACAAATGTGTGGTCAGAGCTGCTGGCTAGACAGTGGGACCTGCTGTCAGGGGTTTAGAAGGGAATTCAGACAACCCTTCAGTGAAAGTACCAGTGCGTAGTTGCTATTGCATTTCATACTGAAAATATCATTCATGTAAATCACTTTATCAGGTGATTTTTCTGAGTCAGTATGGTTATTCCGAAACTGATTGCACAAGAAAGTACTTTGCCACATCAGTAAACTCCTGCACACATTGTCAGATCATTTTTCAAACTGATCATGGGTAAAGCTTCTCCTTATTTTCCCTGCCATCTGAAGGGAACCATCCCAGCACATCTCTGGGGAAAGCCATGCAAAACCCCCCAGAAGGATGCAGAGTGAACTAGAGATGCACATAATTATACAAACATTTGCAGGAATACGCAACAGGAAACAGCAGCAACTAATCCCACAAAATCCTCTGAGAGAATGGGAAGATTTTTTCACTCTCTAAAACGTGATAATGAAAACACAATTCCCAGATGCTCCACCAGATGAAATCATCTTGTTTCAAAGTTTATAATCATATATGTTAAATGCATTGGTCCACTTTCCAGATTAGTGATAATGATTTTACATTTTAATAGAGCCCTTCATCCACGGGGATTTGACGTGCACTTACACAGGCACTCCAGGCCTGCTGCAGTTACCTCCGGCTTGAGACGTAGCAGCTGTTTAATATCACTGCATATGCTGTAAACAACACACTGTTGTACAGAATAAGTAAAGGATACTTATCAGAGTAAGGAGGTTACAGAAAAGCCTCCCTGAGCCCTTCACTTTTCCATAGAAGAGCTCAAGAACATAAAAAAGGATGATGCGCATCTCTAGGAGACAAGAAAACCACAAGGGCCCACAGCATTTTATATCTGTTGGGAAGCACATGCTGCATTTGAGGCAAAGACCTGAAACTGCAGCTGTGCAGACCCAGCGCAAGGACCATGCAGTGGAGCAGAGCCCCAGCCTCCACTGTCTGGGCAGCAGCACCACCTCCTTGGCTTGGCCACAGGAGAGATCTGAACTGGCACATACTCAAATTGCCTGTAAACAAACCCAATGTGGTGGCAATGCTGTGGCTGACCACCTGAAAAGTGCCCCTGACCTTTGGACCATGTTGGCTTTCTTCATTTCCAAAGAGAAGGACTGTGATCAGAGAAGCTACTGTAGAGCAAAAGAACTGACATTGAAGTCTTCAAGATCATTTCCTCACCTCTGGACACAGCCTTGCAGGGTCACAGCAGGACTGGTCACCAAATACAGACTGTCACTATGGGATGAATGGAAAAGCAGGATCAAGAACACTCTGAAAACTGGCCTTGAACTCTAATTTACAAACAAGACCTTTGTTTTCTGTTCTCAAGTATAACCCTTGAGCTTTATCACAGGTAATTGGAGATGGTAGAAGAGAAGCCATTTAACCTCTTCGTCTTTAAATCATGAAGAGTCAGCAGAAAGTAGCAACACAGAGAAAAGCCAGGGAGTCATTATTGGAGCTATGGTATGAAATAAAGTACAAGAGAAAGAGGAAGCCTTACAATTGATTTTAATGGTCTTGAATTAAGCTCTTCAAATTGGAGAGCAGAACTGAAGAGATACACAGACGAACAGACTGAATGTCACCACTACAGGTGATATTACTAATTCCCAACAAAAAACTCTGTAGTAAAGGGCATGTCTGAACACTGTGATTGAGGTACAAAAGTGGGAGGAGGCATTGCAGTTATTCAGTTCTGCATTCTTTACTTTATTCTTTTTATAAAGCTAAGCTCAAGCCACAGAAATTGTTGAAGGGCTTTGACTTTCCTCACATACCTGCAAGTCTTCATACACTTTCCAAAGAAATGTTCCCAGAAAAATAACTGCAGCTTGCTGTTAACATTCTGGGCTGAAGGCTTAGCATGGCACACAGCCACTATTTCCTCATCACACAGTTTGAGGCCAAACTAATCAATAACAGGTTCTTAATGCCAATGAATTCAAACTAGCAGTTTGTTTTTAAAAGGAAAAGTTACTGAAACAGAATTCAATATTGTCTATATCAAATTAGCTGTAGTAGCAATAAATAATTAAAGTAATAAACTAGCTCATAAGTAGAGAACATAATTTAATTAATTTTACCACCATGGATAGTAATATCAATACTGCAGTGAGATGGAGTGCAGGGAGCTAAGGCAGTTTTGCATCCACATACAAGCAGCACAATAGCAAAATGATTGTGTATATATATAAACATCAAATCCAAGCAGTAATAGAGTACTTTGGAAGAATAAGTAGCTGTTGAGAGGCAGATAACTGGCTCAAGCAGGGAGACACTGTGTACGTGAAATACATTTTGCAAGGCCTAAGGAGAGATAAGAAGGACAGAGCAGGATGAGTTATTTGTGGTAAAATCTTCACTAGCTCTAAATAAAGCACTGTGCTCATGATCTATTCCTGCTGATGACACCATGCGCCCTTTCCTGTGTTCCCCATGACCACAGATAAATCTGTAAAGGCTTCAGTCTTCTCTCACCTCCTACAGGTAAGCAACCAGGAACAAAATCCAGGACAGCCAGTACAGAAAATGGGATGAGCTGGTGGGTTGCTGCCATGCCTGGCTCAGGCATTACTGCATTTACACTAAATGCATGCATAGGTTCCTGATCCCTGGTTTCTGCACTCCCAGGATTTGGGGTACCTTGGTTTAACTGAATGGAGGATTACAGATAGCCATGAAATTAAGACCCTTTTTTCTGTCTGAATCTTCTATTTGTAAGAAAAAAGCAAGTGTGCATACCCATATTCTTTTTTCATGAGTCTGGATCACATGTACACACATCTGCTCTTCCTTTACTAAAGCAGAACCTCTAGGGATGAGTAAGAACTGTTTAAATAATGAAATACAAAACGGAAGAGATTTTGCAAATGTCAGCTGCAGAGTATTGCTCCAGTACTACAGTATTAACAAAGTCTCCCTCTATTCAAAGAAAGTTCTTACAAAATATCAGGATAACACTTAGTTACCTCAGGCTGTTGAAATGTTTATTTGTTTTTAAGGGAGGTAAGTGCAGCCCTTACAATCTCATCTCTCACTCAGTGGAAAGCACTGCCTTCCCCAGAGAGAGCTCTAAGAAGCTGTTTTGCAGAGCTGTGTATTACAGAGTCATTGGGGGCTGGTCCATACCACAAAACATCTATTCAAAATAATTCAGCACAGCTAAACAGAAAAGTCATACCCACTCTGACAGCAGAGTTCTCCTCTAAAGATAATTCACCTCCAGCATCCTTAGTGCTACTTGTTAAAGGCAGGGAGGGTTTCTGGAAGGGGCACAGTGATGTCTGACAGACAGAGGGGTGCTGCTCCTGGAGGTGCTGGCTGGGATGTGAAATTCTGTCAGCTTTTCTTTCCCTTTAAGCTTGCCCTTGCTTCAAGAGAGTCTCTGAACACAAACACCATGAAGGTTCTCTTTCAAACCGTGCTCAAGCAGTAACACAAACCAGGCATTTCATCATTATTCACGGCACACAACCACATCCCTCTGTATGTTCTGTATGATCTCTCCAGCCGTCAACAAAATGGGAGACCAAGCAGCTAAAGGCCAAATTTGCAAACACAGCCAAGCACACAACTCCCACTGCTGCTGCCGGAGACACGGAGTGAGCAGCATGGGCTGAGGGAATTGAAGGCAGCTCAGCCAGCAGACCCGGCCCACAGCAATGCCACAGGGTTGTGGTAAGGAGGCCATGGCTTCCAGGGATATTTGGGGCAGAAGGACAGTTTTCCATGCAGAAGTGAGGCCAGCAATACCCTGTGGACCAGAGCACAGAGCAAGCTTTCAGCATTGAAAGCATGCCAATACCTATCATGGCATGCCATTCTAAAATTCCCTGTGTTTCCCTTTAGAGTGAACCTAAGGATGTCTAGCTTTATTCTTTTGAGTTCTTCAACAGGAAAACCACTGGCTACAAATATGCACACAGGAAAAGCACTGGAAAGTACCAGTAAGCACCAGTAACTGCCCAGAAAATAGTTTTTGCAGAAAGCAAATCCATCTCCTAGGGTCCTGGAAGTCACTGCCTCACCTCTATGAATAAGTAAGTCAATCAGGGTTTTAGGTTGGTAAACCAGATTAGACCTGGGGCTTTTGCCTTCCCAAGTACTTGCTTCCCGCTTTTGTTCCAGTCAGTCTTCCCTCTCACCCTTTCCAACTGTTGCAGGATAGAAATTGAGGTCTCCCTCACCTTCCTGTACCTCCCTCCTAGTTTTCCTCCCTGCAGCAAGCAGAGTCCCTGGCAGCCTTTCCACTTTGCTGCTGTTTTCATTGGGGATCCCATCAACTTTCCTTTAGCCCTTAAGTTTCCTTCCAGAGAAGAGTTTTGAAGCTCTTTCTTAAGGGACTTGAAGAATCCTTTTCACTGCCCACCTGCACACGATGCAGTATTGCAGAGCAAGGGCAGCGGGAACCAGAGACATTTTAATGAGGTTCCCAAAGATGTAATGTCTCCATATAATTTTATATTTAACATCTGACAGAATCAGGCACACTTCGGTCTGAACTATGTTGCAGAAAGGAGCCCTACTGGATAAAGGACCAGAGAAGCACAGCAGATGATGCCCTCACCAAGCACAGAGGTCCCCACTCCAGGCTTCTGATGGGCAAGTCGTGGTCCTGCTACAGGCCTTTCCTTCTACACATCCATCAGTGGGGGATGACAGTCTGAGTGACAGCCTGTCCACCCCTCCTCTCTCAGTAACTTAAGTAAGAGAGAGATGTCCTGCAGACCTTGCAAGGGATGCTGCTGAGGAACACTCAAACCCCACACATCAATACCAGGCAAGTTCTGACCCAACTATCACAGTGGCCCTCAACCCATCAGTAATTTTAGCAGCTTTCTGTACCTGGCTCTGTCACTGATCCACAAAGTGTCATCAACTGAACCTGGGCAGAAAGCAAAGTACATTGCTGGCACACATGCACACAGCTTTATTTTAAAGAGAGCAAAATACTTCAACCAACCCACGCAACATTCCTAAGTTTACCCAGTGTTATCCCCATTTCACCCATGATAAAGGTTACTTGCTGTGATTAAGATAACACTGTGACTTTAAGGGTAAAAACCCAAGTCAATAAAATTCAATATAAAATGCTGAAACCCATCTGAGAACATACATACAGTCAATATAAATATACAAAGAATTCCTGTTATTTTCAAAATGGTGTGACTAGAAGTTAAATTATTACTGCATCCAAGTCACTCAGCTACAGGTATTAGACTCATGATAGTCAAGATACATCTTAGGGCATCCAAACCCATTAAGACCAAATAACAGGTTTATCAGTTACACCCTGACTTGCCAAAGTAAAGCAACTAATTGATGAATTAATGCAAACAAACCCATACACTCAGCACAAGCAGGGCTGATACAGGACAAAGCACTGGAGCACCAGCATCCCAGAGGAGCCAGCATCTCCCTGTTGCTCTTTCCAAAGCTGTGCCTGCTTTTCCACTTACAGGTTGTATTTAGGTCAATTGATAGTACCTTTCCTTTACACTTGCCTCACTGAAATCATGACAAAGGCAGAAAATAGCAACTGAACGAGGTTTGCATACAGAGAAATCACTGAGACTAACTAAGCTCCAGGAACCAATAGGACTATTTTTAACCACTCTCATAAAATTTCTTCTTTGCTTCTGCTACTGAAGTACCAGAATAGATGGAGCCTCTCAGGCACCAAGAGAGTCTAGATCATGGTATTTTGGTTTGCTTCCTCAAAAGCTTTAGTAAGACATGACATGTCAGGGATGGGGTCTTGGCTCATGGCCTTCAATGATCAGCCACTTTGCTGATCTTAAAAACAAAATACAAACAACAGCAAGAAAGAACAGCAGAAGCTCCTTCCTGTGCATTTTCCTCCTCCAGGTGAAACACTAAAAATATGCTCCACATTAGTTCCACCTAGAGAGGAGAGCTTTCTTCTCCCCATATAAAAAACCCTCACTTTTTCAGACTAATAATTATGCAATTACACAAACTACTGTGGGACTGCAAATCTCACTAATACCAGCCCATCTCACTCAGAGGGTCACATCTTTCTTGCAAACTAAGACACAGCAATTACAGAGGGAAGTGCTAAAAGCTGCACTCTAGTGTAGCAGAATATTCTGCTACTGACGTTTCTTGCCTTTTTTTCGTATATAAGCACACAATTTTAATTATTTAGAGCTCAGAGTCGATAGAGGTGGATCAGCAACAATGACAGACTGCCACTGTCAGGGAGCAAGACCTAAAGGATTCACTAGCATTCTGTAAGGAACAAGGCACCTCATGACTATCAGATTACGGGATATTGACTCTTGTGACAGTATTAGACAGTTAAATGTTATGATAATTAGTTTTCAGCTGATTTTATCTCTGAAATCACACCAGCTTTGGTGATGTTTGCACACCAGTGAACCCTCTTTTCATGTTTTTTCCTACCAGAGGATGCAGAAGAAGGAAATCTTGAGGGGAAAAATGCATCACTGAAGTGATCATTACTTTTTACCTTCTTCTATCAAAATGAATTCCTATTTAATCCTGAACAAGGTCTCAGTGCAAGAAACAAATAGGGAATTGCAGCTAAAACCCTCACCTCTCGGTGCCAGCTGGCAGCCTGGCCAGCCTGGCTGCACCCACAGGCAGAGAGCTGGGATCTGGGAATGCAGCATCACACCCTGACAAATGTCATCTGCTCCATGAATTTTAATTTCTAACAACCTAGCTCTCAAATAAGGTCTAGCTCTGGGCAAAATAATACCCCCAGACAGCTAATGCAGAGATTGTGTCACACACTGGGCATTCAGCTGCAATCCCCATGCTGTCATCCAAACATGAAGCATAGAAACAGAGAACTGTTGAGGTTGGAAAACATCTGTAAGATCATTGAGTCCAACCATTGATCCAGCACTGCCAAACCCACCACTAACCATGTCCCCAAGTGCCACATCTACATGCCTTTTAAATCTCTCCAGGAATGTGGGCTCCACTGCCCTGGGCAGCCTTGACAACCCTTTCAGTGAAGAAATTTTTCCTAATATCCAATCTAAACCATTTCATGTGACAGCATGAAGACAGCAGCACTCCTTATGGCACACATTACTCTTACATAGATGGGAACCCTGGCCCGACTCTCAAGAGGACAGAATGAACTTCTATCAGGACCACAGGGGACACTCACAGCAGGCAGGCCACATCCATGCCACCAAAACGAAGAAAATTCCAAAATACCAAATCTAAATTGTAAGCTAGAAAGTAAATAAATTAGAAAGAAAATATGCCCATCTCAGACTCCACTGTCATTCCCTCCTCCCATTACAGTGTACCCCCAAAGCCTTTGCTGCCAAATCACACTCTTATCCAAGTCCTACAGTCAGCTGGCATCACAGGAAACACTTTCCAAAGTTAGCTTTAATCTTTTCCTTCAAAAAGAAAAGACAAAAAAAAAGTACAAAACCAAAAAACCAAGAAAAAAACCCAAAAAAACAAACCTGCCAAAAAAAAGACAAAGGAGATAAGAACAGTAGACCTGAAAGCCATTTTTGTCCTAATAGCTGGCAAACACACATCATTAGATTCTGATAGACTGTGTAAAAAGACTGTGTTTACACTAACTTTAAAAACAGCAAATTCTGTTTGAGTATAAAGGGAGTGCATTCACCATCTGACAGTTGCCATTAACGTTCTAGACCTGACAAATAGCTCCTGTGCTCAACAGTTTCCCAGATTTCCTTTTCTCTCAGTTGGCCTAGTAAAAGACTTCCTACAAACCATGACCTTCATATTCTAGTGCCTGATAAATAACCAGCACAGAAAATAGATTTTTATCTGACCTTAAAAAAGAAAGTTTGTGTGTTCTCTCAGGGACTAAATGAGTCTTATTAAACAAAACCCAACCCTTTGGCTTTAGAAAACTTTGCCTGTAGCTCACGCATACGTTCCTGGAAACCTCAGATCTTCTTTTTGTCAAACAGCATTGCCTGTAGGAAACCAGGGGTAGTACCAGCAATCTTTCCAGTAATTAAAAAGAAATACTAACATAGGTGGTATTTGTGGGAAATAACATTTATTTTTGCTGCAGCATGTGTAGCATCAAATAGTGAGGAATTTGCTTCACTGCAGATCTAGACAATGCTTAACTTCATCTCTGTTCATGAAGAGGCAAAATCTGAACTCACTCCTTCTTACCAGAAGTCAAAAAAAACCCCAAAACCCCAACTTTGCTGTATTTAAATCACCACAAATCCCAGTTTTCATAATTATTAGCTCATCTCATTATTGCTCAAATAGACTTTACCTGTAAATAATGCTAGAGGGTGCCCGTTTACACATTGGAGATAGGATTTTTCAAGTGAGCTAAAAACATCTAGTTTGCCCGTTTATTTCAATTGAAAACTCAATAGAGCAGTTCTGACCAACCACCTGTAACTACTTAATGATCTAAAGCCCTTGGAGCCATCAAAGACACAAAGACCCCTCACCCCAGCAGTGACCAGCCAGCACGGGTCAGCACATGGCTTGGGAGAGCTCCCAGGAACATGGCAGTGCCAGGTTACTGCTTAGATTTGACAAGCCTAGAGGCTTTTTCCAACCTTAACAACTCTATATTTCTGTGATCACCTCCCCCTCCGAGCCCTTCCCAAAAGAGCAGACTTGCAGACAAAAGCTCTATCTGCACAGCTGCTGAGGAGAATTTTAAGCCAGCAAAGGAGTGTTTGTTTGTGCTAAGAAAGAGATTTAATGTCTAAATTAAATAAGTGCACTATGCTTAGCTCCCACTGAAAGAACGGCTGGATATTAATGGCTCTCCCGCTGGAGCTGACTCTCTGGAGAGCCCTGCTCACACCAGCCGTGTGCTGATCAGCACATCAGCAACGGGGGCACGCGCGCACCGAGCCACGCGCCCCCTCCCTGCTCCTCCCTGCTTCCAGTTAGCTTCCTGAAAGGAATTGTTCTGCTGTTTTGACAGAAATCCTCTTGTCCCCTGGGAATAGACTGAAAGAACGAACAACAGGCTTGGTTTAAGGAAGGCCTGAAAATTATTGCTACAAAATCAGGAGAGTGAAATGGAAACTCCACCGGTAGAGGACTGAGTCAAAATTACCTCCTCAATGCAAAGGAAAATAAGTTGGATACTTCTAACGATTTTCATCATGTTCCTGTTCTTAAATGAGTACAATAAAATGTATTTCAGTTATGTAATTCCAAATATTAATTGGTGTGACATTTGAAACGGAAAGTAATCCCCCAGGTTTCCCAAACAGAGAGAAAGCCGTGTTTGTGCAGAGGCGTTCAGCGAGGCCAGCAGTGCCATTCTCCCAACAAGACCAGCCTCTCACCCTCCAGTGAACAAAGAGCATCCTGAGAAATAATCACATTAGCGCTTCTGCCTGCTGGAAAGGCAGAGGGGTGAAAGGAAAGACGGATGGCTGCAATTATTATTTCTGTTTTAGAATATTAGAGGGTGCTCAGTTAAAGATGTCTGAATGATGATGGGACCATCTAATCAGAGGGAACACAGCTCAGATGTGATAAGCAAGGCCTGATGAACACACTTCCTTTGAAGAAGGAATTGCAATGCAATCACAAAGTCACCCCAAGACACTGACAAACAGATCAGGCAGGACTCGTTCTGGTGATGTTATTTATATTGGGTGAACATTAAAAGGGTGAAAGAGTCATTCTCAGCATTGTCTCAAACAGAAATTTTTTTGAAGTTCACTCAGGGCCCAATTACTTCACCAGCACCTCCATGCTTCCCAGGGCACGTTAGGATGATCCAGTGATAACACAAACTCTGTGACTCACCAAAAATGATCACTTAGCACTGTCTCTAATACAGCCTGCTTGGAATATATTCAGAGGTATCATCCAAATGCAAACTTCCCCATGCAGGAAGCATTTATTATACACCCAAAAGGAAAAGAGAAGCTTTCTGCTGTCTCTGCTCCTTTACTGCTACCTTTATGTGAAGACTTAGCTTTAATGAGGACACCTTGTAGTACTGAGGAGCAGTCAGGGCTTTCAGGATAAATTATTGTACTGGTAAAGGCTATGAATCCTCTGCCTTACAGTAAGGAGTTGCTCCTTACTGGTTTTGAGACCCCCAGCCCACTGGAAGCTGTTACAGTCCTATATCCAGCACACACACTGCAGCCCTGGCTGGCCAGTTCACCATCGTGACAGCAAAACCCAACTTGGTTTTACAAGCATGTAAAAACCTGTACTTCTCTCCAACTTTCCTAAGACTCCAGCTGCTCATTCCAAAATCAGCATCGGGAACAGGCACACTAGCCCAGTCAACCTGAGCAGTGAGACCATAAGCCGCTCTCTGACAGACCCACTCAGGCTCATCCTGTCTGCTGATGAGTGTCACTGCTTAAAGTATTATGACACAGTTAGGAGACTGTACTTCTTTATTTATCAGAATTTTCTGTGGGTCACACAGTTATTTCATCGTTGCACAGTGTTCAGATGTCGCCTGGATCCCAACTTCTGCACACCAGGGAAGTCCTATCAGCATCTTGGGGTGCATACACAGGCACCTCACAGGCTGGGACACTGCTCAAAGCACAGCCACCCTCTCTTTTCACAAACTGGTGTTTTCCCATAAAAATGTCTCTGGCAATGGATCATCCCTCACTGCCATGGGTGCCAACAGAGTTGGACACGTTGATAACAGCAGAGAAGCTGCATAGGGCTGCTTCCAATTTCTGGCTTCACTGATCCTATTTCCCAGGGAATACAGGTTGCCACAATGTCGATTCTGTTAAAAGCAGCTGATGAACTTCTGCATTTAATGGGCAATAGGAGTTCAAAGCTAAATATGACTATTATATAACTTAGGGAAAACTAATAATTTTTGAAAAACAAGTAGGGGTAAAGGAGAAATAATTCTATGGAATAAAAACCAGGATAATAAAAAAACCTAACTTCAATAACTGAGAGAAAAGTTAATTCTTTAAAGCACTCAGATACGAAAAGTAAAGGAAAAAGATCTTATTATAGGCAATTCACATCACAGAATTTCAATGGGAAAAGCAAAACAACTAGAAGCAGGGGTACTGCATGCCACTGTCACCTACTTTGCAGTTGCAATGAGAAACTAAATTGAAATCTTGTAAGAAGTGACATTTTGAAAAATTTCCAAATCTTCAGATGGAAAACACAACACTTTTTTCTTGTATTTTTTATTTTCCAAGCTAGAGCATAATTTGATGCTATTATCTGCTGGCTGCGCAAGATAGATTTCAGCTTTTGCAACAACTATTGTGTACACAAACCCCAGGAACAGATACCTTGATAACCTCAACAGAGCTGGTCCCCTGTGCTGAACAAATTTAAAAGCCAAAATCCAACCTATGCCTTTGGAAGGAATCAGGTTTGAAGTCTATAGGTCCAGAATCACTTTTCACATATGCTAGTTTCATCCTGGTAAAACATGTGACTAGATGAGTTTCATGATATACAAAATGAGTCAAATAGTTTTACCCTCAATTAGAAAAAGCATCTGGGCTGATATTCAGCCCTAATGACTGTCACATTGTTGGAGACACTTTATCAAACAGAACTCAGAAGTTCAGCAGAAAGAAGGCACATCTTAACCTCACTAAAACTGAAAGAGAACAAAAAAGAATGACAAAAAGACATACCACCTATGAGAGAGAGGCAAGCATAATAATGAGGAGGAGACAGGTACAAAATACGAGGATCACTCTCACGCTACTTCATAAATACACAGTGCCCATTATGTTATATGTAAAACAACAAACTTGTCTAGTATTCTTCAAAAGATCTCATCAAACACAAGCAAGCAGCATAGCATGGATAAATAATTCCTTCCTCATGACAAACAAGGAAATATTTATGGAAGGCTATTAAACTTGGATTACTGAGACACTGGAGCAGTTGTGGAGTGGCCAATCAGCTCTGCTGACTAAATACATATTTATAAATGCTTTAGCTCTTTTATTTACCCAATGGACCAAAATGGCTTATTCATTCTGTTTTGGTTTTATTTGGGTCTATCAAGTACAGTAAATGTGCAGTTAGGTGCATAATAAAAACTCCTTTAGAGAAGTAATTACATTACCTTTCACAGAGCAGATTTTTCTTTCCCAAGCACCAAGAACAACTGGACCATTTCACAGGCTCCTAAGTTCTTATTAAAAAATATACTCACACATGCTAATTACTGAAATGAAATCTTGCTTAGAAATGTAAAGTCCAAAAGAACCATTTACGTGCAAAGCAGGGCCCCCTGAAAACCACTAATTTAAGCAGAGTACTTGCTATGGCAGCAGCCAGGGACATGGCTATGGCACCAAACACCTGAATGGTTCATTCTTCATGTCCTACTAGGAAAAAATTCTTCCCTGTGACGGTGGTGAGGCCCTGGCACCCAGGTTGCCCACAGAAGCTGTGGGTGCCCCATCCCTGGAAGTGTTCAAGGCCAGTTTGGACATGGCTTGAAGCAAACATGAGATAGTGGAAGGTGTCCCTGCCCACGGCAGGAGGCTGTAATGAGATGACTTTTAAAGTCCCTTCCAACCCAAACCATTCTGGGGTTCTATGATCCCACAGGGTTTGGCTAGAGCTGGTGTGGTGGAAGAATATAATAGCCCCACAGATAAGCACTGGAAGGATCGCTGATGGTCTCAGGCACTGCCCTGGTCACCTCCAGGAGAGACCACCACAGCCCCCTTAGAGCCTCCCCTGCCATAAACCACCACCCCCAGCTGGGCTAACCCAGTAACAGGCTCAACACCTGCATCTTCCACAGGCCAAGGCCATGACCACCTGGGAGTAAGTACCTGAACTAAGAGAACACAAAGATGGTTATTCCTCTCTTATTTTTAGCTCATATTTGAGCAGTGAGTTGAAGCTCTGAAAATATTAACCTAATTGCTCTACCTTAAAGTAAAGCTCAGTTAAGGAAAAAATGGCATGTGGAAATCTATTAAGTCTGAAATTGAAAATACACCATGCTCTTATACATATTAAGTAGGCCAGTAGCATGTTCAAAAATCATGACTCAAAACCCTGACTGGACCCAGAAGCAATCCTGGACTTTGGGTCTTTTGTCTCAAAGTCCAAGTTTACTCATTTTTCTAATATCTACGACATGCCAAATAAACTGATTTGTTGGAGAGTGTTTGCTGCCATTATCAGAAACATCTGCTGCCAGTTTTTTATTCAACCCTTACAAATGAGTTTATGTTATAGCTCTGGGGTTACAGTGCATTTGCACCTTTCGATATCATGTGCAAGCATCACATGTCTGCTTCATATGAGAATGGCTTCCACATCATGCAATGCTCTCTGTAACAATAGCATTTCACCAGAGGTATGTGGCTGGACACAAAAGTAGTATTTCATAGAAAGAATAATGCACCACTGAAAACAACCAAAACATCAAATCCAACATGACTTCGAGTCTCACTGTATTTCAACCTGGCTGCTGCTAATGATACTTAAGAAAAGCCCATTTGTCTGAAAACATGTTCTCTTATTCTTAAAGACAGGTTACCTTAGAAGACCAGTGCAAACCAGTCCTGCTTTACAGCTCCGGGTCAGCTGGAGAAAAGTGCTTTGGGGGGGCTGAAGATGCAGCCAAAACAAGGTTTGTAGGACAAAGTGGCATGTTCCAAAAGACTGCCCGGTTTCAACGGAAAAAGTAGAGAAGCTTGTGGAGTCGAGGGATGACGGAAGCCAACAGCACAAGCAGTTTTTTCAGCTGCCAAATCAGCACAGTTTGTTCTGATTTCAGATGGAAAAAGAGATGCCTTCAGGCACATCCAACTTCAGCACTCTGCACTGGGGATACTTATTTATGATGTATGGTGGGATGGAATACATATATAAGTTATTTTGTATCTCCAAGTCCTCACAAGGCCTCATAGGTTTCTGGTTCATCCCCATCTTCTCCCTCTTCCCACACTGGGAGCTGAAGTCTGTCCACTTCCTAAGCTTGCCTACAAGCTCCTTGATCCGACCTACTGCTGGAAACAGCTTCCTGAACAGCCACTCAAGTTTTCACTTCAGCTCCTTCAGGTCCATCAATCTGCTGCTCTAGCAAAGCCACACTATTATATTTACTTACTAAACAGTCATGCCCATTCTGCTATGAAGAGAATTCATTCCTCCTCCTGCCCCGAAGCACTTAACTACAGAAACTGATGGATCTATTTACAAGAACTTTAACTCTGCAAAACCACTCTGCTTCCACCAGTCAGAGAGCTGAGCATGCAAGGAGTTTGCTATGGCTATGGCAAAGCTGGGCTAAACCACAGCTGCATTCACATTTTCAGAAGGAATCCATCTCCATGAACAGTCATTTGTCAGCCAAATGTGACCACCAGGACCAGCCCTGTTTGGTTCAGGAGCTGTCCAGAAACTCCCTGGTTAAGCTGCAATTCTCTGCTCCTCATCCCAGACACATGTGCAATACCAACAGCAATGTTAAGACTGCCCAGGCGCATTCACATTCCTGTTTAATTTACTACTGTGCCTACTGGTTAATGTGTTGATTATTTGAGGTTCTTCCCCCACCACATGGTTTTACTCCCTCTTTTAATTCTTGCCACTTGAAAGCACAAAATATGCCAAATTATAATTAAACACCACTGCTGATAGATGTGTGGGAGCAAACAACTTTGCCCCTTCCCAACTAGGGCTAGGCTGTTCAAGTGGGATGAAGTATAAAAAAAGCTGAGAAACTGTGGTTTCACAAGCTTAGAAACACAGGCACTAAACATCAGATTAATATTTTGACCCAAATGTCCTTCCCTGGGTAACAGATTTCAAAGCATATGTTGTCAGTCAATGGCAAAGCCAGAGATAATAAAACTTTCTATGAAAATAAGGCACCTGAGATGGACAGAGACCAAAAACTTTGTTCAAAGTAAAGACTGAGTAACTGTTAAAACCAGTCTAAAAAACATGGAAAATATTCCAACTTGTGATTCAACGAAACAGGTATTTTTAATGTAAAAGCTGTCCTTCAAACTTTGGAGGAATGTCCTGAAATACAGCCAGTGTGTTTCTGAACATCCAACACTATACAGAGCATATACATACAAATATTTCTTTTTATATCGTATCATCTGGATGTAACTGAGATAGCCAGTTGCTTCTAAAGAGCAACACAGGCACGGCTACTGATTTTTTGGTAGGTTTTGACCAAGTCATAAGAAAAAAACCACAAAGTTTTTGGACTCCAGTAATAAGGAAAAAACCAACATAATGGGAAATTAATAGGTGATTTACTACAAAAGTAATTACAGCTGACCACTTTGTGTTCCTGAAGGATTTGAGGAGAGCAACTTATCATTTACGCCAATTTTAGAGTGCCTGTCATCCTCCATGGAGTGGCAAAAATTTGAAGTGGGCAAAAAGGAAGGACAAAGTAAACAGAATTTCTGAAGGGCATTATTATTTTATAACCATGAGTCAGTTTTTCATGTAGGACATAAAAACTGATGTCAAGTGGAGAATAATGAAATATTTCTTAAGCTGTTGGCTAGATCCTCTACCACTGCTAATTGATGCAAAGATTTTTCAGTAACACTGGCAACTTGAGAAAGCTCAGGGTGTACTATAATATTCTATTGTTCCTCATTGCGATTAGGAATCACAGTGTAACAATGAGGATTGTGTATCTGCAATAAATATATACAAATACAAACAGTACATCCACAACACAGAGCTTGTGAAAACTTCAGAGAACTGTCAATTCAAATAAGTTTTAATTCAAACCAGATACTTAAACTTTGTATCTTTATGGCAGTGTGATGTCATCTGTCTGAATAAATCTAGAGTTGCATCTCATTTAATAAGATTATATGGTCAGAGCAGAAGCAATTTGCTTGAACATTTCTTGGCTGAATGGTTTCAAAAGCATCTTTTGACACTAATTTGTTGAACAGATGATTGTGAACAACATAAAAACAAATTAAAAGTTTTAAGTGCTTGGGTGAGAATCTCAGCTAATAAAAAGCAAAGGTGGTCCATTAATTCAGCAGAGCTTTGCTTGTTTGTATCTTCTGAAGACCTGGTTCTTTACGCTTAATGTGACTATACATATGCTTGGGCATAGTTCTACACAGCAGACAATTTGTTCTAGTACTCAGCATCCTTCAGCCCCACAGTGCCAACAGAAATGGGAACATTTGTCAGCTCCAGAAGTTGCAGAATTAGTTCCTGTGTTCTTGCCATTAAAATAATTGGGAAACCACTGGAGGCTCTCTTCTGCCAGACATGGGGAATTTGATAGACATAAATGTATGTGGCTTCTACATATATAAGCTGTATGGTGTAATTTACAGCAACAGGTAAGTACTATACATTCATGTACACTCATTGGTGACTTTTCCCTGTGTAATCTTTAAAATTAAACACTGCCACTGTCCAGCCTAATGTTTGCAGGTGCTGTCTACAAGCTTGGCCCTGTGTTTCTTCCAATCTAACACACACCCTTCAGTCTCCCAGTTTCCTGCATAGGGTCTTCTCCTCAGATTATGTAGATTTTTAGAAAGGAATTCTCCCCTGTGAGAGTGGTGAGACCGTGGCACTTGTTGCCCAGAGAAGCTGTGGCTGCCCATCCCTGGAAGTGTTCAAGGCCAGGTTGGATGGGGCTTGGAGTAACCTGGGATAGCAGAAGGTGTCCCTGCCCATGACGGGGGTGGGGTGGAATGGGATGGGCTTTAAGGTTCCTTCCAACCCAAACCATTCTGACACTTCAGCCTTTTCACTAAATGCCTGCTGTGTCCACATGATCTGCACAAACTGCTGCTTTTCTCAGCTCCCTACTCCTGTTTTGCTCTTCCCCGTCTGCTCTCCTGCAGTATTACACTGCCCTGGACAGCTGATAGGACTGTGCAGGTTCTTCACCTTTTGGCTCAGTTCCCCTTTCCTGTGCACTAATGGTAGGAAAAATTACGAAAAAATAACAAAAATGGGAAAAGAGAAAATATTCAGTTAGTGGAAAAAAGGTCTGCCTACTCAAACTTGCCCCCTGATCTTAGTTCAACAGAGCAATATAGAGGGGTGGTATTCAAATCCTGTGCTTGTTTATCACATGCTCAAGTTTGAGTGTTTTTTGAGGTTTTCTGGCTGGTTGGGAGTTTGTTTGTTTTCAAAGCACAACACAAAACCTACCCTATTGGCACCCTACTCAATATTCTGGTTTCCACTGAATGAGCATAATTCAGATGGATGACACAGTGGGTCATATGTATGACCAACTCTGAGCCAAATTTCAAGTGAATTTAGGAAAATATTCCTGCAGCTTCTAATCAAATCCTAGATTGAGGGGTTTTTTGATTAAAAAATTATTTTTAGTCAAAAAGGGTAATATTTGCACACTAGTTAGGGATCCCAGGAACAAAACAGTTCTGCAGCCATTTTCATTTCAATTGAGAAGAAAATCAGTCTCCAAACATCACTGAGAGGTGGCTGCCAGCTGCAGTCAGGGAAGCATCTCTCCTCCATACCACAGCAATTAAAACATCATGTAATTACTGCTGATCTCATGCCATGGACGTCAAAGGAAAACCATTCATTGACTGTAATGGGCTTTGGAGCAGGTTCAAAATTTCTCCAGTATATGTAGTCCTGACACCTTGGAAACCAAAAGCATCCCAGTCTAACGACACTCACCCACAAGTAAAATAGGAAAAAAGTGTTTTCATGCTTAACAAAAATCAAGGCTTTGCTCCCTCTGAAAGAAAAGGGTCTGCTTTAAATCTAAAGGACTCAAACCTTTTGTCCCAAAATAAAGAAAAATTCTGAAAAGTGTAAACCTGGATTGCCCCACCTTTCACCAAAAGCCCTTTTTTTAATCACCTTGGATCATCCATGAGCCTGGGATTATAAGAGCAGATACAGAGTTAATCTGCTGAGCTCTCAACCTTTGTGGGTGTTTCTATAAGATATTTTTTAGTTTTTCAGCTTTTCAAGAGAATGCGAAAATTTCCACCAAGGGAACAGAACAAGGATAAGCCCCCAACCCCCGATCTCTTCCAATCATCTCATTTCCTCAGGTAAAAACCATTACCCACAAAAATTACCATTTTAAGGGGGAAAAAGGCCTCAATCTTAATGTCACCTCATACCATATCACAAAATTTATAAAAAATCCTTTTGTGTGCATAATAAACATTCTGACCCTCCCGTTATTTTTTCCTGGCATGGAATGGTACCTGCTCCATGCACATTTTAATACTGAAGAGGTTTCTGAAGGAGCCTTTAGTTGAATTATTTTATAGGCACTATTGAGGAATAACTCCAGAGAGGAAGATACTTAAACATTGCTGAAAATCCCCAGGTAGCTCTGCAAATCCACAGGCTTTTGTGATCAAGAGGTATTTACCATGTTTGTTAACATTTTCTTGACTTCTGAGGAGTTTGCAGTTCTTCAGACAGACTTGATAATTCACATATTATTGCCTTGCTGGGCACAAGCCAAATTTATCTATACACCTCAACTCCCTCAGTTGCCATCCCCTTCACTCCAGCCATGGGTCTAAGAAGCGTCTAACAGAAGTCCATAATATTGAATTCACTTTTGAAAAAAAAATTATGGTTTTAGCCCTCCAAATGAAAGTTAAGTCTTACCCATCCTCTGAAAGCAATGAGAAATCAGCCTCACTTAGCCTGGAAATTTGGTGCCTTGAGGCACTGATCACCGAATACAGTTATTGCTCTGAACAGTCTCCAAGCACCCACATGATCTGTAAACTCAATCCTGATTTCAAAAATTGCTATCTTTAAGCTCTCATATGTGTTGGTTACTTTCTCTGGGAAGAAAACTTTGGAAATAGAACTCATATCTGAAACAGGACTAGAGGTACATCCACGGGACTGGATTCAGTCTCCATGCCTATAATGAACTGCACCACAAACTACAGCCAGAGCATGACTGAAATGTGTCCCCATCCACAATGCCAAGATGCTTTTCTGCATCTCAAAGCAGCCTTGACCCACCCAAAAGCCTTCCTCAGTTTGAGACTGAGGGAAACACAATAAAACTGGATTTCTTCATGAAGAGTGGCAGAAGTTTGATAAAACACACACGTGCACTGGACATCTAAAGAGATTTCACCTTTAGCAATAGATGTATCTTTAATTCATTCAAGCTTCTCTGCTGCCTTGGCCTCACAGAAGAAAAAAAAAACCACAAAAACACAACCATAAAAAAAAAGGAGATTTGCCCAAATGACAAGTTACCCTTGGACCTGACCTTCTTTTGCTTATGCAGTAAAACGTTTGTAGTTATAACCTCTTCCCAACATATGGGATGCCTGAAGCAATTCAAGAAGCTACTGGAAGGGAACAGGGAATGCATTAATCCATTGAACAGGAGAGTGCCACCCGCTTCACATTCTACCAAGACAGATGAGGAAAGCAATGGCCTGATCCAGAAAACATCTGCTGAACAAAATCAAAATTAATGATAACCAGAATGACCTCTTTGATGGCCTATTCTCCCCCAGCTGCCAGGAGCCATCAAAGAGCCACTCCTGGCAGCAGCCAATTAGTTACTGAGGCAGCAGAGTTCCCAGGAGCTGGATCTGAGCTGGGAGCATCAATGCACCTTTGGATGGATCTGTGGTGTGCTGATGCATGGAAAGCCTTGTCTGCATCTTTTTCTCCCTAAACACTCCAGGGTCAGAGTTTATCACAGAATGGTTTGAGTTGGAAAGGACCTTAAAATTCATCCAGTTCCAACCCCTGGCATGAGCAGGGATGCCTTCCACAATCCCAGGTTGCTCCAAGCCCCGTCCAACCTGCCTTGGACACTTCCAGAGATGGGACAGCCACAACTTCTCTGGGCAGCCTGTGCCAGGGCCCCAGTGCCTTCACAGGGAATAATTTCTTCCTAATATCTAACCAAAATTATCTTCCTTCAGCTTAAAGCCATTTAGATGCCCTGCCAGCACCCAAACCTTGAGGTGCACACCCAACACCATCATGCAATTCTGTGCTAAAAGAGCAGCTTTTCATTGAAAAAAAAATCTACAATTTGCAACACTAAGAACTGTCAGACAACCGCCAGGCACAGACTGTTGGAAATCCCACAGCAGCACAACCTTTCAAGTGTGTGAACTCATGCTCATTTTAAAAAGTTACTGCAAGAATACTCAACACCAACACATACACAAAGAAAACTGGTTTTCCTACCTTTTCTTCTTGTAACTTCAAACCTTCTGGAGTCCTATAAGGGAAAAGAGAATTTTTTGTGGTGTTTTTTATTAAATATAAGAATTGCTCAAAGGCAGGATGACCAAACCCCCCTAAAAACATTAGTCACTGACCCAGGGAAGCATCTCTGAAGCTCAATACAATAACTGAGGAGTAATTACAAGCTCACATTTCAGTTTGTCCACAGATATTTAATGGATAAATATAACACCTAGAATGATTCCTCACTGTGCAATAAATTACATTGTAAAACAGGACATTTGTCTTGAAAATGGATTTTTTTTTTTTTCTCTGTTGATGTAAAAAGGGAACAGTTAGGAGCATTATTACTACACCAAAGATTTAGGGTTGAGGAGGGAGGAGCCATTACAGATATTTCTAGCAGAGACTTCTTCAAATATCTGAATAATTTCAAAGCCACTGGACTACCCATGCTTAAAGCTGAGGGCTCATTTCAATCCATACACACTACATAATTTGCCATATTTTTTGCAACTCATCAGAACCATCTCTAATATAGAAACTTGTATTAAAATGACACTGTGTCAAAAGGTATTTGTCAGGGTCCCTCCCCCCGCCACGTAGCCCTGGGAGAGGGGCCCTGAGGGCACAGGCACGGGGTTTCCCTGCCCCTGCTCAGCCTCGTTCCCATTGGTTGTTTCGTGTTCCCCTGTGTGGGGAAGGACCCTCAGGTCCCGTGATTGCAGCAGTTCCTCAGCAGATCCCGGCCAGGCAGCTGGAGAAATAAACATCTCTGAAATAGCTATCAAGAATCAGTCCATATATATTTCTTTTCCACTGCCTCCTTGTTTGGTACATCACGTTACAGAATCCTCACTGTAGCAGGTATTGCATTCCCAGACACCATCTGCTTATACTAATGGTGAGACTTCAGAGGAATAAATATTTAATTCCACACAGTAACATTCTTTATGGGTTAATTACAAATATGTCCAAATTTCCATCTTTCGAATTACTTCCTGCAGACAGTATTAGAAATAGTGGAATTGTGAAGACCATATGGAGTACCTCTGTTGTGGAGATAGGCCAAGAGAGGTGGGGTTGCTCAGCCTGGAGAAGAGAAGGCTCTGGGCACCACACACTACAGTGCTGTAGGTACCCATTTACTGCCTACAGAAATGCTCCTTTCTGCCTCCTGCCCCCTCCCAGAACCTCCTGGGAAGTCCAGGGCAGGACAGAGCCACAGCTGAGGTCTCCTCCAGCCCAGGGGCCACCTCACATCACCCACGTCCTGGCCCAAACATGGTGACAGTTTATACTGTCCTTTGTCACCACCTGTGCAGGCAGCAGATGCTGCTTCTCCTTCCTTCACACGACCACGAGCAGCCTTCCTCAAAACAAAGCTTTCACCAAACTCGAGAAGGATCAGAATAGCAGAAATGGTCTCCTTGGCAGCCTTCAAGTCAGCTGAGGGGGATAAACCCAAAATGGGTATTTGCTTATAAAAATACTGTCATTATTCCCTGTAGGATACTACCTCAGTGATCTTGAGCAATATGTAAAATGGCATTCAAGATTAGTACAGACTTCAAAGCATCTATCCTCTTTAGGCAGCAGAGCTCCAAGCTGTGCAGCCAGTTAAACTCCAGGGACCTCTCTGAGCTTTTCAAAATATTAGAGAGGTGGGGCACAGGATAAAAAAAAACTCAGCTACAGCTGCTATTATTAGGCCTATGTACATGCAATAGATGCAAAAGGGAAGAATACTTTTTAAGTCCCCCAGAGTCCCTCACACTAACAAGCTGTTTGAATTCTCTGCAGTTCAAAAGCTTAGAAACACTAAAACTAATCACAACTATTATATTGATCAAAAGGAAATCGACTATCAAGACTCTACTAAAAAAATCCAAGTGTAAGCTCACTTTCATAAAACGCCCTTTTGTTATTTCCATGTCTGCACAGACATCGTGAAAGACAAAGGACAGTCTTCAAAGTTTCCCTTCTTTTACTCTGTTCCCCTTATAATTGTAAGCTCTGATGAATATAAACTATCCCAAAAAACACATGAAGGGTTCAGAAGAAAAGCCTGTTAGAACTGCAATGGGAGAACATGAGGTCAGGCTGCATGCCATCACTTCTCATTCTGGGGAAAACAGCAGCACTTGGTACACCCCCCAAAACATCCCTTCCATGGAGAAAACTCCAATGAAACTGAGAATGCTCAAGATTTCAGGAAGGTACACAAAAAAAAGGAAAAATATCTGGCAATCACAGTAGGGCTTAAAGTACAGCACAAAAAGGTACCAGCTCCAGGCAGACTTCTCTTGAAGAGGATGATACTGATCTCAAGTTAAAAAAAGAAAAAATCACACAGAGGTTTCAAAGGTTTTAATAGTGTTACCAGTAGAGAACTAAACTATTTTGATAAAAATGACACTAAAGTTCTTGAATGCATTGCCTGAGGAATACTTTTCTGTAGAAGCCATAAAGCAGATGGTTATAAATGAGACTTATTTCATGGGCACCATTTAATGACTGCAAATTCCTTTAACTAAAAATCTAATTTTATCAGAGCATAAATCATCTGCTTTGAAGGGAAAAAATTGTTTTAGATTTTCCATTCCTTCTAAAAAAGCTTCCTCATGTACTGCTTTAAATGGCATTTCATTAGTGCAATACAACAATTTTATTTGTCAAGGTTCACTTTTAGCACCTATTTCCTACTTTTTAATGTTAGTCAATTGAGTACAGAATGAAAGGTCCTTCTGTTCTGTATCTGAAGTGCCTAATCATTATGTGGAAATCAATGTAGTATGTTTGCTTCAGGACTGCCTTTCACCAGACATGTAGCTAAAGAAAAACTGCATCTCCAAAAGACCAAGCACCCCAGTGTCATCAAGTATGATAAATAATTCTACCTGGAACAGGAGGGATGAAAACCAAAATCAAACAGAATTCACTACCTGCTGTCACACTTCACTCCCCTGTAGCTGCAGTGTGTTGTACCAACACCTGTGTCAATATGATGCGATTTAACAACTGGTTTTGCACAAAGCCCTTTTCTGCTCTTACAAAAGGAATGCCAAGGCATAATAACTAGTTTATGTTATTATCTCCTGAGTAATGATGCACTAGTGATAAATCTGATTTCGTTCAGAACAAACACAGAGCATTGGGAACTTTGTTGTGCAGAGTTAAAACACAACACCATGGAGGGAATACACAACGTAAGACAGAGCTTGGTAGCCAACAAACAGGTTTACCAATGGTCATTAGCAACAGATGCAAGCAGAAAAACCACTTTCAGGTTGTTTTGTATAGAATCACAGAATGGTTTGGGTTGGGAAGAACAATAAAGCTCATCTCATTCCAAACCTCCTGCCACAGGCAGGGACACCTTCCACTAGTCTCATCCACCCTGGCCTTGAACACTTCCTGGGATGAATTCAGTATTTAGAAATTTGGACATGGCTATGCATCTCCCATCCCTGTTTGTTACTGGCCTCTGATCCCAGTACAGAATGATGCTCAGCATGGATCACCAAAGCAGATACCAAACTCAAGCACCTCAAGCACCATAACCCATTGGATAACCTTGCAATGGTTTCAGCCTCTTGCCCTTTAATACTGATTTAGATTTAGTCAGAAGGCACCCCTTTTTATGACCAAAATTTAATATAGCAGACTCTCCCAAAAGACCCCAAAACTTTTAAAAAACCAAGCAAACCTAAAAAACCACCACCATCAGCGGCAAAACAACAATTAATGCAGCAGATTAAGAGATGCAGAAGAACAGGTAACATTCCAGATCCACAAGTTCCCTGCATTGCTGACCTTACCAGACCCTTCGTGGGAGACACAGCAGTGCAAGCAGATAAATCAAACCCAGTCCCTGCAGCTGGGCTCATGCTGGGTCTCGCAATAAATCAGATGTTACCTCTGCACACTCCAGGTCTCCAGGGACCTGCTCTCAGGATCATCCTAACTGCTGTACAATTTGTAAATACACAGTCCTAACTCGTTTAGCAAATTAATAAAGAAGTGGCTGTTCCTACTAATAGACTACCATGCCATGGATTTTTTTCCTCCCTTCAGAGCCTTCTCCTCCTTATCTACAGTGAGGGGTCAAGCAAAGAGGTAGATTTAGATTAGATACTAGGAATAAATTCCTCCCTGTGAGGGTGGTGAGGCCCTGGCACAGGCTGCGGCTGCCCAGAGAAGCTGTGGCTGCCCCATCCTTGAAGTGTTCAAGGCCAGTTTGGACAGGGCTTGGAGCAACCCTGGTCTAGTGCCACCCATGGCAGGGGGGTGGAATTAGATTAGTTATAACCCAAGCCCAAATCATTCTATGAAATGGCACCCAGTACAGGGCTGGTGAGACACTCTGCATGGGGACTGGAGCATCAGCACAATGTATGACTCTGACAATCAGGATTTTCTGTTTACAGCCATGAATACAGAATATTTTTTTAAAAAACCCATGTTAATCAGGCAGAGATTATCCACTTTTTTTTTTTGATCAGGCATGAAAAAAATAGATCACATGCTACTGTTTAGAGAAAGCTTGATATCGGTACAGACACTGGCAATTTAGATTTGTCCCGTCTAGTAGAAACACAGAGAAATTCTGATGTCTCACATCACACAGTATCATCTGCTCATCCATACGGTAGCTAATTGAGATAATTGCTGCATCTCTGATTTACTCACTACTATTTCTGGACTCCAGATGAGAAACCCAGGTATAGCTCCATAAATTTCCACGTTGTCATGGGGAAGCTTGTGGGATGGCTGTTTTTAGAAATCCCAAATTTGTCGATGTACCCTTGCTAATCTAAAAAACTGAGAATTCCCCTGCTTGGCAGTCAAAAGTACTTCAAATAGAACTGTCTTCCTCTAAAAACTAATGCTACAGCCTTTGTTTCAAAGGAAGAATATGCTACATTTGAAAGAAAAAAAATGCTCAACATTTAGTCTTTTAAGGCTGAGTGGCTTCTAAACAGAATATCAGGAAGTTTAACCCTCTGCCACATCATAGCCAAGTAAAGATTGCCTTGATTCCTTTTATAATTGCAACATGGTTTACTCTGGTCCCATTCTCTTCTTCAAAATCATACCAGCATTTCCCCATCTCAGTACAATTTTTCACAGTTGCTCAACTGTGACATGAGAAAAACTTACTGGAATTTGATCCCTGCAGTCAGTTTGTGCCACAGCTCAGCACAGAGCCAGGCACCGCGAGCCCACGTCCCTCTGCTCCCCAGGGCCAGCACCCACGCACCCAAAATTCAAGGTCATTAACATCCAATAAACCACAAACTGCTCCCATGCAGCAGGGGGGGCCTCTTCTCTCGGCTGGAAGGTGACAGTCCCCAGCAAACTGGGCAGTGCAGAACCACCACGAGGTATCACACACCACATCCTACCAGAAGTTTAAAAATCATAAAGGAAGCAGGATTTTTGTTCTGTAGGGGACTACAAACAAGTGGGTTTCATCTTCATATTGTGCTTTAGATGCATCTTGATGATCCCTGACACTCACTATTGAGCCATAACCATTTATGTAAACCAAAGTTCTTCTCATTTTCTGGTGTTATTCAAGTATACAGTACCTGCCTTGTTCCAACATTCACATTTTCTAGTACTTCAAGCACAAGAGCATCCCATAAGATACAGCATTTATTAAGCTCTCTGAGTACACAGAAGAAAGTGGAGGGGAGGTTGGGGACACAGAGGAAGGAGTTCAACATGCATAACAAATATTATCAAAACATTCCACAGCACCTTGAACTGCAGATGCTCTGGTAGCCAGCACTCAGAGCAAAAGCTTCTCATCTCCACAGAGACAATATACCTGTTAAGATTTAGGATGCTCTACAAAAAAGCAATTACTGCTGTTAGAGATACCACATAAATGCAGGTAACAAGGAGTGAATTATCACTACATACCAAAGTGATACAAAAATACACTTAAGTCTTGTCTCCCTGTACTTTCACTAATGCTTGAAACAGGAGCAGGCTGTAGCATAGTATAGATTTAAATTAAAATCTGATTCTTTTCCTTTCTCCAAACTGAAAAGCAGAGAGAACACTCACATGGTAGAGAATATACTACTACTATTAAGAATTAAAATAAATACCAGGATATTAGATCTTCAACTGTATATAAAATTGATACTCTGTGCCTATTTTATTCCAAGCTCATCATCTGAAATTGTGTCTCTATTTGAATTAGAAGCAAAAAGCTTGTATCAAAAGCCTTTGCAATTTTTTACCTTCCAAAACCAATTATTTCCTAGTCTGTCAGATTAGGAAATATTACTTTTCTGCTGCTCTGAATAACCTGCTGTGGTGTTCAGATGCAGCAGTAAGTGATGCAACATTTAAGAATCTGACTATAACTAGGAATTTCGGCAATAATTGATACTCTTAGACAAGCAAAGTTGAAGCTGTGAGTGGACTCCACAGAAATGGTTTATTCTGGGCAGGAGGGCACTGAAGGGCTGGTCTGATCCAGCTGTTTGCAGTACATTTATACTTGGGGATTTTAAGCAGTTCAGGTGCCATAGAAACATAGAACCACAAAATGGTTTGAATTCAAAGGGGCCCTAAAGATCATCCAATTCCAACCCCCTGCCACAGGCAGGAACACCTTCCACTAGACCAGGTTGCATAGAGCCCTATCCAATCTGGCCTTGAACACTTCCAGGGATGGGAATCTACACTCTCCTTCAAGTAATAATGAACAATAACAATAGATAGCCAACAGAGCCAATACCTGCCAAATGCCAACAAGAAGAAAGTTATGGTGCCTTGAAAAATGAGCACATGGAGCATCACCTGTGAGCTCTGTACAGAGGACCTTGCCCAGGGACACAGCTATTCTCCCCACAGGAGCAGGGGGCGCTGTGCACAGTCTCCTGAGACTTCTCAAGTAGGAGGATGGGTGGCAAAAAAAGCATGGCATGAAAGCCAAATTAAAGCAATTAAGTATTTCTAGAAAACCACAGAGCAGTTCTGTAGACCTGAGCAGACCACAGAACACCTGCCAGTCTTTACTGTCACTGCTCAGGAGCTTGGTGACATTCAAATACTTAACAATGCAGCACAAAACAATTCTCCATGTACCACAACACAGGATTATTCTCCACTTTCACACTATCAAGCCAGGACAATATTATTCAAGCTACCCACCAGCAGTGCCCCAGAAAACATAACACAATTTAAATTTCCAAAATGCAGCTCTGTGATGACTTGTGTTAGAGGAACTCTGCTGCTGGAAGGGCTGAAGAAGACCTGCAGCACTGCTCTGTTCATTTTAGGTTCAGAAAAGGAGATGCAAAGCCTGCCCCAAGAACCATGGCAAAACCAGCCTGGCTTCAGCATGCACAGGAAATCAGCCTCTCACAGAGAAAGCAGGGAATGGGAGAAGGGAAGCTGGCTGTCAAATTTCAGTATTTATTAAGATGCTTTGCAAATTACCCCAGGAGGCTGAAAAAAAATCAGCCTGAGCTACTAGTGTGGATTACCTTGTAGATATTGAGCGGACGAGCACCGTAGGCTTTCCGTCAGAACCTCCTGGCCAAGTTCTCCTCCAACCCCAAACTCCAGGGTTATTTCAGATCCAGATTGTTTGTCTCTTTTCTGCTCACACTGGAAACTTTCTTCACTACCACTGACAATGACTCAGAAAGCTATGTTTTTTGAGAATTCCTTTCTAGAAGGAAGAGGTGACCCCAGATCACATCATCTGGTGTACCATGGACCACCCAAAGCCCTTCTGAGCCAGCACAGAGCTGCCCATGAATTTTAGGCACCTCTAGAACTTCCAACTTGAACATGCAATCAGACTTGCTGAAGGCAGAGGAAAAAACTTGTCCAAAAACAACATCCCAGAGTGGTGAGCTCTATATATCTGGTATTTTGGCATATATTCCACTGAATAGGATTTAGTCCCATGATGGTTCAACCCTGAGAAGATGCACCCAAGTTCATGTGCAATGCCCAGAAGCTTCAAGAGCTTTCTGGCAACCCCTGGAAACAGCTTATGAGAAGTTTCACAGAACACAGCAGTATTCTCCAAAATTAATACAAACCAGACAAGTTGCAGCTTTCCAGTCAAATACTAATGCTGTCCTTTTTTTAATTAAGTGTTCTATTTTAGCTCTTTCATTGAAACTGGAATTTCATAATGCATATACACATTTATCAACTATTCTAATCAGGACTAAAAGTAATCCAGAAAACAAACCTCTTCTCAGGAACACCCCATAAACTTGAGGGACGAAAAGCTGTGCATCAAGAAAAACACACACCATTGTTATGTTAAAGGGTTGATTTCTGATCAGAAGGACTTGTAGTCTTATTTTCTTTAATAAATTCAAAGCACAACTGCAATAATTCTCCCACTTACCATGAAGAAATCGATTTAGCAATCCGAACATAAATTAAGCAAAGTTTTTGATTCAGTAAACTTGTTCCTATGTAGATCAGAACAAGTATTAGTGAAGGTCAGTGACCCATACCTACATATTTGCTTTGATGAGGTTCACAAGAATTTTCCATCAGAGCACACTTCAAAATTACTTGACCTGTAAATTAACACTTCGCTCATTTTTAAAGCGGTTTTAGAGAATTGCTAGGAGCATTTCTAGTTGTGACTCAATATTTTTTAAATGCATGTTAATGGATCTACATATTAATTAAACCATAAAATTTGGAACCTAACAAACTTCTCACGGATAAGGAGCTCCAAATTGAACAAAGCCCAATACTCTAGAAAAGGGTTTCAGTAACTGTTATTATTAAAAAAGAATTATGGCTAAGTTATTTTCTGCAAGAGAAAGTAACTTCTGTTTACTCTCAAAAGGTGCTTATCTCAGTTTTACTGACCCTACCTGAAAGCTATGCTCATGGCTTTCAGATTAATTTTGGTGTTGGGTGCCACACTGTATAAACACTATTTCTTGTGGAAACAAGAAATATTGCAGAGATATTTTTTCAAAAATCTGAATTATAACTTACAGTTCTTGAATCTATTTTAACTGCATTCTTTGTACATTCATAATTTTAATATTCACACTTGTTAAATTCTGTGCAAACCTGAGTAAATATGCTTTTAGCTGAGATCCTTCCACCTCAAGCAAGATCAAGTAATTGGTACAATAACATTACGGTCTTTAGAGAAAGATCAAATGAATTAGTGTCTTTCAAGTAATATAATAGTTCTATGATTAACATTAAAGTAAATTGAGTAATGAATTTAATTCCTCAGCGCAACTTCCTTAAAAAAAATCAAAACTAATGTGCATTAGTGAAGAATAAGATTTTTTAACTGCACAAGAATGCAAAATATTTAATAATTTTTAATAAAAAAGCAAAAATGATCAGAGATTCTGCAAGAACAGGTTTAACAGAGTGCCAGTGTACTACCTGAGCCTACACAGCAGCAAAATAACTGTGTGGAGTTATTTTGTGGAGTGGAGGTGTGGAAGGGAACTGTTTCCCTTCTCTTTTACAAAACAGAGGTTGGATACCTCAAGGACAAAATACACCTGAAACAGACCTCAGAACTGCAGAACATCCAACACCATTGAAATTACTTTTGAGCCCTGCTAAGCAGCAAAAAGCACCTTTTTAATTGGCTTAAACTATAATGCAGATAACTGGGTATTTGTAGACGAGATGTGACTGGGAGAAATGGGATTCTCCAACTAGAACCAAATCCTAAGGCTTAAATAGATCCAATTGCAACATGAATCCATCAAGGGCTTATCATTAGACTGGCACTGACTGATGTGTCTGCCAGCACATAAGTGTTCAAGGCAATGGCAGCTAAAAGAATTGCCAAGTGTCCTTTCCCTGTCCTCCTGCACCATCTCCCACTTTCAGACATTTGAGCAACCATTTAGCAAACATACAACAATAAGGAACTAATTAAATAACTAAAATTGTTTCAGCATTCATTCATCATTTACAGCTCAAAGTCACAGTTCTAGGTTTTTGTGTCTTTATTCACATGTCTCAGACTTGTGAAAATCTCAGTGTACATCTGTGCCACAAGGAGTGTTGAGGTCTGCTTCAGAAATCCAGTATCCTGCTGGGACAGCCTGCTCCAACACTGCTGAGACAGGGACTGCTCCATCCATACCCCTGTGACAGCAGCCAACACTGTCACCCCTCAGCACTGGAAACAGGCTCAGCTGCTTCTCCACTTCCAGAGCCAGGACTGAGCACTGAGGAGGCACTGCTGCCCTGCCCCAGTCCCAAAGCCCTATTGAGACGGGCACTGGGGTGGAAGGAGATCACCCCTCGCTAGTCACTGTTGCCGCTCCCTTTTCTATTGTTCTGTGCTTCAGAGAGGTTTCACATCAGTAAGTCTGGAGGGAAACACTTCAGGCAGTAATTTTGCTGCTTCTCTCCGAATGGCCTATGGCTCAGTTTTCCTTCAAAAGAGCTTTTTTTAGGTTTCACCTAAAGGTCCACTGACCCAAGTGAAGAGCCAGGACAGTTTGCTTGTTAAATTTAGCTTCACTGGTGTCAGCAGCCCCAGGACACAGCATACTGTAAAGTCTTTGGGGCAAAGACACCATCTCCACAACAGCCAGATGCCCAGTTTCACTTCCAGATGATGTCAGTATATACAAGAAGTGTAAGAATTTCTGCTTCACTGTTTTTCACTGACCTGCTCAGCAGGTGTTTAATACAAATATACATGGATAAGCCCACACTTGCTTTCTGTTTGCAGTATGGAGAGCCTGAACACAGCCCAAGAACAGAAACCCAGGAACTGTAGCTGCAGCAGCAGAGGGAGTACAGTACCTCTTGATGCAACCTCCCTGCATCCGAGTACAGCTTTCTGCTCCGGTCCACATCCATCCATCCCCTTGTGACCAACGGGAAAACCCCCAGCAATACAAGAGAGCACCAAAAGCTCCTTGATGTCATCATTTCAAGTCTGTTGGGAAAAAAAAAAAAAAAAAAGAGAGAACAGTTATAAAACATTCATCTTACAACAAAACCCAGCTCCAGTTCAGTAACACAGAGGCTTCAGCTGACAATGTCCATCCACACTCAGTCAATGCCAATGGAGCTCTACACTCTCCAGTGTATTGGCAATGAGTTCCCATACTGTAGTAATTTCACCCCAAAACTATCTTCCTCAGGATGTGCTGTTCCCACCCTGTTGCCGCACAACACCTGCAGAACCAAAGTCTTGGGATTTCTGTAACTACTGTGGCCAAAAGCAAACCATATCAAAACACGGTCTTATAGTACTGCAGGAAGCCAAAGGGTGAATTTTATCCCTTCTCCAGAGCCCCAGCAGCACAGGGTCACTCACGGTCAGGGACTCACACCTGTAACCTCAGCAGATCTTCAGGAAAACACCAGACACCCACCTTTGCTTCTCTGACCACTGCAGGCTCCCAGCAATGTGACAGAAAATATCATTATTCTCCTCTGACTCAGAAGGTGACATTCCCTTGAGCAGACACAGCCACTGCCACCCCCCTCAGCTACAATCAGGTGTGCAGGGTCAGCCAGGGCTGATGGCTGGCACCCAGCACACAGGGACAGTCATTCGTCCTCCAGATGAGGACATCTGCCCAGATGGTCACCAAACATACCCAAACTTGAAACACATGAAACAAACCCTTTGCTGAAGAGGGCTGACATGTTTCTTCAACCATAATGGAGGTGAGTCCTACCTGCGGCTGTGATTTCTGCACTCATATTCCTCTGTCCCAAACAGAGACATTTCCAATTCCTCCCACACTCACCCCACTCAAGAGCAGCACCACATCCCTGGAAACAGGCTACCATAGCCCACATCACCTGTAGGGAACTGGAGGGATTTCCACTACATCGGTATCCACTTTGAGCAGTGGTTCTTGTCATGTGTAGTTTTTTAATAAATTTGGAAAGAACACCAATGCAGTTACTCAAAGTGGTGTCTGATGGAACTCCTGTGTTTCACACATCACAGCCCTGTGCTGGTGCCCTGCAAGCTAAGCCAGGAGCTGTCCTTTCTCTGAACTTAAAATAACACAAGATTGTGTCATTACTTTTTACAATTAAAATACCAAAGGAATATTCAAGCCTGGAACCATTTCTGAGATGGCTGAGGAAGGCTAAAATGGACCGTTAATGATGCATAATGACCCTTAATGAAGCGACAGCATTTCTATAGGATGAGGGACAGGCTGCTGCCTGGCTTGAGCCATACACATCAACAAGGAGGGTTACCTGCTAATAGCAAAATTCAACCAAGCTGAATTAACTCACCATGACATATCTTGTCTTGACAAGACTCATTTTATAGTGTTTTCCTGCCATGTATTTGCTACGGAGTTTATCCAAGCCTTGGTGCATCACTCCTAATTTTGGAGCCATGACCATTTACACCAGCAGTGACAGTCTCAGGTTATTTTGTTTGCCCAAAGACACCCCATCACTAGATTGAGCACAGTATACAGCACCCACAGAGCTCAGGCAATGCCTTTTCTCAGCACTAATGTAAACACACTGAATGGAAAGCATTCAGGATGAAATCAAAATTTATTAGGCTTTCTAAATTCCAATTATGAACCTCAGATGTAATGTTACTGGGACTACAAATAAATGTTTCATAAACCAAAGTCACTCTATCAATAAGCGACAAGTACATTGTTACTTTATGAATTGCTCTTCCACAGCAACATTGTTTCTCACAGGGTTTTGTTTTTTTTTTTCTTTAATAGCGGTATTTTGTATGCTCAGTTGATGCCCTCACAGCAAATAACATCACAGTTCTAGAGACCTCTGACTCATATCCTGCTTGAAATTAAAAAACAGGGAACTGAAACAAAACAGGGAACACAATAGTTTAATGTATATTTAGTAAACAACTGACAGAAAGCATGAAGGTGTTTGGATTACGATCTGTTACACTGATGAAACTGAAAGGGCAAACTCTACCTGATAGAAACTCTGGTTGCTTTATAACTAGAATTTCTAGAACATCTTTAGACAGTTTAAAAGTCACTTATTTTTATTGCACGCTGACAGTACACTAATTGCTCTCAGTCACAGCAAGAGGAGGACACATTAATATACATTTTATATCTTAATAGCCTTATCCAAGCAACAAACATATACCATAAATATCAAGTGAGAGCTTATTCTGGAGTCACACAGCATTTTCATGTCACTTGGCATCCTAAACCACAGCTCAGCACTGCCTTACCCTGAGCTGAAGGGAAGGCTCCTTGCAGAACCCGGTCTGCAGCTACACCACACAATACGGCTACCAGACTGCAGGTTGAAAGTCCCCTGAAGTCAACAGAAAAACTCAAATTGATTGAATAGATCCAGACCACCACTGTAAGCTCAGACAAGTTTTACTATCCATTTCCTTTCCTCGCTTGCAGGAGGGACAGATTTGCTGGATTTGAGTTTGTATGGACATCGCTGCCCAGATAAATCAAACCTTGCACAGGAAAGGTTTGCATACAACAAGCAGTTGTACTCAAAAGAAAGAATAAATACAGGCCTTTGTGATAAAGAATATACTATGCAAAGTCAAAAAGTTTACCTGAAGGTTGTGGTTTCCTCCTTTGAGCTAGAGCAGCCTTCCAGCTTTCTTTCCAGCTGACACTGCTCTAGCAAGAAACACTCCACAAGTACAGCAGCACCAGGCTATGCACTGTTATCTGAAGCAGCTCAAAAACAATGGCAACAGCAAAACACCCATGCCGAGGCCAGATGGGTCTGGGCAGGCACCAACACACAGGGAGAGCCCCAAATTTAAAGCATATGTGTGCAGTATCCCCAGTGGAAGAGGAAGACCAGCAAGCAGATGCAAGATAAAGACAAGCACAGGTTTTAGGGTACAGGTTTTGGAGCTGCTCAAGCAAAAAGGGTCACCTTGAAAAAGGACAGGGATTAAGCATCTTGGCCATTTGAGTGGAGAACAGCACAAACTGTTTAAAGCATTTCTATGACATGCAACAGCCAGATCCTGCAGTGAGCCCACGACTTTTTTCTCCACAACACAAAAGCTTTAAGAATTCGATTATGGTGATTGTAATGAGATTAAAGAATTTGCCAAAAGCAGTTATTGGTTTTGTTTTCAGGGCTACTTAAACTGCAGCTTATTTGAGAAATTACTGGTTTGCAATAGCTTTCAATAATTTCCAACAGGCTTCACATCAGAAAGAGGCTGAACTTAATTAGTTGAAGTTCTGACTGTTGCTATAGCAAAAAGAAAGCATTTGGACATAACTGTTACCTCTATACAAACTGGCCCTATTAAAATCAGATAAGAATCTGGTCCTTACTTCCTGCCATCAACCTTCCCAATTGCTCTGGCCTTATCTAAACAGCATTTCTATTGCTGGCAAAATAATTTTGACATCCATAATTTCTTGTTAAGTGCTACAAAAACAAGCGACAAAATTAAGTAGAAAAGCCATTCTTTCAGCAAAACATACAGAAACCAAATAATTATTTCAGTCATCTGTCTGCAGTTAAATACGGAAAGTTTGGGTGCATTAAGAACTCATTAGAATCAGCTTTGATGTTTAAGTACAAAGCGGACTTTGCATTTGAGCAAAAGCTACTTAAAAATATTTCATTTGATTATGAAATTCCCCAAGACACTTCAGTGCTCCAGAAGAAATCTGGGGAGCATCAAACCAACAGGGATGCAGGACTACCAAGAAGCTCCTGAACCTCGCAGAGATTACTCCTCGGTTTTCAAGGCTGCCCCCACGACACGTTTCAAACACAGCTTTGCTCCGAGATAACAACTCGGAGAAGTCCCATTCTAGCCCTTCCGTGACCCTCCGCTGGGCAGCGAGCGGCCAGCATCGCCGGGAAGCCGAGCATTCCCAGCGTTTCAGAGGACTGGAGAGGCCAGCTGAGGATGCCATCGCCAAGCCCAGGCCGGCTCCCGGCGCGGCTCGGGGGTCCCGGCCCCAGCCCTGCGCGGGCCCCGACGGGCGCTGCGCGGCCCGGCCCACGGCGCCACCCAGCGGCCAAGCCGGGAACCGCCGGTCCCACGCGCGACCGCGGCGGGACCCGCGCCTGAACCGACGGCGGCCCCACAGGGCAGGCACTGCGGCAGCACGGCCCCCGCGCCCCAGGGGCGGCAGTCACGTCCGCTCCATACCACCCCACAGGTGGCATTTCCACGGTGCGAGATGTGAGGTGAGGAGGAGGTTCCCCGCTCGCAGCCCGTCCCCCCCACGCCCCGCCGGCTCCCGGCCCCGCGGCGGACGCACACCTGTTACACCGCCCGGCCCGCGGGCGCGGAGTGCGCGCTCGGCGGGGCGCGGCGGGCGGCGGCGGCACCGGGAGGCTGCCCGGCCCCCGAGGCGCCCGCGGAGCGGACAGCGGAGGGAAGCGACGCGGATGCCGCGAGCGGGCGGGGATGGGAACGCAGCGCTGCGCGGGACAGCGGAGACGCAGCGGAGACGCAGCGGAGACGCAGCGGAACCCTGCGGGGCGCTCCCGGTGGCACTCACCTGGGGAGGAGCCGGGGCGGCGCGGCCGGTCGGGGCGGGGGCGGGCGGAGCGCGGCGGGGCCGGCGCGGGCAGTGCGCGGCGCGGGCCGGGCCGGCCCTATTTCTGCTCTCCGGGCCATAGCCGCCTGACGTCAGCGCTGCATTTGCATATTCCGCCCAATCCCGGCACCTGAGCGGGCGGCGGGACCGCCCCCGGGGGGTGGGGGGCAGCGGGGACGCCCCCTCGGGGCACTGCGGGGCGGGGCGGGGCGGAGGGGACGGGACGGGGTGGGGGCTGTGTTGGAGCGTCCCCGCGCCGTGCCAGAAGCACGGGGCCATCGGGGGGGTCAGGAACACGGAGAGATCCTCGTGGGGCCGGTGGTACCTCGGGGTGCGGCTGCTGAGCCCCTCGTTCTGAGCTCCCCCGCAGCCCCCGTGCTCGGGAGAGCTGCTACTGGGCAATGCGTATCCCGGGCGTATGCCCGGAGCTGGGTGAGACGGGACCGTTGGGCCCTCGCCGTGTGGCCGTCAAACGGGGATGTCATCGTGGGACACCCGATTGTCTGCGGTGGGACTCCGTGACCCGCCACAGCAAGCACTGCACGGCATTGAGCTGTTCTGGAGGTGTGTCTTCTATTCCCACATAACCATGTTTATAAAGAGAGGCAAACATTAAAATTCATTCACTCTCCTCTTCCTCTTCATCTCGTTTCCAAAAAAAAAAAAAAAAATCAATATAATAATTTCTTACCTAGTTTTTAACAAGGATGTTTGCACAAGCAGGAGGCATGGCAGGACCACAGTATGTGGGGTATTTGTTCCAAAGGCTGTGAGGAGGTTTAGGCAAAGGCGATGAAGCACCCAGAATTAGCAACAAGAGAGGAACAGTCTAAAAGACCTGATAAAAGATGTCAAATTTTGTGTTTCTTCCTATAAATAATCTTACAGCTGGACCCTGCAGAATTAAATTGGATTTGCTATTGACTTCAGCATGAAAAGAACAGGACCCCTTAGTTCTGATGGTTAAAGAAACACGGGCTACTCTGGGAAACTGGGTCTAAGTCAAGGAGAAAATGTGTTTCGTAAAAAAACCTTCCACAAAATTAGGCATGAGGTTGCAGAAGAGGCTCTTTCATGACTAACTTTGGGGGATTTTATTTTGTATTTTCTATTTTCTTGGCAGGAAATACCAAGTGATCAGACTGCTTGGTTTTCCAGAACCTTTGTTTCTGGCCTGTTAAATCCAATACCACTGAAATATTTTCAGTGTTTGCAAATAAATGGAGCTTGTTCTACCCAAACTATGCACAAAGGCTTGTAGAGGTTTGGTATTTCGTGGTTTCCTTCTTTAGGCAGATCTGAAGTTGCCGAGTTAAGGTTTGGATTTTAAAAAGAAATCACAAATGCAATTCTAAAAAAGGAGTATCCACTGTGAATTGTGCCCAGGCAACTTAACAGAGGTCTTTGCTGAGTGTCCTGGAAGAAATGACTGTGTATTTCATAGGTGCCCTGTAGGTTTAAGAGATCTGAGGTTTTAAAAAAATAACACTGAAATCTAATCAGTGACAAATATGATATCTCCAGTGAGATCTTTTTCTTTTTCCTGGGAGAAAAAAAAATTGGAAATTATATCAGTGGAGACAACTCTTCTTCATTTCCTGAAGGGAAGGAAGAAAAGTCTCTCCACTTACCAGCATCATTTATTCTATAAAAATATGTCCATGCTGTCAATTTGAAGTATTTACTAATCTCTCTGTATCTCTTCAAGTCAGACATAAATACAAGATGCATTAGTAGACATCTGAAGTATCTGCACAGTCCGTGTTTATTTATATCCCCACATGCTGGAGGATACAGAGTTTCTTCCCCACCAACAGCTTGCCTGGGTGATATTTGCCACCTCACTTTTGTAGCAGGAGGAACATTTTGCTCATTTTACATCAACTGATGCAGTTTTCAATGCACAGGCATTTTTCTTCAAGACCCTGGCAGCCAAGGCAGGTGGGAGATTGAGCCTGCCATGACCTCCCTGTGCCATCAGCTGTGTACCCCCAAAGGGCTGTGGGGTCCCTCTGTGGAGCTCCTGGGGCTCACCCACCTCCTGCACCAACAGTGCTGGTCCTGCTGCTTTCCCACCTGTTCCTGAACCTCTAAATAATCACCCTGAGCATCTCAACAGCTAAATAAGGAATGTATTTACTCTGCACAGTGTAAGTGTTGGACAACTTGGCCCATGTAAAGTCTGCTCTTCCATCAGCTCTCAGGTGCTCAGGGTGTCCATGTTCCCAAGCCATATTTCCCTTTCCCACCATTTACAGAAGTAGGTACCAACAGGCATTTTTAGTGCCTTTTCTCACACCTTTGGGTCCTGTGCATTTCTGTGGTATTCTGGTTCAAAATCTTTTGATGTTTCCAACCTTTTGAAAATCTTGTTTATAAAAAGCAGATGGAGGCACCTCTCCTCGCACCCTCCACTCCAGCAAGCTCCATCCCCCCGCTTCTTCAAACACTTTCCATCTGTCCTGAGACCTTTAAAAGCCCTGTGGAGGTGTGTCTACATCCCAAGAGGTGTTTTTGAATGGATGCTGTGGGAGCTTTTCAGGGAGGGAGTCTGCTGTCTCCCCGCTCTGGTTCACCCACCTTTGTGAAGTTGAGCGAAGAAAACAGCTTTCTCAGAGAACTGGAGGAATAAACTGAGGAGGCTGGCAATGAAAAAGTGATAAATTCCTCATCTTCAGGGCTGGATGAGTTTGAAGCAAAATAATTGTTGCTTTCTTTTGAACTGGGAATTGAAGAGGCCCAAAAAAACCCACATTGTAGTTAAAAAGAAGAGAAAAATGGATGGTTTTAAAGACAGACTTGAGCACCTAAAAATTCTTAGGCAGAGAAAGGGGAGAAATGAACTTTTTTTCCATGGAAACACAGGATAACCTGTTCACTGTAATGGGAATTAAGCATCACCCCATTCCTTTTGTTTAAAAAATATATATTAGAACCAGAAAACTCTGAAAATTTAGGGTAATTGAAGCTGCAAAGACAATAGGTTAATATGATATGGGCAAAGTTGAGGACTGTGAAGAAGGAGAGACTTGGGCCAGTCCCAGCCTTCTGTACTTCAGTGAGAGGAGCTGGAAATGTGCAACCTCTTGTTAGCTTTGACTGATGGGACTTCAGGAATTTGATGAGAAATTTTAAACAGGTTGGTGAGGCACAGCTCTGTGTCACTGAAGAGACAGTCACATTCCAGGGTGACCATGACAGCTGGTTTAAGGAAAAGAGTTTTAAAGAACAGAGGATCTTCTCTCACAGAGCTTTTCTTTTTTAATTTACAAAAAACCAGCACAACAGAGCAATGCACATAGCCAAGATTCCCTGAGCTCCACCAGCAAAGGAATTAACTGGTAACCATGTCAGCCATTTGAAGTACTTCCAAAATCTAGCAAGTGATGTTCAGAAGAAGAAGAGAAGGCTTCCCCTTCAAAAATTCAAACCTTTAACGTCAGCAAGTCACCTACCTACCTCACTTGTCCAGTCTTGCTAGCTAAATGCAGTAACTAATAATGAGATTTCAAAAGAACATTGTATTCACTAGAAACAAGAAGCTGAGGAGGTAATAGGACAAAAAGATTCATGCTCATCACTTTGAGTTATTTGAACCAAGGGCCTAAATCAGATCTGATTAAGATCAGAACTCAAAACAAGATTCAATCAAAACTAGAGATATTAAAAAAATACAAATGTGACAAGAGTCATGATTCAATTATTAGAAGTCCATCTTTTAATTACTCATTAAGATGACAGTGTGTATCTTTGCCTACATACATTTAGCAAAGCCTTTTCACTTTGACAGTGCATAAAATTATCCCTGCCAACTGTATATCTCTTACTTTTTATGTCAACTTTAGAGTTGCCAGTTTTTCATTATCCTTTTGCTCACAAATTAATAGGGAGAACAAATTTAATAGCAGCCTCAAACCTTTAGAGATTATGTCAGCCTTGTGTATCTGTGCCAGTTAAATTACCATTTATTTCTGCTTAAATTTAATGTGGTCATCTTCATACAAACACACACATATTCAGACCCTGCTCTCGGGGTACAGCAAGCACGCAATGAGGGGATGCTCTGAGAACCTGACATGGTGCTTGGACTTGAACTTTCCTAATCACATCACCCTGCTTAAGATCCAGCAAATCAAGAGGACCAAAGTCAAGAGCTTCAAACATGCAAGAGGATTCTGTGGATGCTCCTCTCCCACGCAAGCTGGAATACCTATGGATAAGCCTCTGCACCAGTGGAATGTTCTTTGGGTGGTCAAGATGGGTTGAGGCACAGATCTAGGTAAGGTGCTGGCCTTGGTGACCCATCCTCTGTCTTTGTTGTGTTTTAGTAAGTGATTGCTCTGTTTGGTGGGTGCTGGGTTGCAGTGCTTCATTCCTGCCTTCATAGCTGTAAGTCCAAAATACAAAAAAATACATTGTAAAAAAAATTTTATTCCAAAGGAATTACAAAGGGTAGAAACAGTGGTTTGATTCATTTCAGAGCTGTAGTCTTTTTTGATTTGTTCATAATTTTGTACGCTACCACTTCCAATTTGATAGTGTCTGGGCCTTGGATGACAATGGGAATGGGATAACAGATGATGAGCTCAAAATACTGAACACAATCATGCTCACCCTATGTGTACCCACAATCAATATGTCACTTTGAGGAAGGAACCATCAGCCACTGGGCAAAGTTTGGAATATAAAATGTCACAGGAACTCAAGGCACATTTCTTATTTCTTGGGAGTTGTCAGAGCACCTGGCTTGTTGCTGCGTAGGGAACATGTGGAGTGTTCAAATAAATAGCCCCACAGATCTGAATTCAAATTGATGTGGCAATCTTGAGCAGATCCCTCCTTCTCCATTGCTCTCAGAATCACAGACATATGGCCAAATGTAGGGCTAGTGGAGGGACCAGTGGGAACAGGTCCCGTGGCCATTGACCCAACTTGTGACTTTGGGAATGCCACCAATTTTCCTCATTTTTTTCCTCATGTCTGAATATTTTGTTGGTCTCTTCTCCCAGACACCATCAAAAGCAGTGGGCAGCGTTCATCTGAAAACAAGAAAGAGCTTTGATCCATAAGCATGGATAACAAACAAGGTGTTTAGATTTTTCCCAAGCTCATTGGCTATTTGTAAATACAGTCAAGTCATAGGCAAGTCTTGGTGCATATTCTAGAGCATTTGGTGATCTTTCTTTCAAGCTTGTTTTCAAGAGGAAGTTTAAAGTGAGGAGCTCTAGTGGAGAGAGACAAGGGACTCCTAATCCATGTCATCAAAACTCCCTGTGTCACAGAGAAAAAGGCAGATGGATGAAACAGGTGAAGATGAAATAAAAAGCAGGAGGAAAAAACAGCAAGAAATGTGAGCCTGCTTTATCTGAAACACTGGAAAAAGCTTTCTAAAGCATCTTTACATCTTATCTCATTTAATAGGTTTTACTTTGCACCTGTGCATAACTGCATGTGTATCAGGTTCTAGAAATGCATATGAGCAAGGGTGAATTGTCTGCAGATTCCTAAAATTGCCTTTGCAGACAGATGGCCAGCAAGCAGCTGGGAGGGAGAGTACAAGCAAGGAGGGTGTTGTTCTTCAAGAAAAATTAAGAAATTAAGCGGCACCATCAGTGCTAAGAAAGACAAACCCCTGCAAAGCATGATCCAGGCTCAGTTAAAAGAGCAATTAAATGATTTAGAACAAATCTGTGATCATTTACAATTTTTAAAGGTGAAAGGTGGGATTTTGGTAATGCCTTAAAATTAAAAGGCCAGCCACTCCGTCTTTAAAACGATGGTTTCTCTCCTGGAAGACTTATCTCTTTGTCAGTCCATTAGCAGCCAGCCAGAACCCATCCTTACAAAAATAATTGGCTATTGATATATGGTAATACTGAAAAGTTATTCTTATTTTTGTTCATTGCTACAGAAAGATGTCCTCTCCAGCCTACACTTTCAATCATTGTAAATGCTACTGTGGAAGACTAAAAACACTGTTCTGAGATAGATTAAGATCCACTTCACAAATAAATACATTTTACTACTAAGAGAAGAAGCAAATGTCACTGGTACTGAGTGTTTTATACACAGTAGAGACCACTTAGGCTGAAATATTCCCCTCATGCTAAATTAGTGTCACTGGCCATGCAGAGTCCCCTCTGCATGACAGGCTCCTGTACAGGGTTTATACCTGCTGTGCTCAAGTGAAGAATTGGCTCTGAACCACAACAGCAGCCCCTCCTCTTCCCATGAAGGGGGGTGAAAAAGATGGTTTACCTTGAAAAAGGATGTTTTACCTCAAAAAAGGATGGTTTCCCAGAGACAGGAAGGGTCCACTGTTCTCTGCAGGGACTGAGGTACCAACTTCCCCTTGGCCTAGGAAAGGGTTGCATCCTGGGCACTGCTGCTTTGCCTGGATCCTGGAGGAAATGGAATGCTGGGAACAGCAAAACCCACCTCCACCATTGTGCCCTGTAAAATTTGTGCCCTGGCTGGGAAGTTTGCACTGAAGCTGTTAAAGCTGTGAGGAGCTGGTGGCAGATGCTGCACTTGCCAGCTGAGCATCCCTCTAGAAGAGCTAATAAAACCAGAGGACATTAGGCTTCAGAATGCCATATTTTAAAGATAAAGAGTCTCTGGTTGGAATCGCACTAAGATTTTTACTTTCTTATGGACAGCTATTTGGCTGCTCTGAAGCACAATCTTGAGCTGAACTGAAACAACGGGTTATAAATCTCTGGCTGGGACAAAATGCAAGGGAGAAGAGAGAAAGTGGGGAAATTATCAAGCATGACAGAGCATTTTTGGTACCATAGTTTGAGCCAGTAGTCAAAATTCCTCATGCTTAAGGCTCAAGCACACACCAATGAGAAAGCAAGGTGTTAAATGGCTTCAGCAAATTTGTCTTGGGACCTTGTGTAGATAAGTGATTTTTAGTTGTTTTGCCTTATATATGGCAAACCAACTCATTTGTAGTAGTTGTTGATAAAATGTTTTAAGGGGTAAAAAATTAGTTTTAGATTTGTTTCAGCTGCTTATGGAATTATTTTTTCCTTATCTATTTTTCATGTTTGGTCAAAATTCTACTGTAACTCTTCCAACACAAACATATCACTTAGTAGTTACTACACTGAGTCTATGTTATCCCTTTAGCAACAGCCTCTGCTGCAATAAAAGGGAATGCATTTTTTCTTTTGTCTCTTATTGTTCAGAATTACACTTGGATATTACAGTTGCCAATGTTTAATATTAAATCATTTCCCTGCCAATTCATTGTAAGCAAATCTTCCACTAAGTCAATAGCAATGACATTTTTATAAGGCATTGTCTCCCTCAACCTATTAGGTGATTTCAGATCTTTGAATTTTCTGTTCTGAAAATAATAGAAAGTGACCTGGAAGAAAGCATGAAGTCTGGGAAAGTCACTCAAGCAGCCATGTTATTGCTCAGCAACTCAACCTATGGGTCAGAGCTCTCACTGGTTCAGACAGGTCATTCAATCATATGAGTGACTTTTATTTTCTCCAGAAGACAGTGCAAAATAAATAAATGAGCTACCAGGCCTACTGGAACCAATAACAGTATTTCTACTGCATTTAATGGGACCAGATGTTGTCTTTGTAGAGTTATATGCGATGTTACACTGGGTACATCTGTGCTACAATGCAAATATGGCACTACAAGTCACAGGGAGGTACTTAAGCTGCTTTAAAGGAGGCCCCAACAGCCGCAGCACTGCAGAACAGAGAGAAGGCCTGGAAACCCCAGCCCAGCAAAAATAAGGATTTGTTTGCACCATGAACTGGTGCATAGCTCTGTGCTGTCACAGCCACTGTGCCATGAGGCTAAGACCTTGTCCTTCAGCATCCTTTCAGTTGAACACAGCTCTCACCACCTGCCTCTTATTCATCTCCTCAGGATACATGAAACTTCAGTTTCACGTTCTTCTACCTTTAGGAATGGCAGGGTCACACTGCTGGGGATTACTCAGGAGTGGAAGGGACCAAAATGAGAACAAAGCCAAAATTAGGAATTAATTAATTGAAAGTGCACAGTTTGCACAGAGCCAACAGAAGTTTTGTATGAAAGGAAATGGCACAAGTATAACTTCCTATCTTGGCTATTTACAAATACAGATGGAGAAAATATTAAAGTGAATTAAAATAAACCAAATTTCTTTACACTTATGTTTGGAATGTCATAGAATAAAGGCATATCTAAATAAGTTCAGCCTTTAGAGGAAAACACCCAAGAGACATCACTGCACTTGCAGCTAGAGAGGGAGGGCAGCAAGGTAAACCAGTGTGTCCCATGGGCACCCAGTGAATGTGCTCCCAGTGAATGTGCATGGCCAAGGGTGCAAGAGGCATGATCCGGTGGATAAAGGGAGGGAAAAACAACCCCAGGGGCAGTTAAAGACAGGAATAAGAGGTTGTAGGATCTTTCCTTCAAGATTTTTTAAAATTTGAATTGATGAGGCTCTGAGCAATCTGCTCTAGCAGACCCTGCCTTGAGCAGGAAGTTGGGCTCAATGACCTCCACAGGTCCCATCCACATTATTTTGTCTACAGTTCTGTTATTTTTCTAAACAATTTTTAATGTTGGTCTCTAGTAAAAGGAGCATCACTTAGTGAGTATAACCAGCTAAATCCATAACTACTTTCAGGCAATCAGATTGGGATATGTATATTTTGATGCTATTGAAAGTAACAAGTCTCCAGCTGACTTCTAACTAAAAGAGCAACACAGAGGCTCAGATTCTAAATGAATAGTGAAAACTGATCTAGACAGTCTTTTTTTATGCCTAGAAGCAGAAGTTCTGTTGAAAATCACATATAGGATATTTTGATGAACATATGCTGCTGTGGTATTAAATAAGATTAATACATGTAAAAAGTCTCTTATTTCATTCTCACCCTCACAACAGCTCCTGATGTGGTCTGAACTGAGATACTTCATCTACACTGTGTCTGCTCTATTGTGATTGTGGATGTTCTGGGGGATACTGCTCCATGTGGCTGCCCATGCTTCAGCAGAGATTTCCAACATACAAACCCAGCATCTTCAAGACTTTTCTCTCAGAGCTCCCTTCAGCCGGAGGTTTCTTGACTTGCCTTTAAATAATACTACTGCTGCTGTTGAATTCTTGAATCACTTCCACAGCTTATTGGCACACGCTCGGTATATACAGCCCTCTTCTGTGGATTTTAATGATACTGGAGGATCTCTCAAATCACAAGGCAGCTGCCCAAGGGGTGACTTAGTTCTTCTTTCACTCACAACACAAATCTGGCAGTCAGTGAACTCTCTGCATCTGGCATCTTATAAATAATGATCTAATTGACTAAAAATCAAGGTGCACCAAACACAACACAGGCTGTGAAGAAGCTGTGGTTTCTTAGTTTAATTTGAGCTTTGAGGGAGTGCAGTAACCTCAGTGTCACCAAGACATCAGAAGTACGACCCTCAATTAACTAATTGTTTTGTTTCCATAGCAAGGAGCAAAAGCAATGCTGTTTTTGAAGATACTTTAATTTCTCTAACCCAACAGTACTACAAAGCAGAGCAATGGTCTGAAAGGCACCATATGCTGATGAGTGGGTTTCTCCCAAGAGTGGCTTAAACATGGTCGAAAGATGAAGTGTGGAAGTACTTTGCAAGCACTTATCACTTGCATATGGGTGATAGAACTACATCTGTGTAAACCACAGGCATGAGTTTCATTCATTCGGATGGGTAATTTATTTCTGACTCCACAATGCACACCCATGGAGACCAATAGTCAATACCAGTAGAAGTAGATTAGCACAAGAACACACATCTTTTGGGTCAGTGGGCAGAAAAAATAGTTATTATTCCTATTAGCTCAGATTCAGGTGGAAAAGGAAGGAAAAAGTTTGTGTCAGCTGCAGGCTCTATATAACTTATTTCTCCTTTTTCTTTGTTGGGTTACAAAATCTGCCACTGTTCTGGGGTTTTTCTTTTCTTTCCTCCTTTCTTTCTTTCTTTCTTTCTTTCCTCCTTTCTTTCTTTCTTTCTTTCTTTCTTTCTTTCTTTCTTTCGTTTTTCTTTCTTTCTCTCTCTCTTTCTCTCTCTCTCTCTTTCTTTCCTTCTTTTTTTTTTTTTAGTATTGATGCATTTTAAACAGGAAGAAATAAGAGAATGGGGGCAGATCTAGTACCTATTCTCATCTCACCTTCTTCATGTATTGTGTAACTCCCTAATGGCTGAGAATCTGTTCAAGACTCCTCATTGTCAGTGTGTTCGGGTCTTGAGGGACAAGACTCACAGCTAATATTCAAGACAACATATTCCTGTCTATGAATAACATGAAGAAATGAATCGTTTTTTCTTCTTCTGCTTCTCCCATGGCCTTAATGAAGATTTTGCAACCCTGTCTCCCCAGGGCAATGGGTACAATCTAATATCTGCATTTAAATATTCTCTCCCTGCCTCAAGTCCCAAACTGAAATCTGAAAACTAGGAAAATTGTTCGCTCCAGGCTTACCAAGCAACATACGAACAATTTTCTGCAAATAACTAGAGCTTTAAACTTTAAAAAAGCCACAACATAAAGAGGAAATATGGCCAAGCTTAGAGGTCTTTATAGGGATGCTGGAATCAAGGCATGAACCTGATAAAACTTGATATAAAAGACTTTTAAAACGAGGACAAAACCTATTTTTACAGCATTGTTCCCATGTGAAGTAGGTAACACCTTCCATTTTCCTCCTGCCCCACTATCCATGCCCCCAAATGTCTTTCCACCTCGCACAAGAGATAATTTGCCCCATACTGGAAGATGTGAGCTTTGTGGGGAGCTGTTAGCTCCATTTGGAGAGTTTTTTCCTGGGAAGGAAGGAAGAGCTTCTGATTAGTTCCTCCATTTTGCTCTCATTCACTTACAGATGTGGCAAGATTTCCAGAAGTATACCTGGCCTTGAAATATTTTGAAAATCCATGAACTTCTGTGCTCCAAGACCTATGTTGGAAGTAGTTTTGAAAATCCTGCTGGAGAGTACATGCAGCCCTTCTTCAGCAGCACTTGATTGCTCCATCTCAGGTGATCTGATTTTCTCCAATTTGTTTCTAGACATTCATAATATTTCTGCATTGCCAAGAAAGCACAGAAACAGCCTGACCCGGACATTTGTGTGGGTGAGGCTTTGTTTCAGGCACTCTTGCCAAGAGCAGGGATGTGAATGTTGCTCCTCACATGAGTAGAAACCTCCAAGTCATTGTGCTTTTTCTGGTGAAACTAGTAACAGTAACATGCTTCAAGCACATATGGATGTCTTGGTTCACCTCCAACTGGCATTTTTGCTTTGTTAGGTGATAGGTTTGAGCCTTAAGTTCTTATTCATAAAAAACTCCCAATTTTTGTGGAAGTGAAAATGGATATCTAGACCAATATTTGGCCCGCAGTTCAACTGTCTAACTGTAGTTTTTCTGTGATGCAACTTTAAGAAGCAAATGAAGCCGGCTGTAATAGAGTTGGGAGGAACTAGGCAAGAATTAGAAAAACATACATGAATAAATTACCCCCTTTCTCCTGTTCTTTCAAAGATTACAAATAATTATAGTGTTACAAATGTCACATCATCAAAAGACTCAAACTGGGCAGGTGTTTATGGTTACTCTCACACTGGAAATGTAACAGGCATCCAGATGGAAATGATGCTGTGAGGCCTTGGAAACCAGTCACTGATCCTCGTAGACAACCAGGATGCAATCAAAATAGGAAGACCATAAAAAACTGATGTGCTGGTTGAAAATTATTTATCCAAGCAACTTGATGAATACCTATAAATAAGAAATACAATAGCAATTGGAGTTGGCTCAAAAATTATCCACAATTAATAAATTGACCCATCCTGTGTACTGTGTTATTTTCCCTGACATTTTCACAAGCTACAAATCTGATAACACAATTAAATGACAAGTTCAATCACTTCTTTATTTCATGTGTATGTATAATATAATATTTTATAGCTGATTACAGAAAAGACTGTTTACTCACATTGTATCTTCCCTAGCATAATTCAGAGCTTTGCTTGCCTAAGAAATTACTTGTCTGTATTTTGATTAAAAAAAGCAAAACCTCATTGTTCTCGTGGCAAATGAATTCAGTCTTTAAATGAAATTCATTGTCACATCCTTTTCTATGAAGCAAAGGCATTCAGCTCCTGGAACAGCTTTAACCTCCAACACAGCACTTTTGTGTCTGTATCTGATCCACCCGTAATTCATCCCTTTTCCAAAGCTTCGTCAGTGTTTGTGCTCTGTACTTAGTTCTCAATGAACTGGCTATAACACAGTAGTTACAGCTCCCTGGAAAATGACACACTAACTCTGTCAAGTTTTTTATTAGCTTGGATAGGTCTTTTATTTTAGCAAGGTCTTTTATTACCTTGGATAGCTTGAACTAGTTCTGAAGTGGATGAGTGAAGACCTGGAGATCCAATTTTATATTGAGAGCCATTAATTTTTTTAACCACAACCCCTTGATTATTGATACGCTTTTGTTCTTTACAGTCATTGCACAACACATTGTTTGAAGTGAATCAGAGCACACAAACTTTCACAGTTACTTACTGGAGTTTGGATCGGTCATGGCAACCAGCTGGCAGAAGTCCTCTGATTTTCAGGATGCAAGAGGCATCTGCTCTTAACCAGAAGCTACTCTGATCCTTTCTGTTCCATAATACTTCCCAAAAACAATCCTAAAAATATTATAGAGAAAGGAAGAGCCTGTAAATCTTGACTTGTGGTTATTTTTTTGCCTATTAATCCTCAGGTACACACAAACCCAGATCATTTGGAGTAGTTTAGCATTTCAGCTCCAAAACTCCGTGAATCAAGATATACTCCATCAAAATAAAATAACAGTAATGAGGGAATACGATGAGGACCAAGCTGTAGAAGTGGATAAACTAGAAAAAAAAAAATAAAATAAAGAGAATTTAATTGAAAAGTTGGTGTCAGTGCCAAAATTACATGCAATCCACCCTAATCCCAGTTCCCTGAACCCAGTAACTTTTGTCTTCATTTACATGTCTTCAGTTACACTGCTAGGACTTCAACATTTGTTAAATTTGAACTGATCTCATAATCTGGATTCCTTGTCCAGCATAAAATAAGAAAATGCGTCTTAGAAGAAATTTTGGAAAATGACCAAGAAATTAATTTGCTCCCCTTTTCTAACAGAGACTTCTTTACATTATCAAAGTACTTAAGTAATCTAAACCTTTAAAATTAAAACAGATTGCAAAATTTTTGATTGCCTTTTTTCTTTAGAAAAAAAGTGCTGAGAATACAAAATCTCTTTAATGAACCATAGTACAATTTCCTTTCAAGTTCAGTTGTTCAAAGAGGCTTTCTTTTTAAATTCAAAATTAAAAGGCAACATTATTTAAAGTTTGAGTCCATTCAAACTTTTAGATCACTGAAATCAGCCTATGACTATTACTTGATAGTTGAATTCTTTTATATGAATCAGTCTTATTTATGAATCAAAAAAACCCTGTATCGATCAAAAATTTCTTTTGTATTTAGGTTCTTTTGCATTAGAATTCTCTTGGGCTATGCCATAGTGTTGGGCTATGGCACGTAACATTTTCCCATGTTGTTCCTTGGATTGTTTGCATCATTGTGGCCTCCAGAGAACCGCATCACAGGATAAACAGTCTTGCTACTGTTAATGTGACAATCCATTGCAACGATCCCCAGATTTGTCAAGCAGCTGAATAAATGGAAAGCCATGTCTCCACAAGATCTGCTTGGAAAGGGTTCAGCTGTAGACTTGGCAACACAACAACAGCAAGAAGACTCATTTTGACTTGAGTGCTAGAGACCCATTTCTGTTTCTTTGTCCTGGTATCCATATTGCAGCCATGACTTACAAGGTATGCAGTGAAAGAACAGGGGAATGCCTTTAAACTGAAAGAGACAAGGTTTAGATTCAATTTTAGGAAGAAATTCTTCCCTGTGAGGGTGGTGAGGCACTGGCAGAAGTTGTCCAAAGAAGCTGTGGCAGCCTCATCCCTGGAAGTGTTCAAGACGAGGTTGGACGGAGCTTTGAGCAACCTGGTCTATGGAAGCTGTCCCTGCTCATGGCAAGGGACTGGGGCTAGATGATTTTTAAGGTTCCTTCCAACCCAAACCATTCCATGCTTCTATGACTGAGCAGTGGGGCTGGGAGCTGGACAGAGCACCTGCAGAAGGTCCCCAAGGAGCTGGATGGTGATGGTGAATGTCCAGATGATGCCAAACATTTTCCCTTCTCAGGAGAAAAAGTCAGTGGTGCTTGGCAGAATTTGGTCCTCTCTGCAGACCACCTGTGACCACAACACCTCCTCATGGGTTTACATTTAAATCTCAAGACTGAGAAGTTTCCACTTTCCTTATGGACTCTGTTGTCAAAATCTCCCAGACAGATTACACTGTCCTGCTAAAAAATTCATACTATAGGGATCAGCTAAAGTTAAATCTAAGGGAAATAATACATTACCCTTGGATTGGACTAATCTTTCAAATAGGCCGTTTGCTGGATAAGATTTCACAGGGCAAGAAAAGAAAGCAGAGTCAGGACTAAATGGGCCAGAGAGGGGACGAGGAGCATCCCAGAAGCTGCACGTGACACGTGGGATAGGATCAAGGTGCTCGAGGAATGTCTCTTCCTCTGCTCCACCTTGAGGGGGAGAGGGCAGACTGCTTTGGAAATGTCACTGGTTTTAACGAAATATCCTTTAAAAAAAATCTGGAAGCTAATTATAAAATATGGAGAAAAGGCTATAGATGGGAAAAGTTTCATAGTTTTTTTGAAAAAGCATATTATATATGAGTTGCAATGTGAAAGCAAAAGCCAACATCCTTGTGCAATCCGTGATGAATCCATGGCCATTCTGGGTGGGAAGAGAAGGTCTCAGAGCTCATGAAGACCCCTCACTACTGCTTCTACCCCTGCCCACAAACCTTTTCTTGATCTTTTCACTGAAATAGAGCCCAGAAGGGTTCAGCCAGCATCCCAACATGGCACAAAGGCAGGAGGGGTAAAACACAGCAGGCAGACAGTGCTGAGCCTGAAGAATGCCCATCCCCACCCTGTTCCTCCATATAAACATCAGCTCCACATAAACATCCTGTGCCCTCTTTGGTCCATTACTGGATCAGAGGGAGAATACATTTGTTCCATTCTCAACACAGTGATAACCTGCCAGCTGGTAAGAAGGCAGAAATTTCTGGAAGCCTTCACAATGGAAATCATCACTTACATTCATTTCATCCCCACCCCATTCCCCCTGCCAGCCAGCCACAAAGCCCTTACTTTCACAGCTAAGAAACTATGATCACAAATTTTAGCCAGTATCTGGCCCAATAACACTTTCTGGGCACATTTCTCCTTTTTGTTTTTGCTTAATACCAAAAATAATATATAGACATTGGTATTTATTTACTTTTTCCAATCCCTCATATATTTGCCATCTGGAAACACGTAAACACAAGCAGGTTTTGGCCTTCAGTGTTTGAAATTTACTCCTCAGAATTCCTAAAAAATTCTCCATCAAAAAAAGAGGAACAAACAATGATTCAGCAAAGCCTTTTAAGATCAAAAGGAATAGAATTAATTTGCTAATGTGGGAAAATACCCCAAAAACTTGTTAATGAAACTGTATTTGACCTCCTTCATTTTTCTGCTGAAAAGGCAAACTATTTACTCAATGCCAGCAGGATTCTCCCTACTAAGAGAAGTTAAAAAACATGGGGAGTTTAACTTGGCTTAAAGCATCTTAAAAGTTCTGTGATTTCCTTTCCATCCCACTGAAAAATATGCATCAGTTGCCCAGGTATAGCAGTCACTGTTAAGAGTTAATACTAATCATTTTGTGAATTAAAATTTTTACCAGCTATAATACTGTTTAAAATGGGATGCAATCCTTTACAAAGCATGAAAAAATTTAAGGTTGTGTGAGATTTTGCAAGTGATGGAGACAACAAAATATAAGTGGGTTTTAGACTGAAAAAAGTTGAAACAGCTCGTGTTAATGACAGAAGGTAGTTGTAACGTTTTAGATATGACCACTGGATGCATTCCATTCAACAATTCTGTAGAAACAGCAGCTAAAAACTGATAATGTTTGGTTTTAGGGTATTAATTGTGCAAATAAACTCAATTTAATTCCTACATTACTGTGAGAACTTTGAAGTGAGACTCACAGTTTTTCTGTGGCTCGGTAACAGTGATACTAACAAACGGATGGTCAGAAACTGGTTTGAGATTGCTAAATTAATTTTTTTTGTTGGTGTGGTGGTCCTAATCCAAACAGAAATGAAAGCAAGGCAGAGTAAATCAAAGGTGAAATGCAATTATTTTAGAAGATCTGTGCACACACAACACAGGTATCAAAGCCCATTAGTCCACACCAGCTGAGCAGCGAATTTCATGAGACCTGAAAGAAAGGGCAGAGTCATGGAGCAGGTTTTTCTGTACCAAAGTTCCAGCTGCTAATTTCACTGCAACTGTGACCTTAAGAAGAAAAGTCAGTCTGAACAACATGGAAATTCAGAGAGAGGACTCAGACACTCACATACCCACATCAACAAAAATAATAATAAAACCCTCAACAACCCCCCCCAAAAATCTCATTGCCCAGAGAAGCCGTGGATGCCCCTCTCTGGAAGTGTTCCGGGCCAGGCTGGACAGGGCTTGGAGCAATCTGGTCTAGTGGAAAGTGTCCCTGCCTGAGACAAAGTGGATGGAACCAGAGGGTCTTCAACATTCCTTCCAACCCAAGCCATTGTAGGATTTTACAAAAATGAAAACCAACTGCTTATTTAGTTTTCATATTTGCCAAAAATCTGTCATACGAGGTTAGAAGAGCTCTGCCTCTGAAACAGTGGGGTGTAGGTTCACAGCTCCTCAACCCTGCTGGAGGGGTGAGAAACATTGTAATCTTCTGTAATCCAGCCTGGAGAGAGGCTGCTGCGTGCGACAATTTGAGCCTGAGGACAATTCCTTAGTCTGCCTCATAGGTTCACATCAAAACCCACATTTCCTTCCAAAGCAGCTGACTCCCCTCTTCCTACCAACACTTCCTTCCTTTTTGTTCAAGACTCGCAACAGAATGAAAATAAAGAGCCGACAGGAGATAGTAGTTTGAAAAATTCATCCAACAACCTGCAATGACGCCAACAAGAGCTGGAACTAAACATGTCTGGGAAGACAAATTCCTTAATTGTTCAGTGCTGAAGGACATGGTAGGTAACATTAACTTGGCTAATTGTTTACTTGCTTAGCTAATCTAACATAATCTGCATTGATTAGATTTTGATTTCATGCTGGGTGAGTATACTGCTTCCCTGTGCCTTTCAGTTAATTTGTGAACCGTACCAAAAAGACATTTTTATAACACATTTAACGCTCCAAAGCTACGAGGGAACAGCAGCGAGAGTGAAGGAGGACAGCTCTGCTGGTATTAAAAGGGTCATTAAACTCAGCATTAGGTAAAGGTCTTGTTTTGGGTTGCGTTCAACGCGCTTGATTAAAAATGAAGTGTAAGCAAAAGGCATTGAAGAGAAGTATTCAAATGCAAAGTACAGTGTTGGTCCTTGTGTGTATAACTATATAGAGTTTATGGATGATCACTCTCCTATTCGAGCTCCTTCCATACGTCTTTAAAGATCTCAAAGCCTCAGTTCATGGGCTCGATACTCCAATGGTTTAAGGGTGAAATGCTATAACAAATACAATAACAATGCCACATACTTCATAAATCCTAAACATTCATATGAGAAGAACAGAGGTAATTTTAAGCCTAATGAAGTCTATAAATACATAAGTTTTTGATCACTTTTCTGAGTTTTACTGCCACGGGACCAGAAAACTTCCTAAGAGTTTATTTAAAGCATTTATTGCTTTCAACAGAAGAAGGAAGGGAGCACAGAATTTTGCCTAAAGGAATTAAGTCAACTTTGATGGAGGCAATCTGCAGAAATATGGGATTTATTGCATTTATTGCCACTGAATTTTGATATATAAACAATACTTTCTCCAGCACAGTGTTGGGGTTTGACACTGGCTAACTGCTAGGCACTCACAAAAAACTATTTACTTATTTTCTTCTGTTATAGCTGAGCAGAGGAGGGGGAATTGAAAACTTCATGAGTTGAGATAAGGATTAGGGGAAAAATACTTTAAGGCAAAACAGGTTTAAAATTTAAATAGTATAAAGACAATTTATTAACAGAACTAAAACTAAAAAGGGTAATGAGAACTAAAATAAACCTTTAGAATACCATTCTTTTTAGTCTTTCCTTCTTTTCTACTGACTGCACAAGGAGACAAAACATGGTGTTTTGGTTAGTTTTTCACGTCTTAAAAATCTTTCTTCAGTACGCTTAAGGAAAAAAATTTTTTTTGTTGTGTTGTGGGATCTTTTCCACGAGAGATAGTTTTCTGCAAACTTTTCTAGCGTGGTTTTAAATTTTACAAACAGCAGTCCATTCAACCTGCTGTAACACGAGTCTCTCTCACGGGCCAAGTAGTATTTTCACAACTGCCTAGCGTGAGTCATTTTAGTTGATGGGGTTTAGTCTTTTAAGGATGAGTTGTACTAGTTTGGAAGCAAGGATTTTCTTTATCTCTGGAAGCAAGGGGGGTTTTTTTGTGTTTGAGCTTTTTACTAGATTACAGTTTTTCAGTATCCATGTGCTCCAATGTGAGTACTCTTCTTTACGGGCTGCGTGTGGGTATCTGCAGCCCCCCCAGCACTTAATGAATTACAGGGAAACTGTTGTATTATAGTCTTCACTATGGCTTGCAGAAGAATCGCAGCTCTGGCGATTGGAGTACTATTTTTTTCCCTTTTTTTACTGACTTCCATGTCGCCATGTTGATTCTTTTTACATGTTTTCACTTTTTCTCTGGCTCAGAAGAAAGTTAGTGTCTGCAGGTTTGTTTGTTTTCAAGTTTAATCAATTGAAAAGTTCTTATAGATTTTCTCTGCTTTGAAAAAGTTGATTTCGTCTGGGCTCTATATCAGGGAATTGTTCATCGTGTTTTTGTCGCTGGCAATATGGTCTCTGTCGGCACTGCATGGGCAGCCCTGGCCGCAGAGTCTTGGCTTCGGGAGGGTCTTGGCTGTGCGGTCCCAGCTTCAGGAAGGCCCCGGCCACACGGTCTCGGCTTCAGGAGGGTTCCAGCCGTGTGGTTCTGGCCTCAGGAGGGGCCTGGCTGCGGGAAGGCCTCGGTTGCGTGATCCTGGCCTTGGGAACGCCCTGGCCATGTGGTCTCGGCTTTGGGAGGGCCCTGGCCGTGTGGTTTCAGCTTCAGGAGGGCTCTGGCTGCATGGTCCCGGCCTCAGGAGGGTTTCAGCTGCGTGGTCTTTGCCGGCACCGCACGGGTGGCTCTTGTTTCAGGAGGGTCCCAGCCACATGGTCTTGGCTTTGGGAGGGCCCCAGCTGTGTGGTCCCCAGTCGCTCCCTCTGGGATGGGTCTTGGCAGCCGCTTCACTACTTTTCGGGAGAAGAAGAGAGTCTTTCCTGCGGTTTTTCCTTTCTTAAATATGTCATCACAGAGGTGTTACCAACTTTTCTAATTGGGCTAGTAACCTGCCCATCATCAGAGCCTTCAGCAATTGGCTCTGTGCCAGACATAGTAGAAGCTTCGAGCATCTCCTCCTGCCCACTGAAACCAAGCTGTGTTAAAGCAACACACACAGGAGTTTACAAGTCCCGTTCAGCTAAAAATGGAAAAGCTTGGATGCTTCATGAACCTTTAAGAGGTGACAAAGTTCACAGCTTTCACCTTGAAGCCTCCAGTTGAAATCTAGACTGATTGTGACTGAAACTAATTTCTGTCTGACATCTCATGTGAAGAGAGTTACTTCATTTCATAACAAATGTGTGGCCAACAGCCTAAAAATTATTATCACAATTTAACAAGTCCATTGGCAGTTCCAGGAGCACCATGGATAGATGGAAGTCAATCCTGCCTGTCTGGGGCTGAGTGAAGTCAGGGCAGGGTAGAGAAAAAAATCAGAAGAAAATCTATGAATGTTGTAATTCTTCTGTGGAAGAGCTCACAAATTTAATTGCTTGAGCCTCTCCGTAGGAGTAAAATTTACCTATTTCCACAGAAAGGCTGCTGGCTGGCTAATGTATGATTTTTGTTCCATAGAGTTGAGTTATCTGGTGTGCAAAAAAAGGAAAATGAGCATTTTAGGTCACGACCACTTGGGAAGGAGACGATTTTCTCCAGAAAATAACATGCCTTTTTCTGTCTTAGGAGGGCAATGCTAGCAAATGCCAAAACCAAGGTTCAGTTGTGTACATCAGTTAAATCCCAAAATTAGGTGGGATGAGCCAAGCCATATTGCCCGAGATTGCTCTTCTGCAACTGCTGAATGACAAAGACTTTCCAACATAGCTCCTGTTACCTAATTCAATATACATTCTTCTCTTCAAATAAAACTGAAGAAGCTATGAAGCAAAGAAATAAGCCTATATTCATCCAAATTTTAGATTATTTTTGCTCTTATCTGAGAAAAATTCACTGCCTTTCCTGGAGTAATTGATGTGTTTGTAAAAAAGGAATTTAAACAACTCAGAAAGCATATTCATGAGAAGTGGATTTCAGCTCTTCCTAAATAAATGTGCCAAGCAAAAATGTTTTCAAACATATCCATTCAGGAACCTGAAATGCAAAGCCATTTCTTTGTCCAATCACAGCTAAAAGTATTCATATCATTTAGCAATAATAATCAGCTATTAAACTTAAATAATAATTAAGAAGTAGTCATTGCCTATTAGTGACAATCCTGGGAAGGGAAAGTGACTGTGAATTAAGGTTACTGGCAAAGGATGCTTTCAGCTTTATTGTTCTAGCTAATTCTCATGGTGGCACTACTTCATGCTGTTGTACTATACATACAGAATATGGGAGTAAATCCAACGAAGTCACGCTTGAAAACCCTTGTTTTACTGCTGGGGTTATTGCAGATCATACAGTACAAAGAATCCAACAAGATAACTATTCATGGACACACACACAAAAAAATGCTAATCTTGGTAAATCAAAGTAAATTATTACTGTGGCATGAGATTTTATATATGTGTATTTATCTATCTATACATGTGCATATACGATAAGGATCTATGGGCTGGTTTTTACAAAAAACTGTAAAGACAGTTCTATTTTAAGGAGAAATTGCATATAACTGATGATTGAATTATTTATTTTGACCTGGGGCAGCTTTAAATTATGGACTTTTCACATTTGATTTTTTACGTCAGAATATGGTCAATATTTTTCTCCCTGTGCAGGTCCCATTGTTTCTTGATCAGCTCAGTTTTTTCTGTTGTTGCACGGGACAAGTGCTGTCCTTCAATGAGCAAAGCAGGATTGATTTCAGTCAGAAGTAATGTGTGCGTGCTCCCAAGAACTGGCTTTTGTTCTGCACAGAACAACCACTCTCACTGATTTATGCCCTGTATTTTCAAAATTGCAATAATAGCATCGCATCGTCTAAATCAGGAACATGTAAATTATCTGAAAAGCCGAGATGTAGGAGAGCAGAAGAACACCTTCATCAGGTCAAGAAAAGTGATTATTTCCATGGCTACCAGCAACTCTTAATTGCCATAATAGACTCTTATTCAGGGAGAAGTAGTTAGGTTTGCAAAGAAGAGTGAATATGTACTTTGTGACAAAAACATTAACTACAGAGAAAAGTTCTCAAAGTACAACTGAAATATGGAACAAAATACAGGCATCTGCTTAGCATCTCCAGGAATAGTACACAGGGTGTTCTTAGTCATCCATGTCTTCCACAGGGAAAACAACACAAATATCTCATTAAAATCTCTTAATTACCATAATATTCCTGATTACCAGCTCAACATAAATAGAAGTATTAGATCTCTTGTTCCCCATCCTGTGGTTCCTATTGATTTTTGCAACAAAACTTCCAGATAATCAACACATTGTTATGTAAAAATAAGCCACCACTGCTTGTGGACTCTACTGATTCCCAGTTGGTCACTACTATAAAGTTTTTCCACTGAGGATGTGGGAAAACAGTGAATGTCTAAAACTGTGACACTGGAAAGAATAATAGCTGACCTTCATAATAAATAATGTAAAACATGAGTTCACTTGGCCTAGCCTAGATAAAGATTAATTTTGAACCTTTCACTCCCCAAGGCTAAAAGTGTTCTAACTTTAGGTAACATGCTTTTTTAAAAATGCTTTATAGTATTAAAGGTACTTCAAAATAAATATTGAAATCAAAGCACACAACTCCTGCAACTGTTATTATCGGGAAGGTTTCGTGAAAGGACCAGTCAGTTATGGTAGTGCTTTGTGGTGTGATTTAAACCTCTGCTAGAAAGCTAAAGATTCTAAGGCTAGGTACAGCAGCTACCTGAGGACAATGGCTCTGGTGTTCAGCCTTGGAAGCTTAGAGAAGAAGATAAGTTGGGTTTTGGTGGGATGTGTGTGTAGAAATGCTCACTGCACCACCGATGTTTTTCAAGAAAATAGTGTTCTATAATCATAGAATCATAGAAAGGTTAGGGTTGGAAGGGACCTTATAGATCATCTAGTTCCAACCCAGATGATTTTGAACACTAAAAAGATATTAAGCTGTTCAGGGAATCATAACATTTGAAGACTGCATTTGATCACTCTTTAAAAAAATATTACAAATCCATTGGTTGATGTGAGATTATTGAAAAACATGATTATACTCCTAACCTCACCCCAAGGCTGCCTTGTCTTTTCAAACTTTGAGCTCATCAGAGTATAGAGCATCTACTATTCTGAATTTATATGGTTCCTGAGAGAATGCAGCCCAGTTTTTGATAGTTACCTGAGTTTTACTGTAATGAATTACTATAGCAGCAGTCTAGGAGTTCAGGCTGTGAGCGTGGAGGTTGCAGTGAATGTTTCTCATATATTCACTTGTTGGGAAGGGCCACTGCAGATAACATCTGTGTCTAATGCTTACATAACTATAAGCTTAAACTTTACAGGATCTCTACACTAAATTTCACACCACCAAGTGGCTTTCAAGATACATTAAAAAAAGAGCAATTTTCCTCATTGTAAAACAAAAGCACTAAAGCATCTTGTGATTGTAATACAGAGAATAGATAGTATTGAGTGATGCATCTGTCTCCCAGGTCTCGAAAGGAAATACAGTGTGCTTTGACTTACCTAGTGCTCACTTGAGGCATTCAATCTAAACAGTCATTTCAGAGTTTTACAGAAGACAATACAAAATACGCTGCAATCATGGACAACAGCTTTTGATGACAAAGAGCAAACCGACAGGGAATCCTTTCAGGCTCACAATATAGATAAAAGGACATTTTTGTATTTCCAGATGATACTCAAGGCTCAGGTGTTGCAGACAATACAAAAAAAAATATGTAATATTGCTTCTCTCCAATGCACTTTTACTTCTGGAGTTAGTTCACCTATATTGATTCACTGATGGTCCTTATTCTCTATCAGCTTCCCACACCCCCTTTTGTAAGAGGTCAGTGCACAACATAAAGATAATACTGAACCTCGGAGGAAAGAGGTAAGGTTATTTGTGAGACTAGACTTGAAATTGCCTCCTTGTTCCATTTAGTTCTTTAACATAAAGCAGAAAATTCCTTCATGCCTTGTTTCCATTGTTTGCCATATTTGATGACTTTTCTCCCAAAGCAAATAAAGAAAACCTTGAAGTTCTAATCAAGCATTCTGCATATTGGTTGTGGAAGAGGAGAAAATTGAAGGAAGGAGAAAAAGGAAGACATACACCTGGTCCTCCTATGTAACAGACAACTATTGTTTCCAAGAGTTTTATTTATATACAAATTTCAGTGGCTTCAGTGGAAATTCTCTTGAGGCATAAGTTCGGATCTAAAGCTCAGAAGAAAGTTTATAAAGTCAAAGGTGGCTGCTGCAGGCAACACACACTGTTTAGATTAAGTCGTGCCCGATGAGCAGGACACCAGTGCTGTGAGTTAGAGCTGATACAAGCACATTGGCATCAGTGGGGCTCTTTACACTGACCCCATGAGCCTTTGGTCAGTCTTTACCATGTGAGTGGACTGGAAAACAACAGCCACAGACTGACACTCATTATCCAAATGGAATTTAGAACACATGACAAAAACTGGCATGTTAATTCTGATGTTATGCCAGAATTTGAAAATCAGTAGTATTAATCCTAGAAGCTGCTCTCCAGGGAGTTTCCTATCTACCTTCTTAGAACATTAAGTCCTCCAGGAACAAGTTCTTTGGATCATTCTTTTAACAATTGCTCTTGCTTTCTTTATAAAGTAAATTTGAATGGAAAGTGACCAATCGCTCTTAAGTTGAACCTCAGAACTGGACACCCACCTACAACTGGATCAACAGAATGAAATACAATAGTACTCTCTAGTCAATCATAGAGGCCAGAGTAGTGAGAGAGATTGCTAAATAAAGGCAGGTCAAAAAAGAGAGATTTGATGTATTTTTTAGCAGTATATTCATTTCTCAGGTTATACATTCATAAAGGTCACTGGTGACAGTGACTCATTATTGACTGATCAAAGGCCATCAAAGTCAGCAGAAGTCTCCACAGAGTCTCATTTGATCACTGTTGTCAGGTGTAAGTCAGTTATTTCCTTTCATAGACTTTGTCAGTGTGAAAATCTGCTTTGACTGTCGTAAGTGTGAAGAGCAGCCCCCAAGGCCCATCAGCATCCTCCAGGCCAGACTCTTGGCTATAGGAGAAGGCATCTTTCCGGAGTGTGAAGTAAGAAAAGATCAGTATCAGAAAATAGATCAGGTTGGTAGAAAGACTAAGATGCCTTAGGGGCACATAAGTGGGTAAGAAATGAGATAAATATGTACTCAAAGTAAAAATAAATATTTCTTTTTTAACTAGAGGAAGGTAAACATGCCCCCAGAGCCCAAGGGAGTTGCAGCCATCTGATTTTTACAGAGACCTTTCATAGTACCATATTACCCTCCTGCTTGTAAAGAACATTTCACTCCCGCTCCTTTGGCCTTCAGTGGAAAATGTTAAAACCAGACTTGAAATTTGTCTTGAGTTGGGCATAATGTAACTCGGACACTAACTGGGAATTTTGGCCAAATATCTGCGTACAGATGATAAACACAAAGAATTGCTCTGTTGTTCCTTCAGCGTTTCTTGACCCTTTCTCCTTTAAGTGCCAACATTTTATATGTTCTTTCCCCTTTTTATTCTTCATGAAACCACTTTCAGTCTAGTATAATTTTCCAGGCAAACTGCACACTTGTCAGATCACCTGATTAAGAGCCCCGTACTCACTACTGTAAAAAAAACATGCTAGCTGAATCATTAAAAAGCAGATTGGTCAGTAATAATAATCAGTTTTCTGCTAATAAATACAGCTCAGCATGCCTAATGCAGTGTCCTACTCAAATACCAGCAATGAAGAACTTAGCTTTTAAAAAGTACATTATTGAATGTACTATTAGTGCATTGGTCTTTGTAAGGAACATTACTGCTGTTGTTAAAGGGCAGCCAGTTCATGTATTAATTATGTCACTCAAAGAGTGCACTGATTTCTTGAAAATCTCTTCATGCATAAAAGCAATTGGAATATTGTATATGGCTCAACCCTCTCAATCAACTTGAATAGAAAGAAAGACCAAAGAAGTACTTGAGTTCAAGAGCCGGCATCAGGAATAGAAGCATGAATAAATGAATTCAGTACACTTTTCATTGCCACATGTCCATGAGGCAAATACCTTCAGGGACACAGGGCAAACCTTTGCTGGCCAGGAAGAATGAGCCAGCATGGTCACAGAGCAAGGCTGCAGAGGGATATTATGTGACACCAGGATATATTTTGAGAACTTAATGGAGAAAATGGTGGAGAAAGATTCATAGGGAGAGGTTGCATGTCACCATGGGATTCAGCAGCAGCAGAGTTACATCAGTGAGTTAATTTCCAATTGCATCAATAATACTGAGCAATTAATACATTAGAGTATATGCATTGTGCGACAAATCCCATGTTAAAATTCCATCCATATTTAGATTATTGTCAACTTTTGGTTGCATCCAAAATCAAATCTAGATCTGACTCTTTGCTTAAATAAGAACTTTTGGACAATAATTATTCTTCCTACTGCTTTCAACCTCTGTCTTTTTTGAGAAGACAATTTTATCTTCCAGCCACAATCCTCCTGCTCTTGTGCAAGAAAAGCTCCAAACCCCATAAAAATCACTCCAAGGAAAGAGCTGTATCATCCTCTCCTGCCTTTCTAATAAATTTCTATTTCTACAACAATATTTATAAAGAAATCCATCTATAGTAATTTCTGATGGCACTCAACAGGGGTCAAGAGAATTTCACATTCTGAAAACCAAAAACTTCACTCTGCTGGAGGTTCAACTGAAAGTACCTGGGTTTCAGGAGTGCTATCAACAATTATTCTGTAGAATAAGAGTGCTCAGTGAAAATCCTTTGAAGAGGAAAAAGGTCAGGAAATCCATCATTTTACAAGGATGATCTTAGTAGTACATAAAGGTGTTCTCTAGAACGTGAACTAGCATTTATTGAGCAAAACAATAGGAGTACTATTATTGAAATGCCACCAACTTCCTATAATTGCTCATTATTACCGTAATGCAGATTATTTCTTCAAAAGAAAAGCTCTCATTTTGATTTGAAAGGTTTAGTGTTTTGCTCCCTCCTCACTATAATGAATCTTTGACTCACAGGCTAAAGAAATTAAAGGGAGAAGGAAGAAACCAGAGAATGTGGGCACACAGGGAAGAGTATAGTAAAACATGGACTTGGTGTGAGAGCTCTGAGAGATACAGTTTGAAAAAGCAATATAGAATTGCATATGGGCTTGGAAACTAAGTAAAAAGTTGGAAAAGAAAAGGAAAGAACTCTAGCCTCTTACTGCTAAAACACATAGTTGAAAGCAAATCCTTTGATATTTATTATTTGAAAAAGTGATTTGTTTGTCCCAGCCCAATTCATTAGTTCTGAGCAAGTGCCATAGCTAAGAATATAAATTTCAAGAGTGTTCTTGGTTTGTGATAGGTGCTGCCTAATAGCAGGAAGTTATTTCTCTGCTCAGAAGCTCCTGGTTTCTGTGTGATTTAATATGCCACCAGAAATAAAGGAATTATCAAGGCTTGGCCTTGATATATGAGCCTATTTAAATCCCTGGGGTAAGACGCTGAGGACTACTCTTCCAAAACAACCTGAATGGGATCATTAAGCAGTGCAATAATAGGCTGGAACTCGTTCCTGCAGTATAAAGATGAAGCTGTAGTGAGCGTGCTGGGAAGAGCTGCTCAATTACAGACAGCTGAGCAGAAAGGCTAAATAGGACATGGGATACAGTGAACATTTCAAACTGCTGAAAGGCTGCAGGTGGAACTGAGTATGAACCAAACATTCCCTCGTGATTCAGGTCAGGATGAAAGTTAAAATACTTGACATGTGTTGAAGGAATCTGGTTTCTCAAAGGCATCCTTTGGGGAGAGCTATTCCTTCTATGGCTGATAGTCCAAACTTGCATGTCCAAAGCTGGGGATCATGGTCCTTGACCATTCTGTACCTCTGAAACCAAAACCACCTGCACCTTTGGGAGCTCATGAAATGGAGGGGATTTTTGTTTGGATGCTCTTATATTTTGTTTCACAGAGAATCACTGAATTTTCTTAGTTGGAAGGGACCCACAAGGATCCTCAAGTCCAGATCTGAAGTGAATGACCCAAACGGGGATTGAACCCACAACCTTGGTGTTATTGGCACCATGCTCCAACCAACTGAGCTTATCTCTTACCTACATGGAAATATAAAGGAGGAGGGTCTTGTTCAATGGGGTTAGAAAGATGAACACTACACCACAAAACTCCACTGTTTCCTAGAAGAGCTGCTCCTTACTGGGTGTATGGATGCTGAAGAGGCAGCGTGATGGTGTTGCTCTTGGAAATACACTGGACATTAGTGCTGAGCTGCTCTGGAGCACTTGAAGACTGACATAAATTATTTAACCGTGGACAAAGAAGAGAAAAAAGATTCTAAAGCTATCTTGTCTCTACCTGCTTTCATACAATTTGCCATTTATTTAGTGCATCTCTTGAAATTTCTGGTAAAATCCTCAGCGTAAACCATAGTAAACTCTGCTCTGTCTTAAATCATCAGATCTAAAGTGGTGGTTTTGTTACAACAGCATCTCCTTGGACTTGGTCCTGTGGGGCTGACACTAATTGATCCTTTGTCATTAACAAGCCTTGCTATACAAATACCGAAATGTAGAGTCCCCATCTTACAAACATACACCTGGATTTGTTACTTCATCATATGCAGTATATTAATACGCTGCCCAGGTAAGAAGAGGTGAGCAAGTAGCTAAGATTTTAAAGAGTTTACTTGGATGTAAAAAAGCATTTCAAATATTATAAGAGAAGAATCCAAAGGAAGGGGTAGGAGAACCACAGCTGGTCACCTGAATGCAATAGGTGTTGAGTCAAATTGCTGCTCTCCTGTGTCTGATCTCAGAGGTGTCTTCTGATTCACTCTGCTTTCTCACTGGGTAGCTGAAACCTTTAAATAAAAGCATGATCAATAACCAATAGTAAATATTGTTCTTCTGCTTTGTGTTCTTGTCTTATTTGAGCTCCCACTGATAAAGTTCACAGGCAATTGTCCATTGTGAAAAGCTCTCTCTCCAGCCCAACTAAAGACAGTGGAGAACTTGTGATGGTCTTCAACCATCTCTTCCATTTTGTCCCCTAGTCCATGACACCCACTGAATACTTTTTAAGAGATACCTCTTCTGATAGGTCTTCCCCTTCTTGAACAATTGCTATGCAATAAACTATTTTATTGGTTTTGCTTACATACTGTATTTCTAAAAACAAAACAATAAATGGCTGTAAAACCAATAAAATGTACCAAGCTAGTGGTTTATTACAAACAAGCCCATACCATACACTGCAGCATATTTTTCAGCTCAATGCACCAGGATTCTTATTGTCCAGGTGAATGTTCCTGGCTGTAAATTGCAGCACTAAAGCTCTTTTCCAGCGCACTCTAAAACTTCTTTAGGTTGATGTGCCTTAAAACACTCCTAGTCCTTGGACAAATTTATGGGGAGGATAAAGCTTAGTAGTTTTATGCCAAGGCATTTTTAAATTTGCCAGCCACCCTGGAAGCACTTTGGGATGGTGCACAGGGAGCACAGACTGCACAGTTCAGACGGAAGACATCCCTCAGCACCCCTTGAAACACAGCCCTGGGCTACCTCTCAGCCCTCCCAGCAAGCTGTAGGGGGCAGCAATAACAGTCAGGAAATCACAGAATCCTGGAATGGTTTGGGTTTGGGTTATAACTAATCTAATTCCATCCCCCCTGCCATGGACAGGGACACCTTCCACTATCCCAGGTTGCTCCAAGCCCCATCCAACCTGGCCTTGAACACTTCCAGGGATGGGGCGGCTGAAGCTTCTCAGGGCAACCTGTGACAGGACCTCACCACCCCCACAGGAAAGAATTTTTTCTTAATATTTAATCTAAATCTACCCTCTCTCAGCTTGAATCCATTACCCTTTGTTTTGATCCAGCCAATGGACTATTTACTAACTTTGAGTGATGGTTCCCAAAGCCAGAATTCTGCATATCTTTCTGGCAATGCTCATACTTACTGCGACTTTGAATAAGACCAATACTGAATGAAAAAGCTGCAGTAAGACTCTTCAGCATGTTTCCTCTAAATTTTCCTATTAATTTTCTTCAGTCATCACTCACTGTCCCAGAAACAAGCTTCTTTGGCAAGGACCTCTTGGAAAGGCTATCCTGCATATCTCAATGCAGTCCTTCTAATGTGAAGTTGTATCACACTGTAGGGCCACTATCCTCTACACCAGCCAATTTGTCAGAACCAACTTCTTCACAAGGAGGATCAGTCATCCAGAGCTGGTGTCCAAGGGCTTGAGACTCAACTGGATTTGATCCTGCTGGTGTGAGAGCCCACAGTGCAAACCAAAGCGTGAGCACACAACTGATATCATGATTTCTTAAGATGACTTTGTTTTGTGAACTCAGGGTTTGCATCTGTGAAACCGATAGAATAATAACATGCACACATTGAAGAAAATGTGCATCTACTAATTAAATCAATTCACTTCTCTAACTGCTGCATAAAGCAAGAATTTTTTTTCTGATGATTTTACACAGTATTAATGCATTTGCTATTTTTGCTGAAGCAATCACCAGTTCTCTGCAGCACATGTGAAGTGCCCATGGATTACTGGAACACATTTCCTTAGCGACTGTTGGAGTAATTTCATGCCCAGGAGAAAGCAGCTTTCCTAATACACCTCAATCTTATCAGCAGCACTTGGAGCCATCAAGACTTGCTTGTCAGTCTCTGACAAACACAGTGTGACAAGAAGTTTGAAATAATCCTTTCCTAAACTCTGTCACTTTATCATGTTATGATAAAGATCAGAACCTTTTCCTTGTCTATTTACTGTAAGAGTTGATCATTCCCAAATGAGGAATTCTATGTATTTTTTTTGGACAACTCTCACTCAAAATCACCAGTGACTAAAACCAATATTGAGCACAGAAGGCAAAAGTATTTCAATACTGGAGACGACCTCTGAGTCTAGATAGTAATATGACTTTGGTCAATATTATAATTTATGCAGGAGGCATAGTTTTCCCTTTGTCACAAGTTGCTTCCCCATGTATAGTTGCTGCTTTTCTTAGCATATGGCCAATCCAACCTGTGAGATCCTTGGTCTTCAGTCCCAGCTCCCACAGCATGTTGCAAATATACAGATGGATTCTAGAAAATGGGTCACACATTTTCAGGAGGAAAGTTTTCTTAAGAGAAAATACTTTTAGTATTAACTTTAGGCAATGATTTTCATGCTCTTTTCTGATTCTCACCTTTCATTTCAGCTTTCTGTTGAAAACAGCTTAAGATCAAATACACTTGATCCTATTATACAGAAATACATCCTAGGCTTGCAAGTGATCTCAGCAGAGTGCAATTAGGAAGACATAAATATGATAATGAAGCTGTTATATCACATTTTTCTAGTTTGATACTGTATGAGCTTACTTTATTTATCTATTTATAGGCTTTGATGCATACGTTGATGTAAGAAGATGGGTTTATTCCTTGCCTTGGCCGATATAGCAGGAATAGTTCCTCTGTCTCTTCTTTGTTTTCATCAACCATGTTATGGGTAACCTCCACAAGTGCCACTCCAGACAGTGCATTCTTAAAGCCAGAAAGATTTTTGAGGGGAAACCCATTTCAGAGGTAAAGATCCTCCCCAGTACCTACTGCTGCCTTTATCTGTGAAGTCAGCCTGACTCCCCTTTGACAAAAACTGCTGTTTCAGAGTGAGATGGAGTTGTGGACTCTCAGACAGCTGAGGACTCTACAGTCTGACATGCGGACCTGAGCCTTGGTCAAATGAACAGCAGAGAACTAACTCAGACATTGGGATACTTGTGACATTTTCTGTCACTGAAAAAGCCCTGCTCAGCTGATGCCTGTGACACTGATGGAAGTGCAGCTCTGCACTGGGAAGATCCTTCCCCATGGCTCTTTACAAAACTTCAAGTAAAGTGCACATAGTTCTGCAAAGGAGAAGAGAAATCCTCAAGGGCAGAAATGTCACTGAAGTGAACTTAAATCACATGAGTGTAACTCCACTGGGAGAACAGCAGACATCAGTCATCTGTGTGCTTGCTTAATATCCTCTGGCTTGGAATATTTCTGCTGTCAGTAATTTTGTTCATCTGCTGGGCAGCCAGGAGGATGAATAGAATTACTCTTAGAAGACTAAAGTTATGGACCATTGCAAACACTCTCTAACAAGAGCAGTTGCCAAGCACCTGAGACTGATGATTCATCATTTTTCCCACATTTTATAGATACCTGGTTAAAGGTGCCAGATTAACAGCCCTGGCAACTAAACTCCTTCATCCCTCTCATAGGCATGGCATGCAGAGGCAGATATGCACAGCAGCCTTGACCTTGTCCCTCTCCTTTCACTTATGAGAGAGATGCTCCATGATCAACCTCCTTGGATGATAGGCCTTTTTTCCCCATTGGTTATAGCTACTGGAAAACCATTATCTGGGTGCAACAAAGAGGGCTAAACTTTTAGGACACACTTTTATGAAACAGGTAGCAAAGTATGCTGTAAAGGGAGATAATACCACGAATCTTTTTTCAAGAGCGGGAAACTGAGGCTGAAAGCAATAAAACAATGTGCTCAAGATAAAAAAAAAAGAGTTGCAAAGCCAAAAATAAACCCTAAAGCTCCTGAGCTCAGACCTCTGTTGACAAGGCTGTTTAGATTAGTGCTTGACCAAAGATTGGAAGGTTTTCGCCTGTTATCTGCATTTAAGCTTTTTTTCCCTTCAGTCTCCCGAGATGTTGTGCCTAAACCCATCTTGGCTCATTGCTCTTTGCACAACAGGTTCCTCTTGGAGCTCTCCCAGTGTTACCTGCTTCAAATCTACATTAAGCACAGTGTTACTGTCTTTAAATAGGAAATTGTTCATAACTTAGCCTTCAGCATAGAGAACATATGTATCCTGCAGTGATTTCAGTGCCAAACTGATCCATAGGCATCAGCTTTTCTTTTCCAAATCCCTGGGATTTTTCTACTTCACCTCTTACATGTGGGGAGAAACCTCAATAAAATCCCAGAACATCTGCTCGATCTTCCTTTAAAATTTCCTCTAATATCTCTGCTATGATGGTTGAAAAATCTAGTCCTGATTCTAAGTTCACATGTGACAAACTCTGCTTTAGGCCTACTTCAAAAACATGACCAAAAAACCCAACTAATGAAACTGATATTTTTCTCTACCTTCACTTCCACCTGAAATGAAAAAAAATAAAACCACACTACTCAAACACTAACTAAAACCAAGCAGTTGCTCGAGAGATTTCTGAGTGAAACAGCTATGAAACTTAGACTGGTGTCTCTAAGTGTTGGAAATAACTGCCATGACCAGTGTTCATAAAAATCAGGAACACAAAACTGACATTTAATCTTGATATGTAGCTGAGCACATACCAAAACCATGGCTCACAGCCTCCCTTCAAGTCCCAGTGTCCTGCGTTTGGAAGCTCATCTGCCTCAGACTGCCAGATCATAACACACTGATAAATACCCGTTAGAAATGGAGATAAAAATCCAACACACTCCTGAATTAATACTGACTTTATGTCAATTGCTTTATATTCCCACTTACGCACACTGCAGGTCATTGACAGAGAGGATCCTCAGAAAGCAAAATTAAAATGAACTGTCATCCAGCAGTGGTGAAAACAGAAGTTTCCCTAATAAGCAATAATGATTTAGAGGACTTCAGTGTCTCTAGCTACTCCATAGTGTAGTAGAAATACAACTCTTCTTCGCTTTCTTTCAGCAGCTCATAAATCTATCAGGGGCTACACTTAAATTGAAGATCAAACAATCAGCAGATACTGGTAAACACTGAAGCTTCTTCAAAGTTCATGATAAAAAAAGAGCCAGGAGTAGCTTTTTTTCCTAGCAGGATCTGATGTTTGAAGTATAATGATAGATCTTCAGATGAGACAGCTCTCATAATCTTTTGAGCCCTATTTTTCTTATATACTGTTATTAGTTGACAATTGCTCTCAGAGTACATCTTCTCTCACACACACCAGAATAAACCCCATCAAAGGCAGGTGTAACCCAGGAGAGCATCAAACCCAATGCACCAGGAGTGCATTGAGCAATGCCTTTGTGTAGCCAGAGTAGCTGAATATATCTGGTGGACTTGCTACACAGTCTATCCAGAACAAACTAATTTCACAGCAGAGTACTCTTAGGTCTTTTTATTTTATAGATGCAATTCTCATTATTGTGTTCTTTGTCCTCTCTTTGGGTCCTCTGCTCTTCTTGTCCCCTATTCCTCTTAGATTTTTCATTTTTTCCTGCCTTTCAATTTTCTCTTAGCTTTATCTCTGGATTCCCAGAGTGAGGAAGAGTGAGAGAGTGAGGTTGCTTGTCTCTCTGAACTGAGAGGTGATCTCTTGTTTTGGTTATAAGGAGGCCAAAGTGATCTGATTTATTTCAAAATCCTCTAAAGAGATTTAACTGCATTTAACTTTCTTGTTCTTTTCTTCACACCTGAATTCCTTATTTTGTCCCTCACATTCTCAAGCTAATAGGGGAATAACGAGAAGGCACTTTCACATTTGAATTATATGTGAGAGCTTCCTGATGAGCAATGTCCAGCAAGCCCATGTCTATCTGAACCACAGTGGGCACTCATCTGTCAAAGTCCCTTTGACTAGTTGAGCTCAGTTCCTGCTTTCTAAGCACCAGCCTATACCATTAGAAATCTGACTGTACTTTCATGGGGAACACATAGCAGAACATGAGTAAATGTCTGGCTAAATGAGGCAAGGCATTTGGAAGTGGTTAACCTGTCCAACTTTGATAGAATGATTGATGTTAAAATTCAGAGCACTGGTATTTGAGAAAGCATCCTGTGTATACAGAGGATAAAAGCACCTGAGGTCTCTCAGTTAAGTCCCTTGACTTTTCCAAATCTGGATTTAAAAGTCAAATCCAAATTTCAGTGCAGCTGGAAGTCCAGACACCTGCCTAAGGCAGGGATACCTCAGTCCTGTGTTTGAGGAGGAGAAAAGATGGGCTGGCCATCATGTTTGCAACCTTCTCCTTTGCCCTCATTAATGTTTTATTAATAGCTGACATCACATGAAAGCAGATTTTCCTTTGTGCCTGACATTAAATGCTGATCAATATTAATGTTTGATTTATATTTCTGAGAAAGGGACAGCAAGAGGGAGCAAGAGTGAGACTGGAAATAGGATTTACATGAACTTCAATAGAGCTGTTAAAACAGCAAGGCTGGTGAAATAATCAATTGGACAAGGAACTGGCTAACAAATGAAGTCTGGGCTGTGACAGCACCTGGTCACAGTTCACTTAGGGCTGCAGGAGGAGGAACTGTGAGTTGGTATGAATTTTTGCATGATCTGAAAACACACTGGGCAGTGGGGCAGGATTTCATGCCTTTGACTCACAGGACTACAGCCACAAGCAGGGGTCAGGAGACACCATCCTGCTGCAGCAACAAAGAGGAGGCCAGTGGAAGAGGGACAAGGAAACAACTTGGCTATCTGTGTTCTGAAGAGGTGCAGGTTGTGCCCAAAGATCAAGAGACTTTTGCGTTGTGAGGCTGGAGAGGGATGGGGCAGAACGAGAAGCTCCAGTTAGAGTGAATGAACTTTCAAACAAAGTGAAGGTAGAGAACTGGAGGAGGTAAAAGTGAAGCTGCTGGGCAGGGGGGACACATGAGGCATGCCTGGAGCCACTGGCACGTGTGGTGCTAAGCCAGAGGCATAGATTTACATAGGTGTACAAGGGCATGCAGTAACTGGAGAAGGGAGAATGGCTGTGAGGTGAAGGGGGGTAGGTTTAGATTCAATATTAGGAAGAAATTCTTCCCTGTGAGGGTGTTGAGGCCCTGGCACAGGTTGCCCAGAGAAGCTGTGGATCCTCCCTTCCTAGAAGTGTTCAAGGCCAGTTTGGATGGGGCTTGGAGCAATCTGGTCTAGTGGAAGGTGTTCCTGCTCAGGGCACAGTTGGGTTGGAATGAGATGAGCTTTGAGGTTCCTTCCAGACAAACTGTTCTATGCGTCTATGATGTAGTAAAGAAGTGGAGCACCGGGCTCTGCTTCTGCCTTGTGAAAATGAACCTCCAGCAAGGCTCACTGGATGAGGCAATGTTCAAAATGACCAAGAGATGGGGCTGAATCAATAATGGGGATAGATTGGAAGAGCAAAGGAAATTTGTGATATTTGTGACATTGTGAAATTTGAAGGTGAGAGCTGAAAGGAGGAGGGACACTGCATAGTACTAAAAACCACTCCAGTTTGAAAAATAAATGAAAGACAGGTCACAGGGGTGCCATGTTTTTAATTGCTCGATATTCGTAGAATCCTAGAATGGTTTGGGTTGCAAGAGACCTTAAAGCTCATCTGGTTCCAACCCCCCTGCCATGGGTAGGGACACCTTCCATTAGACCAGGTTGCTCAAAGCCCCATTATAATAGAACCTGCATTTCAACACAGCAGGAGAACAAAGGAGTAAGAGCCTTGTGCCAGCCTTTGTAATGAAAACAGAACCTGGCTGAGAGGAGGAGACATCCAGAGAATTTATGCTCCCAAGTTATTCTTGATTTGCTCTTTTTTTTCCAATAGCGGTAACCAAATGAAGAGGTGTTCATACAAATGGTATCTGTGGAAAGTACCTAATAATAACGTGGAAAGTGCCTCTAATTGTGGGTAAAGTCAGGGGTTACACCATGCCTTGTGTTTGAGCAGATCAGATCAAAGGAAAATGGAAAAACAAGAGTGGGAGGTAAGGAATGTTTTGCAAGGCATTAGCAGTCAGATACTGCTGCTTGGTTTGCTTACAGCATTTTGCAGACTTGGTCTGGGAGGTTCACTAGGTCAGACTGATGCCTTGGTCTTTTTGCTCTAGAATATCCATGAACAGACCCCAGGAGCCAGTTTCCAGATTCCCATTAAAGACAACGGGCACAGTATTATTAAAAACTCTCTAAGCTAATGGCTCCACCCAACTGACAGCAGATTGGCAACACCTGACAGATGATTAGAGCTAAACTGCCTTGCTAAATGCAAATATGCCTATGCAGAAATGGAAAATTACCATAAAATCTTTAGGACTGCAGGAAACTTCAAAGCTAATTTGCGTGCTCACCTAAAACTTCAGTGTCCCTGTTAGCAATGTCACGCTGCTCTGTTAGTTATCCTTCTAATTAGAGCAGCATGGACAGGAGCACAGGAGAGAAAGCAGCTCAGATAACAAAATTACACAGGTTAGAAAGCTGGTGTATAGTTGATCCAGGAGAATTTTGATTTAGACTCTTCCTTTACTAGGCAAATCTCTCCTGTCACAGGAGATGACTTACCTACTCTCTACCAGCTTTTTTTTTGGGTACTTAACAGTCAGAGCCAGAGTGGGTATGATCATTTCTGCTGTGTAACTACAACTGCAGCTGCACTGTTCTCACTTTCAAGTTCAAGTCTAAAACACTCTATTTTCCATGTAGACATTAACAAAGGGTACATAGTCATTAGCAGAACTTAAATCCTAAAATTGGTGGAAATAGGTTACATAACTGTGTAACTGTAACTATAACTGTAACTATAACTGTAACTGTAACTGTAGCTGCTTTTTTCACAAATCTCTTTAATGCAGCAAACCACTTTCAAGGTAAAATCTGAGTCATTTCAGAATAATTTAAAGCTGAGGCAAATCCAACTTTTCCTTGCTGATGAAAAAAATGCCTCAGAGAAGCCTGCTTTTCTCATTTTTTCAGGAGAGAGATGAAGAAAATATTAGAAGAAAGAGACTCTTTGGAGAGAAATTCAGGTACAGTTCTTTGTATGCTGCATGTCAGCAATTAGACACAAATGTCAGTGTAAGAGTTACTAACTGCTGATAAAAGTTGTCCCTCACTCAGCATGGTTCAGTGCACTACTCAGTCCTCAGCACTTCAGTAAGTGTTGATACATCCACAGAATGCGTGTCTTAAGTAAACGCTTTGGCAAATTTGCTCTTCAAAACCATGGATATTCAGGACTACTTCCTAAGGTTGTGGAAATTACTGCTTAGTTGTCTGGAACTGATCTGGTTGAGATCAGGCCCCAAACCTCCAGGCTCATATGATGGAATCCCTCAAGTTCATCATTCCTGGCAAAGAATGGCTTTATTAATGATCACACAGAAAAGGCATTTAAATAAGATCCTTACTGCTCTTTAAAGCCGAGACTCTCTTAAGGTAAAGCTGTTGAAACAACTTTCTGAATCCTTATTTTAGGCAACTATCCACTGCCAGGACTACTCTTCCCATTTTTCCTCCTGGAAAAGTATTGGCCATCTAAACACAGAGCAATTCCAGTTCCTTCCCTGCCAGGGGCAGTGCCAGCCCTGGGGCAATCCCAGCCCTGGGGCAATCCCAGTATAGTATATTGGTAGCATTATCTAAACCAGTGATTTTATGTCCCTCTGTGTCCTCTTTGTGCTGCCCCAGAGTTTGCCTCTGAGCATCTCTGAACAGAAAGAAACACCGCCTCCCAAAAGTATTCTCTCTGCTAGCAGGCTCAGAGCCAACCATTAATAGTAGCAAAGGCTCTACATTTGCATTTTCAATTCCTCACTTAGCTCAGTAATTTCAGCTCATCACATAATCCCTTCTGCTCATTATGTCTGCAGTGTGAGAGAAAAAAATTAGTACAAAGTTGCTGCTTTGTAGTAATCTGAGAGCTGATCACCTGACAAGCTGCAGTGGTGGGGAGCATTGTTGGAGCTTTATATTCAAACTAGGAGGTATTAAATATTACACAAGTTGTTTGCTTGCCGTTCATGTCAAAGCAGGAGGGCCTGGGCTAACCCTTGGAGGGAAGAAAAGGGAGAATAAATAGATCATCAGCTGCTGCAGAAAATGTCCTGCCAGTGATCATGGATTTATGAATTCATATGGAGGCACATCTCCACACAGAGCTGAATTGTCTAGTCATTTTAAAGATAAATATTGCAGATGGGTGAATAATTCACTTGTACAAATGTTCATTGAAAACAAATTAACTGGCTTGTGTGTACAGGTGATGTGAAATCCTAATAGTTATTTCACTGAATGTTTGAGAAGGCAGTTTCTAGAATTCACCCAGCCTGTCTCAGCAAGTACCTAAGCTACTAAACTCTTCAAAAACAGCTTTAGAATCTTGTCCAACATTAACTTCCAGGTTCCAGAAGGGATGTTAATTCGATTGGCACAGTGTGCATACAGAATACTGCAGCTAGGACAGCTGGTGGTGATCTTTCCAGAAGTAAACACACTGCTGCATTTTACACAGAAATGTCAGCACCAACACCTATTTAAAGTCAGGTTGGAATAGAGGGGATTTTAAAATACAAACATGAGGGGTGTTTTCAGCTTGCCCAGGAATTGCTGACACTGTACCCCCACCACCAAGAGGAAGATGCTGTGCTGAGTCCATAGGCATTTATCACCCACCAGATTAAGTCTATAAAAAGGGGATCATGGGCAGTCCATTTGCAGCACAACACAGACATAAAACTATAATAAGTTATTGAGATAATGAGGCAGCAGGACATAAAGTCTCCTGCACACAAAGACAGCCTGTGCTCTCAGAACCAACAATTCACTTAGAAGCACACCTTCCCTGTGAGCCTCTTCATAACCACCCATGCTGTTTCCTCTATCTCCTTTAGGAGTATTCCCAGAGGTTGGAAGTGAAAAGTACAATTATCTCCTAGGCTGGCTGGATGTTTTCACTCTAAAATCCTTTTGCCTCCCTCATGACAACCCCAGTCCCTGTTTAGGATAGAGGGACCGAGCACAGCTTCTCAAATGCAACCTCAGCATACCTTTGAGCCTGTTGATTTTACTAATAGCTTTCAGGGACACAGACCTACATAAATCTACAAATAATAATTTGTTTCTCTTAATTCAGCTAGAAAAAGCAGCAAAACACATCAAGGAAGGAGAGCTTTACCCAAACTGTTGCTTGATCAATTTGATAAAAAAAAATGGGTCATATCACTAAAAAATCCTGCCTCCAAAATGAAGTCTCATCCATCTGCTTCCAAACAATATCCCCAGTCATTAGCTGGACTATACTGGAAATGTCCCTTCTTATTTTTCCAGCTTCCCTTTCTATTTCTTTCCTCTTGCTCTTTGAATTTGACTTTGCCCTGATCTGAGGAGGAAGGCCCTTAATCAAATGTAGCCTTTGCTAAAGGAATATTTCTGAGGCAGACCTGTGTAAATACACAATATCTCAATTACCCTCCAATAGCTGTAGCGTTCTGGGTTTGAAATGTTGCCCTCTGATGGCCTCCACCGGCCTCCACCATCCTATCCATCACAGTGACCATTCAAAGGCCCCCAACACACTAATAACAGGAAAGGCATTTCGGGAGCACAGCCAGGCTGCCTGTGATATACACCAAATGCTGAATAGAAGTACTTTATTTTCACAGCAGCCAATATATGAGACACAGCTACAGGGATTTAAATATGATACTCAGGCTCATTAGTAAAGCAAGCACAGATAACAAGGATTTACTGAATGTTACTGTCTGACTTGGCCAGCTTTCCCAAAGGGATCATTAAGATGCTAAGAAAGTTTTTTGTCTGTATTTTTTTGGAATTAAATCTGCTTTCAGAAGTTCCTGCGTGTTCAGCAGAAAAACTTTCAGATACTTGAGTTTTGCTTGGTCCAAACTCAGACAAGTAGCACTTCTGTGTGGAGGATCTTTAAAAAGTTGGCTTGTGAGTACTTTGCCCCTCCTACAGCCAGCCAGGTGCTCCCTATCTCTGTCCATGGGTGGGAGCAGCCCCAGGGCACAGATTGGGACCACAGCTTCAGGCAAAGAACACATTGCTTCTGCTGACCACAGGGGTCACCCAAAAAGCAGCTGTTGCCAAAACTCTCATGGTCAGCAAACAGTTCTGCATACCTTCCTTACAGAAATCAAAAACCCCTGCTTTGGCACACTTTGCTGACCATTGCCACATCCCTCACATCAGTTGCTGCTGTGCTACACTGGTTCACTCAGACCTTGGGTTATTTTTACATGAATATACACTCTGAAGGTGGCATCACCTGGATTTTGACAACTAACCAGTGAGATACAAGATTCACTTGGGTAAAACTTCCTTTACTTTTTTCCAAGCACATAAGGATGGATTTTCTCTCTCTCTGTAAGTCCAAAATTATTGAGCTTTGCAAGGTCCTTTTGAACCATATTTTTATCCTGACCCTTCCTACCCTACATTAGTGTAATGTTCAAATTACAAGGCACATAAAAGTCACCTCTAATAGTTCATTAACGGGTCTGCAGCATACAGAAGGTCCACATTTTATTCCCCTCAAGTTCTGAGCTGGTGATGAGGGGTTTTATGTGCTTGAACTGCAATGTGCTCCTCATTGCCTTTAATCTGCCTTTGCAGATCCATTCAGGAAAGGTTGATATTAGAGAAGTGTTTACTTCAGCTTAATTCATTAATGTTTATGAACTGCTGTCAAAATACAATGTGTTGTATGTTTAGTGAGGGTGACTTTAACATTATTGTGGCTTCAACTAATACATAAATAATCATGAGACAAAGTGGTGTCCAATAACTGTCATTGTAGCTCTATTGCCTCTGCTTTTTTGTCCTTTGATTATACTACAGAACTTTTTTTGTCTGTGTACAAGTGAAGCATGATCCACCCTGGTTCTATACATCTTCCTCAGTCTGCCTAAAATTAACAGGTTGTCAAGGGTTTTAAGGTCAATATCAAGTCCTTTTGAACACAGGAGTTTAATTCATGGCTTAGGCAGCAAGGTTTGCATGGAGAGCTATGATCTTTTATTAAACCAGTGAATACACCTGAAAAACAAAAGTGCTTTTGGGCACACAAGCACTTTAGGTCAGAATCTTTGCATTGTGCTGAGCCACAGAGCACAGCTACAGCTGCATCACTGGTGCATTTGTACTGGGTAAACCTTGAACAGAAACCATTTTATTTCTGAAAAGCAGCCATTTTCTCCCAGAATTATACTAAAAAGAGAGCAGAGTTCTTTATCCCTCTGTTAGGTCAGCAAGGGCACATCTTCATAGTGCCATGCAAGGTGGTACAGAGGTGTTGGAAATAGTATTGACCCAAGGTGGCAAGGGCAGCTTGACACCACACAAACACCAGCCTGGTGCTGAATTATGCACCTGTGTCAGTGCACTGATAAAGCCAGCCTAGCTTTTTATGTGGTGCTTCTGCTCACAATTTTAGAATGATCTTGTCTTTTTAGGATAGATATGTCCTAAATTCGATAGTGAGTATGGATGGGGCAGTGTCAGCAAGCTTTGCTTTGGACTAGTGGCACAGCCTGGTGTGGGGTGGAGCACGTGTCCATCCAGACACTGCTGTAGTCCTGCCTACAGGATAAAAAAGTGTCTCCCTCTCATAACACACATCCTCATTTGGGGGTTTCTCCCATCACTACAAACCCCTGAAGATGCACTTAATAATTTGTTCATTGGTTACAGGGATCATCAGTAATTTGCACTCCTTTTAAGTTCCGTTTCAAACTAAATGGATCTTCTATTGCAGTCACTTGGGGAAAAATCAGTTTTCTGCCTAAGCAAGACTTCACATCAATCAGGTTAATAGGAGTGTTAGAACATTTCCTAATTATAACTACAAACATTTGTAGGCTTCCTAGTGATGAGAGCTCATCCCCATCACGTTAAATCACCTCGGGGCTGCCTGATGAGGAAGCACAAAGCCAGCAGGATGGCAGCAGCCCTCAGCCTGCCCTACACTAGGCACATCATTAGCAGTGACAGACACGGGGTTCTGGTCCTCAAGTGGATAAAGTACAGACCTAACATGGGTGGGCAGAGAGGTGGTGCTCCTGGTCAGATTCACATGGATGTCATTTCCTTGTTCCATTTAATATCCTGACACCAGTTCCAGGGCAGCCCCTTGTCACGCTTTTCCAGCCTTGGGCTATGGCAATGAGCTTCAGTGAGAGCAAGAAGAGAGGTCAGCCTGGAAAAGAAGAGCACCTGTTAGCTTCAAGGCCAGCAAGGAAATAGCACAGAGCCCTGAGTCTCAAGTCTATAAACTTAAAAAAAACAAATAAAATTTATACCAAAGGCAGTTGAAAACTGATATGATTGATCTGAGTCATTCAGCACCAATCAAACACTCAAGTGAGTGAAAAAACCCATAACATGCTCATAAAATTGCACTCATGGTAAAAACACAGGCAAACATACCCCAGCATTTGTCCAATGTCCACATAGGAAGGTCTTCAGTGGGAAGAAATACAATTATTTCACTCTCCAGGTTTATTTCAGAATTTTCTTAACCTAATAGAGAAGTGGCACTGCCACAGTTACAGATATCACTGCCCTGCCCAGTGTGTTGCTGCGTCTATCTGCTAAATTCCATTGTCAGTTACTTCCTGTGCTTAGCAAGAATTTTTGAACCCAAAATGCATAATCACCACTTATGCCTATAAGGTATATAATGTATATATATTCTCATGTCTTTCTGTAGGATTTGCCCACTTCTCTCATTAATACAAACTGAGATAAGTGATTAAAATTAATGTACCAGTTTCAAACTGCCCTTTATCCATTAATCTCATAATAGTCAGAAGTATTTGAAAATACCTATACTGCAGATCTTGAGTTGGGATTTTTAAAGTGCTATTAATAGTATATACTTATCAAAAAGTACCTAGCTAGCACATACACTTGCACTTTCTTAAAGTTTAATAACTTCAATAACTTAGTTTCAATTTAGCTTTCAGAGCATTGGAAGAACCTCTCTTGTTGGAGCCCTTGCCTGAGGCTTTGCGCTGGGGAGGAGTTGGCCAAGCATCAACATCAAAGACATGCAACCAGCTTAGTAATGTGCTCCATGTTTGAATAAAGTCCCCGAAGAAGCTCACTTGGATTTTTTTCCTCAAAGAAAAATATTTGCAATTTCTCTGCAAAGAACATGCCTTGCTGTAGACACGTAAGACTGTCCTGGTGTTAATCATCAAATTTAAGTTTAGTTTGGAAGGGTCCTTAAAACTCATCTCCTTCCACACCCTGCCATGGGCAGGGACACCTTCTACTAGACAAGGATACTCCAAGTCACACCTAACCTGGCCTTGAACACTTCCAGGGATGGGGAGTTCATAGCTTCTCTGGGCAACCTGTGCCAGGGCCTCACCACCCTCACAGTCAAGGATTTCTTCCTAAGATCTAATTTAACCATGCCCTCTGGCAGTGGGAAGCCTCCTTGTCCTGTCACTTCAGGCCCTTGCCCAAAGTCCCTCTCCTGCTCTCCCATAGCTTCTTCAGGTACTGGTAGGGGCTCCAAGGTCTCCCCAGAGCTTTCCCTTCTCCAGGCTAAGTAACCCCAACTCACAGTGCTTGTGCACATTCTGCAGGACCCTGCATCCAGCCACCACCTCTGGATGAAAGACACCCCTCACCTATGTTGATGTTGCACTGAGCCAGCTGGGTGAGAAACTGCTCTGCTGGCTACTAAAATAAGTGGGCAGGGGTAGCTCTTAAGGTACAGGGGCTGCTTAGGTTCAGGTGCTGAAGTTCTTGTGTGATGCATTCACCAGCACTGAGAGGTGACAGGGCAGATGACACATGGTGGTGGTACTACCTGTGCTTTTGTGCTCTGAACACAGCTTGCAGGAAGGTGGAATTTAAGGAACAGCTTAGCATTGATCTAACCATGTTTCCACAGGAGTCAATTCGTTTTCATTATAGAGACCAGTAACAACAATGCTGAGTCCTCTGAAATAGCCCACTCCAGGTGTTTGGAGAAGCTGGAACAGACTTTAGCGCAAGTATTTATACAGATAATGGAAATTTCTTTGCCAAACCTGACTCCTGAATGTCTAATAAATATTACATTTGGGGTCTAATCACTTCCTGCCTGCCTCTGTCCTGCTGCAGGCAACAGGAAACTCAGCCCAGGTTCTTACAATTGCAAATCCCACAGCGTGGGGTGAAATCTCTCTTACCTTTTTTTGTTTGTTGGGGTTTGAGGATTTAGATTTTTGGGGAGTTTTTGGTGGTGTTTTTTTTTTTTAAACTGAGCTGCAACTACCCAAGACAAAATTTGCAAAATTTGTTCAGTCTGTGAATGTATTCTTGAAAGAAATAATAGCTCAGAAAACACAGGACAAGTTCTTGAACTGCTTCCAAATAGGATGGGAAAAGTCATTATCCAAAGCAAGATAACTGAAAGGCTCCATCCACCTCAGTTATTTCCTTCAACTTCTCCCTTAACCAAACCCATTTGTTTCCCGCATTTACTCACTGAGATACTTGAATTGAAAGCAGCACCTTTAATTCCCAAGATACTCTATATTGCTTACTCCTCAATTAAAAATCAGCCTGACTTGCCTCAGAAACAGTTTTGTTGTATCAGGAAAATGACAATGTCAGGAGCAGATGGGAAATAAGCAGGAAGAGCAGACAAGCTCTTTAAGAAACAAGTATTCTGTTTTCATGCAAATTCTGTTCAATAAGAAAAGTAGAGATCTGAACAGAAAACAGTGTATATGAAGAGCTGCTCAAAACATAATTGCTTCTAAACATAATACTTCTCAATCTTTCCCAGCAACTATAAACATTTCCTTAAATATTCTTTCCCCCTCTGTCTTGCAGTATTTCCTGCTGTCTTTAATAAAGTGCTGCGTAATCATCTGAGTTTTGGAAGCATTTGAACAACAAACAGAAGCCACTGGGAGAAGAAAAAAGTTTTTCATTGCTGGCAGGTGTCTCTAAGAGCTTCTATAAAGTTTTATTTGGTAGTTTTTCAAGCTGACTCACATTCATATATAATACAGATATCTCTGATGCCGGTTTTAGTATTTTTATACCTATGAATGTGCACATGCAAGGGGGAGTGCATAAACCCAAAATCACATTTTGCTTCTCAGATAAGAAAAACTTCTGAGTATTTGAAAGGAAATTGCATTGGTATTATCTTTAAACAACAGAGTCCTCCCCATTTTCCTGTTTTCCCAGACATACCAAAATAATAAACTGAGACATTAACTGGGAGGGTACTGGAAATGGTCATATACCTTTTGGTCTTTGAAAACTAAGAACTAAATTACTGTAATTGGCAGTTTATTAACAGGAAAATTATGCTAAACAACTTCGTGTTGCTGTCAGGAATTACATTTGGTAAGCTGTGAAGATGGGGCCCTTGGTGCAACATTTGCATTTTCTCATTTAGAAAGAACAATGATAATAGATGAGTGAAGCATGTACAAATTATACACCAAGCAACATTTGCATGGCTGTAAAAAAGGCTATCTTGATACTGGAGTGATTAAGCCTGTTATTCATTAAGATACAGGAGAAAGGGGGAAGGGGAAGTAAAGAACATATTAACTTTATTTAGAGGCATATATAAAGTGAACTTCTGCTCAAAACATTTGAATTTCAAGCAGACCTAGATTGTAATAGCATCTGATTATATGGCATTTATTATGCTGTGTTAGTATCAGGGTTTTTTCCTTGCATTAGATGAGGTCTGAAGATGTAATGGTGACAACCTCTGTTGTTAACCACATCTTTTTTTTGGCTGCCACCTCCCCAAACCCTTTGCCTGTTCACTCATTGTTTCTCCTGGACAGCAGTGAGCCCTGTGCATCATGTCATGGACATGACCCAAGCAGCCTATCTACAGAAACCTGCATCACTTAGCCCAGAAACTGGTTTTTTGGATGCTTTTCTCTATCAGCAATTTCACCCTACCTGTCCTGACATCTTAGCAGTTGATATTCTTCAAAGAAGGATGACTTTAAATATCATCAGTTCCTATAAGCAATGGATGGTAATAGCAAAGCAGGGGAAAATTGGGTCATTCCAATGCCCTGATGAAAACCAACAGGGACAGTGCACTCAGTGACATGGGGCTGCCTCTGTGAAACCGGGACACGGTGTCCTGCTCTCCATTTGTACATAGCTGTCTCCTCTTCCAGGAAACTCTGAAGAACAGAGAGTTCAAATAAGTTATTCAGTAACTCCAAAATTTGACTGGCCTGAGGAGAAATTAGTTGGCTTAAATGAGATGTCATTAGGATTTGAGCAGTCCCTTGTACAAATGACAGTTTCAGAAGTTCTCGTTCTGTACCACAGCCTGTAGGCAAGACCTTTACACGACTGCCCTTTTTAACCCTTGTTAGTTATTTATAAGGATGATCTACGAAGAATTTATGTAAGGATGTGGGGCTTGTAAGACTGCAGCAGGGAAAGCCACAGATCAAGAGGAAGAGTTGCAACAGGAAGACTGTCCCCATGGCTGTCACAGGCTTATAGTCCCAGATGTTTGTCTAACCTAGTTTTGAAGCCGTTTAAAATGTACTGCATGGAGAGGGTGATGTCTTGTTTTAGCACTATTCCCACCTTTTCCTATCTTCAGCATTAGAAAAGCTGTTCCCTAATGTCCAACTTGGCTCTCCTTCAGTATGAAACTCTTTCCTCTTGACACAAGGGTAAAAAAATTATACCCATCATTTCTGTAGCGGACTTTTATACCCTTGGAGACACTTATAATTTCTATCATGGATGTCTGCCCCTTGGTTTAAGCAATGCCAGTTGAGACCACGAGTTCAGTGGAACTGGCCACAGGTGTCCATGGGAGCAAGAATAACTATTAAATGCTGCTTCTCAGAAAAATTGGGTTGTGGCTCAACATAAAATATTTGGTGGAACTGTATAACAGGAGTAGCATCACCACAAAGTAAGTAGCTGCTGTAAGCTGGAGGAAGGATTCCTAGGTGTTTCAATAATACGTGGTGGTTTTGGTGCTGGTTGGATGCAGTGGCCACTGTGCTATGGGGATGATCAGCAGGGTGGCTGCAGGATACCCTCAGTGCACAGATACAATTCACAGAGTGAATTATTTACAATGAACAAGGCAGCTGACACATCATGGAATATCATCTGGCACACCACTGCTTCCCCGAAAATAAGTCACTGTTCAATTGGCTTTTGTAGCTCTGAGTGACTGGGGCTGCTTGGCCCCTTTGCTGCTTGACTCAGGCTGGGTGGCTGCTCTGACTCCAGCACAGCATTTGCATCATGATCATGTCTCCCTCCACTGCACGAACCCGTGTGCATTACCTTTGTATGCAACAACTCGCACATAATGATACAGAGCTCACTTTCCCTGCATAATTAGTTTGGAATCCGATACCAACATCTTAATCAGGCCTGACCCCTGGAGTATTTGACCTAACATCATTCGCCAGCTCCAAAATATGGTTACAGCCACACTGCAAATAAGCATCCTCCCAGCAGCTGTTGCTTCTGTATGAGTAATTTCAATGGCATTCTCCTCTTACAATACAGCCAAGTGCAGGAATCCTTAGGATGCTGCTGCAGCCCCTCACCCCTGACTGCTCTACACATGGCTGCACTCTCAGTGCATTCCTGCACCAGTGCCAAAGCTCGGGTTACACTCACTTAAGATAACGTTTTTAGTTAAACTAGGCTGACTGTAGCAGCATGCAACTCACCATGGGCTTGGCACCTAATTATATTCCCAGCAGATTTCCTCGGGAAAGATTTCCCTGAGTTTCCTGCAGTCACTGCTAGCCAAGCTGAGCAACCTCTCAGCTCACTGGGATATGCCTGCAAGGGCTTCAGACACACCTTTATCTCTAGGAAAGACACCAAAAGAAGCAGCTGGGGAGCAGTCGAGATCATAGGCTGAGTGTGGACCTCATAAAACATCCCCACATTTTTAGACATGAAACACCTCACTGGGGAGCAGCGGCTTGGGTTTGCAAGCAGAGCTGTATCGCTGAATGCAGGCAGAGCCTGGTTCCTGAAGCATAGCACAATTTTCCTCCAAGGAAAGCAGCCTATACATTATGCAAAGAATTTACTGTTGGTTTTGAAATACTGCACAATAGGAAGAATGAAACCTGTGTCAGATGTTAGCCACAACAGTGAAAGTGCTACTGGAAGAAATGCAGATAGTGCAGCAAGAGGGGTGATAAAGAAGAACAAAATAGCATCTATATTTTCTTTTTTCTTTTTTAAGCAAAGCCTTTAAATGCACTTTTTTCATTGTAAAGACCTGAATCCAACCTATAGATGTTAAATGTAGTGCCCTTATTTTGGGTGCTGAGGCACATAAAAAACAAAACCAAGCTCAGCACCCAAAAAACTCCCAATATTGCTTTGACAGAATTAGCATTCACACAGGAAGCAGATACAAGCCAGCCTTGCTGCTGTTTGGGTCCTGGTTCTCTTAAGCTCTGGTGAGGCAGAAGAAGAAACTCACCTCCACCTTACTGCTGGAGTTAATTTGTTTTCCCATTTCCGTCAGATTGTGGCAGTCCCAACTCTTGTGTTGCTCGTTCACTTCCCGGCCGAGGGAGAAGGACTCACTCATTCTGCTATTTCCTCTCACCCTGGAACATCTCCCCCGCCCCTGAATTCCTCCCTGTCCCTGTGCTGGCAATAACTAACCTCACTAACCTTCCCTGGAACAGCAGCAGTAGTTTAGCGGTGTCTGAGTTATGGTCAGACTCTCACACCATTTGAGGCAGTGGGAGTCCTGCCATTAGTTTCAATGGGTATTTACTTGCCATTTCCCTCCCATGGAAATTTCTCTATTTCCTTAATACACTGAATTACCTGGGAATGTAGGGGCTGTGATTCATTTTTTATCTGATGTCCTCTCTCTTGACCCTATAATGTAAAGCTTTGTAGGAAAGGCTATAGAGTATGAGAGGAGTTCAATAACCACCTTTAGCAGACAAGAGCATTTCTGTGCTCGGAAGAGAGCACAAATGAAATGGAGCCAAATAGCCGCAAGGATCATTTTATAAGCTGAAAAGTATCCCCAGTGCTGCAGTCAAAGGGATGGACACATCCCCCATTTACTAGACCAAAGATTAAAAAGGAAAAATGTGTGTTCATTACATTATTGAAAAGGCTGTTTGAAAGTCTTTCATTCACCTTAGTCTCAGATTTTCCTGCAATAATTAACATTTTCACTATTACAAGTCTCCCCATTAAAACCTGAGGTACACACAGAACACAAATCCATTCCCGTGCTTGCACATACAAGTACAATTTTAGTCACTACAGCACTATTAAAAAAACCCCAAAGTTTTTTACATTAGGAAATCTGTGATAAATCACATTTTAATTAACTTTATATTAAACCTTGATGATACAAAGATCCTGGAAATGGTCTATGAAGCCTAGTAGCCTCCAGCATAAGGACACTTGAAAGTAGCACAATGTTTGTCTTTTCTGAAGATGTGATCTTGCCCCTAGCATGATATTGGATTGACCTCAACAGCACATGAGGGCCCTGCCCAGCCCATTCCACCCCAGTTTGCTCCAGTCCCATCCTGAGCTCTACCAGCCAGAGAACTTTTCAGAGCTGGTGCTGGTTTACAGATACCACTACAACCTGTCAGACCAAAATGCAAAGCTACTGTTGATTTAAGGAAGAGGAGGATTAGGACCTGTGGTTTTTCATTTTATTTTGAATGTTTGCAGACCTCTCTTGTTATAGTTACGTTATTTGTGCATGTATTAGCCCTGAGACTGGGCTGTGTAATTAGTTTCTGTCAATAATAGGAACTGACGAGCCTGTTCAAATCCACACTGCCTTGGCATTAATGTTTCATATACACATAAACATCCTCTGCCTTCCAAGAGGAAAGTAAGTTGGTTTACTCAAAATATCTTCAAATATGGCCAGCCCCACACCTCCACTGATTCCCAGCTCGGATTTACATGGACTTGTAAAACAAAATGAAAAACAATAAACCTAGATGAAAATGCTTATACAGTATTTCAATCCTCTCACTAAAACTGTGCGGCAACTTGCCACAAGGGCAGACCTATCTAGCCATGGTGTCTTGGGTTTGATTTGTGACACTGATCATCCTATTTAATGGAAATGTGAAATTTTAAAAACACTCTGAAACTATAAAAAATTTAACCATGTCCTTAATTTTACACAGTGTCAGTGCAGGAGATTTAAAAAGCAATAAACAAACTTGTTACTGCAATAGAATCGAAGACAAATCATAAACTCACTAAAGTTACAGAGCTAAAATATGGTGTGGAGAATGGACAATGGCAACATTTATTCAATAAAACTCATTTATATGTAAAAGATTGAATAAAAATATATCCCAGTATGCAGGCACAACAAATTATATAAGAGGAAAAAAAGTTTTATGGGCAAGATGTTTCATATTATGCATGCAAACATCATAGCTGTACAGGCAAAGGTGTTAACCACATCTGCAATGATGCTGTAAAGTGCCACAGAGGTGATGGGAAATGTGGCACTAGCCATACATAGGATGACATCTTAATAGTCTTCTGCAATAAGCCAACTGCAAGAGCTACTCCTATTTACTATTTGTCTTTTTCCCCTAAGATATAAACCCAGTCCTCTATCTGCTTATGAAATCTAAATATCCAAAGGCCTTTTCTTCAAGAATGATGGTGTATTAATTCTGATGGCTGGGTCAGATTTCAGCCTGGGTAATTGCTTTCTGCTAAGACATAGTTAAACTTATAGTTTTAATTTAAAGATGCTCCTCCACAGTTTGCTGCCTGTGCTGTATTCAGCATACATTCAAACAATCTCCACTGTAGAAATCAGTATTTTAATGTGTTACTTGAGTCCTGCTGAAGTTTACCTCAGCTACTAAAATGACAAAGGCTTTATTTAATAGGAAAGTTCACCTTTACTTCCTCCGCCACAAATTTGGCCTGAATATTTGCTACATCTAGAGATTGTTTGTGGATATTATACAGACACAGACCAACAGGTAGAAAGATGCTACAGGTTTTTCTTTTCCAATACTTTTCCAGAGTTAATATGGGGACATGGCTCAGGGTAACAGCACTGCCACAAATGTTAGGGGAGCACCCAGGCAGATTTGCAATTGTGGTAACTAACAATCTTGTGGCAATCAATCAATTAACTGAATGTGAAAAACTAGTGAAGACAAGCTTGCAGATAAGAGTAAACAATCTAGGATGGAATTGTGGAGGAGAAAGTGAAATTCCATTTTCAAGGCTGTCAGAAGGATTTAAACGATCACTCAGGACAAAGCTTTTCTTTTTTCCCCTTGTTTTTTCTTTATTTTCTCCAGGCTGAGGGTTTCCATAGATCTTCTCATTGATCTGAAGTGGCCAGGTGCAGAAAAAGCCAATTTTGTCTGCATTAGCTGGTCTCCCCTCCACTATAGCTTAACACAAAAAGAAATGCCACCCACACCCCAGAATGACTCCATAGCAAAGGCTTGTCTCAGAAAGCAGGATTCAAGCCAGGCACTTCAAATCTGAAAGTCAGATGCTCCCAAAACCAGTGGAGGGAGAGATCCTGAACTGGTACCAGCTCACACACTCCTGCAGGCAGAGGCTCCAGGCGATGGCCATGAGCAAATTGTGGAACAACTCACCCATGCATAAGCAGTGTTGAGGTCTGGATGGGTTTTTCCCCCCCACCTTTATTTTTTAATTTGCAAAAGCATTTGCCTCCCGTGCTTTATTCTGTTACTTGATAGCTTGAAAGTAAAAATCCCCATTATATAAGGTACCCTGGAAGGCCAGGACACAGGGCCCAGCAGGCGGGCCAGCAGCTATGTGCATGGAAGGGGATCTTGCATAAAAGTGTTTAGTTCTCTGCTTGTAAAGTCTCCAGCAGCAGCCACTAAGGGAGCTGCACTTGTACAATTACATTTAGAAAAGGCCTCAAAACCAGGACATATTTTTTTTTAACAGAGACACTCTCGTTTTTCCCTCCAGTCCCCCATCCCTCAAAGAGCTAAAGAGCCCCTTTTCCAAGACCGTGGAACTGAATTTGCCTTTTGAGAGGAGTTCAAATGTTTTGTGGCCAAGGAGTACTCACCTGCTGCCTTCCAGCTCTCACTGAATCCCAGTGGCAGAGAACATTTTGTGGGAGAGGACCCCAAACCCACACTGATGATAGATGGTCCCCAGTGCCCACTGAAAAGGGGTTCAGGACTGCTTCCTTCTGTGCCCTAAAGTCAGCAGGAGCTGGAACAGGAAGTGCCATTTATAAATCTCTCCTGGTTTGCACCCTATGCAGAGGTTATCTGGTTTGCCTTTCTCCAGCGCTGCATACAACTATCACAAAGTACATCAGTGCAGCCATACAGTGTCATTTTTGTAATTAAAGCCCCTGACATTGACTTTCCTGTTTAACCTGCTGTATTGGCACTGCTCTCTGTTCTTCCTTTGATGTAGCTGTTGATCTTTCAAAGATCTTGGTTGCGTCTCAAAAGCCAGCTGGAGGTGGACTCTTCAAATAGAGTCAAAGAAAAATCGACACAAGGAAAGTTAACTAAACTTTAACTCAAAGAAAAGTTTTCTCTTCAGTTTGGAGCAAATACTGAGACCTGCTTTATTACAAAGCTGCTCTGCCATATTGCCGAGGGCTTATGTCTGACTTAACACATACACAGTTAATCGCCTGGCCAAAAGAGTTGAAACCTGGGAAAATGAGAAAAATGGTCATCATAAATGTCATATTAAGGGAGAAGATCATAAGTTGTGAAGTAGAAGGTTGAATTGTTCCTGTATCTTTATTTAATCACAGCAACTGCGTTCATTCTGTAGACTGCAACACAATGGGGCCATCTGTGTTCAAACAGGATTAACTATAAAAATACCAGACAACCAGATCAAGAGACGCTTCAGTGGGAAAGTAAATTCAGATGGAGTGAAATCTATAGCACACTTTGCCTGCTGAGTATTCACACATATAAAAATTGACATTCAGGCTCAAGCATACATAAATGCCATTGCACAAATGATCCTGGAAATTTCTGACTGTATTATGATAAAAACATATTCTTTTGCTGGCATGTTTGCAGTGGTGTAATGGCTCACCAGAGTTAAGTGCTCAGGGGAGGAAATTCCTGGGAGACCATGGGGTGCTGGTGTATGAAAGGGTTTTAGGCAACTTCTAAAATATCTGTCCTCTAAGGGCGGCATTGTGCTGGCAAAGAGGTCAGATGTGTCCTTGAGTAATATTTAATGGCATAAATCTCTAAGTACTTGCTGAACCTTGAAATAGAAGATACCAGAAACAGGACTACCCAAAAATCATCCCTGCAAACTGAAGAGGCATCTGATAGTTACATGATAAGAAAATCTTTGATCTTTGGTCTTGTTGATATAAATTACACATCTTGGGGCTGCATATATTTATGTAGCTTTAGTCAAATAATAGGAACTATGGGTTGGTTTTCATAGCTCTATTTGCTTTCAAATTTAGAATAATGAATAAACCCTTGGGCACTCATTCTGGAAACTGAGACTGCCTTATGAGATTATCTGCAGCTCAATAGTCAGGGAACAAGGGAAATAAAAGGATTCACATTACAAATTTTATAATGACTTACTGCTCACTTATCTGAAAAAATAGTTGGAGTCATAATTAGCCAGCCTTTTCGGTGCTTTAAGTTGCAGAGATTTCTATCTATTGCACACCTTAATATTTGCATTTTAATGGGCTAAAGATGTATATCAGTAATTGTTGCTGCCTGTTCCGAGCTTCCCCTCCCCAAGACACTTGCCTCTGATATGTGCTCTGAACTCCTTTGTTCCAAAGCCCAGGCAAAACTAAATGTAACTCAAACTCTTTAGCAGCAGTGTCTGATTGGCCGGTCACCCTGGATCCGCCCCCAGTCCTCCCCTTTCCCCTTCTCCGAATAAAAGAGAGGATCAAGGGAGGCCCCGCCTCTTTTGGCTCTGCAACTCTTTCTGTGAATGTCTGTGTGCTTCTGTTTCTTTGAAAGCTTCTAATTGCGGGAAATTAAGCAGGCTAAGAGCTATATTTCTCCCTCTTTGCTTCTGCTGGTGGTATCAGCTCTGCAGCTAATACAGTTACTGCTTTTGGAGCTACTGAAATGCTGGATTGCCCATGCTACCTCTCTAGGCTGCTCGAGGCTTTCTAAGGCATTAAACCACTAGCCTAGCCGGTAAAAAGCTGTAAGTGTACCTCCCACAAGTAATAACACCAACAGATGCTCTCTTATCACTAGTATTAATACAATATACAGCTTAGGAGGCTAACCTATCCACAGTACAGCAGGTTTGATCAACAGAGAGCACAGAGTGACCAAAGCAAGTCAAATCTAAATGTCACTGTACTGACATGCCTCTAAATAAAAAACTCCAGCCTGCAGTCTGAGGTCAAAACCATATCAATGCCATGAACATGCAGATGGTTCAGCCAGATGTGGTAAATATGGGGTTCATTTTCACCTGTGCAATTGTATGAGGAAAAGTTCAATGCAAAATGTAGCTGCCTATGGTGGAGAGCAGATTACTCATGAACAAACCCCCAAATCCTAAGCATCATATTATGGAGATTTTAATTTTTTTTTTTTCAAGAAATAAAAGGCTTGATTCCAACTAAGGCAGAATATTTTTCTGGTTCCTGCTTATTTTTAATTCTAGACCTGTAATAGAACTAGTAACTGTTAAGGAGGTTTTGTCCCTTCAGCTTTTAGGAGCAAATCCAGCCTCTCTTGACCAGAAAGCAGTGTTACTGCTCCCTCAGCATAATTTCCATAATCGTGGCAGCAAGTTGGGGAAAAGAAAAACAATCTGACAAAAGAAGTCACTGGTGAACAGCACAGCATCATTTCCACAGTGTGGCTTACCTGGGAACACTCTGAGTATCACTAGGTTTTGGCCTAGTGCACAGCAGAGAAGAACTTAAACATCACTGTTTACCATGGATCAGCTACCAGTATTTCTATACTGATGGTTAACCCATGGCAATATATTATATTATTATGTTAATTTCATAAATATATATTGAGTTTTTTCTGCTATGCATTTAATCTGGACAGGACAGGTAGAAATCCTGATGAATACCCAAGCTGAGAACCCATCAGCAACTGCAATGGGCAGGAGAACTCAGAGAAAATATTTTATGTCCTTCTCTTTTGGTTCAGCAGAGACAAGAAAGAAAAGGGAAAACAGAAAAAGCACCACAGAGGAACAAAAAAATCCAAAGAAGAGATATCACACACACACACAAAAAGGAAACAGTAAAACGAATTTATTTTCATAGTCTTTACATAATCAAATAATGAAAATTGACAGCTATAACTTACATCAGCATTGTGTCTAGATCTAAATTTCTACAAGAGTTCAGTGGAAGTGATTCTCCAGCTTGAAAGGTGAGCTATCTTACTTAGGCAGGGAAATTAATTGCCACTCACAACATCACAAACAGTTAATTTCCTTAAGATGTAGGCAAACACCATTATTTTAGAAATACACCCATTTTTAGAGTTTTATATGTGCCATCCTGATTCCAGTTTATAACAGATCTGCTGAAGCAGCTTCTTCCAGGTGGACACTAACAAAAGGAAGAGGGTAAGAAAAGTTGGCCACAGAAGGAAGATGGAAAATGCAACAATAGGTGATGGAGGCCTTCTGACACATGAAGTGCTTCATTTCCAGATAATATATTCCTCTGACATAAAGAATTTGAGAAAATGATATCTTTTCCTCTTTAAAGATCAAAAGAAATATTTAGCTTGGGAAGATTGGATTAAACAGGGATTAAGTTCACTGTTGAAACTGTCACTCCATGGCTGGAGGGAATCGAAGGGCTGAGTCGCCTCCTTCTTGCCATGTTTTCCAATGTGCTTCTCTGGAATAATTTCTAGTTTTAGCTTTGCTTAATTGTGCATCAAAATGGTGGGGCTGGGAAGGGAGACCAACACTGCTTCCTCTCCTCAAACCTGGGGAAGTCGTGGTGTCAGCTGCTGACATAAACTTGAATAGTGGCAGAATTGCAGACAAGGAGTAAACTTACAGGAAGACACAAGAGAAAACTCAGAACTATATTCAGGAAACTTTGTATTCGTAGTGAGTGAAGTCTCTGGAGAAAATCCAAAAAACATCTAATATTTTTAGTGAGGGTCTATGGTAAATGTGTGTAATTCAAGGGCACATAATTCAACCACAGAAGGCTTGGATAAAACTGCTAAAGCCTTTCAAACACTGGTCTTCCAGCAAGTTTAATGGTGTTTGAAATATCCAGTGCTTTGAGTGCTCTTTGCAATGGCAGCAAGTTGCCTTAAAGACAACTGAAATCAGCCCCAAAGAGAACTACAGAAACAGAGCCTGGCTTGGGGTTTTGATTAAGACTGTCTGGAAAACAAAGATTCATTTCATAAATGGAAATGGATTTTAATTTGCATTATAATTGAAAAAAGACACTTTGAGAGAAGCAGTGGAAGGAGGAATAGAGACAGGAAAGGGGGCAATATCCACTGTGGCCGGGTGATTATCACCCTCACTGCAATATAGAAGGTCTGGGTTCAAGTGCTGCAATCCCTTAAGTACCAAACCCCTGTCAGTCCAATAAATAGTTGCTCTTACAATAATCACAGAAGAACTCGTATCAAATGGGAAATTTCTGTATCAGAAGATTACTTTAACCACTTTAATCAAAAGACCTAGCACTTCTCCTCATCAACAATTAGGAGCTTTTCAGAATACTCCCAAAAGGGAGCTCAGATGCCTCTTATTGACAACTCCACGATCACATGTTCCTTGATGGCAGTCATTAGGAGATTTTCCTGCAACTAAAATTTCCTCAATTTAAACACCATGAGGTTCTGCAGTAATCGTTCATCTCTTATAGTTAGGACAGTCCTTCATATCTGCAATTAACTCCTGTTGACAGCACGATTGAGCTGTAACTGCAGAGGGAATGGCATCATTCTTGAAAATGAAGAGCAGGTTTGGGGCTGTGCTGGTCAGGTGTGCTCCATCAATTTGAACTCCTTCAACCACAAGTCTTGCTAATTGCTTTTTTCTCAGTGTTGAGTTGGTACAGGGAAATCCAAAGATCCAAAAGATGTTGAGGATGTTTTTTTGAGGTCAATGGGTTATAGATTTCTCTTGGGAAACAGCACACTCTAGAAGATGCTTATTTTGTTTTTACTTTTAATCTAAAATTATCCAAGTGTTAACAAAAATGAAGTGAGTTTCTCTTGCCTTTTCTTTTATATTGTTTGATTTTCATGTGTTTATATAGAATTACAGAGGTTAAAAAGTCCATTGAGATCACTGTGTCTAGCCATACAACAGAGGCAACGCAGCTACTTGATATAGGAAAATCCATGTTCAATATTACTATCTTTATTCACCGTCTGACAGGCAAATCTGAATATTAATAATTACTTTGTGTCTGTTTTATCTTCTTTAGCTTGGAACTTTGCCTCTTTGGGGGCTGAAAACTTTTTGGTATGCTTTCATAACAAAACTGTTGAATAAATTCTTTACAGGTACTCTAATATTTCATCTTGGAAAGAAAATGGGGGATGGAGTGAATTGCTAAATATAGTAACATTATTTCAGTAATGTTTATAAGCATATTTAATGTTTTAGAGAGAATTAAGTCCTATTGGGATGGAATAAAATAAAAAAAAAACCAAAACAAAACTTAAATTATACGCAATAAAGCCAAATATCCTAACTTTTGTTAGCTAGTATCTGTCCTCTCAGTAAGTCATCAACCATAAGTTTTCCAGAGCCATTCAGCCTCCCAGGTGAAGGTGAAACAAGGATGCCATGAGTAGGGGAGGACCTGGATGCCCCATTGACCAGCTCAGTTCATGTATATCCCTCATCAGTTGATGCTTTTATCCTGTTATTGTAATAAACTTCTTGGAACTATCAGTCAGAAATCCTGGTTATAAGCCTTGAGTATCCCATGGCCTCATTTCACTGTAATCTGCAGCAATGAAAGGTGTTTCTCCCCCATGTTTACCTGGAGGTAAACATAAAAGGAGACTATAAAGTGTCTCATGATCTACCAAGAGCAGGGAGATTGCACTGAAATTTAGGAAGGACATTTTCAAAGCCACAAATCTCAGTTAGGAGCATAGCTGTGTCTTTGAACACGTCCCTCGGTGCTTGAAGTTGGGCTCCAAAACGAAATCCAGCTCCTGCCTAACTGATCTGGGACCTGCTGGCTCTTGTCACTAGCCCGATTTACCATCACAGAGAAACCCTCTCCATCTTCATTTCCTGAAGAGTAAAAGAGTAAAAATGGTCTCATAAAAGAGACCATTTTATGGACTTGTGAAGCCTTCACTATATGTTTTGGTAGAAAATCCAATCAAAAAGTGCCTTCCTGTGTTATGGTGGGCCACGGTTCCCACCATGGTGTCCTGGACCCAGCTGGACAAAGGTTCAGTGGTTCAGCCCCCCTGAGGCCCAGGAACCATAAAATGGCCACCCACCCCAACATGGCTGCCCTCAAGCAGCTTGGCGGGAAAGTCCGTTAGCTGTGTGGGAAAGACGTGCCACCCTGCACATCTGCGATAGGCACCCTGCTCCCCTCCCTACCTTACCTCATTGCTCCTTTACTGGCCTTCATTCACCCTCCCTGCCTACCCCACTCCCCATTGGATAAGTTGTGTATATCCCCGCCTATGTAACACCCCCTATCTGCGCTGTTATTGGCTGTATTATGTTCGCTCCGCCCTGAGCTGGGGAGTATAAAACCCCCTGTCAGAGGCTCTCTTTTGCTCTTCTTGGTGTTCCCTTTGATTTGCTCCAATAAACCCATTCCTGTTCTCCTGAGAAGAGTCCCTCGTTCCTTCATCTCTCCTTGTGCTCTGCCCACCGGTGGCTGAGGCGAGCCTCATTTAGGACCTCGCCTAGCCTCTCGTGCATAGTCAGCACTCGTCTCCTGCAGCCATACTGGGCGAGGCAATTGCCTGGTGCTGGTGACGTTTGAGCTAGCCACTCGGCCACCACTCCAGCAGCTGGTGCCCAATGTGGGGCAATGACCACTCGGACTTTGTCTTCACCTGTTGTGGCTGCTGTGGATTGCAGTGTTGTCGCCCGAACAGCGAGAGTCTGCACTTGAGTGCTGACTGCCTCTTGCGGAGAGCACTGCTGCTAACATGCAAGCGAGCAGCTCCACAAGAGAGAAGGAGAGAACCCCCACCGCACCCGTGTTGTGTTCCAGAGAAGCCTCAGCAGCCGGTAAGCTTTCCTGGGGAGGGTCACACACGCGGTGTGGGCAGCTCGTGAACCTCTGCCTCTCCTTGGTGGGGTACCTCAGGACCTCTGCCTCGGTGTAGGTCCAACCAAGAAGAGCAAGTTCACCGGGAAGGGGTTGTACCCGGGAATTTTGTTTTCATTCTGCCTTTTTACAGCTGGTGGAGGAAGTAGTACTATGGGGCACAAATTGTCCCTAGTACCATGGAGTTTTTATGTCCAAGTTGCGGGTTCCCTTGAAGGTTATGGCTTTAAGTTTTCAAAAGGCCTCTTGAAGAGGTTTGTGTGGTGGGTTTTCCACTACTTCCCCAGTTCCTCTGCTGATAGGGCAGTGGATATTAATTTCTGGCTCTGTGTGGGGGAGCGGTTGGGAGAAGTTGCTGCCATGGGGGAAAGAAAAGTTTATCCTTACATGCCCCTGTGTGCAGCAGTCATCAACTCTCTCAAGAGGTCCAGGGCGGAGGGTGGCCCCTGTTCTCTTCCCTTGGCCTCTCCCGCACCCCGCTCTCCTTCCCCCCCATGCTCCTGGTAAGACTGGTTCAGAAGAGGTAGCGCAGCCCCTGTCGCGAGGTTGCTCCCGACTCCCTGACCCTTCTGAAACCCTTCTTTGCCCTTCTCGTGCAGGTACTGCGCACCCCAGCGTGAGCTCTTCCGACAACCCATTCTCCTCCCCAGTGTCCCCACTCTTCCCTAGGCACAGGTTTGTTGGACCCCCCAATTACAATCCTTTTGTCTCCTCCTCCAACCTCTCCACCATCCTATGCCTTCCCATCCCTCAACCCTTTCTTGACTCCTCAAAATGGTGTTGAGTGTCTGACAGCAGCACCTGACATTTTGGGCAAGAGTCAGTCACCCTCCATTTTGTGCTCTCCCTCAGATAGGTTTCCCGCCGCTATGCAAAGCTCCTCCTCTAAGCCCCCCTTTGTTCTTCCTCCCACCGCTCTGCCACCTCCCAAGACCATCAGGTCCCTCCCTCTCCCTCACTCCTCCCCTTTCCCAAACCCTGTCCCCCCACACCCCTCTCCTTCCACTGGATACCCCACCCACCAGCAACTGACATTGTTCCCACGCTCCCCTTTCTGCTTCCCACGCTACCTGGCCCGGAAGTGGGGGCGCTGAGAGCAGGGTGCCAGAACCGGAACAAACAGTAAGGGCTGCTCTAGTGATTTATCACAGAGTCAGGGCCTACCTCCAGTGGGAACCTTTTCCTCAATCAGATCTAAAAGAGCTTTGTAAAGCTGCTAAAGAATTTGGCCGAGACTCTCAGTATTTTTGGAGCTTGCTCCTTGCATCCTTTGCCCCCAGGGTCATAGTCCCATTTGATATCAAAAGTGTTATGGCATGCCTCCTTTCCTGACAGAATATGTCCTCTGGGAAAGGACATGGAAAAGGTCGCTAACAGAGCTTTTGAGCTCATATTCAAACAACCCACAATTAGCTACTATCACATTGGACCATCTCTGCAGGCAGGGTGTATGGACCAAGCCCCAAGACCAGGCTGCTAACATCCCAGAGCCTGTTCTGCAAGATGTTAAACAAGCTGCCCTAACAACCTTGCAATCTGCTTCTACTGCCATCTCCCTGATGACGCATTTCACACAGATAGTCCAGGGAAGATCAGAGCCATTTGTAAGTTTTGTAGATCGCCTTACGCAAGCCGTTCACACCCAGACCAAAGGAACAGAGTTCCAGGATCAGCTCTTGATAGAGCTTGCTTGGGCGAATGAGGCCTGTAAAGCAGTGATTAGAGCTCTACCCCTGGATCATCCACATATGTTAGATCTAATGGTGGAGGCCTGTGTGGAGTTAGTCACTGTCCACCCCAATAACACCAGGGGAGGACTTGCAGCGGCAGTAGAAAAGACCAATGGCCCCCAGGAAAATGTTATCAATATGGGAAGATGGGACATTGGTCCAAAGATTGTAAGGCACCCTGGCAACTAACATCTCCACCTAAGTCTCTTGTTCCAGGACCCAGTGGTCAGGGTCAAGGTTGTTGCTGCAGCCATCGGCCAAGTTCCCACCCTTCAACTGTCGCTGTTTTGCCGAGAAACAGCAAGAATCACGACACAGATCCAAGGAGAATAACTATTTAATTAATTATAAACAGGTTTATATAACGTGGTCTGCAAGAGTGGTAAGACGTCATTGGTCCTTTGACCAACCACCCCTTAGAAGGATTGGTTGAGGTTCTCTAACACCCATTCAAAATATTTTTTCAATATACCAAAACAAGACGAAAAACAAACCCCAGGTACAGAGATAAAGTCTTGGTTTACAAAAATCTCTACACTGTTTTCAGCTTGCTTGCATGAGAAAGGAAAACTTCACAAAATGCTTCAGCAGCTGGAAAATTCCTCTGCTCCTAGCTTTTTAGCATCCACATTCAACACTGGGAAACTGAAATGCCAGCGTGAAGACGCTCCGTGCCCAGACAGAAATAGAGCGGCAGCAATTACCCCATCTAATCCGAATGTGACGACAGTAGCTATCTCTTCCACGCCATCAGAAGAAGAGTTAGTGCAGGCTGCAATGGACTTTATCACCTGGAAGCTAGGCAAGCCTGTGCCCCTCATTTTGGCTGCCAGCTTCCATGCAGACAAAGACGGATCTGCAATAGTCCAAGCGCAGACAGACATAGCTGTCCTGCTTGAATCAAGACTTTTTGTCACCGGACTGTCCACAACAGAGTGCCCAGGACTCCAAGTTTGCCCTTCCTTTGTAAAACAGGAGGCGGGGAGACTTGGGGTTCTGGCCATATGTAACAACATTCCTTTGTCTTTCCCGAAGGGTGCCATGCTCACACAAGGATTTGTCATCCCAATGGATTGCCTGACATCTGGAAAGGAGCTGCACATTCTCTGGGCAGAAGTGCTTGGAGCCAATAGTCCAACCATGGACTGTGAGTTCAGCCAGGGGGATCAACCAGTTTCCATGACAGGTATGGTGGATAGCAGGGCCAATGTTACAGTTATCTCTCGCAGAGAGTGGCCTCAGTCATAGAAACTGGAACCAATGGCCGGGAGCATCGTGGGAGTTGGAGGTAATGTCGCGGCCTTAAAGAGCGCCCAAAACGTTAAGATCAAAGGCCCAAATAGACGATTAGCAAATGTCCGGCCTTTTTTTTATAGATGCGGGATTTACCCTGTGGGGCAGGGATACTTTGTCCCAATGGGGGGCTCAAATTCACATTCCACCTGGCCAAAATTTTTAGGCTGGGCCACTGTTGAGCGTGACCGCCCATGCATCAATTGGCTTTCAAACACTCCTGTGTGGGTGGAACAGTGGCCTCTATCCATTAAAACACTACGTGCTCTTGAGTCCCTCGTAGAGAAGGAGCTTGCCAACGGTCACATAGTTCCAACAAATAGCCCTTGGAATTCCCCTGTGTTTGGCATACCCAGACCTAAGCAAAACGGGTGGAGACTTCTCCATGACCTGCAAAGGATCAATGCGGTCATGAAAGACATGGGACCCCTGCAACCAGGTATGCCATCCCCGTCCATGCTCCCCCGCAAGTGGAAGCTGGCAGTCATTGATATCAAGGACTGCTTCTTCCACATACCTCTAGATCCTATCGATGCTCCACAATTTGCCTTCTCTGTGCCATCTATTAATTGGGAAGCCCCCATGCGCTGGTATCACTGGACGGTGCTACCTCAAGGTATGAAGAATAGCCCCAGCATCTGCCAGTGGTACGTTGCACAGATCTTGGCACCCGTCTGAGACCAGGCTCCCAAGGCAATCATTTACCACTATATGGATGACGTCCTTGTGTGTGCTCAGGATGAGGCACACTTGGATTTTACCTTTAATCTGACTGTTTGGGCGATCAAAGTTACAGGTTTCGAAGTCCACCCAGAAAAAGTGCAACACCTGTGTCCCCTGACTTACCTTGGCCTCCGAATTCAAGTCTACTGTTGTTCCCCAACAGCTCACCATCGCCGATGAGCCCAAGACCCTCCATGATCTACAGCAGCCCTGCAGCACCGTCAGTTGGGTCTGGCCACTCCTGGGAATTGACACGGAGACCCTTGCCCCACTATTCAATATGCTCCGGGGTGACAGTGAGTTAGACTCTCCTCGTTCATTGACATCAGAAGCTCGTGAGGCCACAGGTAAAGCACAGGAGGTACTCTCCAGTTGACAGGCACACCGGGTGGACCCGAGCCTGCATTACCAGTGGGAAAGTTACCACACTTACAGGGCTTAATATTCCAATGGGATGATCGGTGCAAAGAACCCCTTCTTATTATAGAATGGGTCTTCCTGCCCCACATGCTGTCCAAAAGCATCACAACGCCACAAGAGCTGATGGTGCAGCTAATCCGGAAAGCTAGGTCTTGCCTCTGTGTTCTTGCGGGGTGTGACTTTGCGTGCATTTACCTGCCTTTTAAATTACAAGGTATTGATTTCGCTTTGCAAAACAGCGAGTGTCTTCAGTTTGCCCTAGACAGTTACCTAGGGCAACTTTCCACACACCTGTCCACTCATAAATTACTAAATATAAATTTCAAGTTGATGCCAAAAATACGTTGGAGCAAAAAGCCACTCCAAGCTCTGACTGTTTTTACAGATGGCTCAGGGGCTTCTCACAAGTCTGTCATGACTTGGAGGAACCCCCAGACATCTGAGTGGGAGTCAGATGTCGAGGTGGTCGAGGGGTCACCTCAAATTGCAGAGTTAGCCGCAGTTGTCACAGCCTTTAAATGGTTTCAGTATAAGCCAATCAATATAGTCAGTGATTCGGCCTATGTTGTGGGTGTTGTGGAAAGAGCTGAACACTCCATGTTGAAAGAAGCATCAAACCCCAAATTATACAGCTTGCTTTTGCAGCTGGTAACCCTGCTATCCCACCGAAAGCAACCATACTTTATAATGCACGTCGGACACTGACCTTCCTGGGCCCATAGTAGAAGGAAACCAGAGAGCTGATACCTTAGCTGCCCCTGTGCAAATTACAAACCTGCCAGGGATCTTCCAGCAGGCAAGGTTAAGCCATCAGTTATACCACCAGAATGTCCCAGCCTTGGTGCGTATGTTCCATCTGACACGCAGCCAAGCTAAGGCCATTGTGGTGACATGCCTAAACTGTCAGAAACACCAAATTCCATCTTTAGGGTCTGGAGTGTGCCCACATGGTCTCCACAGCAACCAACTGTGGCAGACCAATGGAATGCACATTCCAGAATTCGGCAGATCCAAGTATGTCCATGTTTCCATTGACACCTTCTCGGGAGTTACGTTTGCCTCAGCACATTGCGGAGGATCTGCTAAAGATGTAACGAGCCACTTTCTGCGGGCGTTTGCTACACTAGGAGTGCCCGCAGAAGTGAAGACTGATAATGGACCAGCCTACGTCTCGAAGAATCTCTACCAGTTCTTCGACATGTGGGGCATCAGACACACGACAGGCATTCCTTATTCCCCTATGGGCCAATTGATCGTCGAACAAGCTCATCAAACCGTCAAAAGAGTCCTTGCCCAGCAACGGGGAGGAACAGAGACCAGTTCGCCTATTGAGCGACTCTGTAAAGCGCTCTTCACCATAAATTTCTTAAACTGCTCATTTGAAGAGCCCGATCCTCCCGTATACCGGCACTTCAAAAATTCGGCTAAAATGAAGCTAAAAGAGAATCCGCTGGTGCTGATCAAGGACCCTGAGAGCCATCAAATTGAGGGCCCGTACAAGCTCTTAGCATGGGGAAGGGGATACACTGCTGTGTCCACCCCGGCTGGTCCTAAATGGGTGCCAGCGAAAAACACAAGCCGCACCTAACCCACTCAAAAGAAATCAACAAAGACACCCATCCCAAAGCAGCCTGGAAAAGAAGGCGCCGAAAGACTATTTCAGACACAGAGTTAGCCGCCCTTTTCCAGCTGTTACCTTTCCCTGAATGTCTCCCTTGTCCCCCTTTTCCCTAATTTTCCTTCGCCCATTTTTAATTTAAGAAAGGGGAATTGTGGGTGATGTGGCCATGCTTACTTATTTGTATTTATTTCCCTAAAGATCCAGCTCAAGTAAGCAACACTAAACCCCCACCATGATGAGGGGCATTGTCCACCTCACCTTTCTTCTTCCAACCTTCATGCCGACTGAGGAGTGGATCATCCCCCAGCCGCAAACAAACGTCTGGGTAACGTTAGCCTGTACTAGTTTGAAAACAAACCAGTGGGAGGCACCAAGTCAGAATAACAATTTAATGGAAGTTAAAGAAAAGGAAAAAAAGTAAAAGAAAACACTGGTTCAAACTGACAGAGTCAAGGTACAACCTGACACCCTGTTAGGCAGGGTGGTGGTAGCAGTCTGGTAGAATGGTGGCTGCAGTCCTCTGAAGCGGTGATCCTGTAGTAAAAGAGTCTGCTCTTCCTCAGAAAGTCCAATGGTGGCTGGGTAGCTCCTGTCCTCTGGAAATCCAGTGGGAAGGGTTGTCTCTGGTGTTTAGAGTCCCAGCTTATATCCACGATGGGATGCTTGGTTCCTCCCTCTGGGTGGAGCATCTCACAATGGGGTAATGAGTCATGAGGCCAAGTGTTGATTAGGCTCATTAACAGAAGATAGTCCGGAGGGAGTTATCTCTGAGTCAGGCGGCAGGACAATGATGGGCAATTAACAGAAAGACAGTCTGGGTGGAGGAGGCAAGGAAACACTGCCCCACCTGGTTTCAACGGCTCATGAGGATGGTGATAGAATACACTGCAACCCAGGACATAGCCTAAGCCCTTAATCAATCAGGGCGGGAAAGGGGACCTGATGTCGACCTGTCTCATCGGCATTCCCTTCCACGCCCAGGAAATCGTAGCCTATACCCATGATACTCATATACTCCAGCCCAACCGCTGGGACTGGTGGATGTGGAATCTTTGCGTGGCAACCCAAGAACCCCAAGAATTACACCTACAGGGGTCCACTGGGGCAACCTACTGTTTTAACTCCTACTATAGGGAGAGTCTTCAATATTTGGTCAGCCCTCTTGCTAAAATTTATAAGTCCAAAAGTTGGTGCCACAAAACTACTTTATCCACTTCCAGCTCCATCGGCCATTCTAAGCGGCTGCCGGATGGAGTATTTCTTATCTGTGGAGACTGGGCGTGGAACGGAATCCCATCCTTCATGACAGGAAGACCCTGTACTCTGGGACGGTTAACCACTTTAACCCCAGACAGGGCTCAGCTTTTGAAATGGCATGATTTGGCTAATTTGGTCAACGAAAACAGGGCTAAACGCTCAATCCATAAAATTCCAGAAGACTGCGATGATTCAATCACTAATTGGCCCCATTCTAAAAGAGTTGTCATGTCCATCTTTCTACCATGGGTGGCAGCAGCTAAAGCCCTCGGTGAATTAGAGCAAATTTCATGTTGGCTAGAGAAAAATGCTCGAGCCATGTCCTCTGCCCTTAGCCAACATCTGTCCGAGGAAGAGAAGATGAGGCAGGTGATATTACAAAACTGGGCGGCCATCGATTTCCTTCTTCTGGCCTGTGGTCATGGCTGCGATGAGTTTGAGGGGCTGTGTTGCATGGATTTGTCGTCGACAATTAAATCAATTCACTCGAAGATCGAAGAATTGCGCGCCCACATAGACAACCTTCGTGTAGAAGGGGATGATTGGTTCTCCAATCTTTTTTCCGCCTCTTCAGCAACATCTTCCTGGGGACTCAAGAGCTGGATCCCTTCCATAGTCAAAGACGTTCTCTGGGTTTTGTTTATGATGTTATTAATCTTGACTGCCTTTCCTGTTTTGAAGTACCTGATTTTAAATCCCTTAAATTCTCTCTCCCTTCTTTTCAAACTAGTCAAACAGGGGGAGATTCCTGATCCTTTCCTTTCAGCTTTCCTGAACTGCCTTTCACCTCTGTTTTCATCTGTTCTTTCTGGAATTTCTCAGGAATGGTGCCATCTCATCTTTTAAAGTTCTGGCTCTCCTGGCCAGACCAGGACAGCAGTCCAGGTCAGGCACCCAACCACAGCCACCACAGCTGGGATGCTAGGTCAGGACCAGCTGGAGCATCTCAAGTTCAAAAATTTTGTGGCAGGTTATGAAACAGGTAAAATTAGGGGATAGTGGGATTTGGTCTGAAATGGCACAAAAGAAACCATAAGATGGTCACAGATATCAGACCCTCCACTTGCATTAAACCTCCACCTTCCAATCATCTACTGTGGTTTACAGTTCTCTGTACAAGGCTGATCATGAATTTTAAAGCCAGTTCTTTGACTGCGATTAGTTTTTGGTTGCTCCAGCTTTCTCTGTTCGAGGTGCACATTGAAAAACCTAAGAGAAGTTTATTGTTGTCCGGGAAAACTATAGACCACTTGGATTTAATTGCACCACACTGAAGCACAGCTTTGATTTGTACATACCTTACTCAGAAAGTTTAATGTTTTCATCATCCAGCCATACTCAACAGTTAAGACTGGCAGTACTACTCATTAAACACACAAACGTTATTAAGTTTGATTAGGGAACTCTGACAAACAGCCCAAGTTTCATTAGTATGTGGAAAATAAGGTAGCAGAGTTGAAAATGCACTAAGAGATACTTAAGGACTAAGGGTAACACTGAGAAATCAGAGCCCTGTGGAGAAAACCTCAAATACTAAACAACTGGGAGGCACCCAGGAAAGTGGGTTTTATTCCCAAAGCCAAGCAGAATACAGCTGCCTCCTCCCCTCACCACAGCCACTTGAGCAATGTTCAGGTGGGTGTAGAGCATCATCCTACCCAGGCAGAGAAAGAAATCTTTACACCTTCCACAAAATCAAAGTTTTTACACACACCTGCCAAACAAGATGTACTTTCCAAAAATAACAGATATTACATAGTTCTATTGGGGTTTTTTCCATATATGAATGTATAAAAAAAAGTTAAATTAAAAGAGGGGTGGAAAAACAAACAATACAATTGTTTTCCTATTTAGAGGATCATTCAAATACTCCTTTTCTTTGCATATGGTGAAATTAAAGACAGAAGGAGAAAGGATTGAAAGGCTTTCTCCTTTAACCTAAAATGCTTTCCTTACTGAAATATGACTGTAGATTTTTTGTTAGGAAAAAAAAGATCGCTTGGTTTAAGTTAGAACTCTCTAAGTTTCCTATTGACAGGAAAAGTAGCAATGAGATACCACCAGGGTCCAGACCCTTATTAGGGCTGGCTGAAATGCATCACTGCCCACTGGAAACAACCACAGTCCAAGCAGGTTTTTTTTCCTTATATGCTTATATTTCCTACAATGTGAGGGATATACCCAGGCAGGTTGTATGTGGTAATGATGAGTGAGTGTTCTTTCTTTCTCTAATATTTCTGTTAATGTGGAAGAAGGAGAAAAAATAAAGTATCAAGTGTGAGGAGAAGATAAAAATACCAGCTGGCTTTCAAATGTCCATTTATATAAGTTTCTGAAACTCACATCCTTTACTATCCTTGGTCCACTCAGAGGATGACTTGGAAAATGGAGCCAGTAGAAAGCAAGAGGAGATAAATTAATGTGTGTCTGTATGTGTGATGGTGCTTTATAAATTGAATCACAGGATGGTTTGGTTTGAAAGGGACCTCAAAGATTATCTTATTCCAAACTCCTGCCATGGGCAGGGACACCTTCCAGGTTGCCCCAAGCCACTATCCCAGGTTGCTCCAAGGCCTGTCCAACCTGGCCTTGAATACCTCCAGGGATGGGGTAGCCACAGCTTCTTGGGGCAACCAGCGTGCCCCCTTACAGTACAGATTTCTTCCCAATACCCAACCTGAACCTGCCCTCTGTCAGTGTGAAGCCATTACCTCTTGTCCTAGATGAGCGCTTTAATGTGCTGCACCTGAAGCAACTGTTTAAACAGCATTAAGCAGGTGAAGGACAAGTTCTGCACCTCCCAGTCAGCACCAGGAGCACCTGAGGGGGTAACCCAAAAGGTGCATTAATACAGCAGCTCTGGGGAGTACAGAACAAACTCTGCAATTCAGGTTAATGGCCACTGGTCCTCCAGGGAAATAAGCCCATTGCACTACATTTGTAGTCTGTTCGGGATTTCACTTCAAAGTATTTATGTCCTCCCATGTCCTACTGGCATAAAGCAACTCTCTCCTCCACCAGTTTTATGAGGGTCTTTAAGTACACATAATTTTCAATGTAATTGCATAGGAAGATGTGCATATTAAATATTACATTTACTGATGTGTCCTAAGGTACGTGATTAACGGCTTCATTTTACCTGTCCTAAAAAGAGCAGAATTTTAATATAGAAAACTGCGGAATCCAAGTTTGTGTTCCACAGGGATTTTTGCGGGCTCAAATCCAAAGTAAACTAATGAACAAATGAACTAGAGAAAATTCTATAAACACACTCTGTGCTACTTTGGTTGAACCAGGAGAAATCCAGTGACCTGGGAATTAAATTGACACAATTTGATACTTCTTCAGGACATAAATTTTGTTGAAAGTTAACTGCTTAAGTGCTCAAGGGACTTTTCAACCCCAGTCTTCAGTGGAAATAACATTCCAGCTTTTAAATCATATTGAAAACATAAATGGTACAATATAAATATAAAATTTCTTGCACTTAATTTAGAACAAATCCCAAGCAGGGTGTAAATGACATTGCTTGGGCCAAGTGGAGAAGACTCCTGGGGTCTGCTCTGAATTTCCTGGCTGACTTACGGAGTGACTTTGGAGCAAGTTGCACAGGTCACCCTCCTCAAACACCTGTTAAGTTAACCTAAGTAAGGTACCCAAATGTTGCTCAGTCAAGTGCCTACATGCAAACTGCTTTAGTTCATCCACCAAAGCTTAAATCCCCTTTGATCAGTGTTCAGTCAGGTTAATATCTGTTGGCCAGCTGTAACAGTGCTCTTCTCTATGGCCGTAGTTAGAGTAGTTTTATAATAGACAAACCTGCAGTATTAATTCACTATGCAAAATATTTGCAACTGAGAGTCTCCATTCTTGTTCCATGACTTTTCTGGCAAATCACTTGTTATCTCAGTTCTCACTGAGCTCCAAGACCCTCTCGGTGCACACATGGCAGGAGGTCAGGGTCAGAAGTGCCACATTTCTGCAGAGTTAGGGGGTTGCAATAGGACATCTCTAACATGCAAGAGGGAGCATTCTGAGGAGTCAACTGCCCTCAATCCACCTCCAAAGTCTCAACAACACATCTCACCCAAACAAGCAGCAAGTCTTTGTCCGGAGCTGCATGTGCCAGGTGAAGCCCTTTGTGGGACAGGAACACGCAAGATACAGCCACGAAGGAGAACTGACCACACTGCTCCTGCCACCAGCATGGCAAAGCAGAAATGAGTTCCCACAGCATCCTGCTCCACCCATAGCCCCTAGATAAAGCAAGCAACTTCCCAGATGTAACCCCCAGATGAAGGGGGCAACCTTCCAGCTGTACCCCCAGCCCCTGGTTTCCCTCGTCTCTGAGTCCACACCTGTGAGTTTTGTTCACTGTTATCTGGTATTTGGCAGTTCTCAGGGCTTATTTGATTCATGCAGCCTCTTACTATATAAAAATCCCCAGGGCTCACTGTAACTCCTCTGCCTCCAGAAATTGCTCCCGCTGCTCCACTTCCCAAGATTCCCAGCATGGCATATTGTAGTTCTCCAACAAACCACTCCAACCTAAGACAAAGTCAAAACTAACCTTCTTTTCCCTCATTCAGTAACTTCTCCAAATTATTTCAGTTCCAATATGAGCCCCTGAGATACCCTCCCACCTCTGCAGCTCCCCTTTTTACAAGGAGGCTCATATCTTCCCACTGCTATCTTCCTGATGTCCTCCTGGCAGCAGCTCACCCAAGCCCCTCCACTCCAATCTGCTTGTTCAGCTAAGCACCATCAAGCCAGAGCAACAGCAGTCTAAAGGACCTGTTAGAAAGAAATCTGAAAAGCATAAATCCACTTCAGCACATTAAAAAAATGAACACTTATTACAGCTTTTGTGGTTGTTTTGAGAACCCTTGTGATGGGAAGGACATAAGGGGATTTCATGCTTTTTTGGGGGTCCAATAAGATTCCCCAGATCTCGTACAGCAATTTCAAAGTTCAAAATAGTTGGGCGTTTTTGAGCCCCTGCTCTATTTCTTTATTTAGCAAAAAATGAAATAAAGGAAGATACCAAAACCAGAAACATTAATTCTGTGTTTTGCGACTTCTGGAAGTTATCTTGTAGCAGTCATCAGTCTTACTTGAAGCAAGAGTATCTCTTTAAAGAAATCCCCAAAACACATGTTTGCATCAGATTTATTTGCAGACATTGGCAGAGGATTACTGTGAAAACCTTGAAGAGTACTGGAGATTTCACTAAAGGAGCCTGAAAGAGTTTTTCAGAATCATTGTTTTATTAACACATGGGAATAAAAAATTTAAAACTCTGAGCATAACGTCTGTGTTACTATATCAGGGAAATATGAGCTGTAGAATGCATCAGTGCCTGAATTATTCAAGTATCTGAAATGCATCTCATGACTTTGATACATTCCACAAAAAATACTGTGGATTTTTATCTGAAGATAGGAGTTAAAGATGAAAACAAATTGCTGGCAGATTCAGTTGGTAAACATCCTAGATAAAAATGTTAGATGAGATCTTCCTGTTTAACCTTGCCTATCTTCTCTCCCAACAGAGAAACTTATTTAGTAACAGAGGAAATCTCTGAAGTCTGTTTGATTCAAACTATAAAAAGTAAATTTAAAATATGAAACTAAGCATTCCTAAACTTATTCAGACTTCCTGCCCTTGGGAAGTACCAACAGAGAGTCTGTGACCCACCTGGTAATCCTTCAACCACCCTTTGCCTAATGAACTTCGCCACTGCAACAGAGACAAAGAAAGCAAAAAGCTGTATGTTTTACCAGCCTTAAAAACTCATCAATTTGTTCCCTTTAATTACTTCCTCGTAGCACTCCAGTGGGTCAAGGACACCAGCATGCTGCAGCATCTGGGATTCATGCTGTTTTTTCTGAAGAGAAAGAGTAAATGGAAGTAGGTGTTGACATTGCATAAGAAACGTGGTATTTCTCAGCAGACCTAATGGGTTATTACACAGGAACAAATGAAAGGTAAACTTTGCTGTGTGAGAGCCTTCCGTCAGCAATAAGGTACAGAGAAGGGAAATGCTCGGGTTTAATTTTAAAAAAATACTGTCTTGATACAATTTATAAAATCAAATAATAGCCCAAACTGACTGAGGATGTAACTTGATATAATTTCACCAGTCATGCAGATTTGTAGCAGAAGTGAATTTTCTCAAACACATTTGCTGTTAATGAAAAACTGCCCATGGAATTCTTCCTTTAGACATGGGAGCTGGCAAAGCTCTGTATGTTGAATTGCTCCAGAGAGCACCCTGGTGATGATGCAATTCATCCCTGGATGATGACAGTGTCCTCCCTCCAGGACAGAGCAGAGGTGGCAGTGGTCAAAGTGCAGTGGCAACCTCTAGTTTTCACTCTTTGTAAAATTTTCTGTTTGAATATTGCCATCTTTTGGCAAATAAAGCCACGAAGTGCATTAATAACATCTATTATTAGGTTGGTTTTGGAAGGCGATTGTTTAATTTTAAGGCAAAGGGCCTTGGTGAAACACCCCATGAAATCCATTCAAGGGCTTTGAGTTTCACCATTTATTTCCAGCAGAAATGGGACCATTAAATGACTGGATAGGCAGCCTACTAAAACTAAAAAGCAACTGCTTATTTCAGCCTTCCCCATTTCCTCCGTCCAATTCCTGCTCTTTTTTTGGAGGGGATATCTCCTTTAATCTTTTCCTGAAGAACTTCCACCTCACCAAAAGCCATAGAGCAACTTAGTGATGGAAAACCCCCTGTGTGGCGAATGACTGGTTTAGGTCACTTGCAGAAGCACTCTCAAGGGTATTAGCAAAAGTAGGGTTTGTATAAATTCGTCATCCATTCCCTGCCCAGGGCCCTTCCCTAATATAGCTCTGAGGACTTTCTGTCATTGACACATGGGAAGGCATTCTGTCACCTGCTCTAGAAAAATCCCAGTGAAACAACAAGGTAGAAGGAGGGATTTGTTCTTCCCTCTCTTTACAGCTGCATTTGAGGATTGAAGGCTATACACCACACCTCCCCATTGTGAAGGGGCACAGGATAAAATTAACATCTGGGTAAGGGGGGAGGAGGAGAAATGTCAATAAGTCCAGACCGAGCTCACTTCAATACTTAAAAAGGTTTCTGCATATTTTTTTGGATGTGTAAGTTGCCTTCCTCTTCTTCCTTCCTACTTCCATTTGGAACAGAGAGGAAAAATGATAAAAATGTCCCTATTTTTCTTGGGCTCTTTCACATCTGAAAGCACACGTAACCCTGGGGAGAAAGTGCTTGATCTTGTCACATCTTCAGTGTAATCACTTGAGACGACACCAGATGAGCCTGGGAGCTCTTGAGTGACACCCAAACCCCTGCTAAAATCCCTGAAACAGGGCCCCTTCCTCTTCTGTCAGAGGAGGGGAACCACATCCTCTTCAACCCATGCTTTACATCCAGACAACACCTACAGTCATTAGCAAACTTAAAGAATAAGTGGCACTGATTTTGCAATTGCAAGCACACTTAACATTTTATCCTTGCTCTTTTTTTATCCTGTCCCTTCCAATAGTCATTAAATTTATTAAGTGGCTTCTACAAGTGACTCCTCTGACTTCTCAAAACGACCAGATTATCAGCACAGAAAATATATCTAGGTTCAGTCCCTCTTTTCTTATCTTTTCTGACAAACCACTCTCCTTCACAGTTTTATCTATATAATTGATGACCCACACACGACATAATTTACAGCCCTCTCTAGCAACCTTCTAGAACTGCACACCAGTCATTCTAGGATCACACTCTTTCAATGCTGCTGCTCCAGCCAGCCACTATAAACTGATTTTTTTTTTAATTTACTCTATACAAGACTACAATGGAATAACCAAGAACAGAGGCTTAACTTTCCAGATTTCAGTAAGATTTCAGACAAAGTATGCCAAAGGCCAAAAAAAAAAAAAAAAAAAAAGAAAAAGAAGCAAAAAAAGAAAAGCTAAAGTTAACAGAATTATCTGCACTTATTGTTTTTTGTGCACACAAAGGCACAGCTCAGCCCTTTGTGCAGGTGAATTCAGAACTAGAAGACACACTAACAGATGGAGTAAAAGGATGCTGCTCTGGCTTTCTCTTCCCTTTCTCTTAATGCCTGGAAGACATTGTATTTATTGCTCTCCCATTAAGAAATCAGGAGCTGTGTCTCAGGAAGAAACCCCTTCCATTGCTTCTCCTTATGGTGGTGTGTGGCTGAAAAATGAACAGCATCAATCCTTCCATGAGCAGTAGAATACCGCAGCAGATAGAAAGTAGCTCCTGCATAACAGAAACTATCATTATAGGGTTGGCAAGCACGAAAAAGTGCCTTTATTGAGCCTGAGATAAATTACATGATCTCTATGAATTGAGGGGAAAATAGAGAGAAAGCCTCTCCTTACAATTACAGGAAAAATAAAAGGGCACAAATACATGCAGAGAGAGGAAAAACACAGTGACATGGTGTCCTACATGGTGGAAATGCCAGAGTCAGCCCCTAATTCAAGTTGCTTTATGAATTCATTTTAACCCAGAGTTTCAGCCTGAGTTTCTGGTGTTCAGGCTAGCAGAGCTCACTTTCACCCTGAGAAATGGCAATCACTGTGGAGTAACAGTGAGCACATACAGCTTTCCCTTTCCTTCCCATTTCATTCAGATTATTTTATTAGGAATGTTTTTCTGCTGTGGTAGGCAGGATCCTTGGAAGAGGACATAAATTCTTTTAATTATTGTGTCTCCTGTAGCTCGGCAGCGAGCCGTGGTGGGACAGCGCGATGACCTGCAGACATGAAGGAATCTGCCTGGAACAACACAGAGGAGCCCCTGTCACTGCCTGAAGCTCCCAAAGACTCAGAGCAGCCTAGGGAGGAAAACCTGCTCTTGTAGGGGAGGCCCTTTCTCAGCTCCTGAACAAGGTGAAATTTCATATTTATTATAGAAATTTTATATTTATTTTCCAAGGCTCTGCTGTGTCCTCCAACTTTATCTTACAGGACTTGGAAAACCCATTGTTCCCTTCAGGCTACCCCCAACATCCTGAAAAAAAAACATGGAAAAACCTCTACAACAAGCTGAAAATCAACATTTACCCTCCTTTTCTATAAATATTGTTAAGGAATCAAACCTGCAGATAAAGGTGTATGACCATAGCTTAGCACAGCAGAGCCGCCTGACTTATTTCTGACTTAAAATGGAAAATCCATTGTTCTTTGATTAAAAGAAGTCCTTACATTTTTAGAAGTGATGTATCAAATATGCATGAATGGGCATGTCTTTTCCATTGAGTGATTCCAACCAGAGGGTTTGGCTCAGCTCCTGCCACCCTCCTTGTCAGACCTTGAAAACAAGCTTTGAAACACAGGGAGAAGTTCCACAGAAGGAACTGGAGAAAGATCACAAGAAAAACATGCCATCAGTAGGAGAGTGTCATGAACTATAAATGGTCAGAAAAGGTAACAATTAGAGAGACAAATTAATTTTCATGGACTTCCTTCTCCTCCTGCAGAAAAGTCCTAATTGAGGAGTATTTTCCCTTACCACAACACAAAACCTCTGGTGAACAAGCTCATTATCCAGGTACCACACTGGGACCAGATTTGCTACATATTAGTTTTTAATAAGGAGTTGCTGACTATTTGCAAATAAGTAGTTATCTCAAAGCGTGAGAATAAAGTTGGCTGTCCATATTTTTCTACTTCTAACTGAGAATGAAAAACTATTGCTCTTTCTTCCTTCTCCACAGCATCCAGAATCACCAACTGTGTTCCTGTTCCCTGCTCACCTCTTGCTCCGCAACATCACTCCAGTGTGGGTCTTCTTAGTGCCCTTGACCTGCCACATATGACCAGCACAAGCTTTGTCATTGACTTCAAGCAGGGAGGGAGGGAGTAGCTTGGAATTCCATTCAAACCTCTTCCCATTACCAACCCACAATATTTCATCACACTTGGTCCAGCACAGATTTGAGGAGAATCCCTCATGTTATCTCCAGATATCAGCTGGACATTTTAGGACATGAAGTTTTTTTGCTGTT